>NC_052546.1:1250000-2500000 GCF_016699485.2 Gallus gallus
GAACAGTAGTTATGATACAGCAATTCCACTGATGAGGATTGTCAGTTTTCTAAGAACTGAAGAACACTTTAAAAAAAAGCCATAATTAATTGTGGCAATTATCTATCACTGCCACCCCTTCACACCATTTGTTTTAAAAAAAAAAGGGTCATTAAAGGCTCACACAGCATGAAAATGAGTTGTGCAACACTGCAGCACATCAGTGTAAGAGCTAGGCATAGAAAACACCTCCTAGTAGGAAATCCTTTATCTCACTCATTGAACCATATCTCCGATTTCAGCAAGTTGCATTTTATACTCCTAGCTAAACAGTAAGCTCTAAATTAAAAACCCAACCTTTTGTGCATTCTTTGGGCAGTCAGGTTCCTCCAAGGTAAATTCCAAAGCTGTCAGGAGCATCTGACAAGAGTACTGTAAGAACAAAAGGTTACCAGGGAGGACTCATACTGCAGAAGCTAGAGGGTGAACTGAATACAGAAAATGCAGCAACTCAGAATGCCTAGAGAGCAGTTCAGTCACTGGCAAGGGCAACCTCCTGAGAACCCTAGAAGAACCTCGCCTCCGTGGATCCATATTAACACTTAAAAGAAAGAAAAGAAAATTAGAAATAATCAAACAAGATTTAAGCCGTCCATCCACCATTTCCTGAAAACACTATCTCAAACTCTTCCAATTGCCCCTCTGGTTCTGGGAGACCCTCATACCAACAGCCCCAGCAGCTGCTTCTCTCTATTCTAGCTACTATGGAACAACAGTTCAAGGCATACAAACTGGCATTATAAAATTTGTCTGCCCCAACAAAGCCTTTTCCCTAAGAGGATTGTAACTACTCACATTGGGTAGAAAATGCAGGAGACATTATTTGTCCTTGCTTGAAACTAGATAAAAAACTTCCATAGTAAATGTGGCTCCATTATATCTCCAAATAGTTTAAATTAACAAGTTCTGAGCTTATCCCATCTTGTGCATTTGCAATAATCTTGTAGATCCAGCTTTACTTTTAGGTTCCATTTACACATAGAGGTTGTTTACAATAAATCTTCAATACAAAAATCTCTGCTCACTTAAACCAATGTGACTTCTCTTCTTGATAATAATGTGAGAAAAAGCTTGCGACAAACATTAAGTTCCTGACAGGTTAGGTTTCCTGCTTGTCTGTTTTTAAGAGAAAGTCAATTTACTTCAAGAACATAAAGATTATAGTTCAGCCTAAATAACACTCTGTATTTCCATGTCTTTAACCTGTATATCTTTCTTTGGACTATGAGGTGCATTACGCACACAAAGAGCTGGAAAGACATTTGATTACTGTCACTTCTCCAGCAGAATCTGTACGAGCATCAAAAAAAGGCTGCTTTTCTTCTGAGCTGGGGGGAGGTTAAAAAAGGCAAGGGGAGGACTGATGAAATAGCAAAAGGCATTCAGGCAAAAAACCCACAACATTCTATCAGAAAAATCAAATACACGCAGTACCACATTGTTGCAGTAGATTTTGTTTTAGGAGGGCTTGTAAGAAAGCCAAAAGTTTCTTAAGTTTTAGAGCAAGAAAGTTATTATTGTCTGAAATTTGAGGATTACTTTCCTTGAGAAACTGTCAATTAGCATAACTTTGAACCCAGCAAAACTCTTCCTGACTACCAGATGTAACTATGGTAACAAGATCCAGGAACCTACAATAAATATGATACAGTGTCAATAACAGTCTTTTTCATGTAAATAGATAAAGCACAAGGAAGACTGAAGACTGTTTCCAGTGCTTTAGATAAAATTTTTAGCCCTCTTCCATGCCAGGAATGTTAACACATTCCAATGGGTAGTAACAGAGAAAACCAAAGTGAAAAGAAAACAACACTTCTCATTGGAGTAGAAAGGAAAAACCTCAGAACTTAAGAGATTGAGGCCACACTTATGAATTTGTTCACATCAAATCTGTGAAATTTTATGTACAGAAATATGCCCTATTAAATTATTCAAATAGGTTTGAAATTGTTCCAGAATATCTACTCAGTTTAATGAATAATTGAGATCTTTCTAGTGGAATATTTAAGTCAATCCTAGAAATGAAATAAACAGAACAGAAAGCTTTACAAGGCTCTTAGTTGGCTACATCTCCCAGTTGCATCTGTACAGGAATGTTATTTTCATATACAGCACTGTTAAGTCAGAGCTTTATGCAGCAGCACAAATAGCAAAACAGCATAAAGCCCAGCTTCTATAGAGGACAATTTTCCCAGCATTTACAACTGCAAATCACAGCTTTAATTAAGCTCCCTGCTCCATTCAGGATAGTTATGGGATCTTCATGGAAAGGTATAACACTCTTCCCCACAGCTTAGAAATATCAGTGTAGACATTTAGAAGGGATGATATCGGATGCACAAAAGCATCACCACCAGGGGAGTGCATGGCTTGCTGTCACCTAAACCTTCCCTTCCCCCAAACAAAAGGAATACACAGACCAACCTAAAAACAAGCAGACAACAGAAAAACATGTCCTCTGACCAGGAAGATGTTGCAGACTCTGAGCTCTGAAACATGCATTATGTGTTGTCAAAGAGCCCTAGACCAGAAAACACAGAATGAAGCTGTGGGATTGAACCAGAAACAGCGATAGGCATAAAGCTAGAAACTAATGAGCAAGCTGGAATGAAATAGGCAGGGAGAAGACTCTTGGAGAAAAGTAAAACTGGAACAAAATTCAGAGAGAAAAGGGACTGCTGACAGAATGACAAATCCCAGACAAGATGCAGAAGTGACACCAGGGAAATGAAAGCCCATTATAAACATGAGCACTGTGAGCAAGAAAGCTATGAAGTCACTGTCTACCAAAAAGATCCTAATCCAAATGCCATTTCTGCCTCCCTATATCTCTTTCCAGTTGCACTCAACTATGAATAGCTGACTCCCTCCTATCCCACTATAAATAGCTTGAAGCCGTAATACTAAATCGCTGCAAGAGCTCAACACACGTGCTCACTGGGGGTTACCAAATGAATACAATAAAGACAATTCCATCTCCATATAGATGGGTCTCCAGAAAGACAGAAAGACACTCCACCCAGACTGACTGCAAAGATTTACTGTGGCATCTTCATATCCACTGAAGTCATAACATGGGCCAGAGTTGTGTACTGCCTCCAATTATTTGCTGCATTATTTTTCCTATAGGTCAAAAATTCCTTTAAGGTATGGATATTCTGCAGGCAAGTCAAAGCATGCAGAATAGGATGTCTTAATATTAGGCATCCATTCATGACATTTTCAGAGATGGCATAAAAGGAAAGGCAATAAAAAAATTGAAACTTCAGAATTAAATCAAAAGAGCCTAAGATTAGATCAGAAAAGACTCATTCAAATCCATATAGTGAACATTATAAAGTTTCTTGCTATTCAGTGACCTATCTACTTATATAACAGACTATCAATAGCTGAAAGCACATCTGTAATTGTGTTATGCTAATATACCACCACAACCCAGACTGTGACCCTATGACAACTCCCCATGTAAGCTGCTTCGGCTTCACACCATAAATGGCCAGAGCTGAAACAAGTTGACTTGAGTTTCAGCACTTTCTTCTCCATCTAGTCAACAACAGCTACCAATGCCAAACACTGTATTTGCTATACTGCATCTAGTCAGAGAACCCACTGCACTATGGGGGGAGGTGGGAACCACAGATGTGTATTCTGCTTGAAACACCTGAGAAAAAAATAACTGGAGATAATACACTATTTCACTTTGTGTCCTAAGCTCAGGCTGTGTGAATAACTGATTTCTCAGTTCAGCAGATTGAACTGAGTTTGAAATACCTCCTTTTGCTCAAGCCTACCCCAAATTTCATTTTGGCATAACACATTCCATTTCACAGCCTTGTAACAAAAACGCTGGAACAAAGGCCATTCTCATGGAACAGAGAGGAGAAAGAGGTATTCCCCTAATAGAAAAGCACAGGGCACCCTCACCTTGTCCCTGGGACTCTACAAGACAGCTAAGCTAATGCCACAGCTCTGTAGCACTGGAAGGAGCCATCTGACCTCCTTCCCTATGCTCCCACTAGGATACACAAGCAGCTTCGACCTTTTGTGCAGTACCACCTACTTACCAAGTTAGCTTAGCTGTACCACAGAACCCTATTCTCCATGATCAAGTACTGCACTCAAAGTGAACCTTCTCTAACAGAAGAGACCAAAGGAGACCTACCTAAAAAAGCAAGCAGCTGAGACATGTTACTGAACTTGCGTCCTGTCACTCAAATTTAGCCTTCAGTTAACACAAACATACCATTTTAAGCATGCTGGGAAGTTTCATTTAATTATCTTTTAACAGAAGTAACAGAAGAAACCGAAAGTGCCCAGGCCAGAGAAGCAGCACTCACTTGAGACACTGGTGGCATGAGTTACAGTATTCTCCATGCTGAATCAATCCTGGGCAGTCAGCATGTTTCTGAACAGATGGCAAAACAATGTACCATTTTATATCTTTTGTCAACCTAAACAGAGTTTTTCTTATCTGAAACCATTCAACTTTTTTGCAAATAGTTTCAGAACTTATTCAATTTTGTTGGGTTTTTTAAGAAGTCTTCCTACTCACCAAAAACATTCCCTGAACTGTTGAGTAGCAGCATATTAAGGATCATTCCTGCTCAGCACTCCATTTGTGGATAATGAGAGTGCTACAGACTGTGTTCTCAGGAGATGCTCCCAGGAAGAAATGACAAAGCAGGAAAATACTGATGCTGTTCAAAAAAATAAATCATTTTTTGTAAGGAGGAAGAGGGAAGAACCACAACAGAAGAGGAACAGCAAGTGAAAGCCTCTTGCCCTTACCCAGATGCTAAGCAAGGTGAGAGCACTCAGAGCTGTGAGCACAGCTGGCAAGCACCAAGCATACAGGAAGACTTGATCACAGGGTTTAAGAATTCCTCTATTTATAAAAAACATTTTTGTCACTAAATGAATACAAGTACTAAAAAACATTCTGTACAAATACCTAAATCCCCCACTCAGCATCTCATACTTTTAAATTGACCATTTAAAAATAAGAAGTGCTAACTTTTCTAAGGTTACCCAGGTAAGGTTACTTCATTACCCAGATAATACCTCTATTTCACATGAGAGCATGTGATCCATCCAAGCTCACAGTCTACATCTCCTGACATCCCATTATACGCAGTAGTAATTGTGACTTGCACATCACATTTGAGGGAGAACCACGAGAGCAGCAGCTCAGAACTCAGGGTTTCAGCCTTCCCAAGACAAGACACAGAAGGCAGCAGTCAGAAGCATCCTACATATGATGCTGTTATGGTGCTGCAAGTCCCACAGCCCAGAGCTGCCCCATCCCATTTGAGATCTGCCTGCCATAAGATCCAACCTCTGCAGTACATTAAACGTTACCTTTAAGAACTTGCAGATCCCTCCATGAGTGGCAGTGTACAGAAGCAAAGGAGCTGTTTCTAAGGAGCAGTAACAAATAGAAAATTAAAACCAAGAACATTCCACACTCATTCAAGCTTTTATTCATGATGTACCAGCTGATTATCTGTGTCCCCACACCAGTGCTCAGGACACCAAGTAATGCAGTTTTACTTTAATAAACTGCTACTTCTGATTATTATTGTTTTCTTTAATTCCCTCAACAGCCTACTATGTAGCTTATGAACAGTTAATGCCAGTAGTATCAGCTTTTGCCAAATTGGATATTGAATTTATTAATATTTTACTGCAACTTTTAGTACCACTGTTAAAAATAGCTGTCCTGTGAGCTTTCAGTTCATATCAGGACCTGTGGTAATTATCCTCAGCATCTAAATAATTACACTAAAAGCAAAATAACTAGATGCTGCAGAAGCCAAATTTTAATCTTTGTGGGGGACATTTCTAACTTGGTGCCAATTCCTGCATGCATCCCAGGGACACTGGAACACAGACAGTTAATTACACACTCCAAAAATTAAGAAAGCATGCTGCAAAAAAGTGAGGAAAGAGCCATCTCTAAGCCCCTCTTTCCACATGAAGGACTTTAAATCACCTCCCTTGCTTTCTTTATAATCCCTTCTGCTCTTTTCTCTGTGCTGCCCCCACCTACATACAATCACTATGGAAAATAAGCTCATTATAGTGCAGCACGGGTAAGCCATTGCCGGTCAGAAACGAATCAATTGATCCAAAGCTTCATATTAGTGCCTGCCATTTGCATCACAAGGCAAGAGTGATGGCATTCCTGCAGACTGTCACCGACACTGAGGAGAGATCCACCCTTGTGTCGATGAGTTTATGCTACCAGAACAAACCTTGTTTTTCCTCTGTCTTCCAGGTCATCTTAACAAGATTCCCTGCTACACGATGCTAAGCTCAGTTACTATGAGTAATAAGCCATGTTATTTTATTTCGACATTAAAGGTAATTATATTTAAAACGTGGATTCTATGATCATAAGAGTCAAACAAATCAACACCTATTCACCTCTACTTCTCTGCATTAGGTGTCAGTATATTTATCCCCAATTTTGAATTATTTTAGCTTTGTCTCAGCAGACATTAATGACAAGCAGCCTCTTCCCATTCCTTCATATTTAATTTCATCAGAGAACTTGGATGTGACTCAGCTGAAGTCAAAAGAAGGACACAATTAATAGGATTTTGTCTCAGGTTTGTCACAGGAGATTTATATTGCCATAACCAAGATACATGCAGTAATAGAACTGTTCAATTATTAAACTTCCTACAGTATATCAATAACAGATTACACAAGTCATCCCACGTGTGTTGAAACACAAAAGACACCTACCTACACAAGCACTTCTACATGGCAAGTGTTTTAATACAATTCTAGTTCATTTAAACAAACAATACCCATCACATTTCTTATTGTTTCCATGCATCATTATGCTTCAATCAAGAAAATCTGGACCTTCAGTTCTTAACACAATTAACGTATTATTCCTACATAATGCAAAAGATAGAAACAAGTAACACTGAAGATGAAATCAACGTAAATAATGTTCATCTACTAACACTCCTTTCATTTGAAGTTCTATAACAGCTTCTACAGGTACTCTTATATCCTAAAGGGTTCCAAAGATGTCCACAAATCATGTTTTTAGTACATTTTTGCATATCTACTCCCATTAAAAATGGAACAATATTTCAGATTGTGGCAAAGCCAAATGGCACAAAGCTTAGGAAATGATTCAGACTATTGAGAAAGCACCTTTAAGATGATTTGACATCCACACTCCTAAGGAGTGCCTCTGTACGCAGCCTCATTTCAGTGAGCTCATTACTGAGATTTTCCTTCAGCCAAAAGACAGAATCAGGCAAGAGTTATTACTAAGGTTCATGTTTGACCAAATTTGTCTGAGCCGTAACCTATTCTGTCAGTGTGACTATGGAGAAAGTTCACATCATCTCCTTCTACACTTCCATTGCTGTTACACACACACAAAAAACCAGCAGCCCTGCCTTCACTTTTCAGAATGTTGCAGTTAAGAGAAATTAAGAAGATAGCTCACTTTATCTCTTTTATAAATTTATTGCTGAGATACAGAATTTCAAGGATTTAAAGTATTTGCCCTGAACATTCTCTGACCCCAAGCATAGACAGTGATTTCTGTGACAGGGTTCAGTATGATCAGAGCATATTTTGACACCTGGCATGCTTTGCTAGAATTTGCAGAAAGGACTGCAATCCAGGAAGGGACAAATCCAAAGGGAAAGGGAGATCATATTTAAAATCCCTTCCATTCCCCTGCAGTGGTTACCCAGCCTCTAAAAATTGTTCAAAAAGGGTTCAAACCGAGATTCCTAAAGGGAGTAAGAGAAATGGGAGAGGAGCTAGCAAAAATGAAAACAAGCTTTATGTACCAAACATGCTCTCCAGTAACTCACAAGGCATGGAACTGCCTCAGATGTTATTCAGATTTGCTCTAAAGTAAGTTTAATTTGCTAATTCCAGAGAAAAGGAAAAAAATCAACGGATACTATAGCAGAAACTAATGTATTTACTTCATAGATTTCAGGATTAAAATAGGTAATTGTTTTGTTTAGGAAAACAAACACCACTTTAGCAAGTTTTTTTTTCAGGCAGATATGTAATTCACTCCCTCTGTAGAGCCCTACATAAGACAACACGTACTTTTCTTCCCACTTCAACCAGAGGGCAATAAACACGATGATCTTAAAGGTGTTTCCCAAGCTAAGTGATTACATGGTTCATGATTCACGGAGGGCATACATACTAAGTATGCCTATAACATTTTGGCTCACCATGTAGATAAAACTAGCAGACTGTGCTGTATTGCTGGATAGCTGCAAGAACAAAGGCAAGCTTAAGAAGAACACTACAGAGTACAGCTACATAGAACTTGCTGTTATACATCAGTAAGCACGCAAAGCAAATCTACACATCAGCAGTGCCTAAGCATCCTGCTAAACAGTGTTAACCAACTGAATGAAATGAGCAGTGATAACCAACTGAACAGATTCATGGATGTTCACCTAGGCTCCAGATGGAGGCTTTGATTTTGAGTTGCTTGTTCATATTCTCTCCACACTAATCTGGAGACAGAGTGGGGAAGGAGTACATTTTAGGGGGCAGAAATAAAGCAAAACAAAGCAGTTTCCACATTTTGCTTCACATGTGAGGGAATAAACTGAAGTTTAGGAGGATCCAGGTAGTGACACTGGAAGCAGCTGTTGTCAGTGATGTCATTAGAGCTGGAAGAAAAACCTCATGAAAATAAAATACATTTAAAAGTTACAAGCCACAGTTGTAACTGTCAAAAAGGAAGCTTGACAACGTGGTTCAGTAATTCATTGGATTCTCTAGCTCCTGGGCTCTGCTTCTCCTTCAACTGCCACCCCTTCCCAGCAGCTCTTCTTCTTGACCTCACAATCCATGAATAAAACAGTTTCAGTCTTGCACCCTGTCATCCATTCATCACTCTTTGCTTGCTGCTGGCCAATTTATGCATCATAAAATTCTGCACACGTTTAAGAGACCAGCTATTTAGAAATAGTTTTTATTGTAGAAGGCAGGCTTAATGCTCAAACAGGTCTGAGATACTGGCACTTCAACTCCTCCATTCTGCTGTTCCTCTAGGTTTCTCACAGCTAGCTATTCTCAAGGAGTGCAAACGCTGACTTGCAACCACCTTTTCTATCTCACAAACCCATGGATATTATGTCAAATATTAGACAAATGAAGAGAGCAGATTTATCACCAGTCATAAATCAGCTCCACCACTCGTAGTGCAATCTGTGCCTTGACACATCAACATACAGTTCCTATGTTATAGTCTCATTTTGCTCAGATATATTCTGAAGAGAGGAGAATCAACTGTAAACAAAGCAAATATGCTCAAGTAGTAGACTGAACCGATCTAGGCCATTGAAATATCAGGTAAAGCAAAGATAGCATCAACATCCAGGAACTACTACTCCTTAAAAGCAAATATCAGCTTTCTTGTATTCATATAGTATAGCTTCTTGCCAAAGTTAACTTCAGCATATCACCTTCTGCAGATCTGAGAGGAAAATGCTTTAAGAGCTATGGAGTTCAATTTCTTTTCAACAGAGACCAAGAAAACAGAAGATGGCAGGAACAAGATCATCAGGTTTCATTGAAATTCTAACTAGTTTTCTTGTATGCAAGTCTTTCATTTATTTTTGGAAACAGCGCCCCTCTTTTCTGATTTTGACCAAAATTAATAGCAAAGAGATTCTACCCAGAGGTACAGCATTCTGAAACTATCTCCAAGTCACATGACAACAGTAATCAAAGCACAAACACCAACTATTTTTAGGAGTAAGCTTGAGCATATAAATACATTAAGCACCATGGTTGTGACAGAAAAGGCTCAGCAACTCTCTTCTAATCAAGTCCAAACTGAAGATACCTACTTTAGAACAGATGTTCAACTCATTCTCACAATGGGTCACACATTCAAGAAAGGCACAGTGAGGTTATCATATAGTTCTAAATGGCTAAAGCACCTCTACACATGAGAGTCTCATTAGAAACATTATGCTATAACTGATAAAGGAGATGGGGTCCAAAAATGCAGATTCCAGTGGGGGGGGGGGAGCAAGGCATCCCTCTTAGCTATTAAGTCCAAGATGTGAAGAGAATGCTGAGAGCAGAAATTATATTCAAATGCAGTGAATGCTGTAATTATGACTTCAGAGATAAGTGGAAATATTTTGAGAATCAGTAGTTCAACTAAAGCCATATGTAAAATGGGAAGTGGTAAGGTGTTAAGACTTTGTTACTACAAAGTAATCAGAAATTAACAAGAGCAAATATCTTTAATTGTTTTTGCCCACTGTATGCTATAAACCAGATTGTAAATCCATGCGTTTGGAACTAGTAGACTATGCAGACTTCAATTTCAAACAATTCCCATTAAGGACTACACTAAAACTTTGAGAAAAAAATGGAGCAGAAGACAGAATGATGAAGAAAGAAAAGGAAAAACATAGATTTGCTGTACAGCTCTTGGAAAGGTAGAATAAGCAGAAGCTGGAGATCAATACTAAAGAAAGGGCAGTCGGCAGCCAGACAAGAAAATAGCATAAACATTATGCAGGAAAGAGCAAGCAAAGAAATGTCAAGGACTTTCCAGGAGAACAGAAAGAGGAAGATATGGAATACAGGCACTAGAAACTGTACTTCTGCAGTTGAGGGCAGTTTGCATTCCAGAAATAAAAAACAAAGCACTATCAGAAATCAAAGAGCACCTGGGTATAAGGAGAAAATGAAAAAGCACAATGTTTTGCAACAACAAACATAAGCCCACACAAAACCCCAAGGATCCTAATTAGAGAGAACAGGGCTGATCCTCAGTCCTATTTCCTTCCACATATTCAACCAACGAACTGCTGAGAATTCAAGAAGCCAGAATTGACAGTGACATTTTAAGTCAATGAGAATCTATTTTACTCTTCCTCCCACAACACAAATGAATAGTAGTGCTAATGAAATTCCTTTCCTATTATAAATTGGCATACACAATCCCACATTTATCCCTTCCAGCAAGAACTGCCTCTTAAACTCATGCTATTCTGAAATACCTTTTAGTCACTGTATGACAAAATAGAAATGCCACTCTCTCCTGCACTGCCCCCTTTCGATTAATTTTAATTTACTTCAGTGGGCCACGATAGAATTACTTCTACTTTATTTTACACCTACAGTGTTAGATGAATATTAAGAATTTACAATTTTAGTCACATTTTAATATAATTTATTTCACAATGGATCAACAGTTTTTGATCAAGAATGGTCTTCTAATTCACTACACTGAGATAATTTCTTTAAAAAGAAAACAAAATCCATTGCCATTATCACTTCCATTGCTGCCTTCTCAAAGAGACAAGGAGTTGCATTATATGCAGAAATTAGCAAAAGTTTACATAGTAAGAAGAGTTGATTGGCCACAAGACCAAGATACAGAAGGTAATCTGTGCACATTACTCAGAAAAATTGCAATAACATTCAATAGCCTTCAGAAAGGCTAAGTAACCTTTTCTCCTGTAACTGTGGTATACTAGGAAATAAGCTCTGCATGTCTCTCCACCAGCAGAAAGATAAATAAATATAGTGTTACTCTGTAAGTCATCTGCTCTCTCAATCTATGCAGGGAATGAACAGCCCACAAAGTTGCAAGACACCAAGCTCACCAGGTCAGGCAGCAGCACTCTTTTCTATGTTTCACACAGGAAAAAGGCAAAAGCTTTCATATCTAAGCTGAGCTGTAAGGAAGTCAATTAGCCATTTACAAGCACGAACAACTCCACAGCACACACGTGTCTGTTTGACAAATTCTACTGTGACCAAAGACTTCTTTCTGATAGCCTTTACTTTGTACACAACTCCTTCCATCCGTGAAAAATTATGCACCCCACTGAGTACAGTAACTTGCTCAGCCTGAAAGCCAGCTGACATGACACATGTCTACTAGCAAGCTCTACCAAATTTGAGAACTCCCACTGGTATATCTGCTGAGATTAAAAACAATAAGTGTTTTCAGTATTTGTCCTTTTCCAACATGCTTCAATACAAGCTGAACGATGCAAGTATTTCACTTGACATACTTCTCCTGCTCTTGACTTTGTCAAGGACCCACACAGCTTTTATTATCTCACGTACCACCTTGCCAACCTGAATTTTTCATGGCTCTTTGTTGGACTGGAAAACTTGACCTCCATCACACCTTCCAAATAATGAACAGGAGTAACTGTTCACTATATAGTAGTTACATAGCAATGCAGATTGCATGAAAACTCCAAATTAAATGGTAGGATCCATTTCTCATCTTCAGCAGATATTGCTTTCATAACCAAAATTGTCTTCAATTAAATTTGTCCTACTGTGCCAGGATGGCCTGACTAGTTTTGAATTCACAGCCACAAGGATCTAGGTAAGCTGTGCGTTGCAAAGTATTATCGCTCTTTCCAAGAATAAATTTGCCTTACTACCTGACCTAGCACAACTTACTGCAGTTGCCTCTTGTCCTGTCACTTCTCACCTGGGAGAAGAGGCCAACCACCATCTCGCTACAACCTCTCAGGGAGTTGTACAGCGATACAGTTACCTTAAGTCTCCTCCAGGCTGGATGACCCCAGTTCCCTCACCCTCCTGTTAAGACTAGTGCTCAGACCCCCTCACCAGACTCATTTGCTGGTCTGAAAACACTCTGGGACCTCAATATCTTCCTTGTAGTGAGGGGCCCAACACTGAGCAGAGTCTTCAAGGAGCGGCCTCACCAGAGCTGCCTGTGGACAGACAATCACCAGGAGTGTTCAGCAGGCACTAATTAGCAAACTAAAATTCAACATTCCTTTCATAAAGCCTTAGTTGGAGCGTTCAGTGTTCCTCTCTTCCTTTTGACCTCAGTAATGTGTGCCACAAGGCTGTTCACAAACATTACCAAACTCAGATATGAGAAAAAAAAATGAAGCACAACTTCTTGAAAGACACACTGTTGTATTACATGTTGGAAACCATCTCACCTTTGTGCTGTTCACTGTAACTAGAAATGTACTGAGATCAACCACATCTGCATCAAGCTTCCTCCAGGAATGCTGAAAACTACCTTAGTCACCAAATAAAACATTAAATCTGTGTAAAAACAGTACCCCATGCCTGTACATAGGCAAAGTTGAAAAAAGTCTGCAGTTATTTTCACAAATGTTTTGAGAATTTCTTAGTGCTAGACAAGAGGTGCTGTGAACTGTATCCACTGAAGTACTATGAATTAAATCTTCTGTCTTGAAGCTCATTAAGGTAACTATCAATTCTGATTTTCTTAAGTGGAAGAAACTTTTCAGGAAAGCCAAAGAATTACCATACAGTAGGCTACAATTTAAATAAAAGAACATGCTGAAGATATTTTCAATAGAAGAATATACTACAATCATTTTAAAGCCATAAATATAGCCTCATATTTCTAAATAAAAAATACTTAGTACCCATCTTTGCAGTGGGAGGTCACAGTTACAAAAAAAAAAGCCTCCCTTTTCACTGATGTGGGTGATGATAAAACTGCAACCATCATTGGAATCCCAGTCAGGAAGAGGAGGAGCAAGTCATGCTTTCAATGTCTGAGACGCATCTCAGCATATTTCCCTTTTGTTCCAGGGGAGCAACCCCTGCCAGAACTCCCATGGACAACTGCAGAGATCCTCCAAGCGTAACACTTCACATGGAGGGAAAACAGCTTCAAATCTAAAAGGCAAGGGTGACAGTTGAAGCTTGAAATAGGCCTCAAAATACATGCATAGTAATGTCAAGAATACACAACTAGATATCAGTTTTTCAAAGGAAGAACCATTTTTGTTGTATAAGGAAAAAATCCAGAAAATTCTTATTGACCATCTTCAGTGAGTTTCAACTCTAAAGCTGACAAGTCAGTTTTTGAAGACTTGCTCCAGGAACATCCTTGCTGTTCTAGTCAACACTTTGTACCCAGCAAATAACTTTATGGGGAGGAGAGAAAACATTCTGTCAATATTTAACACAAAGCTTTTTTCTCTAGGATAATTTCAATTTCAAAATATTTACAAGAGAAAAATACTACAATTGCAAAATATCAAAAGAGTAGCAAAGGCAAATATAGCTGCCTGCCATTTTTCATGAAATATAATTTTAATACCTGGGAAAAAGAAAAGACAATTAAAAGCAGTTATGTGGTGCATGATGCAGCTGGTGAAAAATGGCTGCATCTCAACTGCATCTCTATTAGTTCTGGAATTGAAAGTTAATTGAAGAGGATGTCTAAAGTGGGAAAGATAAGAATCTGATATTTTTCAAAGCCATTTCTAAATAATGCTTTATACTTACTGTTTAATTCTTCTCATCAACTAAATCTCCTTTATCTGCTTGGAAGGGATTTTAATGCAGCTAAATAAGAAAAAATTTATCTAGCATTTATGTCTTGCCAATTCTATTATATGTTGTTGTAAGAAATGTAAATCAAGAGATCGGGTCTTAAAGTTTTATTCATTGTAGTTTTAATAGACCAGGCCAATTTTACTCCAGTATTACCAGAGATGTTTCCAACAGCACGGAACGAATACTAAGAAGGACCACCATGACTCCAGCTATAGAAGTGTGGATTAAATCCTAAACTTTTAATCTCCCAATTCAATCAACATGATGAAATCCAGCATGGCTACAAAGAATATGCCAGCAAGAGATCTCACAGAAGAGTTAAATTGCATGTTTAACCAAAATGAAAGCACATTCTGTGAGGATGACAAGCATTTGTTTTCAATACTTGTATGCATAGGTGACTATGACTTTTTTGACAGACACATTTGTAAGTATCCACATGCATATAGTGCTGATAGATCGTGTCTTTCAGGTCCAAAATAGCAAATTCTGAAGACCAACGCATTTTAGATGAAGCAAGTCTTCTCTGAACCACAGAGTAGAAAGCAAGAAGGCATGTTATGAAGCATCACACAGATTTCAGCACATGGAAGTCCACTTCTAAAGCCAGCCTTACCTAGATGATTCAATGAAACTTCATTTCATACTGATTAAGTACTTTTGCAAGGCATTTTGCTGCTGAGCCAGTCAGATGTACCACCTCAATAAATCAATTAACAATACACAAGTAAAAATAACATCCATCTATATTGGTAATCAGTACTGCAGATGTTGATACTCCCTGATGTTAATTAGGGCTCATTAAAATACTACGTGATCAAACTATAATATTTCTGATAATACAATCAATCTTATGCTATCTCATAGGTAGCCCCACAAATAATGAACTGGAAAAAACACACTAACCACAGCCTCCTGCCTGTTGTGCCATTGCTGCAGGATAGCTCTTGCTGCTGTCATCTTTGCTATTAGATAGAAGCACAAAGGGCAGCAACTTCCAACAGGTCCCCAGGGATTCCTGATCATATAAAGAACTTCCAAGAACTGTAAGCCCAGCTCTCCATGCAGTCTTTCCTAATCCCAGGTCCTCCCTATTAGGTTTTGATTCCCCCCCGCCTTCTGGTGAAAATGAATGATTAGCACTGAAGTAGCACCCAAGAAAACAAATACAAATTGAAATGGTTCTGATTTCTCAAATTATTGCAGGACCTATTTCCAGGTGTTTTTTCCTTTTAGTATGAGACATGAGAAGCCTTCTGCCATATTTGTCTATAGTAACTCCTTTGTTTGTATGATCTACAGCTGACCGTTTTGATAGATTTCAAAGAACTCTAGTTCCATTTAACAAGAGCATAAATGGACTAATTCACAATCACATGAGTCACAGCGCTTCTGTAGCGATGGGAACCATATGACAGACTTAGAATTCCCCCCCACGCTCTCTGCTTCACTGGATCCCAGTCACAACAGCTCACAGCACAAATGAGGTTCAGAGAAGGCACATGTGAACCCAGGTATTGTCTCCACAAACACAGTGCCTTGTGATTGCCTCATGCAGGTTAACACAAGTTCAGCTCTAAAGCTGTCCACACCACAAAGTCATCAAAATAATTCTAACACAAATAAATGAAATTAAATTAAATGCACATATATTGTACATAAGTATTCAACAGTCCTTAAGACCATTCCACATCAAAGGCAAAGAATCAGGGATAATAATGAAGGCAAAATTAGGACTCAGCTGCAAATATGAGAAGCTTGTACAATCATTAGCAAGATAATCACATAGAGGTAAACTCTCAAGCATCCAACATGGAGTAAGTCAGACTTAATTTGCAAGTTACATCATGAAGAAACAATAGTAGAAGTTTAAATTCAAAATAAATTTGGTGTCAGATATACCAGATAAAAATAGCTTCTGAGAGCTACATATGGAAGTCACTAATTAACATCCACATATGATATACACAGCATGAAAGGGAAATTCCTTTCTAAAATTACTCAGTGCAGGCCTTTTTTTACTGCAAATATTTATAGGCTAAAATGCTATTTTTGTGTCATATCTTGCACTTCCCAGAAGATTTCATAATCAAACAGTAAAACAGTTACTTAGATTTCACATAACTCTACCCTAGAGATGATTATAAGCCATTTTAGAGAGGTGAAAATTCTTCCCACTCAGACAGTATAATGCTACTCTCACTAAAAGCCACAGAATTCTTCTGTGGACCTTTGCAACAAGAACAGTTCCAAACAGCTCCAGCTTTTCAGAGATGTCTGCTGTTTGAGAAAAAACAGTTCTATTTTATTACTATAAATCATGAACAAATAGCTAACCAAAACAAGTCTAAAATGCATACAAACAATCTGAGCCTACAAGTTGCACTTGCAAAGGAATTACCCAGTGATCTCCATGGCTGATGAGCAATAAATTGAAAGCATTGTCATCCTGACAATGTATGGCACACCTGATTAAGGGTGACATATTCCTTAAAATGAGTACAGAGTGCACTTTGCTTCCAAAACAAGCAAAACATTCTCAGTCACAAACCCTACAGAAAATGTCTTTGGTAATGATAGCACAATTACTACTGTTTCTGCAATGCAGAAGGAGCAAGGAGAAATAGCTAACATCTGTCCTACTATGCAGACAGAGAACAACCTCAGATGAAGCCTGATAGTACAAAGGAACACAAAAACTTAGAGTGGCTGAGAGCAAGCTGTTAGGACACTAGAAGCCAGACCTCTTGCCTTAAAAGCAGGAGAGCAGTAGAACAAAACATTTTGCAAAGGTCCCATTATGAATTTCAGGAGGTTATATTATATACAGTTAATTATTCTGCATTTTGGCTATATATACAACTGTTTTTGTATGATAGTTTGCCAAGCGGACTAATTAAAAGTGTTGCATATCTTAGGCACACAGTTCAATAACCCTACTGTTTGACAAAAGCTACTGAAGACCATTATTAAAAAAATGAATGAGTCTTTCATCACTGTACTGTGTCTGAAGAGTGATGACTGTGAGACTGTCCAGAACAGTAAGCAGCAAGAAGAATTAAATCAGTAACCACTATGTCTTCCAGATTTTTTAGCCATGAGTATATGTTGCTAATAAAAGAAGCCAATGTAATGAAATTTCATCTCTTACCACTCTTTTCAGTGAGTTGTTAGGTCCCTTCCCTTGTTCATAAAGCAGAAATCAAAGTTACGGATATTTCTGAAAAACATAAGAAACAGATCAAGCTCTGAGTAAAAACTACATAACCAAGTGACTAATAGCTTGCTGACCTGAACAGTGGGGCACCGCTATAAGCAACTCAATTCTGCACTGCTATTCCTAGGTAGTAACAGCTAAGACAAGATTCCCATCACCCCCCAGAGTTGCTGCTTCCAGGAGACCAAGTTCACATCAGAAGTTTCATATCTGGTTTCAATGCTCCCGTATGGGAACACGTTTCTACTGCAATCTCTGGCTCACAAAACCATTTGCTGTAAAAAGAAATCAAACAGCTAAAATGTTTCTCTTTGCTTTAAAATGATCTCTTTGCTTAAATAAAATCATTCTGGATCACATGCTTTATTTCAATAGCCCAATGATAAACTGAAAACCAAAGTGATGATTCTTAGTAACTAGATCAATTACTCTGTAGCACATTAGAAGAGTTGTGCAATAGCCACAATAACTGAAGGTACAAGTATAAAATTTTTCATTTGTCAAAGATTGCATGAACACAGTATATGAACACTGACCATATTTGCAAAGATCTTAAATTGATAAATATTTAACTTTGTCATATTAGTTATCCAGTCTTTTTGATTTAGCTTCGTCATCTTAAGGGCTATTTACCACAGGAAAGATAAATCAGCATCTCTGAAATAAAATGCATGACCAAATCATGAAGGAAATACTGCCAATTGGTTTCATTCCTTTTATCACTGACCAATGTCAAAACATAGAATGCTACAATAAAGGTATCAGTGAATGTATAGCCTTTAATCACACCTATGTAGCTAAGCATTATCTTTAAAAAGATAGTCCATAATTTTCCAATCAACATAAATGTGATGACAGTGGTTCAGTTTACTTGCTACATACATACAGTAATCTCCATACAAAACATACATTTTCTGAGAAGTTAAAAGGAAGCAGAACAGGTTTTCAAATCAAGTCAATCACACTAAGCAATAATTTCCAGAGAACACTGTCAGACTACTCAGCAAAATCGTGATCAACTGCTCTTTGTGCATGTTTATTTTAAACACCAAAGACCACACATCTCCACCTATTTTACCTGCCTTTGACTCAAGAATCCATCTGATTTGACACCTATGTTGTAAAGTGGCATTTAAGCCTGCACCTAACATAGAACATGACGAGCATGCAGGATTGGGTTTGCACAAGAAAGGAGACTTGATTCACCCCCCATTCCTGTAAGCCAGTCAGCATTTGGCTGCCTTACGAGAATTGTGTGATTCCCAGGTGCACGTTCACCTCCCACATTAAGTTTTATATATTATTTCCTAACTTACAAGTTTCAAGGCAAAAGCTCTCTTAATACAGCAATTACAGTGCCTTCAAAAGAACACCCAATGAAAGCTTACCTAATTAGCTAAAGGTAAATAAAGCACTGTGTTTACTCCAATAAGGAAAATGACTTTGAGTACTGCAGAACAAAGGAGAAATCCCGTCACAGATAGCAAGCACACTACCAAGCAGAGCACAGACATGGAAATTCAGTTTGTCACAAAATAAAATCTCAGTGAAGGGGGCTTGTTGGTCCTCAAGCAGCACAGAGAGATGACAGAGTCAGAAGTGTGCTGAACAAGTACCAACCCAACCCTGGGCAGAAATGAAGCTTTGGGGAAGAATTATTATTAGCAATTCAGACTTCACCTGCTGACCCACTTTAATCAGGAGCTCTGAAGCAAAGTTTTGCAGTTGTTTTCCCTGCTAAAATATATGTATTTTTTAATTCTGCCTTACCCAAAAACAGAGATAACATTAAGCACATATAGGGGTCATAATATTACAAAGTTAAAAAACATCAAGAATTACTTGGATTATTCTTCAAAAATTCTTTTATAATTGGGTCACACAGAATTGTTGTGCTTATTTTAAAAGATCCTGCTCCTAGAGAGGAGAAAAGTTAAAAATAATGGCCTATTTAAAAAAAGAATCTCACTGATTAAGAAAAATAAAAGCTGAATGGCAAGCCATTTTAATTCATGCTGTCACTATGAAAATCCAGATGTCACTCAAGTTACAAATCTGGATACTACAAATGCCTATATCACCTAAGATCTCAGTTAGAATTAATAATTTTACGTAACTCACAACAATACATCTTATATTTACAGTTCTCTTTTTTTAAGCAATGTATCTCAAGAATAACATTCCACATGCTGGTGATTTCCACATGATTAAAAAAGCAAACACTACTCAGCATTTTACTGTCAGGAAAAGAAATTCAAGCATATGATGCACACACTGCAACAAGACCAGTGCAACTCTTGACAAGGACAGTAACCTGCTGTTAAAGCATGCCCCTAACCTTCCCAAATCACATACCCTGCAAGTTGCAAGGGGTGTGGATGCAACACAATTTTGGACACCCTTGTGCAACAGAGCTGAACAAAACACTAGGCAAGTCAATCCAAGGAATGCAGTGCCATGGAGCAAACCTCCTAGCTTTGACTGAACTTTTCTAATAAGAAGTGAAACTCCACATCTCAAAAGATCTGATCTCACCAGGAACCAAGCCAGCAGTGGAACTACAAGAGTAGTAACAGTAGAACTGTATTTTGAAATTGCCAAAGAAGTATCATGGCTTAACATACACCAGTAAGAAAGAAAAACCATAGAAAAAGAGCACTTGATCTAGTGGCTTATAATGACCTTCTAGAAACTTCTTTCTGCCACATCCCTTACTAAGAGCCAACGAGTCTATGCTCAGACTGCAGGAAGGACCACCTTAATAAGACTCCTACAAATATTCAGGAGTCCTACCATATCAGCAGTTCCAAACCAAGGGTGCAGGACTCCTACAGAACAACTCCAGGCCTCACAGACAGTTCTGACTGGAACATTACGCTGATCCAGTGCTGGCTGACAAGGGCATGACCTTCTATTGATGCTGAAGATAACAGTCTGGTTCCAAAACTGTTTCATTTTGCTGCCACAGATTTAACAACTCAGGCCTCATCCCCATGAGATGAGTAAAACATGCTCATTGGGTAACCCAGTCCCACAATACAGGATTTTAAGCAAAGGCTAAGTACCTTTATTTCAGCATTACAAATATGTCCTTGAGGCACTCCCATGTAGTCCAGTTGTAGAGATAAAAAGCACAGATCTTCAGTTCCAGGACTGTGTCACAGCACCACATCCTCTCTAAGAGGATTGCACTTACCAAGTTAAGGGATGGAAACATGAAATACACCAACAAAAAGCAGTGAGTGCTGAGCAAAAATACAGCTCCAAACACCATCAGAACAGCACTGAGGCTATTCAAGAACATGTACAAATGAACGGAAATGATTTGTTTGGTTTATACAGCCTAGCAGACAAGATAATGATGAATGATTTTAGCAACTTCTTTCAGCTTGTCCAAAATATTTACTGCCCATTGTTTTCATCTTCCTAGTTACAAACATGCCAATGCCAGACAGTATCTGTTATAATCAACTTAGATTTACTATTCCTAGCATCTGCCTTAAATCTAACCAATAAAATAACACCGAACAAGAGAAGGGAATGAGTGGAAGAATGGAACCAAAATACTACAAAGATTAGCAGGCAGTTATTTCTTACTCCTAATGCAGAAATAAGAACTCTAGAGACAAAAAAGATCCAGCTGAGCTAACTACTGCTTCCTGCTGCTGTTACTAACATGGTTTGTAGAAAAGCCACCGCAAATATTACTCACCAAGTACAAAATATCAAATAGAAACAAAGAAAATCACAGAAGAAATGCACATCTTGTCATAAAGCCCAAACTCATTAGAGGACTATATTCAATGTGCTTTCAAACTAGCTGCATGCAGTGAGAGCAGAAGCCTTTAAATTTAAATAAATGTTTTAAAATTCTTTAAAATTCTAACTAAAAGATGGAGCGTAAAATATAATCTCAGCAGATACAACCACACTGATTAAAAAGACCAAAATAGGTAAAAACAACAACAAACAAAATGAGAGACAGCTGCGTTGGCCCCTGAAATGGGGCTTCATAAATGCAGATGTTTGCAATGCTATGGTGGAACTGCAGCCACATCCCCATCTGCCTGCAGAGCTCTGTCCATCTGGCTCTCCCCTCACACTCCTTGCCCTCACTCAGAGATTCACTGATGAGTTACATTTGCTGGTTAAGGAAGGCAGGTGGAGATTGCCTTTGGCACCATCGGTATCATTGCAACTTTGTTTCCTCATGAAAAAGATAAAATAATTTGAGGAACATTCAATTAAATACTTTCCTTAGACAGAATGATTGATACACAAAGGGTCCTATAGAGACCTTCTTATCCAAGCTCCCTCCTAAAATCTGAGGGAATCTAAGCAAGTTACAATCTTCTCAGTCAGGTTTTGAAAATCTCCAAGAATGAAACCTCCACAGACTCTCTGAACAACCTGTTTCAATGTTTGGTTCACCCTTAGAGTAATTTTCCTCTCAATTTTCAATTGAAACATGACTCTTCACTTAGTTCCTACTGGCACATTACACCATGCTGCCTGTTGCAGTATTCTGTATTGGTGGGAGCTACTTACATCAACGAGCTCTGAAAATGACAATAAGATGTATAACCATGAATTTTATTGAACATGCCTGCATGCATTAGTAATGACACAGTATGGCCTCTGGGTCCAATAATGCAGAGAGAGCTGGATTCCTTCATCTTCCAGCGACTGCTCTGAATTCCCCAATCAGCCAAGGACACACAAAACATGCAGGTATGTTTCTCCTGGATACTATACCTACTGTCAACCAGTTGGATTTTGTCTGGGTGTTCCACATGCCTTAAAAGTTTCTTTCACATTCATACCATCAAAGACATTTACATACATAACTTCTCATGAAGAACCTACAATTTGCTTGCCTTGCCTCCAAAACATGAGAGGGCATATTCTGAGATGAAACAAATCTGCATAAACTCAATCTTGAAATTTTATCAGAAATCAGTCATTGAGTTCATGTGAAACGAGAAGAATACACAGGTTAGGTATTGGGTTTTTTGTCTGTTTTTTTTTTCCCTTCATTAGAAAAGCCCCAAGTGATATTTGCTGTAAGAAGGACTACGTTAACAGGCAGAGAAATGCCAAGTATTTCCCAAGAAACAGCCAATTCTGTTCACTGTTCTCTTAAAACACAGTAATTCAGGTATACTGAGTCAAACTGCACTGGATAGAAGAGTACCCAGCGATTAATGACAAATACTAAAATGATGCAACTCATTTATGCATAATTCATTTCCTATTTTACATTCAGTAGAACGAAATATCTTGAGAAAATTCTTTTCCCCATTAGAATTTACCAGCTTGCTGTAAACATTTTTCATCTGTGCAGCTACTAGAGTCACTAAATAATCAACCTTGAACTCTAAAATAAGGAAGACTATTCTGGGGTTCTTTTCAAAACTATAATTTTCATTCTGGACTCCCCACATTGTGTGCACCTGTGATCTGTATCTGTATTGTAGGATCCTCCTAATTAGATTTCCGTTCATCAAGTCAGAAAGCAAGTGACAGTCTAAGCCTGACAGCTCTGTGAAGGCTGCCCTAGTAGGTCAAATGGTGTGTATGTAAGGGCTTTGTGATCCCTTTGACACAAGTAAGATAAAGTTGGTCAACATTTCAGATGTCTTCAGTAATGAAAAGCAAAGTAACAGGTATTGATTCCTTTAACAATAACCTGAAAATGGTAAACAATTGCATTCTGCATAGCAGTACAGTGTAGCCTACATTCAGATATCCTCAATAGTTTTACAGACAGCATAAAGCTCTGACTTAAATCAGACACTGAAATTCTTGATTTCTTGACTGAGCTACTATACTGACAATAAAGCTTATGAAATCTCTACATCATACTTATGAATTTAACCAAAGTCCAAAAGCCCTGGAAGAGCAGCTTTTCCCCACAGACTACAGCTCAAACCTCACCCTTCTGAAACAATCGCTCTGTTCTTTAAAATTAATCTTTGAAGATACCAAGATACAATTATGGTTTCAGAAAACAGAAATTAAAAGAAATCTCTCCTTTGCATAACCAGCTGCTTTTCCATAGATTTCAACAGGAAATAGTTGTGTTTGTTCTGCAATCCTCATTAGTCTTTCCCCTCCTTTGTGGTACCATGACAAACTACACTCTGAAGACTAAAAAGCTTTTTCCCCACAGGCCTAGCTTTCTGCATCATTGGGGGACCCATGTAGCACAATCACACACCACACTAAATCTCTAGCCTACAGCCTCCTTTTCCCAGCTGTTTTATTGCAGCAGACAGAACTGCATTTGGCACCTGTAAGCTCTTTCACTGCAGGGATCAGTAGCCAATTTGTTTAATAAAGTAAAACACAGCACTTTACAAAACAGTAGTGGTTATTCATTATTCCACAGGTATTGAGCCTGTAGCTCAAAAGCCAGAAACAAAAAGCCAATAAACACTTATTTATACATAAACTGCTTATTTTTTGTGATTCTTTCAGTACAAGTAATGCCCATCTCCTGACAGGGAAAACACCTCTTCACTGTCTCAGTTCCAGGCTAGTATGCTAGCATCACCTAACACTCCCTGCACCATCTCCTAGTTCGTGTAAATCCTTCCCTTGGACATATGGTCCTGAAATGGCAGCCTTACTGATGTCAGTATGAGAGGATTCCAGTGAAACAGAAGTGTCACACAATAGTGACAGAAGGAGCAGCATCCCTTGAGTAAAGTTTTATTCTGAGTATCTGTTGGAATACTCCGTCTAAACTACTTTAGAATCTCCTGTGCTTGTTCTTTATACAAGTCCACTTATTTCTGATTAAGAACAAAGAACATGTTAAAGAAGCAAAGAGACTTCCTTTGAAAGGTGCACATATTTTTAGAAACTTTTAGGACTGTAGACCTAGCTTGGATTTCTTCAGTAGAGGAGGAATAATGTATCAGTCATCTAACTACCTAACAACTGGGAGAATAGCATGTAAGAGAGGACACTGCAATACCAGGATATAACATTGAACTATAGTCAGCAGAAGGAGGATATAACATCAGCATATATGGTACCAGAAGACCTGGATTTTAATACACTATTCCAAAGGTTGATATTGGTGATGGGCTCATTGGACATATAACTAATTACTGGAGGTAAGAAAGTAGCATGCTACCAAGTATTACACTTTTCTTCATCAACTCCACAGTGGTTCCTCAGTCTCTGCCTTCAGCGCACTGAAATCTTCAAAAATAGGTACTTGAAAGTGGGGCAAAGAGGAGACATTGGATTACTGTACAACATCCCAGTTTGAAGAAAAGAGTTTGTAGGCTATATGGACAAAGCTTGCAAAGAATGGACTAGATGATCTAACAGACCTTCACTGAATCATTTAACTTCCTCTGACTCACCTTCTGTCACTTCTGTTCCACAGTTTTTCTACTGAGCCCTGTCTCTACAAGATTCAGTGCAGCAAGAAGCTTGTGCACCTTATTTTGACATCAGTGAATGATGTGATGAGTTCAACTAAAGATTAGTCTCTACAGAATTAGTGTTAAACAACTTCCAGATGAAAACACAAACTGAAGTCCTTCAAGTACCAATGCCTAAAACAAGCTAAGTAGTTACAGATTCCATAGCTTTGGTTTTCATGAAAAGGAGATTTCCTTGCATTGTTCTCTGCCTTGGTTATATTCCTCTTAAATTTCAGAACATTTATCCTGTGAATCTTTCAAGTTCCTTCTACTCCTCTGCAGCACAAAGAACTGGCTTTTACTTATTCTTATATTCAGATAGGATGTGAAGCAAGCCTCTTGCTTAGGACATAAAAAGACTTCATCTAAAAGAAACAGAGAGTATACAAGGCCAAAATAATATGGGAAAGTAAAACATACTGTAAGACAGGGATCAAAACACTTACAGTTCTATTGGTCAACATTTAAGTTACCAACATCAGTACCCTCCTCCAGAGAGGGAAATGAGAAGAATTTGCTAAATATAGACAGAACTGTTTAGAGGGATGCCTATCCTTATTTGTGCATTCAACTGTTTAATTGTGGGCAATATAGTCCAGTACACAGCCTGAAGCAAGTGGGGACATTCAATATTGTCTGAATTATCGAATCTAGAGTGGAGATGGGCTTCCTTATGCAGCTTACAATAGTATAAAGGGAAACTTTGTATTCTGAAACCCCTACATTTCAAGCACCTCTGAATTACTCTACTCAGGTTGGGAACATAATAAATGCCTTCAAAACTGAGCATAGTTTTAAACATGTGCTGAAAAAGGCCACAGAATTCTCACATTCACCTTATGATCCAACATCCTCCAAATCCTATGAATTTCAGTAGTTAATGAGATATCACGGAAGTACACAAAGATACATGGATACCAAAAATCCTCTAGAACAGAATAACACCACCACTAAAATGGCATAAGTGACAATAAAGAAATCCAGAAGTTAACCAGGAATTAGGACTTCATTTAATAATCTGAATAACAGTAAACCTGCAGACATTAATATTTCTTTAGACTACACTGAGATTACACCTGCTGACAAACTGTAGATATATTTGGATATAAAGATGATAACACCACCAGAAATAGAAAGCTGTGTATCTAGGCAGCTAGTGCACACAACATTTGCACATTTTACTTTTGTCTGGCATTCAAATCAAGATGTGCAGTATACATTAATCTGCATAAGCAATTACACTGCAAGATTTATATAGGCTTCACATGCCAGGATTATTTGTGATGTATTGTTAAAGTTTTCTTATCATACTTAAAACCTAATAAAGGTTTTAAATCAACATACACACACAGTAATTTTCCACTGCTCTCACAGCTAGTCACCTAATCAACAAAATGAATAGAGATGTAGCAAGTAAGAGATTCAGCAATATCTCCACAAAGCTGGGTATTACTTTTAAAGAATATTCTCATTACCAATTTCCTGATCATAATCTGCATGCTCCCTTCAATTTTTACCAACTTCAGGCTTAGAAAAATCAGAGGATAGAATCAATCTTTTCAAATACATTCCTCAGTGAGAGACAGGAACACACATCAGTATTAAGAGAAAAATCACTGCAGTTTAAGAACTGCAGTAAGGATAACTGTTACTGGTAGAGAACTCCTACCAAGGTTTAAAACTTAGGGATGACAATTCAGTAGCATTCCACTGTCAAAACACATTAAAAACATCTTACCTCCACCTCTAAATACTGCCTTGGGAGAAGGAAAATGGTTTTTTACTTCCATTATCTTTCAGCCTGCAGGAAGGAAGTGCCTTGGTCCTGAATCAGAACCCACAGGAATTTAGCAAGCACTATTTCTGCTTATAGTAAAATCTTCAATATGTAATTTACATCTTGAATTCATCATGTCATCATTTCTTGGTATTTAACTTACTAACAGCTTCTCTACAGTAGAGATTTTTATTACATAAATTATGGAAGGAGCAGGCTGGGGGTAGTGCAAACAGCATAAATTCCTGAATCAATACAAAATATGTCCCTGGTAGTAGTTGCTATTCCATGTAGGTATGTTATTGATTACAGTCATAATGGCCTCACTTCAGCTGCTGCCAATAACCCACTGCTTGTATTGTCACACTGAATTAAAGAACCACCAGGCTGAAAGTACATGGAGAAGTTATACCAGCATGCTATGACCCAGCCTGTGGCACAAAGAAGCAGAACGCTGCCAGTTTAAGTTAGGATTCATGTGTGATATTTCACTTGAGGTTACTTTGATAAAATGAAGTCAGATGAGATATTTATTCAGGCAGAAGAGATAGTCTTAAACATACTGGAAAATTCTTAAATTTAGAACCACTACATACAACAAACCTATGCTTTTCATACCTCAGGACCACTATTGGGTACACTTACTGACTTCCAAAACCAAACCAAAGTGTTATGGGTAGTTGTCATTTCACTGATCAACAGGTACAAAGCTTCCCTGCAGGCTGTTGTTTGTCCACCTCTTTCCACTGTTTTTATTTGCGTCCTAAAGTGACTGCCCTCTCTAACTCAAGTACCTAACTGAGGCACCTAATGATATTGAAACTATCTCGGAGACACAGCCTATGCTTTATGAATCATGTTTGAAGTCATCCTGCAATCCACTGTGCTCTGGGGAATCCCTGTAACCTCTGCTGCACTACATACTACCAAATGATTACTATTTTTTAAATTAAAGTCTACAAAAATAAGTTGACCCAACATCATTACATACATTCAGCTCTCTCAAAAGTCAGGTAGTTAATGATCAGGCAGTCAATCCAGCAGACACTGAGGATTAAGCACTGCAATACAGTCCCTCAGCTATGGGAATAACCCAGTGAAAACCTGAGTGAATACTTCCTGAAAAAGCAGCTACTTGGCATTTTACCACAACATAAACTGAACACAGCATGTTTACTATAATGGAGGAACAACACTTCAACACTTCAGACACAGGGGTAGAAATTAGACCACCAAAGCAGATGAAATATAAGCAATAAGTACTGGCTAGAATAACTCTAGTTTCATTAACTCTGCACTGCAACAAAGGTAGCTCAATTTAGATTTTGTTACAGCAAACAACTAAGATAACATTTTCTTCAGTATTAAAAGAAAAGTGGTCATTGTTTTCATGACAGCAGAAATAAGAAAAAACATATAAGCTTAGAAAATAATAATACTAATCCCAGATCCTGGTTTCTCTGGCCAGTACTTCAAATTAAGCTACTACTCCACACTTCCAAGCCAGTGCCACCACACCTGCACGGATTCTTAAAGGGACTACTTCATCAGGTGAGTAAAAGATATCCAGCTGAGAACCACAGGTCTGGGTATCAGTCCCCTGGGAAGTCCTGGGGGAAAGGAAGCACAGATGTCTAATTTTAGACAGCCAAATTACTAAATCCTGCAAGAAATAAGGAAAAGAATAATTTGAGTTTACTATAACTATACAGTATCAGGTCTGGCCCCAAACTAACTTACTTTTTCCCTTACTCACTATGTTTAAGCTGCAACTTTTCAGTAGTGTATTTCAGAAGACAGTAAATACTTCCCAACTCTTAAACTCCACATAGCTAAACAGTGATT
The DNA here is from genome assembly GCF_016699485.2 of Gallus gallus. Lineage (NCBI taxonomy): Eukaryota > Metazoa > Chordata > Aves > Galliformes > Phasianidae > Gallus > Gallus gallus. Next base: position 1,278,676 of record NC_052546.1, read on the forward strand.
GTCCTGAAGGACAAAAACCTCTTGGCAAAGCACTAGGCTTCAATCTCCCAATAGCTCACAGTAGCAATAAGAAGGCAAACAAATTAAATAATAAAAATGAATTGCCATAAGATACCTTGACAATGCCCTTTTAATCTTCAGCAAGCTTGAGATGTAACGTAAGCACAGAAGCAGCAAAGAGATGATACTGCTTACATAGCAAAATTTCTCCAATTTCTCCCTGACCTACAAATCAGAAGCTAATACATCAGTAGTGCCACTAGCAAACATCCACACTGTAGGTCATAGAAATCCTGCTGCAGCTTCTGAACTAAAACTCAAGTCCAGAGAGATGCAGGAAAACCACCGTTAGAAGTAACATCAAATGGAGCACACACAGAAGATTTTGACACCGCAGCTAAGGACCTTATGGAACAAAGACTGCAAATAGACCAAGAAAGCTATCCTATCATAGAGGCAACAGACTACACACAGGTCAGAAACAGCAAGACCTTCCCGAGGCAACGTGAACTGAAGAGTGAAGCACTGTACCATAATCTACAGTATGTTCTTGGTGGACCTTAGCATCTTGTGATACCACCACCAGTATTATGTCCCAAGTTAGTTCCTTGTACAGACATAAAGACCTAAATCAGCCTGCAATAACCAATGCCCAACAACACCAACAAGATCCCTGCTACTACTGTTCATAATTACTAATTCCTGTGAAAAACAAAGAGAAAACACAGTACTATCACCAAGAAGTACTAAAGATGCTCCATTTAGAAAGAAAATATCTTCCTTTGATGAACATTTCCCTAACCAAGCATACTGTAATTACTCACAAACCCTTTCAATACTGATTTCTCCCCAGCCTCAATGGAACAGCAATTTCTCCAAAGAAGCAAGATCACTTCTGATGGGTTCTTAGCAATATCACATAAGCCATTAGTGAGTAAACCAATAGTAATATACAGAAAGCAGAACAGAACACACCCCACTGGTGCAGGGACTCACAGTTACACATCACCCCTCCTCAGGAAACAACCCAGATCCAAGAGGTGCCCTCCCTGCTGGCCCTTATAAGAACCCAGGGTGGCTCCACCCCTTCTGCTCAGGTGGGGAGCACAGGTGCAATCAATTTGCCTGAGCTCCCTGGGCTTTATTGGGCTACCCAGGCTGGGATCTGTGATCTGATCACCACAACACTGGTCTCTCTAAATACACTCAACATTCAAAATTGCTTTTTTTCATTGTAATTGGTACCAGTTGATTGCAGAGGATTAAGACTTGCCAGAGAGATGCAAAACTGCATACGTTTTGGCACACAGGTTCATTCCTCAGTGTATTATTCCTACTAAGCATTCTCGAGCTTGTGCAAGAAGTCTACACTTGAGAAACCACAGATTCGGGCATCTACAGAAGCATCCACTGATTCTCCTAAGTTAACTCTGCAGAGGTTTTGAAAAATACAATTAAGCAGATTCCTTTATATTCCTTGTGGCCAACCTCCTAAAACCAACTTTAGATGGCTTTTATTTGCTGTGACATTTCCATCAATTTTACATAGACTGGAAGACAAAAATACAACTCCATAGCAAAAAAATAATGGTAAAAGAACAGTATCAATTTTTAAAGAATTTGAATAAATAAATTAGTGAAAATAAATAAATTCAGGGGTATTATGGTGCCTTGCTTAGTTAAGAGCCATAATTTCCACAGAGAGGCTATTTGTTTCAATGGCCGGCTGTCCCAACCACGGCAACTATTTCAGGATGTGTTCAGCCATGTTCTCTGAAGGAATGCGTAGTGACTAGGCATGAGCTTCATTAACCAAACTGAAATCTTCTCTATAAGAGACTAAAATATTTTATAATACCATGCATACTTCTGTTTCTAGTGAGTCTCTTGTACATTTCCTATTCCCAAGTTACTGATGTTCTAGAGAAGCATGTACTCTGATAGGTCAAAATGTCAGAGTATTCCAAAACACCACGGCAATCAATGAGTTTAATCACTACTTTCAAATGCCATCTTGTTTGATGTAGTGGGTACAAATTAATGATGAATAATAGATGCTGTCCACTTACTATCAAATGATTCCATGTATATATGCCAAAAATGCTAATTCTTGAAAACATGGTTGCAGTAAGCCTGGCTTCCAGCATTTCAAAAGACTGGCTATTACTTAATTGAGTCACCTACTCTTATGGCATTGAAGGGGAAAAAAAAAGAACCATAAAAAGAATTAGGCAACTTATTTCCCTTGCATGCTATTTTAAATGAATAAAATTTAAAAAGACTTAAGCTAATGTAGACTTCTGGAACATCAATGCAGAGAACCAACAGTGGCCTTACAGCATGTTTTGGATTGCAAGGGAAGTAGAGGTAGGCAGGAACAAAAAGCACTAACAGTGAGCAGAAAACTTTCACCACAGGATGGTGGCCTTGTTTGTTTGACACAAATTAGCCAAGGGAAAACAGAAATATTTCATTAAGTAAACATTCATCAAGTTGCATGCATATCCTAAATGTTTTTATTATGGGAAAAACACCTTTTCAAAAAAAAAGTGCGGATTTTAATCCTTAAAAATAAAAAAAAAGTAAAAAGAAATCCCCCAGTTTCAGATGACTCATATAATGCCCAACTAATCTTACTGAATCCTATAAATCCTTTTGATTTATCCATATTGATTCAACTCTGGAAGTGGCTTTTTTCTCTCTCTCTTTCATAGACACCAACAAGAAAGTAAAAAAAAAAAAAAAAAAAAAAAAGACCTAACCTTTCACCTCTGATGATTACTCCGATGGCCATTAAGAAAAGAAGCACATTCAGGCTGGCCAAGATAGTGCCATACTGGTTCAAACGTAAGGACTACAGCTAAATGCAATCTCACACTTGGCTGCCTCAGCGTTTGTTTACAACGTTTGTGTCAGTGCTTCGTACTCACATAATAAAACATTCAGAGCAACAAGTTATAAACCTGGTACCACAAGAACTCTTAACAGGTTTCCTTCACAATGCATCAATTCTGACAATAACAAAAACCCAACAAAAGCGCTGCAAAAATCATGTGTTGTATCGCATGAAACCAAATACAGAAGCTTAGTTTTATATAACTAGCATGCACGCAGATGGTCTTCATGATAAGACACCTACACCACAATTTGTACAAAATACGTTTGTGCAAAGTGTACGGCAGGAATTTTGCCCTTTCTATGCAACATCCTGACTGAATATAACGGGAATGTGTCTCCCTTTGCAACTGCTACCAGTTCTTCCCATATTAAAGAACTTCTGAGACTAAAATCAACTGCAGGGATTTTAAATGAACAGATGAAAATCAGAGAAGGTAAAAAATTGTCATCAACCCTAGCTAAATACCAGGTCAGATCCGAGAGCAGGTTACAGTCATGGAATTTCAGTTACTCACATTGACAGCAACTATGGCAGAGACAATAAAATCACAGTCAACTTTGTAAAGATCACATGTCAAATAAAATACATTCTGAGCACCTTTGGACAATACATGAGGATAAACTACACAGTGAAAACATGCACTGTGACAGCATTGTTCTTCTAAACCTTGCACTCCTAATGCATTCCTTTAGCCAAGCAAAGGGAAGATAAACCCATTTGCCTAATGGAGCATGTAATTTAAATATTTTAGACAAGCATTTACAGAGAGGTTGCTTAAAATAAATGTAACAGCCATCCATCCAAGCAGCCTGCATGATGAAAGGCACCGCAGAGTTCACAACTTATTTTTTCGGAGCTACGCAGCCCTTTCAGTTACTCCAACCACTGGGTATGCTCTGCTTTACTGACTGTAAGAAAAACATCTCTTCCCAAGCAGATTTAACGTGAAGCTGCAGTTTTCTGTATTGCAGTCACACTCCTAAAGCCACTACACTTTCAGCTCTTAATGCTGCACCATGCAGTCTTCCGCAATTTTGTAAACAAAATATGTTTAAAATTATGGCTACTTAAAGGAATGATGTACTTAATGCAGACTGCAGCACGTCATCGCGGGAAGATACAGCAAGCAATGTCAGTATTCCATCATGCAGAATCACAATTTTAACTATGAAGATTCTCACTAATGCAAACAGTGCTGTTACACACATAAACTTGTACCCGGCATTACCAGCACCGAAGCAGGTCCTCATTTGACTTAAATTTATCAGCCAAGGATTTTATTACATGCTAGGAATCACATGCTGTACTGTGACCTGCCTAAGGCACAGCAGTACTCAGTAAAATGCAAAGGGTATATAAGAATTACCCCTTCCACATGCACAAATTAGTGCATACATCTTAAAAACGAAAGGATAAAGACAGTCTTTACTACAGGTATGCTTGAGGTGAGCGTTTTGAAGAGTTGTGTTCAAGTTCTGCAAGCACTGGATTTTAATCATGCATGGCAGCGCTGCAGGGAAACGAAAGAAAGGAAAAAGGAGAAAGGAAAGAAGGAAACCACCTAACTTTGGCTCTTAAGTTTGTGGCGGATTTCACGTTTGTGAAGGAAGAGGTCCGTTCTGCTTGCTCCCTGCCACAGAGCCATCTCGCACGCACGCCGCGAGCAGCCCGAGCGATGCCGTCCCTCCATGACAAGAGCTGCCCGTCACACCGCGGATCACCACGGCGCCGCGTTGCTGAGGGGCTGCTCGGGTGCGCGGCCAGCAGATGCGGTTTGATCCATTCGTACACATCAACTCCACCCCGCGTACCTCGCAATTAAGCGGTGCACGCCGTTAAACGCAAAGCGCCGATCTTCGGCGAACAAAGAAGGCTGCTCCGCAGTCGCGACGCAAAATCCTCCCCAGACGCGCCGCACCCCCACGGACCTCTCCCGGCGCCCTCCCGCCGCCCGGCCCCGCGATCCGCTCACCATCTCCTCCGCCTTCTCCCGCTTCTCTGCCCTCGGCTGGTTTTCCTGGCTGCCGCCGACTTCGCGGTGTGGCCGGGAGGCGGGCGTACAAGGGAAGGAAAGACACAAACAGCGCTCTTCAGCAGAGCGCTCGGCAGGAGCCGGGCAGCGCAGCACCCCCGCACCGCCGGCCCCGCAGCGCAGCACCCCCGCACCGCCCCGCGCATTCCCCCGGGACCGCGGGCCTCGCCGCCTCCTCACCCGGCGCGGCGGCACGGGGCCGGCCTCCCCCCCTCCTGTTCCTGCCTACAAAGGGTACCCGGGACCATCTCTACCCCCGGGGGAGGCGGGAGGGATCCTTAACCCTTTTCTCTCGTGTACCTCTGCCGTGAGTATTTTGGCTGACGTTTGCGGCGCGGGGCGTTTCTGCAGCTCGCTGCCGCCGGGGCCGCTCCGCGCGCAGCTCCGAGGGCGGCGCTGACAGACGCGCGCCCTTCCGAAGCCGCATTGAAAATAAGCGACCGCCTGCGGAGCGCCTCCGGCCGCGGCCCCTCACGCGGGCCCCGGGCCGCGCCGCTGCCGTCCCTCAACTCTTTATTCCTTTAATCGGGGCATTATCATTCCGCAGCGTTCACGCAGAAGGGGGGGAGGGAAGCGGCACCCCCGCCCGCCCCACACGCGGTGCGGCGACGTGCGCGGCTCTGAGGGGGCGGCTCTGAGGGGGCGGCCCCGCGCTCGCGCTCCCGCCGCCGGCCCGGCCTCGCGCTGCCTCGCGCTGCCTCTCCACAGCCGCCGCGCGAACCGGCGCGCGCCGCCAGCAGCCGCGAATTTTCCTATTGGCCGCTTCCTCCGCGCTCGCGCTCAGCAACCAAAATCTCATTGGCTCTCTCCGCTCGCTGGCCGGCCGCCTCGAACCGCGTTGGCCACCGCGGCCGTCCGTCCGAGCGGCGCGGCCCGCCCCCTCGGCGAGCGCGCGGGGCGGCTCGCGGCGGAGGGCGGGAGGATCCGGAGCAGCCGCTGAGGTGCGGTGAGGGGCGCTCCCCCCGCGAGAGCGCGGAGGCGCGTGACGCCATGCGAGCGGCGGAGCTCCGTTGTGGGGGAGCCGGGCGCTCCTCCGCGGGTGCGGAGCGAGGAGCGCGCGCTGGGCGGTGGGACGCGCCGGGTGCTGCCGAGCCGTGGGCTCGTCCACTTGCATTGGGCTGGGGCGATTTAATGCCGCGTCAGGTCGTTCCGTCGGTAAATCCGTCACGTGAGCTGCCCGTCCCGCCGCCGTCGCTGAGGATCTCGCGCCACCGCGCAGGGATGGGGATGGCGGCCAGGAGCCGCGACGGGGCGCTGTGCCGCGGTCAGCGGGGTCTGACGAGATGCTGGAAGCGCGCTCGGTGCGTTCCGCGTAACGTATTCCGGCGGTTACGAGACGGGACAGAGTTTATAGCACACATCGGAGCTGGTTGTCTTCGCTTTTGTGAGGAACTCGGGACAGCCGTGCGAGATGCTCGCCAGGCTCGCGGTCTGCGGCTTCCGGAGGCTGACAGCTCTGCCCCGGGCTGCACCGACAGCGGGGCTGCGCTCGGAGCCCCCGGGCTGCGTCTGAGACGGACGTCGCCTCTGGGGCGCGGGGCACGAAGGGGCGGGTGGGCGCTCTCGAGTCCTCCCAGCCGTAAGCGGATCTTCAGAACCCTCCCGCGGATCAGCGCTGCCGTCCCGCTGCTGGCGGCGCGGGGCTGTGGGGGTGATGTGCTTCGTGCCGCGGGACCGAGGGCAAGGCTGAGTGCCGACCCCGGGTTTTCTGCTTTCAAGATGAGAGGTTTTGCCTCAAAAGCTATATTACGCAATCATACACCCCTAGAAGGTTTTTTCTTTCCATTAACGTTTCATCTCTTGTGCATACGGAGTTTATCACTCCTACAGAAGAGCAGTCATGGCCTTTCTGCTCTTTCCTTGCAGACATTACTATAAAGCGTTCTTAATTTACTAGTTCCACTGAAATTGCCCGTTGCCACCTGTGAAGGAGTCAGAAATAGGGCGGAGGGAAAAGCGGCGGCACCCGCGCGCCAACCGCCCTCAGCGCCCGCCCTGAGGGGCGCGGGAATCAGCCAATGGCGGCTCGAGGATGAGAGGCGGGGAATCCGTTCTCCAATAGCCTGCGTGGGGCGGGGCTCCCGCAGCCAATCGGGGCGGGTGTCTCTTTAAACTCTCCGTGCTCCCCGGAAGCCGCTCTGTCGGGCCGTGGTGGTGTCCTCGGCGCCCGCTGGGTGAGTGCGGTGCTGTGTGCGGCGGTGCTCCGCGGCCTCGCGAGGTGCCTTCCCGGAACCCGCTGCCCCCGGGGCTGCCAGCGCTCCGCTGCAGGCACTCGTCAGCTGCGGGTATCCCTGTTAGCGTAGGGCCCGGGTTGGGGCTGTCGAGTGCTACCTGCGCATGGCCGTGCTTCGCGGCTCGGCCCGCCTGTAGTTACGCGCGTTCTGGTGTTCAGTTGTCGCTGTGGTGAGCGTGCTGTTTTCCTTATCAGTGCTTGTTAATGTGGACCGAGTGGCTAAAAAGTTATCTTAAAAAGTTATCTTAAAAAGTGGCTAAAAAGAGTGTGTTTCTCTCCCTGTAAACTGTGTGCACACTGAAATAGATGGGCCCAGAGCAGGTGGGTATGGTGGGCTCTGCCGAGCCTTCCTACTGACTGCTTACTTTTGTGTCCTGTGAGGAACGAATGGAGAGTTATTTTCTTTGCCATGTTCCTCCCTAGGAAGTGCAGAAGCTGGGGCTAATCGTGTTTGTCTGACAGGAGGAAGGAATCCAGAATGGGCCCTGGGCCTGCAGGGGGACAAAACAGGGGCACAAAAATAAGGATTAGGTTGTAAGTCTGAGGCCGTCAAAGTTGGCAGCAGTTTGTTCCTTACACATTGCAGCCTTTAACCTCGTAACATTCTGGTTTGCACTGCTGCCTTCTGCAGTGAAGATAGTCTCTTCACCACAGTAAGGTTACCAGCCCGACATTGAGTGGTCTTTGTACAGAGCAGCCTAAGAGGTGGCACAACAGCATCCAGCTCTTCCCTCTCATCTGTATCTCACTTCCAGCCCTGCTTCCCATGCTGTGAACCAGTGCTCATGCTTTTCTGATCGCAATTGGAGAAAACAATCACTTGTTTAAAAAAGCAACCAACCATCTTTTCTTCTCAATGTCTCAGAGTTCAGTATGGAAAACTCATTGTAACACTGAAAGAATATCCATCCAGTTTTCTTCTTTTGTGAGCTTTTGAGGCATATAGTGCTCAGTTTCCTCTAGACAAATTGGGAAGAAGCAGTAAACCACTGACTGTGAGTTACTGTTGTGCTACGTAACCTGTCGGAATTCAGTGACTGATGATCTCCAGGCTGTCTTTTAGACTTGCATGAAGAATGGTTCTGGATCAGTTGAGAGGCGTTTGAGCTTGCTGTGGTAACTGATGTGTTATTTATGACACTTCATTTGGGAAAACAAAATACATAACAAATGACTTCATTTTTCAAAGGCTGCTGTTGGGAGATCTTAAGGGTAAAGTGGTTTTATGCTAAATTGTGAATTGATTGCTTCTAATCAACCAGATGATGGTACAACCCTGTGAAAAGGACATCCACAATCTATCACCATTTGGTGTCCTGTTACCTCCTCTAACCACTGCTTTCTTCTGACAGTGTCCACTCAAGCTTTTAACAGAGCATTAGAGCTGATAAAACACACTGTGCTGTCTAACTGAGGACAGCAGCACAGAATAAGAATGGCAGTTATTTCAAAGTCATTTCCAAACCAACAGTGCCATTTGGAGCAGAATGCTTAATTACAGCATGTTTGTTGATCTTTGTCAGGCTGGTTTGTGTGTGTTAGGTGTAAGTTAGATAGCAGACTAGAAACAAAGAAATAGAGGAGATTGTTGCCATCATTTCATGCTTGCAAATTGTTGGCCCATTGACTAGGAATAATAAAACTGGATGTTACGAAAGCCCATTATTTGGAGGGCAGTAAGTTTTTGCAGTGATTGCAACACCTTCTTTTATGTGAGTATAGACTTGAAAGAATGAAACTTACATGAAGGTATTCAATTAAATATCTCTGTAATCATCATGTCTTACTGCTTTGTCTGCTGCAACTAACAGCAGCAGCAATTTCTTGCCTAAGCTTCATATAAGGTAAAACAGCGATAAGGTAGTTGGACTGGTATAAGAAAAGAGAATCAAGGTTAAGTAACTGAGATGAGAATGTGCAGTAAGAAAGGGAGTCACTGAAATCTTGTGTGCTTAGACAAGAGTTTTTGAACGCTGCTTCTCTTGAATGAGAATTGACTTCAGAGACTAATTTATAACGGTGCAGAACAATGAAAAGTACACAGAGGAAATTCAGCACAATCTTCCTGCTCCATATGACGTGTGGCATAGAGTTGTTATTTCTTCAGAAACCCATGACTTCCTATATCACGGCTTGAATAGTGAGACTATAGTCTATTGATTACTGTTATGTCTTTATTGGAATAATGATTCAATAGAAAACTTTCTTTTGGAGTATGTTTTATAATACATTAAAGGATTTTAAAAGTAACAAAACCCAAAGCTAATGTAATACATAAAAGTCCAAGAATGGCTCCTCAGCTCCCATGTTGTATTTGCTTCGTTTCTTGTATGTTGATGACCAAAATATATTTAAACCAGTTTTCCAGTAAGCGTGGATGTGAGTGTTGTAATCTGTAAGCTTCACCCTGGAGGCAGGGTTGTCTTCCTGTGGTGTGTGGCATAATGGGTGATCTGCATTTCCTTTGTAGGCTGTTACAGGATGACCTTGTGCTGAGCTTTTGTAGAAAAAACGAGACTTAATCATTCTTCAATGTGCATCATTCTGTTCAAATTTGATCCACGGCCGGTTTCAAAAAATGCCTACAGGTAAAGATGGCTGAAAGAGACCCGTTTTGTAATGTTTTGTACATTTCTTATAGCCTACGTGTGAATTACAAACTCAAGAGCTATTACTTGGTGTTCAGTTATACTTGTGTAATGTCTGATGTAGATTTTCTCTATGGGAGTACTTTAAGGGTTCTCAAAGGGTCACGTACATAGGTTGTTTTGCACCTTGGTCAGAAGGCTCAGCCTCTAGTTATGGGCCTCGTGGTGGTGATCTGTCATGTGGTGCAGGATGCATCCTTCATAAAGTGTAATCTAGAGAATGCAGTCAAAATCCTGCATTCTCTTGTATCCTAAAAGCTAAGGGGAATCATGTTTGATGGACCATCAATTGCTTAATTGATCTTAATTTTCTCATTACTTTTTGTTAAACAGAGCCTTGCTCTCTACCTCTCTAATAAATGATTCTGACCAGCCTTGCATGTCAGCAATAAGTACTGTGCCGTGGTGTTCTTAGTAGCTGATCTTAATTTTATTTCTTCAGTCAAAGGCATAACTTCAGCCCACTTTTTCTTCCTTAACGCACCATAGCTAAATGCTTTTCTTCTTAGTTTTTACTATAGCTTCTTCACCTTTGTCTCAGCTTTCTGAAGAACATAAATATCAGCTGGAGATGTTGCCCAGTGTACCCAGTTCTCTGAACAGTGTTTAGCTGTGAGCCCTCTCTGTACTGTTCTGCTGCTAAGCGTACTTTTCCTGACAGCTCCTGTGTGTAACAGCGTATTTGAGCTCTGTTTACTTCACCCTGAGCTCATGGAACACTTCTCTCAGCCCTGAGGGTGTTTCTCTGACTGCAGACCTACTGTTATGTTCGTCCACCTCTAAAAAGACACCTACAATTAGCTTTTACTATCCATTACTTTGTCTCTCTTGGTGTCTAACTGTTAAAAGTTGAAAAGACAAACTGGATCTCTTTGGCCAAACTAAGCAATGTTCTCCATAATGCTTGGGAGGGTTTCCCATCCTAGAGACTTTGATTTCCACAGCAGTACATTTGGCCACTTCTTGTGAGTGCCTAATTTAGCACAAAGCTTGCAGATGATCTTCTGAATGCATTAATGAATCCCTGTCTTCCTGTATGCTGGCAGCTTACTGTTCTGCCCTTGGTGTTCTCACTGTGGGCCTATGAGAAGTAAAGCTCAGTGTGGGGTAGCAAATGCTTTACTGTAGTCATTATTATTGTCAAGGTTACTGTACTGCCATTATGTTATTCCAAACTATACTGTGTGCATCTTAAGAATAAGTTTTAAATTTCAAAGCTATAATTGGAGTCTTTTTAAGGAACTGAATTTCATTGTATGGAATTGCTTTAATGGAATGATTTCTCATGTTTTTTATCTGTCTCAACGTTTATTTAAATCTTAATGAGTAAGCCCTAATACAGTTAATTTCAGCTATAAAATAGCTGAACAGGCCTTCTGCAATTTATTAGATGCCGAGGGTCACTTCAATAGTGTTGATTTTCAATGTGGTTATGTTCCACAAATGACTAAATGAAGATGCTTTGAGTGTACCAATCCTGTCTACTGGCCTTGTGCTAAGTGCCAAAATCTTTATATAAAATGAGAGATGGACTTTTTCCGGTGTGGTAGAATATTTCCCACTTTAATACTATTTAGGTACCATAAACAAATCGTGTTCGTCTTCACAAGGAAAAACTGGTCTTTCTCCTACGCATCCAGTGTACAAATCGCTTCACAAACACCGTGCTGAGCTACGGCTCCCACATTGACAGATGCCTCTTAGGATCCTATTTCCAAATATGGAACAGAGGAAGCCAGACAAAGCGGTGACAGAAAACATTCAGAGTTATTTCCTGCTTCTGTGTTGTTTAAGAACTACCTGGTTTAGCTGGATATACAAAGAGTGGCAAAACACTTGGAGCACAGAATGACTGCAGAATGAAACGTGCTTACTAAGAAATAAGTGATGTATTTCATTCAGCAGCAGTTTTCAGTTGCATATTTCTTGTAACATCTGCCTACCTTCTGACTGAGCAACCTCCAGGGCTTTCTACAACTTGTCTGCTGCAAGGACTCTCATTAGATATTCACATCTTTTTTCCTGCTGTTCTGAGATTATGCAAGCAACCACACCTGCGAAAAAGTAAAAAGGAAAAGAAATAATTACATGGGGGGGGAAAAAAAACCCCAAAACAAAGGGGAACACTCACCCTCCACCCCAATATTTCTTGATTTTTTCTTTTTTTTTTTCTTTTTTTTTTTTTTTCAGAAAAGCATGCTTTTCCCTTTGCATCTCTGCACTGTTGAGTGTGCTGTCTTCTCTTTGTTAATCAAATGAATTTCAGTCAGGATGGGCCGTGGAGGCCATCAGGTGTATCTCTGTCCTGGGTACTTTCAGACGAAAGCATCGTATCTTTCAGCCACATAAATAGTGCTTTAATTGTTCGAGTTAAATTAAAAAATACTGTGGTTGCATGACCCTAACTAAAGATAAAGAACATGTTCTTGTGCTTCTGATAAGCTTCCCATAACCTGTGAGTTACCTTTAGAGTTCCTTGGGTTTTTTTTTTTAAGCTGTAATTTCATGTGCTGAAGAATTATAAGATTGCTTTTCAGTCTTAACTCAATCTCTTGCTTTGCAAGCATTTTTCTGTTCTTTGACATGGGTATGTGCCTCATTCATGCAGTGAGATGGACTTGTTAAACCTCTCAGGGCAATGTGAAGGAAGGCTGTGGTTAGCTGTCATTCGGCTTCTATGCTGATAAACGTGAGATGCTGAGATAAAGGGTAGTTTAATACTTACAGTGAACTGTTGCTGTGGCAAAAAATATTCTTTTATATTCTGTTATTCTCTGTGTTATAAAATTCTTATTTCTAAGTACATACCTTGGTACTCTTGTGTTCTACAGACTTATTCTAGCAGCTAATAGAGATGAATTTTACAGTAGACCATCCAAATCAGCAGATTTTTGGGACAGCAGCAATGAAATCCTGAGTGGTATGTAATGTTCTTGTATTTCTTGTTGTCCTGTACAGAAGGTGAGTTGTGCTGTTATTGTCTTATTTGTGTTTTAATATCATGTAGTTTTCCTCCCAGTTTTCTTTTTAACTGACTTCAGGCCGAGCAGTGCAATGGAAATACAGTAATATGTCCATCACAAACAATTACTTGAGCTTTGGCAGACACGCTGAAATGCTTTCTTAAATAGATGGCGTTAGTTACTCTACAGACTCATTGCCTGTACTAGTGACTGGAAATCATTAAAACAAACCTCAAGGAAGTGAAATTCTTCTAGTTTCTTATCAGTAATTTATAGGCCACATGGTGGTTTTAGTTACTGATCCATTAGTTTATTAGATTTCGTCTACAATCAGTGCAGTGGGAGGTAGTTATTCAGTTGTCTGGTTTTCCTTTGTAGGGAGTCTATCTGCAGCCTTTTTTTTTTATGATCAGTATTTCTCCCTTTTTTCAGAAGCAGCAATGAAGCCTGGGGAGACAAAGCAGCGCTGAGATCCAAGATAGCCAGCAGTGTTTGCAAAGTCACAGATGTTATTGCCACACGTTGCGTGTTATTGTTGTTGGCAGTGAGAGCTGTGAGGATAAATGACTCCCACTGCACTGCAGCTCCCTTATTCTCAAGCTCTACCTGACATTCCACTTCTGTGCCAGACATTCTGGGTGCTGCTTCCCTTGTGATGCAGTAATTTAAGAACAATGAAGAGCCCTGAACTTTCTCTTACACCTTTGCCATCTGACTGTATTTGGCATGAGAACACACGTGTTCTCCGTTCAGTGGGTCTGTCTGTGGAGAGCCCATTCATATGCTTCCATTGAGTTAAAATTGTTAAATCAGTGCAGCAGTTCAGAGGACAAAAATAGTAAATTCTTTTTGTATGACTTAATGAACATTTTTTGCAGCTGATATATGAAACCAGGAATCGCATATGTTTACATATCAGTGTAGCTGTATGTTTTTGTGTACCTTTTAGTTAAGGTGAAGATATTAATGAAGGGTTTTGTGAGGATGTGACAAAACTAAACTTGATTCTGAGGTTTTGGAAACTGAAGGAAGGAAAGAGATTCTGAATAAGCATCCAAGACTTGATTTTGTCCTCTAATGAAGGATCTCTTATGAGATCTGGGGTTGACATTTTTTCAACGGTATGCATGTTAGATTGCATAGAAGAATCTTGGCTGTGGCTTCCTTCTTGTAGCCGCTGACAATTAGCACACCCCACCTCCTGGGCAAGTTACTGTTACCACAATATAATATCCTGCAATTACTTAAATTACCCTGAATTGTTCTGGTTACTTCTAAAGTCAGACTTGCAAATAATGTTAATCTTCTGAGATTTTGCTTTTGAACTGACAAGCATTATGAACCTACTTAGTTTTCTGTGTATTTTGGCCTACAGGCATAGCTTATAATTGCACTTTTACACCTAATACAACTTTGACATCATTCTCCATCATCTGTTATTGCAGAAACTTGTTGGTTTGTAATAGAAGTGCTCTTACCCTCGCACGTACTTTTATTCAGCCTGATCAAGGCTCAGTGTCTGTATTAAAAAATTACTTAACCTTGAGATTTTTGAAGATGAATGTAGTAGCCTAATTCTTACATATTTTATAAGGTCTGGATATGGAGGAGGGAAAAGAAGGTGGGACGTGGCTGGGAATCAGTAAGAAAGGCAGGATGGCAGCCCTGACAAACTATATGCAGCCAACAACTGACAAAAATGCAAAAGGAAGAGGTATGATGGGATATTATTTATATTTTTTATTTCTCCATTTATGAAGGAATGTTTATTTTTTTTGCTTAATGTTACATTCTGTTGGTGGAAGATATCTTCTGTAGTATTGTTTGTTTTACCAAGCCTTTCGGATTAGTAAGTACATGTGGTCAAGTTGCTCTGTGTACTTCTTTCTTAGGTGCTCTTGTAACGAACTTCTTGACTTCAGATCTGGACTGTTACTCTTACTTGAAGAAAGTTTCAGTAGAAGGACATCTTTATAATGGATTTAATTTAATAGCAGCTGACTTGAAGTAAGTCTACAAATGTCAGTGTCACAGCAGAAAGATGGTAGTAGTAGTGAAGTATTTGCTAGCATATGAGTATAATAATATAAAAGCCTGTCACAAGAAGAGTTCAGTTTCTTTTGCTAGTTAGCAGATAAGAGCCCAGTGTTAGCCTAGTTGTAATTTCCTTTGTTTTTTCATCTTTCATGTGCTCAATGGCTACCTTGCATTCTAACTATTGCTTAGTAGCTCATAATTAGTCTTTTTCCCTGCAGGCTGTGTTATGATTTAGAGAAAGCAAAACCCTGGCTCTGTAACTTCTCAGAGATGTACACACTTCTGTTTGAAAATAAAACATCTTATCCTCAAATTTTCAGTCTAAAATTTGATTTGCGTTTATATTTTCTATATCCTTCAGATTTCCTGCCTTGAAAAAATAAACAGGAACAACCAAAAATCCTATACTAGAGGATGACAAAAAATCTCATCCAAAAATTTGGACTCTGATTTGCTGCTTTTCCATGCACAGTTTATGCACAACTACTCTAACCTCAAGTTTTGGCTTGTGAGCCACAGTGACTTACAAGAGAGATCAGTATTACAGCATTAGAAGTTGAAACTGCTGTGTCCCTATAGGCTGGACAAGCGGGTATCCCCCATCCTACCTTTTATTTTTCCTGTTGGGTGGTATGCTGTGGCAGGATTAGAACAGCTGAGAGCTTCTAGGCTGATATTACTGTCAAAGTTCCCTCCTACCTCCCCACTTTGATGCAAGTATGGTTGGTTGCTGCTTCCTTCCTACTGTTTTGTGTGGCTCTGTTGGTTCCTTAAGAAAGGCTTTTATTTCAAATTCTGCCTGACTATTTTTCATTTTTAAATTTACTGTGTTATGGTGGGAAAGTGAAATAAAATTCACAGATAACTGAAGTCTAAACTGAATTTATAAAGGAAGATATGCCACCTGTAGAGATAAGAGTGTATTTCTGGTTTTCCCTGCTTCAAAACAAGCACATAGTTGGTGCCTTCAGAATGTTAATCTATGAGCTTGTCAGGCAGTTAGTGTTTGCTGCTCTCCTTTACAAAGTTTGTTATCCTACCAGAGACTTAACAAGAATTTTTCCTTTTCTATGCATTAACTTTTATCATGGTCAGAGGGCATGATTTCTCGTACTCTCTGCCACACTGCTGCCTTTCATAGGTTGGAAGGCTATCTGTAACTTCAAAGATAATGAAAGAATTAGTCTTATATCTTTTAAAGAAAACATGATACTCAGCATGTTTGAGGTAATAAGCAGTAAATGGTTTTGATTTTCCTCATTTTAATTTAGGTATGTTTAATAGTTGTACAGTCTGTTAGTATAATGATGTTAAAGTAGTTTTGACTAACATTACTAAAATAATAACTCGTGTTATTATTTATTTAGCTTGATTTTTATTTTTTTTATTCTATGCTAAGGTGATAGGGAATCTGCTCAGCTGAATAGTCCTTTTTGTGGTGATGCACGCCATGATTTCATGCTGGGTATCACTTTGAAAGCTGTATGTGTTGATTAATTCTCCACTGTGACATCCTTAGCCTTGGATACTCTGGTGAAATGAAATTCTTGGCGAGTTAATGATGCAAAGCAATTTCTATAAAATATATAAACCTGTCATCTTAGGAAATTAGAAATAGCCCTGAGAGAGATGTGGTGTATAAATGGAAGTTACTTTTCTATGTAAATAGAAAAACGTCATGGTAGCTGATGTTATTTTGTTGAACCGTGTTACTGTTCAAAGAAGAGATTGAAGCCTATTCTTAACGTATTCATCTCTTGCATAACAACAGTGACTGGCTCTGTTACAGTGGTGTGAAATGGAGAGGAAACTTCAATTGGAAGTGTAGATGAAGCAGTGTTGGGACGGGGTATCTGAGCGTATCATACTGCTGTCTGTAGGTGGCATGTTTAAAGAGAGATTTACAATGTTTGAGTTCTCAGGTCCTCAAGAAAACAAATCTTTATTTTCTCTCAGTATTACTGTGATGACAGAACAGTATATGATACAGGTGCAATGATGTGAGAAAGGGAGATGGAAACCAGCATAAGGGTTGTGAAATCCAGTCATTTATTTCCACAGCTTTGTATGACTTATTTTAAACAAGCATGTTCTTTGATGCTTCTAGTGTAATTCATTTGCTCTATGGCTTCTCATACTATTGATTCGTTTATTTTTATAATAGAAGCACATCTTAAAAAAAAAAAAAGGTATTTTTTATTTTTCTCATCTCTTCAGTTTATCATCTTGCTATACGTGCTGAGACTCATGAATACTTATCCCAGTGTGCTAAGTGTACTTTTATGCTGCATGTATGGCATATGGCAGACAGAATCTGTCTGAGGACTTCTCTGGTGCAAAATTGGCTTTGAAGAAGGCAGTATTGCTCCTCCTCCAATTCTGACAATCAGTAGCTCTGCTTAGAAAGGAGTGAGGCTATCGGGGGCTGCACTGGATCTGTAAAACAAGTCTGCTTATAATTCAGAGCAATTTTCCTTCTTTTTCCTGTTGTAATATCAGAATTGCTAATGAACTGCTTTATTTGATGATTAGGAAAACAATCATGTTTTTGGAAAACTTGTGCTTGTGTCCAACAAATCTGTTTGCTGCACTTGCTCAGGTTTTCATTGCTAACTTGGTTAGAGTTGTGGCAATATTGAATGTAAATGAAGTGTAGCCAAATGTAATGCAGACTGTCCTGAAGGACAAGCTGAAATGAGAGCTTCTTGTCACTCTTCTAGCATGTTTAGGCTTTGATAGTTAGTTAAAGCCCATGTTATTTTTGTGCAGTAAGATCACCGTGTAATAGCAGTGAATCACTTTCTACATGAGGAGTAGGTGAACTGTCCTTTAAAAATGAAGTCAGCTGTAGGGAGGTGCAGAAAAAGGTCCTTTTCTTTTTAAATAATAATTATAAGAAGTGCAAATTGAGGATTTTGGTAAGAGAGTGAACTGAACCTCAATGTTGCAGGGCCTCATAAGGCTGAAATACCTGAACAGTGCCACCAGACTTAAGCAACGTGAGCTTTCTTCCAGCATGGCTATCATGAGAGTACATGGGAGGGATTGGTTGCTCTCGAGGTATGAGATGTAGGCACCTGTCCAGTGAAGAGTGAGACATGCTCAGACTGCTGTGGTGTAAAGAATGTAAATGGATAAGCTGTCACACCGTTCTGTAAGCTTGCTTGCATTTCTTCTCATATGTTGTCTGTCCTAATAATCTTCTGCAGAGTACATCCATCTTGCCACTTTGACCTTGTGATGAAAATAAGGTGTGTAGATGCTACTTCAGAGCATTCAAAAACTTCTGAAATCTTTCTGCACAGATCCTCAGTCATCTGCAGGTCTAATGAGATGGACAGTCCAGTGTCTAGCAAAGGATGAAAGCTTCTGTCTAGTATCAGCTTCTGTCTTAAGTGCATCAGTTTAACTTTTATTACATCATTTACTGTATTCTACACATTCTTATTTGCATCAAGTCTAAGATGTGTCTTTCTAGCTCATGGAAAAATAAGGAGCTGGAAACGGCATCTCTGCTTTACTATGTGTTATGGTACTCAATCCAAATTCAATCTTAACTGTGAGTTCTGTGATGTTTTCTTTTTAATTCAAAGAATATTTCTTGTTTCAGGAGGTGGAGTTTGCTCATATTTACAGTGTACCTGCCTGCTTGTTGTAGCAGTTCTGGGTTTTACTGAATTGCATTACTGTGATTAAAAACTATGATGATAACACTTGACTGTGGTGTGATATACTATTTCAGAGGG
The DNA here is from genome assembly GCF_016699485.2 of Gallus gallus. Taxonomy (NCBI): domain Eukaryota; kingdom Metazoa; phylum Chordata; class Aves; order Galliformes; family Phasianidae; genus Gallus; species Gallus gallus. The sequence continues at coordinate 1,297,234 of NC_052546.1, forward strand.
GGAGAGTAATGAAATTCATCAGTTAATTTCTGGGCTGTGGTATCAGAGCAGTAACAGTGACAGAAGCATCTTGCTGTGTTTGAAGATTGTGTGAAATTAGCATGTAATCAACTACAGAAGCTGATGGTTTTTCAAGGAGAAATTCTTGTTTGTATTTTTCAGTACCACCAAAGGAGATGTAATTTGCTACTATGGAAACAAAGGAGACCCAGAACCTGTTTTCTTAAATCCTGGTAGGTTTACGTCTAGAAGGTTGGAATATTACTCTGTTACTTTAAAGGAATCAGAATATAACCATATTGCTCCAGTATTTTGGCTGTTCAAGCATTGTCTCTGCTAACTTTCCTTGCATTCTTAAAAATAAATGCTTAAATTCATTTAAATATTTGCTAATACATCTCAGTACAGAGTCAGTAGTTTATAACAGCTTCTATCTTTGTTGGCGTTCCAATCTCTGCTGCAATTACTGGAATGTTACTTAATTATGATTAGGGGACAAAGGTCTGTCTTGAGGAATGGAATTTTCAAAGTCAGAGGTAACTTTTCTTACCTTGCAGTTAAGAAGATAATTTGACTGTGCCCCCCTAGGGACAGAGTTGGCTTTAAAAAATAATGAACTTTTATCTTTAGATCAGGTAGACTGATTTAAAATATTTAAAATCTAGCCCTTTGTTAGCCAGCTGTATAGGAGAGTCCAGTATTCATCACCAAAGACCAACAGAAATGGACTGAGACATGCAGAATGCTTTAGCTGGTTGATAACAGTTGCGAAGAAGTATGTGTTAATATACGAAGGCTTATTTTGCTTGCTTAAAAAAAAGTCAAAGTGTTGCTGTCAATAGGCAAATAGTGACTGTACCAGTTGTGGCATAAATTCTTGGAAACAACTATTCGATTTTTGTACAACTACAAGCACAACAGATTTTAACAAACAAAAATCTGGTCACTCCTTTATTGTGTTACCTCTGTATGATATGAGACTGAATTTCATTAATTTCATAACGGATGAAGCTTGGAGGATTGGAATTGCTTTACAGAAATAGAGCCAACAATGTAGTGATTAAGAGTTACTTTGTGTTTAGGCTATGCAATCCCCTAGTGGGCTGAGAGTTATTTTGTGTTTAGGCTATGCAAAACCCTCATGTTTCTGTTAGTGTTGTGCTCTGGGCAGGGAATCTTTGGTATTTCACAAAAGTCTGGGAAAAGGTTAAGTTGTTTTATTAAGAGTTACATGCCTTTTTTTTTTTTTTCCTTTGGTGCATGCACTTGAATAGGAATATATGGACTGAGTAATTGTTTGTTGGATACGCCATGGAAGAAACTTCAGTATGGGAAACAGCTTTTCACAGAAGTCATCAACAGAAGTCAAGACCTTGCCAAAGAAGACTTGGTGCAGGAGCTCCTTACAGTGATGAATAATCAAGAGCCGTAAGAAAACAGTATTGAGAGGCCAACTGCACAGAAAGCAGCTTTAGTGCAAGAGATAATATGATGAAGAATTAAAATAATAATAATTTCTTCTACAACTTTTTCAGTCAGTTACCTGACCCTGCAATTGAAGACCAAGGGAAGGAATACATACGTCCTATATTGAACAAGTATGCAGCTGTGTGTGTTCGTTGCCCGGGTTATGGAACAAGGTAAAATTTCCTGCTGGACCAAAATATATCTCAATTCAAATGCATGTTGCCACAAATGTTAACTCTTTACTGAGTGCTTTATATTTCTTCTACCTTTATGTTGTTCCAGGACAAACACAGTCCTCCTCATTGATTCAGAAGGAAACGTTACTTTCACAGAGCGCACCATGATCAATGAGGATGTCAGCCAGTGGAAAACAAGCAGCTATGAATTCAAACTGCACATGTAACAACTTTCCATTTGAATGCATTGTAATAAAAGCAATGAAAGCAAGCTGTTAAGCTCCAGGAAATGTTTTCTGTCAGCCTCTGGAAGCCAAAAATAGCAAGAGAAGCAAAAGTTGTTTTAAATAGGTTGTGTAAGCTATCAATCTCACAAATCCTCTGCATAAAACCAAGTTTCTTACTGTTTTTACATTGTTGCAACTTCAAAACAAATTTCTGTTCATGTGGCTTTGTTTTATCATCTAAGCTTAAAAAATTGTAAAACCCAGTGGAAAGTACTAACAGGATACTGTACCTTGCATATAACTTCTTTATTTTTATTTCAGCCAGAGCTGAAAATATATGCAGCTTCTTGGAGAATCGACCTTCAGCTAACTTTCACAATCTAAATTTTGTCTAAAAATTAGATTTGTATCATGGAATTGAAAGAAAATCAGCTGCAGTTCCATTTCTTTTCACAGATTCCTCTAATTTCTTTTCGCTCAGATACAACCACGTACTGTATGATGCCTGAAGCCAATGTCTAGCAGTCATAGAACATAAGATCAGAGGGATCGTGAAGCCACCTGGCATATAACACCTGCTTCCAGGGCAAGGCTGCCTTTGTCCAACATGCAAGTCATTGCTTTGTTTTTTCTTTTAAGTATGTTTTAAAGAAATACCAAACTTGTATTCAATTCAGAGGAGGAGAAATGCTTACTGCTTTTGTTTTGTTTTTTTTTTTTTACAAAACTGCTCTCCCTTCAATATGTAATTTTAAGATTGTAAGCTGATGCCAATATACATTAAATGAATGTATGTTTTCTTTGTAGCATTAAGTGTTTTAGTAATATTTAAACTTTTCCCTATGCCATGGTACACTGTTCTGCCTGGAGAGGGTGGGGAGGGAAGAATTTGTTTTGTTTACCTGTAAATAGTACAGCAATAGATCTTAAATACTCTCAAATCTAGTTTTAGAACTAAGAAATTAAGTTGTCACTGCTCAGTTCTATTCAGTAGAAGTTTAAAATTGTTTATCTTTGAAAGGAATAAAATTCTGTACTGTGACATCTGGTTTCCTGATAATCTCATTAGCAATATTGTTTTTTTTTTCCTACCCCACCAGGCAGATAAGGAGTAATTATGCTTGCAAATGGACACTGAATGTGAGGTTACAGTAACTTGAGACAGCCTTAGTGATCTGCATACCTGGACATTGCAGTGGAGGTGAAATTTGTAATAATCTATTTATAATTTCAAAGAAATCAATGGAGAATTCAGAACCACCTCTAGAATGGAATATCTGTTGTAATGTAACTTGTTTCAACCATGCTAAAAAGGTCATGCTACAGAATTCTTTATTTAATGTCTTGTTTAAGAGTGTATGTCTTTAAAAGTGGTCATACCACAAGGTTTGGGAGGGGAGCAAACAGACAAAAACCCTAGCAAATAGGGCTGTGAAGTTGATGTGTCTTCAGTGGAAGCAGTAGGTAGTGTCTTCAGTGGAAGCAGTAGGTAGTGTCTTCAGTGGAAGCAGTAGGATTAACAGGCAAGTAAAAAGGAATAACCACCATGTTCTGAGTAGCTTTGATAAAATGCCACTTCGTTCAACATGCATTTTGTTTCCATCTCATTCTGTGATTGATATTCTTTGGCTTTACTAATGAGTATGAATTATCACAGTACTTACTAAAACTTTGCTTTATTTGCCCTATTAAATACATAAGTCTCCCAGGAAAACCTTGATTTATATTCAAGCATTATAAAAGTCCGTGTGAAGCTCTGATCTCTCTCCTGGAGAGTTGAAGCTAGAAGTGACATTCGGCGATGATGTATTTTGTGGTTTTTGTTTGTTTTTAAATCTAAAGAAAAGCCTTGGACATGGATTTAAGATCTTCTACTGAGGATGCAATTATTAGATGTGTGCAATTTGAACTCCACTAAATTATTTTGGATAGCATAAAAATAATTGTTATGAAAATAATTTATGCAATGTCCATGGTTGTCTACTAAAATTAATATGAAATGTAATGATACTGTATACTTGGTCTCTGCAATTATGATTATGTAACTGACTTACAAAATACTTCAAGCAAATATATAAGCTGGCCTTTAAGTAAGCTCTTAAAAGCATATTAGTTCTTATTTAATATAATCTGAATTGATGGGACTTCAGCATACATTTGATAATCAGTATATTCTTAAATATTATCGGTAAAATGTTCTGGATCTACTTTTATGAAAACCTTATTTTTAAGCTTGTTCTTAGTGCCCTCTGAGGGAGGCAGTACATACTGATAGCAGTAAGGTGCTTTACAAGCCTGTCCTCTAGTGACAGAGGAAAAGTATTCAATGGATATCTCATCTGATATTTCAGCCCTGACGGGCATGAAGCCAGCAGTAGTCAGTAACTTATCAGATGGTGTAAACACATTGATTGCTTCTGTTCTGTGAAGAAATCACATCACTTTTCAGGTGCTAATTAAGATAGATTAAATAATAAGCTGAGAATATGTGGAGCCACTAGTGCCACTACTTGTAGTACAACATTATAACCCATATTCAATAACTGGGGCTCTTACCTCTCCTTCTGAGAATGTATTCTTCCAAGAGAAAAAGTGGGAAAGCAAGCTTTTCTCTTGGTATGCTAACTCAATTGTGAATGGCTATTGGAAATAACCGCAGAGCCAAGACTCAGCCAAGTGCATTTATCTGTGTCCTGACTGTCCCATCTCAACTGAATGTATTCCATTTGGAAAGGAATTAACTGTCCTTTCAATTAGAGATGGACTATACCAGTACTTCAGTTTGGATTAATAGTACACTTCTTACATGTTTCTTCTGGTAGTCAGTATTGACTGAACTTCATATTGCAGCGCAACCTCAGATCACAGGGACTGGACTGTTTTCAGTTGAAGTGGAACTGGAAAGGACGTGTCTATTCTGATTATCTTCTGTAGCAGTTAACCACCTCTTTTCTCACTGAAGGACTATTGAATCTTACTGATGGAGCCCCCTTGACCTCTTTCCATGGCTGTCATGTGATGGTTGACAGAGGTTAGATTAAAAAGTAATTCAGCTTTCAACAGAAGTTGAGACAAAAATATATAGTGCGAACAGGTACAGATTTTTTTTTTCCTCCCTCCCACCAAATTTTGTCTTAGCTAATGTGGATTGGCACTTCCTATTTGCTGTGTCCATCTTAAGCTAATGGATTTATGGTTCTGCAGCAAATGAGACAACTTTTCTTAAAACTTGGAGAAAATCACAGTCCTGCTTGATGTCACCTCTTCAGTTTAAGAGTGCAACTTAGAGCTCAGATTGCTTGTGTCGGTACCTCGTCACGGAATCAAAGTGGGAGTCTTACCTACTTCTCTGAGCACTGAGAGCCTGCTCATCTCTTCATGGGCTAACTAAATTAGATGCCTGAAGTTAAACAACGTGAACCTTCACAAAGAGTGCTCCCAATCTTTGAGTGCAAATAGCACGCTCTGGGCTGTAGCTAGAGTGACTCAGCTCCGTTAATCTGGTCATTATAGTTTCCATCTGCTTAAAAATACATATTGTAAAATACCCACATCTGCTTTATACCTTAAATTTCTTTTATGCCTCAATGATTAGTGTTTAAAGTGTGTTTGTAAAGATAAGCCATACTAATTTTTCTATAATGAATGCCTTTGGAAAGTAAATACCTTTTTTACTAAAATAAAAGTAATGTAGGCTGAGTTAAAGCCTTGTCTTACGGTAGATTTAACTGCAGGAACAGCACAGCATGTACTGCAGTTACCGACATTCATTCAGAGAATGGAATGGAACATTGACTCCACCTAATTTTCACTGCGATGAGTGCAGCCTATTCACTTTTTAGGAAGCAGGCAGTAATTTTCATTATTGACTCTTCAGTGTTTTGCCTTGACAGCAATTGCTTGTCCTGTCGGATCAGGACTGAGATGTCCCTTAGGCAGTTCATTTATCCCAGAGAAGCAAGAGGTCGGCATGTTTCAGCTGCTTCTGATGTGCAGAGAATTGAAGTTGGCAACCGAGGTGTGTAAGGATGACCTGCATCAGTGTGCTGTATTTTTGTTGCTCCCAGCAGCGGGTGGATGGGCTGCAGGAAGTCAGCAGGTAGGCTCTGTACAGGCAGAGACCACCCTTTCCATAAGCAGTCCGTTTGGGATTGCAGAAGTGTTGGCAGAAACAATCTGGCTTCTCTTAACACAGCTTTACTGATAACTGTCTTGTTACTGTTTTAATGACGCGTTTGAGCTAACTCTGCTCATGACCTGCTCTGGCTTTATCCATGAGTGTTGTTCTTTGACTTTCAAACCAATGTATTTTCATGCTTCCACCTTGACACAAATCCCCATTTGTGTCTCCTCTGCGTGGTTTGATCTAAAATTAAGCAAAGCAGTCATACTGTACAAACTGCCCTAAAATAAAGGCCTTTAATAAGAAATCTTAAAGTAGGAGCTGATGGCAGTTTTGGAGGGCAGCTGGCAAAGGCACAAACCACCGTTAGCATTACTGTGCTGCTGTGATACCATGGATCACATCACTGTGAACACTGCTGTGCCGACAGACACGTGAAGCCACTCGAACAGCCCAGCAAATCATGGACTATCGGCTCCAAGCAGTAACTGCCTACTGACCTCTCACAAAGTAACGGTACATAAAGTGTAAGGCACGCCCGGTGCTGCGGGAATTGTCTGAACGCAGCTGGGAGGCTTCACGGCTGCGGCCCTGGCTGTAGGGCCTTTCACTGCCCGCCCCGGAGCTGCTTCAGCAGAGCTCGGTGCCGCCGGCGCTTTTTCCCGCCCTGGTTGCTGTAGAGACGGCGCAATGGCACCGCGCGGCTCCTCCTGGCTGCAGACAAAGGAACCCGGCTGGGTCCCGCTCCCTTCACGGCCGGCCGCGCCTTCCCGCCGCCTCGGTCCCGTCCCCTGCTCACTCTCATTGGTCAGACTACATAAGGGCGTGTGTCCCTTGCGTCGTTATTGGCCGAACTATTTAACGTGCTCGCGAATCTGTCAATGGTAACCAGGATTTCAAATTCGAGGCGCATGAGACGGGAGACGCCATTGGCTGGCGGAGGGGAGACTCCCGCCCCCGCGGAGCCGCTCGAAGCAGGAGTTTAAAGATGGCGGCGGAGGCGATGGCGGCTCGGAGCGGGGGGCAGCTTTCGTGAGGCGGCCGAGTTCGTCCTCCTACCACCCCGTCGGGGAGGAGCGGTCGGGACGCCGGGGATGGCCCAGGTGGGTGCCGGCCTCGTGGGGAAGGAGGAGGCCGTGTATGAGCGGGCCCCGCCGCCTGGCGGGCTGTAACCCTTCGGTCCCTACAGGCCTCAGGGCGGCCCCGGCCCGGCGCGCCGTCCGTTCGGGCGGGCATCGCCGTCAGGCGCCCCCTCAGCCGCGCGTCAGCGTTTGCCGTCCCCCGGTCGCTTTCGCTGTGGGCAGCGCTCGGAACAGGAGGAAGGGGAGCGCCGCGTCTTCGTCGGGGGGCGGAGGGGCCTCGGCTGCGGGCTGAGCGCTGCCGCTCCGGGGCCGTGTGGCCCTTCTGCAGCACGTGCTGCGCGCCCGGCCGCCTCCGAGGGGTTTGTGGGGCGGTGAGGATGGGGCAGCGCGTCCTTCCGGCGCTCCCACGGCTCGGCTTCACGCGTTCCTGCCGGTCCTGCGCTCCGCAATGGAGCACCGTGACGGTTTTCTCTGAATTCCCTCGTTCGGCCTCTGGAAGGTTTAGGCTACAAAACTTTTGAACTTTCTTCTTCCCTTCCTCCCCTCCGGGGTTGAAACCAGGCTTTCTGTTTTGCACCTCGTTTTTCTTTAAGCTTCACGTTCATTTCTGCAGCGTTCAGTTGGGGGGGATGGGCCCCCAGTTACACCCTCCTAACGTGGGGTGAACGGGGTGAACACATCCCGTCCCTTCGGTGCCCTCTGTGCCGTTCAGACGGTGCAGTCAGGTCTTCAACTTTTCCTCTACGAGTGGTGCTCTTCTTTCTGTTTAGATGATTAAACATAATTGTTCCCGTTTCTCATTCTGACTGAAAAGTTAGCGCTCTGCTTCTTCTGAGCAGTGTCTTCTGATTATTACCAGAGCTGCTTTTTTTAGCGGGTGAGAATTTACTTCCCAATTGTTCTATTTTTCTTTACAAGTAGGAAGCCTCTGGGGATGCGATTGGAAGAATGTTTTTTTCTTCCTTCCTAGGCCCAAAACTGCAGATTTAAGAACAAATGAACTTAACCTCCCACGTCACGCCATTAATTGTAACCATCTAAACTCTGCCTGAAAACTGGGCAAGCTATCAAAGCAGCACTCACTCTGCTGTTTCTGATGGCGCTTTTCCCAATTTATGTAATCCTGCTAGCTCTGAAATGGAATGGTACTACAGAGGTTCTTTCTTATCTGGATTTGGCATTGGCAGTAACTGTTGGGCACCTGAGTGACTTTTCTTGCCCTGCTTTGATGACTTGCACAAAATGGCTGCGTTTTTTTTCAGAATCTTTCTGTGCTACAGTTGGCAACGTGGAAGGAAATATTTTCTTGTATGTTGTAGCAGTCCGCTGAATATCTTTCTCCAGGGACTTCCTATGCAAGTTGAATGAAAATAATTCACTTTCCTGGTTTTGTTTTCTTTTGACTGTTCATAATTAACGATTCAATATCTTCTGACTGTATCTATCCAAAAGATACAGGTGTAGATAATAAAAAGGGTCCATGATCGACAAAGCAGAGTAGGTTTTCAAGTGGTTGTTGCCTTGTGGGGAGGGAGGCAGTGTATTTCAGAAGCAATTAAGCAGCCCACTCTTCCTTTTGGAGCGTCTACAAAATATGAAGGAAGCAGTTTCTGATGGTGAAACCAATTTCTTTATCAAATGACTTTTTGAAGATGGAATCTGTGCTTTGTTCTTTGTTGAACTTGTTTGTGAGTCTCCATACGTATTGTTGTGGAAGGGAGTTTGGTGGTTACACATTCTAACGTTCTGGTTTTCTCTTTGAAAAGAGCTGCTGTTTTCTCTACGTGTTTCTTTCATGATCTTGCTGTACTGATTGAGAAGATGGGCATTATTTGGTTTTATTTTGTTTTTCTTTTTGTTTTCAAAGAACATCTGTACACAACCAAGCCAAGAGGAGGTTCTCCGGTACTGCTTTACAGTTTGCTGCATAACGTCCCCCACGTATCCCTTTGAGTTTCCTTTTACTATGAAACCTTTTCCAATGATCCACTAGAACAAGAGTCAGCCTAAGTGAAAAATGTGATGTTTCCATTTATTGGTGATCTGCAGAGCTTCATTTAAAATTCTTATTTTCTGCAGTTCATCCAGAGTTCACTTGGTGTTTTTTACTGCCTGTTGCAGCTCTCCATCACACTCCTTATATCTTTAAGAGGAACGTATGGGAACTGTTGGTGTATTTCTGTGGAGTCTTGGTGGGTGAGAGGTGGTTTTTCAGGGCAAGTTAGTTAAGCATGGCAGTAGGTAAGCTAGCTTGTGTTGTTTTCCAGGTATCCTGTGTAAGCCATGTAACCTAATATGCTAAGTCACTTTTCATAAATGGCTTTCTGGTTGTCTTGTCTAAGCTCCACGTGGCTGTTTTTAACCTATAGGCTCATGAAGCTCATCCTTTTTGGTATTGCTTCTTTTTCACCAAAAAGCCTTACTTTTTTTCTTTTTTTTTTTTTCCAGCCTCTAACAAAGGGCACGTTGTAAATATCAGTTTGCAGCAAAGCAGATGGGAATTGGACCTCTCTTCTGCTTCTTCCTGTTTTGGGGGAGCTTTCTTTTGTAGCAAATTGTATTGTAGCCCTCTCTAACAGTAGATTTGCTGGACTCTGTTACATTACCGTAGGGCTGGGGCAGGTTTGTGGCCAGGAATACAAAAGCAAGTTTAAACCAGATACTTCCTTTGGCTGCAGTATGTGTATGGGCTGCCAGACAATCCCTGGCAGTGATTTGGTAATGCAATTCATTACTTCAAGGCGAGCAAGAAGGACTGCCAGAGCTAGCTAGGTAGGTAAAGATTATTTCCTTGTGTTTTGATATTTGCAGACATTAAAACACTCTTTGGAGTAGGAGCAGTATTGGGATGTGCAGACTGTGTGTGTGACCCTGTCTGCTGGATGGTTGTAGCAAATCTTCCTAGTTGGATGTGGCAGCTCATTTATTATGTGTGATGTACCTCTCTGTCAGATACTAAAATACCAGCGTTAAGATTTCACTTCTGTATAGAAGAAAAACTCTGTTTGTTCTTTTCAAGAATATTCAAAAGATGTGACCATTACCTGCACTCAGTGCCCAGGATTTACTGGACCCATACTGTGACATTTGACTCTTGTTCAGAATTAACAAAGACGCTAATGGTTTATTATGAAGAACCTAATAATTTGTCATTTGCCTTTTCTTAATTTGAAGGATTTAATTTGAAGAATATTAACTGTAAATATCTTACTAGAGGTGACCTGTATGACATGAGATGTTTCAGAACCTCTTAAAAGAAGGAATTGATCACTCTTGTAATGATAGTATCTTTTAGAATTGAATGCATTTAAATGTATAGAATTGTTAGTGGTGAATGAGCTGTTTTTCATTGTGGAAGGTAGTATCTTTTTATCAAGGAAGATGGGATTATTTTAGAGCTTTTGTCAGAACAGTCTTTTGCCTCAGTAATCCTGCTACACCTGGCAAGCTCGGTGTTTTAAATGTATCACAGTTTTGAGTCTATTACTCTCCAACCCCTCCAAAACAAACAAACAAACCCAATTCTGCAGCCTCAGCAAAACTCTTCTTATTGGCAAATCCCTAAAATAGAGTTTGAGCTCACGTATGCTTTGTGTTCTTCCAGCTTCCAGGTAGGTGGTTCCTGTATGATGTGGAGTTTCAATCAGTCTAATTGTAACTGCGGTTCCCAGCTGCCTGCCTTGCCCCAGCTGTGTTTGAACTTTGCTGCTGAAGTTTGTTCTGTCTGGGCAGGCATAGAGATGTGTTAGAGAATTACACTTGGCTTCTCTAAGTCCCTCATGGCAACCTAGAAAAATTGAATATTTTTTGCTAAGATTACTTACATAAAACGTTGGCTGCTAAATGCCTTCCAGAATTAAATTGTGTTTAACGCCATATCTAGACCCAAATTCCTCAGGCATAACAAATGTATGGTCCCATAATAGCATGGAATATAGCATCAAATGCTTAATATATGGCTATCTAGATATTTTTTGCACAAGTTTATAGCAGATTAGGTTTCCTTTTAAAACTTCCAGTGGGACATAGACATACCTGTAAGTTTCAAAAGGACACATGTTTTCAAGAACCGCGGACTTTTAAAAGCATGGCAGTATTGCATGTGTAAGCTAATTGTCTGCTGTGTGGGTAAGTACTGGTTGAATACCAGGTTATTTTAAGTAATGGGAGAGTGCCCCTAAATACCTATGCTTAATATCCTGATAGCTAAACAGGCAGGGATAGTCCATTAATTAAGCAGGTAACTACGTATTAGCAAGTTCCTGTACCTCGACATACAGACCTAAAAGTTGTAACAGCCTAATCTCGGTTTCATTCACAACAGTAGTGAAATAAGCTGTATTTTATTACTGTAAAATGTAATTCTTTTTTCTACTTGAAATGTGTTACAGGAAGGAATAACTCATTTTTCTTTTTGCCTGGGATACCGTTTTCCATTTCTCTTCTGTGACATATACTTTCTTTTTCTTGTAGATTGAAAGAAGAAAAGGAGACCTGCTTGTCCAGTGAAGATGCAGTCTTAGTCCTCAGCTATTTAAGCTGAATGCATTGTGATTTCCAATAATTGAGACAGTGATTCTGAAAGCTGTCTACATTAATGAAAAGAACAATGTAGTCAGCTTAACTAAATCATCAGTGTTGCATATTGAATAGGACATGATAACCCAATCTTGATGGACTTATGCATGTTAGGAATATAGATATAAACATTTATTGAAAGCATTGTGTTTTTTTTTAAAACAGTAGCTTTACAGTTTAAAAAATGGAGAAATACGAAAATGTACCACCCCTCCCTAAAGAACCTGCAAGAGAAATGAATGTGGAGAATCACACTTGTCCCCCACCTCTGCCGCCTAATGAACAGCCTCCACCACCTCCCCTGCAAACGTCCAGTGACGCAGAGGTAATGGACGTTGGCTCTGGTGGTGATGGACAGTCAGATACCCCTGCTGGGGACACGCACAGTATCTGCAGAACACAGCTTCTCACAAAGGGATCTGCCTGCTACAAAAGTCGTCTTATAATAGACCCTAACAATAGTGACCAAAGCCCAAGAACTGCTCGTCATGCACCGTCAGTTCGAAAGTTCACCCCAGATCTTAAGTTACTTAAAGATGTAAAGATTAGTGTTAGCTTTACAGAAAGCTGCAAAAGCAAAGATAGGAAAGTTCTTTACACTGGAATTGAGCAGGATTATAAGGCAGATACAGATTTTGGTATTAATAATGTCAATGGGGATTTGCATGTTTGTCCTTTTGGTGGTAGTAATGGTAAAGCTGTAGGTATAGGGGGTGAAAATGATGACAAGAAGGATGATGAGAATGATGTTGATCAGGAAAAGAGAGTGGAATATGCAGTTCTGGATGAGCTAGAAGACTTTACCGACAACTTGATGGAAATAGATGAAGAAGGAGGAGGGTTCACATCTAAAGCAATCGTTCAAAGGGATAAAGTGGATGAAGAAACCATGAATTACTCGTATGAGGTAAGTAAATAGTGAGATTCTTGGTGGGCAAGAGGATTCCAAGTAGTTAGAAAAAACTCAAAAAGGTGTTTGTTAAAGACAGCCTCTTTTAGAAATGTGCAGTGCTGGAGTTAAACATGCAAAATTTTTGAAGATGGATTTTGACTGAAAACTTTCATAATTCTCTTGGTGGATCTTCTGAGTTGTGTGGTGTCTTCTATAATTTAGTTTAAAATAACATGAAAAAGGCTTCTTACACAATAAAGCTCACTTCATCGTGAAAAATGCCAGTGCTCACTTATGAAAACTTTCTTGTTTTTCAGTCATTTTACTGGGATCATTGGACATTTCTAGTTCCTCTCTATGTGGAAGTACATAGAGACAATGTATACTTTTTCTTTCCGAGGGGAAAGGGAAGTTAGCAGACCCCAGGAGGATAGTATCTGATGACATTTCTTTCAGGATGACTTTGATAATGATGTGGATGCTCTGCTGGAAGAGGGTCTTCGTGCACCCAAAACAAGGAGAGTAGAAAATGAGAAATACGGTGGTGAAAGTGATCACCAGTCTGATGGAGAAACAAGTGTGCAGCCAATGATGACCAAAATTAAAACTGTTCTTAAAAGTAAGTTAATGTTGGTTAAATATTTATAAACCTTTGTGTGATGTCAGTGTGCTGAATGAAAATCTGTGCATGGGTTCAGGTAGCAATTTTGGTCCAATAGCGGATGTGTTACAGAATCTTGTTTGGAGGCTTCTTAATATCAGATACGTTTTTTTTTTTTTCATACTGCTAAACATTAAAGGTGACGTTTGGGAGTGCTTTTTGTCTTCATCTGTTGTATGTGATAAGAATGTGTTTTGGTGCATGGATATGTGGAAAATGAGAAAGACCTTTACCTCAGTAGCGGGTAGCAGAACAAGGGTCTGGTTCTTCTCTCTGATAAACAGGTGAAGGCTCGTTGTAAAATTCTTCCTACTTCCGTTAAATCACTACTTTTGTTGAAATGTACGTGTGAAGTCTTAATGCTTCCAATACCAGGCAAACTACTACTAAAGCCCATGACTTACTTTTATCAAGGTGTTCATAGTGTGTTATGAACAAGTAGTAGCAAAGAGTTCATAATGCCACTCAGTCCACAAGAGCATAAGTGCAAACAGTTTGTATCAGAATCAAGGCCTAAACCTGCTCTAGAAGTGCAGAGCTGTCAAACGCTCTGCTCTGAAGTAAGGAACCAAACAGTTCTTCCCTTCAAAGCTTTATACGAACACAGGATTGCTGCAGGGGTCTCGGCTAAAAGTCTATTTTGTTGATTTCTGATGTAAAAGAAGTGACACTGTTCTCCAATGTCTAGAGTAGAAATAAGTAAAACCATATATTGTCTTGAATGTGAGTGCAAGTGTTCTACTGCACTGTTATTCCTTTTGCTGTGTATGTCCTAACTGGCTTACTGTTAGTAATTTCACACTCGTTTTGTGGAAGCAGCGGCATTTTTATGGCTAAGATATTTAAGTATAAGGACTTGTGGACTTGATTCTGGTTTGTATTGTACTCCTATTGAAAAATATAACAAAAGGTTTTATTTCAAACTGCTTCTTAAAGTCTATCAGACTTTGTATCAGAAAAAGCTGCATTGGAATAGAGCAGTGAGACTGAAATCATGAGAAACCTTAACCAGTTGCACAAAACAAAGGAATCAGTGACCACCTATCCCTTGCTTGACTATCTGAGAAAGGTAGAAGACAACGTTGCAGATGACCTGGATACAAACAATGCTTGGTGATTTGCAGTTTGGGAATAGGCCACAATTCAATGTCTATTGAATAATGACTATTCCAGATCTAAAGCCGTTCTTTGCTTTAAAGGTCGTGGCCGCCCTCCTACAGAACCTTTACCAGATGGATGGATCATGACATTCCATAACTCAGGCATTCCTGTATATCTGCACAGAGAATCTAGAGTTGTTACCTGGTCTAGACCTTATTTCTTGGGAACAGGAAGCATAAGGGTAAATACTGTTAATTATTTCTATACTGATATTTAAAAATTAGATGTATTCCTTCAAATGGTTGAATATTTTTTTTCTTCTTGAGCAGGATTATTACAGTACTTGAGAAATAAACTATTTCTGAAGTATGATCCAATTTTTCTTACAGTGCTTTGTTTTTCAATTGTTGATGAGTTTGGGCAGTTAAAGCAAATGAGGTGGCCTTGTTTTGTGCCGCCTTTTTCTAGAAAATGACTGCAAAACATTAATCCACTGTGAAATACATTCAGATTGCTTATTTGTAGCCATAAACTAGCCTGAGATGTGGTTCATGGTCCACATTTACAGAAGTAGATGTGTGACATTCATAAACCAAAGGAATCTGTAGAGACTGAGTTTAATATTGTGGGCTTAAACCCCAAGAAGGCTCAAGGGATTTTGTGAAAGCGTGTAATATCTGCTTGTAATGAATTAGAATATAGTTTGGGCTTAAAATGGGAAACACACTGTGAAGGTTCCTGTCAGTGTTAACGCAGTGCCAGGATGCTATACTAGTGAATGTGCTAAGGTTTGAATAGGATAAGATTGCTAACCAAAGAACAACTTGAGATGAGACTAAATAACTATAGCTTCCATCTTGACTACATCTTGTGAGTTCTGGATTTGCTTTTGGTTACCTCAAGGTACTGAAACTATATTATTTTATATTTGCAGAAACATGATCCTCCCCTCACTAGCATTCCCTGCTTGCATTATAAAAAAATGAAGGAAAATGAGGAAAGGGAACAAAATAATGACATAACCCCAAATGGGGAAGTATCACCCATAAAGCACATAGATAAGTCTTCAGAACTGGACTGCCAAACAGAAGAACCGGATTCCACTGCTGCTGATTCTGGGCCTTTAGATGAAAAAGACACCTCAGGGGGAGATGCAGCACAAGGAGCCTTAGGACAAGTTAAGGCCAAAGTTGAAGTATGTAAAGATGAATCTGTAGGTAGGTATGGGAACTGGGACTCTCCTCTTGGCTGCGGTTGGGTTAATGGCATTTGGTACGCTTTTTTATAATTCCTGATGTGACAGCTGAGTCATACCCTGCCTGAGATCGTTTGGTAAGTTGTCTTTCTGCGCTGTCTTTTCTTATGCACAGATCTGAAAAAATAGAACCAGTTTTAAACATGAATTTTGATTGTAACAGGAAGGGAAACATGCACTAGGAATTCCTGCTGGAGACATCTGAGAGTTGATATGCAAACCTTACACACAGAAATGTGGAAAATTTGGGGTATTTAATCTAGTAAAGTTGTGTATCCGTCTGAGAATCAGTTCTATCAATCTGAGTTGTTATTGCCATGTATTTTTTGTGCATCTTTTTGCGCTGTTTTTTTTTCCAATATAGTCAGCTATAGTAACCTGCTTGCTCCTTAGATCTGGAAGATTTTAGACGCTACCTTGAGAAGCGTTTTGACTTTGAACAAGTTACTGTAAAAAAATTCAGAACCTGGGCTGAGAGACGGCAATTCAATCGTGAGATGAAGCGGAAGCAGGCAGAATCTGAGCGGCCTATTCTGCCTGCCAATCAGAAACTCATTACGTTGTCTGTGCAAGATGCACCTACAAAGAAAGGTTAGTTTGTGTACTGAGAGATTAAATGTTTGATGTGAAAGTTCCAAGCTTGTTTAGGGGGAAAAAAAAAAAAAAAAAAAAGAATGCACATGTTCCTTGTTCCGGAACAATGTTCCTGAATTCACCATACAATACAGTAAAGGTGAAATACTATCTAACAAGAATTTTTATTTAAGGCTTTAGTCCTGGTATCTGGTTACTGCCATCGCCTATTTCTTACTGTTGGTATTTATGGAAAACCCTCCTAGCCCATCTCTGGTTGCTGCTGCTTTCTTAGTTTTATACCAGTTCATACCTGTCCCTAATTTGGGACTGGTTACAGATGGCAGATTGATCCAGGTTAAAACCTGTAAGTTAAAATACAGATTTAAACCACTTAGATGGAAATTGGAAAGAACTCTGCGCAGTTATATATCCTTTGTTAAGGAGTAGATTTTGTCTGATGAAAAGCTGGGGGAGCCCTCTTACCTGTATTGGCTGTGTAGATGTGGTAGTGTGTTTAACTGCAGTCCAGTATTCAAAATGCCCATATTGATGTGTGATTTGGCTTCTATTCTTGTTTTGTTGGTTGTCACGTCTGTGGGCACCTTTTCTTCAGCAGAATTAAAACTTACAAATTGACCATTCCCTCCTATGTGAGAGGTGCAGTTGAATTCCAAACTGTAATTGCTCATTAATTGCTTTTGTGGGTTTTTGCTTTGTTTTCAAAGCATATATTTTTGAAGTATTCTGTACATACTTAATAGTTTACACTTACATTATAAAACTGGCTTCTTTCTATGCCTGTTAGAGAAAACTGGATATAAGCTGGTTAAGAGTAATTGTGAAAGACTGGCACAGGAGTACTTAGAAGATGATGTAGCCGAGTTATTCTTCTGAACTGTTGAGAGAGGAATCAGGTGTAAAGCTGATGTCTTTTGTCAATTGAAATTAATGATGAGCTAAAAAGTGAGAGCTCTTGCTTCTGTTTTGAAACTCATAAATGAGATGAGTGGAACATGATGGACATTATTTATTGCAGGTAATCTCAAAACACATTGCATATAATTTGAGCAGCAATTCTCCCTTGCACTTTGCCATTTAATACTTTGTTTTTTCATAGCAGTTTTCTCCTTAAGACCAAAAGTAGCTGTCATTTCCCCCCCCCCCTCTCTTTTTTGTAGAATTTGTCATTAATCCCAATGGGAAATCTGAAGTTTGCATACTGCATGAATATATGCAACGAGTCCTAAAGGTTCGCCCTGTTTACAATTTCTTTGAATGTGGTAAGTCTGTTGTGGTTTCAAACTGAGCACAATGCTGTTGTGAAGAGCGTCTCTCATAGTGAAATAAAACCAAACAATGGATGTTTTTCCTATGGGATGTCTTGAAAGTCTGCTGTGAGCTGCATTCTAGTTAGAAAATGTTTTCTGAGCATCTCAAACAAAGATCTTTTGTATTTAAAATAATAGTATACTTTTTTGCTTGGAAAGATGTGCCTAAGTGAAAATGCATTGGAGTAACCTAGTTGTATTTAAAAGGGTACATCACTGAAATATAGGCAATTATACTGGTTATGCATAATTAATATTTGCTTAATTTTCTTATCAATAATGTCATGAAAATCTGACTGAAGACAAGTGATGGAACTGACAGTTGTAGGCACTTGATTAGGAAGCATTTAAGATTTTGAAAGATTTCTGCAGTGTATGCAGAATGTATGCACTTCCCTTAAAGCTGCAGTATTTTTGTGGGCTTATTCTGTTCTGGTTTACTTAGTGCATGTTCCTTGTGGTTTTTGCTTTACAGCAACAGAATTCCAAGTACTAAGGCGCTCGGTTGCTTGGCCAGTATTATTATTACTATTGGCCAGGTTAGTGTGGAAGCTATAGCTTCTGTTCTTATAAATGCATTATGTAATATAACTGAGTTTTTAACATCAGCATATTGTATTTGCACTGTAGTAGTGAAGCAAAAAGCCTTTGGAATTAACATTTGAATTCTGGCAGATCTTAAACAGTCTCTTAAAATGGAGAAATTCTTTGATAGAATGAAGTGCATGTGGTGGGAAGTGTGTGTTAGTGGAAACCATTAGGATTTCATGTGCTGGAGTATTCAGTCTTTCTGAAGAGTATACAGTATCCATCCTACTTGAAGCTGAAATGAGGAAAACAAACACTGATAACAGTCACAAACATGAGATATCGCTATTATATGTGGGAACTGCTGGAAAGGTTTCCTTTTCTCCTCTCCCTTTTCAGAGAACCCAAGTGAGCCTTTTGGAGCCTCAGTGATTATTGATGGAGTAACTTATGGGGCAGGAACTGCCAGCAGCAAAAAGCTTGCCAAGAATAAAGCTGGTAACAGTTCTTTCTTTCTTAATGCCAACTGCTGAATTGTTTGTCTGTTTTCATTTGTTTTCTGAAGATGACCATATTTGCAATAGTAAGTAGGAATAATTTTAATAATCGTTTATGAAACATGTACCCATGTAGTCTTATTAAAAGTACTGCTATAGAGACTTCCCAAAGTTCAACAGTGTACTGGGATAGAAAACCATGAAGAAACTTCAGAAGTTAATTTCTGATTTGTGCTGGTAAGCTGTAAAAAAAAACATCTGTTTCCAATTATCTCACCAGTGTGTACATGCTGAGTTTTTTGTAATTTTATACTTAGAATCACAGAGTTGAAAGGGACCTTTAAAGGTCATCTAATCCGACTCCTCCTCCTGCTGTCCCCTGCTGTATGAACGCCTACCTTGTGAATTTTAGTACAATTTAAGTCTTAACCTCTCTCTAAGAACAGCAACAAACAATCAAAACACCACCAAAACAAAACTGAAAAAGCAAACAACAAAACCTCTAAGCTTTTGGTTGAGCTAGTTCCCTTTCTGGTGATAAAACAATTGCACTGAACTATATTATTACTTAGACTGATTTCCAAATAATTATCTCTATTAATGGATTAAATAAAATCAGTCATAGTTCTAACTTGATCTGTTATAAATATGTGTATAGTGAATAACAGTTCACAATTAAACAGTATTCTTTAAAAAAGAGCGTACAGAGCGTGACAGAGGGGCTGGGAGAATATATTGCATGTTAGGACTTCTTAACATCTGCAGACTGTGATGTGTTTAGCACAGGGTAAATGTTTGGAGGTGTATAATGTATGTGTAGCGTGGGACTTCGTGCTTTGGTGAAATTTGTTGATGTGGCTAAAATATTAGAAGCCATCACAGAATTGTTCATGAAAAAAGGTGTTTTGTTGGGATAACAGAGTGCCCCAGTGGTACTACTGGTTCCACTGTACACAAGGTTCTACTGTAACAGTGAAGGGATGATGACATATCTCTAACTTTAGGTCCTATGGGGGCATTGCTTGATGTGACAATGAGATTTTAATTTCTTTCTCCTTTTATAAGCGTGTGCAAAAAGCAGTTTCTTAGTGCAGTTTAATAGTTTTGAGATGTTTCTTACCAACTTGTGCTTTTTAAAGGAAAACAATCCAATGTTAAGTGGATATGCTCATTGCAATAGGATGAGTAAGATGCTCATTTTACCTGTTGTTCTCTAGGATGTGTGGTGATTTCTAGGGGAGATGGGAGGCTTGCTTAAGTTGTTTCATTCTGCTACTGTTTACAGTTGTTTAAAGTAAAGCTAATTATGGCATTAAATCATTTTCTGCAGCTCGAGCTACACTGGAAATCCTTATTCCTGACTTTGTTAAGCAAACCTCTGAAGAGAAGCCCAAAGACAGTGAAGAACTTGAGGTACTGACCTCTTGCCTGATGGCTGTGATCATTGGAATCTCAGTTTTTAAATACATTATGTTTTCAGCGTGGAAAAATGTACTGAAACTCCATAGCTTCATTTTCTCAGTTGGATGGCAATTTTAATGATGTTGCTAAAGATTTTTTTTTTTTGCACTTAAGAATACTTTCTGGTGCAGAGTAACAATGTTTGTTTAATGTTACACAGGAGAGATGACCAATTAGAACAGTATTTGATTTGCACAAAAAGTTTTATATCTCTTTTCAATTTCTCTGTAGTATTTTAACCATATCAGTATTGAGGACTCACGGGTATATGAACTGACCAGCAAAGCTGGGCTCTTGTCTCCATATCAGATTCTCCATGAGTGCCTTAAAAGGTAAGGTTGCAGCATGATGATTCTGTTTTGTACGCATCTGAGTCGGGGCACAGGGTTTGCTTGGATGCTGCTGCCCAGTGTTCCTCAGTAACCTAAGGACACTTGGCAGGCTGGCTGAGCTTACTGCACTCACTGCCTGTAAGAGAGGTGGTATGGACTGAACTGGTTAATATTGTGTCTTTCATTAACTAATATTTTGTGGGTTTGCTTCTCAGAAGAAAATTCTCAGATTAGGATATAATCATGGGACTTAGATTTGTTTTTCCTTTATGTGGGGTTTTCTTCTAATTCAAGTCGAGTCACTGATCTAAGAAATAACTCCCTATTAACCAGTGTCTTAGAATTTATTATTGCTGTATCTACCACCACAGCAATTACTAACAAAGATAACTGTAATTACTTTGTTTATTTGCAATTGTACTTAGCGTATGATGTTGGTTTATTTATTCATTGTGCTCAAGAAACCATGGAATGGGTGACACATCCATAAAATTTGAAGTGATTCCTGGTAAAAATCAGAAGAGTGAATATGTCATGACTTGTGGCAAGCACACAGTGCGAGGCTGGTGTAAGTACAGCACCTAGTGTGACCTCTGATATCTTCCTTTTCTTCCTGTCCTCTATTATCCATTTTGCAGGCATTTGTTCAGTTACCTAACTTGTTTTGTTATTTTTCTACTCTTTTCTGGTGTCTCAGCTTTGAATAGCACAAGTCAACTTGGTGTTTAACTGTGTGAAGTAATGGTATGACACGTTTTCATGGTTATTTTTACAGGCAAAAATAAAAGAGTGGGGAAACAATTAGCTTCACAGAAAATCCTACAGCTACTGCATCCACACGTGAAAAACTGGGGCTCCCTTTTGCGTATGTATGGTAGAGAGAGTAGCAAGATGGTCAAACAGGTGAAGATGATTTTGTTTAATTGTGATCTACATTGTGATTGTATTTTTCTGTGCTTTGTTGTTGGTTTTTAATTTAATAAGAAAAAACCTGTGGTGGCATCTATCTCAGCATCATCTTTTTGCTCCCCGTTATGGGCAGGGCAGTGTGTCTCAATTCTTCTGAACTGGTGATTCTCATACCTTGCTCTTGCCAGAGTGTGGTGCTTTCATCGGCAATTCTGTTAACCTTGCATTTGCCAGACAGAAACTATCTAACCTATGTAATATGAAACTAGCTCATGTAAATCTGTCTTATTACTTGAGAAAACATAGCTGTCAGAGAGAGAACTTCTCGTGTGTGTATATGTATTTTTAAATCAGAACAGCTCATCTGTTGTTGCTTATGGTCTCGTTGAACAGGAGACCTCCGATAAAAGTGTGATAGAGCTTCAGCAGTATGCCAAAAAGAACAAGCCAAATCTGCACATCCTGAACAAGTTACAGGAAGAAATGAAAAAACTGGCACAGGAACGAGTGAGTACATGCTCCTTCTTCTGGTATTTGATTTACAAACAAGAATGCCATAGGCCAGGCTTACTGATTGTGTGTAAAATTTGTAAAATTTGTTTGTAAGATTTGCACAAATCTCTCACGTAAGGAGAGGTGTTCAAAACTTTTTTTTTTAAATAGGGCTGCATTTAGAGAGATTTTCATTCTCCCATTTTAAGTGGATTTATCAGTTCACCAAAGTAAAATTAAGTAATGCTTAACGTTAGAACAAATTAACCTTCCACAGAGACTAACACAAATTTGGCTACGGTTGTGCAAAATGACTTTCTTAGCCTTATATTCTTTATGTGACTGCAAGGTGGGCTTCGTTCCATGGTGTTTTGTGTTTGTTTTCTTAAGGAGGAAACGCGGAAGAAACCCAAGATGACGATTGTGGAGTCGGCTCAGCCTGGCAGCGAACCGCTGTGTACTGTTGATGTCTAATGGGAGAATTTCCGAGTAGGGAGCAATAACTCAAATGGAGGAGCTAGATTTCCAACAACTATTTAAAAATCTGTTTGCTGCAGAATGCAAGATAACTTTTAAAATCCAAGCTGCTTCAGTTATGCATTGTTCTTTTTGCATCATCAGGGCAATATTACTTTTCTTTCTTTTTTTTTTTTATACCTCTAAGATACGATACGTACGTGTCAAGGTCTGATCATAGAGATCTCTGCTTGGGCAAGATGCACAGAAGACAGGCATGTTCACACAGGACACAGTCAAGCACTTTTTCCTTGAAAATCATCCGTGTTGTTTGAAATGGATGTGTTTTTAAGGATGAAATTCAGAATATCTATATACAGGTTAAAGCTGATACTATATATATATATATATATATACACACACACACACATATGTATATATAAAAGAAATATATGTACGCGTCGTGTATGAACATGCCTAAAACTGTTTTTGTGTAAAGTCTTGTTGCATTTCAGCACATAATAATATGCACTGATAAGACACTTCGGTGACAAATACATGAAAATGATGAGCAATGTTCCTAATGCCATAGGATTAGGCCAGTAATGCTGTTTCTTCTATTTTATTTTGTCTCCTGCCAGGTTTAGTTATTCAGGATCACAGTATGCAGACTTTTTTTTACTACTACTTGAAAAGAACAAGTATACCTGGTAGTGTTAAGAGCAACAGGCTGGATATTCAAAATTGTGTTTTATGTTAATTGAAAAAGAGCCAATGTTAGTTTACAGATAGTTGAAAGGGGAAAAGGAGGCGCTGCTTATCGGGTTAAAGTGAAAACAGGAATTTGAAAGGTTGTTTTCAAAGCGTGGCGCCAAACTGTAACTGAAGATGGCTGACAGTCTGAAGATATTTTGCCAGTGTGATGTTTAAAGATGTCCCACTCCCTTCTCCCGGCAAGAAAGAAGTTTCTCATTAGTCTGGAGTCAGAATACATCTGACCTGACAAATCAAGTCTTAACGTGCAGCTTAAAATCAAAAAGTTCTAAAATCAACAAAGAAAAGAAAAAAAGACTAAAGAACTCTGAGAAATCTGAACTAACTGCAGCAATTTAGTTTTTTGAAGAAGCTTTGTTTTTACTTTTTAATTACATTTTTAGTGTTTGAAGAGAAAGTGTAACTTCTGCAATGAAAATTAGAATGTAGATTCAGAATATGACACAGTAATGAGTAGAATGTGAGACCATAACAAGTTGTACGGATGGATAGGAAAACCACAAATATGCAACTGCTATCAGGTACAGCCCTAGCCACCAGGCACTGCTCACTGTGCCTGCTGAGGCTTGGTGATGTTTAGCACAGAAGACATAGCTTTGGCTGTAGCGCACGTACTGCTCTGTGAGGTTTCTTCCTTTGGTGTTATTTACTGAGTGATTGCAGTACGTCTTCTCTTAGAACCGTTTCTGTGGGTTCTTTGGATTGTTCTTAAAGAATAGAAAAGAAGTGAATGGAGGTGGGGCTTTGGCCACTTACCCAAGAGCTGTCCTGCTCTAGTTTACACTCCTGCCAGAGTGGAAGAGGTCAGTTTTCTAATTGCTGCAGCTCCTGGTACTTTTCTGGACAGCAGTCTGGGGCTTGGGGTGGGAGGGGTAAAGAGGAATGAATGTTCTTGGGTTGTTTGGGGTTTTTTTTCCTTTATTTTATTGTTTAATAACATGTTACGTGTAGAATGCTGCAGTACAATGAACATTGTGCCTACTGGATTTTAACAATATTGGCATCAGTATTGTCAGACCTGCTTTTAATATCACACCTGCTATTTTGGAATTGCAAGGATTTTAGTTCTTATCTGAAGCTATTGTTCTCTATTATGTGGCTTATGATGTCTGAGGTCAAACAGGAGCCTTACAGCCTCGCCTGTCTCTGTTCCAATGGCACGCTCAGAGCTCTGCAAAAATGAATTTGCTCACTGTTCATGATTCTATTTAGCTTCTGTTCTGCAAGCTGTAAACCTGTGCTAACAGGATACGGGTAGTTGGAAGACTATACAGAAACTATGATTTAAAGAAGTGGCCTATCTTAAAAAACAAAAACAAAATACTGCCTCTGCTGCTTTTTTTTTTTTTAGCAGCATAGCTTTAACCAATCTCCATCTTTCTTTGGAAGGTATGTAATATTGGTGCAGTGCTGACAAGCAGGGATTACTGTTTGTCTCTTGATGTATTTTTTCATAAAGACAGGGCTTATCTCTTCTATGCCTCAGTGTGTTACTGCGGTAGGTAGGTTTCACTTCAGCTTGTATGTTTGCAGCAGAATACCTGTATGTGGCCAGCACTGTAACAGACAAATCACCCTCGCAGCTCCTTTGTTGTTCTGAAATGAGAATGTCAGTGTCTTTGCAGGTCACCTGCAGAATATCCGTAGATGCCTCACTTACAAATTTGATTTTGTTACTTTTAAGAGGATTGCTGTATTACCTCAGTCTGCCACTATCAGATCACAAGGTGACCGCTGCCCTTAATTAAAACATCCACAGATTTCATTGTGAACCAAAGCCTAGAACATATATTATGCATTCTAAACAAAAACAAAAAAGATGGTATTAGACCTTGCTGCAGCCTCTAACTGGAGAGATGTCCAGAAAATAGCGCAATAACTGCTGGAACAAACAACTTAACTGCTGTTAATCGTCATTGTGAAGTATTCTTGTGTTTTAATGTTTACTATTGTTTGGAGTGTAACAGTCTTGCATTTGCACATAAGCACGAGCTGCTTTGATAGAGGATAGATCGTTGCATTAACTTCAGCTTCTGCATGAACACTTACAGTGTGATCCAAGATGTATCCTAAATCTGTATTGTAACTTGTGTGTTTCCTAGATAATTGGCTGTAAAGGTTTAGATCTTGATTGTACGAATGCGTAAAATCAACTGCTGCTTTTGTCACTGATGTTTGTTCTTCATCCCTTCTATACACAAAGGAGGATGGATATTTTTATAGGAATGGAGTGTATTTTTAAGAACTGTTCCCTCTGGGAGTTACAGTTTTTGCTCTGCATATTATGTGCTTCTCAACAAGCGTGTGGTTTATGGACTGTAAGGGTTAGTGTGCATTCCGCTCATTACGGTACTGATGGAGAACTGACTGTGACTTGCAGTGACCAGACAGATGCTACCTATTTGAACACCAGTCGTTCAGCTTTTTCTTAAGTATTTATTAGAAACACAACTGACCCAGTAGTTGGGTACTCAGATGTTTGGAAAGACTATTATGCATAAACTTAACTATTGTATGTGAACTTCCACTTTCCTGCGCTGCTGTTAGGCTTTATACAAATATATTTTTAACATCCAAGTATTTAAAAGCATGATTTATCTTAATAATTTCTCTAGACTGTACTTTGGTTCTGGAGTAAAATTCAGGAAGTGGTAGCTGCCTAACTTTCCATAGGAAGAAAGGTGAAGTGCAAGAAGCCATGCTGTTCTTAACCAAATAAAACGTTCAGTTACAGTATTCTGATGTGTATCTGAGAAGGGAAAGTGGGGGGGAAAAAGGAAATGGTTTTTAATGCCCAAGTAGATGACAAAGGTTGCTGTATGAATTGTAGTGGGTGCAGTTGCTTGATGCCAGTGCTAAATTGGTACAACTATAAAGCCTCATTTTCACTGAGCCTCTGCTTGCTTTTTTTCTGCACAATCATATAAGCCTCTGTGTTTGGTCTTTGAGTACTACATGTGTATTTTTCAGACAATTAGTTTTGAGCAATAAAGTTTGATATTATAAAGTGCTGCAGTGTGATTGGTATTGTGGTAACCTAAGCATACTCAGGAAAAGGAACATTGCTCCCTTGCTTCCTCAGGGTGTTTTAAAATAGAACCTAGATTCCTCAGTCGCTGTTGTTAAGCAGCCACCGCTCCCTAACACAGAGCACAGCCTGTTAGCATGGTTTGTCGCATCACCATTTCACCCAGCTTTCAGCTACTTCCATGTCACTGTGGAACAACAACTCAAGGCTACATCTCAATGAGAGACCACTCTATATATTCACCCACCCATGCTTCCCCTAGAGCAGGCTGAGAAAAGCCGGATTTAGCCTAATGTATATAATTAAACTGACTTCAGCTTAGTATTATGATCAAATAAGTGGAAGCCTTGCAACCAAGCTGTTGTTAAGATTTATTACCTAGGTCTTACAGCAGTAACGCTATTGAAGCAGTTAAGACACAAAAGTAGTTTCTGAAAAGTATTTCACAGGCGTTAAGTTGATTCCTTCTCTTTGCATGCTGTATCTATAGCTACAGAAGCCGCCTGGCGTACATCAGTGTTAGCTGGGTTGGTATCATCTAAGTGCTCTGACTTGTTGCCTTCTACTGTGACTTGAGCAGCATCAGGCTTTGCTTCAGTAGAGCTTCCATTTGTATATTCAACCCTCTCAAAGAGTATCAGTAACTCACAGTGCTTGGTCTGAGGGAAGAGATCCACAGCCATTGCTTTAACGGGACGGAAGGCGGCTCCTTTGACTCGGTTGGAAGGGGCCCGGCAAAGGCTGGGTGGGGAAGATGGAGGAGGAAGAACAGTATTAATAACTTACTATGCTGTTTATCACTATTACTATTCTAAGTTTCTCTTCCCCAAGCCTCATGCCACGATAGGGTTTGTCAGCACCCTTGTACATAGGTTGTTCCCAAAGCAGCACCTTTTGCTTCAAGGTGAAAAGTAGTTAAAAAGCCAATCTGAGCCCTCCTCCCAGCAGCACAGATTTTTCTTTTTGCCATGTTCACTTGGTCTACTTAATACAAGAACTACTCACTCCACAAAGTTATTCATTGCAGCTCTAGGATTGCAGGACACATAGATAAGCTTCTTCAGCTGTTCAGCTCTTCTAATTGCAAGAATTACCCTGGAATCTAGACAAAGAAAAAACTGGGTGTGAGTGTCAACAGACCAGAAAAATTCCAGCATATACTCAATCAAGAACAAAACCGGTGTGGTATTCCACCATTTCAAGTTACAGTTACAGCCTCCCACTTTATTTATTCCATTGGTATTTTCTTGGGCACCCCACCAAAAAGCAACTAGAATGCACTCAAAACTCAGAGGAGGTAAACTTACGCAGTCCTGCTCGAGGGGGATCTACAATAGTAATCAGGTTCTGGGGAGCTAATATGTTAATTAAGGAAGGAACGATATCTTCAGCCTTCCCACAATGAAATTCAATATTACTCAGCTCTAAAAAAACAAATACACGTTATTAGTTACAGCATCTTTCAATACTCATAAGTTTCAATACTATCAATATTTAAGCCTTACACCTTACAAACTACAAATTGTTTAGTCTACCAGAAATTTAAATACCACTGACTGTACATCACACTGTTTAAACAGCAGTAACTTATGTATGTGCCATTATCTAGACTAAAACAAAAGCCCACAAAAAATAGCTGCTTTAATGTTTTCTTTATAAGGGTAACTGTGGCTTTGTTTCACATTTTCATGGAAGAGTTCTATTTATGAGAAAAAACAATCAATGCTAGCTGTCAACAGGAAAACTGATCATACAAGTTATCATATGATTTTGTTTTCAGGATAGATTATATAGTTAAAATGGACAAGATTACTATGGCCAATATGTAATTACAAGCTTCTTGGATAAGATGAACTAGCTGAGTAACTCCTATGCTTCCTAGAAAACAAAGATTTTAGCCTTTTAGCTTAACTAACCATTAATCTGGGCATTGGCTTTGGCATCCTGCACAGCTTCTTGGCAGAGTTCAATTCCAATCACTTTCTTCACTTTCTACAGAATGAAAGGGAAAAGCTCAGCTCATGATACGTAAATGTAGCAGTTATTCATAGCATCAGTAATTAACAGGAACTTGGAACTCATGGCTTGTGCCTTGCAGCCAGAAGAAGTTGAGAAGAAGCCCATGCAAATAATGGGGGCTTTTTAAGAGTGAAACTGGAGGATGAATACCATTTACCCCAACAGGCAAGTAACAGACTCAACTTATGCTGCGTTTTGTGTTTTCTTAGGGGAGGCTCCAGACCTTCTCAAATGCTCTAGCAAGCTCTACACAAAAAAAATGCTGCAAGTATAAGAAATGATAGTTATTCATAACCAAAGATTTCTGACAAAACTCAACTAGTTAAGTGGATACATCTTTTTAATAAGTTT
Organism: Gallus gallus; assembly: GCF_016699485.2. Taxonomy (NCBI): domain Eukaryota; kingdom Metazoa; phylum Chordata; class Aves; order Galliformes; family Phasianidae; genus Gallus; species Gallus gallus. The sequence continues at coordinate 1,325,547 of NC_052546.1, forward strand.
TGGCTATACTACAGAATTATAGCCTCTTTTGACTTTTAATTTAAAGATAATTTAGGGTGCTCAATGCAAGAGTGGGCTTTCATAAATAGCTGAAAACAACTTAATTAGAAATCAATTACATATATGTATAGGAATTGCTGAGTCATGGCCTGAACCAATGATGGAGCACCTGGTGAAGGGACACAGCGGCCCTGAGGGCACAGGTGGAAGCAATTCAGCTGCATAACCAGAAGGGGTGGAGCCTGGTTCCAGCCTTCCCTAAGTCTCATTGAAGGGCTAGCAGCCAAGAGAGAAGCATCTCCATCTAGAGATCCCCCCTTCTAGAGTATATGGTGAGCTGTGAGCCTTAGGATGGGTAAGCAAATCTTTCTTTCTTCCTTTAACTGGCTTGTTAATCCATCACCCTTTTTTGGGGTCATTTAGAACTGGTTATCTGCTGTTGCATTTTCCTACAATACGTATGTGTGTATACATATATATATATGTAACATATACCAAGTATTTTTTGTCATAAGCATAATGGAAGTTCTACATCTGACTGTTAAAAGAAGATTATATCCAGGAATAGATATTACTTACCTTGGCCAAAGAAATCCCAATAGTTCCAGTACCACAGCAGATGTCAAGCACGGTGCTTTCTTGGCTCAACTGTGCCCACTCCCTGATGGCAGCATACAGAACTTCTGCAGCCTGTGTGTTTACCTGTGAAATTAATGTCAAACCGGTCTACTTCACAAATGGTAACTGTGTTTTAATGAGTTCTAGAAAAACAGGTTTTCTTTTACCTCATTTCTAAGAAACAAGTCCCATTTACGTATAACTTGAAGTCACGCATGGTTGACTTCCAAGTTATGACACCCTTACAAAAACTTCATTCAGTTCTGAAATACAGTGTTTTGGTTTCTATGTTCCTTCTGCTTCAGCACTTAATTCCATTTCGACGGCACAGACTACAGGTTCAGGATTAAAAGTACTGGGAGGGAAGAATTACCTCCTGGAAAAGGAAACAAGAACTACAAAAACTATGGAACTGCTACTGCACGTTCTGTACAAGGCTACCTTGCAGGAAGCAAATGATATCAAAATACTGAAGCAGTGAAAGGAAAAGCTACCTTTGACATCCCAGCAATCAAGTTAATGCTCACTTACTGAGTTTTTACAGCAGAACACAATACTCAAATGTATTTAATCACAACAAAAGTATAAAAGGTTACATCTCCTCAGTATATACTATCTTGTTATGAGAAAGCAGCCAATTTTGAAGGCAATAATGCAAATCCAGTTAAGTCAGCAGCTCAGTATCATCCTTACTTGAAAAAATGCATGAGGAGAAATTCTAAATTTTAGGCCAAGAAGTTCTTCGTAGATGTACTTATCGCCAGCCACGTGCTCCAAAGGCAAGTCTTCCAGATTGGGAGATTTCCTGGGGGAAGGGGAGAAGCAAACAAAATAAGCAGACAAGCATGTGTGTTGCCATTTTTCCCAAAGCTGATGTCACCTTAAAAACTGTACTGCTAGATACTGGATAGTAATTTATAGTGTGCAACATCAGTCGTGCTCTTTTAGAGAATGTCGTTTGTTTTTTTCTTATAATTCTTGTTCTACTTATAAGTTGGACCTAAAAAGAGACAGAACTTAACTGTTGAGAGCAAATAGCCATCTCCTGCAGCAAACACTTCCCCAGTGTGACAGCTACCCACTAACAGCGGATTCACCCATGGGAATGCTGGCTGCCTTCTTCCAGGCACCACTACAGGAACGTGGAAGTTTCAGGAGTTTTGTGGAAAAGGTAAATAACTGTTCAGCTAATTAGTAATGCTGCTGTTACCTTCAGGAATTAGAAACAGATAAACCTAGGGTGTGGAAGTGCCACCTACTGTACTGTTGAAGGCTACAAAACTGCCACCACCCAAACTCCCCAGAGCAAAGCTGAGTCCCTTACCTTTGGCCTTCCTCCACAAAGTACAGAGAAGTAATGCCGCTCTCCTTCCCTGCCCCTTCAGTGAAGTGTTTTGCCAGTGCGGCCTTCAGGTCAGCTAGCTCTTCTCTGCTTAATTTCTAAAGGTTTCATTGGAAAGGAGAGAGAATAATAATCTCTGTGACTTAAAAGAACCGATTGACTACACGCCACCTGTACAGTAGCAATATGTAATAGAGAAGATAATTTACTGACGTAAATTGTTCATTTAAATATATTGGATCATTTTAAGTAGAAAAGTAGTACCAAATAACTATTCCATTTCTCTTTCACATGCACTATTCAGAAAATCAAATTAATGTCATTTAAAGCAGCGTGTCATGCATCTCAAATACCTGAGGATTAAAGTAAACGATTGCCATGATGTGGCCGTTCCTGCTGGTACGGACTGTGAGCTGCTTCCAGTGACCTTCATAGGTTTCTGGGCTGTAAACTGAGTAAGGAGTTGACCTGCAGTGTTCAGAAGCTCAGTTATTTAACAAGGAACTGTTGTGGGGGACTAACATTCAATAGCTAATTGAAATAAAAGCAGCTCAGCAGGTAAAGTGATGAAAAATGTTAAGCAGAGGCTACATTGATTTGCCAAGAAAAGAATGACTTTCAAATCTTAACTAAGGTTTGTTAGTTAAAAACCAAAACAGATGAAGTGAATCCTATCTCCTCCTGCAAAACAATTCCCCCTTAGCTTTTCACAATTATCATCCACTTGAATCCATCCAAACTTACAGAGAGCCCAGGCAGCCTCTCACCATGTTCAGACTCTGAAACAATTTCTTAAGTGCCTTCATGGCTCCATGGCAAGTTGAAACGGCCCATCTTCACAATTATTCTGAGGTTTCCATTGTTGAGGATTTAACTGCTTTTTACACAAGTCACTTTTTAAGAAAGCATTGCTGCTCACCAATTAATGTTTTACAGTTGTCTTGCAGGAGGATTCTCCCCCAGTCAGCCAAGCAAGCAGCTGCTTTTTGTTATTCAGCTTTAACAAGAATTCTGGGTGAAGCTGCCTTACAACTATTTGTAGTTAATTTTATGAGTACTCTTCAGTATCTGAGATATCCAAGCTTTTACAGGTAACTCATTTTACTTTTGCTCACCTTATGTAGTCTTGAAAAGCTTTTACTACTTTTTTGGCAACAGCAGGAATGTGAATGGTATCAAATGGCTCCACTACAGCGCAGGTACCGCCCTTATATTTGCCAAGACGACAACCCACAGTTTTGTCTTCTTGATTTACACCAATCCCAATCAAGAACTCGCATTTGTTGCGATATTCGGTCTAGATTTAAAATGAAGTTATGTAAGAGATTTATACAGCACCTATTTGTATATGCCAAATTCATCCTGAAACAACTCTCACGTGGCTACAGGTACTTGTACACGCCTGCAGGACACTTCAGTTCCTATGGAAGATACTCCTAGGCTTTGGTGGAGGGGAACTAATGGCCATAATGAAAAAGGACAAATAGGACTTGCTATTCCACGAGTAAACTCCTGTGCTCTGCAACATGTTTCCAGTACCCTACAACATGCTTCTGGGGACTTTTTAAAGGTAGATTATTCTGCTGTTTGCAAACTTTTCCAGGCAGTATTTACATGAAAGGCAACAATGCCTACAATTTATGATTAATTGTGAGAGGAAAAAACCCTCAGTTCCTTCGCTGTCCCTTAGGATGGCCGCCTGAAGGCTGAGCTCCCTGAGCCAGCCCAGCCCAGCGTTCCGTTACCTGTAAAGGTGAGGCCTTCACTCCCTCTACCGGGCAACACATTTTGTTGTACTTCTGCTTCTGCAGGAACAGCCAGGGCAGCAGCGCTCTGTTGGTATTTCCAATTTCCCTGCCCAGATCAGAAACAACAATTTAAGAGTACACGTTTGGAACGAGTGAGGTTAACAGTTACATGAGAGTTTTGGGTTTTCTTTTCCTTTTGTGGCCTACAAAAGGCACAACGAGTTTTCACTTGGTCAGAGGAAAAGCTCTTCTTCAGGAGGAAACCCATGGTTTAACAGGGGAACAGACCTCTCCTGTTATGAGACCTGCAGAGCCAAGAACCGAGACTTCATACAATTGTAACGGTATGTGCCAGATTTAAGAATGTAACCAATGAGTGGGTGGAACTTTATCTACGGGTTTAAGGGAAATGATGGAACAAATACTTCGATCTGCAAAGACAGAACTTGAAAACCGAGGGGATAATTTATAAGAGAAGCCCGGCGGTACCGGCCGTCCCTGCAGAGGCCCTCTCACGCCGGGGGCCGCCGCCGCACGGCTCTACCCGGGATCTGCGGCCCTGAGTGCTGGACGGGGCCCCCAGGGCGTGCGGTCCCGCTCCCTCAGCCGCTCGCAGCGCCGGCCCCGAGCCGTGGTGCCGCGGGGCAGAACGGCCCTCCGGGCGTTACGGCGCCGACGGCCCCGCGCTCGCGTTCAGCTCTACGCGCGCCCGACTTCGGGCCGAGGGCGGCGTTACCGGCGGCATTACTTGGCCAGCTTCTGCAGCACCTGCTCGCACTCCCGCCGCTTCTCGGCCAGCTGCTGCTCGTAGGGCACGGCCCACAGCGGGGTGACCACGTCGGCGATCCGCTTGCTGAGGGGCTCCGCGGGCTCGGCCCCGGCCCCGGCCCGCTCCTCCTGCCGCCGCTTCCGCGCCATGGGGTCGGCCTTGGGTTTGGCCGCCCGCACGCCGAGGGCGCGGCCCTTCCAGGCGGCGCCGTGGAGGACCCTCACGGCCTCGTCCCTCTCCTCCTCGCTCTTGAACGTCACGAAGGCGAACGTCTGCTTGCCGAGGAGCTTTATCTTGTGAGGGCTCAGCCCGTACTTGGCGAGGAACTTCTTCACGTCGTTAAACCCGATATACTTCGGGAGGTTCTGTATCTCCACCTTGTAGATCTCGGAGGTGAAGAGGTCCGCCCGGGTGTATCCGTACACGTCGGGGCCGCCCTCGGCCGCCTCCATGGCGCTGCGGGGCGGGATGGGCGGAGCGGCTACGGAAGGAGAAAGGGAGGGAACCCGATCGCCCGCAGTGTGCTTCTGCTAAGGGCGCCCCTCAGAACTGCCGCGTTCCGCGCGTAGACGCGCGGCGCCCGATGGAAAAATAAAATAACCGCGACCGACGCGCCGCCTCAGCGCTCCCTCAGCGCCGCCGCCATCTTGGGCCGGGCCGCCACGGCGGGGAGCGGCGGGAGGGGAACGGCGCGGCCCAGGGAAGAGGAGGGGAGAGCTGCCGGGCCGGGGCTCCGCGCTGCCGGGCGGGGACTCGAAGCTCGGCGCTGCTCGGCCACGGCTCGGGGCTCGCGGCTCGCCGTGTGGCGGAGGGGCGGGGCGGGCGGCGCAGCCCGGAGAGGAAGGGGGCGTTTCCCATCGTGCCTTGCGGCGGCGCGGGCTGCGGGAATGAGGTAAAGGCGGGAGGGGCGGGGGCGCGCGGCAGGAAGCGCAGCGGCGGCGGCGAGCTGGAGCGGAGCGAGCCCGGCCTTATGGCGGACACCAAGGTGAGCGGCGGCGGGAGGGCGGCGAGCGGTGAGGGCGGCGGGTGGGAGGGGAAAAAGGCGGCGGCGGAGCGGGCCGGGGTGGGGGATGGGGGGTAACGGAAGCAGGTGGGGGCCGCGCGGGGCCGGGACTGAGGCCGAGGCCCGGTTGCGGGCCGAGCCGCGCGGAGGCGGCCGGGGCGGCGCTGCCCTCGGGGCCGTGCTCAGGTGGGGCCGTGCTCAGGTGGAGCTCCGCTCCGCGCGGCCGTTCCCGCTCTTTGCGGCCGTTCCCGCTCCCTCCGCCTTTCTTCGCCCCGCGGCCCGGCCCGCAGCAGCCCACGTGCCGCCTGTCGCGATACCGGCCTGCCCGCTCCCGCACGTGGCGGCGGGGCCCGGTGTGCCGCGGGGCGGGGCTGCGGTACCGCGCTGGGGCCGCTCCTCTCCCCTCTTTCCAACGCGCTCTAACACGGCTCACTTCAATCTTAACGTACCGGGCCGTCGGGGACGCGCGCGAGCCGTAGCGGAGCGATCGTTGATTAACCGAAAGTTTTTTGCAGCTTTCTTTCCTGTCCTCTTTTTCCGTGAAAGCTGAGCGCTCCGTTCCGCCCTGAGCCCGCAGCAGGCCCCGCGCGCCGGGAGCGCCGTGTCTGCGCCGTGCGGATGTGCTCCGCCTTTGTGTTATTCAAGCAGCAGCAACAAAAAGACACGATTTTTTCTCTCCACCTGAGATCGCTGTTTGTGGCCTCGTTAAGTTTGCAGATTGCTCTCCCTTGAAGGCTCCTTTACTGAGCGCTCCTACCAGCACACCTGTGTGCCACGTGGTCGTGGTGCGGTGCCCTTCTCACCAGCTGTGGGCTGCAGCCTTTCTGAGCCTAGCAACTGTGCGGGCAGACCCCGAGCAACTGCGTAGGAAGCCTTATGTTGGCCATTTACCCACCAATTAAAAACAAAGCTCCTCAAAGGGCGTAGTGTTGAAGAAAGAAAACTTAAATAACTTCACGAGTGTTGCGACTGTGCTTCAGAAATCTCTGACTGTGGGGAGTTCTGACACACAGGACGAGAACAATGAACTTCTGTTGCCTGTCTTGATGGACTTAGGCTGGTGGAGGTGGTTTCTTTAGTGATGTTTTTCCCCCCCCATTAACGATGGGTTGTTAGCCATGAAGAAGTAGTGTGTTTGTTAGTATCATAAAGTGCATCATGCTAGAAAAATGATGGGAGAAATGGCTTTTCAGCAGCCAAAAGCGCGGATAGTAGAACAAAACCAGCACAAGGCTGCTTCTTTCTTAGTCTAACTGCACACTGACATAGAGCAATTAATTTTCAACTGTGAATTGGTTTATTTTTAGAGCATGTTTCAGTTGCTGAGATCTAATTGCTGAATAGTCATGAATGTAAGTATGCAGCAAGTTTATCTTTCTTTTTTTGCTTTTTTCCCGTCCAGGAAGCACACGAGGAGCATGATACTTCTACTGAAAATGCAGATGATTCTAACCATGATCCTCAGTTTGAGCCCATAGTTTCCCTTCCTGAGCAAGAAATAAAAACTCTGGAAGAGGATGAGGAAGAGCTCTTTAAGATGTAAGTAGAACACTTCTACACATGATCTAACTGCATATTATACTTAAGCTTGAATGTGTTATGAGGAAGTTGGATAACTTGTTAGGAATAACTTGTTAGGAGTTGGGAGGGCTGACAGCGCTGCCCCCAAGGAACTGATTAAGGTCTGGAATAGCATGAAGGAGATGGCATTGTGAATCTGGTTTTAATATTGTCTCATTTAGCCTGAAAGAAAACATTAACTTGGGTAATAACTAAAGGATTGAAGGTATGTGATAGTAGTCTAAGACATAAGCGCAAAAGATATGGAAGACCAGCATAGAACCTGGGCACATGTCAGACAAAAATCTATTTGGAATTAGTGTCTCTTGAGCAGATGCTTCCTTTCCTTTAGCAGTCTTAAGCTCTTCAGGCTGACTCTGTGATCATTGTTGACTGATCTCCCAAACTATTCCCGTTTTTCTCCTTTGGCACACTGGCATCTTGAAAAGTTAAAGAATGATGTTCTAAAGCTTGTGTGTTGCACTGCAGTGCAACAGTAGGCTTCCTTTGTCTGAAGAGCAGCAATAACAAGGGTTTTGGAGTTGGAAGGAAGTGATTCTAAAGGGTGAAAGGCTTTGTTAATGGTGGATCAAACACAAGGCTTGGAATTACGCAAGAGCCTTAGTCTCAGGCTAGTAAATTTCTGGAATTAAAAATTACTGCTGGCTGTAGCAGTTGTATTCCTAATGTAGGAATTCTATGAATAGCAAAAACTGTTATTTATATGTCAATTTAAAATGCCAACTATGTTCACTTCACAAAGCGTGTACAGAATATAACAAACTCTGGTATAGATGTTAAAGAATTCCTCACAGCTTGCAAGTAAACTTGTGTGTGTATCAGTTTCTAACACTGCATGCTGAATAAAAGCAGGAGTCACAGAATCACACAGAGTATCCCAAGCTGGAAGGGACCCACAAGACTCAGGGAGTCCAACTCCAGGCTCCAAACAGGACCACCTGGGGTTCTTTCAAAAACATTTTCTCTTTCTTGCGTGGCTTAAACATCTGCTGTACCATACCTGTGGATGTGTTGTTTCAGTAAATTGTTACGTACAGGCTAACTTCTTACGTTCTTCCTTCCTTAAGGCGAGCAAAGCTGTTCCGATTTGCATCTGAGAATGACCTTCCAGAATGGAAAGAACGAGGAACTGGTGATGTAAAACTCCTGAAGCACAAGGAGAAGGGAACAATTCGCCTCCTCATGAGGAGGGATAAAACTCTAAAAATCTGCGCAAACCATTACAGTATGTTTTGCATTGCTACACTTACTATTGTTTTGTGGGGTTTTTTTTGTTTAATTAAACTTGATGGAGCTTTACACATTGAAAGTTAAGAGCCCAGTGGCTTTTAGCAGTGTAGCTAGAGAATTGCTTTCTCTTGAAGCAAGTGTCCAACTTACAGCTGGCTATAAATACTGTCAGTTCTTGCTCTGTCCACAAAAGACATGTATCAAAACATGAGTGCTCATCTTTATGAACAGAAGGAGGCTGTAGTTTGATGATAGCCTGTAGCATTGGGTCTGAAAGTTCTTTGTTTTAAAGATGTTTGAAGACACTTTGAAATTTAAGTGGGATAGACAAACACAGTGTCATTGATCCCAACACTTAGTTGTTTTTTAATGAGCACAAAAAATGTGGGCCATAATAGTGTTTATTATAAGGAATGTTTTTTGACTTTTTTTGTAAAAGAATGAGAAAGTAATGCAGAGTGCTAAATGAATTATTGCTTATGTGGCTGAGTTGTGGAAGTGATTGTTTAACCATTAGAAAGCAGATACTTTGATGCTAAGCTAGTCTGGCTCCATTTCTCTGCTTTTGGGAAAAAGGTATGTTCAGCTAACTTATTCAAAAAGAAGGAGCGTTGATCTGCTGGAGCAAGTGGGGTTGCTACTTTGCTCTTCAAATAAGAAAACATGAAAGGAAGAGACAAATTTGAAAGTCAGTGTAACTATTAACATGAAGTATTACCAAATTAGTCTACTTGGTGGCTTTGGTAATACTTTGTTATTTATAGAGTATGTAGTATCTTTGGAGTTAAGCTACATTGAGGTAGTTTGAAATAATTGCTTTAAGTAACAATGCAAATCTGAGAACAGGAGTGATGATGTTTATTTTTCTATGGGCAGACCTTTACAGAAGGTGAAAGGCAAATACAAAAGTAGCACAGTCACCAACCAGTAACAGTAATCAGCCTTTTCTTTAGGAAAATGTCCATGTAAACAGATGTTTTTCCTGGAAAAACTGCTTGCAGAATACGTTTCTTTACTGAATTTCTGATGATGGGCAGGCAGACAAAAGGACCCCTCTCATTTTTACAAGCATTAAAAGAAAAAATGTAATCCCATCTCTAAATCAATTTAAAAAAATGCAAAGAAGTGAATTGACTGTCTCCTGAACTAAACACAAGAGCCAGGCATTTGGATAGAAGGAAGTAGGTAATTATACATGCCTGAACTTTGTGTGCAGTGGGAGAGGGCTGAGTGGTGTGAGCAGTAACGTTCAAACTCCTCCAGACAGTTGGGTTAAGTAATAGTAGTGTCTTGGAGGGAAAGGGCTCCATTTTGTGGGAAGGAACACATGGGCTGAAAATATGCTGTGCACCTTTTACAGCAGTGCAGAATTTTGTAATCCCTTGTAGTAAAGCTCTAAATGAGAGAGTGGTGAGCCTGATTAGATGACTAAGTGTAGGAATAATTATTTTTCTTGTAGTGTACAATATTTTCAGTGTGCAAAAGAAAGGTCTTTTCCTCTCTGAGTGCCTTTTCTTCCTAAAGCATTTGACTGTTCCTTAGGATTGTGCTTAATGCTTGCATCATTTGTTTTGGAACAGAATTAAGATGCGCTATAGTGAAATCTTTTATACACTACTGATATTGTGTCATTTTATTGGAGGATGCAAAGAAAAATATATTTGGACACTACTGTTTTTTTGTTTATCCATAAGTAATTCTCTGTAAAATGCATGATGTAAGCAACAAATCCTTCAGATTTATGAAGGGTGGTGGGGAAAAAAATGTATTATTGTGCTCTGTACCTCTTTTAATGCTTGCTTTTCAGTCACACCCTTAATGGAGCTGAGGCCTAATGCTGGGAGCGACAGGGCATGGGTCTGGAACACACATGCTGACTTTGCAGATGAATGCCCCAAGCCTGAGCTTCTGGCAATCCGGTTTTTAAACGCGGAAAGTGAGTGGACAGCTGCTGAACTTGTTGTATTATGCTCTGTCTAAACGCTACTGCAAACCACTGCCAGATATGCTACCTTACTGCTGCCTAGAAGCATTAGCTAATTGCTGCTTTCACTGAGAGGAGTCAGTTACATATTTTACTGTATGTGTTGATGTGTACGGTATAACAACTAGGTCTTCAGTAATATTTACAGAGCTTTATGCCCTACGAACTTTTTAAACTTAAGTTTTTTCATGCAAATGTAATGCTGACTAAGCAGGTGACAGGTGAGCAGGCATAAGCTAGCCCTTCAGATATCTTTTCTGAGATGCTTGAAAAGGAATTAGTCTTTCTTGAACTAGTTCACAGTGGCGTCTGAATTTCCTGTGGGGCAACAGTGACCTCGTGTGGTCAGTCATACCGGGCTGGCGTACCACATTGCTGTTTCTATGGTTCTACTGTTAAGTAGTACCTTGACTGATCAGACTAGCCATCTATTGTTGCTTGTATTAATTGTGTATAAACATCGTTTATGGTAACTTTGACAAAAACATAAAAAGATCATATTTCCTTAGCTATTGTAGTCAAGATTAACTTGAATTCAAGTCTTTGTCTCACTAGTATAGTATTCAAGCTTTATCTTTAGCACTTGATGCTGAAACCCTAAGTTGTGATATGGTTGTGAGTTTTTCTGGGGTGTAATGTAGTGGAGAAGGACAGTAGTTCATAGCTAATCATCAGTCTTCTGTGCATAGTCATGTTAGCATACTGTTGTATTCTTATTTTTTGAAGGGCAAGGACAGCTAGGAGTTGTACTGACCACAGAATAGTTCCTTCTGGAGTCTTACTTCAAATATTTTGAAGGTGTGAAGAGGCCTTCTTAGACTTGCTGCTCAAGATCTGTACAAAGAAGTGGCTGAAAAACTTTGTAGAGTTTTTTGTATGATCTTAAACTTTATCACATTATAAGTACCTACAAGTTTTGTTTACACAACATCTGATTTTTGAGAGAAGATACTTGAGAAACATTCAGTGTTGCAAGGAGGTAAAGTTAATGAAAAAATATTCTGTCTTTACTGAAACAGATGCACAGAAATTCAAGGCAAAATTTGAAGAATGCAGAAATGAAGTAGACAAGAGAGCAAAAAAAGGTAAGGGTTAAGTCATACATGTCGTGCCTCTTCTGTTTGAGTGGTTATAGCCCCCAGTGTATTGTTGTGCTTGAGCAGACTCACTCTGTACTGAACTGCAGTCTTCAGTTCAGGTGCTTTTTCTGTCTGCAAGAGTAATCACTCACAGGCGTGATGAATGCCTTCTTTCCTGTGGAAGGCTGTTACAATTGCTAATGGGACATTGCCTTGTTTTTGTTTGTTTGTTTGTTTTTTTGGAACTGCTGCAGAAGAAGTGGTTTTGGTTTGTAGTACACAAGTGAACTGAGCACTCTAATCACAGTGATATTTCCTCCTTCCAGTTTCCCATCCCAAATTCCACAAGTACATAATAATGGAAATAGATCATTCAATTCTAATAGTTGTTAATGTATTTAAAGTGGGAACATTTCTTCACAGGTCTTTATTGAATAGCTTAATGCGTTGCATTGTATAATTGTCAAGACAGCATACCTTGTGAAATAAACACTTGCATCTTTCTAAAGTACAGATTACAAGTAGTTGGCAATCAGTGCTCTTGATATTCAGATCAGAATCCTTCACTCTTAGGAACTTCCTGTCCCAGTTTCAAACTGGGGAGGTGGGGTGTTGGGAAAGGTTGTTTTCATTTGAGGTAGACAAGAAGCCGGGGACTTCGGAGATTTCCTTGACTGGATGTTGTGTGGGATCTGTTACTGGCAGCATGAAAGCTGACCAAATGTTATGTATTTCTCTGTCAGTATGATTAGACACTCATTTAGTGATTAAAATATTCAAGTGGTATTTCTTGAATTCTGACACTGGAAGGAATTAGCAAAGAAGAAACAGAATGAGTCACTTCAGTGTTCAGTGAAGAGTTTCTTTTGCTTTTGCTCTTATTCTAAATACAGGTTGTCTCTCCTCCCTGTCCTCTTCACCTTCCACCTTTACTGTTCCTCCGTTACAGGAAAATTGACTACTTCCTGTGTGTAACTCTTTTTTCCCTCATCAATCTCTTAGCAGGCACAGACAAAAATGATAGTGCCGATAAAGTTGCTGAAAAACTAGAAGAGCTTTCTGTAAAGGAAGAGAGCAAAGAAGCTGAGAAGAAAGAGACCAAGGAAAATGAAGAAAAGCAATAAGTCATCCTGGGCCTTGCAGTTTTTCTTTATAATTTTTTCTTTTTTTTTATTTTTACAAGGGACTTTATAAGGAACTGAATTCAATGTTCAGGTTGTTTTTTCTAAGCTTTTGCCCTTTTGAAGATGTCTTCAGAAAATCCATTCCCCAGTCATGAAAATGTACTGTGCTAACTTTCTTTTCCATAGTGGAAACATTTATTTATGGTCATCCAAAAGAGTGAATAAAACAAACTTGAAACAGCATCAGAGGATAGAACTGAGTTTTCTATATACTTTAGAGGCTTATGAATACAATTGTTTCATTGGGTGTTGAGATGCATATCGTCCTACCCAGGCTAACTAGATTAACAGACCATGAACAGGGAAGATTAGGATGGCATACGTGTCTTCTGAAAATAATACAGCAATCCTTCCACATTCTTCTCTGCTCTCTGTTCCTGAGCAGGAAACACACCTGTGATTCTTGAAATGCAGCAGATTTGTGACATCAGGCAGTAGAGCATTCCTGGTGCACTATTAATGGTGTTCCATTGGACAGGGAAAGTAAAGGTGGGGAATAAACATATTACATGAGACCTAAGTATTATTTTCCTTTTAGAAAACAAAATCTCAGCTCTGCTGCTTATGAAAGTCATTAAGTTAGAAATGCTTGAGCCTAGCACAAAGTTGTAGCTGTGGTCCCTGATCTTCCACAATGTGCTTCTTGCTGACTGAAGGTGGTATTGGTCTCTTATATTAAGATGTATGCAAAGGAGTCTTAAATGTTGGAGTACCAGCAGTCAGCACATTTACAACAGTTACACTCTAAAATTCATAAGCCTTTTTTTTTTCAGGGCCTTGGAGCTTAATATTGCTTTTAAGAATTGGAGAGGTGGTGACCTTACAGGATGCGTGCTGGGAGTCTGTCCCTCTTGAAGGGAGAAGTTCAGTTATTCTCTTAGGTCAGTTAATCACGTTGTACACACTGAAGGGACACGATTCTTGCCAGTAATGGGCAAGTTGATCAAATCTCTTTCCTACAAGCATTAATTGCTTGCCTGGTTTCAAGTTACTGCTAGAGAGTAGGAGAAAATATATATTAAGTGATAAAATCAACACAATTTAAGTCAGATAGATTAATTGAATTTTGTTGTTAACCACTAATACAAGGTTAGTGTTAGATAGCAATGGAATTCTATGTTACTCTTTTCAAAAGTATGAAAACTGAACAAAACTTGCTAAACTTTGTATGGTGTTAATATTGGGTAGTGAGACCTCTGTCTTCATAAAAAGGCTTTCTAAGTAGCTCGGGCTCTGCAATCTGCCCGAGGAGAACATACTTTAAAAAAGAACGACCTGTATTTCTGCTTAGTACTGCCTTTTGATGCTACCATGAACCAGTAGTCTTAACTGTGGAACTGTAACTAAGGCACTCACTTCATTTGAACAAAGTAATTCCTTTAGTGTTGTACACGTTCCCCTTCAAGTACAGCAGATATCAAAAGTCTGTTAATTAACAAAGATGGTCAAAAGGCAGAATGCAGTGTTCTTCAGTGTTTCTGGTTTGGAAATAACAAAGCAAAGCTCTTTTGAAGTACGTAGCATTTGAATGTAAAAGCCAAATCGTTATCCATGAGTCACTGTAAATTCTCTGATCTGATAATGTCAAACTGTGTCTAAATGGATAGAAACGACATTTAAAAATTTCGAAATAAATGTAAATTTTCATTTAAAGGATTTGCTTTTTATTTAAAGAACTCTGCTGGGAGTTTTTATTTAAGGAACTGCTGGGAATGTGTTCTGAGCTTGCGGGGCGAAGTCCTGTGAAGGCAGCAACACGGCAGACTTGGTTTCACTGATGGGCAGGAGGGAACACCATTTGTCTTAATGTTTGTATTGACAAAGCCTGTTGTATTACCTTCTTTCTCTGTACGGCCTGTTACACTCGGAGACAAGGGCCGGCGTTTTAAGCACTGAGCGGCTCCTGGCCCAGTTCTGCAATACATAAGAAGTAGTGCTAACCTGCAAGCTCTTCTGGGGAACTTCATTGAGAACTGACTCGTGGTGGGGGCGGCCAAAGCGTGCTCTTAAAACGCGTCTCCTGACTCAGTGTGTACTTGAAGAGTCAGCGACCCGCATCCAGCCGCGGCGGGGCAGGTGCTGCCCGAGCACAGCTGTGCTTCGGCTCGGTGCGCTGCTGTAGGTGTGCCGGAAGGCTTTCCGCTTAGCACCGAGAGGCACTCCGTAAAGCAGCCGACCTGTTGGGCGCGGGCCGAAGGACGGCTATCTCCGAGCCGGCTCCGTGCGCCAGCTGGCGCGGCGTTGTGCGGCCGGCCGTTCCGTGCCGAGCAGCCGCCGGCCCCGCAGCCCCTCGCGCCCCGCTGCTTCCCGCCCTGCGCTTCCCGCGCGCTGCAGCTGAGGCTCGTGGCCGCGGCCTGCACGCCCTGCCCGAAGATGCCGCCGCTTCTCAGCATGCCGCAGAGCGCTGGAGGATACCGAGGGGCAGAGCCCGGTTCTCCCGTAACTGCGTGCCGCATATTCAAAGCCGATGCTTTCAATTTTATTACAAGCTCTGCAAAGCTGAGAACCCTCATCTTATTTTTTTTTTTTCTTGCTGAGTTTTTCTTGCTCTGTTCCAAACACCGCGAGGGCCGCAGCGCTCGCCTCCTCTGCTGCGGCAGCGCACGACGCCGTTCGGAGCAGCGCGGGGTCGTGGCGCAGCCCGCAGCGGCCGCCGGGCGGACGAGCTGAGCGCGGGCACGGCGCGCTGAGGGCCCGCGCGGCGCGGCGCGGCGCTGCCGTTGGCGCGGAGCTCTGAGGGCCCCTCAGCGCCGCCCCGCGCGGAACCCGAAGAGCGGCCCCGGCACAGGGAGCGGCCCCGCCGCGCTCCTCCCGCGCCGCCTGAAGGGGCGGCCGACATCCGCCGGGTGGGCCGCGCCGGGGGTGGGATTTCCTGTGCCGGAGGTCAGCCGCGGCCCGGCCCTCGCTGCTGCCGCCCGGCCCCGCTGTGCCCGCGTCCTCCCGGCCGCTCCTCCCGGCTCGGACTCACTCAGTGATGTGTAAGCCACAGGATGCCCAGCAGCACCGGCAAGAGGTTTAAACCGACCAAATACATCCCCGTCTCCACAGCGGCCGCCTTGTTAGTGGGTTCGACGACTTTATTTTTTGTTTTCACGTAAGTACCGCCGTGGGGGCTGACGGCTCCCCGCTCCCCCGCCCTCTCCGCCGCTCCTCGGCCGGGTTAGCGGCGCCCGGGACCCCCTGCCGTGCTCTGGGTGCGTTTTTACGTAACCAACCCCCGGAGCCCGAGGAGCTGACGGGCACGCTGAGATTTGCTCGAGGGAAGGAGCGGGGGCGGGAGGGAGGGGGGGGTGAAACTTTTTGTCGCCCCCGTTTTCTGTCGCTCCCACGTCCCCTCTTCGCAGAGCGCAGTGCTGGCGGCCGCCCCGCGGCGCCCCGCGGCTGTAGGGCGGTGGTCCGGCCGTGCCGCCCCGCGCGGGGTTCGGGCCGCGGGTTGGTGCTCCGGTTCCGCTGCTGCGGGGCCGTGCGGGGCTGGCGCGGGTCGTGCGCGGGAGGGTCCGAGGGCTCCGTGTTGGTGTGCGCGCGGCCGCGTTTTTAACCTCTTTAAGTTGTGCCGTAATGTAATTTTCGGTGTTTCACGCTGGTGTGGGTGTTGTGGCTCAGCATTGCGAGCGGAATGCAGATGTCTTATTGCCAAACGGTTTCTTAAATCAAAGCGGCGTTTGACACTGAGCAGTGCTGTGGGCTTCGTGTGACGTGATTGCTGACTGCTGGCTTTAATGCCTTTGATGCGAAGGGACTGCTAAATCCGTTCATGAGATCGCACCGTTTCAGAAGAACTGATATGCACATAAACCCATCCTTCGCCATTGGGCTCCTCATCATGGCTGGGGTCCTGCGGGCACACACAGCACACAGGTTGCCTTCTGCCACGACCTCGGCTCACACCGTGCTGCGTTTATTTTGTTCATGTGGTTTCGCACTCAAAAGAAGGGATCTTAATGCCGGCATTTTCCTGCACCTGGAGAGATGGGTGCGCACTGAGGTTGTCTCAGGAGCTGCATGTCGCTTTTCATGTGACGCTCTGAACGTGCAGCTGTGAGCGGCGTGCTGCTGTGCAGCCCTTGGCTGTTCCACCCTGCCCAGGGCAGCAGGGCGCCGCGGGGATGTCCCTGTCCCACTTTGTCACTGTACGGAGGAAGAGTTTGTAGTCTATTACTGGATCTCAAACTTAATTCCGCGCTGTGTTAGCAGTGAATAATTACATGCAAAATGAGATATTTTTAGGATCTCTCCATATTGTAACTTGGCCTGTGCGTCTCGGAGTGTTAGTACTGTGTCGGAGACCATCCCAGACACACGCTCCGTGCTGCTGCCAAGCTGTGTCTGTGATGAAAATAACACTTAACTGAGCAACTGCTGTCAGGCGGTCTCTGAAGTCCTGTCCATTCAGAAATACTTGGACAGATCTGCACAGATTTGCTGTTGTTTTTTATCCTGAGCAGTCTTAGCGATGCGTGTCTTTGTTAGGGAGCAAAGCATGCGCTATGCATACCAGTAGTGTCTTTTTGTGGTGGGTTTTTCCTTTTGTGGTGACCTGTCACTTCAGGCCATGCAGACTGCACTTTCGTAGATGCCAGCATGCCCTGCTCCTGTTGGTACACACACCAGTGGTGCAGCAGAGGAGGCACTGCCTGCTGCCACTTCAAGCTCTGCTGCTCATACAAGCCTGTTTGCTGGTCGCAGCACGGGAACTTTACCAGGTGATGATTCATTTGAGTTTCTGCTCATTTATTGTTTGTGTTGTTGAGCTCCGAGGCCGCTCTGTCTGTTGAGGACCTTATTTGTGTGTAAGTACATGAAACTGGCCAACGGATGGGACGCTCGCAGCAGATTTTGGTGTGGATCAGCTCAGTGGGATGTCACAGACAACCAAATTCAGTGTGTGGAAATGAATAATGGATATTAATATATGTGGAAAAAGCAAATAGTCATTCAAAAAACTGCTTACTGAGCACTAAACAACATGCTTTCTGGGCACTGCACGCGTTCCTCAGTAGCTCTCTGAAATGGCTCTGACCTCAGCATTCTCAGCCTGCCTGTGTGCTCAGCTGCGCACCGTGAGGGCCTTCTGCAGGACAGAGAGCTCTCTGAGGCCAGGGGTGGCTTTTAGGTGGCTTAATCTTTATTTTTAGCTGTGGTCTAAACGACTTTGCTAAATAGTAGCACCTGAAGGGTGTCTGAAATACGTGGCGTGCACTGTGATGTCGTGGTGTTGATCAGTGGTACTCATCTCATACATTAATTTGGGAAGGTTCCATGACAGATGCTTCTCTGTTCTTTTTCCTCGGCTGACTATTTAGCATTCACTGTATCCCCGTGGTATTCCTTCTGGTTCTGTGAGGGGGAACTGAGCTACTTAGCTGTCACAGTGCTGCCTGAAAAGCGTCTGAGAGCGGGTGTGTTGTGGGCCCTCAGCTCCCGGTGTGCGTTCCTCTAATAATAAACAGAGCTGTGTGAGTAGGTGGTCTGGTTTGTCACAGTAGGGGAGTAAGTGTGCATTAACTGTAAGCATTGCAAATGAATGTATAAATAGTGCTATATATAATAATTAGGTTAATTTACTTACAGGAACAAATCAAATGGCATAATGAAGGAAGAACAATTCTGCTTAGTGTTACCAGAATCCAGAGTGATTCAGTTGCAGCACATCGAGCTTATTTCTTCTAAAACCTTTTTGCTTTGTATTTTCATTAAGGATAACAGTGTAAACCATCCCAACCCGGTCTGGGCTCTTCTGCCTTGGACCGCTGGCTGCTGTGACGTAAGCATGAGTGTGGTCATCCACAGAACCCAAATCTCGTCAACCTTCCAGCTTCACTTTCCAGCTTTAGGTTGTGTAACTGCAGTATTAGTAGAGATTGCAACTTAGCTGTTTGAGCATTGTGCTGTAAAGCTGAACTTCACCCAACGAATGATGATGCTGGAGCTGATGGTGCTCCGCAGTTGTTCCAGCTGTGCTACTTACTGTTGTTTCTATTGCCAGCAACCTCTCCGTTTTAACTTAGCTGCAATACCTGTGTGTATAGGTGCCTAAAGTATTATGGAAGAACTGTACTTGAAGCCTTAACCTATTTCTGATTATTATTATTACTTTTATTTTTTCACATGCCAAACCAAGGCTTTGCTGGCACTGGTGGGGGCGCTTCATGCAGCGCGTGTGCCGAGCCATGCAGATGGCACTGGAGAGAGGAAAAGAGTGTCCAAAAACATGCATCAGTTCAATTAGGTGAATGTCAACACTGAGTTCACACTGAAACGAACGCTGATTCGGGTATTGTAATTTTCAGTGGAGAAGAGCCAGGTATTTTGTGAAGATGTAAAACTAAGGAGAGGTTTCAGCTTCCTGAGATGGTTTCACTTTGGAAGAGGTAAGGCTTTACCAGCTGGCCTGAGTTGTCTCAGCTGCCATGTTTGTCAGCTTCTGAAAAGATATTTATTCTTGCTATGCCAAAGAAAAGGCCTTTTAGACTGTGGCAATTTAATCTTGATATATAATTTTATTCTACATTGTATCTAAAACTTGTCATGAAAGATAAAAACAACCAACACAAAAAACAGGCAATTTCAACAGGAAAATGCATTTAACTGAAGTGTGAAAAGTCTTTTAAGATCATTCCTAATGCTGGAAGAGAGCTGGGCTTTCTGGCTGTAGCTGGGAGAATCTGTTATCTTTGCTTCCACGGGGAGCAGCAGAGCTGACAATACAGGACACTTTTGAAAGCTAATAAAATTTGTTCCTCGAGGGAGGAAAAAAAGATGTTTCAGTTCAGCAGGAATATTCTCTCCTCCTGTAGTCTGGGAGAGAGAGGAGCACCATCTCGGTGTGGGCAGTACATGGCTGGGTGCCTGCAGCGGGGCTGCGCTCTGCTCTGCCTGCAGCCATTGTGGTGCCATTTGAGTGCTAAATGCAGAGCGAGATTTGAAGCCCAAATAGGTAATGCAGGGAAAGCTGCTCTTGTGCATGGGATACCCACTGCTGTAGTCAGTGTGTGACTTATGCCAATAGCAACGTCCTGTCTGTTTTTCCTAGTGAGCAGAGATGGAGGATGTGGGTGAATGGAAATAGGGATGAGAGGCTGCCTCTGTTAGACCAGGGTGGGCCTTTCAGCCTTTGTACGTGAATACACAAACAGGTTTTCGGTTTTTTCTTTAAGATCTTTTTTGGGATGCTATTTTAAATGCTGTCCATGTTTATCCAAATATGCTGCCTGTGTATCCTTTTATAAATAGAAGCAGGATCTACAAAATTGTTCAGATGGTATGGGAGCTTACTTGGCTGTTAGTGTAAACTGAGGGATGCTACTCTTCAAAACACAAAAAGAAATGGAGACAGACACGTTTGGTGCCCTTGAACTTGTGTTTTTTGAGGTGGTTGCTAATTGTACACTTACCTTTTTTGGTTAACAACTTATTCTGTTAGGAAACGCTTCTTAGCTGAAATCAATTTCAGGACCCCGTGGCATTGGAATCTCTGTACTTGTTTTTGTGGGGTGTGTGGTGGATGACCAGAACAGTAATGCTGCTGTTTTTCGTGGAAATTCTATATTATTCTTTTGCAAAGAATGCCATAGGCTGGAAAACTGTAGTCAGCCTGGATCCTGTTTTGCTTTAGAAAAGGCAATTTTGGGGATCCTAGCTTGGTGATTGCTGTCATTCATTTGAGTGAGTACACCACAGCACAGTGTATGCTGCATTAACCTTCAATGAGTAATCTAGAAAAACAATTTCTTAATCTCTGACTGTTCTTCCGTAGTTTCTAATGTAATTTAGCTATATTTGCTTCAGAAGTGTCCAAAATTCCTAAACTTCTGAGCTCGGCCTGTTACGCAGGCAGTGGTGGGTATGTGGATGTTGCAGAATAAACAGCACAGTAACACAGATATTGCAGTGGTTACCATGGTTTTCTGTTTGTGAACCTGTAAGTGCAGAATTTGTTGTCCTCAAATGTGAAATCATTGTGAAATATCTTTCATAAACACACGCTGCTGTGTTTTGATATCTTCCAGTAAGAAGTGCAGAACACAGTGACCCTTGAGTTTTAGATCTGAAGCTGAACGCCAAAGCAGCTTTTTCCAGTGTACGTGTGCACCATTTTTAAATGCTCTTTAATCCTGTATGATGTCACGTAATTTGGAAGTGCTGCCCTTTGGGCAATTGGATAGCAAGTTCTATGGAGCAAAGTAGTGGTATTAAGATGGGAATGTGAGAAATGGAGATTTTTGTCAAGCTGCATATGAGATGATACCACTGTTTTTTGAAGGGAAGAGCTCACAGAAGCTGACCACAGTGCCTTGAAAAGAGGGTCCACGTGTGCCATTGTGAAGTGACTGCTCTCCAGGAAACCTGGGTACAGACTCAGACTGAATCAATAGCAGAATAGTCTTAAATGAACAAATTAATGTATAAGTTGGAGCCTAACAAAGCAAACTTGAAACTGCTGAAATATATAAGGGCTTCCCCAAATAAAGTCAGGCAAAGCCTTACTCTCCCAAAACTGAATTGGCATTTACATTAGCTCTCTTTCATGTCTTCAGGGAAATAATCCAATGTAATATCTGTATCAACACAACTTAAGTGTGGTGCTGGGAATACAGAATGCCCGGATGTTTTTATAAACAAGTATCATTTTAATTTAAATTCAGATCAATCACAGAAGTGCTTTGAAATGGAAAGGTTCCGCTTAAAAATTTGTAGCTATTCTTGGTGGGGGGAGGCGGGTTTTTTCTTCTGGAGAAACATTTCCTTTCCTTGGTTCCAAAAGTTATTTGGGATTATTTAAATCGTGTATAAGCTCCTTCTCAATTTTTATTTATTTTCTCATGACTGGGATCTCATTTTGCACGCTTAGCTTCCTCTGTAGATTGCCTGCCCTAGTGGTGGGCCCCTCCAGGTGTGCCAGGACCAGTGGGTAATGCTGCTCGCAGCCCACGCTGTGCTGCAGCTGTGCTGTAGCAGGGCTGGCGGGCAGCCTTGGGCCAGCAGCTGCTGGGCTGCAGGGCAGGAGGTGGAGGTAGGTGTGGGCGGAAGCTTGTTGGCTGTCTTTAAAAGCTTAATGGTTACAATGTCGTGCCTAAACTTTCATTTGTATGTCATTCCACATGGGTAATTCCTCTTGCCAAAAAGTATTTCTTGCCCTGTGTTCTGAAGGCTTAGTGGGATAGAGCTAAATCTGTGGTTCAAGAACTGAAAAATTAATGATTTCTTTTCTGGCCTGCTGTGTTTGATCTATAATTCATATCTGGTAAAATGAGAAATGGGCTTTTGAGCCAGCCATTGTCTCTCCATTTACTAGCTGGGTGTTTGTGGTGGTGGTGTTTTTAATTCATCCCTCAGAGGATGTCGGGGTGTGAATTTTGGGCCATCGAGCGCTGCTGAAGGAGGAGGTTGTGCAACCCACATTTTCTTCATCTGTCATTATCTTTTGATTTGTTTATCGCTGTGATGTCTGGTTCCAAACTACACGGCTGTTGGAGGATGCGGCTGCCATGACCCTTGATTTTTAATGCTATTATCAGAGGAAAGGATTCAGGGTTATGAGATACAATTAAACATCTGATCCTATCTGTTGAGCTGGGATGGTTTGTGTGGGTTGATGCAATAACTTTTCTGTGTTGAAAGTATCCTCTCCAAAGGGGCTGACCAAGGCTTGTGTCTTCCTCCCCACCAAGTTCTGTATTCTTAGTCTGAATTCTCTTGATCCAGAAAAGCAAGTGGAATTTGTTCTGGTGAATAGAGAAAGAGAGGTCTATCAATTTGCCAAGTAATTGTCCTTGAATGCAGTGGAGCCCTGTTTAGTGGAATGAGGTACTTTCTTTTTTAATGATGAGTATGCTTGTTCTTTTGTTTGCTTCTTTCAGACTGATGTTATTTATTTTTCTTGTTTTAACTGCTTTGGAAATGAGGAAAAGATATCTTAGTGTAAATCTACTTAGCTTGCAAAAAAGCATCTCATCTTGCCAGCTTTCTTTTTGGTTCCTATAGAATTACTGTTCTGTTGGGCTGCTTTGGCCATGGTATATGTTGTAATGTGTCTCCAGAAGAGTGTACTGTGCATGCACGGTGGGTGGATTCCTGCATGTCTGATGAAGCATTGATTCTCTGGGCTTGTGAGTCCTGCCAACGCTTCAGTTAGGAAACTTAAGGTTTTAATGTACATTCTGTCTTTTAGTCCCAGTTTGGCCTCATCTTTTGGAAGACATTTCTCTGGAGCAAGTCATGATGTACCAGGATTTTTATAACATCATAAAAAAGAGAGTTTATACTGAGATAGTTAATTAAACAGTCTGCTTCTAATTCATATTTCTCCCTTGATGTCCCTTCTCTCTCTCTGTCTTACCGTTCCTGTTCAGAAACTCAGTGAAGGTGTATTAAAAGAATTAAAAAGATGGGATTAAAACTTGCTTCTGATCTTCTGACGTGCCACTTAAAATCTCACTGCAAAGCGATTATTCCTGGATATTCGGATGACTGCATGCTGGTTTAAATCTCTGGGAGGGCTGTTGATTGTCCCAGCTGGCTGCATTACTTCAGCTGTGTCCATCATCCTGCACCTCCTGGGCTTTACCCTTCTGAAAGAGGACTGAGCTCGCCCGAGGTCCAGATCCTGTTCTGTAACAGGATGATGAACTTTTCAACAGAAAATAAAATAAAACTTTTGAACTTTGCTCTTGGAAATAACTGAATCACTGTGGTCAAGACTTTAAAGAGAAAGGAAAATTTTGCTTGGAGGAGAGAGCTAGCAGGAAGACTCTAGTCCAGTAGTTAATTTAGCAAAGTGATTTAGGATGGAATATATCAAACAACGTTGCTATACATCTGCACGCTGTGCCATCAACGGGTGCCCGGACGTACTCTCACCCGCTCTTCCAGTGGCTGGTAGTCTTTAGATGCTCCTCTTCATTCCTCAGTTTTCAATTTGGACTTTGTAATTGTCACGACTTACTCCAGAATTCAGGCACCCTGGAGCAGACGTGTTTGGTGACAGTTTGGCATCGCTCCCCTGGCCGTGGATGATGGCCCTATCAGGACTGCACCCGCTGCAATGGCAGTTTGCTGGAAACTCTCCACAGATTCAGTGGAAGTTGGCTGAGCCCCAGCTCCACAAATTAGTGGTCAGAAGAGACTGTAGGGCACGAGTCTATGCAATTTGTAGTGTTGTCTTGATTCTTTTTTTAATTAAAGCTTTAAAAAGTGTGTCAGCACCGTGCCAAGGACAAGAAATGATCAGCTCGAACGTTTCATTGCAACAGATGAAGCTGTTCCATATTCTCATAGGAGCATGGCACTTGAACACAGCGATGTTATTTTTCTGTCACTTTGGTTCACTTTACGGTCATCAGTGCTTTTAAATACTGTAAATAATCTTCATAACAAATTCCAGTTTTTGCTTCCCCTGTTTTGCTGTGGGCCCTCCTGGCCTGCAGTTCCTGTCAGGAGAACTTGCTTCTATGTGGGCTTTTTTCCAACATCTAGAAGGCTGAGAGCCCTTTGTGGAGAAGAACACTCGGGATGTGAAGTTAGCTGTAGGTAATGCAGTTCTATTCTTTGTAAGAATTTTTATATGCAGAAGGAGACAGCGAGGCAATGGGAGTGGCAGAACAAAACAAAGCCCTTCTGACCTTCATCCTCAGCGGAGCCATCCAGGTCAGTCAAACAAGGAGAAAAACAATTTTTTTTTATTAATTCTTTCTGTAAATTAACCTTTTGGGTTTTTTAGTAGCTCTTAACAACACCCTCTCCAGAGCAATTGTTTAATGTAAGTGTGCAGCGATGGCTCACAGCTCTCTGAAATTCCTCAGAACTTCCACTGTGATTCAGTGAGTCATGTAAATGTGACTTCTTCAGATGTGACTCAAGTATCCTCTATGTGCCTGGGCTCCTGAATCGCTGTTCTGGCATGGGCTGGGGGCTGCTGCCATCCAAGCTGGCTGTTTCCTTCAGGAACGAGACAAAACCAGATGGCCGTTCTCCCTTCTTAGTGCCCATTGAATGCTGGGTTTTGGTTACAAGGCTGAATTCTATGGAACAAACCTCCCAGAGAATATCTCTGCCCTCTGGGGGCAAGGGAACAGAGTTGAAAGCTGGGAGGCTGCATGTGGTGCAGTCCATGTAGGTGGAGGGACAAAATGTGAGATAATTAACACATTTTCTGGGGGTGTGTTTGAGCCTCTTTGGCAGCTCTAACCTGCTGTTAGAGAATACAGAGGGCTGGACAAGGAGAAGTAGTAATCAGTTAACGTCAGGAAAACTGGCTAGCTCAAAAATTCTGTGAAAAATTGAGTTTCTAGAGCAGAAATACAAAACCTTCAGCTTAGTTTGTAGGGTATATTCCTTTTTTCCTGCCCTGAGGCACTCCATCATAATTGCCTTTGCTCATACTGCACCTGTCAGGAGCTGACAGTGTTGGGCTCCAAAGCGGGTAGGTGTGACAGCGGTGTGTTTCACCCTGCCAGAGTGAAGGTGGCACGTGTCCATTCTCTAGTACTTGTCCCAGCCTGCCAGCTTTTCTTCTTCCCAGTGTAGAGATAATGCCAAACTGTATTTTAACTGTTTTCCTTTTGGCTGATCTCCTCCGTGATGAAGTTGTAAGTGATTTCTGCATTCCTGGTATGGAAATGTGAGCAAGTCGTCTTGGTAATTTTTTTCTGATGCCAAGAGGTTTGGTGGGACTGCCCAGAGCCTTCTGGTGTGAATGTTCTGTGCAGGGGCAGGTATCAATGGGCACACTTGGCTATAAAACACAGTCTGCTTGTAGAAACAAGCTGAAACACTTATTGTAGACAATTTATCCTTGCTTGTGGTGAGTTTACTGTGGTACCAAGAAAAAACAAGCACTGGAGAAAAGCATTTGCAGGTTTGCTCTGAACCTCTCTTTAATGATAATTACTCAGCTGGTTTTCACTGGAAGAGGTATGCAGAGATCCTATTGCTCCAAAGCCCATCAGGATTTACTTGTTTTAAATGAGACTATTGAGTATAGTCAGATTCACCTTGTGTACCTATATTATTCTTGGAAATACCAACTTCTTCACAAACATTCTGAATCTAGGGAAAGTCTGCTGTACATTCTGGATCTTTTTTGAAGACCCTTTTTGCTTTTTTTAACCTGGTTTTTGAGGAAATGAGACTTCGTTATGTTAGTTTCTCTGCCCATTTCTTCTGTTCTGAACTTGTGAAAGCTGTTCAGACAGACCCCAGCTGTGTTTTCCCTTGTTTACTTGCTAGGGGGACATGAAGGGAAACTGAAAGAAGAGTTTCTTCAGGGGTGATAGATAACATTCTGATTGGGGACTTAGTGGAGTTTTCTATCTATATCCATACAGAGGAAATATATGAAGGAAGAAGTCATAAAACCACGAGCAGTGATTGCAGTGGGGGCTGGGGTGGTGTTACACAAGGACACAGGATGCGTATCCAGGAGAGACATTTGTTCATCTGTGCATGAAATATGTCGTTTCATCTTAATATAGACAAGTTCACAGATCTCCTGCTTGTATAATGAGAAGAATCGTGTTGGGTGTAAACCCATTTGAGTGTCCTTTTTGAGCTCCTTTAGAAATACAGAAGAACTGTTTTTAAAGCCTGTATTTATTTTGGTACAGTGTACAGACTGCTGGAAATACGTTTATAGCACAGTCTAATGAGCTGAGGCTCATCTCTAATATTCCACTGCCTCATAGCTGGATAGAAAAAGCTGATGCTCTCTAAATATGTATTTGTGTCAGACGCTGGCTTCCACTAACAGCTGATGCTGTGAGGAGCTGCCTATCGAATACCACCTAAACTAAGAGTTTGGGCAGCAGTTGTTCCTAAGGATATGATACAGAATGATCCCAGTTAATGCAGCATTCGTTGATTTCTGCAGCAGTTAGATTCATCAAGGCCTGCTCTGTGTTCTCTGTGTTGTGAACGTCACTACTTATATCAGGTCATCGGTATTTAAGCATGATGACTTCATGTTGAGAAGACATTTCAATTTGCAGTCTACCTGTGAATTACGAAGTCCAGGTCAGCCTTGAGGATGGTTAATGTTTTAGATGCAAGAAACCTGGTTATATGGAAGTAGTGTTATTTCCATTGGAATAGAGGCACAACTCTTCCTGGAGCAAATTTATGTGAGGTGAAAGTGAGCTGCTCTTCAGCATGCCAATGGGTTTTCTTGGCACTTTAAATGCAGTGATTTTAATTTCTTCCCACTTCTTTTCCAAGAGGAAGGACGTTTTTACTGACACACGATTACTTATTTCATTAAATGGAAGACAGTTTTGGAAACTGCATTTTTTAATAGAAATGTCTTCCACGGTAGGGGGAAATAATATTCAAATCTAAAATAAAATAGAAGTATGTTTTGAAACACAACTATGCTGATCATTGAACAGAGGATAGTGCAGCGTTGGAGTTGTTTGTGTCAAACTTGCTTCCTGAAGTCACAGTTGGTTCCCAGATGTTTGTGAGAGCCATTCTGCAGCATCTGCTCTCCCAGTCCATTGGAGCATCCCCTTGTTCCAGTTGTCCCTGGGTTGCCAGGGGTCAGCACTCACTCTTGCTTTTCCTCTAGGCTCACACTGTTGAACTTGCCAGCCTTTCTCCTTGAAATTGGATGATACTGAAAAGTTGGCATTCTCTTTCCTTGCGCTCACAAATCTGAAAACCACCACAGAAGCCTGATGCTAACTTTTCTTGCTGTTGGTGCAGCTTGTGTAGGCAGAGAAGGAGAAGTTTGCTTCAATGCGTTTTAGAAGGAACTGAATGTTTTCCAGTGTGCCTCTGAAATCTCACGTTTGCTTTTAAAGGTTACGCAGACAAAAAGCTCTTATTAGTTATGATATCCTTAGGCTTGCTGGAGAAGAGAATTGATTTAGGGTCTGGAACAACTTCTCTGTCTGTATTTTGACCACTCTGCTTAATGTGAGTAGTAGTAGCTAAATCCTTCTGAATTTCAACACAGTGTAGGCATTTTAAATGATTCACAGTTTTTGAAAACACTGGTATTGTGCCATGACAGTGTTGTAGAGAACTACTTTTTTGAATTACAACTGGAACTGGAGTAGTAGCTCTTTTAGTACGTAGGAAAGTGGCTGCCAGGAACATATTGAATATCTGAAGCCCAAATCGAATGTATTTAGTCTAGCTGGCTTATGGAATAATTTGTTAGCAAAGTATAAAAATCCTATTGGAGCGAACTCACCTTTTGCTTTCAAAGAGCATTTCAGTTCTTTATTAACAGGTTGAAGATTGTTTAAGTGGTTTCATTGGAGAGTGAGGGGGGAAGGTGTCTTTGGTTGCGTCTGCTGGATTTTTGTAACAGAACAACTGTCTGGTTGGGGCTATTATTCCTTTAAGTTGTTTTTGCTGTCTATAGCGCAGACCTGCTTAGGAGGAGAGAGCAAAAAGGTGGATTTGAGCACATTGGTCACTCTTCTGGGTCTTCATTGTGCATTGGCAGTTCCAGAATGGCACTCAAGGGGGATTTGGCCTCCCAGGGATGATGCTCGAGAGACCTTCCTTTGAAGTACTTGGTCAGCAAGAGAGGAAACCTATCCTGTTGCATCCCGTTTTGTTTCTGGGAGGAATATGATCCAGTGTGACCAAGGGCAGGCGGGGTGTATTTTAGACAAATCAAAATCCAGTTCCTCATGGTTAAACATTTTTACACGTGCTGAGCTATATAAGGAGCCTATCTCATATTAGATATTTCAAAACACAGAACAATTAAATGACTGCTTGGCATCTGTTGCTGACATCAGTTCTTATTTTTTATAAGAAATTTTATTGATTTAAGGTGGTGCAAAGAAATACTTGAAAATTTAGTGGAATTGATGTGTGTTGGTTTTTTTTCTCCCTTGGGATTTTGAATAAATAAATAAAGCAGAGGTCTAAAGTTGTCATGATATTCAATGCAGAGAAGAGGCATGGTTACAACATGTTGTTTCTCATACTTGGACCTTCAGTGAGCAGTGCATGGAAAGGCAGACCTGGACAGGGGCTTCTGTGTGTAATCTGTAGTCTCTTCAAACAGCAGTGTATAACATCTGACTTCTATTCTCCAGTTAGGAAATCTGAAAATGCACAGTTTCACAAAGTTATTTTCTTAATGACAATGTGATTTGCTTGGCTGGAAGTTGGTCTGTTCTTGTATCTGCTTCTTGATGAGCTCTTGTGCCAACTGTTCTTTTGGAGAGGAAAAAAAAACCCTGGAAATATTGTGGCCCACACTTATTTGCAGCAGGACCTCGTTGGGAAAGCAGTTGTGACTTCAGATTGAGTCATTGTTGTCCAGGGATGGAAAACGTTTGGTTTTTTTTTCATCCGTGCATGAGCCTTTCTTGCTCCTCAGAGCTTTCATGGTATAGCAAAATCTTAAGCACCAGGATGCTTTTGATTTAATCAATGAAACTGATTTTAATTGATTGCTGAAAAGAACCAGCTGTTTTAATTAAGCAGATGCTATGTATACCTAGACGAGTGACTATTGATCTGTGTGTTTTTAATTAAAGTAAAGAGCTTGCAATTTCCATAAAACCTTGGCTCCTCGCTCACCAGTTTGGGCAGGACTTCACCAGTCGCCATTGTGCCCTACAGAGCAACTTCATTGGCAGGCACTGAATCAGCAGTACCTGGGCCTGCTTTAGAACTAACCCCACAAACAGCCCGGCTGGCTGTCAGCTTTCCTGCTCACCACATGGATGTGCAAAATGCTGGGCTGACATTTTGGAGACGAAGGGAACAGGGCAGTAGTCTCTCTGTGGCAGTACCGCTTTATGTTGCCTTCAATTACTTCTGGAATGGCCGTGTCATTACAATACATGATGCTTAGGATGTTGAAAAATGGGATTTTAATATTTGAGACACTTCTCAAATTTATATCCTTTATAACTTTAATGTAACAAGAAAGGCTACATGTTCATCTGTTTGTAGCTTCTGAGCTCTGCTGTCTGATTTTTTAGGGGTGGGTTCTCTGAAGAGGGTAATTTCTCAGAACCTTGGTTCATGTTATCTCAGAGGTTAAATCAGGGGTTATTACTGCCTGGCAATATAGAGAGTTAACCTTGTGAGTATTCGTCCTACTAAGACAGTGGCATTCTCTGAGTCTTCCAAAATTAAAAAGCTGTTATTTAATTAGTCTCTCCTAACTCTCCCTCAGAGGTCATCATTAGGAAGAGCATTCTCAGTGCATGCGGCATGCAAACATGATCCAGTCTTCTCTCTACAGCTAAGAATCTGGAGCTGCCTCTGGAAGCTCACAGAACCCAAGGTAATGGCATGGAATATTCCAGTGACTGGCAGAAACTGGATTACCCTGAGCTGCTTCTGAGAAAGGTTGCAAGCCTTTCACGTTGCTGGGGCCCTTTCCTCTGCCAGCAGTCCTGCTGCAGCACAGCGGTGCTGATTTCCATCTAGGTGAGTTCTCTGATCCAGTTTGCTGTACATCCAGCAACAAAGAGTTTTGGACCACTTTCTCTAGCTGCTGCTGGTATTGGGATCAGGCTTTTGTCAAGCTGTGCCCTGAGCCTCCTTTGTGCAGTACGGCACTGTGTTTTGTGGTTTAAATTATAGGTTGCAGTGACAAGTTACCTTAATCAGAATTATCCGCAACATTTCCATTATAAGACCTTACTTTTTAGTTCTGTGAAACTAGCCATTTGAGTCAAGCAGTCTGCTTCATGTTGGGGATTTCGCATGGTTAGGTGAAAACAGATTGATATTAGGGAGTAATGTTTTGCTTATCGGAAACTTCAAGTTCAGGGAGAGTACCCCAGGGACTTGAAATAGGATAGCAGGTTGACTTTTGTGCTAGGCTTTATTTGTTCTCCTAAATTTGGCCGTGTTTCAAATCCCTGCAGAGAGCAGCAGGTCTGCATGCAGTGAGCAGCACAGTGTCTGAATGCTTCACCCCACCCAGCAGGGCTGTGCCCCGGGGCAGCGCTACATACCACACAGCAGCTGGGGGCTCTTCTCTTGGGCCCTTCACTTGGGCTTTGGATCTTGCCAGCTCCAGAAATGAGAGCAGAAGCATTTTCTCAGTGCAGTTTGGGAGCACAATGGGAAGAAAGTGAAAAGCCAGGAAAGAGCTGTTTTTAGATCACCTTGTAGTGGTTGCAGTCTTGTTTTTTGGGATGTCGTGTACTCGGGACTTGCAGCTCTGAGCGCTGTCGGCTTCACACTGTTTGCACTGCAGCTTGCACAGGCTGCAAACTGCCAAGATCCCCTAGGAGGTGGGTTCTAGGAGGCATGTGAAACTGGGGGTTCCTATCTGCAAAATCAGACTAAGATGGAGAGATTGTAACTCCTAGGGGTGTCATAATGATAAATGCTAATGTTAGCAAAGCATTCATATGAAGTTAATTATAACAGAACATCCCAGAAGGAAAACAGTTCTATATTGAGAACAGAATGTGCATAGCATGCAACATATATGGCCTGGGGCCACACGTCTGGGTACAATGAAAAGAAACACTTAATACTACCTGCTCAGCAAGCATCATCGGTGCTTAAAGCAGCAGCAGCCCTGCAGGGGATATAGCAATAAGGAGATTAAATTTGGTCCTCTTGTTTTATGCAAGTGACTTTAAAGATTCACGGACAATTTTATTGTGGCAGTCCAATTTTATGAGCAGTTGCCAGGGTTGTCACTTTCATATATCGAAAAATATGACAACTATGAACTTTCAGTGTCACGTTGCAAAAATAAAGCCAGAGCTGGGGGGGCCGCACTGCTTATAATTTTTTCTCAGTCAATTATTAGTTTGAGGAAGGTGAAAAATCCAGTGCTATATCTGCAAAATGGGAAAACATGAAGGTTAGTCAGCAGTTTGGGCTGCCTTGGACTGATTTAAGTTGTTTCAGTGCATTTTTTCACTTTATTTTCTAAGTCAGAGTAAGTGATGTTACTGCATGCAGAAATATTAGGAAAAATGCTTGCTTCCCCAGGAATTACAGTGGAGTCTATTCATCTCAGTACACAGCCTATTTTTGCAAATAGAATTATAGGTTTCAGTTTGTTGTGGTCACATTTCTGCAAGACTAACTTGGGCAGTTCCATCTCTTGCTTCCAAAAAAGGGGATCATGTGATGTAGAAGCAGTATCATAAATTTACCAGACTTATATTTTAGGAACAGAACCGTAGGCTTCCATGCATTCTCTGTGAATGTTTAATATTTTACAAGCTTGACTATTTTTTTAATCCTTTATGTCTTTATAAGTTGTGTTTTTATGGAATTGAGTTCAAAAATTGATGCTGGTTTTTTATATCTTCAAATAGATTGAGTGAAAGTAATTATTATTCCTTTGAAATAATTACAAGCATAGCAACTATTTCAGACAGAAATAACTGAGATTTCAAATTCTTGCATACACAGCTATTCATCAGCTAAATAAATCAGTCCCTGCTGGAGGAGGGGGGAGGAAGCAATCACAGTGTTCTTGTGGCACAATAAAGCAAGGAGGGCATTGTGCCTTAAGAGTCATAGCGCACAGATTTCTTTCTCTCCCTACTAGGCTTTTTAACTAGGATTAGCAAAAACAAAAGAACACCAAAAAAACAAAAAAAACCAAATCCATATGTGTGTATATGTACATATGCGTATGTATAGCGAGAGCTGTATTTCAGACTGAGAGATAAATTTATATTTCTTGCCTTAATATAATACCCCATGTTTTAAAAATTAACTTCTGGAAGGTTTTTTGAATTAAAAAATGGGCTGTGTTTGAGAAGGCTAAATGGGTTTTAAAGTGACCCAGATTTTGTTTTTGATGAAATTCAGATCTTTTAAAAATGAACCTGGAGGGGTGCATTCCTCCTGAGGAACGGAACTGGGCACTGCTGGCAGCAGTGGGAGTGGAGCAGGAGCGCGTGCAGCTCTGCTGGGAAAGTGGCTCCTGTGCCCGTCTAGGATAGTGTGACCAACATTTCTTTTTTCTGTTGCAAGAAAGAAATCTGGATGCCAGGAAGCTGAACTGTTTGGTATTCAGACCTCTGTATCTCCCAGCATCTGTTGGTTTGCATTAAGAGGGTTGTGGGTTTCTGTCTGGATTGATGGTTGTCGCTTCCAAGTCTCCTAGCTGCATGAACAACAAACCATGTGCTTTATTAATTCCCCAAAGAACAGAAGAAAATGCTACGATCGTTTGGTTTGAAAGATAATTACTGCTCTAAGGAACTCCTCAAAAACTGACACTATTCCACTGACTTGAGTGTAAACATCTGAAAGTTGTTATGAGGCTGAAAAAGAACACTGAGACTAAGAATATCTGTTGTGAAGCAGCCCTGAATTTTAAATCATGCTCACTCTTACGGGGCTCCTCTCTGTCCTCTCTGTAAATATGGGTAAAATGTTTGAATCCTGGGTCTGAATCTTGAGGCTAGGTGTGCAGCAGGGCAGGATAAGTCCACCGTGAGACAGCTCTGAAGGTACTGAAATTTGCTTTTGTTTTCTTGGAAAGAGAACTTCGCAACTGAAACACCAAGTATTGTAAGAAGCTGAGGCCTCATTCAAATAGACATGGGATTTTTGGTTGTGCTCCTGCATGTCTGGAGCTCAGTCTTCGTACATTTCATATGAACAGTAACAAACTTCAAACCTCTTTTTGCTTCGGCAAAAAAAGCCAAACTGGAATTGGTCGCTGTCCTCATCTTCAATGCCAAAATGAACTAAACAAAGCACTGCCTGGACTTCAGGAGGGTTTAGAATAGCTTGTCATGTTTGTCGCTTGCTCTCCTCCCTCTAATGTAATTTATACAGTATAGAAGTCCAGTATCTGTTGTATCATCTCATCAAAGACACCTTATTCTAATCTCTTTTGAAAAAGAAGAGGAGCAGAAGGGGGAAGAAGTATGCTTTTTGTTTCAGAAAGGATTCTCTGAGAAGCATTTAGCATTCTCAAGCACACGCAGGCATGCAGATGAACTCCTGCCTGCTCCCTTCGCTTCCTGCCTTGCGTATGGAACGCACAGAGCTGTTAAAGTTCAGCAACACTTAAACCTCCCTGGCCCCTTTTTATGCCTTATTTTTAATTATTAGGAGTGGGTTCACAACAGGATATGATGATGATGTCCAATCTGGCCACACCCGATCTCTGCTGGGATGCACTGACTTCATTCACTTGTAGGAGTGGTGCTGATGAGACAGCTTGCCACCACACCCAGGGTGTTTCATTGCAATCATTCAGCAGTTCAGTTAAAGGAAGCATTGCTTTTCTTGAGGAAAGAAATGGCAACTTTCTGCTTTCAAAAAGAACTCACTCCAGGAATGTGTAGTGTAAAAATGCCGTGGCCTGGAATAATCATTGGGCTCCTACTGAATATACAAAGGATGGCGTGGTTTTTTCCACTGAGCAATGGCATACCCCTGTGTCTTAAAATAACCATCTTGGTTTGCATAGTAGCGAACTTTTATTTAATCTTGCATAGAATGGCTGAAGGGAGGGCTCACGTTTCTCTTCCTCTGGCATATATAAAGGCTTTTTACTCTGTGAACCTCTTTGTGGGCCATCCAGAAGGGAAATTGTGCAGCTGTGGATGTGGAAATATTTAACTTTTTGGCTGAGAAGTTGTTCATGGCACAGAGCAATGCTGGAGGGTAAGAATAAAAAGAGATTGTGTGTGTTTCTGCTCAAAACGATATGAACTGGGTCTCAGTTACCAGCTTGACATATAACACTTTTCCTCTTGCTGTTAAAAGAAGCCTCCAACTTAATCAAAAATGATAATAAAAGCTGTCATACTTTGCAAAGGACCCAAAGTGTGGCTGATGAATGCCCAGATTTTGAGCCAAAGTATTTTTAAACTCAGACTGGTTGAAGAGAGCTGGGTTTGGAGGCACTTCCAAGTAATGAACTTAGGAAGAAAGACCTTAAAACAGCATAAGGGATGAACCATGTTAAGACAGGCCAGATTTTTATTGTGAAGGCTACTGAAATGATTTCCTTTGGTTACAGCTAGGGAAAGAGGCTAATTGTAACCAGCTTGAAGCTGACTTTTGAGGGGGTGCTTGTGTTGATTCTGCCATTGTGCCACCACCCTTGGAATGTGCCTTTCTTGCATCTTTTACTCTGGGCTTCAGCCTACCTGATTGGCGAGTGGGGTCCAAGATCCCAGCAAAGTGCTAGGCAGCAAGAGAATCAACCTGAAGAAGGCTTTCCAGATCTCTGCCTTAACTCAGTTTAAACCATGATGGTCAGATAACCCGATATAGAGCCACATCTGATAGAATTTGATCAACTTGGTAATCCTGTGTTTGCAGAAGAGGAAGGAGGGGAGAATGACAGCATTGCAGAAAGCTGTGTTGTGATGCAGGTCTTCTGTGACATTTTCTTTCTTTGTAATAATTTTCCTTTTCAGAAGGAGCTGGCAGAGTTGATAAGTAACTGTTTTAGCATAGTGTTAATGGGGAGATCACTCATAATTTATTGCTGTTGCCAAAATTCTGGTTCTGTGACTATGCTGAATATCACTTACTGACTCCTTACATCTCTAAAATCCTTTCCCTACAAAATTTGCACAGGGGAAAGAACATGCTAACGTGGACTTTCTTGCCATTTGTTGCAGATCAGCCCCATTTCCTCATTCACCATAGATTAAATGAAATGTAGAAGCCAACTATGTTTGCTACGCACATTTGGCATTTTTAAAAGGCTTATTTTAAGCCTTTTATTATTTTAAGTAGAGAATTAAGAAATCATGATTGAAAAAGAGAGGCAGCAACAGTGCAACTGCTTTGAGGTTAAGTGCAATTGTATGGCAGTGATCTGACTGCAGTTACTGTCTGTCTACATCAGGATGAAGGGAGTGGGGTCTCCATTGCGGCAAAGCGCCCATCCTTCCGGTCAGTTGTTCCCTGTCCATGGAAAATCCCATTTTCCGTGATGAGAATGTAAAAGAATCCCAGACCTTCTCTCCTGTCTTCCAGCCGCAGGGTGACATCCAGCTCCCCAGCAGGCTCACACCATCCAGAAGTGGGCAGGCTCCTTCCCACACAGTGGAGGAGCTTGCTGGGCAGAGGCAGTGGCCCAGCACAGCTGTGCATGCCCTCCAATTTCCTTTTCAGGAGCTGTGAGTGGCTGGTGATGTGGGCTGGCAATGTAGGCTGGCACTGGAGTGATTAAGCAAAAGATGCTTGTGCATACCTGGAAGGTACCTTCTGATGGGTGCTGTGTAGTGTTTTGGATGACTGCCACTTTTTTAATATTGCACATTCTGTAGGTGCCTAAGCTTGAAGCAGCTTGACTGTAAAATTAACCCTTGGCAAAGATGACTCTCTTTGCATTAAGTGTTTGTGCTACCTAACTGTGAATCAAGGAAATTTCCTGAACTGCTGCTATGTAAGATAATATAAAACTTTCAGATTTTTTTTAAATTTATTTTTATTTTAAAAATCATTTTGTGCTTCTCATTTCACAATCTGTAAAAGTAGTGTCTATAGAGCAATAAAAAATGCAGAGCCACATAGTGCTTGTATACAGTCAGGCAGGAAATGGACCCCCCAAGTGGGTGTGCAGGTGTGACCATAAAATGCTCAAATGCAGTTCTTCATCTGAAATGAGTTATTCTAGTAAAAACCCTGGAGAACGCAGTGTTTTGGAACCAGGGAAAAGTTAAACTTGGCAGGGCTGTGCTTCATGGACCCTCCGCCCCTTCTGTAGCTTCTTTCTGCTCTGTAGATTAACTGATGCAACTTTTCCGTTTTCTTTTATTGACAGCTTTGTGGGCCAAAGGGAGCTCACCTTTTCCTTCCAGTTACGACTTGCCTGACTAGGAGGCAGTCGGACAGTCTTAGAGAGGTGTGTGACAGACTTTGGACCATTTTGTAACCCTTTTGTATAGAGAAACACAAAAGAATTTCTTGGTCAAAAAGAATGCCACGCTGTTTTCTTCCTTCCAGTGTATCTCTAGTAAAGGGCCAAAGAATGATGTGACTTGCTTTGCATTGCTATTCAATAGTATAAGTGTGGGAAGGGTTTGATTGTGGCTTTTAGAAGCTGGCTGAAGTACACTGGCACAACTGCATTTTGAGCTTGAAGTCAGTGTTGCAGGCACTTCCTTCTGTTAGACATGCTTCCTATAGGAGATGCATCAAGTTGGCAGCTTGTTTCACGTTGTCTCTGCCTATAGGAGGTGGTTTTGCAGCTGCTCTTGCGGAGCTGTAGCAGTAAGACAGCTTAACATTCCATTTCTTAGAAGTGTACTTTAAAAAAAAAAGTTTCCTGGAATGCAACTTTACATGAATATTTATTTATCTTCTAGGGAAAGGAGCAGAGTCTGTGCATTGCTTTGCTCTTCAATATCCACTGGAAGAATGAGCTGAGCTCTCTTACTGAGGGTTCTGCGTTAGTAACACAGTGTCTGTATCCCTCTTTGTCAGCCGCTCAGTAGCAAAGTTCACTCTGCATTCTTAGGGTAGGTAAGTGGTATTTTCTTTGCTGGGAGGATATTTTGTCTAGTCTTTGGCACTTCATTTTGCATTGGAAATATAGCAGTTCCTACGGCGCTCACGATCTACA
Source organism: Gallus gallus (assembly GCF_016699485.2). Classification (NCBI taxonomy): domain Eukaryota; kingdom Metazoa; phylum Chordata; class Aves; order Galliformes; family Phasianidae; genus Gallus; species Gallus gallus. Next base: position 1,362,587 of record NC_052546.1, read on the forward strand.
GGAACACCTTACTATTTAGATATGGTAAAATGCTTCAGAATCCAAATAAGTTACCAATCAAAAAGATTTTTACCGTTTAAGGTTTTCAGAAATTCTACTTGCCTTAGTTCTTATTCATTGGTTCAACACACTTGAAGAAAAGGTACACAAAGTTCTTTTGTGTGCTTTGGTTGGTGCTTCTTTGGTAGGAGCTCAAAAGCCATTTGGAACATGTGCCCCTCCTACGTAAAGTACGGAGTTCTCACTACTTGTTGAGCTTTGGTGTTCATCAGCAAATCATGAGCTTGCTTTTGGCCCATTAAAGTTCTGATCCAAAGCCTACTGAATTTAATTGAATGGATTTCAGCCATTTTTTAAGAGCTCTGGGTCTGGCCCATATTGTTAGCAAAGAAATAGTGATTAAGGGCAGCAGTTAAGCATCTCTTGCGAGCAAGGTTACATCTGGATTCTCGTAGCTTGCCCTCCTTCATTTCAGACTTGGGTCTCACTCGTTGTGGCCAGGCTTATGTTGTTTTTCTTACTCCCATCCTTTCCTTCTTGAGCAGTCATCATTAAACAAGCAGGACAGAGTACCAGCGTATAAAACAAGGCCTGCCAGAACTTGCCTGTTGTGGTTTTCTTTGTATGTTTATCTTCTATTAAATTTGTGAGAGGTCTTTGCCAGCGTTTGCCTCTTGTGTCTCAGATTATTGCTGTTTTTCTGAGATAGTGGAGGAGTGTTTCTAACAAAGAGCACCACAGATGTAGCTACAAAACTGGCAATTTACTTGCTTGCTGGGAAGAAAGCTATGAAACAGTCTGCCCAGTTGCTATGCTAAGGGAATTATTTATCCTTTCCCTTCATATCAGATTGTTTTGCAAGTATGTCGTAAATGGGAGTATGTTTTTAGGACATGTTTTAGGAAAATGTTTTCTTATCTGTGTAGGACTGATTAGCCAGGCCAATTTCATACTCCCAGCAGTTTCTTTGCATTCAAGATGGCTGGGGTCTGAGTTAGTGCTTGTCTTCAAAATGCATCTGAAAATTGGACTTTCACAAGGTACCAGAGGCGGTGCTGGAACACCAGTGTCTGTTGCCATACGTGTCACAACGCTTGATTTTAACAGGCGCGGGTGTAAAATTAGCTTATAGACGTGTTGGACTGGGGAGCCAAGAGCTGCTGACAGGCACTGAGTGCTGAGGGTTGGTGAACGTGGGGTATATGTAAGGCTCTCAAGAGGGGGAAACTGTTGTGTAAGCACCGCTGCCCTGTGTGGCTGAAGGTGGTTGACCTTGTGCCTCTCCCTGTTCTCAGTAACTGGCAGGAGAGTCCCTTAAGTAGGCGTAAGAAGCATGTGGCTTTGTGATCTGCTCGCTGTTCAGATGCTGGGATGTTTGGAGGATGGAGGTGGGAAGGAAGGGGAAAGATTACAGAGAATATCAGAAAATACTGCAGGGAAAAATTACTGAAAATATTGTAAGCATCAAAACCTTTAAATAGCTCACTGTGCCAATAAAACATCAGCTGAAATAAATTGCTGCAGAGCAACTTCAGTATCACTAAGAGATGAGGACTGATCCTGTCTCTCACTGTGGCATATATGCAGATCCATTGATTAAATGGGCATGCATGAGTAGGACCCAGCTTCTTGCCTTTAGTGTTTCTGGAATCGTAGCCCTTGAAAAAATACTATTTTGGGTTTCTGGAGCTTGTAAGACAATTGAGTAAGGGTTTAAGAGGACTGGGATGGGAAGCAGGAAAATTAGCTTCCCTTTCTAGCATTTTCAGTGGTTTGTCCTGCACTAGCATGCACATACATGTGTGTGTAAATAAGCATATGGAGGAAACCCCTAACAAAAGAGGACAGTCATACCTTGTTCAAAAGATTCTGCAATTTTGTATCTCTTCCTCATCTACTCTACAGTGTAAACATCACACATGGAGCTGCTGTTTCTGTCTGCTTCTGTTTTTTTCCATGACTGTAGTTAATTCAGCATGCCTTATTGTGCCCTTCTATCACTGCATCCAAATGGTCATTTAAGTAACTCAGGGATGTGACTGAAAGCCATGTCCAATCAGGAGATGTTCTTTGAACTTTATGCATATTTGACTAAAGTACTGAAATTATTCCAGGACCGTGTTTGTGGTGGAAAAGGAAATTGTATTTTTCTCTCTTTTCTGAACCTGGGCATCAAGCTTGTGTACCTGAGGTTTATGCTAAGGCCGCTGGAACACTGTGGTTGATTCTGCAGCAGACATTTGAGTGAGGCCATGCCTGTTCTACAGGTGTGTAAAGGGCTCTTGCTTTGTACCATACTGTTTGACTTTGGTCCAGAGGAGTATAAGATAATGTGGATTTTGGTGGATGCTGGAACAATATTGCGGGGTAGGAAACTCAACCAAGCGAACAGCTTTCCTTCTAGTAGTCATGACGTTATTGGGTATAGCCAATAACTGCTTCTAATATGTCTCTTAATTGTTTTTGTTATAGATCATGCTACCATCAAAATACTCACTCTCTAAGAGTTTAATGGGATCATGGAATGAGAACAGAATAGGAAAAAAAGGAAAAATAATGTAAAATACAAGTGAGCATGCGCTGCAAACATACTGTCTGGCTGAAGAAAGGTTCTGGGCTGTATGTGCACGGAGCTGTCTGGTTAACTGCTAATCCGGGGACTGCAGCAGCTGGCTTGGGAGCTCCAGGCTTTTCTTGGCAACAGGATTTTGAAGCATTTGGAAAAGAATGGGACTTGCTCTTTTTGTGTCCTTGAGGAGTGACGCATGCTGTTTATCGTGGTTGGGCAACACAAAGACTGAGAAATCACTTTGGAAGGAGGAGGAAGAGTTCCTACACTATGGGAATATCTCATGGTGAGGTGGGGACCTGGCAACAAGACAGCTTGAACTGCTAGGCAATTCTTCCCCTCTTTTGCAAGAGTTGAAATTACCTATAAATAACGGAGTAGGGTGGCTTAAATCAGAACATGTTTTTCTGTGCTGACAGTGTACAGCATCTGCTTCTGCTTTAAGCTGGGGCTGAAGAGACTTGGCAAAAAAACAGCCTTTGGCATCGCACACATGGGGAGCTAATAAAAGGCTATAAATTGAGCAAATATAGGGGCCTCTTCATGTTGTCATTTCCCCTTGGGAAAGTTGTTGATAGGGATGGGGATGAAATTTTAAATAAAACGTGCATTAGGAGACTTCAAGTAGATCTCAAACAACAGAGGAGCAAAACATGTATGGGTACTTTCTGGTTGGGTCTAAGATATCTCTAAAGAATAGATATAGAGCTGGAAGTCAGAATGTGTAGATGTGTGGTTTAGCCTGTGTTACGTCTTCCATTTCTGATGAATATTGAAAGATACTGCATTGCTGGATGAAACACATGATATTCGTGTTTGGACAGCAAATGATATGACATATATTTGTGTGCTTGGACACTGATCTTCTGAATAGAAAAACAAAACCCAGACTCAGCCATGATGAAGTCTTGGCAGCAAAGCAAATGCAGATGCAGTACAAAAAAGCTTCAGTTTCCTCTTCCCCTGCTCTGGCTGAGTAGCCTTAACACTGCCCAGCAGATAGCTTGCTGTTCCAGGCTGCTTCACAGGCTGCAGTGAGCTTTGTGCCTATGTTCAGTATTCGGCTGGTGACAGAATTCCCCTGCTGCTTGTGAGGAGAGTCCATGCATGTGAGACACTACGGTACAAGTAAGCAAGGGGATGTTGAAAAGAATCACTCTTGGCTGAGTTTTGAATTGTTTATAATGAGTCCTAAAACACTTCAGGACTGTGTATGTTTTTACAGTGCCTTTTTCAAAAGAGTATTGCTTCGTAAGTGGTAATTTTAAGTGACACTGCTATGAAAATGGTTATAGCAGGTGAAGTTGTAGCTAGAGAAAAATACTCTGCAAAATTGATGTATCATTTCTGCTTTCACAAGAGTACTTTTATTCAAGCAGTATCCAAAACAATTTCAAGCAGATGTGAAGTACTTGAGATCAGTTGGGGAAAAGGCAAATTTAGCTGGAAATAGCTTAGAAACTCCGTGTATTCTCTCCTGTAAATCCCTGATGTAGCCAAGGCTTTGAACTGAAGTCTTTAATTCTAGTGGTGGGGTTTAAGGCAGATCTTGTTCCATAGTCAGTGTGCTAAGATTGCCCTGGAAGGCTGAGAAAACTGCATTACAGAAAGGCCCCTGCAGGACTCATGCTTCTAGTAAACACTGGCTTCAGTTTGCTCAGGTCTTTGGCGTGCGTTAGAGCCATTAACTCTGGTGGGATTTAACAAGCTCTTTGCTGTAATGGAGCAGGCTTTGCTGCTTTTTGGAAGTGGAAAATGAGTTGAATTAATACCTTTTCTGACAGTGTGCGAAGTAGCCAGAGAGTTTGCCTAGGCTCTAGGAGTAATGAATGGCAATTCCCCGAGCTCCATAACCTCACAGAGATGCTGTGTGCTGTTACTCTGCTCACCACCGAATGGAGCAGGAAGATGCTGGGCTGTGGGGCTGGCTGCATGGAGCTTGAATGGAATCTCAGTGAATAGACCAACAGGAGCAGCTGCTGCCTTTGGACTGAGAGAAAAACAAGCTGAGCTGACTCACTGAAGGACTGCACAAGGCAGAGATGGGATGCCTGTGGTTCAAACAGCTCCATCCTGGATGCGAGTGCTCCCCAAAATATATTTATGTTTTTTTGGAAAATGTCTTCATTCTGGTGACTGAGTTCTGCAGAACAGCACAGGAAAGGTGTATTAGAGGTATATTAGAGGGAAGAGTTCCAATTAGCACTGCTGAGCAGCTTTCTGATGTTTCACAAATGAAAAGGTTTGCTTTATCATCTAGAACAACAGAATATGTATATTCAGTTTATAATGTACCAAGTAATTGAGGAATAAAAGGTTTTACTTCCAGGGAGGGCCATACTTAAAATAAGGGCTTTTAGTGAAAATTAGTACTTTGAAATTTAGCCATGGCTCATTTTTATATCTTGAAGCTTTGTTGCTAGCATTTAGTTTTACTATGCAATTTACTTACTGGCTGGGGAGGAGTGGTGTTAGCAATCACATTCTAGTTATATGGTGATTTGGCAGTGTTCAGTTCTCACTGCCTGGATGGCTGGAAAACCAGAGAGGTTATTGTCCATCTTGTGCCGGGATGGGTCACAGTGGCAGGCTTCCTGCTGCTGAAGTTGCTGGTAAGAGTCCTCTTGCACAATTTGGCCAACTCAGAACTAACACTTGAAAATCTCATCCAAGAAATAGAATAGCGCAGTCTGTTATTTGTGGGATGGTGGGTGGGTTTACAATGCAGTTGAGCAAACTAAATCTTGCACAGGCTTCTGAGCCTCTGTAGTGATTCTGGTCCTTTGAGAACTCAGTAATTATTTTGTCCTTGTAAAGCATTGCAAACACTACAGATTTAAACCTATTGCTTGAATGGAAATGATCCAGTCTGAACTGCTGGGCCAAGTGGGGCTGTTCAGGTCTCTTCCAAGCAGGTAGATCTGGGCGCTGAGCTGCAATGCATTCAGACCAAAGGCTCTGACTCTGCTGTTTAAGTGCAGAAACAGACCGTGGGGTGAGAGATCTCAGGTGATACAGAGCAGAATGGGTAACTCCCAGATTAACGCTTGTTTAGCTAGCTGCATATTTAAATAAAGAGATTTAAGCTTTGAAAGCAACAGAGGGAATTTTTAGAATGTTTTCCAATGACATTTATCAGGATGGCTGGGCAATAGGCTATGTAATGTTCTTTGTGCATTTGGGTGAGGCTGACCAATAAAAAACTTGTGTTTTGTACTCCCTGCACAATGGACTTCAGCTCCAGAAAAGGGCTAAATAAATGCTGTTAACCATTAATCTTGGGCACTCTGAAACCGTGCCCCAAATGCTATGCTTCAGTCTTTGGAGGATTCAGTATTCATCTGTTCCTCCAGAGAGGATCTACATCTCTGCTCTTCATTTTCCTAAATGACTGTAAATCTGTTTCTGAAAGCCACACAATGCCCCATGGGCTTTTTTTGACACTATATATCAATCATATGCATAATTGAATATTCTGCTTTGGGAATTTATACCTGAACCAATATAGAACAGAGTGCCTTATTTTAGCATTCAAGTATTGAAAACTTGGCCTACATCTTGAACCTGCAGGTCTTATCTCCCTAATCATGAAATAACATGATAGTTTTGGTTTTTAAGGAGGGCTCAGTTTCAGCTGTGATCAGGTGCAGTCTGCCACGCTACCTCTTACGTCGACTGTTTCGTTTCCAGGGCAGCACGGTGGGGTCATATTGGACCCAATTCCTTATTTCTCTTCCCAAGAGGTTTGCCTGTGAAGTGTAGTGTTGGGTAACTGGAGTTTTCTATGCAGCTCACAGGGAGGTTGTTCTTGGACCCTGTAGTTTAGCTACAGTATCCTCCAATTATTTCATGACACTGACAAGAAGGGAATTTTGCCACGTGTAGGGGGTTTGGCAATTCAGTGGGTCTCTGAAAACCAAGTTCCTGTATGCTTGACTGCAGGTGAAAGGCAGCTCAGAGGCTGTTTCAGAGAATGGTAAGGTCTTTGTGTATTTTTAGCTGCCATAAACGGTCTTCAAGTGTGGTAGAACTGGAGAGGATCAGACTGAAAGGAAGGGATGCTGGTTTTGAGCAAGGCATGGATGGTTAAGTCTGTGGGAAAGATGCTTAGATTGTGAGGAAAGACAACGTTGTAGTGGCTTGGGTACTTTAAAACCTGTGGGGGAAGGAAGCAGCTCTGCAAGTCTTCTGTAATTGTTTAATTAGCAACTGCCTGTAATTATTAGTACCCCTCAGTTGTACTTTGCTTCCCAAAGACTTAAAACGTATATACCTTTGGAGTGCACATCCTTCTGGGAGTTAGGAGTGTGAGAGATCCATTGGAAGAGAGCTTTGCGAACCTGCTCAGAAGGAGCAGCTCAGGTCCCTCAATTACTCTCTGCATGGTGTATGTAGATGTCATGCAGATGCAGTTGCTGTCTCTGCTGCCCTTTTCGGATGGATCCCAGCCCTGGGCTGAGCGGCCCAGGGTTGTGTACATTGTGCTTCTCCATTTGTAATTAGGAGAGCAGCGCTCTTTTAAAGCTGGAGGTAGAGATGAGTGAGTGCTGCTCCAGATGGGATCTGACAAGTTTGAAAATATGTCAGCATGTGTATATTTTTAATTTCAAAGGCGTCACGCTAGCATTAGAGAGTTGCTTTAATTCTAGATGCAGCTCTGTAAAACCAGGCAATCCCTGAGCATCTCTACAGTTGCACAAGCGCATTGTCAAAAATACATGCCCCTTTTGGCTACTTAGCTTGTAATCAAGGTGAAACATTCTTACTCCCATTTTTGCACGACTTCATGAGAGCATTACTCTGAGCTAATTCTGATGTTCTGTATACCAGCTGCTGAACTCTAGGAAGGTCTGGCATGGGTGGCTGTGTGATACTGGCTTTTGACATTCAGTCTGTGGCATATGGTGAGGACGAAACCAAAGATTATTCTAAATGGATTCTATTAATTTTGCTGCTAGGAGACTGAGTCTGAATTCTCTGCACACCAGGTGATGTGTATTCTGAAATACAACTGATGTGGATGCTTGGAAGTCAATTTGGTTGGAAGTGGGAAAAATTATTAATGACAGAGTTTGATCACATGTTGATTATTTCATTTCCTACTTAGCTCTATGAAATGGCTTTGTGGTCCAAGGTCCAAGAGATTGTCAGACAGGCTGAGGATGTGCCTCCAGTTTTGCAGTGGGGAACTAAGTACAGAGCTATTTGTGGATGCTTCTCCCTTCCATTATGCAAAACTGGTATGACAAGCAGCAGGTCTGGAGGTCACATCTGGTATTCGTTGTCCACCCTCTTGGCAGGAAGGCAGTGAAAGGCAAGACTGAGTGCTCAGTGTCAGTGGGTATTTAAAGCCTCTGCAGATTCCTTAAGGATGCCAAAATGTAGGTTACCGTGAGCTATATAAACAAGTCAACGTCTGGCTTCAAACTTCTCTGCATACCTGCAACCAATTTGCTGAGCTGTAAGCTGAAGTAGACTATGAGAACTTGGTTCTTTCCTAAATTCGCTCTCCTGACTGCATCTTTATGGGGAAAAAAAGAAAAGGTAGAAATATTTCATATAAGCATGCTTCACTAAGAGTGGTTTTTGTTTCTTTGCTGTAGCTTGTCAGTGTATCTGTACTGTGGCAAGGCCCTGGGCTTAACTGCTGTGAACCTTGGCACGGCGGCCTGTGGTCCTAACAGTGCTGTCCTAAGTGTTTCTAAGCTTTATCAGTGACTCCCATTGCTTTCATCTCAGTGAAAGGAGTACAAATAGCATTTGCTGAAGTGATGAACCAAGGTCTCAAGAGCCATCAGTGTGTGAACTCCTTGCAGTTGCCTTCAAGAGTGCCATTTCTAGACAACGCTGCTCTGTTCCAGGTGTTGGGAGCAGCAGTGCTTGGTCAGTGGCCTCTGGCAGCCAGCTCTGGAGGGCTTGGCCTTGTCTGCTGCGGTCTTTGCCTTGCCTTCCTGCCTGCAAACAGTGAGCTTTTAGTTCTGTTTTGTGGTGAGATCAGATCTTACAGAAAGTACAATGGAATGATCAAGTTGCCTAATTAGTAACATACAAAGCAGATGATATAATTGCATCCAAAGGTGAAAACTACAGGTGTGAATACTTGGGCATGCTGTGTGGTGTTAATTGTAACCCAGTGTGGGGTCGTTTTTTTTTTTTTTTTTCATGTACTGCATAAATAGTGTGAATAAATGTAAGAAACCCATAAAATGTTTCTTGAGCAACTTCTATCACGTGGCTCTGTAGAAGAGATTGAACCAAAGTTCATCTTTCAAAGAAGAACAAAACACATATGGCATGGGTCTGGGTTTGGGGTAGGTTCAGGCAGGCATGGTCAGGTTGGCTGCCTGGTGACAAGGAGCAGCCTGCCAGCAGTCTGCTGCTGCTGAACTCCAAATGGTATGGGTACAGATTGGGTGCTGCTTGAATGACTCAGATATTAATGGTTCCCAGATATGCACAAATGTTGAACTTCTAGTTGTTGCTTTTTAAAATCTTCCATGTTGGGCAACTTTTTGTCTGTCTTTATTGCATTTGGTATTCAAACAAAAGATTCCCAGATTGGATTTGAATACTGTGTATGACTATTCGCCCTTTTTAGACTGCTTCCCAAGAAAACGGCAGGCTTCTGTGACTGCTCTGTCAGCTGAATAACTTCTGAATTCATCGATCAGCTTTAACCATGTTTGAAAAGAGAGCTAGAAGCCTGAAAAAGCATTGCTCTGTCTGAAATGGGAGAGTGACATAAATTAATGTTTCAGCTCAGAAGAAGGCAGTGAGTAGGCAGCATCCAGCTGTTCCACATCGCTCGGCAGCTGACCAGTGAGCTGGGCAGTGTGCACTGGGGTCACCTCCATCCGCAGGGCTCGGGGCTGCATGCAGCATGTGCTGAGCTCTGCCTGCTGCCAGCACTTAGGGGAGAGCTCGGCTGGTGGAAGGAAGGGGTGAACTCATGAGAGGATAATGGATGCAAAATAGGAAATTCTTCACTTCTGTGCCTGTGAAGTCATTTTTGGTTTTGTTTTTTTCGTTTTCCCCACTACTCAAGTAAATAACTCAGTTCTGTTCTGTGCAATCTACTAGGGTGTGATTATGAAACGAGGTTGCTAACAGAACTCACTAATTTTCCCTTCTCTTGCATGTGGAAGTGATTTTCTTTTGTGTGTGTGTGTGTCATTTTCTGAGTCAGAAGTTGTATCACACTTTTTCAGCGCTAGCTTTTAGTCAGCTCCCTCTGTCCACCCATGAATAGGTGAATCTATAGGTATGATTGATTATTGATTCAGTAGCAGTATCTTTTTCTACTTCATACAACCTCAGCTTGCTAGGGGACTACAGTGTCATTTTCCTGCAACCCTTGTCATATCTTCTCTTTATACGTGAAATATACACACATACATATATATTTCTAAAACAACATATACTAAGAGATGTTAGAAATAACTGAGGATGTCAAGCGGAACTAAGTGATGAAGTCAAGAGGCTACCTCAAATGTGAAGCAAATTTCCTCTGAAATATAGCTCTGACCCTTGGGTTGTTTTTCTCTGGGGCTTGTCTGACTGCTTGAACTTAAAGAAAATGAGGCGCTCTGTGATTTGATATTATTGCATTGAGGAACTTCACGGGTCATCAAATCCAGCCTTATGAAAAAAGTGCATTCAAGCAAAAGCAGAGCTGATAGATGTACCTGCCCTTCTCCTTATGTCTTGCTTTGAATTTCTTACAGACTTCCTGTGAATGTGAATGGAAAATTTTATTGTTGGTGATAAATTATGATCTTGATAGGTGTCTGCCCTGAGCCTTACCATTGGTGACACAAGAGTGACAGAATAGATAAAATGTGATGAATGAGTAGTCTTTACTTTTCCATAAGCATCTACTGTTTGCCACTGTTAGAGACAGCAGACTGAGCCTGCTGGACTTGTGCTCTGGTTTAAAACAAATGTTATTTTCTTAGGAGTTCTGAAATTCCTCTCCCTTTCGAGCAGAGGGGAGTTAGAAAGGGGAGACCCACATGGCTGGACTGCTGTAACACATCCTGCGTGAGCCAAGGAAGGACTGTGACTTCTAAGCAGAGCATTTGTGTTGCTTCTCCTTACCAAAGGTTTGATGGTTGTTTGCACATTGTTTTTGTCTGCCATGTTCCACTTCTCCTCCTTCTCATTCAGGCAAATGTTTTCATCCTCTGCCATGCTTATCTGTCAAGGAATATCTGTGCAAATGAGAGGCAAGTCAATCAAGTTGTATTTTGAATAAGAGCTGGAAAGTGCAAAAAAAAAAAAGGGGGGGGGGGGGGGGTGTAGGGGTTCAGAGCACACCTTCTGAAGCAAAATGCTTGTTCTAACTTTGGAAGACAGTTGCATTAGCCACAGATGCTGCTGAGCCAGAGACACACGTAACCAGGACTGGTTATGGAAGAAGTTTGGATCAAGACTTAGGCGTACCATCTTTAGGGCTGTAAACAGCTAATCTGCAATCTAAGTTTCTAAAGGGTCTTTAGATTTCACCTGTGTAAATGTGACCAGTTTGAAAATCTGAAATAGTTCTTACAGTTAAGCTTGGATCTGTGAATAATAAAGTCATATTCAATTTGCCATCAAAAAACTGCTATGTGAATATCCTCGCCTATGATTATCTTTGCCAGTATGTTGGTTGTTTCTGTTTTATTGATTAGGTATTCCTTCTTCCTCCTTGATTAATTTGAATTTCTCAACTTCCCAGCACTTACCTCTATGATCCTACTAACACCTGCACGTGTGGGGTCACTTCAGCTTTGGGCATTAAAATTTGGTGAGTTGTAAAAAAAGAAATAGGAATAATCTTAGCGCATCTGTTTTTAACTGGATGTTAACTCCACTTTTGATTTAACAAGGAAATGGAGGGAAGAACTGTTTTACATTGAACATCCAGGGCAAGATGTGAGTGGGATTATCTTTCAATTAAACTTGAATTATTTTCTTCATGAATGTTGGAATTTAGTAGGCTTGAGCTTTAGCCTTTTCCGTTACCCCTCAATGAATCATGTGAATGGACTCTGCACAGAGAGGATGTGATGAGCTCTGATATTCACAGGCCTTGAAAACTCCTGAATAGAACAAATGTCTTTTTACCCTTCTTAGAGCTTGGGTCTCATCCAAGGAAAGGCTGGGAATTAGCTCATCCTCAGGCAAAACCTGACTGCTTTCATTGGCTCCTGAATTATGAACTGAAACTTCATAATGGGAATGTAAGGTAAAGTAGGCTAGCCGTAGAAGTTGCCTTGCTGTGTTTTTCTGGATGAATGCAGCTAATAACACTGAAGAGGACCCAGAATATTCCAGGGTTTTTCTCTTAGCAAATTTACTAAATTGTAATTTCAGAAGAAGAATCTGTTATACTGAGAGAAGATCTGCACGGGTCCTCACCTTGCCGATCTTCAGCTAAACTGAAAGAGGCTTTTCTGAAGTCACAACAGTGTAAATTCATGTTGCCTGCTGAAGCCAGCTAGTATATGCTCAGTGCCCTTAGTATGCTTCTGATGGAGCTTCAGAGAACTGGAATTATTTGTCACTGATGTCTTTGTCAAAGCAGCCATGCGCAGGACGAGGGCGAGCCATCTGCTCCCCGCAGGGTTAAGCCAAGCGGTGCCATGAACGCGCTGCGTGGCTGCTCGCTGTGCCTGCCCGTAGTGAGGGAGTGCAGCCTGCTGTGCTTCACCGCTGGGGCCTCCATGGGGATTTCTGCATTTCCTTCACCAGCGACAAAATTAACGCTTGTTCAGGGTATTTTTGCCTACGGATAAAAGGGGGGTGGAACTAAGATCCATAGCGTCTCCAAATTGAACCATAGATTAAATATCATTTTGCTTAAGGAATGTAATAAATATTTATTTGGTGAATTGGGAATGTCAGCAGAAAAGATAAATACAAAAAATAGTTTGAAGTTTCCTTTTTTTCCCCCCTTTTGTTTCCTTTGACTTTTCCTTTAGGACTTTATTATTAACAATGAAATAACAAACTTGCTTAAGGGCCGAATTGCACGCTGAGGATCATCACCGTGGTTATAAAAACAGTGTTTTCCTCCATGTATGCCAGACAGCTTAAATTTTAACCCTGTAAAGCAGAATCCACAAAGTGGGCCATATGAATTTTTGCTGATAAGGTTTTGAATTAATCCCATTTTGTACAGACCGGTGCTTGCAGAAGCTTAAGGAAATCCATCACAGTTGCAGATTGTTTTCCAAGTAATATCCTCACAGACCACGAAGCCTATCCTTTTATGATAAATGCATAAAGGTTTTTGCTGAACTTCATTTTTAAGCCACTCCATCCCTAATCTCCGTTGCTCGGTTTTTAAGCAGGCTTTGGGTGTCTGGCTGAGCCACAGCAGCGCTGACATGGAGATGGCACAGCTCAGGGTGGGGGGAGTGGAGCTGGGGGAGGTTCAGCCTCGACACAACTTGCATTTCCCTCCTCTTTGGTACAACTGAAGCTCTTATTTCCTGCACAGACAAGCAGGCAGCATGATTGTGAATATTTGGGTGGAGGATAATATACTGCAAAGTAATTCAGCCATAATCCCTAAGGATGAGATAACAAATAGCATCCCTTCTGTACAGGCAGCTGGAATTACTTAGAAGGTGTAAAGCAGCTCAGTGTTTTGAGGAGCTGCCTTTATAGCATGCTTTTAAGTAGGCATGTCTGTAACTTTGCAGATGATGCTGCTCGCAGGCACAGAGGTGGCTCCAGGCTTGTTTGCTGCGCTGAGGGGGTGATGAAGTGCTGCAGCCCACCGGCAGCGTGCCCGGAGCTGCAGGCACATTGCAAGGCAGCTCAGGAGGGCAATCACTTGCAGTCACCCATGCATCGTTGTTGCCTGTCTTTCCCGGCTGCCCTTGAGAGGATTACAGCATTAAGTAAATGTTTTTCTTGATACCGGTATTATTTTTAATCTGACTGGTTAAGAGGGAACAGCAGTAGCTCAAGGAGGAGCTGGCTCTGCATCCACAGGGAATGCTTTAAGTAAAAATAACTTAAAAACCACCCTTAAAGCTCACCCGGTAGCTGCGCCCAGGCTGATGTTTGCTCAGAGCACCTCAGTGGTAAGGTGGGGCCTTGGCCTGTTCTTGTTTCTCAGTTCTCCAGCCTCACCCTCGTGGTAACGTATGCAGAAGGGCTGGGGAGGTGGGAGGGAGCACACAACATGATGGCAGGAGTGGCTGCAGGTGCCTGCTGGGCTCCAGCTGTTCAGAATTGGATGGCCCAAATCCATCCCAGGCTTCCTCTTCTTCCCCTTTCTGTGTAATTCTGTCATTCGTACTGTCATCCAAGTCAATGCTATCACAGAATGAAGGTTTATATGCCTGATAATGAAGTGAAGTCCTATGGAAGCGAGTGCTGTTAATTTTAGTTTATACTCATTGTTAAGTCTTGGGAGAAATTGAAAGTTTCTCATTTATACCTAAGAAGGTATAAATGAGAAGTGCACCTTTTAAGCAGATGGATATGTGAATGGTGAGGAACTAATCTGATCTATTAATAATTGGAACTTTGTCTACTTACTGCTTTAAGCCAAACTGCATTAGGTTTAGAAATCATTTTCAGTTTGAAAAGCTCCTGGCAGCCGTCCTGCTCCAAAGCCAGTTGTTTGGAGCACGGCTGGGAAGAGAATTTGCTTCTCTGAGCTCAAGCAATGGTATGTTTAAGGGTTAATTGAAAGGGGATGACTCTAGTGTAAAAAAAATGATTGTAGTGAGGCTAAATAAACTAATGCCTTTTGTAGCCAGAAAACTATCAAGCTGCAGTGGAGAACCCTCCTCCAGAAAAGCATGGGGGCACCAGGTGCTGTTAGGAGCTGCTTTGCTCTCGGAGGAGTGCTGGTCCCACTTCTCACTCATTGTGTTTTCAGGCTGCCAATTTTCTTCCTGACGATCCTTGTACCAGGGGAGGATGCAGAGGTCGTAGGAGTGAACACCCATGCTGCTGTGAACTTAGAAAGCTTTTCAGTTTGCCAGACTCTGGCAAAAGCCTCTGATCTGCACTGCACAATCGAGCCTCAGTTCATGCTGGCGGTGGAGGCCTGTAGCTGGTAACGTGGGCAGCTTCAGCCTGTCCTGAAGGGTTTTGTTCAGCGTGTGCCTCTGCCCCACTCACTGGCCCTTGCCTTTCTCAAAATGTTAAGTATTCAGCTCTGCTCCACTGCATTATCTCACAAATCTCCTTTTGTTGGTACTTTTCTGAAGCGTGCATTGTGTGCAGTGGCATGAACAGTGGCTGAGCTGCATTTGCAGGGTGCTCGGAGGTGCTCTGCAGCACGGCCTGGTGCGGGCTGCTTTGTGCTCGTGCACGGCCTCCTTGCCTGGAACCTGTGAATGGAAGCACAGAAATACCACAGCTTTTATTTGGTGGTGGCTGCGTCATGCTCCTATTCCTGGAGCTGTCAGACGGAAGGGAGCTAATCTGATAACGTGTAATACTTTGTCTTATGTGATCTTGCTTGATAGCTGTGCTTTAATGCCCAATTTCTTATAGAGTGGGGTGGAGAGGAAAAAAAATCCTGTTCAGGCTCAAATCCCATGAAGCCAGGCTGCTGAGTTTTCATGAAAAGCAGGAAACAGATGGACGGGCACAGCTGCAGGAGGTGCTGCAATACTGAAAGGCTCTCCAGGCATGTGCATGCAGGGACATCAGCACAGAGGTGCTGCTCTGCATGGTGTGGGTGGGCGGCCCCACAGCCCGTGGTGCTGCTTTCAAGAGGGGCCATTGGCACCACATATGGCTCCCGGGGCTCTAAGCCAGCTTGCTGGAGCAGTGTTAAAAACTGGGAAGACATGCATCAAAGACTAAATCCTGTGTTTGTGCAGCATGCTGAGGGCCCTGTCCTGGGGAGCTTCCCTTTGTATCCTCTCCAGACACACCTGCTTACTCTCTATTGAGTTCTCCTTTGTAAGCTGGACAGATACATAATAAAGGGGTCTTGTGAGCTGATGGGGTCTCAGAGGCAGCTGGAGAGACTTCTGGGATGACTGTTCTTACGTGCTGGGGACAGAAAAGCAAAGAGGGTCTGCAGCCAAGCAGTGCCCCGAATCTGTGTCCAGCCACTCGCAGTCTGATGCTCAGTCATTGCTCGAGGGATACACTGTAAAAATTAGTCTGCATGTTGTTTATTGGACTCCTCCTGTTTGCTTGAAAGGTGCAAATATTTAGATCTCTTCCAGAACAAATCTGAGTTATTTTTCTCATTTGGGAGGTTTATTTTCTTAAGCAGTTCTGTATTTTTTCTTCCTTTGTGTAGTTTTTTACAGAAAGTAAAGATTTTTTTCCGAGCAAGAAGTCTACATAAACACAACTGTGTAGAGGGGATAACGTGTTTTGCTGCTTGCTTTCCCTTTTCTAAAGACAAAAGAGCCTTATTGAAATGTGCTTCCTTTCTGCCTGCTAATGGGTTTGCCTTCCTTCCTCCTCACAACGAGCTCAGCATTCTCCCATCCTGTTGGGTATGAATTTCAGCCTGGACTGTTTTCCCCGTTGAGGTGTTGAGTCATTGGCCTTGAATGGGAACTGCAGTGGTACAGGGGGAATCTGGGGCTTGGGAAGTAAGAGGCTGTCCAGCCATGTGGTGGTAAATGGGATGAATTTTAAATAACAAGTGTAAGGTGCTATTCACTTTTGTCTGGGGCTCCTCATACTCTTTTCCTAGCTTTATTTCAGGACGCTTTCTTACGTTATGGAGCTGGATAAATTCCAAAGCATTATATATAAAATACCCCAAGGAAGGGGTGTTTCCCATCAGTCAATAGTGGTGTTCCATTTTGAGCTGTATCAGGTTGAAGGGGAAAAAATCCTGTGCTATGTCACTGGAATTCCTTTGTGTCTTGGAGGAAAGATACTGAAAGTCTTTCTCCAAAGGCTCTGTATGGGAATAATGTCCTAAAGTCTGGATATTCTCCAGGGCTTAATTGTGCTAATTCATAGAAACACTAAACACAGTAAACTGGGCAGCAGAGCCGTAAATTTGGCTGTAACTGCAGATAGCGCATTGCTTTGTGTGCACTCTGATTACCAACACTGGGCTGAGTTGTACACTTAGTAAAATGGACAGGAATTAAAGCAAGTTTTGCTATGTGCAGAGCGGAAAGGAGCTAAACAAGTCGTCTTTCTGTCTGAATTTTCAGTTCAGTAGGGTTTCGTTGAGGTCTGTCTTGTGGAGTGTATCGTATCCTTCCTTCCCCCATGGAACTGAAGCTCACAGGACTGACTGTGCGTTTCTCCTTTCGAAATGAAACCCAGTGGAAACCTCAGGTTGCACTCCGTGTTTGAACCGCTTTAGAGATCAATCCACGTGATTTCTAATTTACAGAAGAAAGCTTCCTGTGCTGTGCTGCTCACGTTTAGTTACACGTTTAGGGAGATTTGGAAGAGTAGATTCTGGAACGGCATTTAGGCTGGTTGTTTGGTTTTCATGAAAGTTCTGCTTTCAAGAACATTCAAACACCCGCTAATGAGGAAAGAGGTGCTCAGAGGTAGGCTACAAAATTCCGTAGTATTCCCCTTCTGCGCCCCTTTCAGCACAGTTCTTCAGACAGAAGTAATGAGAATTGCTTCTGGCAAATCTAGGAGCATTTGGGAACTTTTCCCTTCCCTACCCCTCAGCTTAAAGCTGTAGTTCCTCTGGAAATATTCGCAGAAAGAAAATCACAGACTTCTGTGATGGGTCACTGATCTGTCCGTAAGGAAATAGCGATGAGAGGGACAAATGTGTCACCTGAGCATGCGGTGGGGAGAGGCCTATGAGGTCTCATTGACTGCTTGGTTAATGGCAGCATACTGAACTGTCAGGCAGGCTCATTAGGGACACGCTGCTAATTCAGTCAGGCAACGGCTGCCAGGCTGCATTGTGTGGAGCTGAGCAGCGTGAACAGAGCCCGCAAGCAAAGCTGCTGGAATCCACTTTTGTGCTCCCTTTGGACAGCTGTCCTCCCTTATTGGCTTCTTTCCCCAGTTCTAACTGGCCACGTGGAGTTTTGGCACTGTTTGTGTTGCCTGAAGATTAATTGTAGATTACAGAAGTAATCCAACTAGTACTAACCTGAGTAACCCTGCTTCTCTTCCCAGCTGATTTTGCATACATACCTTTAGTCGTAGTGTCAGAGTCAGTGTTAATTCACTGCGTCTGGTGACTTAATTGGAAATTGGCGTAAGCTCTTTCTCTTTAAACCCTAATTTGAAATGCTGTAGGTGTTTTCCTTATCTTCACTGCTCACATCTGCTTGGCAGCATATGCTAAAGTTTGCATTTCTTTTCTACTGTCAAAAGACAACCTTGGTCTCCTGGCTTGATTTTTCAGTTATGTCTCTCTTGGAGTGATGCCCGAATGACAAGGCAGATCCGTAGCTCAGTGACCTGGGGACTCACAGAGACTTGTGCATTCTCAAACGTCACATGAAAATCTTTCCCAAGAATTAGAAGTCACCAAAAAAAAAAACTCCTGCAGGTGGTTTCAGAGTTACCACAGTACGTGCCTTGTAAATCCTGGATGAACTCGGTGCTGAGCTGTAACGCTATGGGCTGGCTTCTGGAGCAGAGAAGAGAGAGCAGTGGTGGGGAAAACCCATCACGTGCAGCCCAGAGGGACTGGTGTCCTGCTTCTTGTGTGATGGACCCAAGTGATTCCTTGGGTGATTATCATGGAACGTTGAACAAGGCTAAGAGATAGTTTCTGGCTCATAAAGGAAACAGCTAGATTGTCTCGGTGCTGTCTCTTTCTAATGTGCGTTAGAATATAAAGTTAATTGAGGAGCTGGAACCCAACGGAGGGTTTTCTGATTCTCTACCATCTGTTTGCCTTTATGATTCCAGCTCCTGTCCTGTCCTTGGGGATGATTTTCCCTGACATCTTCAGTCTTACTGAAGCTTATTTTTGTTTCTGCCCAGTCTTCTGCCAGAGAAAGGCTGGAATGGACAAGTTTCTGGTAACCGTTTTCTACGTTTTCACCTGATTTGTCTCATTGTCTTAAGGCTGGGTCACATACTTCACATACTCCATTAAGGATTTCAGATGCGATCAGAAATGAAGCAGAACAGGGTTTCCCAGGAGATGACTGTGTGTGCTTGTGCAGAACATACTTCCCGGGGAAATGGTCTGCACAATTACCTTGCAGAGTGCTGCACAGTGCCAGCACGTGTGTCACTAAATGTCCATTCACAATTGATGATTTCTCCGGGTAATGCTCTCCTCCAGCTGTGTCAGGCTCTGTCACCACACTGGGAGGCTGCCCTTCTTCCCAGAAATAACAGTTCCTGCCTCTGCCTGTTCACATGGAGGGGTATCTGTGTAATGTGGTGCCCCATTTAGGGAAGGGAAACGGTATTTTTCAAAGAATGGAAAAACACTGTGTGGGAGGGAAAACTTCTTGCAAACAAGCACTGAGTTTCCTCGATTCACTTTGTGGGGGGTTTCTATTAGAGTAAGGCTGGAGGAGGGAGATTTGGGATGATTCTGGGAAGCTTTGACTCAGGAAGGAGAGAGTGATTCATAGATTTTTAGTATTGTTATTTATTAAAGCCAGAACAGACCATTGGACCTAATCTTTTTCTTATCTTTCCTTTTGAAAATGTAAAACACTTATGCAGTGACCCCACAAGAGTTTGTGGGCATGAACTGAGGTCTTTCAGCATTAAAACATAAATCCCAGCGGTGGGAGCCAGCTGACCACCATTGTAAGCTAGATTTATGGTCAGTTACTTCTGGAGTCATGATGGAAGAGTTGGTTCATTCAATAGTTGTTCTTTAATTTTCACAGGGAAATGTTGATTACCAAGAAAATCAGCTTTTTTAGGAGCAGCCTTTTTCTTCTCCCTGATTTGGAAATGCACATTTACTTCTCCATAACTTCGTTGTTAATACTCAAAATAGACGATCAGTCACAAGATGTACATCAGAAAAAAAGATTTAAGCTCATCTTTTCCTTTTAAGCTCGCCTTACACCAAAGGCCCACACAGCCCCCATACATTTGGATATGCTGTGTCAGTGGCTGAGAGTCAGGAAAGCTTCCAAGGTTCCAGCAGTCAGTGGTGGATCCTGGAGCAAACAGCTTCATTGTCCTCCTGAGAACACTGCTAGTAGGGCGATCTCAGCACATCTAAACTACTGCCTTGAATTTTGTTCATACTGTTGTCAGTTAAGCTAGGTAATGCCTTAATCTTGGCAGAGAGATGGAATGCATTCAAAGGCTGTTCAAGAGAGAAAAATGATAGAGAAAGGACAAACATCCGTTGTCACAACAAATAGAGGCAGTGGGACTTGGAGCTGCGTTTAACTGCACTGGGGTAAACAAATCTTCCAGAACTGTGCATCAGACACTTCTGACAAACACAACATCTGTCATAGAAGGATTTAATTATGTGAAATAAGCTCAAGATAAACTGATTTATGTCAGTAGCTGTAATAAACACATTCTGCAAAGTTAAGAAGTCTCCAAGGCTTTGGATAATCAACTGAAATCTTAATTAAGTTTAATCTCTGATAAGCATTTATCAGTAATTATAGACATTTAGTTGACTTGTAAGCAATCCTGTAAGATTACCAAAAACAATTTATTGATTCACAATTATTGCTGCAGTTGAAACTTCTTTTGCTTAAAGATCCAGAGTGTGGTTACAAAAAATATTTCCCAGGGAGTGATTTTGCTGCTTGGGAAAAATCTCACACAGGTGCAACCATTAGAAAGGCCAGACTACTTTTTATTATTATTATTATTATTGAGAAAAGCCAAAAAGGATTCAAAGAAGAGGCAGAAAAGGATCAAAGAAGAGGCCTTGCCAGCAAGGGAAGTCAAGAGAAGACCGCAAACTTTAATGGAAGTAGAATTTTGGAGGGAAAAAGCTATGGTCTGCTGTGAGATGTACACAAAATTTTCTGGTTTACAGAACCAGTAGTTTAAGAAACCAACAGAAATATGCCAAGAAAAGCTTTTAGTCAGACAACCTAACCTGGTTACCGGGGAATGTTGCCCTCTTCTGACAATGGATACAAGTCATCTGCCATGCAAGAAGATTTGCTCTGCTGTAACCAACTTCAACTGCAGCAGCCAACACCAGTTCCTCAGATTGAATGACACCAGTGTCACAAGCACAGTGACCTTCTTCAGCTGAGAGGAACAGAGTTGGGTGAGTGGTTATTTTAGCAAATTCTCTTAGCAGCACTCCCACCCTCAGTCTGACAGAACAACACTGATATATTCCTTTTCTCTTCTAGGAATGAGAATTCAGCATCCAGCAAGAAGGTAAGCAGCTTATTTAGTTATAACAAATTCCATATCCATTCCAAAAAGTTTTTCCTTGAGATCTCTCCAATCTGAAATTGAAGTAAGTTTCAATTAATTTCTCATGCAAAAGATTCTGCTTAAGTGTTTTTTTTGTTTTGTTTTGTTTCAATTTAGTACCTTATGTACATGCAGAATATAATAACTTACTCTTCTGTCTCCCTGGCTAAGGAGAATTCATTGTGTATTTTTGCTTTGCCCCACTATTTTGAGGAATTCATTTCACCTACCAAAATGATTACATGTCCATCAGTCCAACCTCCAACTCTTTGAAGACTCCTTACCACTGTTATATATACTGAATAAACTGGAGCCATACTATCTCAAATATATGTTTCTGTGACACACCAAAATGATTGGTAGGATTGTAACTGTAGATGGAACTGAGAAGTATTTTATAGTTGAGCAAATAAAACGACCAGTCTTCACCTGCTGCCGCCTCCCCTCACCATTCTTAAATCCATTGCAAACTGTGTATAACCATTATTTGATCTTTTCCTACAGCATCCATAGGAGCCTGCTGAAGCAGCCACCTGAAGCAGTCCTCTCAGCACTTTTAACCTGTAGCCTTGTGTGCCTCATCTCTGAATCACCGCCGCCTTTGGGCTTTCTCCTGGCCCTGAGTCAATCTGCTTGCTGTTAAACGTTTTCCCATCTGTTTTTGGCTCCACGCTGGATTTCTGCTGGACCCTGAAAGCAGTAAATAGTTGTGAAGGAAAATGACACAAGTGAAGCAGAATACAATTTGAAGAGCCCTCCATGTGGAGCTGCTGAATGCTGGAAGCCTCCCTTCAGCATTCGTGGTTCCTTAGTTACTTCAGCCCCCTGGTATGCAGAGCTAGCCTCCTTGGCTCTGGTTTTGTCTCAGTTTATTTTCACTCCTCTTTCCTCAGACCTGTCATTCCTCCTCAGCTACTCTTCTTCCTCTCTGCCTCAGGTGCCATCGCCCTTCTGTGCAAAAAACCTAACTTTTAAATCATAGTTGCACTTTTTGCATTTTAGCGTTAAATTTCATTTTGTTTTTAATGCAAACACATTGCGTATCTTTTTGGGGTCACAGAAGCATGTTTGATGTGTTTCAGTGGTCACTGCGAGGTTCTTCTCCAAACAGAACTGAAACCATTATGTTGCTCTCTGTACTAGAGCCTTCCTAGCAGCCGTGTTTATGCAGCTCCTCACAAAAAGGATCCCTGATTAGGATTTCTGAATAGCTCAATCACTGAAAAAAATGGCATTTTGGACAAGCTAGAGCTATTTTTTAAAAATGGAGATAATGTATGATGAAAAGTTTGGGTCTGAAGAAATGTCAGCAGCAACACCCTTCCAGAATGTAGGCCCAAAGCACTGTCGACATTAGTATCATGATTATGAAGTTACTGGAATGTAATTGAACAAGAAGTATCTTCCTTTTATTTTATTTTATTTTATTTTTAATACTGGAAAAAATTTTGACAAAGATTGAACATCGTGTTCAGAGCAGTCATCCAGAATGGTACCATTTTGGTTAATGCATGAAACAGAGGGCGGGTTCTTTGTTTTGAAATTGTCAGGCAGCAAGTTTGGGGCAATTTGATCATGAATGAGAAATTGAACATCAGAGCACAGCTGCCCAGATAACGTGAGTAAAAACCAAGCCCCATCCTCTGCTCTCACTGACACTGGTACAAACTACAGTCCTTGTGTGTCGGGCCTGTGGGATGTGAATAGCCATCCTCTTCCTGCCATGCTCTCTTGGTGAGGATGCAGAAGCACTAGTTGGTGTGCCACCTGCAGTGCCTTCTGCTGTGCTGAGAGCTCTACAGGCTTTAATAGTGTTAAAGTGAAAAGGAAAAGGTACTTCATCTCGGCTATTCTGCATTACAGTGTTAGCAGCTGCATTTTCAGTATTTTGCAAAATTGGCTACGTGCTTTGTTGCTGCAGCTGCTGGCACTGAACAAAAAAGATAAGCATACAGGCGGGGAAACAATTGTTGCTTCTGATCCATTAAACTGGAACGCATGATTAAAGTACCGATAGTTACTTAGTCTGACAAACTCCATGCTTGAATGTTTTCCAAATCGTAAAACAAGACCAAAGATGTATAATTTTGTGTCATTACTCATAAATCTGGATCTCCTCTGGTCCTTCTGCTCTGGATGGATGGCTTGTAGAGGAAATTGTGGTGGTTTGGTTAAATCTGCGTTTCGGCAGTCAGTCCTCTTAGGTCAGACATGCAAGAAACATCTGTAGTTGTTTGAGCAATTTGATCTTGTACTTAAATTGCATTTTCCCCTTTGAAAGTTGGAGATGTCCATGTATAAATGAGACTCACAATCCACATACCTCTGCCCTTGTTGAATTAGACAAGGTATCGCTTGCTGTTACATTGCAACTCCTGCTGCAGGATAAGAGTAAGTTGATGCCTTGATGTAGTAAAGGAGAACAGCTTGATGTTCTTCTAAAAGTGTATACATTTTTTGTATACCTTTCTAGAGTAAAAGAAGGAGATAAGGTTCCTGACTGCTCATTATAAAAATTTAGGCCGAACACATTTTGAAATGAGTCTTCTGAAAGCAGAATTTGGCAAATGGGCAGCAGTGGGAGATTTAAACTGATGTCTGGTGACCTTTGTAAATCAAAGCAAATGATTGCTATGTTTGCTAAAATTGTATTAGCATTGGATGCTTCTGGTACGGTCTGAGCAAATGAAATTTAAAAGGCTGGCTGTCAATCAGCAAATTTTACCTTTTGATTGAGTCTACAAATGCTATAGCATAGACCCTCCAGGCAGGAGTTTGAGGCGCTGCTTTATTTGATGCCCACATGATTTAATACTTTCAGAAAGTGATTTTGTTTGTAGTAGAAAAGCACGATGAAAAGAGGCACAACCCCGAGTAAGGAGTTAAGATCAATTCCCGCACGTTCCATTCTGGCATGGCGCATCCTTTGGTTGCCACGGTACTTGTTTGAGCATCCGGGGGAAGTGGCTGTCTGCCGCAGAGCAGGGCTGCACCACCATGTGCTCTGGCTCAGGAAGGACCAAGCATAGCTGCAGCTGCCATCTTTTGCATTGCCCTCAGTAGGCAGGGGCTGAAGCAGGAAAGGGGGCCCTGCCCTCTTCACTCCTCACCCACCCCCCCCCCCCCCAAAAAAGGGAGGCCAAGACTTGCAACCTCTCATTAACTTCTATTGTATGAATAACCTCTAGCAACTGAAAATAGTACTGGTGATTTGGAGACTTAGGTGCTATTCTGGCAATTCTAGTTAGTTTACATGCAAGATTCACACTAGTGGGAATAGGAATGGAAGAACTGTCTCCCGTGAAGCTGCTCCTAGATCAAAAATGCCCCCACTGTCTTCACTATGGTACTACTGTGGCACCAAGGAAAACAGAAGCACTGTTTTCTGGCAGAACTTTCTGCAGCCTCTTTTACTCTTGCTTTCCTCTGTTCCTCTTTCTGTTCTGTATGCTTTTTCCTTGCTGCTCTCTTCTACATTCAGTAACTCCTTCTGATTTCACTTATTATTTCTTTACACGCTTAATCCAAGGCCATCTGTTTTAATGACTTTTTTTCCTTTACTCCCTGAGAAACATCTGCATTCTTGTTCTCCCCAGCACTTTTTTATATGGCATCACCAACAGGTTTTAGCGGGCTGCGAGTCTCCCCGTGCTGCCAGCCAAGCAAGTCACTGCACGCAGCAGGCCGGCCAGCCTCACCTGCGTGTTTCCCCTTTGGGATGTTCCTGGTGACTGCTGCTGTGTTCAGCGCAGCGTGTCCCAGTTTCTGTGCACGTGCTGGGGTTACAGGAAGGGCTGGCATAGAAAGCAATCTGGCATCTTCTGCAGCTCCACTTCTCCTTTTTTTTCCCCCCATGAAAGAATCTCAGTGTCCTTTTCATGAAAATTAACCCATGTGGAACAATTTTTTTTAACATCTTCGGAGGAATACAGCATACAATTTTTCTTGTAAGTCTATCTGGACCGCTTCAAGAAGCTGCACGGAGTAAGCTGGGACTGATTGGCAGCTGTCAGCCACTGGTTGTACATGTTCAGTGTTTTCTTAGGCAGGATGAACTGCCAGCTGCAGCTTTCTGGGATGTAGCAGGAGGCAGGGCAGCATTTTCATTTAATTGCTTGTGGAGATAGCTGCAGGATTGTGGTGTCAGAATGTGGTGAGGTCTCTGGGGATTTCTTGTCATTTTGTTGTCACAATAAGGTCATAGTTGTCACAGTGGCTTAGTGCAGCCGCAGAATATGTGTACAATTATTTATGCAACCTGAAAATGTAGCGCAGTAATAAAGTGCAGTGTTGATGTGTCTGTGATTCTCATTCATTTGCGTCTCCTAATGCTTCTTTTGTCCTCTGCTGTATTATCTAAATGCTTATTTTTCATGTTTGAGATTTATGAAGATGTTAAAATGCTGTATTCTATCAGAGCAGCTGTATTTTGCAATATCTTAAATGTGATTCTGCTTGTGGGTTTGTGTCTTTCAGCCATCTTTATTACCTAGACATTTCAGCTTGATGAATCCATATTTATAAGGAATTTGTTACACAGTAGAACTGCCATTGCATTGTTAATACCAACGTGACAGGCAGCCTGAAAGCGAGGTGTCAGGCACATCTAGGCAGTTTCCACTTGAGTTTTCTCGACTGTACTAAAGCCTGGCCAGTCCGTGTTGTGGAGCATTTGCAAAGTGATATGAACACAGTGCAGAGCTACTGATAAATCACAGGAAAGCAAACACTGGAGATAAAAGTGGGGTTGCTTGGTCTCCACCCCTCTCCAGCGCAGGCTCAAAGCTGGCTTTGCTTGAGAACTGAAGGGTTTCTGCCCTTCTGTGTCACAGGAGATCCTATTCAGGTTTGTATGTTCTGTATGCATAATATTAGCCTTTAGCAGGAGTGGATTTTTTCAGCAGAAATGAGCTTAGTTGCTCTACGTGCAAAAAATCCTTTCTCTCTATTGTGGTTTTGAAGGCCCTTTACCCACACTATAATCTTTGTGTCTTTCTTCTTGTCTCCTGTGAGATGGTGCAGTTCAAGCATCAGGGTTGAATCAGAAGAGCTCTTACCCTGTGAACAATACGAACAATGCTCCGATTACTCTCTTGCCTGTATCTGAGGGATTAGACCATGAACTCTTAGCTGAAAACACCCCTGGCAGGTTGCTAATATGCACAGACTTGCTGGCCCAAGCAGAATTGCTTACATTAGTAAAAACATCAATGTGAATTTGCTACACCGCTTACCAAAAGTCATAGTACTGCAGCCATTGCACAGTATGGCTGGAGTAGCTTTCCTGATGCTTCTTTGTGCTTTTAGTATTTGCATTTGTCATGACGTCAGTGCATCTCACTTCTGCCTTCATCTTTGTTTAGTTTCGTTCATTTGTTATGACATACTTGAGAAATTCATGATTCTATGATTCTATAGGTTGCTGCCTTTTCTCCCAGGACTTCAACTGGAGATTTTTTTAGGTGTTGCAGAACAGAGATGAAATCTGAGCTCATGGAACTAATCTGATCAAACAGGAGTTAATCTAACGCCAATCTGCTGATCCATATAAAACATCTATGTCCAGTATTTTGTTGTCTCTATCCACCAGAGGAAGCAAAAAAGATGAAGCCCACATGTAGGATGGCTGCAATCAGGCACTGCAGCTGCAAAGAATTTCTCAGGAAAGATGAACGTGGTGATCACAGTCCAGCACGTTAACCTAAATGTTCTAATAAATGGATGTGCACGAAGCTAGCCTCTCTGATAAAGGAGGGATGGAGCTGAAAAACATCCCTGGAAATCTGGAGGACTTTTAAGGTGAATAGGAGAAGGAAGAGAAAAATGTGCCTTTCAGGCTGTAATGAAAGATGGCTTTGGAGGAGGTGTGCGTGCCAGGAGCCTGAGGCAGGAAGCGGAAGGTAGAAAATTCAACGTCTTTGAACACTGACAAATCTCCTGGCTGTGCTTATGGTCTGACAGCATCTCCTCTCTGGCTGCATCAACATGAGGGTTATTCATCACTTCTGTAGCTTCATCATTAGGTAACGCTCACACCCTTTCTATCCATACGCATTTCTGCCTGTCTGGGGAGCTGAAGAACAGCTTCGTGCAGTTACTTCATCGGGAAAGTGCACAAACATGCATGTCATACTCTGTTTCAGATGATGTGATTTATGTCTCAGAACCACTTTTGTGTTTGTCTGCCGCAACCATTTTAAGCCTGAGTTGTTGATTTTAGAAACTGCTATTTTGCTATCCATCATCAGAGGTTTGGACAAAGGTTTCTTCTGATCAGATATTTGTCTTTGCAACATTCTCCGTGAGACATCCCCGTGCATCCTTTGATGCAGTTTAGGAATGGCTGGAAGTAGTGACACACATATGGATGGGGGGTTTTCATAGAATGTGTTTTGGGAAGCAGTGGTACCTTTAGCAGTTATGCCATCACACTTGTCAGGAGACAGCTGAGTACAGCAGCTGCACAGAGCTGTTTCTTTCTAAAAGCTATTTTATAGGAAGCATAATTCATCACACTGATCCACTGCTACCATAGTTGATGGGTAGGCCATCAGCAACCAAACCAGAATAACGGATCAGAGGTGTTAGGGTCTTTGGGTTTGCGTTTCTTCCTTAAATATCGTTGTGTGCAAATCTCGGTGGTGGTTTTGCTGGTGACGGTAGTTATGTTAGTCGTTCACGTGATGTGCCACAGGTGGTAGCATTTGGGAACAGGGAGGACCATTCAGTACTTCTGCTACTAAGCTTTATGAATATACTTTATATCTAAGGTGATGATATTTTGAGGTCGAACTAAAGAATGTGTGGAAAGAGTGGTGGAACGCATTTGCAGATAACATATAAAGCAGATCCTCCTGCTTAAGGTACAGAGTTTCTGCCATGTTCCTTTAGCAAGCTATGCACATGATGATAAAAAATCATTTTGAAATGCATTCTGATTTGACCATGCTTGTGAGCTTTCTTGTTTTAGCCGAGCAGATTTCTGTATCTGAATTTCCCTGAGGGAAACTTTGTAAGCAGTTTAATCAAAACTTTAGCGTCTAACACTTACAAAAATAGACATTGTGTAACTGATCACAGGAACTACACTTTATGCTAGAGTGCAAGTACCAGAAACTTTGGCATAACTAACACAGTCTCCTATGCAAATATTCATAGCGGAAAAGCAATGAATCCCTTTCCAAAGGGCCAGTGCAAACTTTTCGATGATGCATAAGCCTGCTTTTGTGGGAGCAGGTGCTTAGCAAGCCCTGAGGATTCAGATTTCAAAACAATCTGTACTCTGAGTTGACACGTGTAAATATCTTGGAATCAAATTTTCTAACTCTTATACGTTTGCTGTAAATTCTGTATGCTGTGAATGTAGTGATGTATTACATGGCATGTGAACGTTCTGTACGAGCAGAAATTCTGTACGGTCATCTCAGTCTGAAGCAGGACTGCATCAGCTTTAAGCTGGGCTATAACAAAGCTGTAACTGATGGTTTCCAGGTCTTCTTGCCAAGGTGCCCATTTTGATCAGTCGTAGCAAGAGACCCTCACTGTATAAATATCCTTTTGTTAAAGACAGCAGACGGGTTCTATTCTGTCCTCAGAGGCAGTGGCATGGTGCCAGCGACAGCGGCCAGCGATCCAAAGTGTTGTGTTTAATCACAAGATTAATTTTTCTTTTTATTGTCTTTTCCTTTCAATATCACCAAGTATGACATGTTGTAAAACAGTAACACCAGTTGAACAAGGGTTGGCTAGCATCTCTGAGCCCCCTGGCTATGTTGATAGCAAAAATGAACATTTGGCTTGATGCGCAGCCAATAGAGACTCCCAGAAAACCAAAGTGGGAAAACACACTTGTCAATGAATGGGCCGTGTGCCTGATGAAGGGGAAGCAAGAGGCACCAGGGTGTAAGATCTGCAGTTAGGGATCACTTTCTTTCTTTCTTACATGTTTTCAACACTGACTGTTTCAATATTGTGTCAGATACCTGAGTTTTCAAGTTCTAGATCCAGCCTGTTGATGGTCTGTGGTTCTTTTAGGTGTCATTTATTTTAGTGCCAGGCTGGCTGTATGCAAGTTAGTTTATAAAAGGAGATGGCAGTTGATCCAGATCAAGTTAAAGATGTGTACTCATCTTTCTGAACACAGTGACTGCAGGAGGATGTGCTTTGCACTGAATCATGTAAGAAAAATTACAGTTGTTTTTTTCTCAGAAGGATGACGATCGATTCAGACAGTCTGCAGCTGTGACTGGGTGAGCATCCCAGTGCTCTCTGCCATTATGCAGAAACCTGATCGTAGGTAGGAGGAGTTGTGGGGAAGAAAAATATCAGCAAACAACCATGTTGATTCATCTTTGTTCAGGGGGGTGCTGGCAGTGTTTGTGTAGCAGAGTTTGGTCTGGATGTAAGAATTGATCACTCTGCTTGGCAGGGTAGGATATGTGAACTTCCAGAACCTGCTGTTCGGGGGATTATTAATTACATTGAAACTTCAGATATACTCTCCTCTATCTACAATCTATACTGTAAACTATGAATTTTATGCTCTTTAAAGTCACTGCTGCTAAAGACAAATGATAGAACTTTACAGTATATGGAGGAAGATACCCTCAGGGCAGTGTTTCTTTACATTAAGATTTGTTTGTGAGTTGGAATAGTTTTACTGGTATCTTCACCTTAGAGGTATAGATTTGTGTGTGCTGTTTTCAGCCAAAGTTGCATTTTATCAGCTTTTCACAGTCAATAGAAGGGGCAAGCAATAATCAGTTAATCTACACTATGAATAATGTGTCTGCTAAAACATCAAGAACCATTGCGTGGCACAGCCTGATGCTGATGCTGATCTGTCAAGGCTGAATTCCCTTGAAAGCAGTTTCAGGTTGCTGTCTCGGCTTGCGCTTGGCTTTAATACCCATTTTACAGGGGTTGCTTCTGTCATTATTATCTTCTGCTAAAGGTCCTTCTGCAGTGAAACTGTTCTACCGTTGATACTCTTGAGAAAAGATTACAGTAACTCAAGAGTAAAATGCATGAGCGCTTCTCATGCACTGTGGTGCCATGGTTGTATGTCACTTTTCAAACAGCCTTGTATGTCTCAAGGATTGAAATGTAAAGCTGACACCTCTCCCCACCTATCTGTGCTTGCAGACCTGGCAGGGGTGGGACTGGGTATGGTTATGCATTTATGTAAATAGAAGGTATTGAATAGAGATTGCAGGAAGAAACTGCAAGCAAACAGCTGTCTTTGCAAATTTAGTGTTTATAGCAGAGTTAAAATGCCTTACTGTTTAGAGTATTATTTGCCTTAGGCATTGGCATGGATGGTCACGTTGGCTCAGGCAGTCGTGTTGGCTGAAAAGAATTCCCTCACTGCCTCTTCCACACAAGAGATGATTAAGTAGATAACAGCAACAATTGGCTTTTCTGGTCTGGCCTTGACATATGTTCCAAACACCTTCTTCAGCGTCCAGCTCCATTCTTTTTCATGGCTGCAGTGCTCCACCCTGCTTTACCATCACTGCCACTTAGGCACCACAGGGGCTTCATCCTCAGCTTGCTTTCTAGTCAAAAGTGAACAATTTTAAAAGATTCCTGTTGGGTAGCATGTGCATTCTTTATACATGGGGAATGTTTCTTATGCATCAATAGTGTGCAGAGTCTTCTGGAGTTACTAGACAGCTCCACTGAAGGAGAAAAGTTCAAAGCAAAAGTTACATGAATTACATGAGGAAGTCTTTTTGATATCCAAGAGCCCAAAACCTGCTTGACACACTTATTGGTTTCTGAACAGAATTTGTCAGCTGTCCCAGAGCTGCTCTGCAGAAGAGGCTGCAGGGCAGGTGATGCTGGTGACCCACCTGGAGTTAGGGGAGGTGATGAGGAATCTTCCACCGAGCAGAAGGTGTGCAGCAGCTTACTAGGAGGGTTGCTTCAGTGATTGAAATGAAAATATTTCCGTGCGTTTGGCTAAATAGGTGAGCGGATCTGCACTGCAGATACAGGAAGGTTATTTCAGCACAGCATAGCAGTGATAACTGATTGACTAAAATGTGACAGTACAGAGACTGAAAATGGAGAGAAGGTACAGTGCAGTTTCTTCGCCTTTCACTGAATACATAGAGAATGGCACCGTTACTTAAAGAAAAAGAGGAAAAAAAAATAGTAAAATATGCCTTTTCTATTCAGTGGGTAAAAAAAAGTGGTCATTGAAAAATTCAGAAATTCCCCAAACTCAGAATTTGGCAGAGGAATAACGAGCAGATGAATGTCGTTCCTGATAAACCCTTTAGATCCAGATGCAGCTCTTATCTTGCCTGTTCGCCTGCGCCGGTTTCTGTGCAGTCACGCTGTGGTTGCAGTGGATGTGAGGGCGGCTGCACCTCTGTGTGATAACGCCTGCATGCACCACAAGGTGCGGCGTTGCAGGTGGCGTCCGACACAGAACCAAATGACAGCCAAAGATTAAAAATGTTCTGTTGGTTTGTTCAGCCAACAAATTCACTACGTTCA
Source organism: Gallus gallus (assembly GCF_016699485.2). NCBI lineage: Eukaryota > Metazoa > Chordata > Aves > Galliformes > Phasianidae > Gallus > Gallus gallus. Next base: position 1,393,962 of record NC_052546.1, read on the forward strand.
AATACTCGAACAGCAAATGTCCTTGCCAAACAGAGGTCGTAGAACAAATCTTGCTTTTCTCTGCCTGCAAGCCAGCGTGGCTCAGTCACCGATTCCAAAATGCTTGGGGCTGTACCAGGGGGTCAGGCTGGTTCAGGACCACTGGCACAGCCACACCGGGATGGCATCGCTGCGCAGTGTGCCTTTGTGGGACAGCTGCAAATCATTTACTCTGCTGCCTGAGTCACAGTTTAGGAACCCTTAATCCAAAACGAATGCTGTGAATCGTCCCCTGTGGACCCAGTGGAGTCAACTGAGCTGAAGACAGATGGGAAATTACAGCAATTTGCAAGAGGGATGTTTCAGAGTGGTTCTGCCTTTCGTGATCTGTGCTCAGGGTGGGAGGCTGAGCTTTTGCTGTGTTGCAGGCTGCTCGGAGCTGTGTGCTGTGTGTGCACAGTGGGCTGGAGGAGACGTCAGTCACGGGTCCCCTAACCCCTCACTGCAGGCTTTCTGTTTGAAGGGAGCAGAGCACTTTTAAGTTAGTTCTTTGTCACTGACTGTGCTGTTGTAAATGAGCAACATAAGATGATTCGTAATCTGAACAACTCCATGCCTGCGTATTTGTGAGGGCGTTTGGAATCGAGTCGAATGCGTAGGAAACAAAATCCTGGTAGAAAGTGGATCTGTTCTTCCCAGCCCTCTGCTTGGGCCTCCCAGCACTGCTGGCAGCACAGCTGTGGCCTGCAGAGATGGGTGCTGCTGTGCACCCGGCCTGAGCGCTGCCTGGGCAGACTTGGGGCTGTTTCTGGAGCTGTTACAGTGCTCTGGGTTGACATTAACCCCATGTTGTGCTGCTGCAGTGGTGATGTTCATGGCAGTGTTCTGCTCTCTTGACATCTGTTGCTCTTCAGAGTGAGAATACTTCTATTTTCTCTTCAGCTGTGTGCACCGTATCTTTAGGATAACCAACTCATTATCTCAAGCCTTTTTTTCTATGACATTCACAGACTGTCCTTGAGAAACTAAAGCCATGGTTATGTGAATTCAAGAGAAGCAGGAAACACTGAAGGAGGTCCTGCATATCAATTACCAAAGGCCACAGGCAGATATATTTCCTCGTCTGGTACAACCTGGCACTTCTGCTTTTCTTTCCAGTAACCTTTTGAAGGAGGGCTATTTTCTATATAGCCTTTGCAAATGGTGAGTTTTGCAATTCAGAAATACTAACGAATCTTAAGTGTCTTTTAACTCAGAGAAGTTGGTGGCTTCTGTTCCTGGCTGGAAGGGGCACGTTCAGAACACAACCACCCAGTGGCCGCGGGTCTGTGGGCTGCCTGGAGCCCTGCAGAGGGAGATGAGGGAGCTGCACCCACTTTGTGCTTTAAAGAAGCAATAGAGAGTTAAAGTGCCTGAGTGTGCAGCACTCCATTTTGGGGAGAAAAAGGGAGAATCCAAACAATTTCAAGAATCAAAGCAAGTAATGTGAAAAGTAAACAGATGTCTTCATGGCTGCGCCCCTGTGATGTGCAGCTCCACACTTCCCCTGGCCTGTCTGCTATTGAAGAGGAATGCCAAGGTATGCCAGAGCTGTAGGCATTCTCTAGTGGAAGCCAGAGCCACTTTGCTTGTGGCATGTGATTTTCAGGAAATACTGAAGGAGAGAGGAAGAGGAGGAGTAATAAGGGGTTAATTCAGAACAGCTCAAACAGTTCATTATTTCCATTCTGCCGTGTTAGCTGTTTAGCAAGAAGTAAATATTCATATTTTCCTGAAGAGTAAAATGATGTATCCTACTCTTTAAATCAAATCAAGGGACAAAAAAAAAAAAGCCACCAAAATCCAAGTGGATGAATTTGAACAAAGTTCTGGAATAAGGGGATTTTAGAAGTACACATACAAATGCCATTGCTATTGGAAGTGGTGGAAGAACTGCACAGACACAACATCATCCCATAGTTCAGATCTGTATCCAAACCTGTTGCTTGACAGTTTGGCCTGGAAATTTCTCAACAGTTAAATCATAATGCTTGATGCTTCTCATTCTGGTCCCAGCTGGGAATCTGGAAAGTATAATGCTTAAGCCGAGTATTCACTTTGATTCTTGGTAATAGGAACAAGTTTTATCTTTTTGTTTTCTTTTCTTTTTTTTATTTCTTCTAAATTGATCTCCCTGCAGCATATTGCTAGCAGATGGTGACACATATGCCATTTACATACTCTTCTATTTTGGTACAGGAGCTGCTAATTGTCCTGTTTTGGCTCAGGAGTATATTAAGTGTATTAAGCGTCTCTAATGCATCTCAGGTAATTATAATCCTGACTTGTGTTGCTGAATTATGGCAACATAGTTGGAAGATTTTTAGTGCCTTCAGGTCCAGTGCACAGTTACACCTCTTCTGATAACTTTGTGGTTCTTTTGGATAAACATCCCTGCGTATCACAAACCCATAGACTTTTAGTGAAATCTGAGGTATTAGCAAGGAAAATGACAGAACAGCTACTCAGTATCCACTGCAGTATATGAGCAAGGTTCTCTCTGTCTTTGGGAGATGGTGGGGCTTAGGGTAGAGCAAATAATGCACAAATTATTTTCGCATCTGTGGCTGCCACTGAGGTTCCCCACCTCAGTGCACTTCAGAATGCATTGGCAAGAAACAAATCTGTATTCCAGGTTGAATCGCATTTCCCTGTCTCTGCAATCAAGATTATATATCTTAGGATGTTTTCCAAGCCAAGTAATTTTGTTTTCTGTCAACCTGAATTGAATACCTGTGCACCAAACCAAATATTGGAAGACTCCCTTTATGTCTTTCCCATGCTGCCAGAAACATTTAGACCTAAGATGCTGCTGCTGTGTTTCATCACTTAGATGAAAAAGCCAGTTAATATGACAGTCACTATGTAATTTAGGTTTTTATTGCTCCTCCAAAGCATTTTTGTCTTTGCCAGGTGCTGTAATAAGGTTTTACCTGCAGGAGAAGCTGCCTCCAGAACCCTGCCCTAATGCTGTCAGGTGAGCAGGGGCACTGCTGTGTGTGTAGATAAGAGAAGCTCAGGACTCAGGCTCAGCTTGTGCTGCTAAAACTGGAAACCTGTAGTCTAATCTATGGGACATAGTTGTTTAATTGTTAGCGAGGAGTCTGATTCTGCTTCTATCTTAGTGGCTCTTTGGTTGCTGATTCAGAAGTGCCTGAGGGCTGTCCTGCATGCAGCAGCAGTAGCGCTGTGGGCTTTTGCTACACGAAGACTCGTGTTTTGCTGCTCAGCCTCTTAATCCGCTGTAGGATAACAGGAGGGAGACCAGAGGAAATAGAGCCTGAAAGTTACTTAGTGATTTTTTGGGAGACTGAAGTAAGGAGAACAACTCTATATAAAGAGAAGACAGACTTCTAATAGAAAGGTGCAGAAAAGGGCTGTTCAGACAGTGCAGCTCCCTGCCCAAAACTAGAAAGTGGAATAGAGATGATGATGTTATTGGGAAGGGTAAGGATGATGAGAACAGCTGATGTTTCCTGTTTCTTCATCTTGGTGAATGCAGATGGAAGAATGCATTTAATTTTGTAACAGTTCCACTGCAGTGAGCAATGGCACTTTGTTTCATTACTGATATTGAACCCTTGGTTTTGGTTGTAACCTTTGCTTTTTTGGTTTTAACACGCATCTCTTGCTTTCAGTATGATCCCGTATGTTTGCTTACTGGCTTGTGTGTCCCACCACCCCCTGCTGGAAGGAACAAGGATTTCTCAGCTGTGGCCTCGTGCCCCAGGCAGCCTGAGTCCTGCAGCAGGAGCAGGCTGTGTGCTGGTGTGGGAGAGGCCCAGTTCTGCCCTGCTGTTACTGGCATCCATCCGGCAGAGAAAAGAGTGCTGTACTGAGGTTTGGTGTGTAAAATGCTGTTTAGTTGCAGGGCAGTGCAGGGCCAGGTGAGATGGTGAGCGCAGGGTCTGTGATAGCAGGGTGCTGAACTAGATGACTTGTCCTGTTCTGTTTTGTTACCTTGACCACCGTTGTTAGGTCTGTAAATTTGAGGATTAATGGTGTTGCCAAAATAGACTGACTCACTGATGGTTCTCCTCTGATGTCCTGCCTGGAAAGGTGGCTGGTACCAGCTGCTGGCTTGGGAAGGGGTAAAATGCCCCAAAGCAGGTAGCCACAGGGAGCATTCTTCTTCAGAATAGTTTCTTTCCTAGGCTAAAACATAGAGCTTGTCTGTCATTTTTATCTTCTTACATCTCTGCATTTTTTTCTTAAATTCTTCACGTCTTAAGGCCACTTTATACCAACCACGTAAATACTGTTTTTCAGTGTGAGATGTCATGCTTCCAGTTCACGTTTCCATAAAACTGCTTTGGGAAGGTATCCCAGAGGGAAGTTACAGATGAGATTCTAAGAGGCTTTTGTTTTATTATGATGTGTCTGTTCCTGTATTTGATATATGAGAATGTTTACACTCTTCATCCTATCTTCTTTATCTCTTTGCTGTAGAGATACCTCTATGTCTTTGTTTTGTTCATCTCTTCTGTAGAATATGAAGTCTCTAATCTTTCTAGTTCATACAGGGAACCCTTTCAATACATGCTGTAGTTCCATTCACGGTGTCTAGAGCTGTTCAGATGAGATCTCAGACAAGGACTGGCTTCCTTCCCTGCACAAGCAAGCTGTTGTACAGATGAAAGAATATGCACCACAGCTCTGAAACATGTTATTCAGGCCACAGACAGGTATTGTGTCCGGATTTCAAAGGCAATACATGATCCAGACAAGTCTGCAAGAACCTCTGGTCTTAATTAGCTGTAGATTTCCTGAGCAGCTCTCTCAAGTCATGGAAGAAACATAAAGGCCTTGCAGGATTTTCCTTCCCCTCCTTTGTACAAGGCTCTCTAATGGCCCCAGCACTGCAGAGAGCAGCTCTGTGTTGTAAAGTCACTTTGGATGTGTACCTTGTAAGAACATGTCCAGCCTACTGGCTGCTGGGTCCATTTGCTTCCACTGTAGGCTTGGGATGGCGGGATTGCTTCCAGACTTGAAGATGATGGTGGTATGGTTGTCCCTATGGTTATGTCACTCAGTGTTGGCTATTGGTATTGATCCTATTCCATATTTCTTCCTCATCAGTTCACATGACAGTAATGTCTTTTCTTAGATATTTAGAGACACTTAAAAAGGAAGAAAAGGAACATGCTCCAGAGCTTTCAAGTAGCTTTGTGGAAAAGGTAGAATATATTTTATTTTGGGAGTGATGTATAGCCCAGATAAGACTTTTCACCAAGACCCATTATATCTCAAGTTGAATTCTTAATTGATTTAGCTCCTCTGATCTGTACTTTGCCAGACATGAACCACTCACCTTTGGACTGAGTCCAGGGTGTAATGGAAAGTTCGCTGAAACCTCATCAGCTTTTGTTAAACCTGAGTGAATTTCAGCCCAGCACATTTCTTGTGAATAATTAAACACAGTTAAGCAGCTGATGGATTTGAACCTCTGGCTCCAGTGTTCAGCTGTATTTCACAAGGAATGGGCTCATGAAATTCATGGGGTTTTTTATGGGTCTTCTTTTGGCCTCCTGTGATGGATAACTGCATCTGGCAGCCCAGGGTGGATGTTTTTCCATCTCCCACTCATTACTAGCATGAGCTGCTCCATGTGGCACTCCTCTCTCATCAGTTTCTGTTTCTCAGTGGTAAATTCTCCAGTATTTATTTCTCCTTTTTCCCTTTTTATGTAACATTCAGAGTTGTTATCCTTTACTTTAATATCACTTTCTATCAGTACAACTGCTATAGTCACAGTGAGGGTGTAGTGCTATGGCAACAGTGTATTAGCTGCGATCTTGCCAATGAGTAAGACACAGCACAGAAATCAGGTGATTTATCAAAATCTGCTGTGGCAGAACTGAGCAATGAGCTGGTGGCCTGAGCTATCCCAGGACCTGCCCATCTCTTTCATGTTGGTTATGACACTCGGGTACGTTCTCTGCTGACAGTCTCTAGTGATGCCATTTTAAACCTGACTTAGCACCTTGCAAATATTTTTAGATGTGCAATAATCTCCCAGCTATCTTTGGTAGTGAGCAAAAATGGAAAGCAAGCATTTTTTTTTTCTGTGACTTTTCCACAGAGGTACTTTCTGTGATTTCTGTGTTAGATTTCCATTGCTAAAGGCTGCGAGTGCTGCCTTCCACCATGGGGTACCCTGAGCTCCAGCTGTGGCCCTGCAGGGTGCAGCCATGCACCTCTGTCCCACGTGCACAGCTGCCATGGGCACTGCAGCACTGTACATTTGTTCAGCCTTTGCCCAGAGGTGGCAATGATAAGAAATCCCTTACACAGATGTTATGTGTGCAAATATGTAGATGCTCCTCGCCATCAGGGTTTGGCCAGAAGCTCCTGGAGCAGTATCAAGCAAGAGCAGGCTGCTGCAGACATAAGGACACAGAAAGTTTTCAGTGAGACTGGTACCAGTGCTTAGGCAAATTATGTTTGCTTGTTGCTCCTTCATACCTAATTAGTTTCCACTTCTACTTGCATGCACTGAATCAGTGAATTCGTATTAATGTTGTCACTACCCTAATAGTACAGGAAGGTGATTTGAGTTAAAAGGTGCTTTATTTTTCATGCTATAAGCCTGTGCCTTGTGATTTGAGTGGACATTGTTTTATTGCATACCAGCATACTGAAGTCAATTATCAGGTACTGCTGAACAGTTAAATGAGCAGTCCTAGGAGTCTTCTTATTAGGTGTGAGTAAGTATTCCAAGTTCGGATATCTGTATGCTTGAGGTTCCCACGTCTTCCTCATCCCCTACACAGGCAGATCATACCATCTCTGCTATGAAGACCTGTAGACTCCTGCTGCTCATCCTGCCCCATGTCTCTGGCTGCTCAGGAGCACTCAGCACCCTGGAAGCCCTTTGTGCACACATACCTGCGTAAAATGGACTGGTGCTTCATTCTCCATGTGAATCATGGATGCATCCTCACACTCTGAGCCCTGAGCTGGGCTCACAGGATACTAATGCAGGGCCAGCAGCTTTACTCTAGAAGAGGCATTTTGAGGTTTGCAAAATCAGATGTGATCCCTTCTCTCACTTGCAGTGGGGAAGATGAGCTGTTGGTGGTTTGTGCCTCATTTGCAAAAGGCTGAACCAGGGTGGAGAGGAGAAGCAAGATGGATTTCAGTCCCTCTGCAAGCCAGTATCAGTGCCAAGGCTAGAACCCAGTTCTTGAAATCCCAAGCTCCATCCTCTGTGTCCTAACGCTTCTCTGACCATTTGTAAGGTTTTAATGAAAAAAACCCAAACCTTAATTTGCAGCAGGATTCAAGAAAAATGTCCCATTCAATTACTTAATTTTAGGTGAACTGTAATTGTAAGGCATAAATGTGTGCTGATCCAGAGCACCAAGCAAAAGAGCAGAAAGGATTATTTGTTGTTTAATTTAGCAGAGGAAGGCAGTTGGTGATGCATGAGTTGGTCTGACACCTATCAAGTTTTGTGATCTTATTTGTTAATCTTTTTAACTTTATGTTTTATTAGGATAGATTTTCAAGAGCAAATAGGATAAATGAGATTGTCTGTCACCCCGAATCACTCTCCTCTGAGTTACGAGCAGATTCACTCTGTCGAAGAAGTATAATTATGAGGAAAATGCTGCCTGTGTAATTGTGTGCTTCGTTCAGAAGAATCTGAGATCCATAATTATCCTCGGCGTGCCAGGGCAGCGCGTGCTGGCTCTTCATTTCAACAGTAAACAGAACCATGGAAGGTTTCTGTCCTGCGTGCTTACGGAAGTAGCACAAAGCAGCACAGCTGGCGCCCCCAGGAATCGCAACGTTATCCATCAGGGCTCCCGGTTCCAGTGAGGGATCTAAATTAACTTAGAACAGAGCACTGATGATGCAGTGCCTTTGAGAAGTGCTGGGGTGGTTACCTGGAAGGTCGTTGTTGACTGTGGGGTGAGGAGCACCGCCCGTGCGGAGCAGAGTGTCTTTGGAGCTGTAGATGCACCAGGTGAGGCAGGTGTAGCTGCTGGGACACAGGCAAGTCCCTGCACACACCCCGTGTTGGTCCCATCACTTACCTTTTCCATGGACATTGCCTTTGAGTCCTGCAATGATGGCGGTTCTCCAGCTGCTCCAGCAAGTGCAAAGGGCTGTTTCTTCAACTGTGTGATTCCATGGTGAGATGAGCTGGTGACACAAAAACCATAGCCTCCTGAAAGCTTGGGTTTGTCAGCCAACCAGAGAAAGCTTTGAGTCCATGTGGTGTTTATCTGAATTTGTAACAGCTTCTGTTAAGAAAAGCCTATGAAAAGTTCGTCTAGGTTTGTCCCAGAGATGAGCATTATTGCTGCAGGAGGCAGCTCTCCCAGAGGAGGAAATACACGACGTAGGCTCACTGTGGGGCCTGTCCAGACCTTTCTGCAGCTTCCTTCTCAAGGCAGAGTACAGAAGGTCGGATGCCAGTTTTGCCTGATGGGTTAGCAATGAAACCAGCCTGCCAGACGTGGATTACAATTTCTGTTACTTTGGCTAAAACTGTGTGCGCATTAGAGGAGAAGGTTGGAGAGGATGCCTCACGTTATGTGAGTCCTATGAGCAGTTTGATTTTCTCTTTCAGACCATTTTACAGTTATGAGTCAGGACTTGGTCTCACATCTGTTTTTATCGATCAGCCCAGTTTACAAATGAGGCCTCTTCTGACCCATCTAAAATTTTATGTAATACCTTATACTGCATAAACATTCTGGGAAGAAAAAATGGAAGGATGGTGCACAGACCTTCTGGCTAGTACATACAGTGACTCACTCTATCCTTTATTTCAGCTTCCATGAAGTATTTTCAGACACACTATTTACCCATTAAATGAGCTGTTTAGTTTAGCTTATGGCTCAAGTTTTTCATAGTATTTTGATGTATTTGTTGGGAGCACGACAAGAGAAATAACAAATGAGGACATTAACTCTTCCTTACATTAATCATCTGAGGGAGTCTCTCATGTAATCTTTCTGTGAATTAGCAGCTATCTGTAAGAAAAAATCTCTTCCTGCCTGCTCACAAAGGGAGAAAATGTGGTGTCCTTCCAATGCTGGCCACAAGAGTACATGTGTTTAACAGTGTCTCTTCAAGGTCAGTAACACCATTCTCAGCTGTTCAAAACAGCACATCAGTAGCACAAGCAGTGCAAATTAGTTTTGGGAGAATGTTGGGTGTGTGTTGTTGGTTTTTTTTCTCTCTGCAGGCTTCAGCCTGGCAGACAGCCTGATTCAGCTGTAGATGTAACTCAGGCAGAATGTGATCTGGAATGCTTGGTTTATGCATATGGTGGCAAGGTGCTGCTGCTGACTGGCTTGAGCAGTTTGCCAAGGTCCCTGCTGGTAGGGCAGGTGGGAACTGAAAGAGAAATAAGTTTGCTGTAGTGCTTAGCAGTGAGCTTTAGAGAGGCTGTAAATGGCTGAGTGAGTAAATGCTGCATTTTATTGGATCCAGTTACCTGTCTTGGTCCTGCCCTCCTCTGCAGTGGGAAATGATCATTGCAGTTAGAGCAACTGTCCCGTAACTAACAGACGTTTCTCCATGCTCTTTCCAAAGTCCCCTTGTTTCTCTCCTTGTCCTTTTGCCCCACCCAGTTACGTGTGCTGGATGTGCTGTGTCTTTTAGTGTTTTGGAACAGTACTCCCATGGCAGTTCCCATTCACTTTCCTTCTGGCATTCCCAGGTGCTGCAGCCACTTGCAGAGCTCATGCTCCAACCAGATTTCCACCAGGGAGAGGTTTTGTGGTGTTGGTTTTGCCTGTTATTGGAGTTGGAAACCACTCAGGAAGATGCTGTGGGATGTGAATGTCCTTTGCATTGTACCTACTGTGGTGATCGAGGGTGTAAGAATCCTGTTTTGCTTTCTGCCAGTTGAGAACCGAGCACTGTCTGTAACCAGGCAATGTACACGATAAACAGAACTGCAACAATAGAATGCAGCTTTTACACAGAGAAGCAAAATGCCAGGTTGCAAATAAAGCAATAGGGTCGCAAAGCCCCACAAGCCATGTGAGCAGCTGGTGCTTTCTGTGCTGGGGAACAAAGCATCTTTACAAAGGGTGGCTGCAGCGTACTGTAAATTGCTGAAACTGGCAACTGAAATTTCTGATGTTAAATTGTGAATCCAGCCTTGCTGAATGGCTGGCGGAGAGCGGATGAGACTGCTTTTGTGATGGTGGTGAATGGGAAAAAACAGCTCGATACAGCCAAAAGAGTCCTCACCTATGACTTTTCTCCTCCACAGGTGCCCCTGGCTAACAAAAGCCATCTCCCCAGCCATCCCGGTGTACAATGGGCTCGTGTTCTTGTTTGTGCTGGCAAACTTCAGCATGGCAACTTTCATGGACCCTGGAGTTTTTCCACGAGGTAACAGAAAATGGGACTGGTGGGTGCCCCCCCCCTTCCCCCCTTTCTTTTCTCTGACAATCTTTCTTTTTACATTTTTAATCTGTTTATGTATTATCTTTTACCCTCAGCTGGCAGTAGAGGTGATATAGTAGTGAAGAGCTTCTGAGACTTCCCAGCTTCCGAGCTGGGAGGTGTCAGTTGTCCTTGCACTCGCTGGGGCTGGCAGTTGAGGGTACAGCGCTGCACAGCATCGTTCTCCTTTGAGCAGCTCTCCTGACTGATGTGATTCCAGTTGCCATCCCTGTGTCATGCTGGCATGTTGGATTTAAGTCGCTGTCTTCACAATAGGAAGTTGAATGTAGTGGAGAGGAGAGGCTGAACTTTCTGAAACACCTTCATCAAAGCAGACTTTCCTTCCAAAAAGTCTTAAAACAAATGTGTAAGCATTGAATGCTAGAAAAGGTAATGATTAAGGCTTGCTTTAGAGTGTTTAAAAATGTATACATTTAAAAAATATCCCTGCTTAAATTAATATGGATGCACAGCTGATTAAGTAGGATAAAGATCTCTCTGCTCATGTAATGGGAACCACAGAGGAGCTCTCTCTTTTAACACAACTTAATGAGAGAATTATCACCTCATTTCATCTGTCTTCCAATAGTTATTCTCATGCAGTTTGCATCAGAGACTGCTCTGAGCAGTCTTGCCAAACCAGTGGATCTGTGCTCTTTGCAAGGTGTTCTTGCCTACCTCTATTCTGTGAATGTAAAAGCTGTTTTGAATTGCCATTGCACCTGACAAGAGCAAAGTACCTGTCCTGACAGCTTCCCTGAATAGTGAGTGCCAGGTTTCTCCAGGTAGCAGGGCATAATGATGAGCATCTGCTGCCCTTCCCTCCAGCTGAGCCCTTTGAACCCCTGAGCAATTACTGCAGCACTCCAGTAAAGGAAACAATTGTGTGTAGAGGCAGCATTCATTCATTTGTGCAGGATGATTTGCATAAAGGTACAAATGTGTACTAGTGAGATTTTCAAAAACGTAAGCACATAGAGCTTTTATCTAGTTTCCTGCATCTTTCAATTCCTCCCTCTCATCAGACATAACCACACTTGAATATGCTGTGAGTGTGAGTTATTGATGGCATCCATGCTCTTTGCCTTCAGTAGGAGGAGAGCTGAAACAATGTTGTTCAGTTTTGAATATCTCGGTTTGGGAATCTAATATCTTTGTACAGTATGGTTTCCTCAAAGAGGAGCTTGCTGACGGACACTTACTGTGCCCTAGTGTGATCAGGACTGAGCCTGTTGTAAATTCATGCCTTCCTTTAGACTTCTCTAACTTCCTCTTGCCAACAAGCTCTTTAGTTTTGTCTTTGCATTTAAAGGAGAAAAGGATATGGAGATCAAATGAAAACTTTGAAATATTCATAGCATCATTAAGGTTGGGAAAGACTGCTAAGATCATCTAGTCCAACCATCAATTAATTCTCATCAACTTCTTTTAATTTCCACTTCCCTTAACACAGAGAAGTCAGGAGCAAAGCAAAAGGAGTGCCCTACAGCTTGCCTTTCTTCCATCCCTGTCTGTTCACTTGTGGCCGCAGGCTTATCTCCCTGTGCCATGCACATACTTGGTCTGGAAGAGGTTGGGAGTAGGGAAAATGCAAGAAGAGATGGGAGTCATACTTAAAGAAAATGAGGGGGTAAAAGTGTAGATGTGTGAAGGAAGCAATCTGATAAGGAAAAGATGGGAAAGACTATAAATACCAGTGCTGGGAGGAAAGAGGAGCAGATGTTATTTCAGATCATAAGTGTTCATGCTAAAAAAGCTATCACCACCCCACGCCACCCACAGAGCTGCAACCCAAGGAGTTCAAAAACTGTGGGAGTGATTTAAAATGATACACGATGGATCTATTTGCTTTCTGCTGTTGAATTTACAGATTTAATCTTGGTTTTCAAGCTTTTTAGCACATTTCTGATAGTTACAAATTCACTTTAAAAACAATAATATAAAAGCAATGAAAAAACAGAGTCTTAAGAAATCACAGGATATGAGATGTGTTATAAAACCAGATTTGGTTGCCTTTTGTCAGCGAAAAATACTGAGAGAATCTGAGCAGTAAGGTACCACCCTCTAGCAATGTCGTCTTGTGCTCAGATCACCTAAAGCTGGTAATAAGGACATCTCTAGCTGTATTTTATGAGCTTACAGGTTCTCTGGCATGGGGGAAGTAAACCTACCTTTTTCTTGTATTACTGAACAAGGCTTGAATTAACCTCCTAGATCTGTTACTCATTTATTGATTCTTTTTTTTTAATTTGCTGGCTCTCTGAATGATCCTGGTATGAACCAGGACTCACTCTGTGCAAGTGAGCTGCCAGTAATACACTAAAATGAACAAGAAAGGGAAGTCGCTGAAATTGAGACTGCCCTGACAAATCTGATTTACAGTCTGAATGGAGTTTGCTGATGTTTGTTGCTGGCTAATTATAAATACCAACTACAAACTGACTTCCAGTATTTTTATGTGAATGTTCTATAAATACTCCTCAATTGTGTGTCAGTTCTGCTAGACTGATGTGTTTATACAAGCATATACCACTGTAGGTAGGTATGTACAACTTACTGACTTTTTGACTGCATAGTCAGAATTTTAAAAGTGTTTAAATGGTGTGACCACTCTCGTGTCTTGTTTTCCTATGCCCACACATGTATTGCACAGCATGGACTGATTTGAAGCGTTAAAGAACCCAAAGATTGTATTAATAGAAGTGCCCCAAGGGATTTAGAATGTGGCTCCCACTGACTGTCACTGATGGTTTATGAAGGAAAATTGTAGGGAGCAGTGCCAGTACAGCAGTCTGCTTCCATGCACAAACATTAATCCAGAGAATATTCTTGCAAGGTAAATATTGTAGCTGAGCCAGATCCCAGACTCATCTAAGTGAAGGGAAGAGCTCGTTGTGAAGTTGGTAGAAATTTGATCATTTTAGTAGGGCTAACGCATTTAGAGAAGATTTAATATAGAACAACATGACAGTTATTGATGCCCCACTGGGATAATATCATCAATTTCCACCTAATTTGGAGTCTGTCAATGCCAGCTGCACTGCAGTGTTTAACCAGGTGTTAAGTAGAGTTTAACTACTTGCGTATTCTCTGTCAAAAGGCAACAAATAAAGATTACAGGAACCTGGAATAAAAGGTGAGCTTTTGTGAACACCATTCTTTCCTTTTCTTCCCAAGATGCATTTGTCCATTCTAGACTGGCTTTTATTTTTTGCATTTATTTTTAAATGGCCTCTTTTTTTAAACAGGGCAGCACTTAGTTGAGACGATAAGCCATCCACCCACTGGGTTGTCATTAATAAGATGACTGCCGTATTGTCCTCCCCATCTTACTAGTGGCAAAGAGAGGCTAAATAACTTATGCTAAGGTCACAGAGTGAGAAAAACGGAATACAGGACTTGATGACCAAATCACTAGATTGTACTGCCTGTGAGAGAAGTGAGATCATCCCAGTTTTGTACTGCTACTAAAGTAAGAATATTCAGGGTATGCTATGAAGAAGTGAGCAGGAGATATGCTATAAGGAAGCAGACACTGGTGCCTGGGCTCATTGCAGGCACACAGATTGCTTCTCACTGTGGCATCAAGTTCCCAGGAGCAAAAGGACTTTGGGATGGTGGTGGGCTGGCACTGGAGTGCTTGACAAATTATCAGCTGGGGTCAGCTGGGTTGATTTGGAGGTTTGAGCTAACAAAACTTTATTTTAATATCTCTTAATGTAATTTCTTGTTGTTTATGTGCTGGTAAGCTAGCACTGAATTAATCTTAAATGCCCACAGCAGAATGTCTCACAAGGGGCTTGAATGATTTCTTGATTTCCGTCTCCTCTTTGACTCTAGTCTGCATCTCATCCCATGCATTCTGCCTGTAACTGCTGGCTAAGATAAGGCTCAAACACTTCTCTTTGTCCAGGCTCTGGACTGGCTGCCTGGTGCTCCCATGGGAGTGTTGCCTCGGGTGCAGAAACAAGCCCAGATCACTGATATGTTCAGCAGCCAGGACAACCTGTTCTGACAGTCCATCACTTCCACCACTGTCTGTTTCTCTGACAAGCCCAAGAGCACATGCAGTGCCCCTGTATCCAAGGCACTGACTGGATTAGATATTTTATCATTACTTTCTGTTATTTCCAGTAACTTTTAGTTTTGCATTGAGCAGCAGATGAAGATGAAGATAAAGATGATGACTTCCGAGCTCCACTCTACAAGAATGTGGAGATTAAAGGAATCCAAGTACGGATGAAATGGTGTGCCACCTGCCACTTCTACCGTCCTCCACGCTGCTCTCACTGCAGTGTCTGTGACAACTGTGTTGAGGTAACAGTGCTGATGATTGTGTTGACTTTGGCCCAGTGATGGAGTTGCACATATGTACTACTGGAAATGTGCAGTTGGGTCCTTCCCCCAGTATTTCAATTCTTGGAAGTTTCCATCTCTAACCTTGGTGGTGGTCTTCTACTGATCAGTACCATTTCAAGCACAGCCTTTTATTATGGTGTATGTTACATATGCAATATTGTTTGATGTCAGCTTTGTTGCTAATGGTTATTAGGTTAAAAAGTTTATAATCCTGGCTGTGTCTTCCTGGAGGTAGCTTAGGGATCATGGTGAATGGGATCGGGGTCCAGGGTGAACTATTCTCACTTGTGTGTTTGTCCACCAATGAAGGCACCAGTTTGTTCGAAATTAAGTGATGAGCCATAAGATCATTGGGGATGTGTGGAAATCGAAGTCAGAATTCTGTGTGTAGTTCTGCACTCAGTGGAAGGGCTCTACGTTTACATCAACACCTCAGCTTGGAGCATGAACTCAGTCATGCTTCTAATGTTAGTCCCTCTGAATTACGGGGCTTTCATGTTTCTTAATAACCCTGAGGTCTTGGTTATTACAGGATATTTAAAAATAACACCCAAACAGTAAGGAGTGCTTTTGGCCTATAGACATCTCCTAAAATTCTAAGTACAGAGTGCTGTATCCACAGTACTTGTGTTGCCTGGGGGCAGTTTCTATTGCTAAGCTAAAAATTCCACTTGTTAAGGATCATTTCTGATGCAAGGTCTTTTTTTTTTTTTTTTCCAAATAGAAATGTGATTTTTTTAATGTGTCTAAAATATATTCAGCTGTGCCATTAAAATGAAAGGGACTGCTAATCAGAAAGCAAAAAATACTGGTATCAGCTAGAATGCTGTACATGCCATCTTTGTCCTAATCCTCTTTGCCAAAAGCAAGGGAATAGTCCCAAGGAAAGCAGCACAGTTACTTGTGTGAAAAAGGCTGACGGGGTTTATCTCGTCAATGATTTTCTCCTTCAGGAGAAAATACTTAAGGAGGATGCTGGATCTGAGAAGATGGAGAGTAAGGATCTACTGACGTCCCTGGGTGGAGGAGAATAGCCACAACTATTTGTTTGTTGTCACACAATTCCATTAGACTGCTGTGTGCTGTTAAATAGAGGTGAATTTTTTTGGAGAAAACCTGGCTCATATATTCCTAGTTTTAAAACAAATGTTTTCACTATTTCTAGATTCTAAGGACTGCTTAGATGATGCTCACTTCTCAATTATCCCATGGAATTTCTTTCTTCTCCTCTCCCCAGTGGCTTAGCATAAAAATCCTTTTTCAAGAAATGACTTTTTCTCAGGAAAAGATTGCCCAAAACTCAGTGGTACAAACACTTGAGATTTCATGCTGCCATGGGGCCTCCAGGGGAGGCAGTTCTGCAGCAGCAATGAAAATGAGAGAGAATCCAAAGTAACCCAAATAAACCAGTGGAATGCAAGGGGACTGCCTACTTCCCAGGAAGATTTATTGATAGTCAGACTAGTTCAATGCTTCTTATTCTTCTGGCAGACAAGAGTGAAACTCTGCTTGTATAATTAAATTATGATTGCTGTGAAGAAATAGAGGCAGAAAGCATTAATAACTTCTGAATCAATGAATGGTGATCTTAAACAGCATACTTTATTGATCCTTGTGATGTTTATTTCTATTCACCTGTCTATTCTACAAGAGCTTGAAGACAGTGATAAGAGTGACTGCTGGCTTTTCAATGTGGGACCCATTCAGGGTTGGAATTCACCTCTTTTATCTTTCAGTCTAGAAGGTACTATGAAAGTTCTTAGCCTGAATATAAAACTTTTGAGCCAGTTTGATAAAAATAACCTAACAACAAAAAATGACAACGCTTGCAGAAATAAAATCAGTTGAAACCTGAAGCCTGCTGTGACCAGATGGACTAAAAAATAAATCCATGACAAAAGTAGTCAGATTTTTTTTCTTTACTGAAGTGTCCACAGTGGGTATTTATATAGGTTCATAATCTGTAGATATTTTAGGCAGTGTACAACCAGATTCGCACCATAGACATATGCCGGGTCAGCATTTCAAGCATAGCCTGAAGTGATCCTTATTAAATCACCTCTGGCATTTTCTGATGTGCTGTGAGAAAACTGATCGATTTCTTTTATTTAGTGAAGTTTTGGTAATTACATTGGGCAAAACTTACAAATATGAAGGTTTTGGGGACCTGCTTGGTGGAAAAGTACTTTTCTTGCGGCTCACTATTTAAAGTTCAGCTACATATAAATACAGAAATGTTGGGGAGATAATTCTACAGCCAATACTGCATCTTCAGAATATTATAGGGTATGATAGCTTCATTGTAATTGACTCCTCATGTGATGGATGATTAAAAAAAAATCAGTGCATCTGCTGCCAGCGAATAAAAAGCCTGTTTTATGTTGCGATGTGTTCTCTTAACTCTATGAACTCTCAAGTACCTCTCCATTCATGTATAAAGAAACCATTTGATGCTAAGAAGAGCCTTATAAAGGGAGTGTACCTGGTTTGTAAAGCTTCAGAACTAGTTAGATGTGATTTTACATGACAACAGTTCAGATTTACCTCTTAAGAAAAGCTATTTCCTTTCACTGTTTGGATATTGTTCCCTGTCTCTCCCTTTCTTTACAAGGACTTTGACCATCACTGCCCATGGGTCAACAATTGCATAGGACGGAGGAACTATCGCTATTTTTTTCTCTTCTTGCTGTCCTTAAGTACGCACATGGTTGGAGTATTCACCTTTGGCCTGATTTTCGTATTGAACCACATGGAGAAGCTGGGAGCAGCTCATACCACCATTACGTATCCTTCTTCTTGGTCTTCGGAGACACAAGGTGGCCTAGAGGAAAATGTGAAAGAGTGGATATGAAGGTTTGTCTTCCTGGAACTGGTGCAGGTTTACTCCTCTCCTGATTCCTATTGCTCCTCACCTGTAAATGCTTAGGTTGATTCTTCCTCTCTACTCATCTGACCTGTGGTTACCCCCAGTACTGTGTCTGATCTTTTGTCTATCACAGTCATCACTAAGGCACACAGCAGAAAGATACAGTGCCTCCCTGAATTTTACTTCCAATTGGGTGTGACTCTACACAGTTGAGTACTCCTTACTGTATTTAAGCATATGATACAGTATTGTTTGCCTTGGAGGTATTTCAGCTTCATGGCAGTGTAATACACTAACGCCTGGCCCTGAGGATTGCGACTCCCTTTGATAGTTTAGCACAGAACAGACTTCACAAGATGGTTGAAGCCAGGATCAGTGAGTTCACTTTATTTTTTAACAATCTCAGTGATAAGGAATAGATGGACTTAAGGTGAAATTTGATTAGCCTAATTGAAGATGATAAACATGCTCCCTATTTCCAAGATTTTTTCTCCTTTTCCTATCCTTGTTCTTCATAGTTTCATTTTCCCTTCACTCACTCCAGTTTCTTTAACTCTTGGGCACAGAATGGCTGTCATGTGTGTGGCTGGGTTATTCTTTATTCCAGTCATTGGTCTCACTGGTTTCCATATTGTTCTAGTGGCGCGAGGACGCACAACCAACGAGCAGGTAAGAAACAGTCTTCTCTCTGTGTTTGTAGCTAAGATGTTGATTTGGAAAGAAAAGCCAGCAAGTCAGCTTGGACAAATAAAAAAAAATAACACTCTTCTTGGGGGTTTTGCAAGGATCTAGGAACTTTGCCTCCTTTTTCATTTTCACTTTCTTTCTTGAATGCACTACAAGCTCAGATGTCACCCTTCTCCTAGCCACAAAGACTTATTTACCATTTAAAATCTATTCACGTCCTTGAAATCGGGTTTATGTGGTGAGTACTGCCAACTCCAGAAGTTCAAACTTTATGAGTCAGACTGAACAAATCATGAGACTGAACAAAAGAAAGAAAGGAAAAGATTTAATCAAGTCTTTGCCCTATCTCCTGATATTTTGAACTCCCCCAGCCAACCCACATGCTCTTAATAAGGTCTGAGCTAGCTCTGTCTCTCTCTCTCTTTGTCTCCCTTGTTCTCATGTCTATGTGCACGCGCACACACACAGGCTATTGGAGCTAACTTGTTTTGCTTCTCCAAACCAAGTGCTGACGCTGCATCTTGTGCCAAAAAACCTGTAAAACTTCAGTTCCCTTGCAGTTACTCACATGTATAATGTTCAGACACTGTGTGGGGCCTGCATATATACGTGTGCATACATTGATAGCACGCAACAGGTGATAGAGATGTAGTCAGGGGATCCATAGCATGCCTCTGCCATTTGTAAGGAGTAGCTCAGCTGGGGCATGCAGCATGCCAGTAAGCTGTCTGAGGCTTTGTACACTGAGATGAGATTGTTTCCTATCCTGCAAGAGACAATAAAACCATGCATAAAATCCATGAATAGTGTGAGAAGTTAACATAGGCAAAGAATCTGAAGTCATCCTGAATTGTTGCCTTACATGGCCTTTGAACAAAGCAGGCTTGCTGTAGCTGAAAATCCTTAAATGCTTTGCTGTGCCTATCTTAGTCTTTCTCAGAGTCAGCGTGTCTTAATTTTAAAACTGATTTTGGCCATGTATTAAGTTTGATAGTGCTAACAATAGTAACATGAAACCCAAGGCATTTTAGTCTCTTATCCCAAATCATGTTCTCTCTGAGGCTTGTTTCTGTGCAGGGGTTAAAATTGTCCATGGAAATTTGAGGCTGAGGAAGAAGGAAAAAATTTTTTGAAAACTTAGAAAACAAACAAAAAATTATTCTATTTTTAGTTATATTGACATGTGTACAAGTTGAGAATTTTGCATCTAATTTAGTTGAAGTAACTATTGGAAAAGGCATCCTAGGTGAAAATCAAATATTACACTGTCTTAATTTCTGTGCAGTCATATGTACTGCAGAGCTGTAACCAGAGGATAGGTGTTCACAACCTTCAGATACCTCTCTTATCTAAGTGATTAGGACCACAGACTAGCAGTGATAGATAAGAGATCTGCTTCAGGCTTTGCCACTGTTTTAAAACATTCAATTTTCTTCTGTAGTCTTAGTATTGGTTTTCTTTTCTGACACTATTAGTTATCTGCAGTCAAGTCTCTGGTTACAGTTCGCTCAGCACACTTATCCCCTTTCCCATGACATTTTTGGAGGCCAGTGGTGCAGACATGTGGTGTTTTACTGTGCATTCTTGGTGTCCATTCATTGCAGAGCTCATAGGTTTTGAGCATTCATAGAAGACAGATTGTGATTTAGGAGTGCATAGTGGCTGAACATAGATCTTGTGTGCTTTCTGAATACCTCTGAAAGTATTTTATGGAACCAAAATAACCAACATCTGCTCATAGCCTGGTATTTTTAGTTTCTGGATAGAGTAAATAAATACCTTTCCTTCCAAGATCGCTTTCCATCTGCATCTCAAAGTCTGTTGGTTGCTCTGAAAGTAATGCCTGCTATTTATTTCCGTGGAAACTGCAACAGATGTGAAGAGCACAGTAACGTCATTTGCTCTACCAAATTCTCAGCTACAAAACACTCTTTCTCAACACAGTCACCACGATTAGCTGTGCATTTTTGCCTGCAGTGAACAAGTCTGCATGCTGCACTCAAAAAAGTCTGCACCAGTGGAGGTGACCCACTGTCACTGTCACCACTGCTGAAATTCACCACCCACCCCTCACTGTGCTCACAGCCACTTCTGGGTTTCCATCAACATTCAGCAAGTATCGATGAATGTCAGTGGGTGCCATTTTTTCCACGTGGAGGAGTTCAGTGACACACCTTCACTCCACACACAGTCCCATGTCAGACACCATTCTGTCACAGTGCCCCTCTGCTGCCATCTGTCACACAGCAACAAAACATAACAGGATATTGGTGGGAAGGTTCAACCTCTGCTGCCATACCACCAACAGCCGCCTCTGATGTCATGGGCCAACATCGTAAAATAGGAGGCATTGCTTTCAAAGCAGCCCTTCTACTTTGGAAACCAAATGGCTATAATTAGTAATGTGATTTGTGAGTTAGAGAAATTTTATTTTCGTGTTGTGTTTGAGAAGCTGAACAAAGAGATATGAAGTGCTTTGCCAGCATCTGGCAGCTAGTTAGCTTAAGCCCAGGAATGAATGCTGATGTGCCAGATGTGCAGGTCTGTGCTTTAGTCGTCAGGTTACTCTTCCAACTTTCAGCATGTCTCTCTTGGCCTTTTAAAGAGTTTTATGTAATATCAAATAGGCCAGTATAATATATTGCAAAATCATTTAATCATTGTTATTTTATGTGCAAGTAATTAAAGTATTTCTGGTACTCTTTAAACTTCGTGCTAGATCAGGACTGTGAGTTGATTAAAATGCATTACTTGCAAAAAGCAACATAATGCTTTTATTGGCAACCACGATTAATCTCTCTGGCTTTATTGGTATTTATCCCCATATGGTTACTTTCAAGTATCTGCCTGCTAAGTACAAACCCTTTATAGTGTTTATGAAGCTTTGACTACATCCTGCCAGTCTAATAAGAGTTGACTTTTATTAAAGTAGCTAATTTCCAAGTAAGTACAGTACTAACTGGGGAGTTGCTGGCACCCTCCCCCATGAGACAGTGGTTCATGCTGATTGCTGCCAGGGGGAGGAGGATGATTTGGCAGAAACATTGATCTCATCCAGCATTAAGACCTGTCATTCCTTTTTGTTTGGAGGGGACTTAGCAGAGTAGAGGGGTGGAGGTTACCAGGGAAGGAAAGAGACCAACACAGGATGTCTGGCTGACAGCAGGCACAACTCATGCAGGAACAGCACGGAGAGGTGAACACAGCAGCTTTGAAATGCACTCATATTGAGCTCATGATGCTCATGGGAAAGGCTCTTTCGCTGCTGTGCATGGTAGCTGGTGGAGGGGTGTGTCAGAGCAGGGGGAAAAAGTGTGGCATTCAAAGAACAGCAGTCTCCTGTTTGGGCAAGACAGTATTGTTTGAACAAGGCATACTTGTCCTTGCCTTTCTAAAGGTTAGGCAATTACTTTTATGAAACCAGAATTTGAGCACTGACCTGAATATGTTTCCAGGTGACAGGTAAATTTCGAGGGGGAGTGAATCCTTTTACCCGAGGATGCTGCGGAAATGTGGAACACGTGCTCTGCAGTCCTTTGGCTCCCAGGTAAGAGAAAGGGAGTAAGGGAGGTGGAGAAATTGCTGGGAAAGAGGTAGCTGTGGTTGCAGCTTCACTGTTGCATAGCTGTAATCTGCCCAAGCAGTTGCTTTCTTCATATAATTTGTAATCCTCATGCCAGAAATAGGTATTCGGAATGAGCAAGTCGGGTTATATCTAGAGCTGATAGCCTTGTCTCACCAACTTGTTCATCCAGTGACTTTCAGTAACAACTTTCAGTATGTTACCATACTTCCAGCATGACTTTTGCACTGTACAGTCAATGTCCAAGTATAGGTGAGGAATTCTAGCCTACCGGACACGAAGAAGGAATCTAAAATCAGCATTTCCCCTTGAGACTTGAATCTAATTTAAGGCAGCTGTGGTTTTCAATCTCACTGTCGCTTTCATTATCATAAAACAGATTTCCAACCAGGTCTACATTGTAGAACCTAGGATTTTATTTATGGCTTTCTATTTTTGCGGAAATTGATTTATCCCTTCACATTTTGAAATCAGGATTTTAATGCAGTTGATCAAATGGAGTATAAATATCCTAGATGCTGAGCTGTCTAGCCTGTATACGCACTAATAATATCACTGCCAGAAGATTTATTTGGGCCTTTTCAGGATGCTGAGCAATTCCAGACCTCAGTACTGTTATCTATTTTTATTTTTTTTAATTAGCTGTGCAACAAATAAGTTCTAAAAGTCTGTTACCTTTATTAAAACGGAGACACTGGAATAGCCAAAACTTAAAAATCATGTCAAGATATTTTAAGTGAGCTGGACTTTAGAAGCTGGGAGATACTCTGCTTAAGAGAGGTGTGTGAGCAACGTCACTATTGCTATTCTCAGACTTTTAGAAAGCCGTGTTTTTGTGTTTTGTCAAGGCCTGTTCAAACTGTCCTGCATACTGAAAGACACTGAGCCGTCACTGCTAGAATGTTCTTTTCACTTGATGAAACAGAGAAAGCTTATGTATTGTGCTACATATGTGTTGTACAGCCACTGCCAAATTGCACTTACAGAGTCACGGTCCACTGGAAAGTAATTAAGTATCTAAAATCATCCATTTCCCTTTAGATTTGCTGCTTGCTAAAGGCCTGTTTCTTTTACTTCCATTCATGTTAACACTCTATACACACTACAGAAGCAAGTCACCATGTGGTATGCTATAATTGACAGCACATCTTCTTCTCCACATTAATTCCCCACTCGCTGGGTCTTATTCCCCCAGTCTCCTCCACCTTCCACTGCAGGGAAGCTGTTTCATGATAACTAGGTAAGATCTAGTAACTTGCTTCCTTTGGTGGTAGGCCTCTCCTTCTCTCTTCTCATGATTTGTGCTCTTGTCCATCAGTGCTTCCAAAATAACTTTTTTTTTTTAAATACATCCTCTCCTTTTGTTTACTAAAAACCCCAATGATCTTTTTATTGCTTTTTAATTATTACTTGGGCTGACTTCCACTGAAATAAATGGAGCTTACTTATGTAGATTCTATCACATCCTTAAATCATGCATCAAGTGGGAAGATTGTCTTGTCTCTATGTCTAATTTTTAGGTTATAGTTTATTTTAATGATAACTGTTGAACAATTAACCAGGTACATAGTTGAGCCCAAGAAGAAGCTGGCTGTGAGCGTGAAGCCTCCTTTCCTCAGACCTGATTTATCTGAACGACAGATCACAGTGAAGATCAGTGACAATGGGATCCAAGCCAACCTCAACCGGAGCAAGGTGAGGCTGCTGTTAGGCACTTCTTCTGAAGAGGGCATCCTGAGCATTATGGAACTAAAGCCTGGAAATTGCTTTGTTGAATTAATTTTAACTAACTTATATTGTGAGAACCCTTGAACCACCAGATTGGCTGTTGTACTTTGAGGAAAGTTAAGAGCTTCCAGATGACAGGAAGGTTTCTGGTCCAGTGAAAGGACCATAGAAATTGTGTTTCAGAACTTGTTGAGTTCTGAACTTGAGTTCTTTGCTCTCCTCTTTCTTTTTTTTTTCTTGTGGGGTTTTTTTGTGTCTTTGTTGTGGGCAGTAATTGATTCTTTGGTCATTTGCAGTCCAAAATCAGCCTGGAAGGTCTGGAGGATAAAGGTATGGATGTGCAACCACCACTCCCACCCAAAGGAGATCAAAGCAAATACTCTGAGTTAAAAGGGCAGCTGGGGACCAGTGAAGGTATAGTTGCATAATCAGTGTTTTATTTTTAATAATATGAAAATATTTTACCCTCTTTAAAACATTATAGTATTCTTTCAGAACACTAAGGGGGTCTGGGTGAAGGGCTTTGTTTTACAAAAGCTATGAGCCAGAGGAATTAACAGCAGGAAGGGAAAAGGGAAAAGAAAACTTGAAGTACCTCATTCCAGCTGGGTATTTCAGTTTTGCAGTTTTTAAACTCTTTTAAACCCCCTCTTAAATTTTGATCAGTTTAACAATGAAAAATGTCATTTTGAAGTAAGGAATCAGAAATATTAGCATAAAATGCTTAGTCATAAGAAACAGATGTTTCATTTATGAGAAGATTAAAGCTTTGAGACTGTTTAAGAAATCTCCTTTCTTCAGACAAAACTATTTGCTGAATTGATCCCAAATAGCCAGTAATTTGAAATATAGCAAAAATACTACTCACCAAAGTATGTCATACCACTTTGTATAACATACCTTTTCTTCTTCTCTTTAGATTATTGCTCTGGACATGGGCACTGTTATTTCTACATGGGGCTCTGTTGATTTTGTTGGAATTCATCACAAAAATAGCACGGGTTCCATTCTTTGCAGAATGGAGCTCAGTTTGCAGAGTAGCATAGATAGCAAGAGCTTAGGAATGATAGTATGCTGTCCACACATTCCAGTATAATGTCTGTTTTTAATTCTTATCCAGAAAGTGGCCTTTCACCCAAATTGATCAGCCCTCCTACACCTGCCATGTACAAGTACCGGCCGGCTTTCAGCAACAATCCCAAAGTCCACTACCATGCTGCTGCTGAGCAGGTGAGTGAGCTGCAGTGGCCTGCGACAATCTGTTCCCAATTAATTCCAGACAATGTGAAGCTGAGAAAGTCAGAGAGCCTGGAAGGCGAGCTTGTGGTATTCAATCAGATACGTAGCCATAGATGCAATATGGATCCAGGACAGCTGCTGATTAAGCCAGGACGCCAGGCAGTGTTATGAATTGGTAACTGGGTTTGGTATGTTCACCCTGGGGGTTGCTGTTTCAGTCTCAGCCTTAAAGGGTGATGTTAGTATAGGCTGACTGGTACACATACAGAGAGGTTTGTAGACTTGTGGTGGAAATATTAAAAAAAAAAGAGTTCATTTGGCAAGCTGAGAAGATTACACGTCTGACAAGCCATACCTACGTATAATGTACAGAGGGAAGGAGAGTAGTTTGTGTGAGGAATATTGTGTTATCTCTTCTGTATCAGTTCTTGAGCCTGTCAGTGTAATTCTGCTTTTGAGTGGTGAAGGCTGGTAAGAGAGAGGGATCAAAGCACAAGGATAAGTACCACAAATGCACTTACAGGCTGCATCATTTCTCTCTCCTCCTCCTTTACAGGCTGTCACTTTTTCCAGAGAAAGACAAATTTAGCACCATGCTCCAGAGGTAGTGAGCTGTTTTGCAGAGTTCCCGATCTTCTAGCTCAAAGACTGAAACCAAAGAAAAATTTGGAATGAAACATATTTTTGCTAGTTGTGGTTTTTTTTATAATTTACCTTTTAAAAGAAATTAGAGCATAAATTGCATTGACTGCATTTGTGATTAAACATGTGGCTGATAATCACTCTTTGCTGAGCTGATGTAGCCAATTTATTATGCTTCATGAAAAATCCTTCCTTAAAGAAGAAGTAGAAACAATTTTCTTAGCACATAATGGTCTTTTAAGTGAACAGAACTGTAAGCAATTTTTCCTAGAATATAAACAAAGGGAAGTCTTATATGTTTTCAATGCAGATAAATAAATACTGGCCTGTGTTTCCTTCTCTAAGGTAAATTATTTTGTTGTTTAAATGGTGGGAAGGAGCCTCTCTGCTCTAATTAATCTTAGATGCTTGATTTTGAAAACCTGTGACCTGATATTCAGAATTGCTGAATATTTATATCTCTGAGTAAAGTGAATAAGAGTGTGCCGGTCGCCAGTATGCTGAAATGAAGCCTAATGGGTGTCTGACTCAGCACTCAGAACCAGACATCACTCAACTCAAGAGCTATTTGTGGAAAAGTTGAAGCAGAGTGCTTTTCCAAGGTCATAATTACCAGATTACAATCTCATTTACCTTGACAGAGTTTCAGTTTAGAAGTTACCTCATTGTGTCCGTGTGTTAACGTACTTATTAGTCAATATTGTTTAGCAGTTACTGTGCCTGACTCCTTGATTCTGAGGTGCTGTCCACGTGCTGAGGAGTTAAGAGATTCCTCATAATGAACCTTTGTCGTAGGCTGTGAGTCTGAGAGAAGGTGTCCAACTTTTTTTAACTCCTGTGCAGTCCCATGGAGAGCAAATCTGTGCATGTCTATTATAAGCTTTTGTTTCTCATATTCACCTCTGTTTTAGATCACCCTGCAGGAGGGACACAGCCAGGGGGCTCTGATAGAAGAGGATGGCAGGAGCCTTGATTATCAGTCCGAACCCAGCCTGGACATCCCCAGCTACCGGAAGAGCTCCCTTCACAAGACCTATCAGTCTTCCCCACTCCAGATAGATTCCTTTGCCATCAATTCACGATCACTGAGCCTGAAATCTGCTGGCAGGAGAGGGACAGACAAAGTGCCCCTTCATCCAATAAAGTCTGAAGGGGCGGCTTCCACTCCTTACAAAAGCATCTTTTCTCCCAATTCCCTGTCGAACAGAAATGGGAGTCTTTCATATGACAGTTTGCTAAATCCTATGTCGCCCTCGGGGAGGAAATGTGTCACCCATTCTGCAGTCAGCTCTGTTGGATACCACTCACCATATTTATCAGCCAAAATGTGCCATCTACGGGGGAGTGAGCTGCAACGCCAACCACCTCAGAGCTTCAGCCCGGTGCTGGGGGGCCCAGCTCCACATCAGCGAGACCCCTCTCCAGTCCGCTATGACAACCTTTCCAAAACCATTATGGCATCCATTCAGGAAAGGAAAGAGATGGAAGAGAGAGAAAAACTCCTCCACTCACACCCTGATTCTGTGTTTGCAGACTCAGGAGTCTATGACACCCCTAGCTCTTACAGCCTTCAGCAAGTCAGCACGCTCTCTGAAGACCCACGCAGCATGGCGATGAGATACGGATCTAGAGACAATCTGATGGCTGCTACCAGTTTTAGCACAAGGAACCCTATACTGCAGTCCTCAGTGTCTTCGCTCTCAAGTGCAATGACAAGAGCACCAAGGACTTCCACAACCTCTCTCCAAGCTGATTTAGCCAATAACAATGTCCAGACGCATCAAGCACTACAAGGCAGGGTGAGCAATGGCTCCTACAAATCACCAGGCCACCAGGTCCCATCGTCCCCCACAGGAATGCCTAGGTCACCCTCTTATGGAGGCCCAAAGGCTATCTCATTTGTAAACACTGTGGAAATTACAGAGGTGCAATCAGTGGGAGCACAAAGGTATGTACCGCTTATGGTGCTGCTTAGAACTGAGAGGCTCTTTGTGAGATGCCCCTTGATGTGTCAGCTGCTGCTACAGGAAAGATGCTAGTATGAAAAGCTCTTTACCTTTTCTTAATCTGGGACTTCCAGAACATACATGAGGTCTTTTATCCCATCTTAGTGAGTCCTGGGGATGAGACACACTAAGTTTTGGTGTAGTGGTATAGTTTTAAAAGGACTCCTGAGAAAAGCCTGTTGTCAGTTCACCCTGGCAGTAGGTCATAAAGGAAATTATTTCAAAGAGTTGATCAAGAATATGCTCTTTAATTACAGGCATCGTAGCGTGCCTCCTCACTTGATTCAGTATGTGTCTTCTGTGATTAGGAAGTTCTACACTCCACTTTTTGTATGTCTTTCAGAGATGAGCAACATAATTTTGTTTAACTTTGAATATTTATCTAGGAAGTGTTTTTTTCAGAGCACTGTTTCTAACTGTAAGTAAGCACGGTTTGGGTTAAAGTCAACAGTGAAAACATTTAAACTTTCCTGCAGATACTTTGCAATTAGTTTGGTTCAACAAAGCATCTAAGCAAGTGATTAAACGAGCATTTTAACAAATATTACTGTGGTCTGATCCACTCATCTGATGGCCAAGTGAATTCTCTCACTTCAGTGGCTTTTCATCAAGTGCATTGGCTTCAACCAACTTGCTTCCACGTTCAAATATTTTGCATCTGTGGGACTCAGTCTGACAGGGGTGGTTGTTCATCCTGAACAAAGCCATTCTGTTATCACACTTTGCTCACTAACATTGTCTTGGTATGTCTTTTGGTGCAGGGATGACATACAGATGAAGACACCGCACAGTAAAATAAATGGACAGCCAAAAGGAATATCTAGGCTGGGCTCAACATCAAGTTCCCAAGGAACACCCGTCAGCCCTGCTAGACACTCAAATGTTAAGAAGGTGTCTGGAGTTGGTGGAACAACCTACGAAATTTCAGTGTAAAATAGAATTAAATGAAAACAAAGAGCCATCCACTCAGCCAGCCATGAAGCTAGGAGCACTGTGAAGACTCAATTAACAACAAAGAAGGAGCAGCAGCAGCCAGCCACTCTCCTTTTCTTGTTTTGGATTTGTTCTGTTTTCATCTCTATCATTTGGCCAAATGAACAGCTGCAGCCTTATTCTTGACGGAATAAAACTGTATAGTCCATCAGATTCGTCTTAACCGACAGACAAGAACTGGCTGCCACCTTCCACCACAACCACAGAGCAGATTTTTTTTTTATGCAAGAGAGTGCTGAAGCTGCTGTGCGTCTGTCTGTCCAGCATTGTGTACCAGTAGTGCAGTGAAAAAATGGTCAGTCCAGGATTGTTCCGTTTTCCTGTGCCCATTCCCAGTTCTTCTGGCCAGCCACGTGTCCAGCAGGAGTCAGAGGTCCGGCTGCTGCTTTTCTGCTGCCGAGGAAAGTGTGCTCCCTGTGCTGGGCAGTGTGCAGGTGTGAGAGCTGCCCTGCGTCTCCCAGGCGTTGCAGCTCAGGTTCTCCTAGGCAGGAGCGGAGCAGGGCACCTTGCACAACAAACGCTGCGTCATCTTCCAAAGGCTCCCTGCTCCTCCGTCCCAGCTGGGTGCAGGAGAAAGGGCAGCAGCAGCTTCTCCCAGTCTGCTGTTCACCTGCCCACCTGTGAAAACATATGTGCGCCCACATGTCTGTCTGATAGGAAAGGACCGCACCACCAGTGAGGATCTTCCACTCTCACCTCTCATCCCTGTTTTTTAAAGGCTTCTCTGACTCGGAAATAAAACCATGTGGACACAAAAGGAAGTGTTCAGACAGGAACACGTTCTAAACAGTCATCAGCTGCTTTCCCTGCACCCTCCCTCTTGCCTGTTGGATCCGGGCAGTAAGGTGCTTGCTGCCGTGCCTGGTGCCCTGTGCAGTCCTGCAGCAGGGTTAGCATGAGCTGTTGAATTTACAGTGTGTGTAACTGAGCCAAGCGTAAGTCCATAGGATATAAATTTGATGTCTGCCTAATGACGAGCACATTCCCTCTGGTCTTCAGTACTGTTAGACAAAGGGTTTTTCTGTTTTGTTTTTGCATTTTATTTCTCTTGGGGAACAACTTTTTAAATAATATCAGATGATTTAACATTCTGAGGTTTCCTTTCCCTGTCTCCAGAAAACTGCATTTGTTTTGTTGGATTTAAAGACAATTTGCTGTTTAAAAACAAACAGAAAACACAAGGAGGGGTTATGTTACTTTTTGTCTCAGAAATCAGAACTCTGGTAACTCTAATTTTGGGATAAATATTTATTTCCTTATTTTTTCTCTCTGTTCCTGATCTCCTTTTCCTTCTCATGTGCTATCAAAAGTACGGAGGTCCAAACCAATGCTAAGCAGCCAGAGTGTGTGTTCTATTAAGAATATCCTGAGTGACTGTTGCCAAAGTCAGTAAAAATGATTATTTATCACTGAGCCAGTCAGCATATGAAACCTCAGCTTTCCACCTCATTCTCCTGGTAAATAGTTTTGACTAGAGAGCTAAATTCCTTGTTCTTCAGGATCCTGGTTTCAAGGGGCTAAATCCTTTCCAGTTCTTGACTGTAATGGAGAACTCTCCAGCTAATTGGTAGCAATTCAGGATGTGTCGATAACATTTTACTTGTGTTCATCTATGCCGAGATTAATTATTCCAGAAGGCAAATATTGACCTCAGTTTTGCCTGGTTAGAATTGATCTTTTGATTTGATAAATGTCGACATCTACTGCAATGCACAGTTACTATATGTTCCTTTTGTATGGCATCATTTTTGGAGAGGAAGACTGAAGTGAGCATAATCATGTGTAGAGCTCTGTATTGTCTGAAAGAAGGAATCTAGAAGGCAGAGCAGCTGAAATGGCCAAAGTTATGAGAGAGTGAACTAGAAATCAGTGTGCATTTTATGCCCGCTGTAAGGGCATTGCAGAGCAGAGAAGCAGTCGTCCTCCGGTGCAGATTGGTTTGCTGGCATGTGGAATATCACCTTTAGTTGGAGGCACCACAGTGCCAGAACGCTGGCAGGCTGGATCAGGTACAGGGGGAGCAATATATGGTAAAAGACTGGACAAGCTGGCTGATAGGAAGATTCAGGGGGCTAAAAGCATGTCACTGACGAAGCAATGAATTGGAAATTGAGTATGATGATTTTACAGATATGTTAGTTAAAATAGATAAAACCAAAGGCAAATCAGAGTTGCTCCCAGTAGCCAGTGGCCTGTCTACATTCAGAGGGAGGAGACAATAGGGAAAGGGAAGGGGAGTGGTCTTCCGAGGCAGAATACTGGAGACTACTGACTGAAGACGGTCAGACCTTATTCAGACATGTGATGAAAGAAGGTTCAGTTCAAGGTGAAGCTGCAGGGCCAAGGGGCTACGCCCAGCAGCCTCAGATTTCTGCCCTCTTTAACTGTTACTGATCTGCAACCCTACCCTGACGTTAGCTCCACAGGAAGGTGCAGGACTTCCTCAAGGGCTGGAATTCAGTCTGGTGCACAGAATTAACGTGAGACTTACCTGTCTGTTAAATGTCACGTCTGCCACTCGTAAGGCAGAAAGAGGGGATGGTGATGCAGAATTTGGGCTCATCATCTAGATGAGGGCACATATTATTGTGTACCTATGAATATGTGCGTGAAATACGTGCAAGCAAAGCTGAGAATCTGCACCAGTGTTGTATTTGAGATTTGCATCCCAGTGATGCTCTGCTCTGATCATTCTTTCTCCTGCATTTGTAAAACGCTACTGAGGAACTTGAAGGGCCAAAGAGCCTCTGAAATTAACTACATTAGTTCATGGGAGAAGAATTTCTCAGTAAGACTAAACACAATGGTGTATGTATAGAGCGCTAATATCCAGGGTTCTTTTTGGAAGAAGAAGGGAGGAAAGGGTGACTGCACTGTGTCTTTACAGGCTCAGATGTAAGGATTATGTACTTTGTGAGTAGTTTTGGCACAGTTAAGACACATTGGACATGGTAACTGGTTTACAATGGTACCAAAGTTGTCTTCTTTCTTTTCTTTTGAGGTTTGCATATAATTCAGTGCTCATAGCCTGGAGTAAATCATTCAAATCTTCTGGCAGAATAAGCTGAGCAGAACTGTTAACAGGAGATTGCATGCAGCAAATCCAGCCTCCTTCCCAGCCAAGGCACTGAACCTACAGCCGTTCTCTTAAATGTAAGCACCTGTGTCAGTAGCTCCTATTGCAGGACTGGGGACCTACTTACTGCATCTGATTTAGGAGCAGAATCCCCCCCCTTGCTAAAATATTATTCTTCAAACAGTTCACAGATTAACAGCCAAGTTCTTCTTCTGCCCAAATCCTCAGTTTTTACAGACACTACAGCCAAATCTTCAGGTGGTGTAAACTGGTGTGGCTCCACTGAAGCTAAGTAAGTGATGCTGATTTTCAGTAGGTGGGTTCAGCTATGAAAATCCAGCACAAGTTAACACGTATTATAAAGTAGCTTCTTGGTTTTGTCATGTTTATTTCATGTTCAGAAGTCTTAAGGCTTTTCAGTGTGCTTTTATTTTTAGCTGTGGATTGTATTACTTTTTTAAAAAAAAAAAAAACAGCAATAGATTTTGTTTAGTTTATACATCAATGTTCATCGCATATTGCATTTCATTAGCTGTTCATACACTCCCATTTAGCCTCCAGGTTTCCATTGTAGTGCAATCTGCCTTGAACAGTTGGATCTCTGTATCGTTAATTGTATAATATATTGAGCATTATGAAATTAAATGTACCTTACTACATGGGTGGGAGAGAGAGGAAATATTTTTACTTGAAGCCTTAATATTTTCTTTTTTTACTGCTTTGTTTGTTGACCTCATAGGAAAGTGTGAATAGCAAAGACTTTGGAACTTTGGGCCAAATACTGCACTGACATGTAACCAGCATTTGGCCCCCATGTCAAAACTGGACGCAGACGTAACCTGAAGGTAACAGGGGAAAAAGCCTCAGGGAGGCATCTTTTCCTGGAGGTCATTAGGACAGTCTGAGCGCTGTGTCTGTAAGGAAGCACATTAAAGAAGTCCTCAAGTCTTGAATTTTAAAGAAAGGTGATAGCAGGAACTGCCCAAATATCTTACATTTGCATTTTCTTTTTAAAATTAAGACAGCTGTAATTGCAGTTTGGTTAAAGCTCTGAGGGCTGCACAGAGCTGTGTTAATAGCCATGTGCAGCAAATGAACTGTGCTGTGTTGCTGTTCTGAAATTGCTAACGAGGCATAATGTCACATCAGCTTGGCCTGAGATGATCACCCTGTGGGCGCTGCCGTGGTGCTCCTCGGGGGATGCCTACTCTACAAGCCTCATGTGGGAATTGCAATGTGGTTTTCTTTGGACTGTATCTGTGGTCCAGACTAGATATATATATATAAATATATATATACAATTTTTATTTTTATGTGGGGAAGATGAGGTTAAGGTTGCTGTCTCTGACAGTCTGGAAAGTTAATGCTGAACCGTTTCTATGATCTGTATTTCACCTATTCTGCCACCTTGAATTGTTGGAATGTATCCGTGCAGGCTTTGTGGAGCTCTGTCTGTAACCTTTTTTGTGGCTCTCGTAATACATATATATATTTTTAAACCTTTGAGTCACTTCAGTATTTTAAAGTGTGCGGTGTCCCTGGTGCGCTATGCCTGACGTGGCCTCGTGTGCTGAGTCGGTTCGGGGGGTGCTGCCCCTTTTCATTTCTGCTTCTGCAAAACGTGAACTGAAACAGCTGAACCGGGCAGGCCAGCTCCAGGGCAGAACCCACGGGTGTCAAAATATTACACCAAGTGATTGCAGGTGCTCATCTTCAAGGTGCTTTGAGTAGAAAATAAGAACCTTCTAAAAAGTGCCTCCTAGTTGTGACGAATGGATCATGCTTTCAGGCCACAGCGGGTAGTGCAGGGACAACACGACATGAAGCTTTTCCTGGTGTCTGTTGTTAAAGTTGTGGGACTCAATAGGAATCCTGTGGTCCGGCACAATTGGGAATTGTTGCTACAGAGTAGTGTGAAAAACAATGTTCTATCCAGGCTATCTGGATTTATACATCCCAAAGATGTATGACTTCTCATCTATCTATCTTCGTCTGTTTCTGTTCTTTGGAAATGCGTCCATTTGATGTGTAAGATTGGCTTGTCATTCACACGATTGCCAACTCTCCTAACAGCAGCTGCTTCAGGATTTCTGATGCTGTAATTTGCCTATGTAGACTAATTATATTGAGCAAGAACCCATTCAAACATGTTCATTATAAATACCAATTGTGTCTGTGTGCCGTAGAGGCAGAGGTTACCTTATTACGTGTCCAAAAACTTAATCAATTGATGTTAACTAAGTCAAACAGATTTATGTAAGGTCATGAACTGTTTTAGTACATCTTATTTAAAGACATGTTGGCTTACAGAGGTCTTGGCTTTCCTCTCTCTAAGTAATGGATAAATTATCCACATTTGTATTCAATTCTCCATCACTGTTATTTTTTTTATTCTGCAGGATGAGTTTCAGTTCACATTTTGGAACATAATGAGGAGAGACAAAGGAAACTATTTATACAGGTGAATCTATATTTTAAGAGAGAAGCAGTTATATAATAAATGGATTAGAGTTACTGTCAAAATAGGTTTTGTTCATCTTGTCACAATAACTTGAATTTTAAAGTAAGGCTTATTTCATAGCTGATATCTGTATAACCCTGAAACATTTGAAAGATTCCTTGGTTAGACATTTCAAATTACATGAGAAATATGATCTACTTCTGCAAATTAAAGAGTCTCAGAGAAGTGATGGTACATTTTGCAGTGCCTTATATATATGTGTATATATATATATGTATATATATATAATGCCTATGTGTATATAATGTATACATAACTGTACATATATTCAAGTAAAACTAGTTCTAGGTGTCCCTATCTGGTGTATTTTAAATGGAACTGGTCTGTGTTGATAGAAAAAGAAATGGTTGTATCAGCAGCAAAATACAAAACCAAAAATACTTATTGAAACGTTAGCAAATAAAACAGACTGAAAACAGTGTTTCTGCCAGTGGTTATGTTCCATGCTGTGGAAGACTGGTAGGCATGCCCACTAATTTAAGGCATATTTGAAGAAGAGAAAGCTCTGGTGGAAGCTTGGAGAAAGCAGAGAACATCAGAGAGCTTTCCTTTCACCCCAGCACCGTGCCCCTGTTGTAATATCTGCACTCATTGTGTTACGAAGTTGCCCTCTGTGTGATGAATTCTGCTTTTTCTCCTGAAGCCATGTATGAGTTCAGCTGTGGGACCTGAAGGCCCTGCTGCTCTGACCTGCTGCTGCTAACCCCACATTCACTGTGTGCCACGTGGCTGCCTCAGCAGCACATGGTGACCCTGAGCGTTCCTGGAGCTGGGCCTGTCCATGCGGAGTTGTGAGAGCGTGAGGGATCCCTGAGAGCACCCCCGTGAAAGAGAGCTGAGGTGGGGGGTGGGCTGTCTTCCACGGGCAGCTGACAGCTCTGATGAACTGTCAGAAATTGCCTGAAATGAGTGGCCTTAGGAAACCCAGCTCTGACAGCAAGAATCCTTCAGCCTCGCTGGCATTGATCCACCAGTTCTTTCAAATGGGCAGAATCGTTCCTTCCTGCCAAGTGTTTTTTTCTCCCCACAGGCATGCGGTATTCCTGATACAGGCTAGATACAGAATGGGAACTTTTGCAAAGCTTCAGACAGTGGATCTTACGTAGGGAGAGGAGGAGTGTCTTCTGAGGCAGAGATGCATCTCATGATAGTAAGGAGGATTCTTTTTGTCTTGCTTTTTACATACACATTATTTAATGCTGTGCTGCCGTGCTGTTTGCCCTTGAGATGTGCATTTTTTTTCTGTGGAATTTCATACAGTAGTGTGACCATTTATTTGCAGGGAACGTAAAGGACTGACGTGTCCTACCCTTACAGTATTAGATCATAAAATGCTGGCCTGAGGAGGACAGCATCTGAGTAGTTTGGGCAATGCTGAGCTTTACCAGCATTTCCTAAACACAATCCAATTTTTTGGCCAACTCTATTTTTAAAGCAGCCTCTCTCCCTCCTAACAGAACCTTGATGTCTTCATGTATGTGCTTTTGAGTGGCAGCCAGCAAGGAGGGATGTGGGTGTACTAGTGGAGCACCAAAGTGGTGCTCTCCTGCTTTCTGGCTTGTCCTTTCCCACCACGTGCAGGTAAGTGTCTCCTGGGCAGTGGCTTCTTCCTGCATCCCTTGTGTGAATGGATCTGAGCTGGAAGGATCGTGTGATGCCATTTCATTGAAATGTATAAAACCAAGGAATTAAGTACTTGTAAGTAGGTGTTGGTTATGACTAGCTTTTCGGATGCACTGTGACAGCATGCAGAGAAACTGCTGTGTTGTTGGCCACAATCTTGTAAGATTGTAGCTTTGTGCTGCTGTCTTGCTGGCGCTTTCCCAGCATTGAGCTGCAATCTGCAGGATGAGCCACAGCAGTTGGATGTTCAGTTGGAAGCACAGTCTGCACTTCAGGTGCAGGAATGGGCACCAGGCAGTTTGGCACCATTTCCTGGCTCCACTGCAAATTGCTGCTGACCTTGCACATCTTTCTGTGCCTCTTTGCTCCGTGTCAGATGGGGGTGTGACTTCCCAGCCTCACAAATGTGTTGTGTTTGTGAGAGGCACAAATCCCATTGTTCTGCAGTCTGTGTGGCTGGAGCCAAGCAGATGCAAACCACAGGTACATGGGAGGAACAGGGCAGATGAGGGGCATATTTAACCTCAAAGTATCATTTCAGGACACATTCTTGGGAAGAAGTTTTTAGGT
The DNA here is from genome assembly GCF_016699485.2 of Gallus gallus. Classification (NCBI taxonomy): domain Eukaryota; kingdom Metazoa; phylum Chordata; class Aves; order Galliformes; family Phasianidae; genus Gallus; species Gallus gallus. The sequence continues at coordinate 1,430,289 of NC_052546.1, forward strand.
GTTTGTGTGATGGGTGTTGCTGACAGTCGTATTACTCTTTAGTGCTGACTTTGAAGGGCAGTTTTAGTAAAAATGTCTGCCTTGATTATTCCCTTCACCTCTTGCATATTTCCTTATAATCCAAACCCTCTTCTTAAGCCCCCATGACACTGTCCTCATTCCAAGGGAACGTGGACTTGATTGCCTCAAGCAACTCAACCTTTTCCTGCGTGCTTATTGAAATAGGTGTGCATAATACAATACAATAATAATAATAAAAGTTGCTGAGCAGAAATACAGTAAAATAGCTGTGAGGCCGTTGCCGTGTGCTTTGATAGCACAAACGCAGAGTGAGAGCTGGAAAAGAAGGTAATGGATAAGAGAAAAGAAATACCTTCAGCTGACATGAAAGGGAATAGACAGTCAGTAGAGAGCAAAGGGCAGTTGGTTTTATTGCTGGCAAGAAAAGTTTCCTCCAGTTTCTATCAGCGTGAAGGATTGGCGGGGTCAGGCAGCACGCTGTTAAGTACATAGAAGGTCTCTTCTTCCTCTCCAGATGGATTCCTGTCATTGTATTTCGGAATGTCAGAAGGTTATCATTTAGGCAGGGCCTTGACCAGGGCAGGGCTGTGAGGCAGAGCAGCAACATAAATCTACAGAGCCCTTTAAAGGATTTGTCTGGGGGCAGAAAACAAGCCAGCAGGGGAAACTTCAAATGAAGATCTGTCCTCACAGGATAGCCATTAGTTCTTGGCAATTCAGATCACTCTGCATTTGTCTCTGAGAGAGACTTTTTGTATAAAATGCATGTTTTGATTTTAAGCAGCAACCAGTCCTACAGCGCCACGTGTCTGTCACCTGCACCGTAAAAATCCCAGAGCAATACAGTGTACAAGGAATTCCCCAAGGGAAGTAATTCCAGCAAAGACGTTCAGAAACACATTTAGTCTGAAGCCAGATGGCTACTTCTGACACTGGCTGCATTTGGCAAATACTGGATAGAATTTCCAAGTCACTGCACACACATGTGCACGTATTCACATTTATATGTGTGTGTGGATATACATAATAAAAAGCACAGCCTTTTAACTGTGTGCTGTGATTCATCAGCAGCAATAGCTTTTGGCAGGGACGTAATTTCAGATCTCCTGCTGAGGGTGCCTGCCAGAACGTTGTTGGACAGAGATAGGATGAGGAAAGTTATTTATAAATAGGGATAATTAGGTTCTGTGCTTATTAGTGCTGGGAAGGAGACAGAAAAACAACGCATAGTAGTACTTGTAATATGAGAAGATGCTCTCCATGATTTTCTCCTTGATACAACAAGAACCAAACAGCTCAGCTGAAATAGCATCAATACGTGCAGCTCCCAGGTGGGAGATCTGGGACTGCGGTGGGGTTGTTGTGCTGTAGGACAGACAGATCTCAACTATACTTAGTCAAGTTTGAAATTGTACCACAGGATTCAGCTCCACTACTGCAGGTGCTGAGCTCTTGTAACCAATGTGACTCTCGTTACTGACCCTTGTGTTTTGTGTTCAGGCGGAAATAATCCCTGAACTGTACTAACTCCTCTTATTCAGAACTGCTGGCTCTCAGCCACACTATCAGGAGATGGCCCTGGCTCAATCTGAAGTTGTGCTCATCTCTGTCAGCAGAGGAAGGGCTGTGTCTATGTCACAGCAGCCACATGGATGTACCTTACGTCCATTGCCGTGAGAAATACTGTCATTAGGACAAATGTGTCATTCCCTGGTATTCCCCCTGGAGGTATAAGCCCAATGAACGCATAATAAGGTCATGGTTTCTCCTTCAAGTGCAGTGTTTTTTTGAGCACTGGCACAATGCCGAGAAGGTCCCATTGTTCAGGGTGATCAGTGTACTTAATGGCAGATGGCTCTGAGCAAGTGCTTTGCTTTGCCTGGCCTCCCTGCCTGACACGGGGCTGCTGCTGGGGGGAACGGCTCACAGAAGCCCGGCTGCAGCTGCTACTGCTGCCCTGTCACCAGCAGAGAATGGCAGAGAATGGATGTGGGCTCTCCAGACCTGCAGTTAGCACCTCTTCACCTAAAAGTTATTTCGTCTGTTTTTTTTTCCCTACACAGCCTCAGTGGGGTCTGTATGTGAACACGCTGCATTAAAAGCTTGCTTCCAAAAGAAGAACAGCAGGGTATAGACAGCCTGTGTCGAGCTCATCCCTAGGGTGATAGTTCTGAAGGAAGGCAGGGATGCTGTGAACCAGCTCTGGACAGAGGTAGGAAAGAGCGTGGGGATACTTTGTAGTTTGTGTTAAGTATTAACGAATTGTTAAAGCTAGAAGTCCCCTAAATTGTGTAATGCTGTACATCTCAGTACCTGAAATGGTTTGCAAGCAGAGTGCTCCCATTATTGCTAACATTGACCATTTGTTAGCAAAATCAAAGTTTATTGATAGCTAAGACAAAAGGGTTGGGAGGGAGCTGTTCTTGAGGCAATAACATCAAATCCCTTTTTGTTTCCTGGATAGCAATTGCAGTAAAATACTCTGCTTATGTTTCCATTCCTTCGACCATCTGTTTCCAATGAGACCCTTCTGGCGTGATGCATCACTATTTATTAGAGCATTACATTACATTAGATAATGCAGCGTTAGTATTTTTGTTATAAGCCCTTCATTTCATGAGTATGACTTCAGGGGCAGCACTGGATGCCTTTCCTTAATGAAAGAGGTAGAGACTGTGTTAGTATAATTAGTTTACCAGTTCAGAAATGTTCTTTTTAGTCTTTCACAAAGAACATTTTTGGTGCATCTTTTGATTTGTAACTCTGCATGCTTGTGTTTGGTAAACACGGATGTTCCAGTTTTAAATGGCCCTACTCCTTACTGAAGGAGACAGGAGGGAGACAGCCTCGGTCAGCTGCTCACGGCTGTATTTGAGATACTTCTCTTTATCGGTGATACCCAGCACTGCTAAAAAATTTCTTTTTGCTCTGCTTCAGCCCAGGAGATGCTTCAACCCTGCGAGCTCCAGGTTAAGGAGTGGGTTGGTCCTTCATGATTGACCTTCTCTGCCCTAGATAAAGTGAAATCTCATTTTAAGTATGTTTATGGAGAGGGTGTCTGGGGAGGAGGGGAAGTCTTTCATCCTCAGTGAGCTCCTCTCTCATTTTTGTGGCCAAAAGAAAGCTGAAGGATCCCTGGGTTTGTGACTCACAACACCTAGATTGAAGTCAAGATCTGAATCAGTTCTGGCATGGATATACGTAGACTTCCTTTCGTGCCAGAATCTCCCTGGATTTTATCTTGTATTTAACCAACACTGTACTTGTGTGGTTGTGTTCTCTGTATAAACTCTTCAGTGGAGCAGTCAGATACGATCAGAAAGCCAATAGCACAGCTTCCAAATCTTTTTCTTCTTTTTTTTAACTTGTCAAGTCATACAAACCAATGATGCTTAAGAGCAGTATTTCTTGCTCTCCGAAACATGTATTAAATGAGCTGAAGTAGACATCATTTTATAGCCCAATAGTTTAAACTAGTGTATCATTTAAATTTTGCTGGGCCTGAAGCAAGCCAAGATGACATCAGTGTTTCCTTCCCAAAGGCCAGCAGTGAGCCCACAGTGTCTGAATGCGTGATCCGCTGACCTCATGTTTCCTTGTCTTTCTCTCCTCTTCTGCTAATAAATTTACAACTGCATTTTGTATCATGTGAGATGAGATGATACATTGTGAGCAAACGTATCTGGGGTGCTGGAAAAGGCTTTTCAAAAGCACATTTTTCTCATTTTAGATGTCCTTTTACTACTCCAATGGTTTTGTTTAAAAAAAAAAAAAGCCTAAAAGTTCTTAAGTTGTTCTTGCCAGCTGCAGGCGAGAGACCTCCACAGCTATTGGTAAACATCCAAACACTGACTGATCTCTGCAGTGGTCTGGGTCCGTGCAGGAAACAGGAGTTCTCCGTACTCCTTGTGCAGTGAAGCTCACACCGAGAGCTGCCGTTGCTCCTGCTGTTGCCTCCAGGTTTTGCTGCCTGCCAGGAGAAAGCAACATCGTTTGTCAGACAGCATCCGTGCTGGCTTTTCTGACAGCCACGCCGGCTCTGTGACTTCTGGTGGTGGCTGTGGTGGCAGCAGAGCCCGGAGGGCAGCTGGCCCTCAGCACCCGGCGTGGCTCTGCATCTCACAGGTGGGACGGCCTCACTGCAGTCAGCCCTGATGGGTGCTCCGCAGGTATCAGTAGCACCAGCGTGCTGTATTGGACTAACAGGATAATTCCATTAGTGGGTACCAGCAGTAGTTGTTATCCTCTTAGGGGGATTTTCTGCTCACAGATGAAACACAACACAATGAAATGGGATTAGAATTGTAGTCATATGAATATTAAAACAAACACGAGAGCATGGAGAGAAGCAGCTGCTAAGGCAGTGCAGGGCGGTGTGTTTGAGCTATGGGTACCACTGCAATGAGCTGATTGAGTTTTTTCAACCTGGTTGACTTCAAGCTTTACAGAATGGTAAACTGAAATTAAAAATCATATTTTTGGATTTGCTGAGCAAAATAATACTCTCAAAGGTGATCTCAAAAGACTTTTGCACATAAAGTATGATAGTCCCTAAAGTAACCAAAACTAAGCTGCAGTGTAAGCGTCTGCAGAGATTTCTGATGGTGATGTGCTATCACAGAAGAGTGACATGCAAAATGCAGCAGAGGCAGGCAATCAGATTATCCGTTTTCTTTTCTAGCACAGTGAGATTTACCAGGTGTGCAGCAGTGCTTTTTTTTTTTTTTTTTGCTGAGCAGACAGTTGTGATTGCTGCTCGTGATGGTCACGGAGCTGTGTGAGCTCCCGGCTGGAGGCTGAGCGCAGCCCTGCTGTGAGCCGGTGCCGGCCGAATTTCCCTCTGTGGGAATGGGGATTTTGATCTCATGTTGGGCATTTCGTGCAGTCAGCACTCCTGTAATAACAGCAAGATTGCACCGAGATGCGGTTTTAGATTTCAGTTCATGCAATTGGGAGGTTGTTGTTCTGGTTTGTGTTTTTTTTTTTTTTGTTTGTTTGTTTTTTGAGGAATTGCAGTGTTTGTCCCATTCGGCTTCAGCCCAACCCCACGCGGGGGGTGGGACCGCGTGCAAAGGCACCTCTGTCAGCTGCTGGGGAAAGAGGAGTTCCCTGTATGGAGATTTGGGTCTGACGTTCTGTAAATAAGCCTTTTTTTCTTCTCAGCTCTTGATGAGAAAGATATACAGCATAAATATAGCGTCTCTGTGATAAGGGTAATAACAAAATAGAAATGTTAAAGCTACCTGAGAAGAAACATCAATCTCAGTAGCTGAGCTATAGGGACAGAGGTGTGCAAGGAGGACGGAAAAAAGCATCAAGTCTGCAGCAAGCGTTCCTCCGTCGCTGCTCTGTCCGGGCTGTGTGGCCGCGGCGGGTCTGCGGCGTGCTGTGCTGTGCTATGCCATGCTGTGCTGTGTTGTGCTGTGCTGTGTTGTGCTGTGCTGTGTTGTGCTGTGCGGTGCGTAAAACAGAGACACGGAGCGGCGGGTGAGGGAAGGGCGCTGAGCTGAGAGCTGCGAAGGGCCCGAACTTCAGCACGGGGGCCGCTCCCGCTCCGCCGCGCTGTCCTGCAGCGCCCGGCCGTGCTCTGCGCGGGGAGCAGCCCTTCATGCACCGCTCTGCGCTCTCTGCACGCAGCACGGCTGCTGCCAGCGCTGTGCTGCAACGCTGCACGCACCGGCAGTGCTCTCTGTGGGTCGGGGACCCGCAGCGTGGGTGGGTGGGTGGGAGTTGGAAGGACGCTTGCTTAAATCTGAAAAATGGCAAATACTGCACTTGCAAAACTCTGCGTGTGGTAGGTAGAAATGAGCGATGAATTTGGATGTCAGCTCAGAAGGAAAAGCACCCCGTTCTGCTTGTCTTTCCCCAAGGATTTGGTCGGTGTTAATGTGCAGACAGGTTCATGCAGAGCTCTAAATTAGTGCTCGAGATCATGTGAGGTTTAGCACTGTGTGCACAGTGAGCCGCAGCTCCGCGGTGCGGGCGTGGGAGGAGCAGCGGCACTGCTGGGCACGGGGCGGCGGGAGGGGCAGTGAGGGGCGCTGTGGCTCTCGGGGCTCTGCAGCCGCTCCTGCGGTGCCGGACGTGTCCGTGCAGGGACGGGCCGGCAGCTTTGGGCCTATCTGGAGGGCCGCTGTTGTGCTGATTGTCAGAGGCATTTCTGGGGTGCGGCCTAAAGGTGAGCTGCTGACAAATTCACACGCGGTGAACGTGTTGGTCGGACAACAGAAATGACGGTTTGTTTTCCTTCTTGATCCCGAAAGCAGAAGGAAGCCTGCCCCAAGTTAGCAGTGATTGCCGCGAGGTACGCCGTGCAGAGATGCGCGGTTATTCAGAGGCACGCCGCGCCCAGCCGCTAACGAACGTCTTTTCCTTCCACCTGCACAGCCCCTCTGCTCGGAGCCGTGCGGGACGCAGCTGCTCTGCGGACACGGCCTGCACGGGGCACGGCTCTGCACGGGGCTGCCCGGCGGCGGTGGCGGAACGGCGATGCCGTGCGGTGCCGCGCTGGTGAATGTTGCCCCACTCGGCGCTCCGTCGGGGGCGGGGCGCGGCGCGGGGCGGGCGGTGCGTGGGAGCGAGGCACGCGGCCGCCGCCCGCGCCATGTCGTTCCGCCGCGCCTTGGCGTTGGCCGCCTGCGGGCTGGCCGGGGGCTCCGTGCTCTTCTCGGCCGTGGCCGTGAGCAAGCAGCCGGCCCGCGGGGACGCCGAGCCGCGCCCGGGGGGCTCCGCCGCCGCTCCCCCCGCGCCCGCCGCGCCGCAGGGCTTGCTGCTGCTGCCGCCCGCCGCCTCCTGCCCGCCGGGCCCGGGTTGGATCGAGCGGCCCGCGGGCAGCGGCGGCTTCTGGGACAGCAACTGGGACCGGTGCGTGCGGCGGCGCGAGGGGCTGCCCGGGGCCGGGCGGGGGGACAGGAGGGAGCGGGGGCCGCCTCGGGCGGGGGGTGCGGAGGGGGCGGCGGCGGCGGAGCGGAGCGCTCTGCGCCCTTCGGTCGGAGCTCTTCGCGGATGCCGCGCGGCCGGGACGGCGCCTGTTGCGTGGGGGCGGAGCGGGGCCGGGAGCCCTGAAGGCGGCTCCGCGCTGCCGTAACCCCGCCGACATCTTGGAGGCACAGCGCGGAGCCGCGCGACCCCGCCGGGCCTCAGAGCCCCGCGCAGTGCGGCCTGCGGCACCCGGCGCTGTGCTGCGTGGCTGTGCCGGGCTGGGGGCTGCGAATTCATTTAGCGGTGGCCGTTGCCAAATTTATTGGATTCGTCTCTCCATTATAAGCCATAAGCTATGGGACTCGTGGCTTTTTTGACGTAGGATTGTATTGATAGCTCCAGCACGGTGTTTTCAATCCGTTTTGCAACACAATTGGTTAAATAATCCATTTCTGTGCTTCATATAACTGCGGTGGGCTTATTCATCTGTGGCATTCCTGTCTCTGGGTTTCCCTCCCCACAAACGGTGCTCCAACACACCCGTGCAGGCGCGAACCGCTGGCTCTCATCAACCTCAAAAAGAAGAACGAGGAGACGGGGGAGGAGGAGCTGAGCGCCCGCCTGGAGCACTGCAGGGCGAGGGCCACGCGCCACATCTTCCTCATCCGCCACTCGCAGTACAACCTGGACGGCCGCGCCGACAAGGACAGGACTCTGACCCCGCTGGGTAGGTAGGCCTGGAGGCGCTGTGCTCCTCACCTCCGGCACTGCGATGGATGTGAGCTGCTGTCCCAGCAGTGCAGGTCGGTAGCGCAGCTCTCCTTCGGGTTTTGCTGCCCAAGCTCCGTCCGTGTTACGGATCCTTTGTAACAGAAAGGTGTTTTTCCATTTTTGATCATCTAAATCCAAACATTTAAATTTGCTTTGCGGCGTTCAGGAAACGCTGGCTTGTGAAAAAAACATAAGGGAAGTTTCCAGTTACCATAAGGTTTTTGAGCAGGTTTTCCTGCTGGCCAATACAGTTTCTTTCCCTTGGCTGTAGCTTTTGTCTTAAACTGAGTTCCATAAGGACCTTTTGAGGTAGAGTTCCCATTAACCAATGGGCTGTGTTTGTTAATTTGCTGATTTATTTTCCCAAGGTCGAGAGCAGGCCGAGCTGACGGGACACAGACTGGCAAGCCTGGGGCTAAAGTTTAATCAGATCATCCACTCCTCCATGACCAGAGCGACTGAAACAACTGAAATTATAAGCAAATACCTCCCAGGTAAGTGACTTCTGTTAATTTCTCAGTATCTTCTGATCCTTCAGACTGCTTCCAGTGGGATTCTGAGCAAGTCCTTGGCTTGCAGTGTAGCCGAGCTGTGTGAATGTCTGTAAGGAAGCTGACAGCCCTCCTTCTGCTTGTTGCCAGCTTCTCTTTAAAAGATCAAGGGGGAGCTGCCCCTCGGTGAGATGCTGCGTGCGCTGTGTGGGACAGCTCTGCTGCTTGCTCTTCCTTTGTGCGTTTTGTAAAGCAAAGACTGTTGCAGGTCATCAGGAAAAAAATGTGAAAAATGTGTTGGCTGTGGAGCTGTGGGCCTGTTTGCAAGAACACGTGACGTAAAGCTCCTTTCTGAAAGCTATTTAATATTCTAGGTGTCAAAAAAATCAGTACTGATCTGCTGAGAGAGGGAGCACCTATAGAACCGGACCCTCCCGTGTCCCACTGGAAACCAGAAGCTGTGGTAACCTCTGCACTTTGTTTCATGTATTTCCATTTTTATATTTTTGAGTATACTCTGTATGGGCAGTGGTAATAACTGTGGTGAGCTGATGCTTCTCATCACAGACCTTAGATAAACACTTACTTTTCCTCCTCGGTAGGTGTACAGAACCCTTAAAATAATTAAAAATCTCTGTGTATTAAGTGAGCCCCAGGCATGCGTCCGTGTAAAGAAGAAAGCTTTAGAAGATGTAGCCAACGTGCAAACAGTGCTCTGAGCTGTGTTTAAATCTGAACTCTGTGCCATTAGCAGTATTACGAAGATGGAGCTCGAATTGAGGCTGCGTTTCGGAACTTCATTCATCGAGCTGACGTAAAGCAGGAGGAGGACAGCTATGAGATCTTTGTCTGTCATGCCAACGTGATCCGCTATATTGTCTGCAGGTACGTGTCGGACTGCATGCTCACCTGTGTTCTTTATCAAGTGGAGTTCTGCTGAATTAGCGCTGGTGTCGTTATTGTGCTGGCTGAGCTGGGGGGTGTTTGTGTGCCGTGTTAGAGATGGCTGAAGGTGGGCGCTCACCGTAGGAGCAGCTGGTCCTGCAGCTTCGTCACAGGGTGAATTTGGAGATACAGGATTTGAAAGTTAGAACACGTTCAAGTGGGAATGGTGAAATTGGTGAGACTCGATGGCCTTTTGTATGTCTGAACGGTCACTTTAACACCACGTGCCTGTGCTTCACAAAAACCTGAAGAGCATACCTGTGCAGACTGCTGGAAAAGGCAGCAGATAGAGCATCCACCGAGGTGCCTCTTTTTGGGGAGATGTGAATTTGATCTTAATGAAAGATGGATTGAGTTTTGGCAATTCCTTACTGGGTGTTTTTGCAGTACATACAGGAGGTATTGGTGTGTTTTTTGCAATAATATCCGAGTGTAGGATTGGATGGGAGAGGGCATCTTTCAGCTAACGTCAGTGCGGCCTGTGGAGGAGAAAACAGTTGTGCATCTCTGCCTGTCCCCGTATCCACTCGCCTGCATCTGTTTGATTCCTCTTTCTCAACAAAATGCTATCTGTGAGATAATGTGTTTTGAGCAGGACAGATGTGATTAAACTTTAATCTGATCAATAGCTACAACAATTTCAGTTAATTTTTTTTTAGCTGAGCTAGTTATGTGCCACCCTGCCTGTTCTGCAGACTGCTTGGAGCTCTTTGAAATTGCTATACTTAAAGTTATTGATCAGGTGCACAGAGTATTCTTTTCTGTGCCAAAAGGGATTGTCTTTCTGCTCCCAGGCTTCTGAAATACTCGCGTGCTTTTTCTCATTGCTTTCTTCCATCCTCTTTTCACCTTACCCTCTCTGTCTGCCATTTCAGGCCACTTCATAGCAATTGAATGCAATCCACGGTGTTTTGAGTCCAGCTTGACTGTAGCTATTATCTGTTCTTTTAGCCTTTCTAAAAGACCATTGTAGACTCACAACCAGGTTATTCCTTTGCACCAGATTGAAATGTTTGAGTCAACTTCATATTTTCTTGAGCTGTTTACAGCAATTGGTGGAACTCCTCCCAAGGCCTTCAGTTAGGAATTTTAGAATAGCTAGGCAGATCTATGAGACTGCATTGCTACAGAAGGCACAATGTACTCGTTCCTCTCACGTCTGGGGAATAGCGTAACTGATGGGAAGTAGTTGTAGCCAATGGCTTCCATCAGCACATGCTGTTAACTAGAATGAATTAGACATCGCTACCTGTTTGGTGGATTTACTTACACTGATTTAGTCTTAGCAGAAGTAGCGCTGCTTATGCGTTTGGTCTGCTGGAATAGAGTCTCCAGCAGCATTGCTTTGTGGTACTGTGTTTGGCTCAGTGACCAGCTGAACCTATGGCACACACCATCCTATTTGTTCCTGGGTTGCTCAGAGCACTCCCGACATCCAGACTACATTACACCTTCTACCTTCTGTCAATTTGAATTAATCCTGTCTACGTTAGTCGCATCCATCTGCTAGAATCTGCTTATGAAAGTAAACTCTTGGCACTGGTCCAGTTACCAAAGCTGCACTTCTGTATTAATTAATTGCAGGGGAAAAAAAACATCCAAACATGACTCTGTAGGAGCATTTACAGGCAAGCTGCAGAACCACCAACAGCTTTTCCTGTCTTGAACAGGAAGTGATGCTGTCAACGCATGTTAGTACAACAACATTAACAATGTTTTGATGCGTAACAATATTTTTCTTTCTTCCTTGTTTCTTTTCTCTTCCTAACAGAGCACTGCAGTTCCCCCCCGAAGGCTGGCTGCGAATGTCTCTTAACAATGGCAGCATCACTCATTTGGTGATACGGCCAAATGGGAGAGTGGCCCTTCGAACGCTGGGTGACACAGGTTTCATGCCTCCAGATAAAATCACACGCACCTGAGGAGTGAAGGTGCTGGCTGCCCAGGAGCTGCCTCTGGACTCTTTGCACTCGTACACTCGGCTACAGTACCACTAGATTTTTATCTGTTACGTTGTGATGCTCTCTTAAAATGTCCTTCAGCCCCTTTGCCTCCTTCATGCGCACTCATATCTGCCTTCCAGTCCAGAAAAGAACTCTGTAAGCCTGAAGCTGTGCTGTCCTCAGGTATTCCCCAGAGCTCAAAGCTGAGCTGTGGAATACAAAAAGAGTGAATGTCTGTGTGCTCAGCAGCTGCAAGAGCACTGACTTTTTATTCCTCTGTGAATTTCTATAACCAAAGCTTGCTCCTGTGGATATTTTTCTTGTGCAGGAAAATAATTGCTATGGGAACTGTATGAACAGCCTTGTATTGCACACTGCAGCTGAAGATGTGCCAGCTTGTTTCAGCTGTTGCAGAGGAAGTGACAAACTGAGGGTATTCTGCTGTTAAAAGGAGAAGGGGTTAAGGCTTCTGTTTTCATAAGCTGAGGAGGATGTATGTTTTTGTTGTGTCACTGTCCCACTCTGCCCCAAGAAGCTCATGTAAACTGTGCCTGGAGTCGTAGGCATAAAGAGGGTAAGAAAACATTTGCCTCAGAGCTGTGGTGCTAGCATTAACTGCTGCTTGTTCTGAGTGTTCCTCCGTCCTCAGGAAGTACTTCAGACTATTCTGAACATTATTCTTTCAGTCTCATAAAGCCTTCAATTAAAACTTGATCTGCAGAAAGATGTAGGGATGGGATTTGTAGCAGTAAGACAGAAGCAACGTGAAGCAGTTTTATCTGCACGTTCTTCTCATTACTCTTTACAAGGAGTAAACTTTTTTCCTTCTGCTTTCTCCCGTGGATTTCTGTTTGTGGATACCTTGCTTTTGGTGTAGAGAAATAGCAGTGCTGAACTCAGGGCAGTAGTACTTGGGGTCACAGGTTCTGCCGGATTGGAGCAAACCGCTGCTTAAAACTGCAGTTGCCCAAATGGAGATGGCATCTCTGGGCTGGTTTCTCTTGGCCAGCATTTTGTGTAACCACCAGGCAGATGCTTTAAGGTAAGGTAAGGTGCTCCTTTCAGTGGCTTTGGCACAGCTGGACTTATGTAGGAAGAACACAGGTGGCTGAGAAGTAGGTAGCAGTGTTGAGAGGAGGGCGCAGAAGCATTTCATCCTAGCGGTGTTTGATTAGCTCACAATGCCTGTAATACTGAAAAGTTCCGCATGCATGGTCTGCTGTGGTGGCTGAGTGTGTGCACGCTGCAGTACGGTGGATGTAAATGAGGTGTTACTTTGTCTATAGATTCTTCTTATCTCCAAAAATCTTAGAGAAACCGCGGGCTGCCTCCTGTCAGAGCTGTGTGAAGCGTTTGTGGCACAGCAGCCAGCAGGGCAAGGCTTAGCGTCTTGTTTAGCACAGGACTGCTGCATCAGAATGACTTCAAGGGAACTGGGGCTCGTGGGGAATAAAGTCTGGTCGTCGTAGTACAGCTTGTGGGGCAGCAAGAAATCATTGTGGTGTCTCATTGATGCAATGAGAATAATTTATCATTTTTTGTCTACTAACTTTTTAAAAGTTTTGAATAAAATAACTGGTCTGTCTTTCTTTCTTGTCCCTTCAGTTGAATAGCAAAATGTTGTTCAGTTACCACTGCCTGGGACGGGAACAGCAAACCCGTAAGATGGACGTTCTGTGCGCTATGTAAATATTGCAGAGGTGCTAGAAAGTCTCCTCAAGGTCAGTGCTAAGTAAGTGCACTTCTCTGTTTGCTCCAGCACTGGTGGGACAGGTGTCTTCCCCCCTCCCTTCCCAGCCCGTGGTGGTGTCTGGCCACACTGCACATCCAAAACATGTTTGCACACGTACAGAAATGCTGAGTCACAGCCTGAAGCACTGATGGAGCACCTGGTGGGAAGGCAGGGCCAACGCAGGGGAGCTCAGGTGCATGCATTGTACCTCAGTGATTGGAAGGGGTGGAGCCAGGATCCAGCCCTTCCTGGACCTCATTTAAGGTGGCAGTGGAAGTGAGGGGATCTCACTGGAGATCCCTGCATGCCTGAGGCCTTCTGGAGGTAAGCACATTTTCTTGTTTCTGTGTCCATGGTTGCTGCACTGGAGCTTTTTCTTATTTGCTGCAGCCTGGGATTGTGCCGCCCTGCTATTATTGCTGTACTTTCCAGCACATTGTAGCCCTACAACCACTTTTTTTTAGTGGCACAGAAGTTGAGGCGGGGGGGGGGGGGGGAGAGGAGTGTTCAATCTCAGTGCCTGATTTTTAATGTATTCAGATTTCCTCCTCCTTAAACATTCTGATCCTACTTGCATAGTGGCACAGTCAGACCCCTGTGTTACAACCAAACACACATACACCATGTCAGACCCCTGTACACACACACACACACACACACACACACACACACACACTCCATGTTAATGAGTCCTGTATGGCTGTAACCAGCCTGCACCTGGCCTCGATCTCAGCTGCTTCTTACCTCATCCCACGAAACAAACCCAGGCTGACACTTTGAGCACTCGTTTATTTTTGAATAGAAAGCAAGGTAACTGTATTTGTAACATGACACTTGGCTAATTCAAACAAACAAAAACCCTGATCTTTTGCACCTTTAGAAGTGAATTGAAGCAACCCCAATCGGATTCAGTGTCTCCACAAGTTCCATTCTTCACAACTGTGAGTGATCAGTCGCTACATAAACTGCTACTTTTAAAAAATAGCTGAATTAAATATATTGTCTGTTAGAAAAACTACCTCTTAAAATGCAGCACAATTGGAGTAATGCAAATCGTGTAACGGTTAAAAAAATATTCTCTGGGCTGAACCAAACAGAATTCCAAAGTGGAAGGCAGGGGTGGGGGGGGGGAAGTGCTGCGGGGCTGGGGAGTGCCTCTGCCTGGTTTGGTGTACATACAGAGCAGTGAGATACATCGAAATATTAAAAAAAAATCTTAAAAAAATGTAAAAAGGACAAAAAGGAAAAAGTACTGCTGTGTTTGTTAGTACCAGTCTGCTGGCTCCAACAAGCTTCACAAAAGCACAATGTTGCCCTATAAGAAATGGAGAAGGGCCAGGTCTCTGCACAGCTTAGGGCAGGAATTTGCCGTTATGCTCTTACCCGTGTTGTCAGGTGATTATTTCCATTTAGCATTTAAAGAATTTCTCTACAATGATGACATCGTTTATATTGAATTCATTATTAAAAATAACCAACCCACTCCCAAACCTCTTAAAACTAAAGCTGTAGGACTGTGAGCCCTGCAAAAGCACCTGGAGGGTGCAGAGACCTCAAACACCAACAGGATGGGGAGCAGTCAGTTAACTCACGTAGCAGTGTAGTAGAGTATGTTCTTCTTAAATGTCCGCTCAAGAATGACCCCCACAGCCAAGCTGGGTGCCAGGAGTACCACTGAAAGGCAGTCCTCTGATAAAATGGCTCTTCCTGATGTCCAGATCATTGAAAAAAGACTTATATTATAAAGAAGAATCTCAGTAAGTTTTTTTAAATAATTTCTAAAATAGGAATGTTTTTCCACAGCGTAGACCTGTTGCACCAAATAAACTTAGAAAGAGACATTAAAATATCTTCAATTCAGAAATTCCAGAAGAAAAAACTATTTTGTGTGCTCCACTGTAAATAAGTGGATGACACGTCTTCACTTTTAAAAGAACAAAAGTGTAATTAAAAATGTATGTTACAAAAGGCACTGTTAAGCTTGCAAAAGCATTAAGTGCATTTTTTTTAGGTTTCTACCAAATAAGGACCCTGTTTAAGGGTGTATGGGACAGTCACTGCAGTGTGTGCTGGCCACAGAACCCAGCAGTGTGTGGCTTCTGCTGCCCTGCCTCTGTGGGTCAGCCCCTGTGGCAAAGGGACCCAGCACTGCGTGATGGCATCCTGCCTGCAGTTACTGTCTCCTCAGGTGTAGAATTAGGTTACTTTTACTCTGTGGCACCAGTGAATCCTAACCCCTCATTTAACTAGCACACCATTGGCAGGTTTTAATTAATTTTTTCTAGTTAGTTTTATGTTGTGAGGATAAGACTGGATGCCTTTTTTTTGATAGAGAAAGCTCCCTTTGAGTTCTGAAACCTCAGCAGTATACAGTCAAAATAAGTGATTCTTTCAGGAGGCTAAAGAAGGAATAACAGAAATGGGTTACCACGTCCAGAATGGAGACACAGTGACAGCTTAGATGTGTAGGCCAGTATCTGTACTCCTCTCTTAACAGCTGGGAACTGAGGAACCATATCACAAGTCACTGGATAGCACTGTACTGCATCACAGACTACACCATTAAGGTATGTTGCTGGTAAACTTGCTGAAATTATTGCTGATGTGCTTTTAATAACTAACTATTACATTTTGCAAACGAGAAAAGCTTTTGTGGGGAAAAAGCAACTAATTTTAGTTTTTTTAAGTCTTCAAACTATTACTGCAAGGATTACCAGTATTTCTACAGTGCCCTTTTACTGAAACACTCATTACATCATGGTATTTGTTAACAGTCTTGGGTTAAGACTCGAGGCTTGCTGTGTAAATACATGCATACATCTAGAAGTCTGTGTGCACATATGTGTGTGTGTGTTCAGCTATCTCCAGCAGCCTGCTGGCTGTAACACCTCTTTTCTGGTTATGTGGAAGGGTTCCATGTTGGTACCCCAACCTGGAACGCTGTCACCACCGAGGCTTTGTTGTAGGCTTTTCCAGTTGCACATCCCCCCTGTAAGCAGAAAAACATTTTACATCTTGCCATTAATTTCTTCTAGTAAGGTTTCTTAGTAAGGTTTTACCGATGTGCTTCCTTCAGCCTATCCAAGCAAAGAAAAGTCACTGAGGGCTAATGAGGTCGTTGTGCTAAGGACAGCAGGTGATAGTGAAATACCACCAGCTCTAAGAAAAGGTTCAGCTCACTGCCTTCTGGGCAAGGGAAAATCCATAGCTACTGGACAACTGCACTGACCTCACTTCTTGCATATCACCAGGAATCTGTCATCTCCTATATGACATAAAGACATATATTCAGTTTTTGTAACATACATTTGTCCTCAATTGAGGAAAAATAAATAGCCAAGTGCAAACCTCGTGTCACTTGAGTAGTGTAATTTTTTTCCTTCACTCTAACAAGGAAAACTCTATTAAAGTTTCAGGAAAAGAATCATAGTTTAGTGGGTAGGAGGCTCTGAAAAATAACGTGGTTTTAATATAGAGTGGTTGACACAGGCAGGACTGTAGCGGCCAGGGCTCCCAGGGTCTGGAGAAAACGAGGCAGCATTGCCATGTTTCCCTGGACTTCCCATCATGGGACTGTTTCTTCCTGGACTAGAATACACTGAAGCATTTGGTGGGCCAGCAGCTGTGCTTTGGGACCTGAATCTTCCCTTCAGTGCTGGACTTGGCCAACTGAAAGAAAGACAAAGTCATTTCGCATTTCATTACGAATTGCAAAAAGAAGAGCAGTCATTTTCCTCAGAATCCCCTGTAGAGATCTTAGAAAATAATGCACAAGCAGAGAACAATCATAGCAGGTAGTAGCTGGGTTTGACAAGAAAAAGTGACAGCACAGTATGTGCCATTTATTTAGACATGTTGCTTAACTAATGAGATGTAATTTGCTCCAAAATGGCTATTATTATGTGCCTGTGAAGCATCTCAAGAAAAGGGCTTCAGGACCAAAGCTGGCCATGGCTCAGTTAGCACCAGAGCTACCAGCCTGGATATGATTTCTTTCCTGCCTTCTTTTGTCAAGTTCTCCTTGTGGTGGCTGCCACATAAGTAATAGCATTGGTCTGTAATGAAAGAAAGAGCCAGATGTCTTCTTAAATGAATGAGAACCACTTCCTGAAGTTTCTTTGAAAGTAGAGCAAAATATTTTCTTTGTTAAGTTAAAAAAACCCTTTTTCTATCTATTTTGTCTTAAGCAGTGAGGCACTATGACCAAAGACTGATTCCAGCTCTGGTGAACTACTGTTCTTTGGCATGGGGGGCAATTTCTAAAGATGGATACAGTAAATATATTCAGGTTTATAATATGTATGTATGCAGCTGATTAAAAACCTTTTGAATTATTTTTTTATCTGACAGCTCTGCTGGTCTTTGTGTTGTGCTTTAGGCAGAGATTCCACTGTACCATGAAGGAGCTGACAGAGCAAGCCTTGGTGCTGTCAAATTAGTTAAAGGTGTAGTTTTTAAACATTGCTATGTGATAGAACAGTGATTACACCTAAAAATCTTGCATGCAGTTTTAGCACTTTGGAAGAACACTTTGAACCTCTCAGACATTGGAGTAAGAATGATAAAGAAGCCTATTAATTAGCCTATTTCATAAAATTAATCACAGCAGGAGGAGAACAAGAGAATTTGACTTTGAAAAGTGAAGGAGTGGTACAAGGACAGTGCATCAACCAGGCATATGAAAATAACTGCTTATCTATCTCTACTCCACTGTAAATCACAGAAGAATCTGATTGAGCCTGATGCTTCTTCCCACCAGTACTCAATGGCTCTGTTTCATTGCACTGTTTGAAACAAAGCCAGAAGCTGCTGCTTGTTTCCAGGTGCCTGGCACACAGGCAGCTTCTCCTGCTCCTCGTCTGTACCCCACAGCAACTGCACTCAAATATATAAATGTGCATAGTACCTATTCAGGCATACCAAATATTTTCCCCGTTATTTGTGTAGCTTAGCATGACATTCTTTCTAAAAACTGACCGTGTTCTGTAGTTGACATTACTAACTCCTTTGGACTGGGGTCAAAAAACATAAAATGAGATGTGTGAAAATACCCAATGAACATCCCCCCACACATCAGTCCCTGAGAACAATACCACCTTACTGCACTGCATCCACAACGGAGAGAATTACCAACACTGTTACTGCATGGATCCTTCCTTGGTCCTAAGTAATAAATGAGCAACTTGGCACCTGGACCAACTAGAAAACTTGCGCTATTGAAAGCATTGCTTCCTGTCTGCAGAGCCTGTACAGAGATGCTGACGTTACTAGGAACTGCAGTGTACTCTGAGGGATTTTGACTGAACCAGTAATCTTTCCTTATTAACAGATACCAGCCAAAATATTTTGGTGACTAACTACTGAAGCATTAATGCAGCTGAGTACTCGAAATGAGTGTTTTGTGAGTAGCGAGGCCTGAAATCCTAACTAACTGTTGGAGCTTCTGCAGTTAACCCACTCAAAACAATATTTCAGCTCATTTGACTTTGCAGAAATACCTTTGTCTGTCAGCTGAAGAGTAGGACTGCACCTCGTGTTTCCATCTGTAAATAGCGGGGTACTTCTGAGGATCGATCTGTACTGCTTCGATAGCTGCTAAGACGTCACTGTCCAGCTTTGATGGACGCTCCCTAGAATAACACAAAACCAGATGAAAGGAGAACTACACGTCTGTCCAGGCACTGAGATCCCAATTCCAAAGCACTTCTTATTCTGATAAAAGCAAACAAATCAGCCACGTTCCTCTCTGAACTTCCTTAGCTTCCCTATGAACTTTTCCCTGCAGACCCAGATGTAAATGTCTGCCCATTATTATGCAGCAGCCTCATTAAAAAAAAGTTTTGAACACATAATCTGAGGACATCCCAAGAGTGTGGTTAACACTATATTAATCTAAGTCAGGCTCACCATGAGGTTCCAGGCCTGTCAGGTGAATGGTAAACAGCAGAGTCTGCTGAAACTGTAACTGGGAAACAAAGATTTCTTCTGCTCCTGGTGTGTAAGCCAGAGTTAGGTCATGAACTGCAAGAGAACTATATGGCTACTGTACAAACATTAGAGTACTTAATAAATTAACTGTTGCTTAGCATCACATGATTTTAACCTTGCTGGTGATGACATTACAATAAGCATCTTATTTGGCATATATGGAACACAGGACAAAGAAAAGACAATTCATACCCAAGCAGAAATAATTTCTTAGAGTTGTCATTTGTGGGTGAAGTCTTCAAAAGAGATTTCTGGGCAGGAGGTTCTTGACACTGTTGTGCCTCATTAGTCTGGACTCCAGATTCCATGGATAACCTTTCCCTTTCCGACTCCATTTTATGTTCTGTCCTTAACTTGGTCTCTCCACGTTTCCCTGTAACATTTGGCTCAGAAGAACTTGGTGGTGAAACTGCGTAGCAGGTCTTATCCAGCCAGTCCTTGGGTATTCTAACCTGGCTTGTTCTTTCAGGCAGAATTCTCTCCTTTTTTTCACTGATGGCATTTGATTCTCCTGCACCCGCTTGTGGTTGGAATGTTAAGCTTTCAAACTGTGACATTAAATTGCAAACAGGTGATACAAGGCAATCTTCTCCGTCATGCACATGCTTTCTGTCACCAATTATCCTTTCACTGGCCACAGGATTACAAAATCCATTTTTGCTGGAAGAAACCCCCTTCTCGTAGTGCCTGGGCTGAGCTGATGTTTCTATGATGTTTCTGGTACGCTCCATTGACAAGATCTCACACTCAGCGTCTCCAATAGCATCAATGCTGGGCTCCTTCAGCACAACAGGTGGGCTGTTATTCCGTGCTGCGTTTTGTCTGTTTTTAATTTCTTCTAAGCTCATGTCATCATCATCCTCATCCAAAAACGCTCCAACAGAAATAGAATTGCAGCACTTTTTACTCTTGCCTGTAAATAATTTAATAAGAGTGAAGTGTAAAAAGACTTGCAATAGAACTCCCATCAGATAAACTAGGAACAAATACACACCTTTCACCACAAAGTGTAAAGGATTATTCTGTTTTAAGAAGTTACTTATTCAGTATCTGCAGATTACAAAATTCCATAGTCTACCAAGGAATTTCCAAATGCTCTGAGTAAAAATATACTGCAAGTAGAGAGGCCTTCTTACAGGAATTTCACATAGGGGCTGCAATCACATAAAGGACATCTTCTGCGAGCTGTTCTAATTATCCTACATCCACGTTGTTGTTAGCTACTTCAACAATATAATCAGACTGTTTGGATAACACATTAACAATAGCAACCCCAACAGGGGAATACAATTTCCCTGGACACAGTGCTTTTCCCCCTCCCCCTTGTCCCCAGGTACACCCTGTTTGTTGTTTGCAGCATTTGCCCTTTCCTTACCAGAAGGATGTGGCGTTTTGTATCTGTTGCAGGTTTCATTTTCCCCTGTTTCTTGCTGAGCCTTTTCGCTCATTTCCCGATGGCTCAGGTACTCTTCTAATTTTCGCAGCCCCTCCTGGGAAGACAGATCAACAAAACAGCCCAGAAATTCCCAGTATTCAACCCACGGGAACCCCAGTTCATGAGCTAACTCCCTGCAATAAATAAAATAAAACGAAGCGTTTGTGAAGACATGAATATTATTTTGACAATAACTTTTTCTGAACACATTTTATCAGCTATTAGCAGGAATATAAACGTGCAAGTAGGCAAGAGAATTCTGCAACAATCAACAGTCTGCAAAAACACAATGCTGACATATACACATTGTTACCAAGCACACTATCATCTATTTTTTCTAGAATATTTTTCCATTTTTTTCTTATGTTTTTGCATTTAGCAGTGTACATATTTTAATCTGACTGCATCCAGACATCAGACAGAGATGAATCCACACTAATGGAGGCAAACAATACTCCAATTAATAGCTTTTTCTAATTGGGAATGGGAGAAGGTAGGAGGAAGCAATGGCTGAAGTAAAAGGAAGAAATGCAAAGCACTTGTAGCAAGCTATGTTTTCTGCATGTGCTGCTGATACAAAGTGTTTCAACAGCAAGGATGCTACAACACAGGTAAAGCAGAACATTTGTTTTGGGACCTTTCCATTCAGCTGTCTTTTTACAGAGTAAGTACTCTGTGCATAGTCTTAAATCTCCTGGCAAATGAGCTGAAGTTGAGAAAAACATTCTGTACATATCATCAGTAACAATTAAAACGTCTTTTTATTTCCAAAGCTGGACAGCCAGGTCCCACATTTTTACCTGAGCTATTTTGTTTAGACAAAAAGTGCAGTAAAAATCCAACTGCAATACACTTCATAAAATATTTTCACCAGTATTTGCCTAAAGAATGCGTGCTACTATGCAACTCAGTACAACTGTTTTGCCTTTAATTACTCTATCGTTAATTTTCTGTACTGATACTCTATTAGATACCTTCCAACTCTTTCAACACCTCTTTCCAGATCAGATTTCCTGACGTTGTGAAAGAATCCAGCTCTCTCTCGGGGTGGAGTCTTCCACAGCCTGCGAAATTCTTCAGCCTATGAAAAAAGAAATAATTGTAAAAAACCCAACATTGAAGTTAATCAGTGCTAAATATTTCCCTGCAGCTCTAGAAAACATTTTGCTGCGCTCGGTCTCAGCTTCTGCCACCAGTATTGCTCAACTCCTGCTCCAAAAATCTCACTTCGGAACTGAAGACAGATACTCCTCCCTGTATGGCTGCTGATACATCTCACACCTTACTTCTGTGGTCTCATAGCTGCTTATTAAAAGAATGACAACCACCTCGAAGCAACGTGGCTAGATATGAAGTCTAACTGGTTTTCAGTCGTGTGCAGTGGGAAACAAGAGGCATGTCTTACAACACTGCACTTCTATTTCATGACACATGCTCTTCTGGTCAGTGCTTTCCAAGGCACAAAGGAGGTGTTCTCATATAGATATTGCTGGTTCCACAGGCTGGTATCAGTTATCATAACATATTCCTGCTGTTTGAATTTGAACTCCAACAGGGAACGAGCTAACGGATTTTTGCAAACTCCCCAGCTTTGTGCCTCTATATGCAGACATCAGCAGTATCTGCCACCAATCAAAATAATGCGTTACTTATGCGGCATATCAATTTTTTCAGAGGATAAAACATGTTTACATTTCTGTCAGCTGAACAGAAAACTGACCAAAGAGCATCTTCAGAAGAAAAGAACATAGTAAGCATTGTGGTGAGACTCAGTCCTGGAAGAGCTCAGACATCACACGACATCTCACACACCCACTGTACCCACAGCTGCCCCACTGCCTGCGTGCTCATATAAGCAAATGGGTCAACAAATGCCTCCTAATTTATAACACATATAACTGGTATTTCAGCTAAAAAAAAAAAAAAAAAAAAAAAAAAAAAAAAAAACTTCTACACAAGCACAAGTCTTGCAGAACTATCAACACGTACTATTTGATTGTCACTGCTTCCATTTAGAAAAAAATGTGAATGCAAATTCAGTAAGTAAAGTTGATGAACTGCTTCAAACATTCTAGAAATGAGACAAAGAATTTTTCTAATCCCATCCACAGCTCCACCTTCATTAAACAGGCACTGATGTCACGGGAAGTTCTCACCAGCTCCTTACCTTGGAGGGACTCATGGGCCCTGCGAAAGCTCGTATAGACAGCACCGGATCCTTGGGGCTGCCCGTGTATTTGGACAGAGCTGCCTGCGGGCTCTCGTCTGTCTGATCCGGTGACCACGGCGCACCGATGACAGGAGCTGAGGAGTTATCTTCTGCTCTCAGAAGTGGCACATAGTAGCGACCTTGATAAAACAATACCAAGCCTTCTTTAACTGATGTCACATTAGCTTGCTCTTTTCCTATGCTATCAATACACCTGTACATTTAACCATCTGACTGTATTTCATCAGTAAAACTATATGATTCAAATTCACGGTTTCAGTGTTTATTGGCTGCTTGCAGATTGTAATTCAGTCCAGGCTCCCTTCTGTCTCAAATGCAAAAAATACATACACTGATACATACAACAGTTTCTAAAGGATTCTCACCCAGCTTCAAAGCCTGTTTTACAGATGCCTAAATTTGCATGTGACAAAACAGAGAAGACTTTCACGTCAGAGAAACCACACAAGTGCCAAACACAACCACGGGACCTCCTGCCCTGTACAGGTCTTTTGTTTGCTTTAAGATAAATGTTTTCTGCTGTAGACATGCTGAATAAAATAATGGCTGTGCCTACGTTATGGGGAGCTATGAGAAAAGCCCTGCAATCCATACAGTAAGAGCACCAACCACATAATTTAAAAAGACACAGTAAGTTCTCTGTTCCTCGTCAGTCTTAGCTTCTTTTTGATTTTTACAGTACTGTACAGCAGCAGCACTTATGGACAGGAATGCTATAGAAAACCAACAGAAAACAGCGAGAGCCTGACAGAGTGTGTCACGTACCTGGTGTAGTTTAAACTGAATACTGACCTTTCAAATACTCTCTCAGTTTTTCTTTCAATTCTGCAGATTTATTCTTGCTTCTCTCACAAACTACCTGTTAATGAAACATTAGTTACTTATTAATAAAACAAAAGACATCCATTTCCAATCAGCTGCAAGGTGTTTCTCAACAGCCACATTATCGGCCTCTACCCATCTCATACAGTTCTTTTAAGTCAGAGTATAACTGACCATTACAATACATACTCGTCCATAAAAAAGGGTCTGTAAGCAAAAGGCAGTGAATCCTAATATCTAGAATGCTGCTCTGGATATAATCAACACAGAATATTTGTAATGTTCCCAGACATTTTCACTCTAGGCACGGCACTGGTAGCTCAGCCTGTCAACTAAGCAGTCTGTGAATGTTCAACGTTGAAAAACCCTGCTTTGGCATAATGACTTTGTTGTGGACATGGACAGACTTACTTCTGCTGGAGTTTGATCATATTTGTTCCTGGGGTTTTTTACAATGGCTGGGTGTGAGGTAAGCACATTAACAACATCCAAATTCCCAAACTTGCAGGCAAAATGCAATGGAGTATCAAATCCCTGTGACGTTAAAGAGAGAAAATTCACATGTATTTGGAAACATCATAAAGTCAATCTGTGTGTTTTATATTGAAGCTAGGATAAGTAAACAAACAGGGCTCATAACAGATCCTTCTCCACAGCACTGTGGAGTAATGATTGTTAACACCCACGCAACCTATGACCAGCTAATTTGACTAAAATGGCCCCTTCCCTCTTCTCCCTTCTGCTTCCTCAATGCCTTCCAGTAGTTTTCATAATAAAAAGAGCTGTCACACATCCCAAATCTCACCATTTTATCTGGTGTATTGAGGTAAAGGTCAACGATGTATCGGATGCGATTCCTCAGCATTGCGTTATCATCATCTGGGTACATAAGCCGCATAAATTCAGGATTTTCCAGAGTGTCCAACAACAGCTGGCAGACAGCAGGCTGGTTCTCCTTGGCAGCAACGTGCATGACATTGTACCTGCACCCCTCCTGAAACAGAAATCAGAACTAACTGAAATCCAACAGCTTGCTTACACCTGTACACTTTAATGATCTAATGGGGAAAACAGGTTCCCATGCTGTGTCACCGGGGGATTTCTATCTCTCAATATTATCTCAGGAAGATACATTTACAAAACAGTAAACATCCAGAAATGCATAAATGAGACAATATTGTGAAGACATGTAGCTACATTGTCAAGCTACACTTAAAATTAACTACATCATTCTTATACTCAGCTACAGTCACGTTTTAGATTTAGGAAAAAATGTAGCAAAGAAGGTATGTTAAAGTATCAAAAAATAAAAGGAGATACAAAGTTCAGCATATAAGAAGAGCAGGAAAACAGGTGTATATATACAGTTCAGTTTGCTGCAATACATCTCAACAACCTCACAAAGCTGGTCTGAGAAGTCCCTTTTTGAAATGAGATTGCAGGTGTTTGCTAAGGCCAGGTTAGCAGCGGTGCTCTGACAGTGGCAGCATGGTGCTGTGACAGGCAGTGCTGTGCGATCAGCTTCAGCCCAGGCACTCCTCTGTTCTACACCACCACTGCATGGACAAAATACTGCTATGTGGAGATCAGTGCTCTGTGAGGAGGAGACTGCTCTTCACTGCTGGCTATAACTGCTCCTTCCCTACAGAACCGCACGCTCCGTTTCCTCAGCTCTTCTGAAGCAGAGCAAACCCAGCTATCGTGGGGTGCCTCAGGAAAGACAGAGCTGCTGCACTCCTGTTGGCTTCCAGCTGGTCTCAATCAACACTGAGAAACTGCACCGGGGGGAAGAAGTGGAAAGCAAGGAACCACATCCATTCCACTTACACTTATCATGCCTCCAACTCATATCAACAGACCAGAACTTGACGATATACATATACATACATACATATATATATATGTTTTTTTTACCTGTACAACTGTTGGATTGTCTCCAGATCCAATAAGATAGCGAGGATTACTCCAAATAAGTTCTGAAAATGTTGATATATCTCCTTTCTCCACAGCTTTCCGAAGCTTAGCAGTGAGGTCCTGGGTCCGTGGACTTTTGTAGCTGTTGGCCCTTTCCTTGTTAGCAGTTTCCATCTCAAGTGAGCATAAGCCATCTATTAAAACACAAGCATCATGCTTCTAGCTGCTCTATTCTCAGTGATTGCTATTTTCATACAACCAGCATAAGCTTTTAATCCAAACTATCTATTAACTTTGCATCTTTAATGTAAAGAAGTTTATTAAAAAAAAAAAAAAAAAAAAAGGTTATTGGCTTTTTAAGACCCTGATAGTAATAAGAGGTAGGGAAGAAAATACAATGTAATTGACCTATAAAGCTTTCTGGCCCAAATTAAAGTCTAAAACAGCCTCACAACTACTAATCTGCTTCCATCCAAGCCTAAAATGAACGTTCAACAAGCAGTAAGAATTTTCTTAATGCTTGAAATGGCTTTTGCAGTTAGGCTGATTCTCGAGTCACTTTAATCCAGCAACTGGGAACACTGACATTTGATCAGGGCTTATCATTTCATTTCTGAACTTAAGACCTCAGTTAACAATAAGGTACAGTTTCAATATACTGTGCAGCTTTATCTGTGCCTTACAAACCTAAGGCTCTTGAAGTCTGCGAGTAAAAATACGAAATCCCACCAAACAACCATACATGACTAAGCAGTGTGTCCGTGCAGCCTGTTAACATTTCAGCTTCACAAGAGCAGCAGTATTTTTTAGTGTAAACCTCATGCAAAACTGTACAGTTACCACAATTTGTTAAAAGTAACACATTTATCACAACAGACCCATCTCAAATTATGAAGAGGCTTCAAAGTACCACTCTGAGCTTTTTCCTGTTACTGGCACGTTGCTAATGAAGGGACTGGTTCCCTTCTCTCAAGAAATTACCACTGTATATTGCATCTGCTGCACACAGATGAATACCCTCCATACCTCTGTTAAGTGATCCTGTTTTCATAGGTGACAAACACAGAGAGGACTTGCTTGGAGATGGAAAGTAATCACAGATTCCTTTAGCAAATTTCTCAGCATCTTCTCTGTTTGAAAACGCTTTAAATCGTGAACCCTTAATCATCTTAACAGCTTGGAGAGCTTCCTTCCTGTCTTCATAAACATGTATTCTCTCTGAAACACAGTACAGCCAAAATTAAGCTACTTAAGTAAACTCAAATCAAAGAGAGTATTTCACACCTAGACTGAAAAGCCAACCAGGAGCTTCTTCACCCTGCATTTTTTAACATGTTGCTCTGTACAGAAAGTTCAACTAAGTGACCCACCACCATCACTACAAGACCTCTAAAAAGAACCTTTAA
Organism: Gallus gallus; assembly: GCF_016699485.2. NCBI lineage: Eukaryota > Metazoa > Chordata > Aves > Galliformes > Phasianidae > Gallus > Gallus gallus. The sequence continues at coordinate 1,456,908 of NC_052546.1, forward strand.
TATTAATCAAACCCTTCTCCTTCCTCTCCTTCTGCATTTAAGTTACATTGTTCAACTAAAGATCTCTCCACATCCTTGTAACAAGAACAAATCCCAGCATCTCAGAGGACCATCCTAATTTTGCAAAGTGACTGAAATGAGTCACTGAGAGCGCAACATTAATTCTAAACTCTAAGTAATCACACTACTAAAATCAACACGTTGATGCTATTGATCACCTCCTGTGACAATCTGTCTCCTCACTAAGTACCTAAGCACCACTGAACTCTCAGTTTGACTACAGAGATTGCTAAGAAAGACTTCATAGGATATAATTTCAATTTAGGTCCTAAATGAGAAAATCCTGAATCAATTAGCTATGGGACTGCAAGAAAACCAAAACAACATCATGGCCCTGTCCCAGCTGATAGGGCAAACAGCCCCACAGCAACTGCAGCCACGGGTTAATTATGGCATACCTGAACTAGCAAAGTTACTGATAACTTGCATAAAATACATTTGTTAATAATTAATAAAGCTTAGTCCTTCCAAATATTAGCCTGATGTTGTAGCTCAGTACTAATTCAGGTATGTCTATAATTAATTCCTGCCAATTAAAGCATGTACAACAGAAATTATTTCCATTTTTTTGCAAGGCTGCTACTGTTAGTTCTCTCTCCCCCTTTCTCAAAGAAGAAAAGGATGGAGTCATAACAATTCTGACCTCTTGAAATCATTTGCATTCATGCTTTGCAATTGTTTTTTGCCCACACTTGGTTTCCAGCTGCCTGTACTACCTCAACTGACAATGATATGCAACTGAATGCTATGGAAAGCAGTGCTGAGAAAAGAGTATTTCCTTATGCTATCTGACATGAAAAGCACACGTCGGATTCGAGGAGCACACAGATGCTACTTACCATTTCTTGCCAGTATGTCATCGTAGACCGGGCAAACACCATAGTATAGTGGAGGATCTCTGGATGGTGTCTGAGCACCACCTTGTGAACCAGCATATCCTGCCCCACACACTGGAGCTGAACAGTTCGTGTGTGCCACAGCTTCTTCTTCTGGAGGGTTCAGACCGACACAGTACCCAAAGTCGACCTCTTCAGACACACTTCCATGATGGCTGTGATTCACTGCAGTTGTTTTCAAAGCTGTGTGAGTGCCATCAGGCGGGGCGCTCCCAGCAGCCTCCTCTGACCATGCAGACCCTTCTTCCAACGTTCCTTGCTGCTCCAGTAAAAACTGGGCCAACTTCTTCTCAAAGATAAACCTGGTAGTTGAGGTGACGGGCCCACACTTCAGCCCTGCCCTTACAAGTTCCTCTCTAAGCTCATCAGGGCTGAGTTGCTTCAAGCGGGATAAGATCGCATCCATCGTTATCTCACCTAGAGGAGAAACAGATGAGATGAACTTCAGTCTTTTTCCTTCTATTTTAATGCTGTATTAAAGCAAAGAAAAAAGGTGTCTCTTAATTTTTCTGACTCTGATGAGATTAATGAGAAAGCAAAATGTTTTCCAACTCATTAATAGCGTTTAAGCCATCGGACTTATACTGTTTCCTCTTCCTCTCGTGCCTACCCGAAAGAGTATTTACAACATACATTTTGTTCCTTTTAAGTTTCATTAGGACTTTCATTGTGAAAATTTAACCCATAACATTTATGTCTGAAAATTGATGACAGATATTATTTGACCTCTGTCAAGAAGCCAACAACCCGTGCATAAAATGGGGCGGAAGGCCGCATGGCTTCAGTACAGCCCAGGTTAGACAGCCCCTACAGCTAGAGCATGGCACTGTCTCTATTGCAGGAAGAATTTCTCACTGAAAAACATACAACACGCGTGTGGGGCAGCAGCCAGGGCACTCTGCCTCTGGCAATGGCTCAAGGCTGCAACTATTGACACAACTCGGTTTTTTCCCAGCTCCTGTTCTGTGATCAAACAATCAGGAGAGGGGAGCTGACCTTTCCAGGCCTCCCTCCTTAACATATAGCAGGAATGTAAAAATTTCTCAATTTCCACAGGGAAATCCTTCTCTCCAGTGTGACACTCAGTGCTCACTTCCCTCCATGTTAGCCACACTCACAGCTTCTGCACAAGCAGCAAAGAGACACTGAAAACACCACAATGCCAACACAATTCCCTGCTGTGAGAAACCTCTGACCCTAAAAAAACAACTAAAAATAGAGGATTCAGAGAGCTCAATAACATAAGCAGCTTCAATGTTATTTTGTTAGATACTAAATCCACACAACCATAAGAGCTGTGCCTCCCTCCTGCTGCACTGTTAGCAGTGACAGCTTTAGGACCGAGATGCTCACACAGCCACAGCCCTTGCAGTGCCGGCCTTCCCTCACTGCCCCGCCAGGCCATGCCTCATGCTGGCACTCACAGTGTGTTTAGGATCAATTCAAGCAAGCTAATGCTTCACAACAAGTAAAAATGTTATTCAAATGGTTGTACTTGCAGACAGGGACACGGAGCAGCAAGGACTGTCCCCTTCTATTCAAAGAGAAGGATTCTGTAGAATCATGGAATGGTTTGAGTTGGAAGGGGCCTTTAAGATCACCCATCTCCAACCCCACGCTATATGCAGGGACACCTCCCTCTATCCCAGGTTGCTCACAGCCCCATCCAGCCTGGCCTTGAATGCTTCCAGGCTGGAGGCATCTACTGAACCTCTGTGGGCAACCTGTTCCAGTGCCTCACCACACACACAGCAAAGAATTTCTCACTAATATCTAGTCTAAATCTCCCCCCTTCCAGTTTAAAGCCATTGTGGTGGTGTTTGGATGTAGTATGAGAAACACCTCATTGGCTTAAGTGCTCTCCTGCTTTAGCGGCAGTGTTAAAGCAGCCCTGAGCACCAACACGTGCAAGGCCCTTTGGGAAACCAACACAGGGCTGAGACAGCAACCACTGCACAGAGCAGAGTGGGGCTGCAGCACTGCAGGGACTGCATCCCGACAGCTGAGCTGAGCCCTCCTTCTGCCAGCATTCCAGCTCAGAAGAAATTCCAAAATCTCATCTTCCTCACACAACTACACAGCCAACACTTCTTGTTTTCCACGCGTGCTGCCAACAGCCTTATCACAAAGTATACCCACAAACTATAAATGACTACACTGCATATTAAGGTGTCCAAGATTTAGCTGGTAAAGAATTAAGCCTTCTGATATAAAAAATGCAGCCTGCCCAAGTTTTTGCAATAGTGAACACAGCCATGTGCAATTCCATCAGTTTGAATTCAAAGCTATTATGCTTCTAAAACTAAGAAATACTATGAAAACAACACCAATGCCAAACTTCAGATCGATTTCCGAGCAGCACAGCTTGGCAGGTACAGTTAAGTGAGTGTGCACTGTTTTCTGTGCAGTGTTTTCTTTCAACATCTGATTTTAAACGTGTGCTCAGAGCACCTGCCTCAGCTGCAGCTTCTTTCACCAATATGAAGCAGAAGCGTAGGGAAAGTGTGGGAAGTGAGAGCAGGGCAGCCTCAGCAAATGAGCTGCTGCACAGGCACAGCACCCGCTGCCACACAGCATTCCCCCCCCCCAGCAGCTCCAGAGCCATCTGCCCCCCCTGCCATCATCTGCCCGCCCATGGCTGAGCGCACACAGGCAGGGCTGACACACCTTCTCACTTTCATTTGACACGTAATCTTCTTCAGGTATTTCGAGGGGTTTTTCTTGGTAGTTTTCTGTTACTGTCTTTTAATTAAAGGATAAAGCCATGAAGTCACATAAGAGGATGTTATAGATCGCCATTCTGATTGATAGTTTTCTTTCTGACATTGACCACAAAATCACAATAGCAGTAAAAACTGAGAGCAGGAGAGCTTCTGGTAGAAACATCTCAATGAAAACAATTTGAGATCGCATTATACAAAGCCTGAAGAATTAGCTCCGGAAATGCTCCTGTTTCAGGGCTCAGAACCAGCAGGGCCATTCCAAACACTGCATGAGAGCAGCCCCTGGGATCTGTATAACTACAGACACAGAATGCAGGCACACAAAACCCTCCTCCCCAGTGCGTGGTTCAGCAAAAAGCATAGCACAGGACCAATGCTTCTGGTATCTTATGTTTTAGTTGAATTAGTGCCTAAAATTTATCGTCATCAGCAGAAGACAAAGTATTTATCTCATGTGTCCATTTCACACGTTGTAAACTGCACGCAACCAAACCTGAGAGGGCCATGACAAAGCAGGCAGCTGGGGAAGCAAACAGCCCTCCGGTTACGGCCTGTGAGCACACAGCACTGCAGAGGTCGGTCCGTGGATGGCTCTGTCACCCAACAGCCAGGCGCAGCACCCAGCCGAGCTGCCTGCATGCCTTACAGCAGTGCGTTTCCCTGCTGGGAATCAATGGGCAATTTCTCAGAGCAACCCTGTCCGGAATCCCCCACAGCAGTTTATTTATTTGAGCAGCAGAGACCAACTTTTTTAATCAACAGGACGATGGACCACACAGCTACTCAGCCTTCCACACAGTGCAGCTGTTTCATTGCACAGCTCATATTCTTTCAAAAAGAATATGGTTTACTTTCAAGAAATCTCAACTCACTTAAAGCCGCAATAGAACACCCAGGACATTGAGAACTTATTAATTTTTAAAGGCACCGCCTATTTTTACCCGTCCAAATCAGAAGCGTGCCTTGCAACCCCGCACAGCTGCCTGTTTTAAGGTCATTATGCGACAGCTTTGCACACACGTGCGGACGGCAGAGGGGAAGACCCGAGCCCAGCGATGCTCTGTGCCTCCGGGCACTGCAGGCAGCCGCACCCCCCCCTCCCGCGCCCCCCAGCCCGCAGGGCCGCCCCGCACAGCCCCGCCTCGCACCCCAGCGGTGCCGCCACCGCCCTTTGGAGGCTCTTCCTAACAAAGCACAGCGGGGCAAAATCGCGTTTCTCTTTGCTCGCGGCATCGGCGTGAAACAACAGAATCTGCTTCCAGAAATTAATTAAGATCAATACCCGGAGAGAACGAGCCGTCGGCACCCGAGGGCAGCAATACAGTCCTGCTGCCCTGTTTATCGAACGGTCAGCAAACGAGCAGTGCCATCGCCCGCCCCTGACGTTCGTGCCCACATACGAATACGTGTATTTTCCCCCGGCCCGGGCTCGGGTCACGCCCGGCTGCGCACCCACGGAGGACGCGGCGCTGCGGAGCGGTCAGAGCTCAGCGCGCCGCCCGCAGCCGCTCAGCCAGCGGTCCGGCCGTAGCGACAGAGGCGGGCGAACCGGGAACGAGCTGCGGGAAAGGCGGCGCTAGAAGGACGCAGAGCGAGACGCGAGGAGCGGCGCCGCGGCCGGAGAAGAGCCGGGCCCGCAGGGAGGCGCGCGGCGCCCGCGACCGAGGGCCTCCAATCGGGCGATCCCCGGCGCGGGCGGCCCGTGCTCGGCTCCCCCCTCCGGCCCGCGGCGCGCAGAGCCCCGGCCCCCCCGCCGCCCCGCGCCTCTCACCTGGGCGGCTCCCGCCGCGCCGCCCTCTCTCCGCCTCGCCGCGCGGGGTCGGGCAACGGAGGCCCTCCGGCGGCGCCCCGCGCCCGCCCGTCCGCCCGTCCAGCAGCCGCAGCAGCCAGCCCACCGCGCCGATCAGCGCGCAGGCGACCAGCAGCTCCCAGGCCGGCCAGCGGTCCCAGCCGCCGTCCCACAGCGAGCCCCAGCCGCCGCCGCCGGCCGCCCCGGCCCAGCGCTCCATGCCCCGGCCCGGCCCGCCCGCCGCGCGCAGCCGCCGGCCTCCGGGGTCGGTACCTCAGCGGCCTCCCGGCTTCCGGCCCTCCGCCCCGCCCCGCGCCGCGCCTGACAGCAGAGCAGCGCCCGTCGCGCGGCAACGCGGCCGCGTGGCATGGCGGGAGCGCCGGGCCGCTCGCCGTGCGTTCCCGCCGACGCGTGAGGCGATAGCGGCCGCGGAGCCCCGCGCGGTGCTGCCCGTCTCGCGGCCCCGCCGCTTACCTCCGCGTTTCCTTCTGGACGGAGCGCCCCGCCGCGGCCTCCGCTTCTCCGGCGCTGATCCCCGCGGCCTTCGGCGCTCCCGCAGCCCGCCCGCTGAGCGGAAGTCCCGTGCAAAACGAAAGTTCGGCGCCTGAAGGGCGGCGGGGCCCCGTGGGAGGCGCCGAGCGCAGCGGGGATCGCTCGGAGCTCACCGCGGGGAGGGTTTTCGCGCTGAAAAACGCCGCTTCTGCACGCAGCCCTCTGGGGGCCGCCGGCGCCCCCTGCTGCCGGAGCTCCGCGCCGCGCTCCGCTCTCCCGCTCGGTGCGTCGCCCTTCCGCTGCCCGCAGCTCGGCGCTCATTCGCTCCGCTCGCAGCGCTGCTCTCCGGCTGCTCAGCGCCCTGAGGAGCAGTCGGGGAAGGGCCGAACCGACTGCAGCTGCGGTAGAAATCAGTGGGGGGAAAATCGAGATAAGAACGAAGACAATGATGTACTCTTTCAAAATATCTTTTAAAATACTGGCTATACAGCACGATCTGAATTCTATACTGTCAGAAAGAAAGAGATATTGATTCCTCCTGATGAATAAAAACAACCTGGAGCCCTTTACCAAAAATAGTTTATTGCACAAAACCTTTAAAGGGATTCCTATGCACAGTATTGTATCACCAACATGCTTGGTGTGATCGCAACGCGAACGGCACGGAGTGCAGCTCCTGCAGAACGGGGTTGTCCCCTCCCAGCACAACAGAGTGACCCCCATCTGCACACACCCAGCCTACCCGGACACCACCTGAACGAGCGCCGTGCATAAAACCTAACGCTGCTTTTACAACACCGAGAGCACCTTTATCTCCTCCAGGGATCTGTGCACTGGTATTGGAAATGAGGCTGCTCTGCCCTCACCCCAAAGTGTGAGCAGACTGACGGCTGACGAGCACCAGTAATTTGGACTGGTGTCAGTAATAAAGGCTGGGGGCACAGCAGGCCCATGCAAAGTGCTCACACTTCCCCATGGAGTTATTGGAACACACACTACAAGCCGTGCAGCACCAGCAGGGAACGTGTCAGGCCCGAGTTAATTTGGTACTGACAGCACTGTGCACCCAGTGCACCTCTGTGTTGTCACAACCACGCTCGTGCTGCTGCGTTCCGCTCCCCTGAGGAGGTAAAGGTAATCCATGAGCACTCCAACTTCCACTCTGGGTCACACTCTGCTCTTTACGCCTGTGACGATGCCATAGATTTCAGCTAGGATATTGCCTGCATGAGCAGCGTGGGATCAGATCCTCTATTGCATGAGTTGATGCAGGGCTCAGCTGGCCCCTGTACAGTGCACGACTATTTCCAAGACATCTGGAAGACAACAGAATGGAACATTACAATGCTCAGCAACGTCACAGACAGTAACTAACACTTCTTCCATTGCAGGCTTTTTGTTGTTGCTTTAATGCAGTTTTTCCAGAGCCTCCAAAGACCCAACAGCATTTGGAAACCAACAGCACAGCCTTTAACAATTCCAACATCTGGGAAACATTCTTACTTTACAGTGACATTTCTGCCTCATCAACAAGCCCTGTTCAGTGGGTAGCAACTGCTGAAAAGCAGATAAGCAAAATGCATTCCCTTCAAACACTTCAGAAAGCAAAAAAAAAAAAAAAAAAAAAAAAAAAAATCTTTGAAATAGTATTCCCCGATTTCTAAAAGCACACCAACATCTCTGAGGCACTGATACTCTGCTGATACATTTGGCAGTTCTCAGACGTGCAGAGGAGACCGACTTCTCATTCCAATAACTACTGTTTACTGCCCAGACAGCAGGAGGCCTGAGCCTCTGCAGAGAGAGCGTGTGCAGCCTCAGTGAGAGGCTCCTTAATAAAGCAGCAACTATTTCTCTGGACAACTTAGATACATAGCTGATAAACTTAAAAGAAAAGGCCTTGCTTTTGTCACATGCTGAGTGCTCCTTCTAGAAGGCTTTCTTGCAACTCCTCTGACTTCAGCACTCAGTGCCACACCGGATTTAGACCCACAGACCTCATCATGTAATCTGCAACGAAACAAATGGCATGGTGCTTGTGTCTGCAGAAAACCACACGGTGAAAAGAAAACAACTAGTGCCCAGGAACTTCCAGACAGAGACAGGTCCATCAATGCAGAAATCTAACCTCAGAGTTTTACAACAGCTCCTTCATCTTTAAAAAGACAAATACGCACCTAAGACTACTTGACTGTACCAACTCAGCTGTGTCCATGAGGAGCTAGTGCAACAACGCTGCGCTGCACCAGCACCAGAATGCAGCACTGACACAAAAAGGAGAACAGACATTCTTAAGACCTCTGAAGGCTTTTTACAATTCTGGCTTCTCTGAGATCAGACAAAAGCTTTGTCTATACAACTGTTAGCAAACTTCAGAGACTGAAACGTAATGGATTAACTGTAGGCAACATATTTACCAAAATGAACACCAACATTAACCCTGCACAAGTGTTATTTTATTTAAAATCCTCAACATTTGGTAACTTTTTGTACTGAATATATTATTCACTATGTAGTTTTGATTTTGTTATTTAACAACACTGCATGTTTTTTTCTTCTCAGAGCTTAATATACAGGCAACTTCAAGAACATGACAGCAGCGAGATAATCAGCACCACTGACTCTGCAAAGTGGACTGCAGTGGTTTGCAGCCATTAACATGTCAGAAGCTTTACTAAAGAGCTTAAACTTTTTAAATTCGGTGGTAATTCTGTATGCTGGGAACCTGCTGTTAAACCAAGGCATTTCTCCCTTCACGAAAACCTTGACTTTTAGCATCACTTGACCCTGACTCCACAAAATGCAAGTTAAAATCCAGGAGCCGAGCGAGGGGCACAATGTCATTCAGTACAGATGCTAAGTACACAGTGTTCAACCGGATCTGAGCTTCAATAGGTAATTCCGAGCTCTAAAGCTGGATGAACGTGGTTCCCCCCCACCCAGCCCCCACCCCTTGTTCAGTTTTGACTTATTTGAAGCCAGCAGCAACCACCTCCTCTCAAAACACCCAAACCCATCTACAAGAAGCCTCCTCCAAGAAGCTGCTGCCTCTTGAGAAAAATAAGCTACACAACTGACCGGGAAACTTTCCCAAACACTTGTTATAGCTAATTATGAAAAAGTTACTTGAAGAGATGCTTTTTTTTAAACAGCTAATTAGTCTTCTTCTACTTGTTAGATTCATTCTTCATACCAGCCTACAGTGAATACGACTGATCTGTTTTCTGTCTGTTTCAAAGACAAAACCATGCTGGCACAAGCTGCCACTCGATCTTCCAAAGAACATCCTGTATGTGTTGATTTGTGGCTTAGCACATTGAATGAAGCAGTACCTCTGCAGCAGTTTCTGAATTAGGGGGTTTATCACCGCACTCTGAGCCACGCAGGCCCATGGGACCAAAGGACAAGGACTGCTTTAATAATAACTTAGCTAAGGCGCCATAGTGCCACCACTTCCACTCACAGTGGACACCCTACAATAGAGGATGCAAGGGGGAGGGGGTGAAGTGTGTTGGAGAAGATAGTCGAAATAATAACTTCATAGGCATTATAATTCTGTCTTTTAAAGTAAAATAATTATATATCTAAAAGCTCTGGCTTTGGGGGCTAACTTCCCTCAGCCATTTGACAGTATGCCAAAACCCAGCAAACTTAAAATGTAATTATATAACAATGAGAGTAATAGACAACAACAACAAAAAAGAACCACCCTCATGTCAGCCTTGACTTACAGTATATAAGCATATTAAAACAGTCAGAAAATTATGATTTTTTCTTTTATATATATAAATATATATTACAAGCATACCTTTAATCAAGGATGTCTACTTCAAAAGTCGAACTAAAAAGGTGCAAGAAGTGTTTGTGCAGTGAAGCAAAGCTCCCTACTGGCCTGCAACTGTAAGAGAGAAACTGTGACACTTAAGAAAACATCCCAGGCAAAACTGCCAATGTTCTGTCATCTTTATAACTAGAAAGGGCTTCAAATGCTTCTTTCCTTTTCTTTTCTTTCTTTTTTCTTTTTTTAAATATAGACAGCTGTAATCTCAAAGAGTAAGAGATTACAGGTGTGGCGAAGGAGGATGTTCTGGTAGGAGTAGCCATTTTTCAACCACTGCCTGCAGCTGAACATGAGCAGGACTTCTCTGTGTTCTGTGCTCTGGACAAAGCCCACAGGGGGGGAAAAAGCAACAGCCTGACCCCCAACCCAAACAAAAAAGAACTAAACAGAACAAAAAACAGATGAAGCACAATCAACCGTCATCTGCTAACAAACTTACCCAGATTAAAGAAATGCAGACCTGGAAGCAGATGCTCTTCTGGCTCAGTGTAAGCCTTCAACTTAACCTCTCATTAAACCCAAAAATGAGCCAGATTTCTCACTTGGCAGTCCCCAGTATGGTAGAATTATTACAGTGAGGTTTCAAACAAACCCTTAGAGCAGCACATTCTGCACTTACTGTTATGCCAGGTTCTCAAAACCGTGCCCTTTAATTCTACAGGCAAAAGCAAAATTCTGAAGACCATTTTAAAAATGAAATAAATAAATAATTCTGATAAAGATTTGTTTACACACTGAAAGCAATAGGAAGAAAGACAACTGCTGAGGAGGTTACAGTGCCAAAGCTTCCTTGTCGCTAACATCGCAGTTGTGTTTCGTTTCAACCAAAGCAGGGCGCTCCTGCTGGTCGGAAGCAGTTGCAGGACTAGTGGAGGTAAAGTCCATTAGCTGCTCCTCAATCTGAGTCCAAGAAGACATTGATTCATGCACTGTAATGGTGTGTTCCTCCATCTGACGCTGAAGACTGTCCATTTCTTGCCTTTTGAAAGTTTTGGGAACAAAAAAAGAGCACACATTATCAGTCAGAAAGCTAATGACTAAATGAAAATAACTGAATTGATTTCCTGAATTCTGATACCTACTTCAACATTATCTAAGCTATAGCTGTGTACACTAGAAAGAAGTCTAAACAAAACTTAGAAACCATCTTTAATTTAAAAGAAAAACAAATACAATATGCTTGATCCAAAAAGTAAGTGCCAACAGTGCAGCAGCTCCTTTACTGCACATACTTGTGGCCAAGCAAGATGCAGCACCATTTCCTCAGGAAAGGCACTCAGCGTCTGCAACCTGATAGACACGGTTCCCTTGCACATATTGAAGACAACATGGGAGGTGGAAGTGAGGAAGGCATCAAAGAAAAATAAACAAACACAGTGTGATTTGTATTCAGACACCCGCTTTGTAAAAAGATGAGTTTGGTAATACAGCTTCACTGCACAGATACTGCAGGCTCACTCCCCTAAAACATCAGCTAAGGTGGTATCAGTAGCTCAGTTCTCACATTAAGCCCAAATCCTCATATTCCCGAGGTCACAGCTTTCCTCAGAACTTTGTGCACACCCTTGTGAGGACAGACACAAAAACAAACTCTTGGCAGAATAAAATTCCACTGTAGGGATCCATTAATTCATTGCTTGGGCTCTTATCACAAGCAACCCTGCTGATAGCGAGAAGAAACAAACACCAGTTTCTCCACTAGCAAGAGCAACTAAAAATAGCTGTTCCTGGTTTGTTCTGCAGTATATCTATTTGTGTACTGAGAAATTTAGGATGAGCACTTTGTCTACTTGTTCTTTCCTTATTCCACTGCCATATAAGCAAACACTTAAGATACAGAACACCTTACTGTCCTAAATACAGCCCCAATAAGAGGAAAATAATGCATTTCACAAATCCTTTTTTCCCCCCTTAGTTGGCAGCTGGTTTCCTGGAAATATTTAATACAGTTTTAAGAACAGGTCATACTTCAGTTGCCGGAGACAGCTGTTCAGATTTTTTAAAGGCTCCTTGCTCACAGCTGTGGATGGCTTTAGCAGCTCTTCCAGCAAGGCTGCAGGCACTGGGCAATCTGGAATCTTGACTGGAGTCACAGGATTCGAGGAATTGTTCTCTCCTTTCCTCTGGTTAAAGGGAAAAGAGAAGTCAGAAACAAATTAATCCATTTCATCCACTTCACTTGTACCAAATGAAGCCTCACACTTTTGGTACATAACACGAACACGCTTCTAATACAGTTAAGTCTGATAGGTCACAAGCATAAATTCCTAACCTAAAGTCAACTCTTAGCCGTACTCATAAGTAAACAAAAAGCACGTAGGGCTACTCAAGAAATCACCCTATGAAAGAAGTAAAACAACAGGGATTTAATGCAATTTACTTCCATTTTCGAAACAAAAATTAATGATGTTCTTTCAGTATAGAAGTTCTTCTGGAAATCTTGAGACCTGCAGGATGAAATCTAAAGACAGAAGCCTAAAAGAATGAAACAGAGAAGTTCTATATGAAACTCCCTTATCGCTTGAGAGAAGAAAAGAGCAAGAGATCAAAGAACCACTAATAGTTAGCTTTTGAAACTGTGAAAGGATTAATAAACTGTACTGGACCAGAACGGAGAAGACAGATGTATTAGCATTAAGAAAATATTATCTAAATACTTGCCCACTAATCACTATTTAAGCACTTCCTTTTTTGCTTTATTACAATGAGTTAAAATGGAAATGCAAGCTAATATGCCAAACACAAAGATTTTTAAGAAAAAAGATGTGCAATTGAGATCAGTCAAGTTACTTTTGCCTGGAAACGTTGCTGTATTTTTTATTTCAATCTCAGAACATCAGTAAGTCTGCATCACAGGGAGGCATTTCAGTTATGAATTTTCACCAAGTTTCCTTGCAGCAGAATATTTTCCAGTGCTGTAATCTAATGGCATTACTACATATTCCTTCTGCTCAAATACCTTCTTCATCTTGCCATGCTTCAGGTCCATCTTCAGTTGCTGGTTCTGCTGCAGAAGTGACTTCATGCTATTCTTCAGTTCACTCACTTTAGCCTGCAGCATAAACTTATCCTTTTGAGTCACTGATAGATCTTCTCTCACAACTTCCAACTCAGTCTTGATATTCTGAATAGGAAAATGAGAAAATGAATGTGATACATGAAAAAAGTACACAATTCCAGCCAATTAATGCCTTCACCACCCTTTTCACTTTCCAGGGGAAACTAGAAAAACTAGCAAACCATAACAGTGCTACATGAAACTAATTAACCTTGGCAGAAATCCAGAAATAAGATAGAAAGTCAATACTCTATGTTGTCTAATAAAATAAGAAGCTAACAGCCCAGTGAAATTAAGAAGAAAAGCTGAAAAACACAATAAATATTTTTTTTAAATACATTTACTTCTATTCAAATAATCAGTGCAAGTATGATTTTAAACTATAAAATACTTTTTTAGTTATCCCTCTACACCAATAGCAGTTACCCACCAGAATCTCCACTCGCTACATTAAATACCTGCAGGACAACTTGCATCCCTTCCAGTTCCTTATGGCTGCGCTGCTCACTCATGTCCAACTGCTGCTTAAGTGTTCCGATTTCTCTTTCTTTTTGTTCTACTTCCCACTTGAGGTCTTCCACCTAACAGAAAGAAGTACCTTAAGCATTCCGTATACATCCAATGGATCACGAAATCTAAAGTATTCTTATCTATGTCTCATGAATCCTTCCTGACTCTAAGAAAACCTCCTAAACCAAACTATTAAAAATTGCTGAATGAAGGACAAAAGAAATCACACAACATATCATAAATAAGGACAAACACAATAAACATGCAGCTTTTACCTCCTGGCTTACTAAAGGCTGTTCACTAAGCTTGTCATCCAGCTTTTTCTGCAGAAGTTGGAGCTGAGATCTAGCTTCTGCCAGCTCTTGCTGAAACTGTGATACTTCCTGGGAATGCTTCTCATCCTCTACCCTGCACAGCAGAATTAACAGAAACACACACAGCAGTTACTCACTCTGCCCAAGTACTTCATTGTGTTAGCTATGCCATCATAAATGACATGACAGCGCATGGCACCTGATTATGTTGGCAAAGACTTCAAAGCTATAGTCACAGCAAGAGTTAAGTCACAAGCAACAGATGCATGACTACTTTAAGTACCACAAAACTCTGTATTCCACGAACACTGGTAACTTTCCACTTACAAATAACAGATTTGCAGTGAACAAAAACAAACAAAAAAGGACCTGTCAGTAACTTTGCTTTTGTTCTAGGAAGAACAGAGTTAGCCTTATATCCATTCTCACATAGGTCTGGTAGTTTTTTACAGTTTAAGAAAATATGCTCTATATAACAAAACAAACTGAATTTCAATATATTGTGGAATATATTCAACCCTCAAATTCATCCTCTCTGTAAATCTTCAGAGCCATAAAGAGGGGAGAACAATAGGATAATATATATTTTACTTGCTAACTTTTACTAGTAACAAGAAATAGTAAAAATCCAGGTTGGAAGCGTAAAAAAAGAAGAGGATGGTGAAACCTATATACAGCCCACTTCAAATCTAATTTAATCACTAAGAGACAGAGACATGCAAATACATGCTTAGCATCCAACCATACATTTTATGATCAAGCTCAGCTATGGCACGTTTCAAACATATTCCACTCCAGGGCACTGAAATCAAATTTCACTAACATACATGTTTTTCAGAAGGCTTCTTTTATTTCCTGCACTCTCAGAACTTAGGCATTTACTACAGCACACTTACTGCAGTTTGTCCACTTCAGCCTGAAGGGCTTGGACAAGCAGTTCTTTGGCATGTAGCTCTTTCTTGACCTCATTGAGCTCAAGGGCAGCAGCTCTGTAATGACGGCGGTTGTGTGCTGCATCTGCTTTGGCTGCTGCTACCTGCAAGAAAAAGAAAAGATGCCATTTTCCTTTGCTCTGTGATGGTAGGAGAATCATACAGGGATGTAGGCCAAGGGAGTACAAAACAAAACAAGAAAGCTGTGCAGTAGTAATTTGCTGCTAATACTTACTATTTCTGTTTACAAAACGCTGCTAGTGTTGTCATCCTTATTAACACTAGTGGTAAATAGGTACGTAAAAGACTGCCTGCAAGACTGTTTTTTCAGTGCAAATTTTTTGATGACATATCCTCACTTCAGGATATGCACCACAGATTGGAAGTTACAATGGAATTTTCTTGGTAGTCAGAGAGCATGGCTAACAAACAGGACATAACAGAAAAGACATAAACCGATCTTTCAACTATCGTCCATTGCAACGGTGATCCTACAGGTAACACTATATTGTAAAACATACATTTTCTGTAAAGCCACTTCCTAAACACTTTACATTTAAATAATCTTTTAAATGAATAAAGAAAAATGACTTATTACCTGCTCCTTAAGGTCTTTAACTTTTGACTTTTCTTTCTCCAAGGAAGCCTGTAAAGCTTGAATTAGCTGTTGCATTTGCTGGTCCTCTTCCTCCTTCCGCTTTAGGACTGCCTGAACCTGCATCACATCACAAAAACAAATGCACATTTTGTCCAGACTCACTGGAAGATCAGACCAGCTGGTAAATATAAACACTAGCCAATGCAGCGACTGCAAAGCATCTCTGCTGTTCAGGTCAAATGGTACCACGTTATAGGCAATTCTTTGTCAATATTCCCATTTGCTTGTATCCCGGGAACACATTACTATTGGCACATGAACCAACATTCATCGTAGTGAATCCTTATGTGACACAGTCTGCACGATCCGATCTTAAATGAGTCCAACTTTCACTACTGCAAGGTTCTCTGCATGATTTATTCCTTCTCCCACCAGCAGCTCTGCCTAGTGCCAAATCTCACTTCTCATCTGTTGTTGAGTCTCATATGCTACTGCTGTTATGCAACACACAGGAGATCTGGAGCCGAAGAAAATGTGCCAACCTTGCATCATACAAGTGACTACCTCTACAGCCTGTTATCAGAAATACCAGCCAGTTCCTTTAAGATATTATACCGAAAGTCAAATACCTGTAGATTCAGTTGGACCAAATCTGCTTCTCTTTTTGCTAATGCTGTTTCTAGAACATTGTTGTGCTCTCGCAAAGCAGCATTAGACTGACTAAGGCCTGTGAGTTTTCCACGTTCATGTTCCAGCTCAAGGGCCAACTTCTTGTTAATTTCTTCTAAACGTTTTATCTTCCTCCTGAACCCTCGAGACTCCTGAAGCTACAGGCAAAGAAAAACCCAAAATAAACAAACAGTTCCAGACTACTACCTCAAAAAAATGAAGTCATTAAGTTCCTCTGCTTTCACAGGTTGTTGTTTTTTTAATATATAATTCAAAATAGGCAGTTACGTAGTAGTTGTTTTTTTATTATTATTTTGGAAGACTAGGATGCTTGCTAGATAGCTGAATCTCTGAATACTGCTCAGATGCAGAAAAGTAGTTGGGTTTTTTTTGGACTGACCATTACCACTCTGTGCTTCAAAACTCACTGAGCACCCATGGCTCCCAGAAGACAGTGATTCCTGCACAGTCACTATCTTGTGACCACACACAGCTGGTAACTAATAAAGGAACTACCCTTCTCTCTTCTTTTCCTCTATGCTAAAATGATTCATAAAGCCAGGAAGAGCCAGAATAGGGCAGCACAACTGGCAAGTGCCAGCAACACAGTATCTCCTACATAAGGTTCAGATTTTCGGCACTGTTGGAATAAAGTTACGGTACTAAAATTTCTCTTTTCCTCTACATACTTCGCCTGAATTACATGACAGATGGGAAAGTGGCAGTACAATCACCTCATCCTCAAGTTCCAGCACTTTCTCTCTGTATTCCTCAAGCTCCTGGCTGGTAAGTGAAATCACTTCTTGCAACTCTTTTTCCAGCATCAACTTACTGCTTCTAACAGCTTGCAATTCTGTCTCCAGGGCTTGAATCCTTTCCTAAAGACAAAGGGATAAGCCAGATTATTGCATCATTCATCTGCAGACAATTGTTTTGTTAAAAAGTTTATTCCTCTATCAAATATTAAATGAGCTGCTAGTGCTCAATTTAAAGGTCTTGCTCAGAGCTTTACTGTTTTGGAAAATCTTCAGATGCTAAGCCTTTCCTTTACAAAAACAAAAACAAAAAAACCTTGAGCTGCAATCAGTAATCAGAAAAATATGGGTGAAATGTAAAAAAAAAACCAAACAACAACAACAAAAAAACCCAAGCTTGCCAAATCATCTCTCTCAAATTAATTAAGGAAATTCCAAGTATTTAGAACACTGATACCATGGCTCTTATCTAGTTTCATACTCAAGTATTTTCATCACTTCAGTGCAAAATAATATTCTGACACATTTAATAACGTAACAGTACTATCTTTGTATTAACAATGTTAAAGACATCTGTATACTTGAGCAATCTGGTTGCTTCCACCATCAGTGATTTGTGCTTTTAGCTTGCTTAGCTCTGCTTCAGCAGACTCCTTTGCAGTGAGGGATTCCTGCAGACGCCGACTCAGAATGCTGACTGCATTCTCATAGGCTTTATGCTTTGCTTTCATCTCTTTCTGAGCACTTGTCAGATCTGACCCTAGACGCTTCATTTTCTGCTTCTGCTCAGTAATGGCCCTAGAGTGAAAGCAAAAACAAAACAAGGTCAAGACAAGAATTGCCTGAAAACACTGTTGATGGATTAATTTTTAACACGGCTCAAATGAAAAGTTAAATAATTAAATAAAATCTACATACACTTATAGCTACCAGCTGAGCTGTAAGGATCCCACAGGAGACAGTGCCAAATGCCTTGCTGTAGTTAAGGCAAACAAAGCCCCCTTCTCTCCCTTAGCCCCGAGCCACTCATCTCAGAAAACGCTGTCAGGTTCCTAAGGTATGATTTTGGCTCCTTGAGAAGTAACGACTATGACTTCTGAGAGCAATTAAGAATAAGAAACCAGAATCTTCAAACTGAAGTATGTAATATACACTGAATTTAGAGTAGGAATCCAATTAAATGTCTCATCCAATCTGAGATCTTTGGTGAGTATGTTATGTATTGAAAAAACTTTTATTCTGTGATTACCAGCTTAAAAAAAAAAAAAAAAAAAAAAAACACAAAGCCAAACTTGTTCTCAGTAAAGCCATCATTCTAGCCAGTCGGGGTTATAGGACACTGAAGGAAAACTAGGATTAACTCCAGTTAACATGTTACACTATGTTAACATAATATACATGCTGCATGGCATATATCTTTGGTTAAAAACCATGAGCGAATCAGAGAAGCTGGAACTCCTGCTTAGCACGCAATCAACATTTTGCCATGGATGTTATTTCCCAAATAAGACTAAGGAATAGGAAAAGTCTGACTGCTAGAAAGGTGTCCACAAAAACAAACATAGTTTTTTTGTCTGTACTAAAGGAACAGACTTACTTCTTTGCTTCTTCTTGCATTTGTTCTACTTGCAGTTTTAATGTCTGATTTGCCTCAGCAAGAGATGCCATTTGCTCCTTATCAAACTGCAGAGACTTGATAGAGAAGGAGAAAAAAATACACATTTGCTTTATGTTGGATTACAAGGAAATAGATGTAAAGTTTTAAAATTATTTCCAAGTCTAAATAGAAACTGTAGAAAAAAACAGCTATTTCAAGGTTCTCTGTCTTCTTTCCAACTCCTTTGCATTTCTTTTTAAATGAATTCCTCTGTGGCTGCCATCATAACATGCATGCACAGAGCTCTGTTTTGGTCTTCACTCTCAGACAGCACCCACTTTGGTACAAGGTTAACTGCTTCCACGTCACTTCTCTGCCACTCCTGTAGCATGCTCCTCCCTACTGACTTACAGGAGACATTAATTACTGATTTGTGGAAGGCATATGCACACCTACATATACAGCATTAAGTAGGTAATCAAGAACTTTAAATTGCAGGTAGCCACTCTATTTGTCACCAGAACTAATGGAAATAACAACATATCCCATATGTAATACTCCCTCAATGTCCAAAGCTTAACAGCTCCCATACCTGTAGGCGTGTTTCCATTTCATCTCGTTCTTTCTGCACTGACTGAAGATGATTTTCTATTTCCACCATCTGCTGGTGAACCTCAGTCACTTCCTTCTGTAGTTTTGAATGTTCAGTTTCAAGTGACTGTTTTTCTACTTGAATCTGTAGTAGTTCTCGTTTTAACTCTTTCATTTCTGAGTCTAGACGCTTCTTTGTAGCTTTCAGTTCACTAATCAGCTGGTCCTTAGAACTTGCATCTCTTCGATAAGCTTCCACCATTACCTTGTTCACAAGAGTTCAAGAGGAAAAGATCATCCCTGTAACTCTACAATCTATAAAGCTGTAATTTACTGTGAAGTATTTACTGATGTTATTCCAGTTTTGTGGGATATCAAATAATACAAACCAACATCGTGATCTGTAACACACTCATGCAAGTTCAGAGACTATGCAAGCTCAGGTGTCAAATCATCAAATAATATCAGCAGTTCATTAAAAACTGAGGGAAGAATGCTTATAGCAGCACGGTACACTTTTCTTCATGTTCTTTATGGAACTGTACTTCTTAAATGCTGCTTTTTAAAAACTAAATTGTAAAAAACTATTCCATGTGCACAGACAAAACTGTTGACATGAGAAGGGGGTTTGTTTGCAGCCCACAGTTTAAACAGCCTTCTCAAAGCTAAGCCAGACAAGCTACAGCAACTGCTGGCAGTAGGATTAAAAGTAGATCAATGGTGCCATAATACAAATATTTTTGCAAAACCAATAACATATCAAATTACTATTTTAAAGCTATTCAGATTAAACTCAAGTAGCTACCATTTTTCAAAGCTGCAAGAAAATGATGATACTTAAGGATTTTCCTGAGTGCTTTTGCAAAAGCAAACTTGATATCAGCAAGCTAGAGAAATGTTATAAGATGGACCATTTGGCAAAGTTCCTGAAGTCCAATAAGAGCACAAATTGTTTGGTGGATCTACTTCCATCTTAACTGCAGATAAAAATGCAGCTGTACAAAATACACAAACCATATAATTGTGTCACAAAGTTATTTGTATTTGATACAGAAAATGGATTCCAGTTTCCCCACAAAAGCCCTCAGAAGTACTTAGACTCCAAAAATCTGTTCTTTGTTTCTCATTCTCTGAAATAGCTTGCTTTTGCTTACCTTTTGCTGTAGGAACTGTTCCTTCACTTTCTGAACCTGTTTTTTAAGGCTGCCATTTTCTTGTTGCAGATTTTCTACCTGCCAGAACAAAAGCCAAAGATGTTGCTTTACGTGCCATACCACATACTACTTCAAGCACTAACAGTACCTTCCACTATGGTTGAACATATTGCCTAATCTAATGAGAATCCTGTTTCTGACTAGGTATGTCAATGACACTGTTAGATAACCCAACATTTTACACAGAAATGAACTTACATCTTATAATGAGCTATTGAGTAAACAAAGACCTTTATTCTGATGTTAAGATTTTAGTATGTGCCATTAATCTATATACATGGCATCCATACAGCATCAGTTCACACATACGTGATCTAATGAAGAAAGCAGCAGGTTCTTCGAATGGGAGAAAAAAAAAAACAACAAACAATCCTCATTATATGTGGATCCACACTTATTTTGTACTTCTACTGGTAATACTAACAAGTTCCATTGTTGTCTTCAAAAGAAACCTCTATGGATTACTGGAAACTCATCATAAGCTGTATTCAATATGCAAGCTCTTCGTGGAGCTTTCAAGTGGAACTCGGATGGCAGAGAAGATAGAGAACTTACATGATTATGACACTAAGGTGTGAAAGGAAGGGTCACAATACTCTAAAGCAGCCACAAAAAGAGTAAGGATATGCATTAGGCTTAATCTTGTTAACCAGCTCAGTGCCTAGAAAAAAGCCTTGGCTGGTATACAGCAATATCCAAACCTAACCCTGCCGTACTGTTGCGAGACAAAGGTTCAGTTAAACATGACTACATTACTGCCTATGGGACATGTTTGGACGATGGCGTCAAAGAAAAGGAGCACATGAGAAAGTTACTTCCAAACACATGTGATCTGTACTCAAAATTATTTCTATTTTAAAAACTGTTATATTTTAGAAAGATGCAGACAGAACAAATCAATTAACTTCAGCTTCCCATCTCATATCAAGAAAATGCACAAATTCATACAGATACCAAGAAGTATGAAACTGTAAACATTCCAATGATATAACTAAGTATAAAGCATCAGTCTTCCAACAGATATGTAATAGAATTATTAAAACATTCCCAATTAGTTGAATGTTGAAACCACAGGCATATATGAACTTGCCTACACAAATCTCCTGCCATGTAACTGGCAACATCACGTGCTTGTGGCAATACTTAAGTGCAACAGCTATTTTTAATACAACACTTTTAGGGATTTATTACCTGGCTTGACCTGATTGCCATTTCTTGCCTCAATTGTTCTAAGATTTCTGATGTTACTTCTGTATCTTCTCCAAGGCGTTTTGTTCCTTCATCAAGTTGGTCTTGGCTTGCTTTTGCTGTTTGCAGAGCTACTTCCAAGACAATCTTCTCATTTTGCAAATACTGTATCATGTCATCTTTAGAAGTAGCGTCACTTTGGAACTCTTCCAATCTGGCCTTCAGTTCGTCATACTGAGTTTGCAAGTCATCCAGGGTCTGCTCTTTGGTATGCAACATCTCTTGGGTCATGGTGAATTGTTTCATCAGATCTAGGTGCTCTTGCTGTAAAGATTCAAGCTGCAAATCTCTCTGATGCAAAGTCAGTTTGACCTGAGAAAAGTATTTTAAGATTAAGTTCATACAAAATGAACTTTTCAGCCAAGTAACTGTTTCCTTTGCAACCTTTGGGAAGTTGTCTAACAGCCTACCTGATCCAGCTCTTGCTCCAATGTTGCTGCAGAGTCAGCCATTTTCTGAAGCTGTTCTTTCTCATCCTCAAACTCCTCTAGTTTTCTCTGCAAGTCTTCTTCCACCATGGTTTTAGCCTCTTGGATCTGCATGAAGGCAGCTTCTTGGTCCAACATGTCAGCCTGCATAGAAGAAAGCAAGGAGTCAGCATTTGTAATATCAGTGGGTAGGGGCTGTGTGCACATGCTCTGTTGGGAGAATAAAAGGAAAAGGGGAAATCATCAAGAACATTTCTTGATGAAAGAGACAAACATTATGATGTCCGCCCTACACATCCGTAGATCTTTACTGAAGTCAACCACTCATGCACGTAAGACACGTCAGAAAAAACAGTGAGTGTCTTGCATACTTGTGACAATCTGAATTCCTCTTAATTAACTTTGCATACTTTCTAAATTGACAAAACAAGATGTAAATAAAAAGAATCTTTGAAGTATTATAATTAAGCTGTATAGAAAATTCTGAACCAAAAGATTCATGAGATGCTGTAGCTAATCCATGAAATAAAACTTCCTATCATTGACACAATTGCTATTAGCAACATCAGAGATGAGGCGCTTCCACGAAGCTGCTGCTTTGCTGCCCTTTCTAGCTTAAGAGACATAGGGGCAGCAAAATTGAATGCCCTGATGGAAAATCCTTCAGT
Source organism: Gallus gallus (assembly GCF_016699485.2). Classification (NCBI taxonomy): domain Eukaryota; kingdom Metazoa; phylum Chordata; class Aves; order Galliformes; family Phasianidae; genus Gallus; species Gallus gallus. The sequence goes on from NC_052546.1 coordinate 1,479,291, forward strand.
TTTCAAATACAACATTTGCAGAAGTTTAACAGAACATAAATCACAAAGACCACCTACAACCTTACCTCAATATTCTGCAGCTGTGCTGCAATACGCTCCTTCTCTTTAATAGATCTGTGCTGGGTTTCAGTCAACTGCTGAGACAATGCCACATTCTCTAGTTTGAGATGTTCCAACACACCTGCTTGGGTCATTTGCCCAGCCTGAAGGGAAGGGGAAAAAAAAATACACTGGTTAGTAAGAAAAGCCAAATTCAGCCAGCAAATGTCATAGTTCCAGGGGAAAGGAAAAAAAAAAGAAAAACAAAAAAAAACCCCACACAATCTGTCTGTGCCTCATTTCAGCTATTACTTACATGGCACTACAGTTCTTCACACACGAGACAAGTGTTTTGGTTATATGTGTATTTGAGTAGTAATATGACCTAACACACCATGATGAAAACCAAACCAGCTCCCCCCCTCTACCCTCCACCTGAAGTACACAGAGAGTACACTCTTATCAGAGTTCATAAACAACATCCCCTTGATAAAACTAGAAAAAAAAACCAACATTCTCAGTCCTGTGTGCAAGCAAATCACAGTACCTGTATATTAGCCATCTCACTCTGCAGCCTGACTCGAGCCTCCTGTGCAAGTACGAGCTGCTGCTGGTACCACTGGCGCACATTTTGGAGAGAAGTGATTTCTGTTTCAGATGCTTTCAACTTATTGGTCAGTGTGGTCCGTTCCAGCTGCACTTTCTGAAGCTGGCTCTGTAAGGAAGCTAACTGCTGTCGCAGATCATGAACTAGAAAAAGGGAAAGAAAGAAGAGTGTACAAAAGTGTACAAATATTGATACTTGTACACTTTTCTAAAAGCCATTCGTCCATTGTCCAACAGTAGAGATCACAATTTACATCAGCCCACCTGTGCTGTCTCTGGTAAGAACACTTTTTTGCATATCTTCAACTTTCAGCATGAGTCTTTGGTACTGCTCCTCTGCTAGCTGCAAATCATTATTTGAAGAAGCCAAACTAGCATTCTTTGCTTCCAAGGTGTTTTGCAGGTCAGCCATCGCTCGTTCCAGATCCCAGCAAGACTGCTTTAATGTGGCCACTTCGGAGCTCAGCGATTCCTGCTTCTGTTGGCTGCTTTGGCTGTGCTCCACCTGTGCCTGAAGCTTCATGTTCAAAGCTGCAAGTTGGGCCTGTAGCTCAGCCTTCTCTTTCAGAGCCTGAATGCGTCCCAAAAATAAAATACAAAGGTCTTAACAGAAAATACACTAATGCTGACTACAGAAGACACATAGCAAAACGGCTTTGCTTGGGCAAAGACCACTTTCTTCCAAAAGTCATTTTTTGAAGTGACATCTCGCCTACCAAATTTTCAAGGAAAATACAGAGGACAGCACAGACAAACCACACAATGTTTTTGTTACAAATCCTGACGTGGTTACTGGCATATAAGATTTGTTTCCGCACTTCAAGTAAGAATGTTTTGCATTATGTACGTTATACCGTTAGTCAATACAAATTGAAAATATAGCAATACAATCACTGGCACAACTCTGTATTTATCACTCTAGACTGCTTTTGTCCTTTTTTTTTAAACCTTTCAACAGCTTTACTGACTTTATCTCCCTGAGCATCCCTGTAATGTAAGTAGTTCAACAATGTTTTTACAAAACACACTTCCATAAGAGTAGGAAGCCCTTGAAAATTAATTAACACATTAACATAATTTGCTAAATACAGAAATTCATTTTCTACCTGATTAGCTTCTGCTGAAAGTGCCTCTAGTTGTCCTTCAAGTCTCATCTTCTCCTTTAGCACCTGCAACATTTCGTCATGAGTTCCTGCGACAGAGCTTTCCATAGATACACTGCAGACAGAGACATCACATACACAGTTAAAGGGTTAGGATACTGCACTCACCCAGCCGAACAAAAGCATTGCAAAATTAAGAGGTATTCAGAGTCCATAAGATAATATGCTTCCCACGTGACCTAGCAACATGCATTCCAACTTTGAAGGATCCAGAAAAGAGCGGAGCAAATTTATTACCATCTAAAGAGAAAGAAACAACATTCACACTGAAGTTTTATATGTTAGCCTCCTACATTTGCAGCAACTAGAGTTTCTTGTGGTACCCATACTTTTGTTACTTTTACAGAAGTGCAAAGTAACAACAGGAAGTGCAAAAGAAGGAAGAAAAGGTATTTGGCAGAAGGATTTCCTTATTCTCCTTCCATCATATACAGCTGAGGAATCCTGAGAAAGCTGACAAGATCTCTCTCATTACTGCAAGAATCAAGCCCATTATGAGACAATCAGTGACAATTGACTTTACTCTAACGTCTCAGGGAACTTCACTTCAAAGCAGGGGGGGAAGCAGCAAGAGGTAATCTCTAAACTGCTACATATACAATATTTCAATCACTGCATTTGCAGACAAGTGATTAAAAAAAAACAACACCACACAAATAACTGCATCTCTAAGGGCTTCAGCAGTCATCCACTTGCTTGCCTGTAATCAGTTTAACACCTATCACACACACGTAAGCTTGTTAGACTCAAGGGCTGCAGAGAGAAAGAGTATTAGGGACAGGACTCTAGTATTACATAGTGACTCAAGCTCTGAAAGATCACATAAATGATCATAATAAACATCACTGCTTGCATCAGTTATGTCAACACTTTCAGGCCTTAAAGGCCAATGTCACATCAGGGACTCTGTGAATAAATGCTCCACAGGCAAATATAGATGGAAGCAATTGCTAGCAGAACTTTTAAAACATCCTATCACTGTCAAAACTCTTTCCCTAAAACACATTTAGTCAGTAGGTACTCAGTGATCTTTCAGTTTTCTTTAGAATCTCTAAGTTAGAAGCTGTTAGAAGCTCTGATTTGATTGTGATGAATAGAAGTTTCATCCAATGTTAGTAGAAGAGCAATAGACCACCTATTCTAAAAACATGTAATGCTTGGTAATCATCTGACTGTATATCAGCCTTTCTTACCTGCTAGAAATACTGTCTCTCCGGCTCCGTATTTCCCCATTAAATTCTTGCTCTTGGGCTTGATGCTCCACTGCTGCAGCCTGCAGCACCTCACTGATGGAAGGAAATTGCCCTATCGCATCAGGATGAATCTTCTGACCATTTATTGTATATGGAATTCTCTCTTTGCCTTCTGAATTTGGTAAATTGTTACACAGCCCTTTTCCTGATACGCTGCTGTAGGTGGAGCTGTCGCTTTCATTTCCATCCAGCCTCATTCCCGCTTCGCTTCCATCAATCTCTGAAATGCTATCTCCTGCCAAGGAGGAATTCTCTATTCGATCATCTGTGTCAAAAGGCAGACTAATCTCAGAAACAACTGATGCTGGACCACTTCTGCTTTGCTTCAAAGTCCCACCAGGTAAATCAGTAGCCATAAGATTCCCTGCAGAACTTCCAGAGCCTGAATCTTCAGTTCTGTAGTCAGCCAAGGACCGGATCTTACTGGACTTCGAAGACTTTGAACTTTTTCTCTCTTTTGAAGACGCTGGAAGCCCCAGGCTTCCCAGTTTCGGCCCCCTGGGGACACTGGTCCGCAAAAAGGAGTACTCTTTCGTCATTGCTACAGTGCTAGCCCTTGGTAAGATCTCGGGATTTAACATCAGCTCAGGATCTAGTGTGCTGGAGGGCCGGCTCTTGGATGTAGACTGATTAGACTAAAAGAAACCAAGAGACTCCAGTAAATTCCAGAATGTTACACTTGAACTAGTGTCAAGGATTTATTTTGCTGTAGAACTTTACAAAGCTCTGAACTTTCACATTAATATTTGTATTTCTGCATCACTTCATGAACAAGGTGAACTATGTCAGCAATCAACTGTATCAAGACTTGGGACAAACATGATCAAGGTAGAGTCCAAAAATCAACAGAAAGATTGTTGTGGCTGAGCACCACTGTCCTTCCCCCAGTGGGATAGGGGAGAGAACTGGAAAAAAAAAAACAACCCAAAGTAGAACTTGTGGGTCAAGATAAAAACTACTGTGTTACCAATACAGTAACAGAACCACATTTTGTACCTCCAGAAGAAAAAAAAAAAAGCATGCTTTTTCACATTTGGAAAAGCTACTGAATTTGTAAAGGAGAGAAAACATAATTTCAAGCACAGAGAGTTTCCAAGCCTACTAAAAACTGCTGAAGCTACAACACTTGCTGGGTGCTACTCACTCTTTCTTGATGTCTCTTCACCCTGTACTGTCTGAGCTGCTCTTCTAGCCGTCTTCTTGCTTGAAGTCGTATTTGTTCTTCATTCTCCAATGGGAGGGAAGACTCTACTGAGCCTGTAAGTGAAGGGTATCTTTACAGTTTAAAAAAGAAAACTGCAACATAGGCAAATCTGATGCAAAAGGAAACAGCCCCTTCTACCACCAGCAACATGCTTCATGCTTAAGCAAGAAATGCAAGGAAAGCCCAACAGCATGCACCCCAAAACGTTCTCTTCTAATAAATCGTTGTGTAAGCATTGATAATGATTGTGTATTTCAGTTTGTCCAGTTTCCAAGTGCTGTAGTTCCTCTGAGTACACATGAAAAGAGAAAGTTCTACAGCAAGTTTTGTTCACCTGTTCTGTACTTTGGGCAGTACTGAAATTGAATAGCTGAGACAGACCTACACAGTCCACTCATTCCTTAAAGATCTGAGAAAGACTATTCAACAGATATACTGTCTTACTCTGCTAATTCACATTGTCTGTCCAGTAGGAATGCTTTTAAAAACCATTCCACAAAAGCTGCGCAGCATTAAATTCCTCACAGTAAACACTCCTCCCTTCTCCTCTTCTTTACTTAGCTCAGAATGACATGCTTTTGTTTTGTTGTCAGCTGTTACTCCCCATAATCAGGCAGGAAGATCAGAACAGCTTCAATCCCAGAAAGCACAGATCCCCCTCCAGCGTGAGAATAATTTCTAAATGTTAAGGCACGTGCTTTAGCTGCAGCAGGGGGTGGTATACTGAAAGAAAATGAATTTTAGTTCAAAGTAAAAGCTTACTGCAAAAACGACATTTAGTCCAAGCTGAAATGATAGTAGAGGTTTCCACAGTGAGGCTCAGAGAAAAAAGCTTTATGCAGCAATGGAAAGCAGGGGCACTATCATAAACAGATGCTTACACAATTCTGTTTCTTGCATGGGAAGGCTTAGTTTGAGAGACTGCAAAGCTTCTTTTCTAAGAGCTACGCCCTCAGCACTAGTTCCCTGAGACTTCCTTAGGCTGTCATGGAAACCAGGCACACCTGGGGATGACTCTTGACCCTGAGGACTGCTGGTGGGATCAAAAGATATGGGAGAGTCAGGGAAGAGCAACTCTGGCCCATTCTGGCAGGCGTCCGCTTTGCTGTTTAGCTCCAGACTTCCCTCTTCATTTGGCACTTCGCTGAGGTTAACACTGGAGGCTGGAAAAGAAAGTTTCACTGAGCTACGCTGTAAGCCACTCCATGTATCCTTACAGCCCCATCCACACACAACGCCAATGCTACTGTCTCTGGACAAGAATATAGGAATTGCTAAGACAGTAAGTGGAAAACACAGTGTTATAAGGGCACATTTCTTCATTTAAAAGAATGAAATACCTCTGATTTGCTTGAACACAGTGCCTTCAAGCAGGATCTCAAATGCAACCATAAAAGATCTTCAAAACCTCACACAAATCTTGTTAGATTCCAAAGCACTACACACCAATACGCACAACACAATCTCTGTCACAGTGCACAGCAGCCCACTGCAAAGCCACTGCAACCACACTCAGCCACTGCAGGCCCTGCGTGGTGACTCAGCTGTTGGGCACAGCCCTGGGCACAGGGACAGGAAGCACCCATCCGCCCTGCTCCCCACATGGGCCAAGCACAGCTTCCCAATTTCAAAGAGAGCTTACAATTTTCACAATGTATATCTTCCACCAAAAGTCTGATAGCAATTCTTATGTGAATCAAAGTAATAAATCTAGCAATTAGAAGGCAATTCAGGAACCACTTTGGTACCAACTTTATCTCATCTCCTTTCCCATCAGGAAGATGCTTCTCCAGTGCCAGCACAACACTTTGTAGGTTTGTATTTTGGTTTTCTCACACATTTTTACTTCACTCTGTCAGGGGTTACTTCCATTTAGGGAACTGCTGCTGCAGCAGAACTATATATCTAACTTCTCGAGTATCACCTTTGTCACACAGAGAACACGTGCAGCCCTTCTGAGCCCAAATCAGCTCTCTGATGCAGCTCACTGGACGGAAGGGATGAGTACAACCAGGTTACAAAGGAGCCAAGAGGATGGAGCTGCTTTATAAATGACTAACCAACATAAGGTACAGATGAAGACATTTTAAAGCTGCAGCTTAGGAATGTAAAAGGTAAATTTATAGAGAATGAGTGCTATGAGTACCAACACCTTACACGTGCAGAAATAGTTCTGAAACTGCAGCTATTACCGCATTGAGCCTATACTCTATTAACATCTCTTTCCTTCACAACTGAGTGGTACACATGGATTAAAAAAGAAGATACTGGAGCAAAATTCTGGTAGAACGGTTTCCTGGCAACTTCCTGAGGCCATGAGACACTCAGCATCTAAATGCTGTCTGGAACTAAAGTAATTTAATGGCAATAGTGTCAATACAACCGTGGTCAGAACAGTGTGGGAAGAGATGGAATTTAATTGAAAACACTGGAGTCACACATTACCTATTTACAAGCCACAATTTGACCGTTTGGATGATGTCCAAGACAGGAGAAGGCAGGAAAGTGTGATCTCCGGCTTCATAAAAGATGAATGAATCAGCACACAGCTACACTGCCACTCTGATAAAGGGCAGAACGATAAGTGCACATAAAGTCTTAGGACTCCACTTTCCTGCCCGTGACAAGGCGACAAGCCTGCGATACCAGAGGAGGGCCGAAGACTAACAGCTTTGTCACATGATCCCCTCTGTATCAACAGAAAGGTCCTTTTACATAAGCACTCTGTATCCTTCGGTGTATGCATGCAGCTGCAACACACAGACCCCTTTCATATCAACTTGTCCCTCATTATCTGTAGTGGAAACATGGGAACATCAACACAGTGAAAAGATTTTCACAACGAAAGCAGTTCAGTGACAGCATGGGTAGAGGAACTGTTGATTTGGAGATTTTCTAAAACCCAACATAAGGCCCTGGGCAGCCCTGAGCACTGTCACAGCAATGCTCTGTGCATGAGACCTGACCAGATGACCCACACAGGTCCCTTCCAACCTCAGTTTTTCCATGACTTTGTAATCCACACTCTTAAGTTTCTTCTGAGCAGCCACACAATTATTTTACTACAGTGCCTGCCTATGTTATTTTAAGATAATTTGGGTGAGATAATCTGGGGAGTACATGCCAGCATCTCCCTTCTACACTGCAGTTTACAGAGACTTTTTGAGTACTTTCTAACTTAGAACTTTAAATACTAGAATAAAATACTCCATTTCTGACCTTGTTAGAAGTAGTTCTGAAGAGCTTCAAGCATACATGGTTGGAAACAATTTCAGAAGACACAGTAACACTGTAAGCAGCAGGTGCTCAGTTGGTGGCCGATAGTACTGGGTAGGGCGGGTTTGTTTTCAAAGAATGGATTTTAAAACAGAAGAGTTTTCTCATGTGCAGAGTCATGGCCTTCACTAAACTTTCTACATAGTGCTGTACGAGAAATCCCTGACCTCAAGGACAAAGATGTCCTCCAGCACCACCCAAACAATAAAAGTAGCAGGGAAGCCTTGTGAGACTTGGAAATGATGCAGTTCACATGAAATAACTTACTGTTAACTTCATCTCCTGTAGCAGGCAAAGCTGAGTTGGCGTTACAATCCCCATGCTCTTGAGAGGTGCCAGGAGCCCCACTGCTGCTCCTGTTGTCCAACAGAACATCCTGCTGCACGGACGAGGATTCCATGGTAAAAACAATCCAGATTGCAGGAAAGTATTTCTTCTAAATGTGCTGCCAAGCAAACTAACAAGTCCAGTTTCTCTCCATTAGCAACAACAGCATCAAGACGTTATGCAGGGGCAGGGTTCTGAGCTTTTCAGCTGTTGGTGAGCAGCAGGCAGCTGATGATTCCAGATCATGAAAACAGCTTACAGCCAAAGCTGTTATCAGCAAGGAGCTGCATTCCCTACAAACAAACGTAGTTTGAAAATAGCAGTTAAAAAGCAAGCGGCGCTCACAGACTGCCCACCAGCCCATCAACCTCAACAAACAGAACCAGAAGAAGGGATAGTAACAGTGACAGCGCAATACAGCCAACCGTCTAATTTCTCTAAATAGGAAATGATCTGTTTAACACCATTTTTGTCACCTTCTATTTTTCAGTTGCATTAATAGACCGATGTAATAAGGCAACGAGATACCACTCAGCAAGAGGACTGATTTAAGATCACTGTCCTCTTTAACACAGACATCTCTTTCATGTCAGCTTTCACAAGCCAGACAGCACTCAGAGCTGCATTCTGCTCTGTGAGTCACAGTCTGGACTTTCATAACATATTTCATTCCAAGGATCTACTGCCATCCTGGTTCAAATCCTTTGGTCACAACACAGGAGGGAACCAGGGCTATTTTATACAAATGACATCACTACTGTTTACTTGCCCGCAGGGTGAGCGGCATACACACGGCTCAGTGCCTGGCCAACGTCAGCACAGCAGCAGACAGGGCAGAGCCCAATGCCTTCGGGTGTCAGGAGGGGATTCCCAAACACAGAATGCAATTCCCATAACCTGCACTCAGCTCCTACCTGTACACAGACCTGGACTACTGACACCATCTGACAAAAGCCATTGCAAGCGCTCACTGCGGCTGTCAAAATGTTCCAACAGACGCTGACAGACGAACTCCTGTTATAATTACCAAAACAGCTGAACCCACAACTCCGTGTGGCGGAGGGGATTTGAGGCCAGGCCTACGTTTGGTGCATTTCTACACACACATTGTAAGCAACACCGTGCCCCCGTCTCCAGAGCGCAGCCGTGTAAGCGCTGCAGTAGAGAGCCCTCAGGAAGCAGCAGGAGCTGCGGGCGCAGAACCGACACCTCCACGGGAGAGAAGGACAACACCTCTGCTGCAATGAGCTCACAGCTTCGGAAGGCGCTCCGTGTCAGGGAGCTCACAGCAGCCGTCTGACGAGCAGCTGCCATGCGGGCACGACCGAGCGGTACAGGAGCTGCAGACAAAGGCAGGACGGCTCTCGCTGAGGCCGCGCGGGCGGTAAGCGCAGCGCCCGTCCCCGGGCACGCGATGCCGCTGTAAGCGGGGCACCTCTCCGTACTCGGGGTCTTCCGTGCGACCCATCCCCAAGCGCCGAAAGGGCGATGGCTTCCAAGCCCTTCCGCGCATCCACTCGTAACGCACACAGACGCGCCGCGGGAAGCCGGCTGTCAGCCCCGCGCAAACCTGCCCGCTCTGCTCCGAGCACGGAGCGCGGCAGGGCGGCAGGGCCCGGGCCGGAGCGCAGCGCCGCGAAGCCCCTCAGACCGCACGCTGCCCCGCTCGCCCCCGGCCCGCTCCCCGCCGCCCCCGGCCCCGTCCTCGACCCGGCCGGACCTGCGCAGACCTGTGGCCGCCCGCCCGGCTGCCGCCCGAGACGTGGCGCTGCCTTCGCCGGGAAGGGGCGGGCAGGGCGCGGCGGTGCACCGCGCTTCTCCCTCCCCGCCGGCCGCCGCCTCCGCAGGGCCGCAAAAGGCCCGCACCGCGACCGCGCTCCCCCCCTCCGCCCCGCCGGGCCCGGCGTTGCTCGGCGGGAGGTCGGCGGGAGCTCGGCGGCCCGGGGGAGCCGGCAGAGCGGCCGCTGCCGCCGGGCCCGGTGGAGAGGCGGCGGCTTTTCCGGACGGACCCTTCCGGCAGCGCGGGGAAGGGGAGCGGCCTCCTCGGCCGGACCGCCTTCCGGGGTGCGTTCCTGCCGGCCGGGCGGGGCTGTGCGCGGCTTCATCTGCGCGAGCTGCCGGGCGGCGTTGGGCCGCGGCGCTGCAGGGGGGGGGGGCGGCACCGCGCTGCTGTGCAGGGTCGGTTTTGGTTTCGTTTCTCTCATTTGATTGCTTTCTGCAACTTCTCTGCTCTGCATTTGTTCACGCGCACAGAATTTCGTGAAAGCACGTCCCCCCGCACACACCGTGCTGTGCGTTGTCAGTGGCAGGTGGGTATGCATGCACACCCATCGTTCACCTCCCTAAGAGACTGCTTGTTCCATGCATCTGGAGGGAAGAGGTCACTGACTAACAGCTGCGTCCTACTGTGATGTTAAGAGAAGGCTGATGGATAAGAAGAAGTCAGGAGGACAGTAAAACCCAAACCACCAGAGAATCTGATTTGTTTAAAGGGCTCACAAAGCTGCTAACCAGGCTCCTGGCACAGTGCTAAGGGCACTAGCAGGGCACAGGTGTTGCGGTAGTTGCTTAAAGCGCCAGGAGAATCACCAGGCACTAACTCATGAGACCTTGGAGCTGTGTAGGAGACGTATTTCTGTGCCCTGCAGCCTCTGTCTTCAGCAGAGAAAGAGCCAGTGGTGTCTCCCAAAGTTTACTGCAATTTCTCTCCCTGAGCACTCCTCTCCCCTTCAGATACAGAATGCGCACGCAGCCATTCAACCACAGCCGGTGCGGCTCCCCTCCACCCTGCAGCTGGCAGAGCCGTCCTGCCGCTTCTCTGCAAGTGAGCTCCCTCAGACCTTAATAGGAATTGTCTTTTTCGGGAACCCACAAGGCTTCGGCCCTAAAAGGGGAAGGCTGTTTTATTTATATTGGCTCTGACAAAAAACGACTGACAGCTATTAGGGTAAGACAGACCATGCGCAGAGATACCTGTCCATCAGGGTATTTGGGTAGCCCACTGCAATAAATTCAGCTGAAAACATCTTCCCTCTCATTATTCCCCTTCTTAAGGGACCAATGGAGCAAAGACCAGCAGTTCTGTTAAACTGTCTGTCCGCACAGAGCTGCAGAATTCAGCCTGTTCCTGGCGTCATGAAGAACGTCAATGTTCGAAGGAAAGGCTGCTGCTTCTGCGGGTACAAATTGTGAGCAGATGTGTCAGAAGTAACAAGGGGGATAGAGATAGGAGAGAAGGGCTCCGTGCTCTGCAGGAGCAGTGGGTGGCGCACTCTGCACAGCACAAAGCACAAAGCCGCTGTGGAGCTTTCCAGTTACAGCTATTAAAGCTACAAACGTGTTGTTCTAAATATTTCCTTAGCAGAGCTCTCACTCCCTAACCACTGACAAGAACGCGTTCCAATTCCCTCTGCTTATTGCATGCTTTTCTGCTTACATATTCCTATTATTTGGTGTCACTCAGTCTGCAAAAACTTCATTAAAAAAGAAACCTCTGCTAACCACGCAGAAAGAGCTCTATTACCGGCCGGCTGCAGCCAGGCTCCGGCATCCAGGAAAAACTGGCTTTGTGTTAAACACAGAACGTGGGACAAGCAGCCAGCAATTCCGCAATGAGCTATAGGAAAGGCTGCCTTAATATTTTATTTTTGTATTTTATTTACTGATCTATTATTTATATGCGTGTAACATTTATACCCCACTCTGCCTAAACAATTTTAGCGTGTCTATTTTAACAGCAATAAGGATTTGAGGTGTTACTTTCCTGACTCATTCCTATGAACAGAGGGGAGACTCTGATGTAACTGTGGCGTGTCTGATCTAACAGCTTCACTCAGAATTTAACCAACCTCTATCCTACACAAAGGAAGACTGTGAAAATATAAAAAGCAGTGTTGTGTAACCGGAAGGTTTGCAGATGAGAACTCTTGCAATCAGAATAAACTAAGATTTAAGGCCTTGTTACTGAAAGTCTCTCGCCAACGCCCTCCTCCTGTTTAAAGCTGCATTTCCTTTGGTCTCAGCAGCTGTTCTGAAAAACAAACTTCTAAGAGCTCATTAATTTCCAGGGGATATTCCATTATTGTGTCCCTGGGTCACAAGGGTTAGTTCTGGTGTCAGAACACCTGATGTATTTAAGGAAACTAATTCAGAAAGTTCTCTTTCCATGTATCAATTCATGTGTTGCGCATGTGTGGAGGGAGGAGAAGGAAATTACTGTTTTTAAGTGGTTTTAAGCTTAGGTTTTCCACAATAAATGATTTTTCTGTCAGCCTGAAAGAAATAAGTTTCTGTTTTTCTTTCCTGGAAATTACTTTCCCAGGCTGGGGCTCCTGGTTAAGAAAATGTTGAAATTGCACCCACTAACTCATAAGTTACTACTGCACTGCAGTGCTTCCCTCAGGGACTCCAGAGCCCCCAGACAGTGCTGTGCAGCAGGCAACACGGGCCAGTCCTTGGAAGGACTCACTAAAGGAGAGTGGAAGCCTGGAATTCTTTAACAGGATGCTCAACACTAAAAGCAGGACACATGCTCTCTGTAGGATGTCTCAACAGGTGTGGAAGAAGCTCCATCTTGCCTACTCAGGGACATGCAGAGTGGCACCTGCACCTCCCCTTCCAGTGCATGGTAGAGATGAGCAGCAACACGGCTGGGCTGTGCAGCAGCTATGTGCGAGGTGAGGCTGTAGAAGAAAAGCAACAGATAGGGAATAGTGGGCAGAAAGCAAAGTCCCGTTCACCATGCTGCCCTTTCCTGATCCCTCCAGTAAATCTCTCTGCTCTACGCCAGCTGCCTGACGCAGATGTCCCCCAGACACTGTGGAAGCCGGCTCAGCAGCCAGATGTTCCCTGGGAGGGTGGTGGGAGCACTGCTGGTGGGCTCAGTGCTCTGCCATGTGCCTGGCCTCATGGCCGACACCTTCAGCAGGCAACCAGACATCTTTTGGTCCTCATCTTGCATGCTGCCTCAAGCGGGAAGTTGTCCATGCCCATGCAGTGTCCCACCGCCTGCTGACAGAAGATTGCTCACAAATATAGAGCAGAATCTCCATGAAAGCTACAGCCTGGGGGGAGAGGGGGGTCACTGCTCTGAGCTGAAAATCCTTCTGAGCAAACTGCTCTCAGTTTGGTCCTTCATTCCAGGTGCTAAGTTATTGGTAAGCCATAGTGATGGAGTGTTGTGCAGGCAAGCCCAGGTAGAAGGATGCTGGGATCTGCACAGACATACAGACAGAAATGGCTGGGCCAAGAGTAGAGTAAACAAACATGAGAAACGTGAGTACATTTCTGTCTGTGCTGCACTTCAAGGTCTGCAGCTCAGAGCAGCAGCACAGCCCAGAGTGCTGCCTGCTTGCCTCAGAAGGATTACGGGTGCCTGCACTCAGATGACCCCTGGAAAAGAATCCAAATAACAGGGATGTAAGATCCTTAAAAACAGTGCACTGCCAGTCTTGAGCACATTCTCTTTCTTTCATTTAGGTATTTCCTATATTGTTGTTCCAGGCCTGTCCAAGTGACAATAAACCCCACTTTTTGAATACCCTTTCCTGCCAGCTAGCCTTTATGTCCTCCACGACTGCATTAACATAAGGAAAGAGCAGAAGGAATCTCTATATTTACTTCTGTCACGCTGAGGCTCATGTGGGAAAAAGTAGATTTCTTGTTTGGGGGATTTTTCAAAGCTTAACATGCATTTATGGTGACATTGCCCTGAGGTTTAACTGCCGGTGTTAAGAACAGCAGTGCAGCGCAGTGCTGTGCCACAGAGCCCAGACTGCCCTTCAGGCAGAAGTGTTCTGCTGGGAAAAATCCCTTCACTCTGCTGTGCAGAGCAGACCTCATGCGGCTGTATATGCTGCTTTGGTTGACAGGTAACTCAAAGAAATATTACACAGGAAGAGAAAATGTAAATCTGAACACGAGCAATCACGGCAAATAACTGGCAGGGTCATAGCCTGGGAACAATATTTACACAACATTTGCCTTGGGAAGAAAAGAGTAAAATAAGAATTGACCTCACAAAGAATTATTTGCATCTTCTTCTGCCCTCAGTGCAAGGAGGAAAAACAATTCAATTAAGCTACTGAGATATTGCTCATGTGCCCTTCTTTGAAGAGACCTTTCTCCCCCAGCAAACACACATCTCCCTGGGGAGGGGCTGGTGCAGAAGGGAGTGAGCACACACAGCACCAGCATCCCATCCCCAATCCCCTCCGAGCCTTGGGCTCAACTCATTGTTATTTTCTCCCAGTGTCCCCACTTGTACAGTATGTGCACCTGCTTGGAAACCAACTGATTTCGAGGGACAATTATTGTCCCTAGAAAGCCAGGTGAACGCCTGCTTTTGAGAAGGAAGACTTTGGGACATGCCATGCCAGTGCTCCTAGTCCAACTGGGGCCAGCACAGGAGGTTTCTGGGCAAGGTGTGCCAAACCTGCACCCACCTGCTGCTGGCAGTGTGTCTGCATGCTGCTTCATGGGTGTGCGCGCAACTGAGCTCCAGAAGACAACTCCAAGCATGAAGCCACTGTCATTTGGAAAACCACAACCTTTTGACCCCAAATTCTATAGTCAATTATTGCAACAACTTCTGCAGAATATGAGAACTAACTGCAGCTAGCAATCGGCGTTCGCTGCCACCTGCGAGGACAGAGTCCTCTCTGCGCTGGGGCTGTAGGGCTGCATGGTGCTCACTGCAAGACGGGGACAGGAGAGCTTTTCAGCTGGCAACCCACAAAATGTCATGGAATAAGGAGCGTCCCCTGCCCTCCCATCACCTCCAGAGAGGTTAAGCTGCTGCGGGACGCAGATTGGTGGTTTTTGCGCAGCTCCCTCTTTGGGCTCCCTAGGATGCACGGCGGCACTCTTCCCCTTCCCTCCTTGCTCACGCGAAGCTAGGTGATTTTTCCTCCCAGGAAAGGCTCGAGCACTTTTCCCCTTTCCCCTTCCTCTGACCCTGCCCGGGCTCCGGGGCACGGCCCTGCCCGCCGCCAGCACGCAGCTCCCATCGCCCCATCTCCACGCAGGAGGAACTTTCCCCCGGAGCCGCTCCAGCCGCTGCCCGCGGGGCCGCGCCGCCTCCAGCCCGGCACTTTCCAAGTACGGAAAGGACAAAGCCCTGCGAGACCCGCTCCCCTCCAGCCCAGGTCCCCCCGCCCCGCGCCGCAGGTGCCCCCCGGGGGAGGGCAGGAGCCGGGAACAGCCAGGGGAGGGGGCGAGAGGCGGGGAGGCCGGGCTCGGGGGGTCTCTGGCAGCAGCGCCCGCTCAGGGCACGGCTCCGCAAAGCCCCGCTCGGCACAGCACGGCTCGACAGCGCAAAGCTCGGCACGGCACGGCACGGCACGGCTCGGCTCAGCGCCCCGCGCCATGGGCCGGAGCTTCACCGGCGCGGGGCTCGTCCTGGCGGCGGCCGCGGCGCTCTGCCTCGGCGGGGCGGGAGGCAGCAAGGTAACGCCGGGCGGCCCCTGCCCGCCCCCGGTGGCACGCGGGGCACGGCACGGCGCGGCGCGGCGCGGCACTGCGTGGTCGCGGCGCGGACAGCGGTCGGGGCCGGCACACCCGACGGGCGGGAGGCTGCGCAGGGAGCGAGGCTCGGCGAGCGTCACGATCCGCCGGGACGCGGGTCTGCGACCGGCTCCCTAAGGCCGGCTGCTTAGGGCCGGCTGCAGGAGTCTGCCTCGGGTCACTCCGATTCGGTACGGGCGGATGCGGGATCCCGGGCAAGCCCCGTGGATACCGATGTATCACCGTTCCTGGCAGAATTCGGAGCACTTGCCCAAAGGCGGCCAGAACGAGGGGTAGGGACGAGAACGAGGCATGGGGAACCCAACCCAAGCACCTCGCGTCGCGTTACCCTCCCTTTGCTCTCCTGCCTCGTGCACCTCATCTATGGTACGGAGAGCAGGTGAGTAGCGGCAGGGACGGGCGCTCCGCAGGACGGGCGCTGGCAGCGGCCGGGGGCGGCAGTGAGGATGCAGCGCGGCGGGGCAGAGCAGTGCCGGGATCGGCGGGCGGCTGCGGGGCGACAGGAGCTGCGTGCTGCGAGAAGGGCGAGAGCCCTCATGGGACCCCTGTGGGCTCTGGTTCGAGCACCATTTCACGCTTCTGGTGGAGGTTCTTAGCTCTGTGAAGTAGGAGACACTACGCTATAAGAAAACAATATTCTCTTATAGTATCTCTTTAGTTATGTATAAGTAAGTCAAAAGAAATGCGGGGGATTGCTTTACCGGGAGGAAAGCAGCATGGTATGATTCAGCCTGCCACAGCACCTCCCTGCCACAGCACATACCATCACAGCAGTGACTTCGTGGCTGAAATGAAGATGTTTTATCTCACTCACGTGAAGATAGCTGCTGAGAACTTCTTACTTAAGCCATGATCTTGGTTCTAAAGTACTGAATACCAACTTCACAAAGGTGCACGCTTTAATCTATAGAATTGTATGGCTGTGAGTTTTTGTCTTTTGTCTCTCTTTTAACTCAGAACTTCAACATGTAATCTGGAAGCTTACCCTCCCCTCGGGCTTGTTTCTGGGGGTGAACAACTCCCGCACCCAGCTGCACACTTACACTGCGTAACTGCTCCCTGCCCGAAGTTGTTACATCCTTCCTGTGCTAGCTTCGTTCTAATTTTGCCTGGACAGTCATGAGACAGAGCAAATATTTGCTGTCGTGTGCCTTTGGGTGTGAGTTCCAGCGGTGTGACACCGTGTACATCAGCAAACCCTCTTCGCTTTGTTCGATTTGTCTTTTCCCTGCGTTTCCCAGCCAGCTCCCATCGATCTCCGGTTCTGAAGCCAGGACCGTTTCCCTTCCCAGCAGCAATACCAGAACCAGTTAAGCACTGACCACGGGTACCATAGCAGAAGTGCCTCCCTAACGAAGCAGCAGCAGCAGCCTCCCCCTTACTTTCCCAAGCATGACTTATTCTCATGTCAGCTATTCATGTAATTGTGCACTGCCTGTAGTCTCTCAATATGCAGAACAATTTCTTTTGCAGAATAAAACTTAGGCATTTTCTATTGCTTATCTGCCTAAATGTGACAGTGAAATTCATGCTTGTAGACACGGGCGCACATCTCTTGCTCCCTGTTTTTGTTATTCTTTTGATTAAGTTGTACTTGTTCCTCGCTTGTCAAGGTCTGCACTACGCTGTGTAGGCTTCATTATTTTTGTCTGTTTTGGCTACATTCTGATGGCGTTGCTACGCTAGGAAAAAATCCTCCTCTAAATGGTTGGTTCAAATCTGGTCCGATTTAGCAGAAGTGAGAAATGAACTGTCTGCCTGTGTGGAGTTAGCAGTATGAAAACCACAACGGACTCCTTGGAACGGGCACCGTGTGCGTGAGGGATGGCAGACTGAGCTGTGCACCCAGGGAGGTGGTCTGTGCCAGTCAGAGCTGAGGGCCGCTGGGATGTTCTACAGGTGTGTGGATGCTGAAATAGGTGTTGTAGCAAAATAGAGCCCTCTCTGGAACCCTCAAACTAAGGACTGCAGCAACATAAGAATCAGAGTTAGAGCAAACGAGAGACAATTTGAAGATAAGGTGTATGGTGTTTCCTCCTGTATGTCTTTATCCGATGGAACAAGATGTGTGGAGAAGTGGCTTGTTTATTCTGAGGGAAAATGTAAGCCTGATGAATGAAACACATAATCAAAATTCCTGGTCTCTGTATGCCCATAAAATATTATCTGTTTAATCAAATCCCCGTGGAAGAGGTCTCTATGCCAGTGCCATCTTTCACCTAGCATTCGGCCCTTCACTCGCTCTATAAAAAAATATCAAGCCTCTGTTGTTTCTTTCAAGAGGAGAAATCTGCAGTGATCCCAACCTTCTGGTGAAAGTCTCGGTCCCAGGGAAGACCGTGGCAAAATTCCCGCTCGCTGTGGAGGGAACAGGATCCTTCCCAAGATCAGTGAAGGATTAAACAAAAAAAAAAAAAAATCAACTACTAAAATATGCACCTCAATTAGCAAAGAATGTGGCCTGATTAGTAAAGTGTATGAAATTTCAGCTATTAAATTCTACGGCCCCCATCAACAAAGCACGCTGCACAATTGGCAATGTATCCAGAATCTCAACGACTGTCCCAGGCTCCTGCCAGGCCAACCAAGCATGCAGCTGAATCAGGGAATTATGCAACTGGAGCAGCAAAATATGTACTTCTGACTGGGGAGGGAAGGGCATGCAGACGCTCAAGTGCTGAAAGCTGACACACAGTAGGCTTGAGGATGTTCATGGTCAACCTCTGCCTTAAGAAAAGTGGAGGCAAAAGAGATACATTTGATGAAGTCTCTCCAAACAATTGCTGGGCTGGAAAAGTCCACCCCTCAGCCAGCTCAGTGCTGATGGCAGCAGCACTGCTCCTGCCTGGATGTGCTACACATCTGGTTCTGATCCCAGCTGCCAGGTGTAGGGGTTATTTCATAACTCATGAGCAGGGTTTGTAGCTCCAGGTAGGTTTTACTTTATAGGTTGCTACAGAGCACTGCGTTTCTGTCCCAAGAATCTAAAGCAGTCAAGACAAATAAGGGACCTTCAAAGAATCTGAAAGTTTTGTTGGCGAGAATCTCATCACTGTTTGTAAAAGTACTCTGTTCTAACAGAGAAGAAAAATGATAGGTCTTTCCTATTTTCTTTAGACCTTGATGAATTGCTGTGGCTGCTTCCTATTGCATTTACAACATACCTTGGCAGCTAGGTACTGCGAGCAGAGCTTGGGAGTTCAGACAGTGTGGGAAGCAGTTGGGTTCCGATGTCTTGAAGCAGAGGAATCATTCCTCCCCACCTTGTGCCTGTGTGCTTAAAAACAAAAATCCAGCCACAGTACCTGATCCTCATCCTCATAAAATATTCTTGCTTTAAATGATTGCTTTTGTTTGATACAGAAGAGCTGCAGGTTGTCCTGTTTTGATAAAGAGTTTCAGGATTTCTGTGAACCGCTTTTTTAAAAATCTTATTTCATTTCTGGAAGTAAACTGAATTACATCACCTGTGCACAAGGAAGGCATGAGAATTGCTTTGTATTACTGCACTGTTCATAGTGGTACCCAGAAGTCTGAAACACTACTTGAGTCTAAGAAATTCCTTTCTTTCTCCCCTATCCCCCTTTTCAAGTTTTTTTATCCACCACCATCACTACATGAAACTGGCTTGCACTGAACTTATTTACCAAATTTCTGTCTTATTTCCAGGTCAGTTCAATGAATGATCCCATTTAGTTCTTTTTTTCCTGTTTCAAATATCTCCTACTGAGTCCAGAGCAGTGCCCTTAACACGTAATTGATTTGGGTCATTGAACCTTAATTTTTCATGCGTGTTCGTTTGTGTCCTGCCACTGGTCTGACTGGTATGTCAATTAGAAAAATGCAGGCGGATTTCTCCTAGAGGCTAAAGTTCACGTGGAGTCTCTGGCAAAATAAGATCCTGGAGTACGTATCCCTGGAACTGGGCAATCATTCGTAACTTTTTTTAATTCTCTGTCTGGCCAGAATGTGTAAATCTGGCTCTCTTGTTAACTTCACGCTAAGCAGCAATAATGTCCACAGTGTTTCAGTCCTGATAATTCTAATTACTGAAGCGCTGAAGAAGCTGAGAGCAGAGAAGATGGATGAGGCTGGCCTTGAGTCCGGCACAGCACGTGGGGTTCTCTCTTTGTGTGGCTGAACCGCGGCTCTCTTGTTTGCCAGGGCTGGCGATGGGAGATGCTGTTGAGGCAAGAGAAGAAAGCCAGTGGCAGAGGACTTCTGGAGGGATGTGGGTAAAGTTTGTGCTGAAGGAGGTGAAAGAGTGCTGCACCTCCAGAGATGCTGGCAATCCCTGAGATGAAAACATTGAAATCATTTTTGTTTCTTTAATATCTAAGTAGCTTGAAGCAAACAAGCCTGTTGTACTGGTTTAAAAAGACCCAGCAAATGATCTTTCCTGTAGTAACCAGCAAACAATTACTCTCCTTCTTCATTTGCTTCTTTGAGTACAGACCAGGAATGGTGGTGGAATGTTCTTCCTACTTCCCCTTCTTAAAGAATGTGTGGTGTGTTTGGTACCAGAGCTGCTACTCAGCAGCAGCAGAGCTAGAGCAATGGCACGTCTGCTGCAGCAGCTCTGCCCTTTCATCACTGTTAGTATTTCTGGGTCAGTTTAGACATCTGCGCTGATACCTCAGGTCTATCAGTAGTAAATGATCAATATCTGGCTTGACGGCTAGATGTAGATGACTGTATCAGCTGTGTTTTAAGATCTTTTAGGTCATTCCTTGAGTATGAGGAATACTTAAAGTAAAATAGAATCCTTTTGTAGAAATCCATGGCAGGAGGAGGGTGGAGTGGGGATGGGGCACTATGGCGTCTTGCGTTAATACGTGGAATGATTATCCAGCAGTCAAGAGAAGTCCTTGGACTTGATGTAAGAACATGATAATTCCTCATACAGCTCTTGGCAGCAAATGGTGCTATACTACACTTCAAACAGTCTTGCTCCTGTCATTACCAAGGAAAAAGAGGTCCTAATTTTGAGAGAAGAAAAGGCTAATTTGACTTAATTTCCATTTGAGAATTCCTGAGGCCCTACTCAAACCCACAGAACTCATCTTGGACTTCAGGAGGATTTAAATCAGGCCATAAGCACTGCTGATTTGGATTAGTAATGATGTACATTGAGGACAACATCTGTATTTCGGGTTGGGTGGAGTCCTTTCATGGCAAAAGAGTTGGTAATAGTTTTACAGCACCTTTCATCAGAGCATTTCAGTTTCACAAATATCTAATTACAGAAACTATTAAATTATATGAAATTCTTGGTCCTGGGGGAGTACAGGCAGCACCATTACACTTTGGTATAAGCAGGGGTGGGTAGTGTTCAAAGTGGGTAAAACAAAAGCAAATTTGCCACATGCAAGCCGTAACCTGCTGTGCTATCTCAGTTTCATCCACTATTTTATTCCCATTTCTTTATACTGGCAGCCAGGTTGCAACATCAAACCACCTCAACAAAATAGGCTGGTAAAAGCCTCCATTCAGAACTACTGTCAGGTCTGAAGAAGAGGCCTGTGGAATTTCACTGACTTTTTTACTAATCCATTTCCACTGTGCTTGTGTTTCATTATTCTGGTAAGTAGCAGGAGGACTACTAACAAGGCTCGAGTGTCAAGGATGCCAATAAGGAAAGCTTCCTGAATACAAGAGATCTGGGATAAAATGCCTCTGAAATTCCAACCTAATCCAAATCCAAGAAAGACAATTGCTCAGCCTTTCCAAGGTGGGTGTTCCTGCTGGACATCCAACCCATTCATTCTGCTTAAATCCAGTCCCATCCTGGTCTTGGGTAGTTAGTAAGTATACTGCCTGGAATGACTATGTATGATTTTATTAAAGGTTTTTTTTGTTTGTTCTTCTGGTTTTGATTTGAAATATGGAGCCTTTATTGTTAGAACTGAGGCTTGAAGCCCCATCTGCCTATCCCCTTGTCTTCCTGCCTCATTATAGATCTCTATGGGTGGGCACTTCAGGTGAATCTCAGACTTCACTATTTGAATACAAGGGCCCCAAGGAGTTCCTCATAAAGGCTAACTTTAAATTTGAGCTCAGTAGGCTGAATGCTTTGATTTGCCTCTAAAATCAACCATAACTTATTCCAGGTTTCCTGGTTGAAGCTTGAATGGGGAAGAAAGGATGTCTGCAAAGCAGATTTATTTGGAAAAATAAACTGCTCACTGGTTGGGACCCTGTAACAACAAACCCAGTGCTCAGTTTTCCCTCTGGCTGCAGTATTTGTGATACTTTTCCCTGTGTTCTCCCACAACCTCCCTGCTGTGCCCTCACGATCTCCCATTATGAGTAGGCAGTAAAGTAAAATTTACAAGCATCCTGCTTCTGAGATCCTGGCAAACAAGGGCTCTTGGAAATTTCCCTTCACAGAGCACACAAGAGGAAACTAATCCTGAACCAGTGAGGTGCAGAAAGGCACTGCTGTTTGTATACCATCCAAAACAGAGTGTGTGTTTGGACCATAACAGACCTCCGAGTGGCCAGCTGTAGCAATGGCTAATTCAGAAACTTAATTAAAAATACCTTTTTTACTCTAAGTTTTAGCATGAAAGAGAGAAGGGATTTTTTTTGCTATGTTAGTTTTGTAAAGATCACTATCCAAGTCCTCTGTACAAGCCCCCTTGCCTACAATGAGTGAAGAAATGGCCTGGCTCCCACAGTTTCAGCTTGCTAGTGATGATCCCAAGTATTAGCAGGTTTTAGCTTTCACATCTGGGCTGTTTCCTTCTCCATATGTTTGTACAATAGGCTCCCATCATGTGGAACATCAGAAGTGTCTGGATGAAACTGGGGGGTCATGCAGCTGGAAATCCAAGCACAAACAGCTCTCTCTTGCAAAGCCAGTTTACAAGTATCTGTGGTTTTTGTTGGCTTTTTAAAGATCAAAATTTGTTTGCTGGGAAGCGACCAGCAAAACTTGCTTGAGATTGCTTTCCAGTTTCTTCTTCTCCTGTTTTTGGTACTCCCAAAACAAAACAAAGAATTTTTGAGCACCTAAGCTGCATGTGGATTTCATTATTCAAATCTCTCTCAAGTATCTGGGAGGTTTTTATATGTCTATAAAGTTTATTTGGGAACACTAGTTTCACAGATTCCTATGAGCATACATAACTTGCTGAATGGACTTTTTTACTGAACTCCGCAAGCAATCTTTTACTGCAGTGCTATAGGTTTTGTTTTGTTCTGTATTTTGTCTGGTTACCAAGCAGTTCAGACATAATCTGAGCATGTTTTCTACTCTTTAATTTGAGCTGCTTTGGCCCGTTCAGCTTATAGAAAATGAAAACCAGATTGATCTTCTGGAAACTCCTTTGCCACCCCTATCCGCTCCCACCAGCCCTATCATTCACTGTTAATTTTTCCTATGGTGTGTCTTGTACACTTTATTAATGAGAACTTGCTCTATAAGAAAAAAAGTCCTCTGCTGACCTAGTAAAACCCTGAAGCAAATGGCCATGGCATCTTGAACTCTTCATTACACAGCCTTACTTTTATTTACGACGGTCCCCATCATATTCATGATTACTTGCCTGAGGAGACACTGTAAATGATTCCTTTGTTCCTTTTTGTAAAGCTTTACATTTTTTTTTTGTATGTTTGAATGAGAGTATTTTCTGAAGACAAACAAGAACGCAGCTTTGTATGGATTTAGGATCTTATTTGATATGGCACCTCGGATCCATATGGCAGGATCTCTATTTGCCTGTGGAGGGTCCAGTCACAAGAGTTAGCTCTTCCAGCCCCCAGGGACTAGCCTGGAAAGCCTTACATGAAAAAGCTGGTTGCTGATGCAAGGCCTAGCACTCACTGCTGGATGTTATCTCACCTGTGTTATCTGCTTCCTTAGCCAGAAAAGCAGATGTCATGGTGGAAGAGGGAGAACAGTGATCAGACTGCTCTCATAGTATTTCACGTGTGTTTTTTGCGTGAACACACAGCAGTAAACGTATGAGGTACTTGTGATGAATTTCTACCTGACACAGCTCCACTTTACAAGTGTAATTGTTGCCCCCAAGGAAGGATTGCCTATTCAAGCAGGTCCTTCCAAGCAACTGGATTTGCATGTTTTAAATAGATTTTTCAAACAATTTCACAGAAGAGCAGTCCGAGTGTCTTCTGTTTCAAATGGAGATGAGAAGCACAAGAATGCTGCAGCATGGGTCTGCGGTGGGGAATGAAGGAGAGTTCAGAATAAGACCTGCCATTTAGTTTCTAGTAAGAACACCTGGATGTAAGAGTTCCAACAACAACGAATCAGAAATGTTCTGTGCCTTGATCTCGACCCCTTTCAGAGCATTTATTTCTGTATTTCATGTTCCTACCAGTGTTTTATCTGTTTCATGAGTGTTTCTCCATCTTGGCATCCAGCAAGTACTGAGTGAATGCTGGGTACTCCTATAGCAGTAGCTTTAACTTGGGTAATGGTCAAGTAGCAAAAGTACCTACAAAACACAAGGTTACTGCCAAGTCCAGGAAAAAAAAAAAACACAAAACCAACACCTGTCAATCATAAGAACTTCTAGCCCTAAAAAAGTTGAAGCAAAATATAGAACCAGATAAGGAGAGAGAGCTTTGCTTAGCCAAACTTACATTCTTGTAGGTGAATCCAAATCAATCTTAATTAGAGAACTAGAATGAGAGAACTAGCACTTCAGCATATTCATGATGTTGAGAAAAAGAGCAAGAATTGATCTTACTGTGTTCTCAGTATCCTGACAGCTTTCACCTGGGAAGTTTTAGATAGTTCTACCCACTCTACATAACTACATGCAGGACGGCATCTCGGGCCTAATGAGTAGAAACTGCTTTTGCTTCTCACCTGAAAACCTCTCAAAAGAAGCAGAACATCAACTTTTCTGTGGTTGCTCTGAAGGCAAGTACACAATGTCAGTTACAGTGTATGCGCAGACCGTGTATGATGGTTCTGCTCATGCTATGGAAAGCTGTACTGTTCCATGGGTGATTGTTCAGAAAACAGCCCCTGTTTTTGTCTCTGGGAACAAGCATTTTTTTGTGAGCAGAAAAAGGCATTGCATCTCTGGAGTCAAATGAGGAGGTCTGTTGTTCTCTGCAGAAACTAGAGTGCATCGCTGTGTCTGGTGGTTGCCTGAGTGCCCATGTTTGTTGGTTTTGGTTTTTTTTGTGATTTTCCTATCCCCTACCTCCTGTTCTCAGAGAGGATCAAGTAGGAGGGATGGTGACCTCACGGCACAGTTATGCAATCTGTTTGAGGCCAGGTATCAAAATACGCTGCAGCTGTGAAGCCAGGACCTTGCTGTGGCTGAGGGCCTGGGCCTCCTGGCTCTAATGAGATCACTGACCTTCTTCTGCTACTTACTCTGCAGCTGCTTTGATTCATGGAGATTTGTTGTGGCAATGGCCTGCCTAGCAGTTTGGCACTGTGCTGCAGGAAAAGCTGCATCCCTAGGCAGGTGCTGGGAGCTGGCTGCTGACATCTGCCAGCAGGTGAGGATGACCCCAGCCCCATCGTGCTCCTTTTGTTCTGACAGAGCCTACCTGCTTTTCTCCAAGGTTACACAAACATTTGCAACCTCGCTGACTTTTTTTCCCCACAAAGCCAAGAGAATGTTGTCTGTAGTCCTGCAAAATAAAGCAGCACCTTCCCAGCAGGCTTTTTCAGATTTTCAGGGCTCAGCTGCAGCAAACTCGCATATGGGAAGAATAAGAGAAAACAGCATGCCTATAGTGGGAGGCACAGTTGGGCCTCCAACTCCTGAAGCTCAGATATTGCATTCTTTGCTCTAATTGCAGCACTGCATTCCTGCTTTGCTTCTCTGCTCTTCTGGCAATATTTTTCTTTCCCTCACCTCCTGCAGCTGCAGGCTTTCATAGTCCCCTTCCCTTCGTATCTGCGCGCTGGTTCTCTTCAAATGTAATGTGAGCCAGTGGGAACAATAGAAAACATGGTGATAGGCATGAAAACAGGGCCCTGCAAAACTATCTGATGTGTGCCAAGTAGGAATGTAAGACAAGATGGGCTCTTTCCTGGCAATGGGATTTGCAGAGTGGAAATGTCACATCCATAATCACATCCATGTGGTGGAACTGCTGCTACCCACTACTGAAATAACAGAGCATTTGTTAAAAAAATGTAGGCTTGGTTTTGCTTCAATCCTGCAGGTTGTGCTCATTTCAACGAATTCTGGACCCTTGTTTGAAAACATAAGGGCAACCTCTCCGATACTGTAATTGTATTAAAAGCAAATGTGTGCTCAGCCTGGTTTGAGAGTCCTACACTCAAGTCCTGTACAGTGCTCATTGCTGTAAGCTTCCCCAGGCCACAAGGCAAGAATGCTGGCTGGAGGTGCTGCTGTACGGACTTGTGTTGGGACAGGGAGGGAGAGGAGACCCCTTAGCAGAGGGAACACTCTCCAAATTAAGAACTCTTTTGAGGGTCAGTCTGAAAAAAATCACAGTTAAGAGCTGGAAAAAGGTGACAGGGACAACTCCTCTCCTTAATTCTAAGCAAGCTGCTAGCAATTTTTGTCAGTCCCATGTCCTGATCTACTGCCGCCAGGCATTCTGCTTCCAAGCATCCAAAGATGCTTGAGGAATTGCCATAATACGAAAAGAGATTCTCCTTTTGCTGCTGTCTCATGCTTTAAAGAGCAAAGGCAATTTAGTGGAGAGGATGGCAATTTCAAGGCATTTCCACAAATTCTTGTGCTGCCAAGTGAAAAAATAGGCTAGATTTGCAGCTGCTGTGTCTAGTTCATTCTAATGAAAGAAAATAAACCTTTTATGAAGAGATGACATGAAAATGCAAAATTAAGTAGAGTGCTAATTTTATAAAGCCTCTGATTAACTTTCTCTTCTAGCTGGAAGAAAAATTCCCCACCAACTTTGATTTCTAGATCAGTCAGCTAGCGAAGTAAATGTGGTCACTTAAACCAACAGACTGGAGTTTTGTATCTTACTCTTGGGATAGTCTTTCCTTAGATCCTGTATTTGATGAGCATCCAAAACGCTCAGGCTGCTGTAACTTGGAAACACTGTGAGAGGAGAACTTGGGCCTTCTGCTGGGAACCACAAGAATTGTATTTCTAGTAGTTTGCAGCTATTTCCAGCCACGTCAGCAAGTAAAGCCTTGTCTATATTTTGTTTCCTCCCTTAAGCTTGAAGAAAGGAACGGCCACTTCCCCTCTTTCCTTCTCTATTTCTTTTTCATTTCTAAAGTCTGAAGTTCAGCATTTTCTTCCTGCTGTGCCAAAAGTTCAGGCCACTTGGTATTACATCCCACGTGGCTGGCTCTGTTCAGTCACTCCAGTGAGTCTCAGTGATATTTAGCTCAAAATGAACCTCCTGTGTTTGGAGGGGGAAGTAACCGAGATTGCTTACCTCCCTCTGCATGTTACAGGCAATTGCAGATTGGTGGATCCAGGGTTTTTAAAGAGGTCCCTGGGGCAGAATAGAATATGAAGAAGCTAGTGAAGTAATGTTAAAGTGTTGCCAGCTCTTTGAAAGAAACACACATGTGCGTGCATGTGTGGACATAAGGTGTATTTAATTTTGGAAGGTGAGGGATCCTAAATAAAGCTTGCTGGCTTTTCACTCCACTGATACCACGGTGAGTTCAGATGGCTAAATTTAGTCACCCAGACTGAACAGTCTTGGATTCTAAGACCACATCCATCTCTGTCCAAAAGCTAATTGCATATCTCTATGGTTGCTGTAGAGTCAGCTGGAGGCTGACAAGATAAGTCTTCTGTAGAAGGGCCATATGCTGCCTGGAGTCCTGCTTTGGCACCAAGTGGCTGCAGGGGGATTAGGGTTTTGAAGCAAAGCAAAAAATCTACCTGGAGGAGTTCTCTTTTTGCTACCCTACCCTCCCCCCAAAAACCCCAGTAATCAGTGAAGTATCAGTTATTTAGTGGATGCATTTCACAAGAAAAGATGAAACATAAAAGGCTCTTCAGGTCATAAGCACAGGATCATAACCAAGCATTTTGACTTAAGAGTGATGTCTAAGGTCTGCATAAACAACTTCTATCCCCATCTTCTCTCATTACGCTAATATTAAATCTTTCTAGTACAGCCTTCAAGCAAAGACCAAAAAGCCCTTTAACTTGGATAAGGAGATAATACACATCTGTTCCTGAAGACACTAATAAATGCAGCAGCTCTTAAATGTTCAGTCAGCTTGAGATGTAGCTGATTATTCCTTCTCTGGCATTTCTAAAGAAAAGTGGAAGTGACATTTTTAAGTATGCCTAAAACTGGAAATACATGTGAGAAATGCACAGAAATCGAGATGTGCATAATGCATGAACGAGGGAGAAGTAGGTTATGATCTTTGCACATCTTTTCCCTGCGTGCCTGCAACTTGGTATCTCTGTTAAGTATGTGGGTTGGCCCCTGAGAATGTCTTGGAAATGGAGTGGCTCTGCTGTATGCCTCCAGCTTGCTCTGCTGAGGCTTTTGCTCTGGCTCTGCGTGCACAGTAAGACAGCTTGATATTCCTTGGGTGACTACGCTGTAAAAGAAAACAAACTACGTTGGGCAGGACCCAAGGCAGAGAATCTGAGATTGTGCTTGCAGAGGAATGACAAACATCAAAACAGGATGTCCTCCTTTCTCTTCTTTGAAACAAACACTTCAAAAGAAAAATGCCTTTGGGACTACGCATGGGATACAGGCAAGGCAGCAACCTCCAGGGTTGCAAACAGCAACTCCTCATGCCAGCATTAACATGAATGAAGAAAATGTATCAGTACTGCACTCTCTGGGCTGCAGCAAAAGCTATGAACACAAATAGTCTGAAGGTTTCCCTAACCAGTACATTCCATCGCTTTGTCTCCTCTTCAGCAGGGCTTCCATCTTTACAAGACAAACCACACACCATGTCACCTCCTCTTACCTACTGTGTGCAACAGCACCCTCCCCACCTTCCCTCCAGGCTCACACCTCATGCCAGAAGCATTCCATTTTTAGAGGCAGGCCAGACAAGCCTAAGAACTCAGCCCTGCCTGCTTCTAGTGATTGGGCAGAGACCAGTACCCATCACTGAAGAGCTCCTGTGGGTCAGCTGCCATATGCCTGGCCCCTGCTGCTTGGTGATCACCTAGCCTTTCCTCATACCTTATGATTTCCTACAGTAGGTTACTGTATTTCACATCTCAGTACAATAGTAATTCCCAATCCCACCCCTTTGTGTGCTTGGAAACTGCAACCCTTGCCGCCATCCAAAACCACCGTGCTTCTGAAGAGATCCCTTCTGAGCCTACAGAACTGTACTGTGCCTCTCATCAACACTCTCAAGGAGTTGTCTTATTAGCAGATTAAAAAAAAAAAAAAGGAAAAATAAATAAATCCCCACCCTACTCATAATTGACCTAATTGGTGTAAAAACTGTTGTTTATAAAAAACAAATAACAACTTATAATTTGCAAAGACTGAAACGTGCCAAATTGTTTGCATGTCTCTGTCAAAAGCCCATGAATATGCCACTTGCTGTGGAAGGGAACGTCTGTGTCTAATTGATAAAATTCAGCCTTCAAAATGGATGATGTAAATGAACTAAGCAGCACTGTCAGTCATTCAGTTCTGGATTAGAAATTTATCAGAAACCTTTTTTTCCCCACCTTCAGATCTATACTGCATTTCCTGTCCCTTGGGTGTTTTTTCCCTGTTGTCTGAGCAAATCTTGGATGTTTTCAGTCTCCCAGGCTGTAACAAATGAACGATCACCCTGCAGCCATGACCTGTCAGACATATTTCTCGAATGCACACATTGCACAACTCCCCATCCCCAAGTGTGGGCATGGGTACCTGTTGGGATTCAGCGAAATACTGCAGTGGCTGGCAGCCACGTGGCTTGCAGGGAGGAAAAGGCCTTTGAGCCCAGACCTGAGGCTCCTCAGGTGCGTGCAGAATCTGCACAGTATTTTTCTCCAAATGATGACAGATTCAGGTGGAAGCGAAGGCAGGAAAGTGTACCTCACTTGAGAGTAGGACTGAGAAACGTAGAGGAAGGCACTTACCCATTCAGTGTGAGAGCCGCTGAGCTGACGGCTGCTGCTTTTAGACATTAGCAGAGTCTTCTGGTAGGAGAGGTGGGGCTGTGAACACCTCCGACTGCCTTCTTGGTATCTGAAAAAAGAGAACTCAATCAGTTGGCATGTTCCTCCAAACAAAACCTCAACCCTCGGTGAGCGCTAACTAAGGAAGTTTGGGCCCACACGAACTCCTCCTACAGACAGAAGTACCCTTCAACAGCAACAGTTCTGGTACGCATTCTGGCTCCAAAACTGGATGCTTCTTTGAAATGGAAAGTTAGGTATTACATGCTGAGTCTTGCTATACCGGTATCTTACTTAAGAGTGAGCTCAAAAGACTACCGTGAAGTAAAGACAATCTGCACAGACACCCCAGGACAGGGGGATGTCACCAGGAAGCTCTCTGTAACTCTCTGTGTCACAGAGTAACCCCCTCCCTAAGGGAAGAAAGGGTACAATGACTGGAAACCAGCTAGTTATCAGCAGTGTTTACAAAGTGATAACAAATACATCCAGAATTCAGATGAAAATGTGAAAGTTAGGATCTATATCCTCCTAAACTGACAATGTTTTCCTCTGGATTCCTACTTGAATAAACTGATTTAGACTAGCATAATAATACAACAAATTACCTCCTGGATAAAAAATATGTAGCATACTGTTTAGCCATTTTAGCATTACTTGCTGCATAGCACCAATGATTAGATAGAAAACCTGCACAGCTGTACATGGTTTCTTTTTCACTTGAAACTTCAAGCCATGGTCCAGGTGCCTTAAATGAGAAACCTGCAGTTCATTCCCCTATAATTAGCACAACCTGTGATTTAAGAGGCACTTTTAAAACTCAAAGATTGGATTTCAACCTGGAGTACAGAAAACAATTTCTACTTCACCACTGTTTTGGTCCTTTCCTATTGCAGCCCTGCCACCCCCCTGAAATTACTCCGAATATGAAAAGAACCTGTTGGAAAACAAAGCTAATGCCTTACAGAACACCCTGCCTTTCTGTTTTTATTTATGGGCTTTTAACATTTGGCATTGCTGCTTTTTTTTTCCCTTTCCATTTCAATATGAGACAGGGGGAGGGACCAGGAGACAGAAAATCTGGAGTATTTTGATCTTTGTGGCTTTATGTGGACTTCATAAGCTTTGTTTGTTCTACTGCCAAGCTTCCTTTGTGTTTAAATAGATAACAGACCAAGACAACTAATCATTTCCAACCAAAATAATAAAAAATAAAAACAAACCCCCAAAGCATTCCCTTTCTTTTCCAATTAATGATAGTAAACACGTGCTCCTAGACAAGGCTTGTGACCTCAGCACTTGGGACTTATTTTTTCTCCTTTTCAAAAGCCGCTGCCCCAGGCACAGATGGGGCTCTGCGCCCTCCACGTTTATGGAAAGCATCTTGAAAAAGGGCTCCAGGAGCATACTTCTGGGAAAGGCTGTTGTAAATATGATGCGTGAAAACGGCCTCACGTACCTTTAAAGAAGCAGGTTGGTCGCTAGTGCAACCATTTTTTCCTTTTGGATTCTGAAGGCTATTTATGGAGAAGGAAGAAATGCATTTCAATGCATTTCAGACAGGACTATGACTGTTATGCAAAATGCTTGCAGATTGGGAGCGGGTATCTGCTGGCACTATTCCGAGAGGCTTTGCATTTGAAGAGAAAATGTATCCAATCAAAACTACCTCGGTTACTGAAGTAAATAAGACTGAATGTCTCTGAAACCAAGATAAGTTGTTTGGGTGATTCATGGATAAATCAGTGCAAGGGCCTTTTTGCACTTAAAACAGTGATTTTGTAATGAAAATAACATAGAACTCAAGATGCTGTAGTGACACAGTTTTTCTTCAGCTTAAGGTTTTTATCACACTACAGGCTGTTTAGGATGACACATTTGTGCAGTGAAGAGTTGTGTGTCAACAACAAATGTATTCAGGATTCAATAACCTGGGAATGTGCATTAGGCAAAAGCAGAAAGGGACTCTATTATAATAGAAATAGGGATAGAACATGAACATTTCATGAATTGTTCATCTGGATTATATTTCTGCAGAAGCTGTGTGCTCAGTATGCACTCTTGCAGTCTCTAAGATTGGTTGTCCATATTAGAGATTAAGGCTCTAAATGTGAAAGCAGAAGATAGCCTCAAGAACTCAGAATTCATGAAGCCTGTAAAAGTCTACTTTACACCAGTCACTAAAGTGAAGGGGTAGGACCTTGCTTAGGTCCAGCGTGCTGCGTCCTGTATATTGCCTCTGGCAAGAAATAAGTGTACTTGTCTTATTTCCCAGGTCTATTATTCCTGTGGTGCGGTGGTGGAGTCAATGGAAAGAGGCCTGATTTTATCACCAGGATTTCCAAACAACTACTACCCAGGGACACACTGTGTTTGGCAGTTTTTCATTCCCATAAGAACACATCTTATCTTGGAAATTTTTGACTTTGACATTTTTGAGAGCTCTAGTGAAACTCCAACCCCCTGGGATGGCTTTCCAGCCGCTGCAATAACAGGAAATAAGGACGTGACTCCTCCCGAGGAAAACCTGGACTTTGTTCTTCAGACTACAAAATCCCCTCTTCAGAGCTGGATGTCGAAGGCAGCTCAGAATCTGAGCGGCGCAGGAGATCAGTCAAAAGGACTTCCTGGCCACCTAGATGAACTTCCAGGAGCAGCCTCAAAGAAAGATGAAGCCAAACAGATGTCCGAAGGAAACCAGTCAAAACAGATGAAGGAACCACAAGCGATTACGGAGACTCAAACAGAAGAACAGCCATTACCTGATTCTGGTGGTGCCACAACACAGAGACAAAATGTTAGCAGCCAAGAAACAAAAGAAGGTTGGAAAGGCAATATTTTGTTTGCCCACCTAGCTGCTAGTGAGAGAGATGAAAGTCTGGGAGAGAGCTGGACGCTTCCCACAACAATGCTGCCAGTGGAAATCTCCAGCCAACAGCCAGCAGTGGATGTCTGTCCCCACGATGTACTGTATGTTTCAGATCTCATCACGTTTTCCTCTCGTTTCTGTGGACCAAATTCACCTCTAAACAAGACCATGGTCTTTGGTTCATCTCTGGAAATGGTTGAGGTTATCATGGAACTCATTACCACCACCAACCGGGGCAGAGGCTTCGCAATGCTCTTTGAATACAAGAACATCACAGAACCCAACCCCGTGGATGCTGTAAGGCAGGAGAGAATGGAAAACATAATGATGCTGGCAATTTTAACAGGGACTGTCTTCTTTGCACTTGCTTTGCTCTCTGCCCTCTGCGTAGCCTGCAGGTAAGATGGTGGGTGTCTGAGCCTCTGAAGAATGTGATATTATCTGTACAGGACAGGAAAGACCAGAAAACAAATACACATTTTCTTTGCTCTGCTAATGCTTGCTGTCCTTTTGGTGCAGTAGTGTGTGGATGTAGAGGAAACCAAAGCCAGTTTCTATTCCTACCCTATGCTTCACAGTTTTCTTTCCCAGTTCTACAGCTCTGGTACCTCATATTTACTTCTTTCTTTCTTCTTTTTTTTTTTTTATTCCCCCTCCATCCCAAAGAAACACCTGAGGGGTGAGGTCTTTCTTGGTCCTTATTTGGTTTCAATACTTGTTTCTCAGTTTTGGGCCCCTAGTGGCCAATGGACAAATGCAGGATAGAGAGCACCCTTCCCCACATCTCGCAGGCAGGCTGAGCTGATAGTCGCTGTCTTCTCACTTCGATTCTAACCATCACTAATGCTCTGCATAAAAATAAGTAACTAAAATACTGCCGCTTGGAATTAAGATGCAGTTACCTACATTAAATAGTGTTTTCAATCTGAAGCAAGTTTTATCCGAGGGGTGCGCAGACATTTTAATTCTAACGCACTCACGAGGTGAGCAGATACCTGCAGAGCCTGCGCTCTGCCTGGGAAAGGCTGAGAGTTGTGCTGTGCTATCTGTGCCTGTCCCCAGATGTCATCTGAAAGGACTGGGCCCTGTGAGCTGTTGGTCAGCCCAGGGGCTGACCTAACTTGCTGAACAGCTACAACCAGCCAGTGACAAAAGCATTCCCCTCTACTCAATTGCTTTTATTTATTTTCTCCTGATGTATCTATCAGGAGAAAGCTTCTCCACACCCCAGCTTATGTTTGCTGTTTTCTTGGTAACTCTGGTGAAAACATTTCCTTCCAACAGATGCAAAACAAGGCAGGGACTCCCTAGGTTTTTGTGAAATGGTGTTTTTCAAATATTTTGACTGCACTGGGAGCATCAGAGAACTGAAACAAACACCATCCCTTGCAGGGCTCTGCTGGGGTGACTGCCTGTTTGAGATAGCACTTATTTCTCAGCGGCACCATTCGCCTGGTCTGTCCCCTCTTCCTGCACCCTCTGCCCCGTGCATCCTCCAACCCAGAAGGTCTCAGGGTGGCTCAGCAACTCCTCGTAGCTGAGGTTGAGTTGAGAAAGGAACGTTGTTTTTTGTGTGATTTTGGAGGCTGCATTACTAGCTGTGCTGAATGAACACAAAATGCAGGCCATCGCCATACTTGGAATAAGAGAACATGAGTGAGGTGGTGGAGCCTAAATATAGTCTTAATAATCTTACAATCAAATAAACTCTTGCTGCATAAAGAAATTCCTGCTTTCAGAGTCTGGGCTTTTCATAGTTGTAAGAGTTAATCTTACGTGTGCTACATCTGACTAACCTTCCTTTATAAAGACCTTGCTGAACGGTAATTTAGACTACATTTTTTTGCTAGTTCTAAAGGAAAACGTCTGGTGGAAAATGTCTTCCAGACACTAAATTATTTTTATACCCTTGCCAAATTTCAAAAGCAGCAGAAACACTCTGCCTTTGCTATGGCAGCATCCTGGGCTGATGCACATGTCGAGTAGGCAGTTCTTGCCATTTAATTTCACTGCAGCTATCCATGAAGCTGCATGTTATTCAAACCAAAGTACACAGCAGTCTGAGCTTCCACTGCCTGAAAGGTGCTCTGTGCAGACTGCTCAGAAAGTCAGGCCATGCCACTCACATGTAAAATTTGCTTTTTTGCTTCTCAGATATTTGCAAAGCATAGTAATGTTCTGCTATTGTTGACCAGCATAGAAAACTGAATGCCTTTTTCACCCTGCACAACTGTTATGCAGTCTGGTCACTGAGGACATCCTGCCATGGTCACCATGGCACAGCACCAGGGACAGGCTCACTTCTTGTAGCATCTGCATGGCCGCCTTTTCATTGCACTGTCACTTTTTTTCGGTAGGGAGATATATTAGATATTGACTGTATATAGGGAAGACTGTCCATAGACATTCACCTCATGAGAGGCCCTTTGCAAACCCAGCTGCCTGTATTCCCTGTGCACTATTCTAGGGAGGCCTCGATTACATTACACTTTTATTTCTTGTCAGATTTAAAAAGCATTTGCGATCTGACATGCTTGGAAGTATCGCACCATGCTCTGTGCTGAGAAGCCTCACTGAGGCTGCTCTGGAAGACTCTTTTTCCATCTTTCCTGCTCTAATTCTATGAGGATATTTCTCTCTGTCCCCAGCACTGCTGGTACCGGCTGGAGCTTGCGTATGGTTTCCAACTGTGTTCTCCTAAAATGCAGCTTACAATAAGGCTGCGGAGGCCATTAAGCATATCTAAACAATTTTTAATTTGAGCCCAGCAAGCTCTGTTTTATGCTTCTTGCCCTAAATAAAGGCTTGAAATCACGTGTTGTGTGATTTAGCCACAGCCCATCCTCGCTGCTGAAAATGCCAGGACTGCACGGGGTGGGCTGTGGGAAGAAATGAAGATGCTTTAATAACACAGCACACTCAGAAATGGGACCATCTCTCTGAGGTGTGACAATTCTTGCCCTGGCTGGAATGTGCCGCTGCAAAGGCGACCTCATCAGAAGATGCTAAGAGTAAACTTCAAGCTCTTGGCCCTGTAAACTTGCCTCCCACTTTTTCCTCTGCTTTGCTTGTTTCTCTGGTACCACACTGGCATTTAGCTGTTTTTTTTACCATTTCTATGTGATGCTCTTGCTCAGCTAAAAGTAGCAGGGAGCTATCCTTGCCAGGATTAGAAATACCCCGGGCCAAGCTTGGCACCTGCTGCCACTCCAATGCACCAAGTCGTCAGCAGTGTCTGCTCAGGCTCATTGCATTCAGCCAGGGCAAAGCTCTCTGGGGAAACTCCAAGTCTCCACCACACTGCAGCTTTTGTTTGCTGTTTGGGGAGGAAATGAAAGCTTCAGTTGTTAGTTGGCCAATAATTCTAATTACTTTTGGCCATGAGGCCTGGCTCAAGCAAAGGGGTATTTTTTATTTTCTTTCCCAAGCCTCAAGAACAAGAGACACGTCCACCTTATTTAATTTTAATCCCATCCAATGCAGCCAGACTTTTGCTTGATGGCTGCAACCTGTGGATTGCAACTGCATTTTACATCTGCATTGCCTGCCAGTGACTTGTTTCCAATTACAACCCCTCTATGCATACAGCTATTTCTTCAAGTCGTCGTGTGCCATTTCAGTCCATACAAGCCACCCTGCTAGGCACAGCCTGCAGCCTGATCTTCTCCTTCCTCATTTAACACTCTCCTAAAAGATTCCAGTCACTTCTGGGCTAAAAGCAGAGTTTTTCTCTGCCAACCTCACGGTAGGCAAAACACAGAAGCCTCTACCTGCCTGTTTGTAGCTGTCCTCCACTTCTGTGTCCATCTATACGGAGGTAGTTTAGTTAGGAACACAGATGGATAGAGAGAGCTGGGGAGCACAGGGCAATTTTCACAAAGCTTTCAACAGATTTGAATATTTGCTTTCCTTGGGAAGGTTTAAGCAATTTTTGTTTTTAAATTGCACATTCTTTTAACTGATGGAAACCAAACTATTTGTACACAGGGTGTTTCATATGCATGAGCTATGCACTGATCTAAATCACTGCCCTCCTTGGTGGACAGTCACTGTGGCATACCATGGGAGACACGGTCTAGTTGGAGAGAGTGCTAAAGAAGGCCAAGAGCCCAAGTTCCAGAAATGAGAGCTTCTCCCCAGACATTGGGGCAACAGTTCTGAGTAGAAGGAATCAAATTTCAAGTTGCCATCAGAAATTTTTTGGGGAGTGAATCTAGGAAACTTTAGCCTTTCTATGAGTTAGTTTCTGACAGTAAATCAAACTGTTCAGTGGAATCAATACCCAAACCATGATGAGGGAAGAAAAAGTTAAAAAGAGGACATTCCAACCAGTTAGCCTTTTCTATCCTCATTTAAACTTTCAGAGGTACAGGACTCTCCTCTCTCCTACCTTTCTTCTACTGTACTTGCACAGTATTTCCTACTTGGCTTAATCTCGATTCTCCAATGAGGAAAGACCTCTTCTCCTTGGAAATCTCTCTGCTCCCTCTCCACCAACGCAAGTTAAGGAAGAGCTTTCCCTGCTTTAGCCCAGCCGATGTGATCTTGCCTCCTACGGTAACAGCTGTCCTTCTGGAACCCTTCTGAATTAAATTCTGAAGTGCGAACTTGCTCTTCTCTTTCTGCAGTCTCCTCCAAACTCATTAGGAATAGTCTTGGAGATGCATCAGGCTTTTTTTTTTCTTCTCTCAATTCAATTGAGAGTCAATAATCAGTTGTTAAGTCTTCCAGTGATACAGTGAAGATGGAGCAGATGCTGTCCCCTGGGCAGACCTACCAGGCAGCCTCTGAGCCCCCATGTTTTAGAGAGAAGCAGTAATGAAAAGGTGCCTGAAAACTTGTAATCTTGCCTTCAACACACCCCTTAGAAGGCACCACCACAGACTTTGTATAGAAGAGGTTAACTGCCTTAAACGAGCCCCTCCAGCCATAGATATGAGAGAAAAATAATAAGAGGTCACATATCGCATTAACACCTGTTTTCTGCACTATTGCATGAAGAACTGCTGCACACCGAACTATTCTTGCTTCAGTCATGATCACATTCAGCTATTCATGACATCTTTGCATCATATTCATCCAGTATGTAAATAACACTTATTTCATGGTACAATATTAATTAAAACTAAAAAATAAAATAAGATGAATATGATTGTGTCCCTACAGTCCAGCAGGCACATTTAGCTGGTAGTCATCTGCCCTAGCCACTCCTTTTAATAAAATGGTCATGCAGATGAACATTTTATGTTCTCTGCTTGCCAAATACAATGTAGATTGCAATCCTGACTACAGAGATGGAATTGTCTCACAGAGTAAGAACATTGTCACTGCTCAGACCAAAGGATTTCAGTCCTGCTATTTAGTTACTGATGTGAAAAAGCACATCAGTATGTGCTATTCCCTATGGAGAGAAGGCTGGCAGGACTTTGAAGAGGTCTGAACTCTGTTCCCACTTTCGTGGTGATCATGGGAGGAAGACAGGTCTTTCTCCAGATGACTTCCCACTGCATGAGCCAAGACCTCCCCTTCTCTGGGTCTAACTCACTCGTGGGCTTGTTGTTGTTGTTGCTGTCTCTCCTTTTCAGGCAGAGAACGTGCCCCAAAAGGAGCTCATCCAACGTATGCAGTGACCAGGAGGTTAGTGCTAATAGCTTCAGCAATTTCTGTTTCTCTCTTTCATATTGGCTGTTGCACTGTTTATCTGACAATGTTTACTGGGGCATGTTCTGAGTTGTAGAACGGGATCCAGAACTCTGCTGTTGATATCAATGAGCTCCAGCTCGTGGTGCCAAGTCGGGAGAATGAAAACAACAACCACTCTGTCAGCCGGGAGCAGGCGGGTAAGCGCGGCGCACCCCGGGAGCAGGTCAGGGCACCCCCCGGCCCCAGCCTGCTAATCAGACCGTTTCTCCCCCCACCCGCCTCCCGCCTTGCTCATGCACAGCTGGAGAGCTGCTTGACAGCAGAAAGGCTTTGTTGTGGGAATATCCCTTGCTGCTCTCCCCCCTCCCTGGGAGGGCAGTTCCCCTGGCAAGGAGCACGCGGGTACAGCTTCAGGACACTGCCAGCAGAAGCCGTCATATTACACAGCGTTGCAGAGACACTGGGTTAGCAAAGCTAAGGTGTCTGCTTCAGGCTGCTACAACTGCAGCTTATAACAATCCATAAATTGTGGATGGCTCATCTGCCCCGTGTCTAACCTTGCCTGGAAAAGGATGAGTTTTGTAATGCTTACATTGGCTTTGGACATGTTTGACTGCTGGAGCTGACTTTCTGAAGGGCTTTTCGAGTGAGACCGCTTTAGATGTGTGTTTCCAAAACAAGAGCAGAGTTCCCCAGCCAAGCTGCAGATAACATCACTTGTTGCAGTTTTGAGTCACAACCAATGAATTCTACTAGCACTCCTTTTGGGGGAAGGCCAACAAGGAGCGACTTCACAATACACTGCTACACACCATCAGTTTCCCACAAGACCATCAGCTTTTACACACAATTCTCACAGCGATATATTTCTCAAAAGCTAATTACTTGCTGCCAGAGATCGAGGAGATCACAGCCAGGAGCCACAGGCAGAGCTGTCCTGGCCTGGACCAGAGGGGTAGGCCTTGGGGATGCAAGCGGGTGTATACACCTGCAGCATATGGCTGCCTGTGGGAGCAACATTGCCAGGGTTCAAGCAGAAAATGCTTGCACGTCAGGGAAAAAGCAGAGCTCACCATTAACAGGAATGAGTAAATATGGGTTAAAAAAAAAAAAAGTTCTGATCTGTAGGAAAACCTTGTGCATTTAGTACAGTGGATTTCAGTTTGGGTCTGTCTTTATCAAACAGCAGACCCAATGTTGTTCCTTTCTTCCCCTCACCCCCTTTTGTCTCATTTTTAAAAGCTTGTAGGTTCAGGAGAGCAAACTTGGTCCAAGCTTAGTTCTGACTGGTGTAACAGCTCAAAGGGGCTGTCTCTGGGGGGGGAGAGGGAAAGGTGATTGTCATGGAAGAGCTAGGAACAGACGTTTTGGGCTCTCCTCAGTTGTTTTTATATGGATTTTCTCAGTCACTTCCTGCAGAGGCAGCACAGAACAGTCTCCTCAAGATACTGACCCAGACGTGCCCTCTTCCACCTCTGCTGTGACCACCGAGACAGGGAGTGATGAAGTGTTTATTATTTCTGCTGGACCTGGAGCCAGTGGACTGAGCTTTACTACCTACAGAATACAGGTAGGAATGCTCCTGGACATCGCTAGAGACATAGCAAGCCACACAATGTCCTTCTTGGACAGCACTTGTCACATTCCTACACTCATGCTTGCTGCCTCGTTTGCAAGAGTAGTAGTGACCGAGCCAGGCAGCTCTCTGAACCATCAGGCAGAGATGCTACAAAAATACATGGGCTGTGATCCCTCGGCCAGCATCTTCTCAGCTTTGATAAGATCAGGTTGACAAATCGACCTAGAATATTATAGGTGAGAATGCAGAGATATGCCACCAAGCTGAAGCACCAGCTCTCAAGAAATATCTGTTAATTGGCAAAGATGGCATTCCATTAAATGTAATATGCAGTTAAGAGCATCATTTGTAACAACCGCAGACAAGAACAGACCCATTCCCGCACACCACTACCAAGTGGTTAGGGAAGTTCTTCAGCTCCTCAGTTTGTCAGAACGTTATGTCACTGTCTCCTGAGCTCATGTGAAGAATTAACATTTATTCTAAAAACCAAACCCTTAAAGGGAAAGCATTGACACCCTTTCAAATATACACATACAAACCTAATCATTTTAGTAACCTTCCTTTTTTTAGCTCCTTCCTCTTAACTCCCAATCACTGACTTATTTAGAAGCAGATGATAGCAGCCAGACCTGAGACTTTTGAGTTCTCTCTTCATCACAAGTTAGCAACTATCAGTGTAAGTCCTTTCTAAGCCTACCTTAAAACCTTTCCAGGTCAACACTGTCCAACATCCTCCTTTTTTTTTCCCCACAAGAAGGGAAAGAACCAGTGTAAGGAACTTACCTGCCTCAAGACAGTCCACATAATGTTTATAATCACAGAGTACAGAGCAACAGCATTCTGTATCCCTGAATTGATTAGTAAGTTACCCATGGAGGCGGGCTGATTAGAAATTTCCCTCACTAGTACAAAACATATGCTGAACTCCTCCTCCAATCAACCACACTGATTAACAGAAAAGAAGAAAAAGAATAGGGAAAACAGCTCTAGTGCTCTGCCTGACTGAAGCACGTTGCTTTCCGAAGAGCAGAGCACACACAGTGTATCAGCACCCAGATCAGGCACTCTTGAACCCCTCTACTTCTTGGTCCTTCTTTCCAGTGGAGAGAGCTTCACCTTGTGGCAACCACTTACAAATACAATTTCTGGATAAAGAGAAAACCCATTTTCCTTTCTCTTCCCCCTCACTAGTCAGAAGGAAGAAACACAGCAAAACATTTCTATTATACCATGCCTTCCAGAAGTAAGTATAGCAGATTTATGTGTATATATATACATATAACACAGTGTTCACACAATTCTAAGTGCACATAACCAAAGAATTAAAGCAATTCACCACTGTACTAACTCAGAAGGCTACTCCTTCTCAGTTATGTCTTTTTTGCACACAAGGAGTCAGTACTAACCCCCCAAAAGGTCAAAAAACATACCTGGAAAAGGTGAAGGGCCACCGTTAGAAGCACAGGCTCTTCCAGCACAGCTGCAGGCTATCCTCTCTGAGGGGGGTCGAAATTGGGCCTAGCAGGCCATCAGCGCACCTGCGCTCAAGCTAGGTTAATTGAAGGTTACTAAATGTTAGAGCTAAAAATGAGTTCTGTTCACAGTTTAGTTTCCAGGTGTGTGAATTTTTAGGGTGTAAGATGCATCTGGCCACCAAGCTCCCGAGTTTTGTTCCTGAGCCCTGCAGAAGTTGGGTACACAGCCCAGTGTCTGTAGGCCAGCACTGGGCAGGCAGGAGTTACCTGCCAGAGCATCACTGCTTTCTGGCAGGAGCTGAGAAGTGATCCTCATGTGGAGATAAGTGTGAAATCCTGAGTCTGTACAGCAGAATAAATAATGTCTTCAGATTCACCTCACCCAAAATGCTTATTTAAACAAAGCAAACTACAAA
The DNA here is from genome assembly GCF_016699485.2 of Gallus gallus. Classification (NCBI taxonomy): domain Eukaryota; kingdom Metazoa; phylum Chordata; class Aves; order Galliformes; family Phasianidae; genus Gallus; species Gallus gallus. The sequence continues at coordinate 1,520,728 of NC_052546.1, forward strand.
GAGCGGCCATGAGGAGCTGCAGGGCCCTGAGGCCTCCCCTCAGTCTCCTCTGCTCCAGCTGAATGAACAGAGAGACTGCAGGTGCCACCCACACACCTTGCCCTCAGACTCCTCACAACCTTTGTCGCCCTCCTTTGGACATTCTTCATTAGTTGTATGTCCTATTTGTTTTAAAGTATCACTCAGTCTTTGGCTAGGTTATAACTGTGATCTGACTTCTATCCAGACAAGTGTCAGATGAATAGGTTTTGGGTAAAGAATGAGAGAGTACTTAAGACATGTTTTTTTGCTAAAAGATTTTTAAAAATCTAGAAAATATGTTATTAATCTCAGTAGCTGCTCCCAGTGCATGTCTCAAAACCATCAAAATAATAAACCCTAAGACAGCCTAAAGAGGCTTCTCAGCAGAAGACAGCTAGATTACTATATATTTATAAAGTCTGTTACTTTAATCAAATCTGAGACTAAGAACTTAATATTGAAACAAATTTACCCAGAGCATGAATAGAACCTCTGCCAGCTTCCTACAGAGAAGCTCATTTCTCGCCTCTCTGCCCATCCTTTTCCAACTCGACATTGTAAGGAAACTGTTTCTTTGATTTGTGGAAACCTGGGAGATTTTGTTTGTCAGAAATAACAAATGACAAGCTTTTGGTCTCTTGGGCCTTTTAAATCCAGGACACTGTGGGATTTGTTTCAGACTATCCTAAAGAAATGTGTAAACTTCGGGAATGTGGATTTTGCATTCTTCTCGTGACAGCCATATTCACACAGCTGAAAATTAAAAATACATGCAGAGTTATGGAACAAGGGACTTATATTAACAACAGGTGAAGTGTTAGCAAGCACAGAAGAAGATTCATAGGACAGTGAGGCATTCTTTAGTTTTTCTGCTTCTAAAGCCACATACGTATTAAGAAGAAAAATTGTGATTTTAAAATCAACATAAAAACATAGAAAGTAAGCAAGCATGAGATCCTTACAAGTTGGCCATAGTTCATTCCGATGTCAGAGCAATTCTCATACATAGAGCTGCAGAGAATGGTTTCATGTGCTCAGCTCCCGACGATGCCAATTTTACACCTGTCTAGACATCTTAAGCTCCTGGTAAAGCATGTTTTCCACCCAAAAAAACATTTCCTATGTGAACTGAAAATCCCTTTGTCTCCACTCTGGGCCTTGTGTCTCTTGTTCCTTTTACCACAGACAGTGAGAACAGATTACCGCCTTTTAAAAAAATTTTATTATTCCTTTAGTTCTTCCAAAACTGAGACTAAAGAGCACCACTCACTTCAGTCTGTCTTCTTGAATCATGCATTTTTTAGACTTCTAAGTCTCTTGTCTTTTCCTTCTGGATTGCTTTCAGTGGGCCTCACTCCCCCACCCTGGGGGTTTGTTTCCCTATAGAGATGCAGCTGGAGTCTTCCAAGAGCCAAGCACAGAGGAGGAATTATGTTTTGCACAGCAAAGTTTAGTACTGTAATCTGTCAAATATATCCAATGTAACGAAGCTCCAGCTATTTGATATATGCAGTTAGTGGTAGGATTCTGTTTCTTACCTAAGTGGAATTTCCCAATTTAATATAAAACCTGAAATTGAAGAAGCAAGATAAAACTGCTGCCCAGGGAAGCCACTGACCCCAAGGCAGCATGTTGAAAGAGAAACAGAAGTAGCATTCTTGTATCTTATCTTGAGGAAAAGAACCACTGAAAAAATTGGTTGCTTGCACTAAAGGCCACTTTTTGAAGTTCAAAAGCTGTTGACAAAAGACATTGCTAACAACACTTATTTACTATTTTCAGGACAAAAACCTAAAAAGAAGCGTCACAAGCCCAGGCTCTGTGTCTGACTGGATGACTTCTGGTCACATGGCTGCAGGAGCAGATACTGTTGAGAAGAAGAACGTCCAGATGGAAAATCATTATCCCAGACAACGCACGTGGAGTGCCCGCACTTTCCATGACTTCCTGGCTCCAATACCACAGCTACAAAAAAAGTGGTGTAGTTGGACCACCAATAGTCCCTTCACAAAGCTGGTTGACAACAGCGTAAGTCTTGCTAGGAGAAGAGCATGGGGTGGTCAGCTTCAGTGCCCCTACTTTGCTCCTCTAATTTGCAGGTACAATGCACATCTTGCCCATCTTGCTCAGTGTACTGGAAATTCTTTTGCCTAACTACACTGTAATTTATTCTGGCCTTCCTGAAGTGCTACGAAGCTGCATTCATCAAGTTTTCTGACATATTCTCTTTTTTTTCTAGTGATACCTTAAATTTGACATATTACTGTTGCATAGCAAGGAATCTGCAGGCATGGGATATATATCTAGGTCTCTCTGATCACTGTCATCAAAGCAACAGAGTTTGTTAAAAAGCTAATAGAGGATGTTCCTTGTTTTCTATGGTAATAGCAGGCTTTTACAAAAGAAAATATCTTACCTGTACCATAACAAGGAATTTTAACTTTTAGTTAGTTCCCTTGGGATCAATGGCTCTTAAGACAGTTGCTTTTCAAAGCACGACTACTAATTTTTTATTATTTTGTGCAGGGTTTTCCTACAGCTGCAAGAACCCAAGGCATTCCAACCAGAAAGGTGATTTCAGCCACTGAGATAGAGGGAGCTTCAGAAACTCTTTACTCTGACTCATCCGTCAGCAATGCCTCGTACCCCCTCACTCTGTCTGCACAAAGGCAGCGGAAGCTAAGCTCCTGCAACTTGAAGAAATCCAGGTTTGGAAATCCTTATTTTGGATTTTTAGCTGGTTCCCCTGACAACAAACATGTGAGGTCCTTGGATCCCTCAAGACATCTAGGGGCAGCATCTCCAGTTAACAGCCAAAACCCCAAGAGTACTCTAGAGAGCTCCAACCCCTTGAAAATCAACTTGGCCAGTGCTTCAAAAACAAAGGACCTTGGGGGCGAAGCAGATAAAAACAAACCAGTTTTTGTCATTTCTGAAGAAGGAGATGATCAGCAGCCTCTGGTCCTAGCTGAACATCTTAGTCAATGTGGAGATCATCTGTCTGAACCAAATGCTGTGTACGCAGTAGCAGTGCCAGATAAACAACCAGTGGTTCTGACTGTTGAGGGCAACACTTCTGCCAGTTTAACATCAAATCTTCCATTCTGGGCAAAATCTCCTGGTTTATACAAAGGTCAGGTGAGGGTCCCTAACTCTCCCAGGGACCAGCAGAGCTCATCAGTTGTAGATGCTAATACCAGTGAGACCTCACAGAACTTTGATACCCTAGCTGCTCCTACACTATGTCAAGCTTCAGTCCAGTGATACTCTCAGAAAGACTGAAACACAAAAAGAGAGGCAACAGGCACATGAACAGAGTGGAAGCAGTGCCAAACAGTTGTGTGACAGCTATATATGGACACAACTTTGTTCAGAGAGTGGCCTTTGCCTCACCACTGGGATTACAGCTATACGTACTACAGAACAGCACAAATACCATCCTCCCTTTTGCTCATTAACCTCAAACCTATTCTTCTGCATGGAATTTTGATATGCTTTATTAATGAAAGCATCTGAAAAGTTATTTCACGCTGCAGGAAATCTTTTCTGGAGAGAGATATGAAAGTCATCTGAGATCGTTAAATCGTGGTTTATATCTGAGATGTAAGTTAGTCCTCTGTCACTGTGGTACCCCTTGAGTCTTTCTGTTAGAAGCTATGAGTTAAATTGTGCTTGTAGGTGTGCCTGTACAAGTTAAGAATTCATCATACACATTTGCATACTGTTTTGTAAACAATTCTAAACATTTCATAACTTCCGCACTCTAGCAAGCATTAACATCTCTAATATTAAAAATCATGATTATCTCACATACTAACTCATTAAAGAAGAGTGGAGACAAGCTGAGCAAAACTATACTAGATGCTAATTTTATTGAAGTCTGACCTAGCTTTATTTTTGTTGGATCTACATAAGCTTTCAATGCCTCAGTCCGCTACATTTTTAAGCAACTCCTCCTGGCAACAGGAACATGTGTACAGAAACACTGAAATACTCATTAGGAATAGTCTTCAGCATCTGACACTTGGATATTTGCAGCTGCTCTGATCCTATATCCACCAACTATTTATTACTGGTAACGCACACTGACTAGAGAACTATTTCCTTTCCTTTCGCAGGCAAGACTTAAAAGGCAAAATTAAGTGTAGCAAACTTTGAGTGCTCAATTTTTTTTAATTATTTTTTTTATTTTTAGAAAATAAGTAGCTGTGCCACTCTGACTAGAAATTCAGGGCATTCAGTAGAGCACAGAACCAAAGGGAAGCCTGCTTGTCCTAATGCCTTTAATAATCCCATCACTGTTGTAATTACCTCCTGGAGATATTTTCCTGTCTTTGCAAAAGAACCTTGCATATTCAACTCACAACTTAGAATTACTTTGCTTTAAAAAAAATAAAATTAAAGAAATTCCCTAGGAAGCTGTATTTTACAGCTGACATAAGATATTATTTTAAAGCAAATTATAATATAGAACAGGTGCCAGGAAGAAATCTCCCATACAAGTCTCCTGTATTAGCTACAGTGTGTGACAAGTGAGTCATTTTAATCCTTCTATGTTAAAGCATTTAATTCTGATTCCTGGAATATTTAACTGAATTATTTATGATTTCACCTGCTGTTACAGTTTCCATCTGCCACCTATTAATGTCTGAGATATGCAACACAGGATTGTAGGTTTTGCCTAATATTTTGTGTATGTGTCTACACAGACATAAGCCTTGCATCTAGTAACAGTGGCAGCAAAAACATATGCCTTGTAGCAGTTGACTCAAAAATGAACAGCAGACAAATCTCAGCATTTATTATTACCAGACTGTGTTGAATAGTTTTGAAGCATAAAAGTCTGTCTCTAAGTTCTTTGCTTTATTTTTAAATTAATGTAACATAATTCAGAGGGATGAATTAATATATTTATGACAAAAAGATATTTAGAAGCCTGCAGTATTCTAATGATTTCCACTGTGTTAAATTCATACACATTGTAAAACAGAGTCAATGCTATGTTACTTATTACATTTCTAGAGATTGAAGTACTAAAATCTACTTTGGAAAAGTAATTGTGTTCAGTTATTGAAAACACCTACATGTGATGGGCTGGGAAAGTGGCTTTTTTCAATAAAAGTATGTTTAACTATTAACTTCTGCAATGTAATGACAGTTTATTTTACTGAAATACTAAGTTGGATAGATGTTGCCCCAGAGCACCAGGTTGTGCCATGATGCACCACCAGTGCCACTACTGCAGCATTCAGTTAAACACCGAAGCTTTAGAGCATGGTTTTCTTCTCCGTAACCTAGTTAGTGAGGTCATTTACATTGACTTTCTCTATTACATATCCTTGAAACCAAAGAACAGAGGCAACCATGAACACCAGAAGCACAGCATATGGGAGACTTAAGCTTAGATTCCCGGCTTGCTTTTTGAAGTTTCTATTTTTTTTTAGACAGATCACTAAAATTAACTGCTAAAGATGTCGATATCTTTTGTTTAGTACCTTCAAAGAACTTGAAAGAGATTTTCCTCCATTTCAAAATTCTTCACAACTTGAAAATGGAAGCTCTGAGTGCTATAATAGTTCCACCTGTAAATACCAACTAAGATTAGTTCTTAAAACAAAATGCTACTATAGTACTCGAACCTAACAGCTATATTATTTTAAGAGACATGTCACAATCTTTTCATGACAGAAAACCCCACAGCTCATGGGCTCTGGATTCAGCTTTACCTTTGTGGTAATACAGTCGCTTTACTGTGCTCTTTTGCATACTGTAACTAAGCAGCAAATGGGATAAGCATGCTAAACACTTGCTGAAGAGGAGGAAAGTTTCAATCACAATTGCATGGGAAAAATGTGTCAGAATGTTATGAGATCTAACACTTTTTCAGTTATATTGCATTTGAATAATGTACACTATTTAAAAAATATAATTATTCTGGAATATGCCAGGCACTCCCTTCAGCGTGTTATGTAGATTGAATAGGACATTAAAAAAAAAAGAAACAAAACAAGACTGGGGGCATTCCTTGCTTATTTCATTGTTGGATACAGAGCTTCAAAATAAAAGCTTGAAGCTATACAAACCGACAAGAATCCTGTGCACTAGGTTTCTTACTGTCAGGTAGTTTACATGGTTGAGCACAGAGCCTCAATGGGAAAACAACCAGAATGATTTAAGGTGCAAATGCATCCTAATTTTTAGGACATAGAGTAGCAAGCTGCAAGTTTGGTTAAAGTGGAGTACTGTCTTTCAGTTTAGGTGCAGCTAAACTACTGTCACTCTGTAGATTAGAGAGGGAAAAATCATTCATAATTTGCTAGAAGAAACATGAATTAAAGGTTCCTGTCAGAAATTAAGTTTTTTTTTGTTTTGTTTTTTTTGTTTGTTTTTTTACAGCAGTTGGTTACAAAACATTCTTAACTGTGCAGTTTTCTCCCCCCTCCATGAGAAGGGCACGTGAGTCATAACTAAACACAGTGGATTCAACTATTCCAGTCAACTACCAGATCTTATTCTAAGTAATTAAAGATTAATTTGGATTGCAAGGAAAAAATGCAAGTCCTAAGCCAACACTTACCTAACGAAAGCAAGGAACTGAAACTCAGTAGGACTGAAAAGAATACCCAACAGAGACCAAATATAGCTTCAACATATATTCATGGTCTGTCTAGAAATGTCTTTGATGTTAAACCTCATATGGCACACTTAGCATTTTTTATAATTCATTTCCTATGGAAACTAATGAGCTTAAGGGTGAAATTACCTCATTGAAAGTCAAAATGGTGAAGTGTGAAGAAAAGAAGAATGACCTGAAAAGCAGATTTAGAAGCAATCTTTGCATATTAAGCATTGCTATGGGAAATAGTATAATTAGTTTCTTCAGAAGTTATTCCTCGGAATTGTGTAAGTGGTATCTGAGTTCCAAACATCCTGCAGAAATAAAGTTAGATAAAATAGTTGGAAAAACTGTAAAATCCCCACACATTCTTTCAAAACCAAGAGATCTTTCTTCTAACTTCCAATAACATGACCACCAATGGCTTATTTTTAGAGCACACTGTACAAAATAAAGCCCCCTCCCAAGATAATTTTGTAAGAGGCCATAAAAAAAAAATCAGAGCATAATTTAAATTGGAGCATTCTCTTCTCAAATTCTTAACTCTTTCTTGAATCACTTATTTCCTTAGGCTCTCACTGCAGGGTAAGCCACCTGTACTACACAGCTCGACTAAAAGTTAAAAACAGATGTAAAATGGATGTATTTTGTTTGCAAGATGAATGAGCTAATGACTGAGCTTTGACAGAACTGATAGGGCATTAAGTCAAAAACTCAACAGCTTCCTCAAACTCATTTAGTTACAGGTAGTTTGGTGACACAGTAGAGTATTAAATACTTTAATCCACCAATATTCATGCAAAACAAACCTCTTTTGACTATTGTGAGTTCTAAGGCCCATCAGTTTGTCTGATGGCATACAGAACAATAAAACATTTTCACTTTTGTATTACTGAACCACAAATTTTAATCTCTTAAATTTAGTCTGAAGCATAAATAACAGCTGGCTTAAGAACAGCAGTTCAGATAGGACTACAACAGTAATGGATATCCTGCTTCAATTGCTGGAACAGCAGCAGGGCAAAAAATCCTGGAATGCTAAGCTGCAGTTTGAAGTTTAACTGTTCCAGCCTCACTGTCTGCAGCATCATACAGAAGGAGGGTACAGAGAAGTCCTATTTTCTCAGCAAGGAAAGAATTCTAAGAAAGAAATGTACTATTAATAGTAGTTATTCAAAATCATTTATACAAATTTGATCATTGAAAATGCAGAAGGTATAAAGATGAACCCAGTATGACATTTTCTCTACCTTGCCCTTAAATGAGTCGCGTTATATAATGCTGTCAATTCAGTCTCTACAGTACTGTAGGAATATCAGTTGTACCCCTTTAAAAAAAATAAATAAATGAACTTGTTTTTTTACTAACACGGTGGTACTGTTTTTAAACAGGTATTGTCTGTTATAAAACCTGCAGACAGACTCACCCTCCTTTATGACACAATGTGACATTTGTAATAAAGTTTGGGGGAGTTTCTGTGAAGGACAAAAAACCCTTATATTTAGTTACTACAAGTTCAAGGATGATATTTCATTGTAAAATTTCAACATTCAAGTAAGCGATAGCTTGACCAATCACAAGACAAACTGACATAATCCATGCCTGCGGTGAGAGAAGATGCCACAAAAGAAACAGATTGCTCCAGTGGTTTTAAGTTTTTTGTTTTTTTAATTAATAACTTCTTAGTTCAGGAAAAAAAAAACCCAAAGAACTGGAAGAACTACGCTCCACCTTCTTTATAAAAGAACTCTCTCAAAGAGACTACATACTTTACTTACCACTATGTCAAAGCCTATCATAATCACCCTGACCTTCACAGCATCTATTCTACCACATTTCATGCTCAGCTTCCAAGTATCTCTTATAAAGGAGGTGGGCGTGTGCTTTAGACAGGTTAAAAAATATGCTGCACCTTTACAGTATTTAAACAATTACACCAAGCATAGTTCATACATTTATCACATTAACTATCATCTGGTAACCATACATTTAAAAAGGTCTAATGTATAGAGTATGTAATACCCATGACAGATACTCTTACTTACATAAGAGCATATAAAGATCAGGATTTATTCACCCTCCCCCAATCTGCAAGTTAGTTTCTCATCTAGTCCTGGTACAATGTAAATGACAAAAGAATCCCTTCATTCCATTGCACTACCACAACCCTATATGCATAGAAAGGCAGATCAATTATCTGTAACAGCAAAAAAAGAGTTTTTTGAAGGGAATTTGAAGAACCTCAACTGCACAGGTAGTTTAGATGTTAACTATGTCAGTACAATGTCTTTCTCAGGTTGTTTTTCTTGTCACATAATATATCCTTATATAAACATAACTTGAAGTGCAAGTGAGGTTGTACGCAGTACTGCAGACACGATTTTTGACCAAAAAAACCCAAGTCAGCACAAGAGGCTTGAACACTAGCACAGTGACAAGTCTGTGCTGAAAGCCCATCTGGGGTGTGGGAAGTGGTGAATGAGAACACAAAGCACATTTCTGCATATAATGTGCAAAGGCTTGATCTCCACAACTGCACTCATTTTGCTACATGCACAGCCAGAGATGAAAAATGAGATAAAAACAGCTGGGAATGGTTGTCCTGAGAAGATAACAATAACCATTAAAAAAATCTAAACATAAAATACAAATACAGAAGCAACAGAACATTGCTAATAATACTAAAAGACAGAAACGCAATGTTGTTAAAAAGTTTCAAGTATTATTCCAGATCCAATTTCAATCCTACTCACAGGAGAAAATGCCCAGAGATTAGGAAGAGAAGTCCACACAAAAGTGTATTTTTAATAGCGTATAGGCATGGTCAGCAGACCCATCCTTGCGGCAGCTATTTTAAAAAATAAAAATCTAAACACAAATGCATAATTTTAATTAGCATTCATATTAAGATGTGCGTTACTGGAAATAGTTCAACTCACTGACACCAGTAGACACGATGTGCTGCATCATTTGTGCTCCATTATAACACAAGATAGCTGTGTACACTTTTTAATATTGAAGTATAAATCCTACTCACAAAATAAGGCATACTTAAAAAGGACATGGTATCTACAGAGGTAACGTGGTATGCTTTCTTCTCATTCTGTTTCACTCTAAGTACAATGAAAGAGAGAAACTGGTCCCAGTTGAGCTTTGTGAACATTAACTACCAAATTACTTTGAAAGATATTAAATCGTATTAATTGGGAGGGGAAGTGCAGGGGGGGGAATAGTGTTGGGATATTTTTTGAAGTGATGCATGGGATGTTTCTGGAACAAGCTCTCCAAAAGGCATAAAAATAAAAGCTACATTGTTAATGACAGTGACACCAGCGTTCCCCTTCATCATTCTTACCCCAAGCTAGAAATGCCTCCATATTGCTTCAGTCTGTCAATTGCCTTCTGAAAGATTGTTCTTTCCAGTAAAGCTGCTATATTCTGTTTTAAATTATAGCTTTTTCTACATTTTCACCAGTGTATGCATGCTAAAGAACAGCTGCATGGCAGAGGTACATACTTAGCATACAATATCAAACCAAAAAGAAATACAAAAAAATGAACCAGTGTGTTCTACTGGCTGCTGCTCTATGTCAAAAGCACTGTTTGGTCTTCTGATATAAAATACTACGGAACTAATATTAGCAGAAGGCTGTTCTGCTTCAAGTATTACCCCAACTTTAAATGCAATTTTCAAATTTTTGTGCAATTACTTTTTGTAATTTAATGTGAATAAAACCCATCGATATGGCAAAACTAAGATAAGAAACTGTACTACTTCCACTGTAAAACTGCACATATGGTACAAGCTTTAAGCTAAAACAGCTGTTTCATGGACGGAATTTTTTTAAAGTGAAGATTTATGTATTTCTAGGCCAAATGCCATGAGTAGTGACAAAATAGCAGACCACCGCAAAATGCAGTTACAAATATACACTGACAATTTCCTTCTTAAATATTAATGGCTCTTGAAATAGAATCAGATACTTATACAAAACACTTCTATTTTTTAAGTCTAAGGATTATTCTTAGTTTCTTCACAAGTAGTGCAAATACACTCCTTATTCTTAGGCCTTCCCAAGATATGGCTGGTTTCTGTGAGAGCGATTTCTGCTTGTGTTCTTCAGTGAAGTGACACAGGGACGTTGTAGTCATGAGAATGGAACACAATGCTTGCTGGACTTTCTTGGAAAAAAAAAACTACCTCATTCATATACAGTTGTCAAATTCTACAATTTAAGAAGCTCATTTCAGATTACCTGATGCAGAAGTTATTGGTTCCCTGCTATGGGAGAAATGAGAAGATCCCCTGAAACCTTAAACTGTACAAGCAGTATGACAAGTTTTTGTCCCCTCTCTAAAGACTACAAGTATTCAGTTCTTGAATCGCGTTTGTTCACAAATGTGATTGAATTTCCTGAAATTCAAAAAGAAGTATTAATATGTAACAAAGTTCTCAGAAGTCAAGCAACATAAGAGTTGTCATCTTTCACAAGCTATTTTCAACAGTTCAAAGGAGAACATTTACAAACTAACATAGGTGCTTTTCAGAACCTTTTTAGACTGAACTCTACTAACATGTTACTAGTAACAGGATTTTCAGCATCTCCTGCCTAACAATGGGTAGTTCTATTATGTACGCAGAAAACCTGTTATTAAAAGCATTCCTCTGTACTTCTGCATACTTCAAATCCAGAAGGCAAGTAAAACAGGAATCAAGAGAATTAATTTTGTCCTGAGACAGTAGTTATTTTTATTAAAGCAACATTTCACAGCTCACTAGGAACTAGTATTAACCAGTCTCACAATACACTTCTACACAATCCTTACTTATTTTATTTCCAGAAGAGGTTTTTCTCATTCTATATTACTTAAGTTCAGTAGGAAAGGCAAGCCTGTCTGCATAAAATTCTGTGTAAGGCATTTCTTTCTAATTCTCTAAAATCTCTCGCTATTCATTTTGTTTTTCCTCTTCTTGGGTTATGCGTCCCCCAACACATATGTGAAACACAAGTTGAAGAGCTGAGTGCATTTTCTCCTTACTGAATCAGAGGAAAGGTTAGTAAGAAACCTTGCCTACATAACCAAGCTACTTAGCAAAACAACTTAGCTCAATCAAAAAAAAACTAGCCAAATATCTAGGAGTGCTATATGATAAGTTTTTAGGTTTTTTTTTTTCCCCTAATTTGTATGGATTTAAAAAAGATTTTAAGCAGCAACCAGTAAAGCTCTAGAACAGCTAATGCTGGAAAAACAAGTGGAAAAAACCCTTCTCATTCTAGATGAAATTATCCACCCAAATATGAATGCAGACAACTGGTGAGTGCTTTGATACTGAATTAACTCTCTAGCGCTTCAAAAATAAAATCTCCTGTGGGAAAATAGACAGCCTTGTAACATGAAATTACAGATAACAGCGGAGCTTTGAACTAAATCTGCAACTTAAATTCCAAATTATTTTTGAAAGGTATTTGGTAAAACTCTGCATTTGTATGTGGCTGGGGATTAATATTTTAAGTCTTTTTTATGATCTGCTTGAGCAAGCCATACAGACTGATTATTTTCAACCCACAGTACCTGAAATGTTATTGGAATTACGCTAATTGCACATGCTCATTGCAGCACTAGAAAGATGCTGCAGAATCTACTATTCACTATAAGCAATTTCTCAGTAAGGAGTAACAGCTCCACTGTCGTGAACTGCACTGTGAATTTAGCAAATAATTCCCTGAGCAAGAAGGACTTCTTTACCCTTCCTGGAACAATAACAAACTGTAGGCAGACAATTTTTGTTTTATTCTTGAAATTCTTTAATACCTGTCATAACACACATGCCTCCTTTTGAAAGAATGACTTGGCATCAGTTATCAGTGGCCTTCTTTTTTTTTTAAAAAAAAAAAAAAATCAAGGATCTTATTTTGGATGAATAATTCTTGTGAATGACCAGACACCACATTTCCAATATCACATTCCAAACTTTTCTTCCTTCCCTTGCCACAGGTTAGTCCCATCAATTTATCCCTTTAATGTTTGCTGTAGTTTGCTAAAAAAAATCATTTCTCATAGTTCCAAAAGAAACAGCAAAGGGCTAATTATCTGCACAGTGTTTTCAAGAAGCACTCAAGACAAGAGCAAATGAAAAGCTGCTTGAGACTGAGAAAAATACAAATGAAGGAACAGTTAGGGGTAGAAAACATGAATTTAAAAATGCTAGTGGTACCTTCAGAAATGCATGAAGGGTCTGTTTCCAAGTTGCGTTTAAAAACAAACAAAAATACACAACCCAAAGCTCATTCACTTTTGCCTGTACTGCAGCAGTGTTCCTTGTGCAATTTTTGGCACTACAAAGGTTTTGTTTTTAAGCAAAAGCAAAAAATCAAACAAAACCCCACCGCTTTCTAAATGGTGTAACTTACATGGCATGATGTGCTTTGACCTGAGTTCGGCAGTTGCGTCCCCAGTAGCAATCAGGACGTGATGTGACAGTCACTGCAAAGAAAAAAGAAGCTACATTTATTTCTGAAGCCATTAAATAAGGTCACATAGAATACTATGCCACTGCTACTGGTGGTTACTGACTACAGCAGTAGTAAAGAAAAAAGACATTACAGGCAAGAAATCACTGTAACCTACATTGGTTCACCTTCCCAGAAACAAAGAAAGCCATCAGTGAAGAACAGAAAACACAATTCTGAATTTTAGGCTCATACAGACTTATGATGGAAGGATTTGTTTCTCAGTGCTCTCAACTGCAGCTTTACTATTTAGCTTAACAGATACTGACTTCACAGTTTAGAACACCGGGCATGTATCTAGATACCTTACCTTAAAAAACAAACATCATTAATTTGGGTAGTTTGCTATTCTCCCCCAGTTTTACGTACATAGTAACTGAGTGGTCCAGCAGGCTCTTCACTAAATAGAAATGTGATAACGAGGAGAAACAAGGTGAGCTGCCTCATTATGCACAGAAATAGAAGCAGAATTCTCAATTGTTAAAGATGTGGAAGCTCTTGCTAACAAGAACTGAATTGATAAAGTAATGCTTAAAAGTGGACTACTGGAAGAGTTTCTGTTCCCAACCTCAACTCTGCCGAAGGAGGCCACAACCCATATCACATTTAAAGCTAAGGCATCATATAGGAGACCCAAGAATAAAAGTGATTAAGTTTTTAACTAACTTGCCCTGTACCGTGTAAAGTTAAGCCCACCTGGCAGTTCAGCAACAGGAATATTTTGCCTGTACTGGTAGGCAAGTTCTCGAAAGCTGCGAAGGCCACAACAGTAGCAAAGCACTGTGTTCCCAGTAATTCTGTAATCTGGAGAAAAATACAGATTGTACATAACGTCAGTGTAAGGAATAAGAAATCCAATTTAACAAAAATGTCATGACATCACAAGTTATGTGCATACAGAACATTAAACCTCTTGATTACTCACTGAGTTTTACACACATACACATACATACAAAGTGGACAAAAATGAACAAAACACACCTGACAGCATAAAAACTCCTCTTTGAAGAGCTAACAGACTTTCGTTTAACATATTCTTCCACGTCAAACCCCTGGATGCCAGGTAATCCTGAAAAAGAAGAGTTTGTTTCATATTGAAAAGTCTCCAACATTAAAAAGATACCAAGCTCAAATATACTCAAATATTTCCAAATCTAGATCTATCTCTGCTTTCAAAACAGGATGAGGCCATTTACAAACAAAAATAGAATAACAGAATACCATTTATTTTAGCTTTCAAATCACCAATAAAACTCCTAGCTCAGCCAAAAGAATGTATACAGATTACCATCAGCCACACTATCATTTAACTTACAGTAAGATTTCATCCAGCCTACCTAATTTAGATAACCTAGTTATGGTATAGAAAAATATTTCTATGCAACACAAGTGAAGTTTAAATTTGTCTGGCATTAAAAAAAAAAAAAACAAACCATTTGTTTTCCTGTTATATGCTTATTTTTCTCTAATTATTTTCTCTAATTAAGATTTTGGATGTTACAGTTCAGACTGTAGGTAATGGACTCCCTAACAAATATGTACAAGGAAAATTCTTTGATTTAGCAATCAAACACACATGAGTTCTATAGTTACTTTCTTATAGCAACAATTTATGAATTTGAGTTTAACTGTGGCCTTCTTGGCAGCTGCCAGACACACGTTTGAGAAATTAAATATCACTGTCATTTCATGAGCAAATGTTAAACAACAGATATTTATTATTATGCAACGTACATAAACATTTGAAAAAATACCTTTAGGATATCTGACTCATAGTGGTTGTTATTTAGGACTCCATCTAAACACTTGTCACCAAGGTTTATTTCTAATCAGAAGAAGAAAAGAAGAATTTTTATTTCTTCCCAAATCCTCACATGTATTCTGAAGGCTCCTTTGTTTCCCAAAATAACACACACAGGCTCACACAAACACCAAGCACACGGCTGAGTTCAACACGTGCTGAACACATGTGCAATACATGATTTCTAGTTGCAATCAAAGACAAGACATCAAGATTTTACAATTCCGCCTTCAGTTCACAAACAGCACTACCAATCTGCACAAATTAACAGTGTTATTAAAGCATATTCTACAGTCAACTCCTTTCAACTATTCTTATTTTTCAAAGCATCTAAAACCTTGAGCTTTGGGAGACTAGAAATTTGAGAGAGAAAGCTTTTCTAGCCAGTTAACATCAGACATTCAGGGCTCTTGCAGTGATATACATGATTCTTCTACTAGGTTGAAATACACCACTTTTTTTATGCTGGAAAGCAGTATGCTCAACAAGTGCTGTTCTCCACTCAAAGCTAAGGCATGCACATTCAAGAATCATTTACGTTTGTAGTGTGAGGACACAGTCTCTGTTCCCTTTAACAAAACTGTGGTGGTCTATTGCATTTCATAAATTACCCGAAGTTTAAGGTAGACAGAAATTATGCCAAAGAGAACACACTCATAAGAAACAAATTATTCCAAAATACCACAGAATGGTGCCAAACAGCCAAAACATGCCATCCGAGTGCAGCCCCAGTATAAGTGACAGAAGGGCTGCAGACAAACAGTACCTGTAAAATAGCAAAGAAAATCCCTGTCAGGATTGCACACAACAAAACTCAACAGTCTGTCATTTTTACAGCAATAGAGTCCTGATAAACTTTGTTACAAGAAGTACAGCTTTCTTATTCAAAAAAAAGAGGATTAGTAAATACATTTCATAAAGGAAGACTGTTTCATGCTTTGACAAGAAGACACCAAATAAAAAATATCAAATAAAATCACTCTTCAAAATAAACTTAATTTTCATTAGAATAAAGAGAAACTTATTTTTCAAAATTTTTCTTAAGTTTGACTACAGAACTATGTACATACATTGCTGAGGAGCAACATGAGGATTCTGTTCACGCTCTGCTCTTCGGTCAGGCATTGGCTGAAAGCAGCAGGTGCATATTACATGACTTCCTTGAGCAGGACACACATATTCCTGGACAGCTAGGTGGGTAAGAAAAAATAAGAAAAATGAAAGACTGAACAATGTAAATAACTACAAAATGGACTAGGAATCCTAGCCAACAATAGGCAAAAATCTGAAAGTAACAAGCAAGCAGTTATATGTAACATATATATATATATTATATATATTTCCCCACAAAGATTCTTTAAAAAAGCAGAAAAGACTACTAAACTATTTAGGTGTGTAAAAACATTCAAATATGCAAAAGAGTTTATGAACTATCAACCATCAGATGTCTATTTTGGATGACCATACTAAATGATCAAAGTTATTTTATTTTATTTTATTTTTTTTTTGCAAAGATACCTGTGTGAAGAAGTCATGCAGCTTCATAAGGGCTATAGCTCATACACCTATTATCTGCATGCTGCTATCAAGACTTCATGACACTGACCTGCAGGAAAGTTGGCAGATGTGGAGGGTGCATCTCCCAGTGCTTGCATTCCTCCTGCTTCTGTCTCCTGGCCCGTGCCAGGCAGAGCTGGAACAGGGTGTCTTCGATACCCTGGGCACTGTCTGCATACTATATATGGCTGACTGAAATAATAAAATAAGGTCATAGGAAATAATACTCAAACGCAAATATAACTCATCACTATTCTAGACAGGGTTGATTATACCCTTTAATTTGGAATTTCTTCATCCGGTAACATATGGAAGTCCCCATATTTCAGTACCTCATAGCTGTGAAGAATGCTGCAGCTGTAACAAAGAGTACTGCAAAAGAAAGGATTCTTAATAGCCTCCAAAAGAAAACAGTGGTGTGAGTGGAAGCAAGATTAACAAAGCTGGAATAATTATTTACTGGAAGGTAAATAATTTACTTTCTTTTCTCCTCTAGACATATAGAAAAAATGCTTGCTGTTAAAAAACAAGAGTTATTTTGGTGGCTAGTAATCCCTTGGTCAAACATCAGCTGCTTTGGTAGCACACACCTGGTGAAAGCAGGATCCCAGACACATTAATTACAGCTATACTTACATGGTTATAGACTGCTATTTCTCATAACAAAACCTTATCCAGAAATCAGTTTTCTGTAAAGTAACAGCCATAAAATGTACTTTCACACATCATGAGATGCTGTCGTACTATTCAGGAGAAAGTTGTTAGTCATAAACTGAATCTTGCTGGGCTTCAAGGAGTTCCAATTTAAGATATTTTTTTTGTTGACTGCTTTAGGATGGCCAGTAGAATTGCAAAGATAACTACTGGTAAAAATGAACTTGTCTGAAAACAAAAGAAAGGCTCATTCTGGAAATGATCGTGGAAACAACATCAACAACAACAGCACTCTCAATGTTTTTGAAACTAGTTAGTTTGTACATTTGGGCACTCAAGCATAAGCAAATTCAATTCAGTGCACAACTTAAACAGACCTACCTGATATCTGAAGATTCACTATCTACATCTGACAATTCCAGTAAATCTTCTGAACTTCCTTCCTCGTCTGAAAAAGATCTTCGCACTTTAGGTTGCAACATGTCTTGAGTAATTTTGTTTCTAGCATCCATGCTACGTACATCATCTTCATTACGACACTTATCTGTATGAAAACCAAATTCAAGTTTCAAGAGAAGAGCAGAGGATTCTTTTCATTTGTAATTTCCATTCTACTCTATTTACACAGAGTTATGGCATTTTCGTTGCCATAAAATTTGTTTTTAGATAACAGTTCGAGAAGATCTCGGGTTTTTTTGCAGTCTTGTCAGAGAAAACAGAGTACTATGAGTATATAATGTACAGGTACTTTATTGATGGTAGACTTTGTGCATACATCAGCTATACAGTTCATGTGTGAGATACGTCAGGTTCTGTTACACACACTTGGAACTTGCCTGGATGCTGAATCAGATAAGCTTCAACCAAGTTGTTCAATATGTGATTTTTACAAATACGTTCTACTGGACAACGACAAGTTGGACATAGAGAAGACCTTTCCATCCATCCTGAGTAGCAGGCAGCACAGAAAGTATGCATGCAAGGTTGCAAGCTGGAAAACACAAACATAACAAGTAAACCCCAAATATTTCATTTTTTTTAATTTACATCCATAACACTTTAAAAACAGTTAAGATCTGCTTAAATAATAAGAAAGGCTCATTAAAAAAAAAAATTCTTGAAGGGTTTGTAAATACCCCAAATCTCCCAGTCACCTCAAACTGTTGTCACTGAACTTATATTATCACATAAACACAGTTTTTGTCAGTCATACATACCTTACACAGTCATGCAACAATTCTTGGCAGATAATACAAGTTAATGTTTCCTCCATCTTATCTGGTTTCACATTTGATGTTTTGGCATCTTCAGAGCCAATTTTAATTATACATTCACTTGGAGCTGCTGCTGGAAGATTTGGACAAGCACCTTCATCTACAAAGACAGAAAACTCCACAGTATGTAGATTTTGAGACTTTAAGCGTTAAAAAAAAAACTGGAGAAATACATGCAAACTCCTTGTTCACCGACAGTGGTGCCACTAAACATTCCTGCTTTTTACATAATGGTTTCTGATAATAAAGTAATTATTTTCACTGGATCAGAAACCAAGCAAACAAGGAAAAAGGAATTGAAAAAGGACTGATGACACTGACCTGACTGAATCTGGAGATGGGAAGACAGACAAATAACGTTCATTTATTTAACACAATATTACAACATAGAATCATAGAGAATTACATTATGAGGGGGGAAAAGTTATCTACCCCACACTAACCTAACAGAATCAGAACTGCAGAGGTTGGAAGGGACGCCTCAAGAGGCCATTGAGTCCAACCCCCACGCTAAAGCAGGTAACCTTTCAATCCCTTCTCAATTTGATGAGTGCTTTTGTATTTATTTCATGTTAAAAATCCGCACTTATTTTTCTTAAGTTTCTGTTCACCTCACTGGGTTTCTATGAAAAATAAACAGCAGCAAATTTCTAATTTAAACTTTTAAAACTAACTTTCAATAACAATATTAAAGACTAGGTTGCAGAATACTGCAGCATACTAGCCTCCTTTTAGTTTCTTCTTCGCAGGTTCCAAAACTTCTTCCTCCTCTGTCCTTTGAGAACCCAATTCTGCATTTTCTTTGTCACTGATTTCTGAAGTGATTGCAGAAATTTCAGCATTCACATCCAGCTTTTCATGTTCATCATGAAGTGCTCTTAGACACATAGATTCTAAAATGGGCAAAGCAGGCACAGGAGTGAAGAGTGAGGATTGTGATCCTGCAAAATAAAAACAGAGAAGTGGACACAGTCGCATACAGATACAGGACATGCAAAAACAGAAGTAGTAACAGCACAAGTAATGGATGTATAGTTACACCACATGCATTCTGACTCAATCTGATTAATTGGAGGACCTGTAAAAAAAAGGCCTTTAGTTGTGTAACCCAGCTTAAAATCCCCTTCAAAGTGCAGAGCATTTATTCCTAAGACTACAACTCATATCAGTGCTTTCTGACAAGGATGCCAGAGAAAGGATTTATACAATATTTATCATATATAACAGATCAGGAGCAGAGGACAAAGCTTCATTTTCATAGAAGATTGCAGAAAATTCCCAATGAATTGTTCTATTGGAGCATTGTACTGCAATATACTTGCCAGTACAACCCAAGACACAGGCAAGGGATCCATGTGGTATATTTTGGCCTTAGTGCTCTAAAGCAAGAGAAAGCACAGTGGTGGCTGGCAGAAGTAACAGTGATAACCACAGAAGTTTCTCAGACTGACTGCATGAGTGCAAGCACTTGTATTTACTTGTTTGGTAAGTTATCCATATGCATCTGCTAAGCTTTCACCAGACTGTCAGTACAAATCCATAGCATAACAGCAGAACAGCTTGAGATTTACGTGGATTTTGTGCCTCTCTGAGCATCAGCAATTTGCATAACTGTTTTACCCATTCACCAGGATTTACCCTACCTACTCATAAAGTACACATATCTATCTGGTATTTTAACTAGAACTTATGAAGGAAATGCTGAGCACCCTGAAGAGATAAGGTTAAAATTAAAGTCTGGTCTAACAGCTGATGAGATAGCATACTAAATACTTGATATAACTCTTACCAGATGTAGAAGGATTATCCTGTTCAACAGATGCAGACTCAATAAGAGAGGTAGAAGAAGCATTAAAGAGGTTAGATGTAGAAGTAGATGGCTGTGGTTCCTCATAGCAAGACTGAGTAGCTGATGGTGATGAGGTAATTTGGTTCTCATCATTACTTCTTCCTGTACTTGAGGTATCTTTGGTCACATGGCATTGGTTTTCTACATTAGCTTCTACAGCTAGAGGGGGAAAAGGGAGAAAGAAAAAGATCTGTGTCAGTCTTCACACGATGTCTTCAGAATTCCAAGCAATCAAACTCTAAAAAAAGCACTGTGTTAGTCATTGGAGCTTAGCTACTCTTCTTGAATCTTCAATCACTTCCTTACCTACTGGTTCTTGAGTTGCATCATGTTTTGTGTTTAAGGATTCATAAAGATAAGCAACGTCTGAAAGAGAGAAAAAAATATTAAACGGAATTTTTAAATAAAAATCAACTAACCTCAATCTCACACAAACAAGTTCTACTACCAGGCGGATGCTTCCCCAAAGTGCCTCACAACACAACAGGACACGAGGGACCACCTCTACAGTACAGTGTTAATACTCCTACTTAGGAGGCAATTAGGAACAACACAGCAAGATCTTTTCTTCTGGGGAAACCAGGCAGAGAGGCCTTTGTGTGAGGTTTAACTTGTGCCAGCCATGGAACCAGAGGCTCAATCATTTCTTACACGTAAAATCTGCTCTGAATCATAGCAAACCAAGTATTTTTTTTTTCCTGATACTTCAGTTAAAGTTATTTATTTATTATTATTTATTATTTATTTTACCCAAACTAGAATCAAGCTCAAAAAGGACAGAAGCCCTTTTTCTCATCAAGTTAGCCTAAACTTCTTCAGAACTACTCAGATCAGCCAGAACGCCAATTCTAAATTTCTGTCTTTGAAGATGGAGAAGCTGAAAGAACCAACTGAATGCCTGGTAATTCAAATCCTTGTTAACAAGAAAAGAAATCTGTATTTCAGTTCATTATGAAGTACCTGAAAAACTCATATAAGTGAGTTCTTCCACGTAGTATCAACCACAAACAGTGGAAATGTATATAGGGAAGCTTATAACCTTAGTGAATCCTTAAAAGCATGTGAGAGATGATTTTACTCTAAGGGTACACAAATACCTTTTCAGGTTTACTAATTTTACTTTTACTACAGGATCTTTTTCCATTCCCAGTTTGCCCCTCATCTTCAAAAGAATAAAACAACAAAAACATCAAACTCAACTTTGGCAGCAACTCCTTAATCCCCTTCTGGTGCCAAAAACTGCTTGAATGTGATATACTAAGAAAGGATTGCTAATGACTTTGGGGTTCTGAAAGAAGTACTGGGTGTGTGATCAGGACCTTATTAGTTATCACTGCATGCACTATTTCTTCCAAAGCTGCACCTAGGCACACTTCAATGGGACAGTTGCTTAGACCTGTCCCTGTAAAAACTGGCACATCCACAACCTGTTCCATGGAAACTTGTTTCTGCACATCAACAAATTACCTGCCTTAAACTGAAGTAATCCTGAATTAACTGTATTGACCGTTATTTTCTCTTGTGACATAAAAAAAGACTACACAATTAAAAAAATCTTTTACTTACTGTTCTCTGGCTCATTTTTTCTGTAAACAACATAGATCACATCTCCAGTTTGTAAAGGGTATGTCTGCTTCTTAACCACTTTTAGTTTATTAATTACTGTTCCATTAGTACTGTAAAGAAAAATAAAAGATAACAATATAAATGGTTCCATGATTATCTGGGAGAAGGAAAGGAAAATTCAAGATACTTTTAATGAAAAAAAAAACCTGTTGGCTCTGCAAGACATTTTAAGCAAGGATAAAGAAAAACGCTCAAAAACAAACCAAAGAAAAGAGAAAACCTGTTTCAAAGAGAGAAGTGCAGGACTATTTGTACTTCAAAGCTCATTTGCAGCTCCCAGGAAAGATGTGGTCTTCACAGAAACATGACATTTGGCCACTGCCTCAAAATAATTCAGTGATTGTTACTGTAGAAAAGTATCCATCTTTTAAATATGAAAGAAGAAAGGACAATAGGATTTCTGTTCAAAAAGTTCTAGGTTATGTTTTCTAATTAACAATGGGAGTCTTCTAAGACATTCTGGCACAAAGGAACTTCTGTACAGTAAGGAATCCATTACTGGTGTTCATTTTGTTTCCTTTCTGCTTCAAATAGTGAAAAATTTAAATTCCAAGGTTACTTAGGCTGTCTGCAGCTAAAACCCAAGAAGTCAGGTGAGAGAACTTTTATGCACAACTTAAAGGAGAGCTGGAAATAATTATTGTGGTATTTATAAAAGCTCCAAGACTTATGGAAGAAATTAAACCATGAAAGAAGCAAATATAGAGCACTGCTATATTAATGAAGATATCTTTGCTCTTTCACTGTGAGCGATGCTCAATATGCAATCTTTTAGCTTTTAGTAATTCAGTCGCTATTCAAATACTGAAAAATTTCAGCTACCCTGCAATAAGCCTCTTTCAGGGCTGCAGCATTCTAGAACTTCAGATTTCTGCCATTCAATGTCTCATAATTAGTACCAAATATGAAAGAAAAGAAGATGCCTTTTCCCCCTCAGCAGAGCACCTCCTCCAAGAAACGACAGCAAGCCTTTGCTGCCACCTCCTGGAAGCCACTACTTGTTCTCAGGACACACTCCAGTCTTCCTCAAACTGACCAGTTTTTACCCAGATGAGAGCAATGGTTATTTAGATATAAGCATCTTTCCTTCCCTTCTCCTCATTGTTTTTCCTTTAAAAAGCAACTTGAACCTGGGCAAATCTCCTGTCATTTAGCAAGACAAATAAAGAACTTTGTTCTGCTGACCTTTTCAGACACAAAGTTGAAAGCATTACATTAAAAAGCTAAAAGGGCAAGCAAGTCTTCTTGAATAGCCACAGCACGTCTTGTTCAAGACATCACTTCTTCCCTCTCCCTCTGCAATGGCTTTCACTACCTACATAGATGAAACAACTAATCCAACACACATTAAAATGCAACTTTAAGCATCAACAAAGACAAAACTTTGGGTCACATCAATCATTGTTCCATTAACGAATCTTCAGGCTTCTTTTATAAGTAAAGAATTTTTTTTAAAGGAGCTTGCATTTTTACCTTAGGTGTATAGATGCTGACTAGCCCAAAAGACATGAGAGCCAAAAAGGCAGCAGAATGGGAATGTCACTGAAAGTTGAAAGCACCAGAAGTTCAGCAATTAAGAGGAAAAAAGAAGTCTAGTCATTCTGCCAGAAACTAAACTTGTTTTTAAGCTAACACTGACACTTGTGATATTAAAAAGATGGCTATGAGAGGCAATAAGCCAAGTGTGGCATTCCTGGAAAAAAAATTTATCGCCACTGTACATCAGAAACCACTCATTTTTGGTCTGATGACAGAAGCTGCAGAAACAGCTACCCCATCCACAAAGTGACTACAAATATCCAAGTCACCTCAGTCCTGCAGCTACACTGAGTCCAAGGAGAGCTCAGTAATGAGTTATGTTGCATCTATGGACACAAAGTAAGTAAAAATAGATACAATTTATAAAAAAGGGGTAAAAAAAGCTCTTCTTAAATACATAAACAAAGGGAAGGAGTTTTATCCCAGTCAATAATCAAAAAAAAATCACCCCAGATAATTGTTATTCCTTCACATAGCCTTCCCAGTTTCAGTACTGCAGCACGAGACACCTAACAGATATGGTGACATCCTAGAGTAATGCTGTGGATTTTTTGAACGAGACACACATGATAAATAATGGCATTTGTACATTCCTCTGATGTTTCAGACCGTAGCAAGGTCCTTTTAAGGTAAGTAATATTTAAAACATGTACCCCAAAGACGAAGGTTCACTGGGGACTTGACACTGAATTGATATTAACTGGCTGTATTATTTTTGATGTGGAGAGGAAAAACTTGACTCCTCCAACGAGCAGAAGAAATGAAAGCCAGGCGCTGGCTCAGTAGTCTGATTAACAAACCATACATTACCTTTACTTCCCAAACCCAGCGGCAGTACAGAATGGATACAAACAACCACATTACACTTAGAAGATGCTGACTTTTGAAGTAGATAAATGATCTGTGTATTGTAAGGCATTCTGTTATCCTACCCACAACAATGCCAGTCCGTTACCTTCTAGTGATTAGTAGTGTCCATCCAGGAAAAAAAATGCAATTTATGGTAAAACAGTTTTAAAAGTTGTGTGAGTGCATAGTAACCTGAACACACTATAAACTGAAATGAGTTGTGAGCTTTAACAAGCTTCTATACCGCTAACACCCATAGAAATAGCCTGACTGCAGGGTAAGCAGAACCGAGCAGCAGAAAGAACACCACTGTCCAATGGAGATCAATCTCCTGTTCACTCACAGAAAGGGAACATCTGCTAGTTTGTCACCTGAGAGGGAGTCCTGAACAAACACACCTTTCCTGCTCTGAAAAAAAAAAAACCTCTTAATATTTAATCAGAATCCTTAAAAAAAAAAAAAAAAGACCTGGAAGACAACAAGAGGAGGCCCTTACAAGTTACCTCAGCTGCTTTTTAAATTTCTACTTCAAAATGAAGAATCTTACAGTTGCTTTTACTTATGGCAGACCAGTATCTGCCTCAGCTGAGTTAGGTCAGTTTCCCTGTCTGCCAGGCAGTATCAAGGAACTAGGGCATGGCTTGGAAAATAAAGCAGAAACATAGCCACAAAAAGGGGGGGAGGGGGCACAAATCCATGGAGATTTTATTGTACTATTTACTAATTACTGGGTTTTGTTACATTACTACTGGTTCTGTTTACTCAATAATTTCAAGTCCTCTACATATTTTCTGTCATCTGCAAATTTATGGCGATACTTTCAAAAATAGATTCATAAACTCATCACGCTACCATGGAGGTAAATAACAGTAGTGACCATCTATGTGTATTTAATGATATTCTTTGATTTAGCTACAACACAAAAACAAAGTCCACTCAGTCCAACTATCCCATGCTAGCTGCCTCCTTCGATGCATTCCTTCTCACCAGAAAAATCTGAGCTTAACCACAGCAATGTTTCCAAACTGTTTTCCACTTAACAGCAGAAAAAAGCTGATGTTGCAGTATTTTTCTGGGACTCTGGGCATCAGTTTTGCCAACTCAAACATTCAAAACTCTTCTTTCAGCCTGGTTGATTCTTTAGAGCTCAGCTGATACTCAGTGCAAACGTTGGAAGAGTCATAGGAGTGGAGTCTTCTGCAAATAGACATACTAACCCATTCACTTTTTTGATTCAGCAAGAGGTAACTACACTTCATACCAACACAAATGCAAGTAGAACACTTGAATGACCCTAATTCTTTTTGTCAGTTACATATAAACATAACACACATAAGCAGCTAATGTTAGTACTCCATAGGCATGCAGCCCATCAATGACATCAGCAGTTTAACAAGTCCCACCTTTTCATGAATGCATCATGTGAAAAAATAAGTTTAATTTGGCTTAGCTAGGTTTTTTTGTTTGTTTGTTTGGCTGTTTGTTTTTTTTCTTTTGCCAGGGGGGGAGAGACGAAGAAGGAAAAGTAGGAAAGTTTCTGCATTATTCATAGTTTCTTCAGATTTTATTATCATGACATCGGTATAAACTAATTCTACCTGCTGCATGCACTTGAAACAAGGGATGGTTTTTCAAACATAGACATACAGCTGCCCCCTAAAACTACCACGATCAGCAAACATGGCCTGATCTGTTGCTTGAAATGTCTGGATGTGCGGATTTATATTGACAATGACATTTACCACCATTTCCTAGAAATCCCAGGATTTTTTTCCCTATAGGTTAGCATTTCATTCCACAGTTTCTTGGAATACAAAGTTTCCCAACAGCCACAAGCCATCAGGGATTTATTCAGATACCTATCCTTCAGATAACCTACTACGTCTAGTTACAACGTAGATGGGGAGAGGGAACTAAACCTTTATCAAGCTTGTGGGTGACACCAAAGTAAGGGCTATATTCAGTACATGTGAGAGTTGGGCTCTTGAGAGGGACCCAGGCAGACTGACAGGAATACAGTGATAAGGTCAAACCCAGCACTCTGCAGCTGGGATGGAACAACCACCTGCAACAGTTAAGGCAGGGGACAGATCAGCAAGGCATCTTGGTGAATTTTATGCCTAAACATAAGATCACACACTTTGGATTTATGCCTAGGCATAAGTCAGCAGCGTGCCTTGGCAGCGAGGAAGGCCTACAGCACACTTGGTTATATTAACAAGGGCGTAGTCAGAAGATCAAGTGAAGTGATTAATCTTCCCCTTTGCTTAGAAATCATTTGCCCACATCTACAGTATTTCATCTAGTTTTGGAACACCTAGGACAAGGAAGGTCATGATAAACTTCAGAAAGTCCATCAGAGAACCACTGAAGTGGCCTGAGCGCTGGAGTACAAGGCCCATGAGCTAAAGGGATAAAGGAATTGGACCTGTTTTTCCTGAGAAAAGGTGGCTTGGGCAGCATGAGACCTAATAGCAATCATCCTGTACATACAAGAAAGATACCAAGACTATGGAGTCAGGCTCTTTACATAGAGTAAAACAAGATGCAAGGAAAAAAAAAAACCACTACAAGTATAATTAAGGTTCAGAATAAAGGCCATGAGATGCTGCCGGATGTCTGTGCTTAGAGGACTAGAGAAAACCTAAACAACCCAGTTCAAATAGTACGGTGGCCCCTCTTCAACTGAGTTGGAAATAGGTGACGTCCTGAGGTAGCTTCCAATATCAGTAATTCCATGATATTCTGTTTTACTGGACGAAAATAAAAAATAAATATAAAAAATAAAAACTCCTGTAACTATGCAGAAGTAGTGAGCTCCTCTTAATATCAGCACAGCCACTAACTAACAAAGCAACAAAAATTTTGCTAAAAGATGTCAGCTAAATCTCAGATTCTGCCAATAGCGCCCCAGAAGTGCACCACTGTTCAATTAAAGGTTTTTCTACAATATTCTCAAAGCCTCAGAAAGTATACAACACTGACCTGAACTACCAGAACAAAAGATCTAACTTCATCCTGGTACATTTGAAAAAGAAACAGCAAATTCAGCATGGTACTCGGCAGAACGCTTCACATTAAATTTCATCATCACGTATATTCATCAATATACTTTGAACTGCCATCTTCATCTTTGTGTGTAGTGCTTTCTAGACATGAAGAAATGGGGGAGCTGGCAAAAAAGTATTATTTGTTTCTTTATTGCCTGCAACAGTGGGGCAGAAAAAGAATGTGGTTTACAGAAACATTTTAAAATGTCACGGATTTCTTGAAATGCAATAAACCAGAAGCTTTCTGCAATCTCAGACAAAAAATCCTGTCAAAAATGAAGCAGATGAAAATGTGAAGGGGGTTTCAACCTCCTCCTAAGAAATCTCCTTCTATTCAAATTCCTATCTCAGATTTCACAAAGAAAACAAGATAAAATCCAATGAAAACCACCCACAAACCCCACAGTGTTATTTGTACTCCCACAGTAACCTTAAAACTCTACAGGAAATAACATGGCTAACATGCCAAGTTTACTGGCCTTCAGTATATGAAGAAGTACGTAATGAACTTTACACACCAAAAGTAGTCTCACAAAATTAGCTTATCTTTTTAACAGTAGTTCCAGTGAAGGATGTGCTTATATCTTTTTACATTAAGGACCTCAGTTCCCAAACCCTTAATACACCATGGAAATAATCATTCTGGTTAAACCATCGCCAACAAGCCATTTTGCTTTCTCTCACAAGTCTAAAGAAATACCCCAGAGAACTATTACACCATCAGTATTTTCCATGGGTTCTTTTGAAGAGGAAAAAAATACTGGGAAAGTGCAACAAACAAACAAACAAGAAAAACAACCACTCCACATCTGCAAAAAGAGAGGGAGAAAAATGAAGGAAAAGGATTTGCTATTAATGCCTTGAGCCATACACAAGATTTTACTTCATGGACTACAGAAAAGAGAACAATAGAAGTTCAAAGGAGAACCAACCTCGTATCTTCCAATGACACTTGACCAGACTCTTCATCCACTATGATTTTACAGTGATCTC
Source organism: Gallus gallus (assembly GCF_016699485.2). Classification (NCBI taxonomy): domain Eukaryota; kingdom Metazoa; phylum Chordata; class Aves; order Galliformes; family Phasianidae; genus Gallus; species Gallus gallus. Next base: position 1,549,069 of record NC_052546.1, read on the forward strand.
CAGACACCAGCTTGTTGCCAGGGAAAGATAAGTCACAACCTTAAAAAGAAAGCAGATTTTCCAGTGTGCTTAAAAATACACATTACACAGACAGCTCAGCATTCTACACGTCTATAAATGCACGACAAACTGACTCATGTACATCTGCAATAGTTCAAAAACTCTGCTTGCATATAAGCAGAAACATAGCCCATCTATGCGATATATAAATACACTGCAATAGCTCCATGTACCAATACAGGTTTATTTCAACCACTTCAAGATGTTTTAGTTCCCTTTCTTTCCCCAGTTTCAGCCATTAGAAATGAAAATCAAATCACAATTACTCCACTCTAGAGCAGTACAAATTCACACAAATTTGAGATGCACCCAATCCAAATTCTGGAGGCCTTTGTCACAGAGCACCCAGCTCTTTTTCACACCAGTGTAACACCAGAATATACCCGAGGAAGCACTGGGGACCAGTGGTTGATAAGTGAGAGTACCACTCCCCTACCTTAAAGCCCTGTGACAGAAGCCCACAGAAGTGCAAAGGCCAAAACATACCAAGCAACTTGCCATTATTTTCATTCTATTCAATGAAAGCCTCTACAATGACTTCCAAGAACACAAAGAGAACACAGATAGGACTAACACAGATGCTCTCTGAATCAACTATCATTTTTTCTTATTTGCACAAGCTGCCTCAGACGACCTAAAAGGTACGTTCACATGTAAATGCTCCCATGCCGCAAGTTGGTGAAAAAGAATTCTCTTCACACAGCTCAAGGGGCACGAGGGACTGCCCAGGGAGCACTTTCAGCAGCTGAAAGCCTCAGGCCCACTACTTCCAGCCCACCTCCGAAGGCTGTAAGGCCTGACTGGGGACCACTGTCCCACACAGCGCAGCCCGTCCCACCTTTCTTCCTGCCAATCGTCCACTCTCTCTTCAGCAGCAGGACGTGTGGCTCTGCCTCCTCAGCACCCAGACGGGTCAGCCTCCCCCAAGGCTGCTGCTGCCTGCTCTGTTCGCCTCCTTCTGAGCGCTCCATTTGCCTTCACATCTGACGAAAACACACAAACAAACCCGAACCCCACATCACACAGCACTCGAGGGACGAGGGCCCGTTGGGAGCCGGCGCCCCCTCCCCCTGGCGGGCCAGCCCGGGCCCTGCGCGCCGCGCCCCTCAGCCCCCCGGGGCTCCCGGCCCTGCCCGCTTCCTTTTGTGTGGAGCCGCAGAGCCCTCCCCTCGCCCCCCGGCCCCCCGCCGCCAGCCCACCCCCTCCGCTTCCCGCCGCCCCCACCCCGCAGGGCCGCTCCCCGCCCGCGGGGAGAGCGGGCCGGGGCGGCCTCCCTCCCCCCGCTCACTTCTCTCCCCAACTTTCCGCCCTCCGCCAGCCCCGTTCCCTCGGCGCTGAGGGGTAGGAAGGGGGTACCGCGGCCCCCCCGCCGCCTCCACCCGCCCCTTCGGGCGCGGCGCCCCCTCCCCTCGGCCCGGCCCTTACGCCCAGTCCCGCGGCCGAGGCGGCTCCTGTCAACAGACATTGCCACCCTCAGCTGATCAGGGCGGGGCGGAGCCCGGCCTGCCATTGGAGGCGGCGCACGGAGGCCATAGAGAACGCAGCGGCGGCAGAGGCGGACCTTCCGGCGCCCACCACCGAGCCCCGCCTGCTAGAGCGTCGCCTCTTCCGCGGACGCCGGAAGGATGAGAGCCGGATTAGGGAGCCGGAGGCGCCTCGGCGGACATCTTGGGTGTGGGCCGGCCCGCGGGTGGAGTAACGTGGCGGGTGCCATCTTTGATGCGGGCAGGGGAGAGTCGGCACGTGGCTGAGCTGCGTAGCACGTAGTAAACAATACCTTTCGTTTAACTCTTCGATATGTAAGAGTTATTCTCTTGCCAGCAGAGGTTAAATAAAAGCATGCTTCCTGTACCAGAGAAGTGGTGTAGAAATAGTGTTTGCACTCGGGCAGAATCCGTTCCCTTTGGCAGGGTTTGTGCTCAGAGAGCCCCGGTGTTAATCACTGAGGAAGCTCTGAGGTACCCTGCTTAGCGGGGGTGGAAGCAAACACCTTAAGAATCATGCCCACAATTTAAGAAACAAAACTCTGGAAAAAAAAAAAAAAAAAAGAAAGAAACATTTGCACTTCTTTGCTTTGATACTGCTACTTGATTCACATGCTCGTGTGTTCAGATTTTGCCTTCATTTTGATCTTCCCTGAAAACCCCATGGATCCCTTTGGCCGCAAGAGCCTCACAGCAACACCAGCCTGTGTAAGAGAGTCCTTCAGCTCTATGAATACAAGCAAAATTATCTGTTCTAGCCAATGCATAGAGCACTGTATTACTTCACAGTTCTCCATCATGTGGGCCTCAGTTCAAGAGAAATCTTAAGCTCCCATGTAAGTCAAAATGGATGCATGTACTTAGAAGCTTTGCGTTATTGACCTTCAAGAATTGGTTCTTTGTGGCCCATCTGTATTCCTTACAAAGTATTTGCCTGTAAAATGCCCTTCTTACCTTTAACTTAGTCTTCACTGAGGACTAGTGCCTCTTATACGCTTGAAGAGAAGTTATAAGTGGAGGTTACTATCACTCCAAAGCATTTTCATAGTGCTTCATTCTTATTACTGCTCACAGTTACCAGCCATTGTTATCTCTGAGAGGCAGAGAAAAATACCAGCACATGGGAGATGCAACTGAAAGCCCAACAACGAAATCTTTTGTGTAAACCACAGCATTAGACGAAGGAGGAAGTTGTTTTGTTACATTGTGGCACAGAGAAAACATTTTCTAAATATTCCTGCCAAGAGGTCCCTTTGCAATCACACCGAGGAATTACTGCACCTTGGTGATAGCACAGTGCAAGCGAACGATTGGTTCAGCTCCTGCAGCTCTCCTGTACTCTCCATGTAAAAAGGCAGCAAGTGAAGCACACAGCTAGCTTAACGAGTCCTGTGTGGATGGGAGACTCAATTAAAATTAAATTATACAACAAATTAGGTTTTAAATGCTGCACAGCTTAGCCAGTCAGATAAATAATAATTAGAGATATACTGATCTGCTGCTCTGTGTAGTTGAACAGCAGACTGCTATAGCTGCTTTCGATACACACTGACGTGTCCCTCCCAGCTCAGGGTGGTTTTCATGGCATTCCAAAGAAGCCACCCCTGAACAGGCACGTTCTGTACCAGACATTGCTCTGAGCTGGGCTGAATAGACAGGAACTTTCTTCTAGAGCCTGTCTTTCCCACCTCTTCCATCAGTTAGCGTTTCTTTAGCAATATACTCCTCCTCTTCCTTCTTCCTACAATCCAGATCGTTCTATATGGAATTAATTTTCAGGCTCTGGATCGTGCAGACAGCAGACTCCCTAGGAAATGCAAAAGACTTTTCAGGGAAGCAAACAGAAGCCAACACACCAAAATCATGCATGCAGGAGCTATCAAAACAGTGCATTTTCCTGGAAGAAGTCCCTCCCAGCAGAGACCATGCCTGAGCTTTGTTGCTGGGGTAGGAGCACTGAGGACACTGCTGTATGCCCAGCTGGCAAACACAGACCAAAATAATGCAATTGTTATTCACACTTCACAGGTTAGCTTGACTGGATGCTGCACTCATTTATGACGTTCACAGCTTCACGGCTTTCTTTTAAAGTTGTTTGTGAATGCAATCAGGCATTTATTGAGGTGAGCTAAATAATAATAATAACAACAACCTTGTTTACATTTGCTTTCAGAAACCACTAACATCCAGTTATCTCGTCTAAATCCTATTTGCATTTAAAGCTGTGTAAATACATTTTTTTGTTTTGCATACTTTTATTTATTTATTTTAATAAAGGCTGGAGGGGCAGAATGAATAAAATGGTTGCCTTCAGCATCTTTTAGTTTCTGAACATTACATTTGTAGCTAATTTGGAAGCCCAGGATGTGGTCATTTCTGTCCAACAAAGAAAGTGATTGTGGCAGGCTCAAGCTGACTCTCTGATGGTTGACCATTTATGGGTACCATTTCAGGTTTCTTTTTTGACTGCTTAATTCTCCAGCACTTCCACAGTAAGAGTCTTGGACTGACACGTTTAGTCTAAGGAAGAAAAAAAATGCATGCATCATCTCAGGATGAAAAAGTGCCTACAGATAAAATGACATGAACATTTCTGCGAAGGCCCCTCTCCATAGATAACTGGGAAAATTTACAGTCTATTCAAAGTATCAGCTTCAAAGGGGATTTTAATAATATTTTCTTCCTTCAAGTGTTTTCAAACATATTTCCTCCAGGGGGTGCCAAATTAACACCACTGGAAAGTAAAAATGTATAAACGTAAAGGCTGTATAAGTGATCCACACAAAGGACATAACTCTGCACGCTGTGTGTGTCAGTGCATCTCGTGAGTGATGTACCATTCCAACCAGAGCCAAAGGCACCAGTGCTGAGAATGAAACTTCTCAGCTGTTCCCTCACGAACGGTCAGAAGTGGCGCTGCCTGGTCCTACAATTAATGTCAAACACATTCCCTGCCAAGTTCAGAGAGGACACATCCCTTGGAAAAGAGTTTTCAGAGTGGCTGAGTGGAGAAATACATTCATCTCATCCTCTGAGAGAACGGGCCTTTGGGGAGAGGAGAAGTTGCGGATGTAGTCACAGCTGTGTGCAATTTCAGCTAGGTTATGAGCAAGGGCAGAAGGCTGAACACGGTAACGAAAAGGACACAGAATAGCTGAAGAAGAGCTGGTCAGGAGCGTGCTGGGTTTTCTACAGGTCTGCAGGGAATACCGGCCCCACGTAGGATGTCTGTAAGTGCCATTAAAGCAGAGAAGATTCGCTGGCTCAGAGAACGGAAGTTTTGCTTTGAACAAGTGGCCGCTGTACAACTGCTACGCAAGAAAATTGATCTAAGCACCACTCCCAGACTAAGGAGTAAGAGATAAAGAAAACTGAGAAATAATATCATAACATATACGCACATTTTCCACATTTCACTGCTCACAGTTTGGTTTTATCTACACAGCAGTTAAAATAATCACACAGTCCAGATACTGTGAATCCTTCACCCCCTGCGTTAGAAATATTGCTGAAATAGTGCCTGGTTATCTTCTACTTGACAGTAAAATTCTCTACAGGATAATTACTTAAGTAAAAGAATTCTTGAAGACTCCAAATCTGAAAGGCAAGATCCTTAATACATATTTATTTAGTCCTATCATTTTAAAGTGTAAGCTTACTTCTTTTACTTCAAGAGAAGCAATGGAAGCCAACACTACGAATGCCACCGATCCAGAACTTATAATTATGGACATTGTCTGAACGGAACAAAGTCTCCATGCGTTACACTAATCCAGTGCTGGGCAGTCTCGGACACAGAGCTTTCATTCTGCACCGAGGTGCAAGAGATGCTCAGAATTCCAAAATCACATCACTAAATTCTTAGCTGCACTGTACTGTGGTGCACCACTGCAGTTGCTGCCAGGAAACTTCGTAGCAGCTGAAAATATTTAGGTTGCTCCAAATGTAATGCCTCCCATTTATTTCCACGGGAACTACAGCAGACGTTTTGTCAGACTGCCCCTCTGCTGCCATCTCTTACACAGCAACAAAACATAACGGGATATCGGTGGGAAGGTTCAGCCTCTGCTGCCATACCACCAACAGCCGCCTCTGATGTTGTGGGCTGAAATAATCAACTAGGAGAGATTATTTCAGGGCATCCCTCATGTTATTACTTGTCTAGACCAGGCAAAGCTTTGAATTACTATGAAAGCACAATAAATTCATGAAGCAAAACCTTGAAAGCTGCAGGTAATTTGGTGACCATGCAGAGAATGGTAGCAGCAGGCTCTGCAGGTAAGGTTTTCCTGTGCCTTCCTCCTGGAGAGGAGCAGCTGAAAGATGTCAGCTCATCTGAGGGATCAGATGTATACTTTGGTATACCAAGTATTCTTCTGATATGCCAAAGTATACTTCTGGTATACAAAGTATACTTCTGATCCCTCAAAGCAGCTCACCCATCCGGGAACTCTGCCTTGCAGATCCCCTCTCAGTTGAGCATCTTTGACATGGACTGTACGGTTGCCATGTAGCAACCCCAGCAAATACTGCTTCTGTTACAGAGGGGACAAATAAATCGTCATGCTGGATATGGAGAAAAGACATTCAGAGATAGGGAGAGTAACCAAAGGAAATGGAAATGATGGGCTGCAGACAGTTTTTTCCCCCAGATGTTGAAGTGGATCTATAAATCAGAGTGGGACAGAGCAGCAGGTTAGTCTACATGCAGACTAGATGTTGACTGAGATTTATTTTTATTTTATGCATTATAAAGTGCAATGACCTTTAAATGGACATCCAAACAAAGAAAACTAGATGAGATTTAGGGATGAGCTGCAATACACGGCTGGAAGTCTCGTCATTGTGTTGGTAAGCGGTAGCATTTCCTAAATTACATCATCTTCTGAAAAGAAAATGGGATTAATGGAATATCCAATCTTTTTCTAGCTTCCTCTCAATACCATATGCTAGAGAAGCCTTCTTATTTTTATTTTGCATTACCTTTGGAGACACAGGCTTACATGCTGGCCTGGTTCAGAATGAGATGCCTCCAGAGAAAGGGAAGAGTATCTTCTACCAGCTGTATAAAAACAAAAGGTTCCATAATGTCCTGTCTGGCTTATTATTGGCAGGGAGTTAAATCCATCAGCACTGGAGGATGGGAATAGGCCAGCATTGTTTTTTGCTGTTTTGATTTATTAAAAATCCCTGCTGTGGACATTAAGAGGAAATTGGCCATAATTCAGGAGCAGTGGTTCTGATGGACAGTGAGATGGAAAGTTTCATATTAAGGCCTTAGGAGGCCAAAAAGAAAATTGAAAATCTGGAAGTATCAGCTGATGGGCAGTATCTTTTCATTATAAAGAACACCAAGCTCTATAAAATTCTTGGCAGGAGGGATAAGAGCAGAATCAAAACAATGACCTTGAGATCAGACCCAGTCTGAGCAACAGAGGGTTTACAACAGATGCTAAGTAAAGGAGAGAGAGAATAAACACAAATCAGATGTCAGCTTCAACTTGGACCTTGTTCTGGGCCCTCCTGTTCAGAAAGTGTCCATATTTGTAGTTTCTTCCTGTATGATAGATCAGATACAGGATTGTCTCTCCCTATCCATGCAACTAGAGCTCTTAGCTACTTTCTCTTCACTTTGTATCACCACTGCTACATTGTTCTCACTTCTGTTTTTAATCATTCCACCTCTCACCCAATTCTTTTTCCTAACCAGAGCTCTGCTTAGACCAAGTCACTTCCTACTTACATCCTTCCTTTGATTCAACATTCTCTATTGCAGCAAAGAAAGCTGATCAACAGCTAAGTGATGGGTGGGAGAAGGTGTGGTACTCCACTGTTGTACAAATACTGGGGTTATAAAGGATAAGGAGCTCAACCTCCTGCATTGAGAGCGGCCTTTGTTACTAATAGCAGCCTCTCAGCCCTTAGAGAGGTGTTGATGGTCTATAGAAGCATACCAGTTTTCCTTGCACAGAAGAATTTGGTACATGAAACAGCGCAGGGAGAAAGTTGATTTATGTATGGACTTTATCCCACATTTCCTTCTAAGCCTGAGCTCAATCCAAAGGAGTCTTGTTATAGATCCTTATGTGGTTAGATCTAGGCTTAGAAAAACCAAAGAGCATGTATTACCTGATGGCAAAAGCTCTGGAGGCAACTGGTTACAATTTACAAGGATGCTGGAACGCCCACAGCTCCTCCTCCAAAGCCACTGAGGCAGGAGGACAGTGTGGGTTTTGGTTCACCTTCACCATGTATTTCTTGCCTATGTGAACACTGGCTGCATACACACTCTGCATTCAGGTTTGAAACCGTAAAGCACTGAAAGTCACAATAACTCCCAAATATTAGCCTTGGTGTTACTCACTTATGGCATTCTCATCTAATACACCAGTGTGTACATGGAGGATTAATAGCTCAAGAGCTCACCTAAATCATTGCTTTCCAGCTTACGTCCTGCAGAGCCTGGGAAGCCCATGGAAAACTAGAGTCTGCACAAAGTGGTGAAGAAAAAGCAAATTCATTTGTGCCAGACAGTATGCTACGTATGTGAAATTCCTTAAGGAGTCTGCATTACTGCTGGAAAATTTAGGGGTTCACAAATCACAAAAGACTGAAAAGCGACTGACCTAAATCTTCTCCTGCAAAAGCAAACAGCCTAGAACTGCAGCAATATGAGAACCTGGCGCTAAGAAGTAGCACGACAGCTTAAGCAGAACAAAACCTCTGCAGCTTCTTACAGATGAAAATAGAAGTAAGAGGGAGAGACATCTGTATAGCTTTTGTAAGTATTTGTTTGGGGATTAGCGTTAAAAAAGACTCAGAGAATAAGAAGAGCAGCCCATATCAATGCTAACTAAAGTAATCTCGACAACAAATTACTTATGCAACACATGTATGTGCTCCTCATGCAGTTTGGCCCTGAACCTCCACTAAGTTGGAAAAGAAAAAACCAACCAGACAAGAACAATCCCTATTAAGGTGTCACAGAGTTATTTTAGTGGATTCTCTGGAAATAAGCTTGTTTCTGTGCTAATTTTTCTTCTGGCAGAACCAATTCATCCTCGGCCTTTACAAGCCAGTCTTTTACATTTGATTGAAAATTGGATTTGGGCCTCTGGGGATATCTCATGTCAGCCTTCCTAATGTAGTGTCAACATGAAGACACAAAGAGATAAAAAGTCAGTTTCACTTAGAGTTTCCTTTTTCTGGTGTCTAATCTGAGTTTTCACTCTTCCTCTTTTGCACCTTGGATCTGTGTCTTCTTGTCTTAAGTCACATTAAGTGAGAGGGCAAGAGTGTACTCAGCCAACCTCCTTGGTTTATAGGCAGGGTCACCAGCACAGCTGGAACGCATACTTATACTTCGTGATATCACCTCATAAAACGATCACATAGCAGACAAATTTTAAGCACATATTTGAAAAGCAGAACTCTGGGGCCAGGGTGATGGAGACAGGAGGAAGGGTAAACGTAGGCTACAATGAGAAATAATGAGACTCACTTTGCTGGAGGAAATGGACAGACATTAGCATTTCAATAGAAGAAGTCAAACCATTTCATCCAGTACAGGACGTCGTTCCCTGCAGACCAAGTGAATGCAATCCATAACATCTGTGCTCTGTGCTGTACTTCTGAAAATACGACATTCAAACCATAGGCTGCACCCTACACCATCCCTCCTGCCTCCTTCCCTGGCCCATCACGCTCACTTGGAAGAGATGAACTAACCAACTGCAAATGGAACACAAAGGAAAAACAGCAAGAACACAGTCTCTCAAAGGTACGAGGAAAAACAGCATGTGGGCAGACAACCTGGGGCTTCCATCAAACACGCAGAGGAAGACCAAATTCAAAGCGTCCTTGGACAATAAAATAAGTTCCAGATTTTTCTGACATACGATTTTTGCAACAATCAAGATTATGTCATTTTTCAGGGCAATAATACACATTATTGTGTAGAATGCAAGTCTACCAAAGCAAGCGCTATTTTTTGCTTTTGCACACGACAAACCAAGTCTGTGTTCTGCTCTCTTACAGAGAACAACTGGGAAGCAAAGTGCTTGCTGCTGCATCCTAAGTGACACAGCCTGTGTGTAGAACTGAGACAGGGTGTAGCCAGTCTAGCAAATAACACAACAGTGAGTAAATGCGTGGTACACCAGTTAGCATAAATACATAACGTAGCACCACACGCAGTTTTCATATAATGAAGCTTCCCTATCCATGCAGATTCATACTGCTTTCCTGGAAGAACTAAAATGCTATGACCAGGAAAGAAAAATAAAGTCTACTGATAGACACATCAGCATTTCCCAGCCTGCAGTCCTTTCATCCTTCAAGTGCCTGCAGTCCCCTGCTCCCCTCACTGCTGCAGAGGAAGCTGCTTCGTGCCATGGCTCCCTCCTGTCTCATTTAGCATATTAGATCTCTCAAAGGTGGTAGAGAAAGTATTTTGTTCCAGGTCCCATACATGGTGACTGGGACAGGATTTTACGCCACACACAGAACATAACCTTTCTTCCATATTGCCTGGCTTCTTAAAAGATAAAGGAAGTCCTCATTTTCACTTCTGCTCAGTTTTGCAGAAGACTGAATTTTCCTACGCCCTGCTTCCCTCTTCTGTTTACATCTCTAATTTAGCCCCTTCTATTCCCCTGTTTTCTCAGCAGCCATTACCCAACAGCAGGTCGTCCCATCAGCTTAACGTCCTACAGCAGTGGAGTTCATGTTGTTGATTGAATTCAGCTGGGTCTGTCTGCACAGTAGGAAGAGCTGGCAGCCCTTTGAATACAGTTTCTGGGTGTCAGTCTGGATATCCAGATCACTCCCTTGCCAGAAAAAGAAGCGTCATTAAAGAAAAGCACGATGAAAAATGTGACATTTCCTTCCTTCCAGAAAGTAAATGTCCAGATGAGGTAAATGAATGGCTTTGTATGTCTAGAGGATCTTCAAAGCCCTTGATCCAGGTTAAGTGTGTAGGAATGAAAAAAATAACAAGGAGAGGAATGGAGAAAGGAGTTCTAAACACACTTTCAGATAGTACAAAAACAGTGAAAGAGATAGAAAATGGAGGGGTGGTGAAAGAAAATAACCTGGGCATGAGGGTAGTCCAAAATAATGCAACTGCTAACAGAGAAAAAAGAACCACAACGCAGAAGAACTTTGTACAGTAAAGAGAGCTGATGTTCAGCAAAGCTCAGAAATTTTCATACTGATGTGTAAAATTAAACCGTGACAGCAGAGCAGGCGAGAGCAGGCTTATCTGCAAGCGTCACGTTACCTCCCCTGGGATCCTTACCTTCCCCCTGGTGCTGCTGCCACATTCTCCTTCCCCCTCAAATCTCACTTGACCTGAATTCTCATGATTTGACTCCATAATCCTCTGGTTCCCACTGTACGCACACAAAAGATTATTGTACAAAAGCGAATTCCCAGGTCCTTGGGCTTTGCTTTCCATTTAGTTAAAGAATTATCCTACAGTAGTTTAGGTGCTGGGAAACTTGTCCTGTAGATTTTTGCCTTCAGGACAAATGCTGAGGAGGCTGCTAACGAGAGAACAGATGTTTGCTGGCTTATGAGCTTTGCTGCATGTAAATGTCTTCAGAACAGTGTTTGTCAATAAGCCTCTGCCTAAGAATCACAAACCTTATGGACAAAATTCATCCCCAGTGTAAATGCATGGGCTTAGGCAGAATTGTATTGAGGAGGAAGCTGGTCCTTGATCTGCACCAGAGAGACAGCATTGAACACCTTGAGCAGAAGCTGAGACTGAACGTCAGGAAAACCTAACGCTTCTCAAACAGGACTTGCCTCTTTCTGAGAGAAGAATGCAGCTATGATTTCTATTGTGGCACAGCAAGTCTCGAACAAATGGATTTCAATGCCATTCTGGTATTGGAGGGAAAAAGATCCTCTAAAAACCGCTTGAAGCTGAAATTTTCCTTGCCTCAGTAAATGGGTGCTCTGTTTTCAGGACCACAGCTTCACCTGGTGGATGTTGCAGCAGGAATTCAGTGGGCCGGAGGTGAAATGCTCTTCCAGTCCTCCGGACCTGTGCTGACTTCCAGCTACCAAAGCAGCCCATGTTTGCTTCCTGCTGCCTGATGAACCCAAGCTTCAGAGCATCGTGGGCTGAGCAGCTGACTGCATCGGCTGGTGCTTCCGAGCACCTCTTTCCTCATGAGCTCTCTTGACAGAAGCTCAAGACGTGTGAGGAAGATGCCTTCCTTCAGGCTTTGCGCCTTCCTTCCTGCGGTGTGCAGGGCTGATGGCCTTGCTCTGCATGGCAAACCTCAGCTGTACTGGGTCAGAAAGACGCGAGCTCTCCCTGATCTGAGACAGCCAACTTCACCGGGCAGGTTTAATAGCAGCACCGTGTCACCCAGTTGCTTGGTATAGTTTTCAGGATGCAGCAGCGAATCCTTTCAGCTGAGCGTGCCAGCCCCGCGTCTTCAGCAGAACAGCACAAGATTTACTCACCCCCCTTAAGGTTCCGCAACGAGAGTAGGGGCCGGCTGGGGAGCGGTGCGGGAGCGCAGGGTGCCCGCGGCCGGCCTGCTCCTCCGGCACTAGGTGGCAATGTGGGTCTGCAGCAGCCTCGGAACGCGGCCCTGGGGGAGCCGGTGGGGGGTGGGTACCCGCGGGCACCGCTCAGCATCACCGCGTCCTCGCACACCCTCTGCATCCCTCCCCGTAACGCCCTGCAAGGCCTGAGGCGGTCTCCCAGACAAAGCGTGGAAAGAAACGCTCCCCAGTGGCTTTGCTGCCGCGTGCTGCCACCAGCCGCCTCTCTTCCCGGAGTGGATTCCATCCATCTCCGGAAATAAAAGAGGAGCTGGCAGCGGGGCTCCCCGCACCACGCATTCCTGTGGATGGGAGCACATGCTGCCGCCAGCACAACCCACTGCCGGGACACACCGGCACCCACAGCAGACCACGCAGGGCATCAAACCCCATCAGCAGGCTTTGAGTGGTGCCTGCGCCGTGTGCCAGAGCTGCTCAAGCCATGCACAGCTGCAGTTCCACACACAGCTCTGGTGGGAAGGCAGCAGCATTACCACCACCTGAGCTGCTGCCTTGGGCTGTCTGCAGCAGCCTTGCCACCCAGCACAGAACAGAGTTACCTTTTCCATGTCCTGATTAACACTTCTGAGTATTTCTACCTGGACATTTCCTTAATTACCTTCTATCTAATGCCTTTTTCTTAAGACTTCTTGAGGAAGTCACAGTCAGACCCTTTTCAGATGTGGCCTTTGTGTGGAGCTCGGTCTGTCAGTCAGAGGTTGATACTTAAGAGGAAATTTGGCAATGAACGATGAAGGACGGCCTCTTGGCACACCCGACCTTTGCAACCCAGGCAGCCTGCTGCTGGGTTTCTGGGTATGTGTTTGGTTTTATGTGTGCCACGTGATTGAGCACACAGTGCTGCTGTTTCAGTCTTTATGGGTTCATCTCTGACCTCACACCCTACTGAGTGGTGGTACAATGCTGGATGAGTTCTTTCCTTTTCCTCCATACTGCACCTCTCAGAGCTGCATACACAGTGCATTATCTCTGCAGATCACACCGCCACACTCAGCATTTCGTGGGGGCACTGCAGAGCGAGCAGCATGCTCTGCTGCGCTGGGGTCTCACCATCAGCTCTCTTGTCATTCCCAGTCTGCTGTAACACAACTACTTTCAAGGTTTCTCTCTCCAGTGGAACATCTGTGTTTTGGATTAGTTTCCCCCAGGCAGATTTACTTACAGTTTTTCCACATTAAGTCTCAGTATTTCGTTGCTTTCTAGTCTATCTAGGTCCTTTTTTGGTATTGTTCCTCTGGGTTCATTTGGAATCTCCCCATTTAGCACAGTCAGCAAAGTGCTCTGCTATCCCAGTTCACTCTTTCTATTAGCTTACCAATGAATAATGCGTTCCTGGACGTCCCTCTGTAGCACAGCGCATTCATTTCTTGCAGTCCTTTGTTTACAGTTCATGCTTTTCTTCATCTGAGTGGCTGTGCTGATATCCAGAAGGATTTCAATCAGTGTTTCCTTCAGACACACATGAAAAAGCTATAAAACCCCAAATAACTCCCCCAGTTGCTCAGCTTATCAGTCATAGTTGGATTAACTTCTGAACGCTACGAGACTTTCCTCTTCCTATTTGTTTTATTTTACCACATATGAGCTCATGCTAACTTCCAGACCACTCCTGAACCCTGTTTGAAAACTGGCTGGATATATAATTTCCACCCTATTTTCTGTCCATACAACACCAGTTTTCCATTTCTTGGTTGTAAATATTTCTTGCCCTTTAATTCATACACATAACGCTATAAATACACCCATCAAAGGAACATCAGATTTCTAATTGCGAAAGTCATCTCTTACAACAGGAAGAGGTGAAGCAATGAATGAAGTTAAACAGTTCTGCTTTACCCACATGCTGAATTCAGGGTGGAAGCACAGCCTGCATCCACAGAACTCAGCCCTGCAGGGCCCAGGCTGGCCGCCCTTCCCTCAGTCACAGCAGGGTGGGCAGTTGTTACCTTTACCACGAGGCGATCCACCAGCGACGTCCTCACAGCCACCCCAGCAAAGTCTATCCGGTTTGTAGCTCTCCTCCCCAGACTCAGGAATTCTGTTGCTTCTCCATCTCTGCGATGTGAGTGACATTTTTCCACTCCTGCTGTGGTGGAAAGAGACACTTAAATGTCCCCAGGATCCCTCTGTCCCCAGTTGCTTTTGAGCAGAGCATGGAACCAAGCAGCTCAGCTCCCACCGTGCTTTTTGGGTGGTGTGGTTACACAGCACTGCTCCATGGTCACATCAGCACCTTCCAGTGACTGCAGCCAGCTTCAGATGTGCCCTTCACATGGAAAGGGCCAGAAATGTGAATCTAAAGGCCTTGTTAACCTGATACTGACCTTCAAGGTCAATGTGCTATAGCACACAGCTGTTCTCCCAATCCTCCCACCCTTATTCTCTCCATCTTTACTGGGGGTGATAGCAACAGAAGGGCACAGCAGAAATTTAACATTCAGCGTGACAATTTACAACAGCAGCTAACAATCACCTGTGCTCTGCTGAACTCTCCAGAAGTCTCTCTGGACTGAGGCAGTGCAGCACACATTCTCCTAACCCGATATCCTCTCCGGGCTGCACAAAGTGCTGCAGGCTGAGTGCTCCATAGCAGCCCAGCTGCTGGCTGGCTGACGGTGGGGGGTGGGCAGCTCTCCCCTCATCAGCCCCCACCTGCCCACCTTCTGCTGGTAGAGCTGAGCTGCTCAGCTAGCTGCCTTCCACCTCAATCCTGATTTGGTAGCTGAGAGCAGGGAAGGTATTACTTAAAGAATCTGGGTGGTTGTTAACAAAATAAACAGGAGATGAAAGATAAGGCAGTCTCCTTGGTGCATAATTACCTTAAATGAAGGTCTGTTTGCTAATACTGTTGTTTTGATGTGCTAAATAGCTTGGTCTTAGCACTCCAGTAGATACTATAACTGTAATTCCCAGTGATGTCACACCAAGATTAGGAGCTGTTGGGAAGCGAGAGGGGAAGGATATCCATGGAGCAGTGGTGAGCAGGGAGCAGGCTTGGCTTCACAGGCAGCTCTGCAAAGCGCCATAGGGTGCTGCTGCCAGGCAGGCTTTCCTGGGAGCACCTCCTGCCTCCCCGCCAGCTCGGGCCTGGGGAGGTGCAGCAGGCTGTGCCTGTGGTGGTGCCACCTCCTCTGTCCTGCACGCGGGGAGGCTGAGCACGAGCAGGGAGCTCCGTGCACACGCTCTCCCAGAGCTGAGCTAATAGAGCCTGACAGGGGGTGCCAGGTTTTCAAGACGAAGAAGTCTCCTGGGGTGTTACCAATCCCCTGGAGGTGCCATTAGCTCATGATAACCACACCTTTGAAATTGTTTTATTGCTTTAATAATGTGGTGCTGATGGAAAATGGGGAACATGCCACATTTATTATTTATGCCGGTAAAAGATGAAAGTTAGCAATTAGAAGCTTTAAACCACAGGTTCAGCAGAACTGCGTGACTTGCATTTATTCACTTTCAGAGTACCCATCCCAGCTCGGGAATGCCCACGGTGCCCAGGTTCGTTTGGTCGGGCTGCCAACAGAAAGCTCTGCAGAATGGCAGGCCGGCACAATTAATGCTGCAAGGCAGATATGCATCTCAGCTGCGAGGATGGGCGGAGATTTCCTGATGGGAGCTGTTGGAAGTGGAACTGTGCTTTATGATATCCGAGCTAATCTTGTGCTATGATAATTCTGTCTTACTAAAGAGCTTGCAGCCACTCTGTGCGGCGCAGTCATGCTGTGGCAGCTGCTGTGTGCATCTGATCCAAACTTGCTGCTTCCCCACACATTTAATTGGTAAAATGTCCTCCTGTTTTTTATAAAAAGAAAGCATGGGAAGGGAGCAGGATCTCGGTCCCCAGGACTGCAGCCGGGGTGTCTCTGCTGCCACACAGCTGGATATCGCTCTCTATCAGCTCAAGGCGAGGTGGAGAGGACGCATGCTGTACTGCATGCATTGTGACATCTACACCTGGAGGGAGCAGATCTGCTGAAATAAAAGCAGCCCATGCAGCTCATGGCAGAGTTCAACCTCGAGCCTTTCGGAGCTGTGGCACCAAGGGGTGATCCCGAGTGCCAGGGAGAGGGACTGTGGCGCCACAGCGAATCTGAAGGAGGAAAGTTGGGCTTATTGTAAAAGAAACTTGCCAAGAATGCGCATGGCCCCGCTTCAGACTGTAATGGAAGCTATTTCACTAATCTGCCTTGCAGCCCACTTTCTCATTCTGTGTGATCTGTCAGTGAGGGTGCAAGCTTGTTTGATCGCTTCACCTTAGGATCAAACGAGCAGAGAGCTGGCTGGGTGTTTTATCTGCAGCTGGCAGAAATGGGAGGTGAGGGAAAGCAAACGAGTGAATTTTTATTAAAAATACAGAGATTAATACACCCAAATTTAATTGGAATTGCGCAAGCAGGCGAGAGGTGTCAAGATCTGAGTTCGTGCATAGATTATGTGGCTGTCCTATGCTCTGCATGCTGAGCAACTGTGGCATAACTGCCTCAGCCTCGTACTTTGGTCCATGCTAAGAACCTTCACGCTGCTTACCGCTACCGTACATCCTTATTTCTTCCCCATTTCTGCCCTTTGTCTCATTGCACCACTCCCACAGAAAGGCTGCGTGGGTTAGAAATGCTGCAGGGATCTCCTGCGTGGCCTGGCTTCCCCTGAGCTCCACCAGCCCACCAGCCCCAGCAGCACACCGCCGTTCCGTGCCCTCCCTGCAGCCCGGAGCAGTGCTGCAGCCTCCCTGCAGGCCCTGAGCCCGGCGCTGGGAGCAGCGTGCTGTGAAGGGAAAAGGCTTCTGGCTCTTCTCACGTGTGTCTGGGGCAGAAAGGAGGTGTAGTTTAGATTAGAGCGCTGCGGCTTTTTCCGTGTTTATCAGTGTAGGAGTTCTGCTCCCTGTAGCGTAACAGCCTCAAGTTCTTTTAAACCCTGACATCAATATGTGGCGATAAGATAACGCTGGTTATCCTGTACCAGTTGCTCTAGATAAGATAAACCCTTTTATGCTTGAAAACAGGACTCAAAGTTTCTCAGTGTTTTCTTTCCCTTTTAATTTAGCAAACTCCAGAAACATTTTATTTCTAAGGGAGTGGTATTTATAAGAGCAGATAAAAATAGTGCGTATCATAAATAAGACTTTGCAAAGTTGCCCAGGGAACATTAAACATTTTCTTCCAAAGATTAAAAAGAAAGGATCTGGTAGGGGGCAGACCTCGGCGTCTTAAAAAAATCATTGCCTTAATTATAAGCTACAGTTACTCCAAGTCAACGTTGTGCCTGCACGTATTTTGTCAGATATTTCAGCAGCAGTGGACGTCTTAATTAATGTGAAACCACTTCTGCAGAAGTGTTGTTTGGGATCGCAGTGTGGGGGATGTGCACTTTGCATGTGGTGCTGGGACCACCTCTCTGCAGGAGCCACGCTGGCCACGAACACACAGCGCTGCCTCGCCGAGTGGGGAATGCATCTTCCGAGAACCCGGAGACACGTTTGTTCATTAGCGAGTTACAATTAATAACCGGGCCCTTTATGAAATTTAGCACTTTAATCTTGTTTGTCCCAAACGATTTTGACAATGGAGTAACAGACTCTTCACGTTTTCCGTATAATTAAAATTAATTGAAATGATGTGCATTAGTTGCAATTAAGCTACGCCGCTAAGAGCAGTTGTATCTAATTGCTGTGATTACGTAGGCTGCACAGAAGCTCAAGTAACGGAGCGGAGTTACTGTGACAGAGGGCCCGGCTGCGTGAGTGGGGGCTGCGTGGGGCTGCAGGGCTGTGCTGCTGACCGGGCCGCCTGGGCTGCCCCTGCCCTTACGGCGTGTTGTGGGTAGTGATGTGGGGCCATAAGGGTCTGGCTGAGGTCGCTTTGGATGCCATAACCATGCAATCACCTTTTTTGTGCTCTGCGCTTTCCTGGGTTGCTTCTTCAAAGTGCAGCTCTGATTGTGGATTTCCTGCATCTATAATGCATGGTTTGGGGAATAACAAGTCCCTTCTATTATTTTGTTTTTGTTTCTGCTTTTCAGTACCTTGTGAATGTTGAGCTTCATTGCATGGAAACCCCGGGAGAGAGTTGTTTGCAGGCTTTTTGGGATGGGAATAAAGCCGAAGGTTTCAGCTGATGCTGCTGCCAGCTGCCCTCCCTGCCTGCGGCACGATGTCCTGTCCTGCCCATGTCAGAGAAATGGCTGCTCCAGCAAGGCTCGCCCTTCACAGCACAGGGGAGCGGGAGGGATGAGGTCTGGCCTTGCCAGCTGTCCATGTGCCCACACCACAAATAAAGCAAAATGGCCCCACTGAAGCATCTGTGTGGTTCATGCGCAGCAGCGCAAATGTAAAACCCTGTGCTCGATGCACGGCTGGCAAGAAAGAATGGCAGACCAACTGAATTTCCCTCGGAGTGCACAGGGAATGACTGACAGGGCTTCCAAACAAAGCCCCTCCCCCCCCCGGAATTTACAGCACACGGAAACCCTCCTGTTAATTAACACGGGACTGTGCTCTGAGCAAGTGACTTGTGCAGTAATCCTCCCACACTACAGCTCTCCCTATCCTGGGGAAGCTCTGCTGAACAAGCTCTTCTTGTTCCCATTCTCCAAGCAGTCCCTGTGGGGACACAACCTCTGGGCACTCAGCTTGGGCAGGGCCTGTTGCTGTGCCTGTGTGCCCTGCAGGACATCCCAGCAGCGTACTTCGTGTAGCTGTGGCCTCTCAGGGCAGGCTCCTCCAGCGGCCATCAGCATTAGCAACAGAATTGCGAGAAAAAGCACATTCTTCACACAAAGGTATCAATGAGTGCCCCTCTTCTATCCAATCTATGTGACGGCCACCCGCTCAGCCCTGCCATGCTTTGTGGATGAGGTCAGGTAAGGCGCTGTGGTGACCACAGGGCGCTGTGTGCCAGCACTAATGGAGCTGCACTGACATTCCTGCAGCAGCAAAGCAGAGACTGGAGAACCCCTCCAGACAGACAGACCGCGGTGTTGGCTGTGGCTTGGGGGGTGCAGGGAAGTGAGAGAAACCATTAACGTGTTGCAGCATTAGTCACGAGCCTGGGGAGCTGTTACAGCAAATAAAAAACCCACACAATTTAGCCAAGGGAATTCAGCCAAAAGAAGTCTAAGTTTCTTTTTCTTCTTCTTCTTTTTTTTTTTTTTTTTCAACATAATAACTTTTTACTCCATTTAACCTCCAGTTCAACCATCTGAGCAGATAATAGAAAAGTACAGCGAGAGCAGGAATAGCCACAACTGAATGGGAAGGAGAAAGTGCTCAGAAGCATGCAGGCATGTTCATGAGTGACTCATCCAGACAGCGGAGCAAAGGGGAGGCAGGTTGGCCAGGACAGAGCCTGGGCTCCGCAGGGAGCCTGCCTGCACCTCCCCCCGGCAGCGATGCCATGCAGCTCCAGCTCCGTGTGCAAACACGAGGCACCGAGGCGCTGTACTGCAGCAAAGGTGCAGCTCTTGCCATTGCCTGCTCAGGTTCCACCACAAGGAAAGGCAGCTGCTCAGCAGAGCTGAATTATTGCTAGTCAGGCTTCCTATTAACCATGTATCTCCTGTCTTCCACATGATGCTCCTTCATCCTCCCCAGAACATGAAACCATCCTCAGAGTAATCGAGGAGCCACAGCTCCTGGCAGGAAGTGCTGAGCCGCCCTCCAGAAGTCCTCCCTGCGTTGTTTGGAATGGCGCTCTGAGAGCTTTGTAACATTCAGCCAAAAACAATGGCAGCAAGTAAGAATAACAGCACAGGTCAAACCGAGGCTAAGCTCTATGCGAATCATAGGGCAATATTTTCTCTCTGCATACCAAGACACCATCAGCCCACAAGAAGGGCGACACACAGGGGATGGCAGCAGCCCCCAACCTGCGGGCTTCCGAGAGCACTCATCGGTGTGGGAAGCCAAGCACTGGCTCAGCAACAGGGCTGCTGCCAGTCAGGAATTCCACGGCTTGGGAGATGTGCGCCCCATCAGTGGGCATCCTGGGGCTGCAGAGGGCATGTGGGGTAGGACGGGATGGGGCTGCAGAGCAGAAGGCAGCTGCCAGCTGCCAGCAGGGCTCGCTGGCTGGAGGAAGGCTCCCCAGGGCCACCTCCTCCCCTCGCCAGGCACGCTTGGTTTCACGGGGCTCGAGACATGGGCAAGTCTCAGGAAATAAATGTTTTAAGTCTCTCATTTTATTGCCTGCAAAATAGCAGGAGGCTTTCAAAGCAACAGCAAATCTTGCTAAAAAAAAAAAAAAGTAGAGAAAATAAGAAATGTTTTCTGTCTCAGATCCAGCCCTTTTCACCTCAACTTTCCATCATGGTACATAAAACTTCTGTATATTCTGGCACTGCAGAGAAATAGCTTTTCCCCTCTTCTCTCCTTGCACAGCCCGGGAGCTCTGAGTGAGCTTTAAAAGAGTTTTGCACAAACACAGAATGGCCAAATAATAGAGCAAGAAAACAGCATTAAACTTAGTAGACAATCAACTTTATTCTGTGCACAGCAGCTAGTTTCTCCCGCTCTCAGCAGAAATAAAAATTTACAAGTGCTCTGGGAAAGCATTAAAAACCAAACACGTCCAGACAAAGTCTGGTGTGAACCGCTTGGAAATAGATCTGTGCATCACTTCAAGGCTCATTCCAGGCGTGCTGGTGCTGCCCAAAGCAAATACACCACGAGTGGTCAGGGCAGGGCCTGAGGGCTGTGCTCACCTCCAGCCACACACGTACTCAGGAAAGCCAGGTCTCTTCTGGAAACCTTCTTACCAGGGGCCCTTTTGGCATCCCTGCCACACGTGGCCACAGAGAGATACCGACATGTTTGGGAGAGTGGATCCTCACTGAACCGGGAGGAAAAACTCAGCTATTAAAGAGGAGGGATCAAAGACAGGAGGATCGGACACACTCGCAGGCACACGCACCGGCCCCTTCCGTAGGGAGCACATTAGGTTTGCAGTACCCCCTTATTGCACTGACTGCCATCTTCCAAGCATAGCAAATAACATTTTCATAAAGCACCGCTTTTAATCAAGCACAGCCTCGCTGTCCCCAGAGGAGCTATCTGGAGCCTCTCTTCTCTCTGCTGCTCCTCTCTGCCCCCTTTTAACTCCCCTCCCCAGAGGTCGGTGCCTGCAGCGAGGAGGGCTCAATGGGCTCCCTTTGGAGCTCATTAGCACAGCTCCATCACAGGGCACCACGGACCCGGCTGTCGTGTGGCAATGCACCGACAACCCCAGTGCTGATGGGGAGCACAGCGTGATGCCTGCCTGTACAGCCCCTGTGTGCAGGGCCCGTGGGGGTGCTGGGTGGGGGGGGGTCTGCGGGCCCTGTACTTACACAGGGTGTGAGAAACAGTACTGCAGCAATGCAGACCTCTCCCAGCTCCAACACTGGGTAAGGCCGACCCGGTGCCTGTGGCTGTTCTGGGCAGAACCCATGGGATCCAAATCTCAGAGCACAGGAGATGATGGGGAATGCAGAAGACTTGAGCTCTCAGGTACAAAGGATTCATTATGGCGTTTCTCAGGCTGTGCTGATGAGAGGAATCGCTCCTCACCGATGAGAAATGCTGCACCTTCTTGTCAGGGAGAACACAGCTCTGTCCCCTTCCCATTTAATAATGCACAATTTATCAGGCTAAATTGGTGAGCGCAGCAGTGAGCGATTCAAATCAACTTCAGCAGCTACGAGCAATCACACACACTTGAAGAAACCTACTTACACCACTGTCTGCACAGCCCGCGGAAAGCCGCTCTGAATGCAAGGCAGCAGCCTGTTAATGCTTGAGAAAACCCATTTAAATGCACCTCTAATGGCTGACTGGGACTTCTACAATGGAAAGGAGAGATCCTTCCTTCAGGCCGGGCGCCTCCAGCCCCGCTCTCTTGTTGCCTGCGGGAAGGAAACCGCAGGACTCCAACCAGGACATTGGCCTTACCCTGAGGGCTTTGCAGCTCCCACAGCACCCTCGGCTCAGGGCGTGCTCCGGCTGTGGGCAGTGGCACAGCCGTGGGTGGCCGTGTGGCCGTGGGCCCCCACAGCGGCTGTGGGGCCGGGAGGGCCGTGGGTGCCTCGGGAGAATGAGGCCTGTCCTCCCATCCCGCTTTGTAGCAGCCACTGCTGCGCGGAGATAAAAGCTTTTGTTTGCCTTTTCTTTCCTACATTCCTAATCTCCCTCCGTGCTGGGCTCCCCCATCGTCCATCAAGCACTTTTAATCTCTAATTGCATATGACGGATGAGCCCGAGCTCCGCACACAGCGTTGCCAAGAACCGCTTTGTCAGAGCCTGCGCTCGCTCCTTAGGCCAGTCATAACACACGGCAGGACCATTAAGGGTTTATAGTTTGTATACATAACACCCTCGGAGTACCAGAGGGTGGTTTATCCAAACAGAAAAGAATTGAGATGAATGAATGCAGAAATGACTTTTGGCCAGGAAATACTTTAATTTTAATTAGGGGGGAAGGGGGCGAGGGAGGAATGAAGAGGCTTTCTTCTCTCACAGAAGACAAGACTAATGAGTTTACAGCTGCAGGCGCTGACCTTGGAGCATCCCGTATAATGCGAGCGCTGAAATGTTTGGATGTGATGTTCGACCCGATAACCTCGCTTCTCAAAGGCAGAAATAAAGGGAAGGTCTGAATGGGGAGGGATTCATTGCATGGGGATGTACGCACGTATTTATTTATTTTTCCCCTCTCCGTCCCCATTTGGCTGCCTCTGGTGACACAGCCGTTCACCCGGCTGTCCAGTTTATTTGCACGGCCACCATCTATTCTGAAGAGAGACCAGCCAACCACCGCGGCGTTCCCACAGCCCACTTCCCCCACACCCAGAGCCTCTCTGGCCCTGCAGGGGGAGGAGTGGGCTCCAGGCAGCGCCCCTGGGGAGCCCCGGCCTGACCCCATTGAGGAGCTGCAGCTCCCGCCCTCCATTGGGCTCCATGTGCCGGATGGGGCTGTGCAGCAGCTCGGCACTGCGCCGCACCGCTCGGCAGCCAGGCGGGCTGGAACCGCAGCGCACCTTAACAGAGCAAAACAGCATCGGTGTTCCCTATTAGAAGTATTTTTATGATGATGATGATGATGATGATGAATATTGTACAAGGGCTGTGATTTTCTCCTGCCTCACTCCAACATCTCACAAAATAAACAGTTGCTGTATTATCCCCTTGTAAATGAGACCACAGGATTGTAAACTTTAATTTGTTACTTTTGGCTGCTCGCAGGTTTGGCAGACAATTAAACCAATTCATTAGTTCACAGAGGCACATTTTTGGCCATGTCTGGCTGTGTGAAGTCATCCAGTGAGCACACCGGCTGCAGGGCGCACAGAACCCATTCCGGAGAGCTCGGAAGAGTTCGATTGGTGAAACTCCTCAGGACATGGTAGAAAAAACGAGCTCTTGAGCAGACAGACCTGGCGCGGTGTGACCCCGGAGCCGTCCTCACACTCGGATTGCCTCCTCGGACGGCTGAGCTGTGTCGGTGCTTTCTGACGCACGGCCTGCACGGCCCACGAGAGCAGCGCGGGCTTTGGCCTCCTCAGGGCTACCAGCTGAGAATTCAGCTATGCCTTTCTTAATTTAAAATAGAAGCTGTAGCCACTTGCTTTACTGTACCAGCTCTTCTGTCCAAAGGGGCTTAGTGCAAACCAGCTGCAGGTTGGATTCTTGTCAGTTTTTCACACCTTGTTGTATCTCAGAAATCCACTAAACAAACCAGAAATCTGGAGCCATCTTTGTTTTGCTCTTTGTTCTCTCTGCAGTGCTTATAGAAGACCTCAGCTCTGCCAGCTGAGGAACCATCAACACGACCAGGCACATGGGCAGGCAGGTGGTCGTCAGTGGTGTGTGCTGCTGCTTGTGCATTGCCATAGGGCAGGAGATTGGCTCGTGTGCTTCTCTGAGAGCCCTCTGGGGCTGACAGACAGCTCACGGCTTCCTGTGCCCTGATGGGTTTGGTGGGAAGCTGCACAGCAGTGGCTGAATGCATCCTTAAGAGCAGGCGGGATGTTGGCAGCTTGTGGTTCATTGTGGTGAGATGCTGAGAGTGACACAGATCCCAGAAAGGAACCTACCATGCTTTCGGTCAGTTTTCTTCCATCTTTTTTTTTTTTCCATTCATTGAGTCATTAAGGAGACAATGAAATCCTCTCACCCTCTGTGCAGGGCACTGCATCAGCCCTGTGTTGGCAGAGGAGCCCCGGGTACCCCTGTGTCGATGCTCTGTTCCTCTAACTCAGGTCACCCACAGCTAACCCCAAATATTGATCCGTAAATGCAGGAATGGGAATTCCCAGGTGCTTATTTTAGGCAATAAAACTTGCTATCTAAGGAACCAGAAGATCCTTTTGTCAAAAACAAGCAAAGGAACAAACCAGAACAGTACGTTTTAACAAATCATCTGAAGATTCATTACAGACCGTTTCCTGCACCCCACGATCTCCCGGGTATTCCTGTTCCAATGGCCGGCCCGTACCTGGCAGCTGAAGGGAGATGTGCACATCACACCCCCAGCAGCACACTGCTCACAGCAGTGCAAGAGCTGCCATCCCTCAGTTCTCTCCTGAGCATGCTTGTAAGCAGAGGCTGCCTGAGGCACTTCGCAAATCCCATCCTTTGTCCCACCATCATTCGCTTGCTGTGACCCCCCCCAGTTGTCAACGACTGAGGGAAGTCCCTCAGGAGAAGTCTGAAAGTACAATAAAAATGGTAAGAAGGGCACAGAATGAAAGCTCAACGGCAGTAGAAATGCATAAACCCCAGGAAGTTCTGCTACAGTCCTTTTGAACAGAAGAAGGCTCAGCTGGGGTAGCTTAAAGGAATAGGGCCGAATTAATTAGTTTCTCTGTTTAGGTAATAATACCATTAATCATGATGAACCGTTTTGTGAGAAGGCGGATACTCAGCCCAGCGGAATCCCACTGCGGTGCAGCGTTACTGATGGTCATCCTCTGAAAGTGTAAGAGCAACGCCTCCTAATACAGCAAATGGCAAACCACCGACATGCTTTTAATATTCAGACTGCCACATCATGATGAATTCCTCTGGCACCGCTGCGGCTGCAATAAGCAATCCTTCAGGAATGCCACGGCGGCACGGCATTGATTTAATGCTTGCTTTCCAAACCTTGCATGGGCCGAATGCTTCCACGGGGCACAGCCCACGCTCAGATTTGCTGCAGCATGCACTGACAGCCTGTGCTGGGACGAGGCAGCTATGGACTCTTTGTAATAGAGGTTAGGGAGGCTGATTTGGTCAGGTCTGCCTTAGAGGTGATGTCAAGCATGATGGCGTATTGGACAATGGCAGAGGGGGAGAGTTACAGCCCTGCCGGCAGCATGACTAATGTCTTTACGTCGACTGCAGCACACTTTGCACTTCCACCATGTGTTGTACGTTCCTCCAATTTCAGCTGGGAGAGCAGGTGCTGATTTTTAATGCCTATTTTGTCTTAAGCCTCCTTTCATCACATTCAGGACCCCGCTATTTTATTTCATTTTATTTTTTATGCCCGGTGATTTAGTCACACACAGACTAAAGAACAGAAGCCGTAACATGCTGTTGAAGTGCAGTCGCCCACTGCTGAATCAGCCCCTGAGGGCTGCAGGGCTCGGAGCGCCTCTCCATGCCCCATAGATGTCTGCTCTCAGCCTACGGGAAGAGCTGAGGGAGCAAATGGAGATACACGTGAGAGCAGCTCCAGGCTGTGGCCCTCCCACAGTCACTGGCCCTTCTTTTCCATCCTTTCCCCCCTTTGCATGGGGAGCAGAGACCCACAGACCAAACTCAGCCCCAATCCCAGCACCAGCCCTGGCTCCGAGCCGCCATCGCCGACCATCGGCCTCCGTTGGGCAGCACCAGCCACTGCACACAAACACACCACCGCCTGTTTCATCCAAAATCAATGTTGTATTTATCTTCATTGATCTACAAGGAAACTGAATGTTTAAAATTACAGGGGGTGCAGGGGGGAGGATGGGGAAGGGGGGGGAAACAAGAGTTACAGAGCCAAGAAAATAGTAGCGGATGGCTGAATTAACTAGAGAGAAAAAGCCCAGGATATATAAAACATGGACACTGAAAAATAAAATAAGGGAGGGGGGATGGTACAGCAAGTAAAACATGGCAAAATTTACATATGGATGAAAAGTAAAATTGGAAATAAAAAATAAATCATGCCAAAAAGCAGTTCAAGGCAGAACCACACTGAAACAAACATTTGCTTATGGTCTTCATGTACTATAGATAATATATCAGAATTTCTTTTTTTTTTTAATCAACCATTAGACTTTTTTTTTTTTTTTTGCACTCCTAAAATTCTACTTTGTCTTGTATACAGATTCCAATAAGAACACTGCACAATTAGCACAAGGGGTCCACGGAAAATTGTCCTTGCTTGCCAGCGATCCTGCCCACAACACAAAAAAAGAGAAAAAAAAAGGAAAAAAAAAATAAGGAAAGGGTCTGCCGCATGGTACTGTGCCAGTTCCATCTGCTTCTGCCAGCCTGAAGAGTAGGAAACCAGAATGCCCTTCCAGGAGCGTGTCTCTCTTCCCTCGCCAAACTGTCCCTTGTGTTTGTACAAAAAAATCCAGTCTCTTTCTTTGTGAAACACAACAAGCCGCCCGCTTCCTGCTCACATGCCGCTGCCATCGGTCTCCGTAGTTGCGAGTTGGTTGTTTTTGGGTTGTTTGTTTTTGAACCTTCCTCCCCCCAGCATCCACTACGACCTGCCTCCAGGTTCTTGCATAGTTGAAGTATATATGCCGTACGTAGCGCTCTGAGTGTGAATTTCTGACTGTGACGAGAGTATGAGTTGTAACCATGTTAACAAATAACCAGAGTGGTTCTAGAAACCATTTTTATAAAGTCTACCTATGTTAAGAATTTAATATTGGTGTACATTTATATTAACAGAATATTTACAGTTTGTTTTCTGTTTTTTGTTGTTTTTCTTTTGTTTAAAACAAGAAGTCAAAAAAAATTCCTCTTAAATTTCTGCATAATATAATAAGGCAAAAAACAAACAGTTTTGTACATTATTATTATTATTAATATTTTAATATATATCTGTAACTTCGGTTCCAAAGTACCAAGGTAAGTGATCGATGGGCCTCAGAAGGGAACCTCACAGTGGACTGTAAAACTACAGTATTTCCATAAATAATACTTTTAAGAAACCCTGGGTATTTTTTCTTAAGGATCTGAGGCCTTTAAAATGCAAATTTAACTAAAAGCAAAAGCAAAATTTCTTCTTTTTTTTTTTTTCCTAAGTGAATAAAGAGCACAAAATTAAAAAAAATACAAATCCATTAAAAATGTTTCTCACATTTGGGAAAAAATGTACAAACTTCTTCTTTTTAACTTTTTTTTTTTTTTTTTTTTTTTTTTAGCACAGAAACAAAAAACAAAACCAAAAATCAATACCTATATATTAAATTCCCATTCTCAGCAACCTTCTTGTTGGAAAGTCTGCACCCCTGACCCCATTATTTATGGAAATGTGCTTAACTTCTACAAATTTTACATTAAAAAAAAAAAAAAAAAGTTTACAGCAGTGCATTTTGTAAAAGGTTTTTTGTGGTTTTTTTTGTTGTTTTTTTTTCTGTTTGTTGTTTTTTTTTTTCCTTTGTTTTTTTTTTTTCTTCTTCTTTTTTTTTTCCCCGTTTGCTTTATATACAGGAGGGTTTAAAATTCTGTGTGGGGGACTATCGGGCCTCTACTTCTTTGGGGTTCCTAGAGGGGGAGTAGTCCCTGGACTCTGAGTTAGTGAGCGGAGTAGTCCTGCGGGGGGAGGCAGGCCGGGTGCTGCTCGCTGGCACGAGGGGCGGCGGGGCGCTCAGCGCCGCGGTCGGAGGGTTCCTGTTCAGAATCCCGTTGTGCATGGCAGTGGATGGACTCAGTCTGGGGTAATGCATCCCGCTCAAATGAGGCATGAAGGATGGCACGTGTGCCAGGTGACTTTCGATAGGGGACGAGTGCAAGTGGTGCATTCTGGCACGCTCAAGTTCTTCCCGTAAGTGCAAGCGCTCTCTTTCCTCCACTTGCCGCAACCGCTCCTGCTCTCGGCGCGCTTCCAGAAGGTTCTCGTGGTTGTAGTCGTGTGGCTCCCTGTCTCTGTACGAACGCTCGTGGTCATAAAACCCGGAGGTGGTAGGGAACCTGTGGATGGGATCCGTCCGGAGCTGGAAGTCCATTCGACGGTGCAGGTCCAAGCTCCGGTGGTAGGCATCTCGCAACGGGTCCCTCATTGGGTCCCAAGAAAATCCGGGATGTGGCAGCCTCTCTCTTCCTGACAAAGGATTCATGCCGATGAGCGGGGTCATCATCCTGCTGCGGTCCAGCACATTCATGTTGTTCATCTGGTGCACGCTGCCCATGGAGATAGGCATGGAGGCTGCCATCGAGGGAGGCAATGATAATCCGTGCAAAGTAGGAGGCGGGGGATGCTCCACTGATCGGGAGTGCTGTGAAGGCTCAGAGCCCACCACCAGCACATCGCTGTCTTCCTTCCTCTCCTCTTTGACCTTGATGTCATTCTTAATCTTCTGGAGGTCACTGGGAAGCTCTGTCTTTCTCTCCATGTCCTTGCTCATTAGATTGGTAAGCTTCAAGCTCTCACTTAGTGCAGGTTTGCTGTATGGGGATACAGACTGGATTACTGGCTTTGTGTTGTCCTCAGAGGGTCTCTTATCATGGCTTGGAGTTTCCTTCACTGGGGAACGGCTCTCTTTAATCTTGTGTTCTGCTATGGGCGGCTCTCTCAGCCGGTCAGGGTGCTCTCGCTCGGGCTCTTTGGACCTTTCCCTCTCAGCGAGGCTCACCTGCCTGATGGGATCACTGGAGGTTTGGCTGTTGCTGCGGATGAGATTGCTAATCTGATGCGTCACTGGAGCTGATGCCGGTGAGGATCTGTTTGAATGTCTGTTTTTATCCATGAGGTCTCTGTAAAAAAAGTGCAGACACATCCTTGGGTTTGTGCAAACAAAGATACACGTGATACTAGACATGCATAGCACTGTGCCTAGCTGCACCATGTTAGATTGCTCAGAAAACGATTTGAAAAGCTCTGCTGGCATCAGCTACAGCTGTGGAATTCCCTGCAAGGGACGAACTACCTGCCTTCAGGTAGTTCACAAGGCTAGTTCACTGTTCACTAAGAAATGAAGGAAAGAAGTACAATTGGTTTATTGTTTTTTAAAGAAGGTGGTTATTGTGTGCACACAACTCCTGCTGCCAGACAATGATTTCCTTGGCTGCAACTTTCTTTACAGTGTGGATCCTTTCCTAGAGCGTGGATCTAGGCACACAAAACAGAGCTGTTCTGGAAACCTATGGAAAAGCATGCAGGTCCTTCATGAGACAGTCTCAACAACTAGAAGCAGCTACAAGATGATGATTATTTTTCTGTGGAACTGCAGTGAAGTGTGTGCTGCTGGCATTCTGTCAGTTAAGGAAAACATCCCTGCATAGGCCAAGAAAAGGAATGAGTGCCTGCAATGAGGAGCAAGGGGTTTGAGGAGAACGTCCATTGTGTAGATGAAGCAGCAAGAATGGGATTTATATTTCTGCCTCTGAGCAAGCTGAATAGTTGCACTTATTCCCATGTCCTTAAGTGAATAAATAATGCCACCTTTTAGAAGCATTTTGCTCTGAATGACAGATACTTTAAATGCAGAGTATGATGGTGTGACTGAGAGAAGTGTGTTATGCTGGAGGGGCTCAGTGATGCCTTCCTTTTGTGCTGAGTTTGTGTTTGAGAGCTGAAAGGCCAGAGTGCTGAGAACTGGAGGTGTTTGGGGTAGTTCAGTATTTATCCTTCATGGTTACAGTTGCTAACCCAGATTTCTCTCTCTGTGGTAGTCCTGATTGCTGGTCAGGGATATAGGTTATTAAAACCATGTCCAAACATGGATGCTGGGGACAGCTTAGGCTGAATTAATAGAAACGTAATAGAGATGTTAACCCCTGTGTGAACACTCTTGAGAGTGAAGTAACCTTGGTTTAGAAATGATTTATGCTAAAGCCATTCCTATCTGAATGACTACTCATACAAGGGTGTCAGACAGTTTAACACTGAAAGCAAGATGATTCTCAGTCTATTGCTTCTATATAATCTTGTTCACAGGCACTGCCTGAAGAGCTCATTAAAAGCACTCCAGGCAAACTGCAAAACCCCTATCAGCAGTCAAATGCACACATCTAAGGCTTGCAGGCTTCTACTGCCCACAAAGAAATAGACTGTTGGAGACAGCCAGTGTCTGAAATATAAAGAACTTCAAAATCAAAATGTAAAGCTTCAGAATTATAAAGCTGGAAGCTAATGACGTATCTATAGCTCAGGTGATACAGTTCTGTCATCGTTAGTAAGGGTTTGCCTACAGTGTAATTTTTTAAAATCACTTTTACTAATGAATTCATGCATACTACTCCAGATACAGACATTTGCATTTTTATCTCGTTAACGTCCAGCTAACACTTGAGTTTATCAGTGTACCTTCAACGAGAGCTACGACTGTTTACAAAGGACCCATCACAACACCACTTCCACCCTTTCAGAATCTGTGGCACTGCTAAAGGAGGCTGCTGAAAATGGTCAAGTACCCCTGAAAGCACTGACATGCTCACTTTCCCAAGCTGGCACTTTTTAGTAACCCGCTAGCAGGGAAGGAAAGATGAGCCTACTGTATTTCCACAGAGGACAAAACCTAAAAGGCAGAGGTTTCTTTTGTGCCATTAGTACTTACACTTATCTGGGGGACACGGCTATCTGCTGCTTCAGAGACAATCAATGTTTTGCTCTGAAGGTGATTTTACGCTGGGAGCTGACAGTGAAGGAAAAATGAGAAAAAATACAGAGGGACAAGAGAACTGGAATAAACGGCTCAAAAGCACACACTGCTCACCTCTCTTTGTCTCTGTCATCTTTACTCAGAGAAAGATCCCTCTTCTCGGGCTCCCGCTCCCTGTCTCTGTCATGGTTTGTCACCGAGGAACTTCGCTCGGAATCGCTCGGCTTGGGCCACTGCGGAGGTGTTGGGAAGGACGGCGGGGTCCGATGGAGTCTGTTCCACGGCTCATGGGGATTGTTGAAATTCTGCAGGTTTGGGCCGTCTTTATGAGTAAAAATGTTGTTGTGAGCTAGAATAATGGTGGGGGAGGAGGAAGAGTTAAAGATAATTCAAACCAAATCATTGCAAATGCATTTTGCACAAGACAAAGCAAAACCAGAGCTGTCCCTTCAAGACTTCTTAATGTGGAGTTCATGGCAAGGGGGAGCTGCTAGCAGGGGGTGTCAGAGATACCTCCGGCACTGGCCAAAGACCCACCAGCACTTTTAAGGCCACTGGTGGAGGAAGCTTTAGCTATGTACGTCCAAATAACTCAGAGATGTCTTATGAAAACGCCCAGCTCCTTTTCGGCCCCCCCCACCCCTGCAAAGGTTCCAGCATAAAAGCAATACTCTTCCTCAGCTCCTCTCACTGGCAGAAACTTTGACTTCTGGGTAGTTACAAGCAATCAGCCGCCTGCAGCTGAGTATTCAAGGACTTTTTGTTAAAGAAACCAGACTATTTGGTGGTACATCTGTATGTGTATAAAAACAGAGCTTGGCTGCAGGTTTTTTAGAACAGTCACATGATTTTCCTCCATCAATCTTCAACTGATTCCTGTCACACCATGAGACGCATAAGCATGCTCTCTTATGTGTGGCTCTCAAGCATGTCTTGCCTACAGATAACATGTTTTTGAAGTACAACCATTTTATACAGGTAATTTAAACTTCAGATATTGGTTACAGAGAAAGTCTACACTTTGAATTAGGAGAAGTATCAGTAGCCGTCCCGCTGTCCATCTCCACTGTTGAAGGGTGCTATCTTAGATGTCCATGGTGTGCCAGAGCTCAGCAGGTCAAGCAGCTCCAGCACCCCTAGGAACACACAAGGCAGCAGCCTTCAGCAGTGAGGAGACACAGGGCACAGCTACTGATGTCTGTGACATGCAGAAAAGCTCCCACCGCAGAGACCTGGAAATCTTAGGTGCAGTGTTTTCAGATAGGAGAATGGAGGTTAGGAAATAAACTTCTTTAAAAACTACCACCAGCTGCTGTAAATATTAGCATGTGGCTTTTCTGGAAGGGATGTTTGTCTGCAGTAACCCAGCCAGTACTTACTCAGAGCATGACTGCCTAATCCTCCAAAGGCATTGCTGCCTAAGTTCCCAAGGCCGCTGAAGGTGCTTGACCTGCTAAATGGATCTGGAAAGGCAAACAGGGATTTAGCAGGCATTTAGCCAAGAATGTTGGAGAATGAAATGCACCCCTCCCCTTCTTAACGGTCTGAATCCAAGTAGGATTAGGCCAGACTTTAAGCTGATCCTTCTCATCGCAAGGTTCTTTGCACAGAAAATTCCCAGCATGTTAAAATGGAGAAGGGATTCAGCGCTCACCCTGCAAACAGGTGCTGCAATAAACTTTTGTATGCCAGTCAGAGGGGAGCAAGAAATTAAGTTCTATAGCTGCAATTAAGGTGGCTGTTGCTAAATCGTTAACTCCCCTTCCCTGTCAGCAGTAATACCAGAAGCACTGCAACTGCTCTGGAAGAACATCAGCAGGCTCCTATGTCAGCAGACTGAGGGGGATGCACTGTTTCACTGTCGTTTCTCTATACAACCTTTTGCCCTCTGTAATGGTGCACAGAGACAGTCCTAGGCTAACTGCTATGGACATCCATCCATACGCCAACTAAACATGTGGGTCTGTTCGTGCCCAAATCCTCTCCCGTAACCGCTTCCTTGATCACAGTGGTGGTGGAAATGATAGCATGGCCTTAGCCTTACTGACACTTGTTTTATTTTAAAGTCCTGCTTTTAATTCACCCAAGGCACCCATCACCAAGGGGTTCCTCTCTGAGTGCCCAACTCAGGTTTACACCCTCCAAAGACAGCTGCACATTAAGATCTCACTGCTTTCCTCCTGGTCATCTCGAAACAACTCCTTCTTCTGCCCACTGACCTTCTAGCTGTCTCTTTACAGTATTTAACTTGCCATGTTACAGAAGATGAAGTGCTTCCCATTTCCTCATGGACATCCTTATAGTTAACACATCAAGGCAAACAGCACAAACAGCTTGGAGTTCTGCACCAACAGCTATGCACTAATTTACTTATTTTGAGATATCTGGTCTTGCCCCTCCCCTCACATTTTTTGTAGTTGGTGACCCTGCAGGGATACAATTAGTTTTGACAGGACGTTCAGGAATTGTAAATCTGGGTATTTGCAATGGAAAGAAGTCTGCTGTGTCATGTGGCATGCTGCATTTACTGATTGGATGAGTGTTACTACAACATTAATCAACAGGGCTTGAT
This sequence comes from Gallus gallus, assembly GCF_016699485.2. NCBI lineage: Eukaryota > Metazoa > Chordata > Aves > Galliformes > Phasianidae > Gallus > Gallus gallus. The sequence continues at coordinate 1,582,546 of NC_052546.1, forward strand.
CTTTTATTGGCAATGAGCTGTTTGTGAGCTTTTAAAATGAGGAAATTTGAAAAAAATCAAGCTCTACTTACTGCCAATTAGGAAACTGAAAGACTGGCAAGATGTGCAGAACAGCCATTTGCCAGGAACTGTTCAGTGAACCTTAATAAAGTACATAGCCAAGAACTTTCATAGGTGAGAAAGGGTATGGGAGGAGCCCATGTCAAACTTGTTTGAGGTACCTCTGAAGTAAAACCTCCTGTTTCTCTGGGCACATTTCAACAGCACAGAAGGGCTCCAGAGGTCAGGTTTCAGCTTATGTGCAGTGCTACGCCCTCCCCTCTCAGAGGAGGGGGGTCTGCTAATCCCACTCCTCTCCTGTGGAGATGAGACAGGGCGTGCTGGGAAGCTGGCGTGGGCAGGAGGACTTCCGAGTGAGCTTCTCATCCCCAACACAGTTCTATCCTCTCCCTCTGCTACTGCTACAGTGCCTCAGGCAGAGCCATGCTGAGAGCCAGGACCGGGTCAGAAGTGTAAAGGTGAAGGCAGGGTTTACTTACACTTACCTGCCAAGTGGTTAGTAGGCAGGAAACTGCTGTGATGAGGTGAAGGACCAAAGGGGGTGGTGGCTGGATGCGTCGCACCTGTGAGAACAAGGTCCCTTTTTAGTTCAGTGGCAGGTGACAGAGACCCTGGCCATCAAACTCAAGAACCACAGCCAAAGGTGCAGACAGCAGGGGAAGATCTCAAACAGCAACTGAGTGAAGTAAGGGTGGGATTTCTTTGGGTGCTCTTTGAAGGACTAGGAGGCACTGAGTGCTGCTGCTCACCTGCTGTAATGGGGCAGTGAATCTCTCTGGCTGGTGTTTTCAGTCATCATTTTGTGTTTAGACTAAATAGGGGCAGCCCAGGTTATGGGCCCAGACAGAAGGTGCTTGGAAGTGACTGTGTCTAAATGAAACACCAGTTAATGACAGGTGTGCAGGGAACATCAATCACACCTCTCCCTCGAAAGCCCCATCTATGCTCTCACATCTGTCTCTGCAGCCACAGGCTCTCCCATGGCATTTTTTCCACTCCTAGACACTGCCCATGGCCATGGTGCCACACTGCACTCCAGGAAGGGAACAGCACAGCTTAGCACAGTGCTTTACATTAGGTTGAGGTAAGGTGAAAGAATGGGCTGAAATGAACTAGTCTGTCCTGCTTTCCCAGGTGGACCAAGTACATGCTCAGGTGGGTTCAAAAGGGAAAACCAGAGCAGAAAATAGAAGAATCGCTACTGGTGCAGGCAGAAACACACTGAGCCAAACAGATTTGCAACTGTATCATGTGAAAGCACTGCTGTCCCCTGGCACAGGGATACACGGGTTTTGGAGGAAGATGGATTCCCATATATACTGGAAATGACTGTGTGTTTGGGAATCTCCTGGGCTTGACTTTAGCCCCTTGAGATCCCTTCAGGATGTACCTAAAATCTAATTTTGAATATTTATGTTTCAGATGTATGCACAAAAACCCTCTGCAAATATTTGGGCTGTGACGTCCATTCAGTGCCTCCTCTGCCTGTACTTCTGCCTCAGCAAACAAAGCAGGATTATCAACTATCACAGCTTTCAGTTGCTGCCTGGATGCAGCAACCTGTGCCTCCCTTGCAGAAAGCAAAACATGCCATACTAACTGTCTTGTCTTGTTAGAAACTCATCATTCTGCACAATGACAGAAGCACCACTTTCCAGAGGACAGGATTTTATGGAGGTACTTGTCAGTCCAGGACCTGGCTTTCCTTGGTGCCAGAGCTCAGAGTGCTGTAAAACGCACGTGTGTTCAGATATGAGCAGTCTACAAAGCCTGAGAGGGAGACAGTGCTTCCCATCCCTCACCAGCTTGGGCAGCACAAACCTAAGCAGCCAGAAAATGAGTTGAGGAAACTTAAGAGAGACCACGGGTATGAGACCTGAAGTTATCTATAAACATTCTGACTGCTCCAATGCCTCAAGACAGATGGAGACTGTCATCTTTCTAATCCTTTAAGATTTCAGAAGGTGTATAATGGATGGGAGATTTCTTCAAAGGAGACGGCTTACAAACTCAACTACACAGGCTGATAATAAAAAATCCTCTGGAGAAAGCCAGTAGCAGCATTGCAGGCTGTCAGGTAGTTATTAAATATAGCGTCTGCCAGGCAGCCGAACATCCGTCCTGCAGACAGGTGGCCCTAAGATAACTTATGTCTCCCACAGTAACTAGGCAATGCAGCAGAAGCCATGATTCACATCGACAACACGCTTCTTCGATAAGGTGAAAAGAATGCCTCAGATATTGCAGAGCAAAAGATTTATTCATCCCTATATTACTGCTGCAATGTTTGCTCACTTTGATAGCACTCTTTACCTAGAGTTAATGTGATGGCTGTTGTGAATAACACACTCGTGGACAAGCTGCTGTAAGGTTGCTTCTCTCCAGTAGAAGTTTTTTATTAATTTGCCTTCTTTAATATATCTATTCCACACTGTTCCACTCTTGCTTTTATGAATGGAGAAGCAAGCTGTGCTTATGGTGGAGGGCTGTAAATCAGCTGTGCTTATGCATCCAAGCAGATGCACTAAGTATCTCAGCTCCATACTATCAAAGTATCTTTATAAAGACCAAAATACAGGGAAGTGTTCAACAACATGCAGCTAGAATCAGCAGCAATTGTATGCAGCGGAAGCCTGCATCGAAGGTTTAAGACTTCTCAGCCACAGATAAGGTCTGAAGGACACTGAACCACTACTGGAGTTCCTGAAGGCCACCTGACACACACTCAGAAGTCACCTCCCACTGAGGTTTCAGCTCCATTCAGTTCTGCTGTGTTTTGGCCATACTCGGGACCAAACTCACGGAACACCTCTAACCTCATTCATTTCAACAGTAATGATTCAATACTGCATCATAAAAGCATTACATTTGTTGTCAATGAATTGCAGACATAAGGGGCTGAACTGTACCATATCCATTGTCAGCCCACTGAGAAGGCTGACTTTAGCATCTCCAACAAAGAAGATCAGCAGAAGCCCAGGGGTAGTTTGAGCCCAGGGACAGAACAAAGCCAGCATCTGGCAAATGGGCACCAACATGAAAAGCACCAGTGACCTCCAAAGAGACAACGTCAGAGTTGCAGTCTCCTGTGGTCAGAAACATCAAGAACAGTACACTGAGGCTTACTGAACTTTTGTAATCGGATTAATTGTAATTACTTCTCCAACATATTGGAAAGCAATTTATCTACATAAACAGTAGTTACTTCTACAAAATTCAATGCTATTTTAAGCCTCAGAGATGGCTGCACTTAGAAATATGTAAGGGAATTCTACATTTAAAAAGCAAATGCTTAAAAAATACACCTTCTGTGCTATTTTTCAGTGCCGTTAGTGAAGTCTTCCATTTTACAAAACCCCCAGGTTTCCAGAAAACAAACGCAACTAGATGAGTGGATGAGGTAAGAACACAGCAAACTTAAGAGCAAGAAAGAAACCGGGATCCGTTTCCAATCCTATGCAATGGAAACATTTTCAAGTGTTTTGTCAAAATTGCTTTTTAATATCCCTCCACAGTCTATCAGTGAGGCACATAAGAAGCAGCTGCATAGGCACAACTTCAAGAGCCAACTGCTGCAGCTCAGTGATGCAGAGAGCTCGTGCTGCAGGCTGCCAGCTCTGCTCCCACAGCAGGGCTCACACACCTATCCCCGGTGCCTCCATATCCCCTGAAGCAATCTTGCCCACTTCAGTTTTGGAGGCATACACAGTTGCACAGATACACCTTAAATACAGTGTTTTTTTTTTTCTTTTGGGGGAGGAGACAACAAATGATGAGCTGCCCTTACCTGTGGTAGAAAACAGAGGCCTGGCAAGGTCCTGTGGATAATGGAAGCCTGGAAACACTCCAGGGGCAGGAGGTCTGCTGAACAGGTCAAGTTTACCACCTATCTCGATCTTGTGGGGATCCAGCTGCATTTGCTGCCAAATGATACAAAAACAGTCTCATTATGCATTACCTTTTTTTTTTTTTTTTTTTTTTTTAATGGGAGAAAAAGAAGGGGAGTTGTAGCTTGTTGCTGCTTAGCACTGCCAGACAGAGTTAGTAAGAGTGACAGCAGCATCTCTGGTCACGTACCACAGCCATGCTCTGACAGCATCTATAAGGCCATTTCACTCCACAGCCTCTCAGCTGCCTGCCTCATCCACATGAATAAGGTCTGAAGTGAGCGCTCAGCCCCTCAGCACACACTGGAGCACGCAACATGATACACTGAGCATGCTGCACCGCGGGAGCAGTCAGCAGTCTCAGCCTGACAAAAAATATTCTGAGGGCAGAAAGCTGCCGACAGAAGCCCTGGGAGCTGGGTGACAGACTCGTCTGGTTTGCTTCTCCAGTTTGGAAAGAGAGAGATGTTTTTAGACTGCATCTTTCCTCCAGCCAGCATCACTCAGCATGAAGGTATGGGAAGAGGGATGAAGAAAACTGACTATGAGTCTCATCCAGGGGCTATTATTACCCTTCCCCTACAAAAGCGAGCGTGGCCAGCCCAAGGAACTGCACCTAAGTCAAAAACACGCATGCCTCTTTTGTATTGTCTGAAGAATACAGCTTCAAGATATATTTACTTACTGAGAAAGAAGGACATAACTCTTAGAAGTACTTACTTAATCACTTAATATTCTTCATTAATGGGACAAAACCCTACAGCAGGACCTATGAAAAATACCACTCTACAGAAGTCATGTTATTTCTATCCTGTCTGCCACAGGGAGCTCTGAGCCCAGAGGAGCACTCTGGTGTACCTGCAACTTGTCACCTCCCGAGGTTCACAGCCACCCCATCTTCACTGCAATACAGAAAGACCAACAATCTCTAACACAGGAACTATCAACCTACTCTCCTGCTCTATGTTTGGTAAAACATTCTTCACAGTATCAGTCATTTAATCCTTATTAAGATAATACTCCATATTCCACAGGAGGTACTTGTACAGAAGGGACACTAAACATCCACGCCTCGTACAAAGCTGGATCTTGGGGAAAGCAGCCCTCCACCTCTCTTCCCTGTCCCGAACACTTAGTTTCTCCTGCTCATTTTGTTATCCTTCAACCCAACTCCTTTGTCCTCAGGTAAACTATACAGTTGCTACAACAAATGTTAGAAGGACTGAACGTGTTATTTAATCAATACAGGCTTGCTTCCGCCTCATCTGTCACTACAGCATACTGTGTAAGCCAGAAGACTTGGCTTTGTTCCATAAACTGTCTGAATTACCTTTATCTTTTGCTGGTGATGGTAGATCTGCCAGGCGATCTGTACATGAACCGCACACCACTTCCCGGGTTTCTGCAATGGAAAACACAAGAATTTAGATTAATTTTTACGTTAGCAATCTACATCAGATAGAAAGTTTCATTTCCCTTGCTGTCTAGCAGCTGAGCAATGAGAAAGGCTGATTACTAAAACGGCACAATAGATGATTGACATTCTTATTCTGTATTGCAGCTGATGATGTTTAAATTAAGAAGAAACAGGAAGAATGTGGGATGTGGGAAATCTTCATCTCATGGAGATCTGAGATCTCTCACTCTCAGGACTTATTCTCATATTTGTGCTCTCTCCTTCATAAACCCAAATAAATGGCTGCAAAGAACACTACAGCACGTTGAAGAGGAAGGAGCTGATACTTAACCATCCTGTTTCTGGAAAAAGCTCTGTTTATCCATCCTTGCTGCACTGGGCCTGCAAGCTAACTCAAGTGTGGTCATGAGGACTTATTGCATCTGGGGAGGAAAAGTGTACGGAGAAAGACTGAACAGGAATGAACAGTGCCACAGCTGAATGAGTTACTGTTTGTCAGCTGATCTGCAGTACCCACTACAGAGTGCTTTTATGAAACATGAGAATCCCAGACAAAACACGGTCACCTAAGCCACCATGAATGTGATCATTTGTGAATGTCTGCCCATGCTCACAGCCATTTATTTCTGTGACCCTTACTTCATACTATGAACCATTAATATACAAAAATGGATGCAAAACATGGATGGGATTCAACCTGCAAGTTATTAATCAGAAGTAACTAAGAGCCAACAATGACAGTGTGTTTTAAATAAAGGATGAGCTTGAATTTTTCTACTGGACATGTTAAATGTCAAAAACACATGCACATAATATATATAAAATCCCCCACAAACCTTACTTACTCTTACTGGTGGCCTGTAAGGGTCTGACACCTATGGAAAAAGCAGAAAGAAAACAATCAGTCATTCTAAAACTAGTAAGTATACAGAAAGGTGGGGAACTTCCTTCCTCCGACTAAGTAAAAGCATTCAGAAAGCAATGTTCCAGAGAAGTCCCCAGTGACAAGGGAAACCTAAAAGGCTTAAAGCAGGCTTAAAACTTCTCCTGCATTCCTTGCAGCAGACTCAGCAGAATTTTATGATAAACAGTGCAGCTTCATACCAGTAAATGAACAGTACTCATGCTTTTCTGAACCTTATAATTGCTCTGAAATGGAGTGCATAAAACTGCTCTCCAAGTGATGCTTTGGGGAAAGTCCTTGAAGAAGCTTCCTGCCTCATTTCCCCCTGACATTGTTTAAAAAAGTCAATGCATCTCTTTGCATTCATGACTGGTGGAGGCTACAGTTGTCTCATCAATAAAAGAAAATCCAGTCCGGACTGCACTTTCAGAGTCTTGAAAGGCCAATTTACTTGTCAGCTGCTCTCTTATTATTATTTTTTTTAATGAGCAATCACTCTGTTTACTGTAAATTCAGAGAAGCTCAAACGAAGGTGATATAGTATTGCCTACCCCTGGAGTCTTCTGCAGCAGCGTATGGTGGACTGTGCCTGGTCTACCTGCTACGTCGATAGGGTTTGAAGTCTGAAAGACAAGAACAGACAGTGAATAAAAGTGTGTCATATCAACAGCTCATTTAACATCTCTATTAGATGTTAACAGCATTTATTATTCCATGTTTGTACTGTGCTTCAAACGCGCATATCGCTACATTAGTGCTAAATGTTATCTCTTACTGACAGCCAACAGCATTTAATCACTGTGTCATCAATTATTTAGCAGCAGAATTATGGCAGCGCTCCTAAGCCCCAGTTGAAATACCAACCCCACTGTGCTAGGCAGTATGCGAGTGGATGGGAAGAGACAGTCCCTGCCCCCAGAAGCTTATTCTTTAGACAAAACAGGCAGCCAATAGGAGAGGAAACAAGAGAGGCAGACTGATTCCCTCAGTGTTTCAGGCAGCAGCCAGTACCATGGTCAGGAACAGAACTCAAGCATTCTAGTCCTGCATTCCACCTATTGGGCTGTGGCCTCTTTCCATCCAGGGCAAGACGATACAATGGTTACAAAGGCAACAGCCCATCTATTTGCTTTGACAAGGCAAAATGAGAAACCTTAGAAGGTGCTTGTGGGTCTTTTATAGCTTTGCATTGTTTATCCCATTATTTTCCAGCAAGAATTAAACACCTCATTGAATGAATCCCTGTTCCTCCTCCTCCTCCGGCTCCCACCTGTTGCCCTGTCCGAGTCCATCCCCTAGAACGCATTTGCCTTCTCACTCTGGAATTCATCCATCTCCCACTCCCAGATCAACTGCACCTGGTGCCTCCGCACAGCTGAGTGTAAAGGGGTTAAACCTCATTCCCTGAGCAATTATTTGCATCACATTGTAGGTCAAATTTTATAGATTTCAACTGCGCAAGGAACAAGTAAAATTATGGGTGTGCAAGGTTTTCATTTATCTAGGGCTACGTAACTTCCAAATTCATTAAAAACAGAATTCTTGTGTGTGTGGAGGTAAGTCATCAAGCTCCCCAGGCAGAGCTGAGCTCCCAGGGCCTGTCTGACAGCTGAGGTATATGTAAGGTGGCAAATAAGTTACAGCTATCATACAGGCAAGAGTTTTAAGATCACAACACGTTAACAGCATGGTGTCATCCTGTCCCTTTGTCCCCTGGAGAAAGATGTGAAAGCTTCCTCCAGCAAAGCACACTGAATACTTCTGACCTTTTCAAGTTCTTAGCTTGTGAGAAATGCCTTTGGGAAACTCACTGAGAAGTTTACCGTCAGCCTGGATTTATGTGCAGTGGATTTACACACACAGCTGTAGGCAACTGACATGGGAAGGGGAAAAACAAAACCAAGACCTCTGCTTTGGAAACCAAGAAGTGCAGGATTCAGCATGCCAAAACCAAGTCATCAGCTCTGCAGTGATTAAGAAGGCTTTGGTCAAACAGCTTAGGAGGGAGAGCACGGAAAAATGATGCAGTAACAATGCAACAGACTTGAGTGGCTTTGCTGAGCAGTTCAACTCCTTACAAAACTGGAAAATAACATGCCAAAGTGGCAGATCCATTTCTCAACTTCTTTTTTTTTGAGATGTTGGATTGCAGGCAAATACAGCACTGTCCAGAGATCAAATGCTGTTAGTGATTAACCGTCGCACCAGAGTGTGACCCTGAGCTGCTTAAAGTCAAATAAGCAAATATTCTTTTTATCTATCATTAAAATGAATTAAATCTGCACAGAATATGGCTCTGTTTAAAAATGTCAAGGATCTGTGCTCGCTTTTTCCTTCTTGCCATACAATTGCTTCTCTGTGATCTACTGGCATTGTATAGCAAGATGGTATCTACAAAACTCTGCAGTGAAGGTGGAAGCCAGAAGAGCATGCTGTCTGTGCAGCAGAAGCTCCTCATTAACAGCAGCCTTATGGCAAAACTCAGCTCTCCTTTCATGCGAGAAAAAAAATGTCATTTCCACATTATTTGTGCAGCATTTCTTGGGAAATGAAATTCAGATCTCGACAACTTGGGATCCATAGGGAACCCCTGGCTTCCATGCAAGAACAGCAACAATCTCACCCAGGGATACCTACGTCCTTTCCCTCTTGCTCCCTCTGCTTAGATGCAACTGCTACTCTCCCAGCTCTGTAGTCATTACATACAGCACTGCTGTCGAACAAGGCCATTTTAGATGCTTTGCTATTTGCAATTTATCCAGGAAAAGAAAATAATTTAAGAAATTAGGTGAGCACTGAGGAAATACATGAGGTTCTGTCGATAAAATGAAATTAATTGGGAAGGTTGCAAAGGACCTTAGTTGCGGTGGTTGGTTACTGACCTCCGCTGACATCAGTGAGAAAAGCACACTGCACAGTCCTACCTGGCATGGCTATAGAAATGAACTTCCAAATGCAATCAGAACAGCACTGGCTACAGTGCTAGTTCTTAAACTCCTATAAGGCAGCAGCAGAGCTCTACAGGGATGCAGTTCAAGATAAAAAATCTCTAAAATCATAGCATGCAAGGAAGACAAATGCATGGCACCTTAAAAATGGAATAGATGCTCTACTTTCAAACCAATGCTATATTCGCATTTCTTGGTTGGAGGGATTTAACACTTTAGGAAATAAAAAGAACAAGTACAAGAGAAAAAAAACAGTGCACACCACAGAATTCATCGAAAATGGTGGTTATCATGGCAATACCTCAAAATGCCAGTCAGTGCCAGCTGTAATGATATCTTACACATGCAGTGCACCTTTCAGACATTATCTCCAAGAAGGTTGCAGGCATTAATCAACCCTTATAAACCCACTGCAAGATAACATTATGGATGAGGAAGCTGAGGAACAGAAGATTCAAGCAACTTGCCCAAGGTCAGACAGCGCTGGAGCTGGGGACAAAAACTCAGATCCTTCATACTGCTCTACCCATTTCTAGCTGTCTCTTCCTATTGTTCTCACGCTTGTGCAGTCAATTTCTCCTCCTTTCTGGGAATAAACACAGCCTATCTTTTGCAATCTCAGTCTGTTACGTTTATAAAATGATTTGAGACTCATCGGTCTAATATTAGCTGTGGATACATCAATCAAATAATGCATTTGCCTGCATACTTCTCCTCCAGGTTCAGCTGACCTCCCAAGTGAACCACTACATCCTTTTCCAAGGAACAATCTGCAGTGCCAAGAGAAAATTTCTGCTCAAGCATTGGCTGCTTTGTGTAGAGGATGCTCATTGACCTGAGGGGTGATCGCTTCCAACCCTGCGTTGCACTTCCGCTAGTTCAATCACGTGCTACAAAATCACCAGGGACATGACTCTAAACACAATTTCTCTCCCAGCAAAAGAACAAAGCCTTCAAAGAAGAAGTCTGTACCTTCGGTTGAAATGCTCCCTGAAGTGACCCAAAGGGACCTGAATGTGGAAGCATGGGTGGCATTCCAGGCATTGCTGGAGGATAGGTTGGAAAGAACTACAAAAGAAAAAGAGATGCTTATGTCACAGGACAACTTGAACAGCAGTGGAGGTAGGTGCCAGGCCAGGCACATACAAAAATAGTAAAGTGTCGAACAAGTGCCACAGTGAATATACACACTAAATTTGCTTTCAAAATTTTTAAGAGCAAAGCCAAAACTTGGAAAATGTGATCATCTGATGAGTTTTCTCAATAGTGCTGAACGTGTCTGTCTTGAAAATTTGAGGAACTATTGCAGGAAGCACAGAGCATTCACCATTCTTGGAGGAACTGGAATAATTTGGCTTCTATGTTCATTTTTGGTTAACTTTGTGGTTTTCCGGAGTAGTAAACAAATGGATCCTGTTTGGAAATATGATCTGCTTTCATTTTCAAAGCAAAAAAAGAACCACAAGATGCTCTACTGCACACTAACCACAGGCAACATGCACACCGCCTTGCGGTTGTGTGAGCTGGGTTAAGTTTTGCTTAGGTCTCTCCTGAGCACGTACAGCAGGTTTTTAAGCCCTAAAACATAACAGTTTTGTGCTGTGGAGCAGTGGGGAGCACCAGGAAGAAACCACCAGTCTGACTTACTCCTGTGACCTGAGCAAAATCTTGTGAAAGAGCCATGCACTCCGGGCTGCTGCACTGTGAGAAGCACCAGCTGCAAAGACACTGCAACGACCACCGATTCAGCAACCCCTGCGCATTCCCTGCCACACCACGCACAGCAACACAGAGCCGCAGCAGCAAAAATGCAGTAGACAAAGATTCAAAAAAAAAAAAGCTCAAAGAAAATGGTGTACCTCAAAAAATAAATCAAGGCGGAAAAAGAGCTTTAGGAACGAATGAATCAAAACACTACTGATCAATCAAAAACAAGCAGAAGAGCAAGCAGAACCGTTAACAAAGACACCACCTAGAAACGTAAGCACTCACGTTGGAATGTCGAAAGTAAGGGTTGTCTAATTTGGGAGCGTACTTGTCAAACTGGAAAGGAAAAACAGAAAGGAAAACAGGTGAGTTTGTTTTCGGCAGTAGTGGACACATCAGGATTTCAACACAGACAAGTCATCACGGCCCATCTGAACAACACTTAACAGAGCAGAACCAACTGATTATTCCATAGTCGCTCATCAGGGAGCTGACTGATTTCCCAGAGCTAACGGGGATGGAAAGGCACTAACCCCCATTGTGCACTGGGTGCTGCCGAGTCCCCCTGTGGAATCCTGCTGGCAGGCACTATGTGATGTGCTCCTTCACTATGAAGAGAACAGCCCCGGTATGTGCACCCCAGTGAAAGGCAGGGGGAGTTCTGCTCCAGGTCCAGCCCTGGGACCTATCCCTGGAGCAGTGCATAGGCCACCGACTAGATGGAGGGGAATAGGTTCCATTAGACCAAAATCTCTACCACGGGGCAACCGATATCCGCTATCTGTTTTCTGTGATTCTCCAAGTGTCAAAATTGTTTGGAAAAGGGTTTAATGGCTTTAGATGCACAAATAACCTTTTTCTCCCTCCTCTGTAGAAGAGAGAGCTTCCTGGAGAAAAGCCGATTGTTAACCTCTGCCTTTCCAGCATGGGGTTTTAACACCTCCATGTGTGCAGTCTGTGCCCCGTATTTATTTTTATGACCATTAGTCCTGTACCACCTTGGAAGCAAAAGCAAAGCATATATACATTGCACTTTACAACAATATGCACATTCCGCTGGGGAGGAGGGAGCGGGGAAGGAGGCAGGGAAAGGAGCTGTAGGACCCCATGAAAAGCTGCTTATTTGGCAAGTCAGCTGCTGTTTCACACTCCTCTACGTGCAGGAGAGTAGATTTGTAATTTCATTAATTACAGTTATTACTGGAGTCATGTCCCCTCCAGAGTAAATTCCAAAAATTACCAAACACATGCAGCTGTAAATTTCAACACTCTTCTCTGGTGTTGGGATTAGCAGACCCGATCTAGTGCAATATAAGAAGATGTGAGTGAAATATAACAAAAGAGCCTTGCAAGCTGTTTTTGCTATGAAGGCTGACATCAGTGGGACACGGGTGGGAGGGCGGGGAGCTGCAGCAGGATCAGGTATCAGCATTCTGAAATAACACAGGAGATTTCTGAGAAAGGTTCTGAGATTGTTTTACACAGATCAAGAAAATGGGGGAAGGTGTTTACACACAAGTAGACTGAGCAAACACCTGGGGCTGCTTTCTGAGTGGAGGATATTACTTTAATTGTCTTGCTGCTAAGCAGATTACAACCCAAGAATGTCATCAGGCAATCAACAGTGGGAAAGAAAAGTGAGAAACATTATGTTCAGTTCGTGGTAGTTCTTCCCAAATGCTGCCTTTGCTGTTAGTCCTTGTTTTTGCTCGCCTTAGCAGATGATGGCTGCTTCCACCTTTTAGACACAGTGTGAAACTGAGAGGGAAAAAAGCTGAACCTTGTTCTTTCAACCTAACAAAGTAATTGCCAGAAATGGAGGGAGAGTGTGTTTTAAAGCACTGACAAAACCCATTTGTGGCAGATCTCTAACAATTTTATAACAGCTGCAGCAAAGCCTCGTTGTGCCACTTCAATGGAAAAAGGCTGAGGCTTATTAGGTGGCCAAAGGGATTTCTGCCAAAAGAACCAGCCAGCCATGCACAGCTCAGTGCTTGCTGAGGTGACCAAATAAAAATGCCAAAACTGATACAGATTTGGGGATTAGGAGGAAGAGGGACAACACTTGCATCAAACAGAAGAGACACTGCACTGTGGTGGGAGCGGGTGGCATCGCAGCTGTGGGGACGTGCACTGCAATGACGGCCACCAACTTCATGGTGTCCTTGTTGGTGTGCTTTGGTGGGGGGGAAATGGGGGGTGAAGTATCCAGAGGGACAGCAGGAGAGGGAGGTGCAGGGGCTCCAGGCTTCTCACGGGCAGCAGCCAGGGGCACCTGGGGCTGGGGGAATGGAACAGGGTCCCCTGGGGAGTGCTGGGCCTGTCTTTGGGGCCTCGTGGGAGGGGCAGTGACAGCACGCCTGGCTGAAAGGAAGAAGAACTTGTTTCTTTTTGGTAAGAGTGGGTTAGGCTTTTTGACCAGAGATGCTCTACTTATCCTCACATTTTGGGCTGGGGTACGCACCATGGGAGGTGCAGAGGGCGGCATGAGCGGCGTCTGGGGCAAGCTGGATGGAAAAGGAGTGAATGTGTGCTGGTGGGTGTGTTGGTGCTGATGCGTGTGTTGGTGCTGGTGAAACTCCGCTCTCAGCAGCGGCACCGGGCCAAGTGAGGCAGCGGCCCGGTCCGAACTCTGAACCAAAAACCGGTTGTTCAGCTCTTGCCTGAGCAGTTCGTGATCTAGAGGAGAGAGAGAGAGAAAAAAAAAAGACACAGAGGCCCGTGGGCCTGTGAGTACCACAAAGATGGAGGAGAAAGAGTCAATATTCACCTGGCATTCCCTGTTTCTGCAGGTCATGCTGTGGTGGTTTTCTACGTGAGGACTCATTGGTGGAGGTAAGAGAGATGCCTGTGACAAAGTACCAATCAGAATCCCCGAATGAGGCTGGCAATACATGATTGGTTGGTTGAATGATATCAACAGGCTGGTATCTAAAGACAAGAGAGAACACCATGAGTCATCACAGCAGAAAACATCATCTCGGGGCTCAGCAAGCAGCCGCCCGCGTCCCCCCCCGCTGCCCGCCCCGGGGCTGCTCAGACCCCACCTCGGCCCTTCCCCTGCGCTCGCCGGGAACGCACCGACCTGCTTCCTGCCAGCTGTCACCATCCAGGGGCGTACAACCGCACTGCGTGGACGGCAGCCCTATGCATGACTTACATTTTGACATGCGTGGAGTTAAAGGACAGACCGCCGAGCGGGGCAGCAGGCGGTGCGGTGCCGATGGGCTCGGCCGGCTGCCAACTGCTGGCTCTGACGGCCGCTTCCCTGCAGGCCAACCTCCCCCTGCACACGGCGACCAGGAACACCCACCCCGCTACCTGAGGCCTTCCTTGCAAATTGTCTTTTTCACTGAGACCTTAAACGCTAAGGAGCAAACTCCCTCAGTTTCTAACAGGCTGTACGCTGCAATGTTTTGCCCTCGCCTCCAGGTTTTTCTCCCACTAGAAAATAGGGAGGAATTGGCGGGAAGAGGAGGAAGGCTGAGCTGGCGCAGGAGCTCATGGAAGCTGCCATGACTGCTGGAACACAGCGCTCTGCCCCGTGCACAGGGCCTGTCCTCAGCAAGAACCACATCACACCAACCCTGAATGTACCGCAGGGCAGCGGAGGCACCAGCCCTCAGAATTGACGTGACTGAGGAGAATAAAAACAAATGTCCGCTTGCCCAGAAATGTCTGCTGGTGTCAATTAAATCCATCTGTGATCTTGCCTAACAGCTTCAGACAGGTGCCAGCCGGCATCCAGCACGCCAGGTGCTCCGTAAGCTGTGCACAACCTGTGCCACGAGCTGGGGTGATGGGCACCCATTCCTGACTGACTTCTTGTGACTGAACTTACACCGACCCTCTTTTCTCATGGTCAGACCCCATCTAAATGGCAGCAGTGAGGGCAAAAGAACACATGTGCTCATTATGGCATATTCCACAGGCACTTCTTTCACTTCAGTATTTTAAAGTACCACTAGAAGTATCTAAATCATTTTCTGAATTGACATCACGAAGGTCTTCACAAAGAGGCACTCTGATCTAGGATTTCAAGGTCTCCGACACTTGGAAGTGTGTATTCCATTGAAAGTCGCTTTTGAAAGCATTTTTTGGATGCTTAGTTCATTTGCTTTTGGGTAATAATGTGCTGCTAAAAGCAGGTACTGTGTATTGCTACATTCTGTATTAGTAATATTTACACATGGACAGAAACGGAGAGCAAAGAGTACATATACTTGTGATGCTGAAGACTCAGGCACTGCACCACGAGTCTATGATGGGCTCTACTCAAAAAGAGGTGAGAGCACTTAGGATCAAAACCCAGTGTCATTAGAGAATATGAATATAATTTCATCTGTGTGTTGTGTTTATGCATTTAAATCTGGCACAACTTAAAGAAACAGAATCCTTCCGTTAGCATCAAGATAATCCACTTTCTATTCTTCTTGAGGGCGAGATAAAAGCAAGCTGGCAGGTCTCAGTGCTCTGATACTCAATTTCTTTGAAGAGACTTGAAATCATACTGATAGATTTGTAGCTGTCCCACTCCATGGTTTTGGCTTCTGCTGGGACAGAAGGTGCTCCCCCATGGGCCTGGCCGTGTAGAACACAGCTAGCAGCACACTCTGGAATGCTCAAACACTATTGTTAAGTGTGCACACATGAGCTGGGCATGGCAGCAAAGGGTCAATTCTGCTGATGCTGCTGGATTCCCTCATTCAGCAGAGAAGAGACAAAGACTGGTGTTTCCTCTGTGTCATATATTTGGAGCCACTCTTGGGGCCTTTGAAAGGAAGCCCACATGATAGCTGCTCCTAAGTTACTTGCATAAGCTATAGATTTCCAGAGGAAGAAGTGCCACCAGAAGTGCACTCTTGCTATTCTGAGATCTGAACTTTTACCATCCAAATGCAGGGACGTAGTGATCTGCTCTTCTTCTTGGTAAGAGTGACAAGCGTGCCAAAGTAACTTTTAAGGAAGAACACTTTTTTCTCCAAAGCAGGGGAAATAAAAAGATGTAACAGGAGACTTAAAAGCTCTGTGCTCTCTTGTAGGCTTTTCTAAGCTGGTGCATTTACTGTGAGCACACATACACTCAAACAGCACAGCAAGGACCATGCTGCAAGTGGTAATTGGCTCCTACCTCTCTAGGCTACTCAACAACATCGCTTGCTTTTAAGAAAGTTTTATGTGAATGGCAACAGAAGCTCCTGGATATGCAGCTCTCTGAATTGATTTTATGATGTGCCAGTTTGCAGGCATTTCATATAACGCAGACAAGAGACAATGCCTGCATTTTATGAAACCCACTGTCTGCAGGGTTAGACACTCAGACCTTTCCCTCCACTAACTTAGGCCTCTCTAGCTTCAATTGCAGAAGAAATCCTTTTAGTAGGAACAAGACTGTTACCATTTCCTGCCAAGCTGCTGAATGTGAATAGGTCACTTGATCTTGCACCTCCTGAAGTTAATGGTGAAAACATACTTGCTTTCAGTGACTGCAGTATCATGCTTTTAGCGAGCACACTGCTATTTCCTTTTGCAATTCTTTCAATGTCTCCATCACAGCAGTTCTTTGCCTTAAACAGGGGAAGCAATGAATAGGTCTCCCACAGTGCTGCCAATATCTTCCCAGCCAAGTAGTTGAAATTCTAGATAGTGCCAGTGCCTGTGAAAGCCAGCGGCTTTGGCCTATGTGGTCCCGCTCCTGGCTAGGAACCCACAGCACTCTTGCCTTTCACTTTCTGAGAGCTCACTTTGGACCAATTTACATTTCTCCCTCATTTAAGGAAGCAGTTCTAAATAACGACACATTATTTAGTTCCTGGAAGGAAAAACAAGGGGATGCAAAACCATCAGAATTTTCAGCAGCAAATCTGCCCTCACTTCTTTCCTTTAACTGGCTTCATAGGATGCATTTTCCTGCAAAATGCTTGTCCTGTTTAATCCCTGCTGAGTTAGCTGTAGAGTCAAATACCAGATCAAAAGGATGCCCCAGCAAGTGAAAGGTACAGGGAAGTCTCCTGCTGCCAGGGTCTCTTCCAGGGACAGCTGAAGGCTAATGGATAAGCTATAAAGAGGCACTTAGGGCAGGCCTGACCATGGAACTGGGGTGGGGTGAACAAAGAAAACATTTTAAAAGGATGCAAAGATAGTGAGTGTTGAACAGCAGAGGTTGACAGCTGAGCTGTCTCTGCCTCACAAAGAAAGGCCAAGCCTCCATGGACACACAGAGAGCTGGTGCTGCTGCAGGATGCTGCTCTGCTGGCAGGATGTGCTGCTTGTTGCAGGATCAGAGCAGGGCATGAGCGTGGGGGTTTCCCATGTGTCATCCCAATAGAACAACTTTCTGGGCTGACTAGAAAAAAGTTTTTTGTTTTTAGTCAGTTCTAGCAGCAGTAGTCCTCATTAGGGGTATGGGGAGGGAGAGAACAGCAAACTAAATGGAAATCCTCTGCTAATGTACAAAAACTCAAAACTGGTGACTGTGGAATACCACAATGGATAACTCATGCCCTGAAAAGGAGATTTTTTAGGGTAAAAAATCATTTTGAAGAGTTACAGGAAGCTAAAGTGCTGTCCCTACAATCTCTCTAGTGGTAAAGCCCGTCCACGTCTCCTACCTGTTTTATGAGCACTCTTAACAGTTCCAGCTCGCGCTGCCTGCGGAGGTGTCCGCGTCACTTTATTTAGCTGCCCACCAGCCAGCCCATCTCTCAACACCCTCCAGTGCATGCATGGCAGATCAGCCCTGGAAGAAGAAGGGAACCTACCTGCAGGGTGACCTGGTATCACGAGGCTGTTGGTAGGTAACGCTGGTGGAGGTGGCAGCGTGGGTGGGGTGGCGAACATGGCCGGATGGTGCTGGTGTTGGGTCTGCGATCTGAGAGAGAAGTGCGAGGTAGCAAGATTAGAGATGGAGAGGGGCAGGGCTGGGCCGGAGGAATGGTGCGGAGGAATCTGGGGAGAGAGAGGAAGGTGTTTCGGGATGCTGATGCTCGTTGCACTGCTAGCACTGCTGCTCCGGCTGCAGAGAGAAAAAGACAGGGGCAGAAGGGGAAGAGAGAAAGAGAGAGAAAGCGTGTTATAATGACATTGAAACAGCACCAGGAATACATTGCCTGAAACAATATAACCATAAACACAACACTGATCTCCCCAGACTTATATTTGGTTGTTTTTGTTTTTTTTTTAAATGTCAGTGGAGAGAGCAACAAATATTAGTGAAGCTTTTACTCTCTAGAGCAGCATTTCCTCTGGTGCTTGAGCAGGTTACAACCCTCAAAGCTATCTGTGAGACACTGATACTGCTGGATTTTGCACCTCTATTTGGCCTCTGATGAACCCGCAGTGGTCAGTGTGTCCTTGTGATCACACAGTGCAATTCCTCCAAATCCTTCTTCTGTTACTGTGGGTGTACAGAGCTGCATAGTGTGTGATTTGGGCACCAAGTTTTATCGGCTGTTCATACTGTGCAGCTATACTCACACAAGCATGCAAACACACACCATGTTAATATATAATCCTCATAATAAATCTGTATTTTAAATCTCTTATTATTATTATTATTACTCTGCTGCAAGTGATCTAAATTTTGTGAGCTGAAAGGAATTATCACTGCAGTTATTTACTGTAATTCCCACAATAGCAATATTTGTTGCAGTTTCACATTTCTGAGATCTCTTGAAGACTCTGAAATATTATTAATCATTTATATCATGGCAGCATTTACAGGGTTCGACAAAAACAGGTCCTAAGTATGCAGGATTCAGTGAAATATAAACTTAACAGCAGCTCTCTGTCATATACTGACCCTTGTGCAGCCAAATGCAATGTTTGAAAACAGTTTTTAGGTCTTGTTTAACTAGTCTAGCTCTGGTCTGGGAGGCAAGGCATGTTTTCTGTACCAGCCAAAGTACCATACAGGTTCCACTTGACTGGGTAAACTCGTCTCTCTAGAAACTCTTTTTCCTTACCATTTTCATCCTTCTTACTTACTGGATGGAAGCAATTTAAACAGCAAAGCTAAGCCTCCTGCTAGATCTGAGCTTGTCGGATTGAAGCAAATTTGTCAGCCTACATGGGAATCCTGTTCTATGGGGCACAGCATTTTCTGACAGGGATACCTCCCTCTGGATGCTGGTGAACCAACAAAATAGTGATGAGTGTGAACAAACCACCCACTCTGACAAGAGTCTTTCTGAATACGAAACAAGGGAGTGCAAACTCAAACTACTTTAAAATCCTAAGGCAAGAACTGTCTGGCTCAGACAGTACAGTGCAAAACTCCACTACAGACCAGACCTGAAAGGGCTTTACCCCTCAGCTCCACATGCCTTCCTCCCAGAAAGGGAGAGTTTATCACCATGTTTGACAGACAGCTATCGACCACGGTGGACAACCCAGCCAGCGCAGCTGGAAAATGCAATATCCAAACCATGGAGCATGTTACCCAGACAGGAAGAGCGCTCTTGGCTCCACTCCCAGTAATTTCTCTCCCATTTGAAACAAGCTCGATCCCGGCAGTAGAGCAGAGGTGACACGTCCCTTTCTCCTACCTGATATTATTGAGTCCGTTGTGGGCCACCTGGTGATGCACTTGGTAGTTGAGAGGCGGAGGGATGTGACTCGGAGGCTGGGACCGAAGCTCAGGTATCAGCTGAGGCTGCGACTGCGGCCGAGG
This sequence comes from Gallus gallus, assembly GCF_016699485.2. Taxonomy (NCBI): domain Eukaryota; kingdom Metazoa; phylum Chordata; class Aves; order Galliformes; family Phasianidae; genus Gallus; species Gallus gallus. Next base: position 1,602,140 of record NC_052546.1, read on the forward strand.
TTGAGGTTGTGACTGAGGCCGAGGCTGCGGCTGCGGTGTGAGCCTTGGTGGTGCTGGTGCTGAAATCACGGGCTCCTTCTTCAACAGCGGGCTCGCTCTGGCACTCGACGTGGGCGCTGAGGAAGTAGAAGTCACAACGGCAGCTACTGGCTGGGGGCTGGGGATAGGCAGGGTGAAGGGCACGTCGGTGCTCAGCTCCCGGCTCCGCTCTAGCCCAGACACCTTTGGGACATTGGCTGCTTTTGCTTCTGGCTTGTCATTCAAGGTGGGACCTTATGGAGCAACAAGAAAAAACAAAAGGCACACACTTGAGAGGTCTGCGGTTGTCTCGTTGCAGGGTAGAACATACGTCCGAAAAAAACCAAGACACCTCTCAGCTTGTGGGAGCACCGTGGGAGCAGTCCTGCTGCAGGATGGATGTGTCTGCGAGCCTGTCCTTCCCTGTCCTTGACTGCTTAGCCAGTACTCCTTGGCATGTGTGTAGAAGACTGAGGTGTCATTAGATGAATCCATACTACAAAGAACATATAGCTTGGTGACTTCCACAGAGTCCCAAGGTTACGTACAGTAGGAGTGTGAACATGTCTCAAGTTACTGCCACAGGATTTCCTGCTCAATGGCAGATTTAAGGCCAATAATAAACTCATGAGCACAAGCCTGATCATGAAGGCACTTCGCTTTCTCAGTGGTCTTTCAAGGTAATCTACATTGTGTTGAGGCTCAACCCCAGCCACAAGGCACCAGGACCCAAGCACTAATCATCAATGACTAGCCCACCTGGCCTCTGGGGAGGAGGCTTCTCTGGATATTTGTGTGTAGCATGGGATGGGACATTCATTTGCTGTGAAGCTGTGACACTGCTGCTCCTTGGCCACACAGTTGTATGGAAGAATAGATCGGAGAAGGGTGGAAAAATTCAGCCAGAAGTGCAGTAAGCACATGTAGCCCCAGACATGTAGTCCAGCTCATCCTCACCACGGCTCATATCAGTACTGAAGGTACACCAAAGCTATAAGCAATGCTGTGACCTTGCTGAATGCACCTGTGGTGGGAATTCCATTTGGAATTACTGGTTCTACAATGCCAAGTATTTTCTTTTCCCCAAATTAAACTAGAAATGCAGTGCAACAGATTAAAAGGGTGGAAAGGAAATGGGAAAAGGGAGGATGGAACAGAGATTTCAGATTGAACAGTATCCAGACAGCCAAAGAGAACCAAAAGGACCAACATGAATGAGATTCAGCTCCCACAGGAGCCCTTTTCCAATAGAATCTGTTTGTCCTTGAGGGCACACATACACACAGTCACAAGAAAAGCTTACAGAATGAGAGTTATTTGTGTGTTTCACCTGTCCAGACAGGTAGGGTGCATGCTGTCACTACCCACCAGAAGGTGTTGGGGCTGTCCGCATTTAGCTGGCTTGCAGACACCCAGGAGATGCTACCTACACTCCTTAACATGCTCCCAACACCCTCGCCAACAAATTCCACCTTTGAAATGTTCCTGTCTCATCAAAGGACGGAGTCAGTTCCTGTTGTAGGAGGTGTGGAAATAGCACAGCACACACACAGAGCTAATTCTGGCAGTACGCACGGTCTGCTATGCAGCCTGCATGGAGCAAGATGGTGCTGCCTCAGCTCTGACCCCTTTGGTGCTGCTGTCAGACAAGGGGACAGTTTGTGCATCATAGGTACTTTATTTTATTTAGGGACATTTCTTTCTAAAATCAAATACTCTTTGCTCTCATTTGCCAGTATTTTTGGTAATGCCACCTACGTTTGTCAATTTTCCTCTAATTTTATTATTGACAACTGAAAAATTGTCATTGCCTAATAAAGCCATGGGTCCAAGTGCTGCATTTAGAGCAAGTGTACTCACAGCTGCAGATCCCACTGTTTTTCAGGAGCTACCCATTAAAAGCAATTGGGTTTCATCCCTGACCATAGGTTCCCTGAGAGCCTACTAGCTCTTTGCATCCGGTAGTCCTCCTCCTACAGAGTTAAACTTCATATCCTGTAATTACAGTCAATGCAAACTAATGGTGTATATTCAAAACACAATGGCAGCACAAAAGTTATCTGAGTAAAAAGTCAATTAGATCCAAAACGAATCAATAAAGTCCCGCATTAAAAGCAGCTGTATGACAAGCTTTAGGTATTGATTCCCCACAGTTTCAGCATTAGCTCTCACTTGCAGTTTTCTCTCACTGGCTGAATGGACCCACTGGCCTGGTTGTATTAGTTAGTGGCAGGGGTACATGCCTAACTCCTGCTGCCAACTTGCTTCTGTGCTTCATTTCCCAGAACAACCAAACACCCAATGGAAGAATACCCAGGTGGGTACTTTTGGGCACTCCCATGCTCAAGCTCCCTGCTGCTGGGCCAGGTTTCACAGAGGTTCTCTCAGCGTTCCGTACCACAGCTCCCAACCCAGTCCCTTCTGCATAGATGCAGCACAACCACCCTGACAAAAGCACGGCCCTACCAGACCACGCCACGAAGTTCTAGAGACAAAAACGTGTTTATTGTAACCAAGTCCTAGAGTAATTTTCATGTTTAATGATAACAGGCTGAGCCAATTTGCCTAAGACTTGACAGTCAGCTCTAATAATTCAACCTTAATTAAACCCGAGCGCATGTCAGTTCAGCTCATCCCTTCACAGGAAATCTGACATTTGCAATGATTCATGCTTCAGCCATGCTACGGGAAGGCCAGATCACATCTGCCATTCTCCACTATGCAGAGTGCTACCCCTTTTCAGCATGCCAACTTTGTTTATTTTCTAACCAAACACTTTGGATTTCTTCCATTGAGAGGTTTTCTTAAGTGAGCAGTCAGTGGAATACGATTTTACCGGGATGAATGATGACCTGGTGCCAGAAACAGCAAAGGAAGGAGTGAAGCTGCTCCAACAAGAAAACCAAACAAGCCTGAGATGAGGCATTCCTGCCTCCTTCATCAACTCAGTTGTCCTTCGCAGCGTTGCAAAAATCCAGCCTTCCTGAGCCTTGTGCTGCGTCCCAAACCAACTTAATGTGGCAAAGATGGAAACTTCCAAACACTTTTAAAAGCACAGAGCGCTTTAGGTACTGCAGCTGGAAATGTGTAGCATTCAGCTGAAGCCCAAATTCAACTACAGCTGAGCGTGCCGCAAAAAGGATGTTATGGGAGGAACTGAGTGAACCTTGAAAACCATCAGCACCGGCCCAATACGAAATGTCACTGGGATAAATGCATGCTGCCCATCCCCAGGGCAGCACAGAGTGACACGCTTGCCTGCGCATAACTACAGCGCATTGCAGGCTAAACACTATACAGAAAGCCCCCCACACAAATTAAATCTTTCTGTTACAGGAATTTGCTTTCAAGCTGATTAAGAGTAGCTCAAGTGCAAGGGATTAAACATGTAAAGGCTGCTTTGAGGACTCCAATAAGCAGTTATTGTGTTATACAAACAGTACTTAGGGCAACGGCATTTCCAGCCCTGCCTCTCGCTCTCTGCAAGCTGCCGGTGGTTGCTGAAAGGGGACTGTCAACACACGTACAATGTGATTGGAAAAAATCTCATCTTGCCTGCCCGCCTTTCCTTTGTCTCACGAAGAAAAGAAAGTGGAGTCATTCAGACCTCCTTCTGCAGTCTCCTGCGTTGTATTCAAACAGCAAGGGTGATGGGGCGATGCGAGAAAGAAATTCCTCTCCTACATCCATCAATGACATCTTTACCAATGGCAATTTCCCAAGAAACACAAGCACCGCCATCTGCAGCCTATCTATCCCCCGTACACATCCCTGCAAGCAGACAGAAGCCAGCCTGGCTGTTACCAACCCTGCTCCGTATTAAAATTCCAGCAAGAAAAGCTGCAAAAGCATCACCGCAGGAATTACAGGGACATATGTGGCAAGAAGCTGAGTGTTTCAGAGTTGGTTGATGAGTCCCAGGGATGAGTTTTGAACCATCAGCATTAGGAATCTTTGCAGAACAGCACGACTGTGCAGAGTACAGCAAAACAAAGAAATTACCAAAATAACTTATTCAATGAGCTTCAGCAAAAGCTTTACTATTATTATTTTTTTTAACAGAGCTTTTAGACTGCTGCATAATGTATTGTGGCTGTGCAACACAGACAGGCACAAGTGAAAGCAAAGTATTTTGTGCTGGCAATGATAACACTGATGCTGGCAGAGCGAAAAATCAGTATTTAAGCGCTAATTCTTTACCCTGAGCAGACTTCAGCTTTCTCAGGGATGGCTTTTTCATTGTGTTTAGGAAGGCAGTGCTATTTAAGATGCAAGACAATTACTGTGGCTTGCTCTGACCCCAGCTCGGCCTGCAACCGGTGCCCCAGCCGTGATGGGCAATGGCGGGATGCTCCGTGCAGCCCAGCCGGCTCCAGCCCCGCGCTCGGTTCCTTCATAGCAAGCTGTCTGTCAAGTCAAGTCGTCTCGCAGCCATCTGAAACACCCTCCCAACAGCTGCCACTATCAATTACTCTCGCAGACAGCCCTGACTATCAGGAAGAGAACTGGAGCGAGCACTTGCCAGTTTTAATAAACTGTGTTGCCCAAGTCATTTAACCTGCTAGATTGCTGTATGCTGGGGCTGTAACAAGCCTTCAGCTTTTCAAACGAGAAGAAAGCAACAGTGGCAAAAAGCTGTCAGCCTGGTCCTCAGAATTAACTTCCAAGTGTGTCCTTTTTCCCCCTCCCTCTCCCTTCTGAAGCACCCAAGTTTAAGAGTAAAATATCTTCAAGTCGCTGTCAGAGCGGCACAACAAGAACAGCATCCCACGTGTTGAACACGGAGCCGGTGGCTCCTGAGAGCGAAGGGCTGCAGGCTGCTGGCTGTGTGTGGAGCAGCCCTAGGCCACCACTGGCTCCACGTGGCCGCAGGTTGCCATCCCCCAGTGATGCCAATGCTGCCAGGAGCTCCGAGCATCCCCAGGCCCCAGCCCTGCCTCCTCACACATCTGGCTCAGGGGCTCACCCAACCGAACGCGTGGTCAGTTGGAATTGCCTCCAGCACTCTGGTGGAGACATCTGTGCTTTCACTAGAAAGCTTACTGCGCTTTGCAAATTACAAAGAAGGTGAAAGAAAGCCCTGTGCTCAACGTCTGCCTCAGCCAGAGCCGCAGATAAGACCCTTTGTTGCGGCCGCTTGCAGTGCAGGGAAATTTCACTCTCTCCCCAAGAAAGGGAGAGCATAAAGACCCCACGGACTTGGCGGTGATTTGCTGCTTTATGGTTCTTTAACGGGACGTTTTATTCCTGAAGATCTGGGAGCTTTCCATGATTTATCCAGGCATGTTAGCTGTAAGCATGCGTGACGACACTGCAAAGCTGCAGGAGCTGAATGGAGATGGGTGCCAAACACGAGGATTGGGGCCAGCGCATAAAGGAGGAGGATCACCATTCTAATCCTCCAAAGTAAGTCACACTGCATTTTCCTAGCAATGCTGCTTCTGGCACCATTTCAATGCAAAGCTGAAACTGGATTTGCAGCTAAAGCACCTACTGTGGATGCTGGCGTTGTAATGAGATTGAAAGTTTCATGCAGTCTGTTAATCTAAGGCTATAATGGTGGATCACACACTGCAGGGTTAAATCCCTTCAGTGCTGCTCCTAAGCAGATGACCAGAAATGTGTGACGTGGGGCTGCTCCCCGGCCCTGGGCACAGGCTCTTATTAACCTGGCAGTGGCACACTGGGTGTTTTTGTCTCCTTTTGCTGTTTTTGCCATGTGTGATGGCACGCCGCACACCTCATTGGAGCGACAGACAAGCAGCAAGGTAAATAAGCTATTAGGAAGGCAAGAAAGCCTCAAACATATGAAAGCAAGCCAGTACAAAAACCCAAACCCAGATCAAGCTTTAAACAGACAGTTCTACAGCAAGCAAGCTTATGATTTTAATTAGTCAAACCAGAATAAATAATAAACTATCAACTACTACATCACAAGAGAAAAAGAACTACTTTTGGTGTTTCAAATCCTCATCGATTCCCATCCAGCCTGCGAGTGAGTTATTAATCACCCCAATTAAAACACAAACACAGGTCTTTACGCTGAAATTGAACCTCCCACCAATAGATCAATAGCTCAAACCTCCAAGAGCAATTACTGCTCAGCACAACGGAGCAGCTCGTTACAGAGCTCCATGCAGGCCACAGCTCTCTGTCATATCCTTCCCAGGCAGTGCAAACAAACTGGGAAAAAAAGATTTTATAACTATTATTTTCAAAATAAACAGACATCTGCTCAGAGTTACCTAATCTCTCTCACATCACAGAGGCAGATCTGCCAAGGTCACATTGGAGACACGATTACATTTTTTCACAATTTGTTATTCTAGCAAAGCCCTGATAAGATTGAACTATTGAAGTTCACACTCTGGTTTAATTTCAAGAGGTTAAATGCCAAATCCTTTTCTTATTGCTACAAGGAAGGGATCTGCCAGGCTGCATAATACCCCGTGTGGGCTAAGACAACAATTTTGTTTCATCTGCACAGTCTTACAAAGGTTTTGATTTTTTTTTTAAATGACATCAGAGAACTCCAAACACCCAAAGAATCATTTAAAGTAAAATCCGTCAGGGAGACTGCTCTGAAGGAGTGGGAATGACCTTTCCGACCCCCAGCCTGGAGAAGTTAAATCAGCGGCTGGCTGAGAAAGCACGTTTGCTAACCAAAACCAGAACAAGGCACGGCAGAACATTCTCCAGCACCAGATCATCTCTGCTGGGAGCGGCAGATGATTACCCTAAGCAGCCAAGCGTCCACAGGGCTGCAGAAATTCCCATCCCTGCCTTGGAAGATCACCGATGCCTGCCCCGGTGCAGTGCAAAGGGGAACCACCCGCGCCCTTTCCAGGTGAGAGCCGTATTTCCGCACCCATCCTTGCTTCCAACCGCTGCCCCTTGGAGCGGGTCCCTGAGCGCCATCCATCACCCCTCGTTAGGGAAGCTACTGGCATCCAATTAAGTGGGGATGGACTCACGCCAGGGAGCTAATGGAGATGAGTTCAGTTCAGGCTGCAGGCACGGCCCCCATCCGCAGGGCACCGCACTTCTGCTTTGTTCCCTTACCAGCTCCGTGAGGATGTGCCCAACCGGCTGTTCAGGGCAGAGGAGAGCCGTGCACAGACCAGCATTTCCAAGGGAAGAGCCCTCTTCCCAAGCCCACACGCTGCAGGCCTGCCAGACCCCTGCCTCAGCATGTGCTCTACTCTGGTTAGGAGGCACTGTGCTAAACTCTGCCATTCAGGTGTTCGAGGAAAACACGCACAGCAGTAATCATTTCTAATGGATGTAAGCCTGCAGTGGTCTGTGCTGGATGTCAGAAGACTGCAGAAAAAGACCTATTGTGTCTGCGTGCAATCAGCATTTGAAGTGCCAAAGCTGTTTTTCTGGCTCGGGAAAGCAGTGAAACATGTAAAAAGGCAGCAAATAGAGCTGTTAAGGAAACCTCTCGGTAACTTGACCAACTCCCATGCCCAGTGTAATGGTTGGAGCTGTGAGAATGGAAAGTCTTGCTCCAAGGTGACTTTGTCTTTGCTAAACAGGAACAGGAAGGAGTGACTGACCACACACAGATCAGCAAAATCCTATCTTATTTATTTGCTAAGTCCAGCTCTCACAGTTCAGTAGCTGCTGTCACATTAGTGCTCATACACCTATAATTTGGGCAAACAAGGCTCGAGGTTCAGTGCCTGTCAAGCGAGGCCAATGCTTTTCATGCCCCCTGTCGCTGCAGCCCCATCTCTGCCATGTACTATGCTGCTCCCATCTCCCTGGCACTGAGGCAGCAGCACCTTTTCTCCACTGATGGTACTGAGGATCTACGATCAAGATGAAGAGAAGCTGAAGAACAGACTATCCTGCAAGGCAGTAAGGTCTCCTCCCTCACTCTTATCCATGGTCATAATTTTTAGCTACTGCAATGCCAGCTTAAGAAAAATTAAGATACTGAAATGAACAGATAATACATTCAACAGCATTTCAAGTTGCATTGCAGATAATTAAAATATTTAAGGGACACGCTGCAAGTTGTTAATCAGGGAACGTTTATGTGAATGGTGTATGCCCTTTGGATTCAGTCCCTATGGCAACCAAATACTCTACAAGGATGCGCTGGAAGAAGCAAGTCAGGAGCTGCCTCAACATTTTAATTCACAGAGAGAGCAATGCATAAATACAGCTACTGACAAGCACAGCACCAGCAAAGGAAGGTTTGCCAACAGCATTCAGAAAGCCACAAATGGCCCTTTGCTTTTTAAGGCTGAAAAAGGTCCATTCTTCCTATAAGAACACTGACTACAAACCTCTAGAAAACTGGATGGTGTTACACACGTGGTGTTGAATCACATGTACAAACTGCGTTTCTGCTCCTCGTCTTGGAAGATTTTGCATCTACATCTTCAGAAAAATTGTCTCCATCTCCCCCATCTCAACAAGGAACAAACTATGAGAATGCAACAGCATGAGGAGAGCTTCTGGGTGTGCTTGGGGCAGAAAATGCGAGGAATGACGGTCTTCTCCTTCGAAGCAGGAAGAGCAGCTCGGTACGCAGCAAGGAAAGGAACGAGCGCGCTCCTTTATGAGCTGCACTGCAGAAGGCAGACTGCTCCGCCATGATCTCAGTGTGAGCAAAATGCAGCTGTGAAGGTCCTTCCAGCCTTCTCCCTTGATGAAGTGTGAATTCTTCAATGGGCAGCAGAAATTTTGGAAATACTCTGGTGCCGGAAATGCTTGAGGATAATGTCAGATCTGGCATCTCGTAAGATCTAGCAGAGGAACTCTGTGCTCTGCTCTGCAGTGGAGTCACACCCTACATAAAAAGGAACACTTGAATCTCTTCTTTCATCAAGAATTATGACTGCGGAAAGAAATCTCCCCAGCGGAGGGTGCTGGGTGGTGCAGCGCTGCAATTCCAGCCCGGCTGTGCACAAAGCCTGAAAGACTCACTTGAGCCTTGTAAACCCAAACGCTTCCGCTGCACTCCTCTTCCTGCAGCCTCTGGAGCCCCATGTCACTGCAGAGGCCCCGCCACGACCGCTGGATGCCGTGGAAGCCGTACCTTCAGCTCCTACCAGGTGGGCTCCCAAGGCCACCCGTGATTCTGACATCTGTAAGTACAGCCGTGGAAAAGACTTCATACAGGGCTGCTGCATACTTTTATTTCAGCGCTGGGTGAAAGACAGAGAGCAGTATCCAGCCTCAGCCTGCAGATACTTTTCTAAGACAGTAATTGCCGCACAGTTCGTGCTCCTGTTTTCACATCTGCCATGTGTACCAGCAATTCTACTGAGTTCACTGTAAGTTTTTCCTCCTAGTCCTCTCCATGTCACATGTTTTCCTAACAGCAAAAGCCCAGCGAAAAGCAGCAACTTGGGTTTGGCAAAACACCAGTAATCCAGGGCTCCTGCATGTTAGGAGGGCAAAGTGGGGTCCGTACAAATTGAGTTTCCCGTTCACGTTGGCACAGCAGACAACAGCTTCCACTCACCACACCTGTATTTCCTGGAAAGCAGGCTGCTGTCTCCATCTCTCTGCCCAAAGCCACCTGCTTCCCATGCAGTCCCAATCCTACAGGCTGGAGGAGTGCTGCCCTCTACATGAGGAAAAGCTCAAAAATAACCCTCTGTGATCAGCAGGAAATCCCAGCAGAGTTAGAAACAACGTATAGCTTCCACACCAAAGAGGCTCAACAGAGAGCCAAAGAGTCCGGAGGAGGCAGCCCTCCGCTCAGGCGTTCAGCCACGCTTTGATTCACACTGGCTCATATCAAGCAAAACAGAGCTCACGCACCAGGTCCCTGCAGGGGCCGGTTCCTTCTCTTAACTAATGCATTGTTACAGATGGACCCCAAATGGTTAATCAATCCCATGATTACAAATTCAATGGCTCATCTCTCCGTGTGTGGAATCCAAGTTCTGGTGGCACTGTTTCTGTTTTTGAGGACTCAATATGGTTTTGGTTTTGAGGACAACACCCCAAACTGCCAGCGGTTTGTTTTAGGGAACCATCTCCTCCCACATTCATACAACCATCTGCAAAATGGATCACATATGTTGTGTGCAGAGAGTTTGATTCAGCTCTGACAGCACGAGAGCCTCTAGTCCAAATATCTGAAAGTAATAAAACCCATCCCATCCTCCTGATGCCTCATGCTAACAGCGAACTGACCTACGTTCATTTTGCATTAGAACGCCTGTCAATAGTAAGCAACCTGCACGGATACGTAAACACAGTTAAAAGTTAAAGACAAAACAAAAGAGCTATCGGTTTCTGGCATGTCTCTCAGCCTCCTCCTGCCTTGGCTTGCAGTAAGGATACGAACCCTTCTTGCTCCCGTAAGATGAGGAATGGTAATGCTGGTCCATGCACGGCTGCTTTGTGCTGTGTTACAGGCCATGCTGACGGCCACTGGAAGTGACTGGAATGCCCCACTCTGCCTTGTGATCACTCCACAGACAAACAAGGCCAGGAGGGACAGAACACCACTATTTCACATACAGATATGGAAAGCAAGACAAATTATGGAAGGACCCAGTGTGGGCAGCAGGCACTGAGGCAGCAGGCAGCTTCTCCGGCGCCCGTGTCCCCATGCCCACAGCCCTGCTGCAGCCACGGGGCACAGCCTCCCCCCAGCAGCACAGAGAACATCCTGCAGTGCCACACAGGGAGCTCGGCGTGCTGCTAAAGGGCTCCCTTTCCTTCCTAGCATCAGGAATTTCCCACCCCTTCATTTTATAAATTACCAGAACAGACATTTAAATGTTCAAGAGTAATCTGAACAGAGTATTCATGCCTTGGGCATTTTTACGCTCTACAAGGAGAGAAACAAAAGGGCCTCATTTAATATCTCCCTGTAGCATTCTCTGCTCTTGCTCTTCCATCGCCAATCTCCAAAGGCAAACTTGCAGCGGTTCGATGCTCCTGCAATGCTCCAGCCCTCCCCTCTTCCTCTTTAAGACTGAGATGTGCTTTTAAAGCAAACCTCACAGGCAGTCTGGAACAGGTGGTGGGAATCCTTTCAAGGAGAGAAAAATCATTTGTAACCAATAAAAAGAGAAGAATATTCTGATTCCTGGGGTTTGATCAAGCACCCAAGGGAGTCACTGGGCAGCACGTCTGCTGCTGCTGCAGCTCCGAGCACCCGGCCCCTCTGGGGGAGCCTGGAGGTCTCTGCTCTATGGGGGATTTATGAGCTCTGAGTCAGCCCCTCCTGGAAGGCACAGGGAGGAAGAATGAGCCCCAGACAGACAGCTTGAGCATACCCCCTCTAGCCCTGCTGCCTGCCCTTCTTCCTCCCTGGCTGCCAAAACTGAAGAGAGCAGAAAGGTGAAAAGTGAAAAGCAAGGCTGAGGCTCGAGAATGGAGAGACCCACAGCTGTGCTCCCATGTGCTGTCACAGCACCAGGCACTGAAACATCCATGGCTGAAAGTGCAGGCTGGAATCCAGGCTTATCTGGATGTGGTCTAAGGGATGCTTCGCTATGATGTGGTCAGTGGAGTTGTTTGTTCAAGAGTTAAAAGGAAGTGACACTTCTTCCTATGGAGGAAGACCAGGAAATGAAACCCGGATTGGTCTCAGATCTCCCTCCTCGCTCTTATGGGTTTCTCTGCACAAAGAAGGGGTGGTGGTGGGCTTGAATCTTCTCTAAATGTGACTTCCCTTTCCCACACAAGTCACTGTTAGAGAAAAGGGTTTAAGCGAAACCAGTCCCTCGAGCCTTGTATGAACACCCGTTCCCTCATCTCCCCACATCAATTCGACCCTTCCACAACCAGCACTAAGGTCACTTTGAGCCACGTGTGCCCACCACTCCCAGGCACCGGAGCTGTGAGCTGAGTGACACCCCATCACTCAACAGCTTTGCAGAAGCCAGCCCTACAGCAGTACCAGAAAGTACTCTCTTTAGTTTGCAAGGCTACAAAAACTGGCCAAAGCCTTCACACAGCCTGAAACACAGCTGCAGTGTTTACATCTCTCCCTGAGAACCACACAGACATTTATCACTGTATGGCTGCGCTCCCCCAGCCACAGACCAGCCCTGGCATCCGGGGAAGGACTGCCTCACAAACAACAGCCCACCCCAAGTACCCCTGGGGTATGCAGCATGTTGTGGCTGCCCGGAATTAGCTTCTGACCAGAAAAGGGAACACTTTCTTCAGTCACTCTCAGGAAATGTTTTCGTTAAGGCCAAACTTCAGACATATTCACCATCCCATACTGAGAGTGGTTTTTCTAAGAGCTAAGGATCACAAGGAGCCACGTGGTCAAACAAGAGGTCATTATCCACCAGCTCCAGGGTGCAGTGGGAGCTGCTAAGCATTGAGCAATTTGAGAATAGGGTTGCTAAAGCCCTACTGGCAGTTTAAGTACTGATTTTTCTGGCTAAGATTCATAGGGATATCAAGTCAGCACAAGGATATCTTGTCAAGGGTGGTAAAGTCAATACTGTAATAGGCTGTGTCGTTTCTCTTTAGTGCCACAACCCTATGACTTCATCAATACTCAGAGCTGGAGGCAAAGGACACGAGGACGCCGCTCTGCGCCAGGCACCAGCCCCTGCTTCGTGCCATACAGCCACAGCAGCTCGGTCCAACAGATGAGATTTGCAAAATGGGAATCATACGGAACTGCTTCTACTTAAGATGCCTTAATACCTGGGGTTTAATATTAACTTACTGGTTCCTGACACAATTACACGATGGGAGATCTTTCAAAGGCACCAAGTCAGCAGGAATTAAGTGAGGGTTTGTCCCAAACCTTTAAAATCTCCCTAACCACACAGCTCACCTCCACTGCAACCTGGATGCTTTCAGGACCACCACCATTGTCATTTAACCAAATGTGCTCCAAGAGCTCTGTGGAGCGACCTGCCCTCCCGGTGCCAGGCTGCACAGCCCCCCCAGCTCCTCGCACCCACAGTGGAGAGCAGTGAGGTTCGGCCATCCCCTGCTCCCCGCAGACTTTCCATTGCCACCTCTGGAAAGCAGCAGATGCTGAAGGAAAAGCTGTGCAGATCCCCTGAGCTCCCTTTGAAACCCAAGGAGAACAGATGAGCAGCACATTTGAAATTAATTACAGCAAAAACCTACTGCATTGTTCTCTCCTCCCCTTTCTTTTTCTCCTGACCCCCGATCGCAGAGCTTTCACTGAAGCCTCTGTGTGGTGTGTATATTTTCCTAAAGTCGCCAGGGCCAAAACAGTACAGCTGAGACATTCACAGAAGTCAAAGAGAGTGCAGAGCCAGGTTAGCACGGGGGTACAATAGTTCCTTAAGAGCGAGCGTCTCCCCCGCCCGCCGGCCCCCTCCTCCCAAACCTTCCGTCTCTAATGAACCTTTGGTGTCCGTCCACCAAAAACAAACATCAATCAGGCAACAGGCTGTTCCTTTTCCCCTGTTGCTGGTCTGAAATAACAGTCATCCCCCGCTGGGCTGGGAACACCACTTCCCCGTCCAGCACACATACAGGATAATAAGGGGGAGGCGAAGGAGGGAGGAAAACCCGCTCCAAGGTGCCAGAATACACAGCGAGCTGTGCCTGTCGGAGCCAGGGAAAACTTGGGAACACAACAGCTTTTGATTCCTTCTGTCCCACTGGGCACGTTAATTATTTAAGGGCTGGCTTGTGAGCTGCTGGTGGTGGTAGGAAAGGGGTGGAAGGGAAATCAGGCTTTTCCCCACTGCCCTGGCCCCATCCTTGTGCTGGCACAACTGTGTGTGCACGTATGTGTGCACGCAAGCAAGTGGCTTCAAGCCTGCTCAGAGCTGCGTCCTCCCCACCCCTGCACCAAGACCTTCCTTGCTGGCTCGCCACCACAGACAGCACAGGACAGCATCTGGATTCAATGAGCGACAGCACAGAGCAACGCGCCCGGACTCCTCTCTGCAGCTCCTCGTGTGTTATGACAGGGGGAGGGGGGAGTTTATATTGGATTTCAACAGAACTGGAAATGGAGCTGCAAATCAGAGTTCAGCTCACGATTTGCTAGCAGGGCTTTCTAGGTGTCTGAAGCAACACTTTGGAAAGAGCGCAGAGAAAAGGAGAATGTAACTACATCTCATTTGGATGGAGAGGACTCACAGATGTTAGGAATATTTTTGATCAACAGCTTTCCTGGCACTGCTCTTGGTGGAATCCACAACCTTGACGGCTAGCTGAGTAAGAAAGTGCTGGCAAGCTCCCGCCTGCATGCAGGCAATTTGCAATGCTGCCAGTCAATATTTCAGTGAAAACAAAATTGCGGGGATCACATTCAAAGAGGGGAAAAGGCAAAATAAAACAAAGCAGAACAACAACCAAAAAAACCACCAAGACTCCCATTTTAGGAGAAACTCTGATAGGACCCATTGGGAAGACCCTCCCAAATCATAACACATCCTTTGTTTGCTTAGCATTAACACCCTGCGATGCTAAGGAGAGCCCACCAGCAGCATGAGCAGCTCAGCAAGGAGCGGTTCTACGCAGGGGCACCTGGGCAGCATGTTCAGTACAGGCTGCGGGAAATGATGCAGAAGGAGGTTTACAGCTGTCCTTGTGGTGGAGGAAATGGATGCAGCAGGCAGGGCCTGAGCCACAATCCCAGACCCAGTCCATGAGAAGCATTATGCCCAGTTTGTCTGCTGCTCCGGTGAGATGCACTAAATAACCGGCTCTACTTCCAACATTAGGCTGGTCAGTACAGAACGTAATGGAAGGATTCTTGTTGGCTTCGTGTTGCTAGCTCCATTTTTAAGATTGATTCAATAATAAAAATGATGATAACGTTCATTATTGTGAAAACATTCAATGCTAAGGTTGTCAGATTTCTTCTCCAGCCGTTACGCCCACGCCAGGTCAGGCTGTGCCTGCAGGGCTGGCGCTGGGAGCCCTCGCTCTGCCATGCAGGAGAGCCACACGCAGGGGCTGCACAGCTCTTTGGAAGCTCTCTCTCAACATTGGGTCACCGATAAATATGGAAATACAGCACAAACTGAGCCAACATCAGCAGCAGATGCAGGTTCGTAGATGTCTGCTTGTTACCACAATCCACCACAGCTGAGACTTAAATAGTCTCTGTTATGCAAATCTGGAGAGGGAGTGGAATCGAGGGAAACTGGCAATTACCTCATTTTGTTTCCTCCTTGCCCATTTGCCTTTCATCAGGTGGCTCTGCGCTTGCATATGAGAGGTGCTTGTGAGTGCTAAGTTAAGCACAAAGCCAGCTTGGTACTTTCCTTTCACTGTGAGGAAGTCTATACATGTTTTTCTGGTTGCAGAGGGCAAGCACAGTGAGCACATAACTTTATGTTATTCTGTGAGTGCCCCGGGCTGCCTGGGAAGCAGCAGCAGCCGGGCTGCACCGTCCCTCATTCCAAGCTGCACTTCTGAACGTGACACAGCTCGCAGCCCAGCACTGTGACCCACAGCGGGAGATGCACACACCCATCTGCAGCCTTCTCTCTCACCTTCTAAAAACCTCTTTCTTGCTTAAATCGCCCAGCCCAGTGGGCTGCCTGCTGAAGAACTCCCCTTGCTGGCAGAGCTCTCTGTGTGCCGTCAGGCTTTGCTGCTCACCTTGCTAACACCTTCCAACCATGTACCTGCAACGGGGCAAAAAGTTAACGTCCAATTCATTGGAGGGAGATCTGGAAGTATGACTATTCCCTTAGGACAAGCCTTAAAGAATTTATTAGTGATGAAACCAATATATTTCTTCAGCAACGTAATAGGGCCCCATAAAAATTACTTCAATAACTTTTACAGTTTAATGGCAAATGAGAACCCTTCCATAGGCGTTTTGAACTGTCTGACAGAATCCTATAGCAAAGATGTAATTCTACAATAAATTTTGCTGGATAGTTAAAAATTTATATATATATATATATTTATATATATATAAAGACTTTTAATTTCCTATTACCTGCAGGACTTTGCCATCCATTCAAATGCAATAAATGAAGTAAAGCACTGCAGCCACTTGTCTGTCCCAGCAGTTTACAAGAAAATATTTACTGCTTGGAAAAAAGCCACCCCAGAACAAGTATCCTTTTCAAAAGCACAGGGACACAAACGCAAACAGCACGCCAAGAGCTGCGCTCCTGCCCTGCACGCCCAGAGCCGGGGGAAGTGAATGGGGTCAGCGCGGCCCCGGGGGGAGCGGCAGGCAGACATGGCCGTCCTGGAGCTCTCTGCTCACAGCACCGCTGCCAGCCGGGACGAGCGGCGCATCGGGCTCATGCCACGCGTTTCATTTGCTGAGGAACTGAAGCTTCACGGAATCTTACATGAATAAAACATGTCCCCGAGGCGTTTTAAAGCCAGCACGGAGGAGAAGCGCTGGTTTGAGGGACCGATAGCTGTGCGGGGGCCGCAGCTGCTGCTGTGCCATGGCTGCCCGCCCGCAGCACCGGCTGCAGGCCGCCCCGGCCCCGCTCCGCAGGAAGCAGATAAGCCAACTATAAACAGGGAGTCCAAAATACGGTATCTTGCAAACGTCCTTTAAGAGCCTGGCTAATGTAAACTCCTGCGCGCATTTGGAAGGAATTCTCCTCTCTTTCTGGTTTACACTTTGATGGCCCTTTTATCTCCTTTCACATGAACCGAGGAAAGCTAAAATTGGCCTCCTCAATCCATAGGAGTTGGAGCTGGCGCGCTCGGGATATACGCTGTTCTGCTTTTATAGTTTATCTTAAATAAAAAGTATAATTAAAGAAAATAAACCGCTCACTTCATAACATTTATACAACGAAGACTTTCTTTATTTTATTTACGTTTCGGTGGGCAAGGCACAGCATGCAGTTGGCTTTCTGTGCTACTTAACAAAGCCGCATTTGAAATGTAAAATCTTAAAGGAAATGAACAAATTCTGCAGAGGAAAGGCAGTTGAGCAGAGACTTCTTACATTACCCTCGGTAATGGTGCATGCGTGCGCTCCTGCGTGCCTCTCCCTACTCCAAAAACATACCCATGGCTGGGATGCTTTAAATCAAAAAGCAATTTCAGTCTGTAATACGCAAATAAATAATTAAACACGCTTTATCTCCTACAGTATTGCCTCTATTCATTCTAATCCCACTGACGGGAACGCAGCAACATACCCCACGTCCTTAAAATAACAAAACAAAACACAAGACACCAAACAGAAGGCCTGGAAATGTTTATAATTCAACTTTTCAACTCTCTTGGCTGCAGCCTGAAGCTACAAAGCAAGCTCTATGCTGGCTCACTTGGGGGAGACGCACCGGGAGATAGCTGTGCAAACTGCACAGCAAATGGTGCAAGCCAAAGCCGCCCGCCGGCACGAGGCCATTCTAACCCTGCAGGCATGCGGCACTCAGCTCCAAGTCAATAAATTACCCACTTCTGCGTTCCGAATGGTACGGAGTTAGCTGGACGGTGCGGTTATGGCAAATGGCCTCTCCTACTTGCCCACCGTATGTGTTTTCCAGGTGGCTGCTATGGCTATGGGTGGTTGCATCCTGAATTACTACGAAATGCATGTAGCTCATAGGCGAGACGTTGACACCGGTGCATATTCCCACTCCTAAAGAGAAGGCTGAGAGCTTTTCAGAGCCAGCAAGATGCCAAAACTGCAAGAAGACTAAAAAGACTGCACTCACTGCAGTTTTCTGCACTTGCTTTTGTTCTGAGATGTGCCTAACTGGCTGTGACTTGTGTGATTATCTCGGTTACACACGCTGGTAGAAAATCAAAGTCCTCCTCTTTCCCTGGCCACTGTGTAATTATATATCTGCATATGCAGGAAAGCCAGACAGCTCATATACTCATGCAGGCAATGACAAAATTAGATGGATCTTTTCAAAACGATGCTGGGATGGACTCACATGCTGGATTTCGCAGTACTTCATGGTATCCAGCACAGCCAATCCCAAGCATCCACAAATCACAAGCCATCTTTAAAATGAGGTTAAGAACAAGGTATTTGGGCTTCTTTTCAACTACCTGCTGGCTGGGAAGCACAGAAGAACCACAGTTCCAAGCTTTCCTCTGTGGCCAGGAAGACTAAAATCTCACTTAAAAATGAAATTAAAGCTTCAATTCTCATATGGTCCTCTGAGGGGTTGGGTTTCATGAAAAACACAGAATACTGTACAGTTATGCTAAAACCACAGGAGATGCAATGTGGGGAGTAAAGCAGCTGCAGAGCATCCTGAGAACTGTATCAATCACAGCAACGTGGCTGCTATCTACGTAGACGCATTGCTTTATTTATTATTACAGATGCTGCTGTGCAAGTCTTTGCATGCCTGTAATTATGGAGGGCTGTTGTCCCAAGATGTCAGCAGCAAATTAACACCCCCCTCAAGTTCACACACTGGCCAGGTGACTGCAAACAGGCTGGTGACCTCATCCAAATGTAACCAAAATCTGGGGATAAAGCTGAGGTCAAAGGACTGGAGGCACCACCGCTTTTCCTGCATTTCAAACCCTGCTGTGGACCCCACGCAGCAAACTGGAGAACTGTATGATAGCACTGCTGACCTCTGCTCACGTCAGAGCTCAGTGCCTGACGGGGTGTTTGCTCTGCACCTGCACAGACCTTCTTGCAATGCAAAGCTTGGCACCAAGCGGCACAGCGAGCACGGGAGGCTCTGCTCTCAGCTGCCTGCCAGCACCGAGACACGAGGAAACTGCTCTGCCACAAACCCACGCCCAGCACCTGGTTCTCAGCTCAGCTGTGTTCAGGTTTCCTGCTCTGCTGGCAGTCGCAGGTTCCTCCTTGACAGCAAACCCACTGCCTGCCCTGCCCTTGCCTTGCTTTCCACTCTCACCCCAGCTCGCTGTAACAGCCATCGGTTTTACAGCATGTCCTACACTGGAGGTTTTGTGTTCTCATCTTTTCAAATGATTTAGTGTGACAGTTTAGTACTGAATTTAAAAAAAGAAAAAAGAAAAAAAAAAAAAGGAAGAGAAGGAGAAGAGAGAAAAAGGAGACACAGTCCCCTTAAGGCAACAGAATTATGGAGCAGTGATCTCAGAGGAACAAGGGTTCCTCTCTGGTTCAGATGCGCTTGTCAGGGCTCGGTGTCGTCTCTGAACAAGAAATCTCTCTTGCTGGCCCAAGGCACACTTTTGTGGTCAAGAGGACAGAAAATAAAAGAAGGGAACTTCAAAGGCCCATAAGCTGCACTGGCCCGCTGGGGCGGGTGGCTGCGGCACATCCCATGGCTGACAATTACGACCTGCGCGCCGGGAAGGCTTGCCTCCCTCTTGTCAGAGGGATGAGACACAGGCTGTGAGCTTTAGAGCTTTGAGGATGTGTACAGTTCGTGATGAAAGATAGCACTTCAAAGCCCTCTGCCTCGAAACCAGGCAGCAGTGAGTGGAGGGTAAGCAATCTTTTTGTCCTGGGGGGCAACATGCGGGGGAAGGATAAGACTTATTTTCACTACCATTTATTACTGCCATGAAAGAGAAGCCTCGTGCTGTTTATGGAATCTCTCATTAAATAGATCTCTAGATAAAACGTTTGATAAACATTCATTAACTGGGTCTCCCAGCACACTTGGCTGACAAGCCCTGGTCTTTGCCTCACGCAGGGGGAAGCAAGGCATGGAGCTCAGTGAGCACCCCAGTGCAGGGCACCCCCACTGACACCCACGAGGTCAACCCACTGCGGGAGCACAGCTCTAAGGTCCACAGAACACAGCCTAACCCCAGCACAGCCACCATCACCACCAGGGCAGGCAGGCAGGCCTTCCCGCAGCCGAGCCCCCGACCAGCCCTGGGCACTCCCTTCTGTCCCACAGACGCACAGGGAGGCGGCTGGGCTCGGCCTATGCTCCCACCTCCATGCGCTGTGCCTGCCCTTCAGAGGAGGCAAAGGACTGCCTGGCAGATTCCTGTGAGAAAGGAGCTGTGTAAGAGAGCAAACAGACCTTCATTATATGTTGATTGATTCACGCACCAGGAGGAGGTAACACCTGGCCCTGGGCAGAAAACGGCCCCGCAACTGCCCCACCACAATAAGTGCTCAACAACCGCTTTCCTAGTCAGGCACAAAGCTGTCCACACGGCAGGCCAGTGATCCTCTGCTTTTGTTCTGAGCTGCTGTTTCCTCCTGAGCCGCAGGAGCTCAGCCCAGTGCCAGCTGCAGGGCTGTGTCCGAGGGCTGAGGGCAGCACTCCCAGCGAGCGCCAGACAAAAGGCACTGCTCCTCGGCCACGCTGCGAAGCTGCCACACGTGGTCAAAGGTGACATTTTACAGCTGTTCCAGCCTCCCACAGGTGAGAACCATCTATCTTAGCACTTAATTGCATTGCTAAGCCGCTGATAAACTAGGACAGCATAAAGCAAATACGCTAGGTCAAACACATCCCCGGGGACAGCCTGTGGAGAACAGGGAGAGCTGCGCCAGACGACGAGTCTGCCCTGCCGTGCTGAAGCGCGTGCCTGCCTCCACTGACAGCAGCCCCGCTGCGGCTGTGCTGGGTGCGATCTCTACAGAAAGCCCCAAACCATTTACAGCAGAGCCCCACACAAGGGCCTCGGGAGCCGAGCAGTGTGTGCCCACCACGACTGGGAGCGCCGGTCCCACCGCCACGGCTCCAACGCGTGCCTGAAGTCAATGCCGTTATCTCGCAAATGGAATTCCAGTGAAACGCTTTGAAAATCGCTTTCTCCCAGCCATATGGCATCGCCAGGCCCGGCCCTGTCGGCACGGTGTTCATTTGCATGTGTGAGAGACAAGTTCTGGCTCCTGCATCGCAGAGTGACAACAGGGCGAGGGTAGAATTTAGCGCTGTTTGAGTTTCTGCACAAAATCTCCATGAGACAAATTAATCTCACCTCTCAGCAGGAGCGGAGGCAGCGCCTGACGGAGCCTGCCTGCAGCACAGCCCGTGCCTCTCAGCAAGGTCTGCCAGCACTGCTGAGCGCGGGGGACAAGACCAAGGCAAAAATTACCATCCGAACCCAACGCTGCGCCATCTACTTCCACAGCAAACCAAACACGAACAGCCGTCAGCTACAGGGATATAAACAGCGGCGAACAGACTTCAAGACAGCAAATTCGCAGCATTCACACATTTAACTCCCCGACGGAGAGGTATTTTGAAAACTCGTGCTGCTGAGCTGCTCTGTGATGCGAAGGGGTGGGGGATCTTGGGCTTCAACACAAGGAGGAGCCAACAAAGCTGCTCACACTTCAACACAAGCCTCTGCAGCAGATCTCTGTGCCATGCGTTTATTCAGGATGGCAAGAGTTTTGTTTTGCTGAGGCAGTACCGTATGGGCAATCTGGCCTGCCTTATCAGCCAGCCAAGGCCGACAGAAGATAAATGCTCTTCCCCATTTGTTTAAACTTCTCTCCTTCCCCCACATCAAGCTGCATACTTTCATAAAAATATCTGCAAATGTAATAACACAATAGGCTTGTCATCAGTTTCCACATTTGGAATTGATAATTTGCAAAGCTTGGAAAGAAAGAGAATTCCGAATACTTAGCAGTGCTGAAGAGCCCAGCTATAACCTGGGCCTGTGTCCAGGTGATGCAGCACACACCACGAGGCCTGCCCATGGCCAGCACCCACTCCTACACAACTGCAAACTACTCCTTTTTCCCGGCCCTCCTGCAATAATGCAAGAAGGTTATTTCACCACTTCCTATTAATGTGCTCGTCTCCCCTCTTCAGGGTATCTGTACGTCCCTCCTACTCTTCATGCCGTAGCTCAATGCTGGGAATGTTGCAGAACAGCTGCACGCCCTGCCAGTTCATCTGGAGTCACATCACAGAATCACAGAATGGTTGGGGTTGGAAGGGACCTTAAAGCCCAACCAGTGCCACCCCGTGTGCCATGGGCTGTGTGCCCCCCAGCTCAGGCTGCCCAGGGCACAGCCATGGCCTCGGGCACCTCCAGGGAAGGGCGCCGCAGCTCTGGGCAGTGCTGGGGCCTCATTGCCGTCTGAGTATACAAAACCTTGCATGATACAGTGGAACCATTCCAACACAATGCTTTCAATCATATTCCACACTTTGCCCTTCAAGCTGCTTCTTCAGGACTTTTACCTACAGCATCCAGCTAAATGAGCCTGTCCCTAGGAACAGCAGGAACTGCAGTAGCCACACTTCACAGCTGCACTGAGCCCTCGAAGGACAGCGTGGCAGATCTAGAAATATGTCACTGTCACTCCCAGTGTGAATCCTAACTGGCTCAGTCTCTTAGCAACACCCAGTGAGTATCACAGGTAACTCTCAATTAATAGTAATAGCTGGAGCTATTACATGCCAAGCACCTTCCACTGCATTCTGGAGAGCTGAGACAGACACAAATGCTCCGTACACATCGGCAGCACACAGATGGGCAAGGCCTTCTAAGAATAATACTTAGATATGAAACAAACAATGAAATATTTATTTGGAAGAAATGAGGATTTGGTTGTACTGGGGGGAACCAGCATATGCCCTATACCAAGGGCTGACTTCTCCTTTGCCAGCAATCCTACTCCTTAAGACATCTGCCGTGGCTCTGACTTGCAGGGAAGAAGCCTCACCCCACACTGAGACAACACAGCTCTCCATTTTAACTTAACACAAACCTGCAAAGCTGATCTTTATGACAATGGGTGTGGCAAAAGCATAAGTACTGGCAAAACAAATATCCGGCTATTTGCATGATGTTCTCTACAGCCTCACACACAAATCACTTGCTGTAAGGTCAAGAAGGAGTTTCTCCAAATCACTTACCTTTATTTGCTGCAGGGGAGAACAGCTTCTCAGAGCCTACAGAAGCCTGAAAAGGAAAGAGAAAGAGAGGGTGAGTAATACTCAAGGAGAATTTAGGAAGGCTTCCTCACAAAAACACAGCTGATAAAACAAGTCTGTTATCTGCGGACCTGCAATTACACGCTGCACCTGGAGGGTGCAATGTTGTGCCATTAAAGAACAAGCATGCATCCTAAGAAGATGAAAGCAAAGCATGTAGAAGCACTGTCCTGATCTCACCCAGCTATATCCTCCTGCCTCGTTTATTTAGGCAGCCATGCAATGCAGAGCTATTTTATCCACAATTCTTCATACAAAAACAAAACTAGTGAAACTGCTTTCAAGCTGAAGGAAAAAAACAATCATTTCTAAGCCTATCTCATTGAAAATAAGCTCATTTCTTGCTGAACATGTAAAGCGCAGTTGGTGTATTGAAAACACGAGTTGCAAATGAAGACATCCATATGAAAGAGGGTGTTGTACAATGTTACACCAAATGATAGGCCCATGCTGCTATGCACTTAGTTGGATATGAAATAAAATGACTTCCTCCTGGAAGAAGCCCGTCTCCTTGCAAACTGGGTTGCACTATGCTGTCTGAACTGCACGGCCGTGCATTCGTGCTCCTCACAGCTCTGGGAAATAGTTAAAGAAATCCAATTAACCTAAACCTTGTAAACAGCTTCATGATAATCAGGGTCACTGGGTTACACACAAGATGATAATGGCAGACATGAAAAAAAGTCCATTCATTGTAAGTAAAGCTTTTATGAGTTAATTTGATGGCTTCCCCCACCCCCACCTCCTGCATTCAAACAGCCAACCTATCGCAGCATAAGCTCTTCCTCCTCGCTATCTGATAAAACAGCAAGCAGCCTCTACAGAGTGAAAGCTGGTCTGAGAGCAGGGAGCACCATCAACATTACCACCATCTATGAGACAGCTAACATTATCGCCAGCGTTTTGGCACTCAGTGCTGCACAAATAACATGGGGTGAGGTACAAAGCGGAAGGGCAAAAGATACCAAACGTAAAAGGCGGCTTTTTTCCCTTGGCTCTGCTTTACAAAAAATGAATGAATTGAACACATGGCTGAACTAAGTTGATTTTCTTTTTGATTTCACTGATTTCATTGTAAGGTGCCTTGGGAGATCTGCATGAGAAAGAGCACCGTGGATTGTACATCGTTATATATCTTAAGTGACGACTCAGGAGGAAAAGGAAACAAATAGTAAAATGCAAAACCTGCATCAGATGCAGACAGAAGCAAGGAAGGGCGACCCATTAATGTGACTTTGACAGAAGTTTGCACTGCAGGTACTGAACATCTTACTGGGTGCAAATGTATAAAAAAAGAGAGAAATCTACACAGAAAATACATTGAGGCTGAGGCGCATAAGAAAGAAATTCTCAATCACGTCCAGGACAAAGCTGTACGTGTGGCTGTGCCATGCATGGCCGTCACACAGCTCTGCAGAAGGAGCCTAAAATGTCAGGGGAAAGCAGCTGGCTGCAGCACGCCGTCAGTGCACCGACCAAAGAGGACAAACCAGGATTCAGCGGGGCTTTGTCTAGGCTGGGTTGCAAAGAAAGTGTAACGGCGTCACGCAGCAGCAAGAGCAGAGCACAACATGACAGCCGGCTCTGAATTTACAACCCATTGTTCACATTTTTCACATCCAATCAGCACTACGTCATGATGGATCCCAAAGAGATCCGTGGGCTCTGGGAACGCAGGCTGGGGGCATTGGGCGATGCTCATGCTAAGGCAGGCTCTGCTGGAGCCCTCGGTGAGCACCAGGGCACGTGGCAGGTGGATAAAGCAGGCTGCCCAGCTTGCAGGCAATGCAACATGGCAGCCAGGGTGCAGCCGGGACCGCTGCTGGGTAACTGTGAGGAGCACCTCTCATTGCTTCGGGTCCAAATGATACAAAAACAATGTTCAAGGAAGTCGAGCAAGAAAAATCACTTTTAAGAGAAAGTAAAACACATGGATTATTGCTCAGTCTGCTGATAGCAAAACCGCACATGTGGCACCGCCCTCAGCAATCAGAGCCAACATTTACAGAGCACAGCTTTCAACATCTCAGCCTCGGTTTGCAGACACAAACTTTCACACCTAGAGTTTACAGTAACTTCTGCTCTCGTTTCTGGTGATTTCCAGCTCCAGATCCGAACCGTTTCTGGCATAAGCACTGCTCTGAAACAGTGAATGCCTGTGCTATAGCATATTCTGAGAGCTGCTGGAAAGGCAGGAGGGGAGCCGGGGGAGGAAGAGCCTGAATACATCATTCAATTTCATCAGTCACCCTTTAAAGAAAGCATACAATAAAACCTATGTGTCTGAGGGAGCCCACTAATGAGTGAAAAAATCCAGCAAACCAACGCATCTGCTAGAACAAGTCCCCTCCCAAGTTTTTCTGCTGTTTCAAGCAAATCATTTGCATATGATTAAGCAGGGATTAAAAAAAAATTAAAAGTGGAATTCTTCCCTTATGAGGAAAGCCAGGCACTGGGAGTCCTTTATGCGGACGGGTTCCAGCCATCCCAGGAAATCCCTCTTCTTTTTTGATTAGAAAGCGAAAGGAGGCATTTCCCCTTCCCTCTCGCTGGGAGCTTCCAGGAGCACAGCCCGCACCCCGCAGCTCCTTCTGCTGCTGCACGAGGCAGGGAGACGGCCGCAGCCCCGGGCGGGCAGACAAAAGACACCCCATGGCTCTCCTGTACATCTGCTGTTCGTCTCTATCCCCCATGGAGCTCTTCTGCTCTATCTGCATCACAGCCGAACCCCAGATGGGCATGTTCTAATAAAAGCTGCTGCTTGCGAAGTCCCACCCCCATCCACAGTACCGACCTTTGTATCGCAAGCATAAAGGCTGCAGCGTGTGTCCCAGCAGACACGCACGCTGCCATTTCAGAGACTGGCAGCTTCCGAGGCAGTCTCGCTGCTGCAACTTAGGAGCCAGCACCATTCCCTCGCCATTCCTCCCCTGGATCCCAGCAAACACAAGCACGAGAAGCCTCCCCCCAGCAGCGTTCCCCCGGACTACAAGCTGCGGACCACAGGATGCAGCAGCACAGCAGCACAGGCTCCTGGGCAGGCGGGCGGTGCAGCCACGGGCCTCATTCAGCACAGCTTCTGCCTCCCCAGGGCAGCTGAAAGGTGCAAGAGCTCTTGCAGATTAATCATTTAATGATTATGTAGAACAGAACAATATCATCTGACAGAGCTGGCATTATAAGCTATGTCAGGCCCTGCGGTAATTACTGTTCTTCCCCCTTCTTTCTTTGTATAGCCTATAAAATTGCTTGCAGGGAATAAACAGTTCCTTATCGCTGCGAGCAGAAGTGCTGCAGATCCCCACGCAGCGTCCCGCAGCACGGAGCAGCAGATCCAGCCCGATACCCCGCACTGAGCTCACACGGCACTGCTGCAGCTCGGGCTCACAAAGAGCAAAAGCACGTGCTGGTGGTCGGGACCTGGCACAAAGGTCCTGTCAGGGCAACAGCCAAGCATCCCTCCAAATCCGAGTGCAGCGTGGTTGGCAAGAAGAGCAGGCAGTAACACAGCTTACGTGTCACTTCTGGATAGCTGTCTATCTTCTAGACAGTCAAGAGCTGGTCTCGAGTGAGACTGTTTGCACAATGCTACCGAACTTAGAAGGGACTGAAAAGCTCTCACGAAACCTTTCTCCGGGAGATTTTCAAACCAGAAGTGTTGGATATGCTTAGAGAGACTTTCAGAATAAAGCACGGACACTACTTGAGAATTCTGAACCCATTTTCACTTGATCTGTTCCCCTGCCTTTACCCACCACTCCGATGCCAACGGATCACTTGTCTAGCAAAGCATTTCAGCACACCAGCATCCCAGCTGATTCTGTGAGCCCTTAATAGCAGAGCCTTTTGAGCAGCAACACCAGAACAGTAACTAACACTGGAAGATATTTGTTTAGTTTGTGATTCTCCCATAGGAAACAGAACCCGGTACAAATGGAAGTGCAAGAGCAGCCTAGAAATCACACACACGCACATAAACAAACTGAAATTCACCCTGAAGACCAAGAAAGTATTCAGCACATTCCAGGATCCAGAAGCAACGCAGCAACTTGTGAGTAACAGTGCCTGCTTTGTGAGGGGTGTGCTGGGACTGCTGGGAACCTATGGCCTCTTTCAAAAGCAGTATTATTTCGGGAGGGAAATCCCAGTTTGACCGAGAAGACAAAAGAAAGCCAGATCTTCAAGTTGGTCATTTCATGCACCACCTCAGGCAAAATGCTCAAGTATGTGAAAGACATTTTGTGACACCTTCTAGGAAAATTCAGCTCTGGGATACACGGCTGGCTGAGAGCAACCCAGCTGTGCTACACAAAGCAGGAGGGAGCTGGATACATGCTGGACTACAAACCCACTTTTCACTGTGATTCCCCCTCAAGAGCAAAGGGGTTCACCTGTCCCTTTCCCTCTGGAGACCTCTGCACAGGATTTACAGCCACTGCTCCCAAAGGGACCGGTGCTCAGCAGCTGCCCTGGGCACCAACCTGGCAGGGACTGCCGGGCACGCAGCGCTTCTGGAAACCCCCTTAGGTACGTGCACAGCGAGCAGACTGCCCAGAAAAACCGAGTTCCAGCTGGTCAGGAACACTCATCAATTATGGCTGTTGAATCCCAATGCAAATAAGGACTAATAATTAAACAAGAATGAATTCCAGATGGACCTCAAGCTTTCTAGCAACATCCCTAAAACTTCAGCTACGCTTTTCACTACACCCGAACAGAATGCAGTGAAACATGCAGGGCAAACACCTCGGCCAGACAACTGTGTGCTGAAACAGCATTGCCTTAAGTGCTCCCAAACACTTTGGTGTCGATTTTGATTCAAGACAATCTCTGGATGGAGGCGTTTTTTTCCACATCTCGTGCAGAAGTTCACTCTGCAGAGGGTCCATGAGACAGAAATGCTTCTGGGACCGCACTTTTGTACAGAACACACCTGTATAGGTTCCCACCTCGTAGTGATTTAATACATGCATATGCAGTGCTGCTCAGTCCTGGAAAAGGCCTTTCACAACACACATATATCCCTCTTCATCATTTTTTCTTCTGCGAGCACTGATTTCTTTCAGTGGTTTATATAACCGTGCCTATTTTTTGCAACAGCCCCTCTGAGAAGCTAGCACAAGTCTGGGAACAGAGAATGAAATTAGGCCAGAGAGAGCCTAGAAGCAGAGATCAGAGGTCCCAATTCGCTCTTGAATTGCACCAGATTCACTCGATGGCAAGGTGGAAGCAGAGCGATGTAAAACGTGCTGACTGGAAGGCACAGCGAGGAGATGCGCTTGGATGGTGGGTTCAGCCAGCGCTGGGCGGCGAGCAGCCGAGCCCACTGCTGCTCTGCAGTGCTGTGCTGCACTTCTGCCTGGGCCTTCTCTTTCAGCAACAAAGCATGAAGTTGAAAACATCACCATTTTGAATCCAGGGCATTTGGGGATGGATCAAGCTAGTCCACATGAAGCAGCAAATGCAATTTCTGAACACTGCTGCTGTGGTCTGTCCCTCCCTGCCCAGTGTGCTCCTTGCTGTGACAGGGCAGCCCACCGAGTGCCCTGATGCAGGCAGCTCGGGCACAGCCCGCCAACTCCGCTCCCCCTCCTCTCCATCCACCCTGCAGCCCCGGGGGGACAGCTGCAGCCTGGAGCTTTCCCGCTCCTACTCCCTCCATTAGCCATGCTTTATGATTCACCTTCCTTTGAGCAGTCGCTGTCTCCCAAAGGAAAAGATCAAACTCCCTCTCCTTCCCAGCTCAGCTCCAATAAATAAATAAATACACGCACTGCAAAAAAATCCGAGTGAGGGAGGAGAAGGGAGGAAGCTGGGGAGTTCCTGGGCCTCACTGCGGCTGGTCGTACAGCTGCAGAAGGTCCCTCAGCTGTTTGCAGAGACACTGACCAGAAAAAGACATTTTCCAGCTGTCCCTCATTAATCCCAGCCAAAAAACCCTTGCCTAACAGCACCGTGCCTGAATGGCCTAATTTAAATGAAGGCGTGCTCTGTGCTTACCTCAGTATCCCCCAACCACAGCTCCCAAACTGCGACCAAAACTTATCTTGATTTTACATTCCTGGCTATTTTCCATTCAAATCAGCACCGATTTCCCCTTTATTCCACGTTCGTACGCTCCAACCAACACAAACAAAAGGAAAAGCAGAACATAAAGGGAGACACTACTGCCCCAGTCCTACACCAGGCTGTTCTCACCTCCCTGCTCACAGGGAACAGCACTGCCTTTGCTGCTGGGAAGTCAGGTCTGTGAGCAGCCCCCACAGGGCAGTCCTCTCCCTTCATCACCAGGGCAGGTCGTGTCTTTCACCGCAGATCAGAGGCAGCAGCACGGCGATGCCAAGAGCAACTGATACATGCCCCAGTCAGTGAAAAGCAATTCTCCACCGTACATTCAGAGGAGGGCTTTGCGCAATGTGATTTTACACATCTCAACCAGTAGAGATCTCATGCCTCTTCCCTAGGGCCAATCCCACCCCCGAACAGGCAGGCTTTTCAGCCTAGGCTTCCACATTTAAATTGTTTCCATTACCCAGACATTGACTTAGGCAACCGCAGACTTGATTACTGATTTAGCTTTTGCTACAAAATATAGGGGAAAGCCTGTCTACGAGGAGGAAAGGTTGAGAACGCCGCACAACGTACCACTATAGGAGTTTGTATTATTGTCATTACAGCTTGAAACTATCTAGCCAGACTATCTATTTGGCCGGGATACGGATTTTTATTTGCACTAAATCAAACAGAATGGAAAGCTCTCTTTGCAGAACTACCCGAGACTCCTTATAATTCAAAGGCTGCGTTGTAGAAAGAGTGATGGGCGAGAGCAGGGACTGCACTGCAAATGACAGGTGGCAGACTGTTGTTTGGTACCTACCAAATTACTCTGCTGCTCCCAGGGCTGCCTTGGCATTTCATTATCCCAACTCTCTCCTGGAAGGATGCGGACATAAATTCACACCTCATGTCCTGGTTTCCGTCAAACTGAGTAAGAGTGCAAATGCTGGCACCAACGGGGAATGCCAAGCAGGGCTTGGCATGCTAGAACAAACTCTCAACTGTGGTCCTTGCCAGCTACCTGCATTTATCATTGTAATGGCCTGCCAGACAGGGCTTGGCAGCCGGCGGAGGAGGGCGGGAGGAGGAGGGCCAGGCTCCGCGCTGCCAAGCAATTCATTCCTGCAGCTCCTGCCATCGCCGTACCAGCAGGGCAACCTTCCTTTCATTTTATCTTTTAACCAATTACGCGTCACCCAAATCCCACCTGCAGCCTCCTCCAACACAAATGGCTATAAACCACCGTTCAGAGACCAAGAGGGCTTTGCAAGACGTTTGATTTCATAAAAAGGTCGCTGTCTGCCTGAGAATTGCTGCGGTTCACAAAGGTACCAAATAACAACCTGCACTGGCAGCCAGGGAAGGAACAGCTTCCATGGTCTGCTGCCTGTTGTCAGATAGCATTAGAACAATTAGGGAGGCCAACGATGGCAGAATCATTAGGATTCAGCTGAACTGAGGAGTTGATACAAATTCAGTAAAATATCTCTTCCTTTCAATTGCTGAAGAAACTATAATTGATTCAACAGAAAAGAGAAAATTGCATGGGCAAATGAGAAACATTCGACATCGCCCCCTTGAATAGGTAAGCAGAAGGAACGCCTGTTGTCAGCGCAACTTGTTTCCATTTGCCTGTGTGTGTCAGAGCACACCAGATGCACTGCTATTTCTCAGGCGACCGCAACACTCGGTGGTCTCAGACCACTCAGGATGACCTCCTGCTCCGGGGAAACGCCGTCTTCCTGCTCTTACTGCACGTGCTGCACAGGCAGCGCTGAGCATTCTCTGTGAATCCCAGCACACAGTGAATGCTTGGTGCCTCTCCGAACCACCTGAAACCGATGCTGTTCTGGGAGCCCTTGGAGTCCATCCCCTTGCTGGTGACATGATGAACCAGTACTGAATTTTCTGCAGTGAGCAGGATACCTACAGCGAGCACAAGAGGTGCAGAGCAAACTGTGCTCTCCTCCTGGCTCTGGCTGTGCCACCCGCCTGGGGCAACCTGCTGGGACAGCCTCCATCCTGACATGGCCTTCCCCAGGCTGGGGAGGGTCAGAGAGCTTATCGGAAAACAGGCTCTTGTCCGCTGCTATTGAGACTCACTGCATTACCCGCAGCAACCTCAAAGGAGTGCCTCTGCAGAAGGCTCTTTTGTTGTTGTTGTTTCTAATTCACTGCTCCAAAATATTTCTTGGCTGCATCCCAGGGCTGAAGCCTTATCTGCCCACCCCCCCCCCGGCAGACACGCAGCAGCTGCGGAGGCTTATCACGGCTGCCTGTCCACTGAGTTTACAAATTAACACCCTATCGAGGCTGCACGAGGGCTGATTAATTGGCGAGAGGCAGGCTGAGGGCCTTTATCACTGCCGGCGGCTGCCGGGGGAGAAGTCACAAATCCCGCTGGGGCGGAATGCCTTACAAACGGGAGAGCAGGAGGACGGCCGGGGGAGCGGCAGTTCGGGAGGCAGATATTTTGGAGATAGTGGTGGTGGAGGTAATGGATCGGTGGGAGGGGGCGAGCTGCAGGCAAACGCCAGTACGTTATGACAGCTAAAGAAAAAGATAATTAACAGCCTATACCTCATGATTCTAGCTTTCCCTCCCCGGGCTATAATTTAGCCTATTGCTCCTTTGCTCCAGAGGACAATAAACATTTATTATGTTAAACACATAACCGTGCTGCACAAAAGCGCCGTTCTTTCGCAGGTCCACTCCTTCCACAGCTGTGCAAGCCAGGGGGAGGGCGATGGGGCTTCTGCAGGGGCTGCCCTTCCTTGCAGAACGCGGCTCAGTCTGGACACTGAGTGCATCTCGGGCTTTGCCCGACGGGGCAGCATGCAGGGTGGATTCCTGAGGAAAGCAAACCCAGGGGAAAGCACACGAGAGCTCGTCTGAGCCCAGTAGCCTCACTTGGATGTTTTGGGAGGAATTTTCAACCCCACCAGAATGACGTGTGGGAGGGATTCCTACTACAATGTGAACATTACCGCTGTGTGAATCACACAGGGGCAGCACTGGCCCTGCATCCTCCAAGCACTTGATCCGTTGTAACTGTGCAGTGACTGAGGAGATGTGCCTATTAGAGCAGGCTGCGGGTCGGGGACCGCTCTTCCTTGGCTTCAGTGTGAGCGCTTGCTGCAGCCCCCCAGCATCACGTCTGTGTCACAACACTGCAAAGTAAATACCAGGACCAAGGGAACACTTTAAAAATACTGAAAAACTCAGTACACCTTTAAAGGAAACCAAGTAGGACATCCATCTATGTTTGTCAACATTCATTTGGTGTTTTTCAGTTGCCAAATTCAATCCTTGCAACCAAGACAGGTGGAATTTTTCTAAAAAAAATGCAATAAACGTAACCTGGGGCTCCCATGGAGCAATACGAGTCCAGAAGGTACAAATTTAAGCAAAGCATTACAACCATCAAGAAATACTGCAATCCTTCCCAGTCCCTCCTATTAACGCACTAGTAAAAAACTCAAAATGAGGAAATCATTTCCTGAAGCACCTGGAGGTCTTTGGGTCCACAAACCAGTTCTGGGCTCCTCAGCTCAAGACATACAGGGAACTTCTAGAGAGAGTCCAGCAAGGCCACAAAGATGGCTGGGGCCCATAGCATCTCCTGTACAAGGAAAGCTGACCCATAGCTAATCAGGCTAACGGCAACAACACCTCCAGGCACCACAACCAGGTAACAGCAACTCTATACATGAAGGAAACATCAAATATTCATCAGGTAAACAACACGAATGTGGTAATCTCAGAACGTGGTGAAACCAGTCTCTCAGACGCTTATCAGACTGACTAGATAACTTCATTAATGACTCTGCCCATCAATCTTCACGTCTTATGTTTCTGTCTCTTAAAGAAAACTGTTTTTGCTGTCCTGATGGCTGCACACGGCTCCATGCCCACGCACAGACAGACTCACCCTCACCAGAAGGCTGCAGCGTTTAAGGACCTGACAGAGGGGATGAGGAGCTCCAAAGAAAAGGAGCCGGGGTAGTGTGTGGAGTTCCCCAGGTATGGAGGTTGTGAGGAAAACGGTATGGAAGGAACACAATGGCTCACGTCTGAAAAGCATCTGGCAACCCGCAGTGCCTGGGAGGAGGCTTCCAGCCCCAGGGTCCCGCTGACCGCTGCTGCGCTGCCCATCCGCCAGCCTGGGCTCGCTGCTCGCCCACACTTCTCCCACACCACACACTAAGCCAAGAAAGCAGCTCTCATCATTGCGTTTTGATTAAATACGGCATTAACTGACCTCCTCTTCTGGGTAAGAAGGCAGTGGAGGGGCCAGCCTGCCCTTTGCAGCCGACATATAATCTGTCTTCTCCAATTAGATATGCTTTGCAACAAGTGTGGTGGATCCATTTATTTCCGTACTGCAATAACGCAGATAAATCCAACTTTGGCTTCAGTCCCACTGCTTTCAAAGCTGGGGCTCCACATTTCCAATTCCTGTCCTGATTTTTTTTTTTTTTTTCCCTTTCTGCTGCAAAATGTCACCAATTTACTTTAGCCTGGGGGCCCATTTCGAGTTTTACCGCTAATATAAGAGAAATGCATTTTTCAAGCTGTTACCACTTAACTGTACTGATATCAGCCACTCAGGGGACACAATATTGTTTACACATCCTGCTCTATGGAATAAGCACGGATGCCAAAACTCTGCCTGGGTTGTGAAGGAGACGTTTACTCTCTGTTTTATGAGATTTCCTCGATTTGTGGCTGTCTCAATGGTCGTAAAAACAGCTGTAAATCAAAAGAGCACCACAAAATTGCAATAACAACTGTCGAACTCGGCTCTAAAGAGCATAACTCCCAGCAACAGAAGGTGGAAGGCTTTTTCCTGATTTAATACCAGGTGTGGGGAGCCTGCAGACCCACAAACCAGCTCAGCTGAAACACTTTTTGGCTGCTCCCCTATCGCTTGCCCCTATTCCACCCCACGCAGTCCCTTCCCACCTCTTTCCTCCTCTCCTCTGGAAAACAGAAGTCTTTTTCAAACGCCTGGAGAACGCTTATACAAATAACTGCTGAATGCATCGCCCTGCTTAAAGCATTAAGAGAGGCAGAGAAGTCA
Organism: Gallus gallus; assembly: GCF_016699485.2. Lineage (NCBI taxonomy): Eukaryota > Metazoa > Chordata > Aves > Galliformes > Phasianidae > Gallus > Gallus gallus. The sequence goes on from NC_052546.1 coordinate 1,636,055, forward strand.
GCCCAGTGTTCAAACACGGCTGTGCTTTGAATTGTGGCAATCGCTTTAGCAGATGACCTCAGCAAGAGCGCGCTGCCTCGCTGCCGGCCTACCCGAGAGAGCCCACATTCCTGCGCCTCCCGGCCCAGACTGCAGGGAGTGGAGCGAAGGAGGAGAGGGCTGGTGAGACATGAGTTATTAACAACAGCCTTCTGGGAGCTGATTCTAGCTAAAATGGTTCCAGAACAGGCAGCTCCATTTGCTCTGACAGTCTCTAGTGAGGGCCGGCCAAGCAGCAGATGCACGAACTCCAAAGTTTCTGCTGCTCTGTGCCACTGGATACGGTCCAAACCAAAGAGAGCTTCACCCTGTGGGTAAAACAGGCTTCCTGGATTTTTCCATGCCCCATTCCAGTTGCTTTCACAAACAACCTTCTCATCCTTGCCTCCAGAAACCTAAAAGATTCTCAGTTCCTGCATCTCGCTGCCCTTTCCAAGCCAAGGCTGACCCAGCCAACAACAACCTTCCCGTTCCACCTCAGCTCCTTGAGGAATCGGCGGTGGCACTACCAGCCATGCCGCAAACCCGGGGCCAGCAGCTTTGCCTAGCCTCTTTGTGCCCCCCATCCAAAGCACAGAGATCTTTCCTGACTTCATCATCCAAGTCTCCATCCTCTTTTTCAAGCTTGCTCTTAAATCAAACTCCTTCCATGGGATTTAAATAACTTCCCCCTTTACAGAGGGTTTGTGTGTGCACAAGCCAAAGTACGTGAAGAAAGTGAGAGGGAAAGCTCATGGGAAGTAAGCTTTGATGCTGTTTGTCTCAGTCTTTTTCCTGTCAGCCCCAGCAGACCAAAGTACAGTTGAGATCGAGCATTTTTACTGCCAGATGCATTTCCTAATTGTGCTCTTCCAGCAAATGCCCCATGGAGCAAGGTAGTAGAAGGCAAGAATTCTTCACAGTGGCCATCCTGCTGTGATCCATTTGGGACAGGAACTCCCCCCTGCATTGAGAGGACAATTTCATTTCCAGGGACTGCTTGACGCAAGGGGAAAAGAACCTAGGTTCTTTTGTCAGAACCCCAAAGAGTGTCAGCCCTTCTTTTTCCCTTCTTCTGCTAGACAAGTATATTCACGTTCTTGAGAAAAGCCACAAAGCACCGGAGCGGTCTTTCACTTTCAATACATTATGCATCCCCGTTATAACCTCTTCCTGCTCATACAATGCCTGTTGACTTTCCTTTGGCTCTCTTCTTTTGCAATTTTTCTTTCATAAATACAATTGGAAAGACATAACAAAAAATTCCCCAAACGCAAATGAACCAAAAATGTCATTCAAAGCTTTTGCTGATGTGACTGGCAACTCCAGTTGAGAAACCATCTGTACAGACAAGAACTGATCTGAAATAGGGAACAGCTAGTTTTATTTCAAAAAGCTCTGCCTTCTCAGTGCTCTGGGTACAGGAACTCGACAAAATAGCTGAAGCTAATGGGGTGAATGTGATCAGCTACACCCATGCAGCTTTTCCAAATTTCCTTCTTTTGTACTATGCTCACAGTGACTATCTGGGTGGGGATGCAGAAACATTAAAGCAGTCAAATATATACCGTGCCAATTGCGGACCACAAAAGCAGGCCATTTCCTCATGCATAAACCATAAGCAACTTCTGCAAATTATTGACTTCAACTGGTAACCAACTCTTCTCAACAAAAGCAAGGTTCTGTGTGCTAGAAGTTACTGGATTTGGAGCCTGAAGAGTCTCAAGATGGCTGAACTCCAGGTGCACACCTCATACCTGGAAGGTGCTGTACTCCAGCAGGTCACGCCAACTAGCAGCAGCTATTGCAAAATGGTATAATTGCATGGCAATTGCTAGGTTTCTTTTCCCTGTGTTCTGATGTGACTTTGCACATGAAGTTTTGCTTGCCTGCAGTGAATGGTGGATGTCTGCCTGAGGTTCTGCATTAGCACGTGGACCTATGGTTCAGCAAAGCCCCACTGAACCAGCTTTGCCCTTCCCCTGCATGCAGATATGAAGTAAACATTTTTTAGAGGCTGTGGCTATTGCTTGTCGTGCTCAGGAAAATGCAAAGCTTTCATTCAGCTCGTGCATGTGGCTTGCCAAAGAGCCAAGGTGGCCCTGGGCAGAAGCAAGACGACCCAGTCAGAAAATGGGGAACATCACTGGTGCGCATCTCCAGCCACCACTTCTGCTCTGGAGGTAAGGAACAGGAGATGCTGTACTTGACCTTTCTTTGGCTACGCGCTCCTCTGCCAAGAAAGCAACAGCTCTGCTCAGCTGTCAGCCCTTCAAATCCCCAGACTACCTGCCTTCAGACGCCAAGCACTGAGCTCCTGAAGCCTGGTCCTGGTCAACCTCTCCTAGCCCCTCGGTGCAAAGAGCTGAATCTCTCATCCAAAGCCACACAGCAGCTAACAACTCACTTCACTGCAGCTTATTGCTTGAACCAGAAGCACAAATGTGGTGTTACAAGAAGGCTTTGTGATTTAAGCATAGATGTGACTGTTCCTGCTCAGTAAGGAGATGAAAAGCCCACAGTGAAAAAAGGCATAATAATCCTGCATGTTAATACACAGTGACTAACACCTTCCTGGTGACAATCTCCTTGTACTCGCTGCAGCAGAGGGATGTGTATAATGATCCTCCAGAGACACTATCTTGAAAAAGCACAAAAGGCTCCGATCAGACTCTGGCATCTTCTGATTAGCTTAGCAAGAGCACTAAAAGGGACATCAATTTCCTAGAAAGTGTATCCTGAAAAGCACTTGATCAAACGCTCGGCTCTATGGATGTGCTTAATCTCACTGTAGCTGAAGCACTCCCCTACACCAGAGTCTTGTTTATTTCTTCTGTTAAAAATAAAACGATGGAAAGGCCTCAACAACTAAAAATGCAGAACCGAATAGTCAACAGCTTAGGAAAATTCTGAGGAGGGCCTGAATTGCTGCAGCTTTCAGCTCAGCTGTGAAACAAACTGAAGCGCTGACTCTGGCAAACAAGGGGAGGAAAGAAATATTACATAAATAACCAGAGTGGATGAAGCTACTTAACTTATCACAAGGATAGCTGAGATTAGTGTAATACAGACCTGTATACCATTTCTTGGTTGTACCCTGACGTTTTAACATTTTTATTTTACTCTAGTGGACCCGAGGAAGACCTACTCCAGAGGCCCAGCACAATGCCTTGGCGAATTCACAGATCTCATTCCAAAAAGGAGAGCGACTGCTAACACACGGAATGCCTTATTTGCAAAGCAATACTCTCCATCACTCGACAGCTCCTTCTGTAACCGCAGATAGCACTAGCTAAAAATCAAAACCCATTTTAACTTTCATCAAACCGTAGTAGACACACCTCGATGATTCTGGCATGTTGCAGTCAACCCATCTGCTTCTCTGCATCAGGCAGACTGCAGAAAACAGAATTTTCATTTCCCATTTGCCTCCCAGCCTCGTTGCCTGCTCCCCACCAGCACCTGCAGCTCCTTCCCCTGCTCCCCTGGCTGCGGCTGATGGTGGGACCTGCGGCAGATGGCCGATGGAGCAGGGCTGCTGTTTCCTACACACTTGATATTTGCAATCCAACCTCAGCACCTCCTGCCTGGCTCTGCAAGAATACAAAGCTAAAGATGCGGCAGCTCTGTACGATGAGCCCAAGTCACTTTTAAAGCTCATTTAAGATACATATTTTAATAGGTATTTCTCAAAATAGGAACTTGTAAGTGTACAAGCTGCGTAAGAAGAGCAAAAAATAATGTAGAGAATCTCAAACCGTTTGTATTTTTACCACCTTCCCCCATGCCCATTATATGACAACATCATTTTGTGGAAGAGCACATGCACAAGACAGACTGAGCTGCCTCTTAACACAACTGGGGAAACGGCTGGTTTCCCTGGCCCGATTGAAGCTTTCAGGCTGTTGTGCTTGTGCAGGATAACCCGAAGGCTTTTGTGGTCTAAACCACTTCCAGCATACGCAGACAAATATAATGCCACCCTGCCTCCATACTCCCACCCATCCGAGGCAACGCTAACCATAACTTTGCTTCTGCTCTCTGTTCATGTTCCTGTGCATTACAAATAAGGACATCGTTCAGAGATCTCTCCCCAATTTATTTCACTCCAAAGAAGGAGACAGATGGTGGAAGACAGAGGGCTTTACAGTAAGAGGGGTTGGATTTTTTTTCCTCTTCATTTGTTCCCTACGTTGTCTCTTATCCTCGGGGACCCGGAGTTTCTTTTGATAGCACTGTGCTGCCTAATAAACACACATACAAGCATAGTCACAAGTATACATCTATCATCAAAGAGCCCTTCTTGTCTCCACTCCCCACAAAGTTGATTAATGATTACGTGTTTAACACATACATTATACATGGGAGGGGGAGATGAAGAGGGTAAATCCAAGCCCCTGTATACATTTACATATATTTACATACTTACATAAAGAAAGCAGAGGAAAGCAAGAGGGCCATTCCCATCGGGACAAAAATCCATTTCGACAAGGATAACTCCTAATTCCTCTTTTAGGAAACAGAAATAAAATGAAGGCTGTACCTGGCCCATGGAAGGAACCAGAAAATGAACAAGCCATCTTTGGTTCCTGACGTGAACCAGCAACCACACCACTTTCAGCGTGTCAGTGGGATCTAACAGTTTATGAGAAAGGAAAGGGACTCCAGTTTTAAAAGAGCTCTTAGTTTATACTATTCTTTCTTTCAGCTAAAATTGCAGCTAAGTAGGTAATACATTAGGTATTCATAGGTAATCAGGTCAATTAAACGAGTCCTTGATGTAGAAAGAAAAGAAAAAAAAATCAATCAATATCCAGAGATACTGGCATGCTTCATGGACTGCAACCCGGGGGGACAACAGATCAAGTACAACCCGCCCTGACCCGGAGATGCAGGCAGACAAGAGATGTGGTGTGGAAGGGAACAATATGGCAAACTTCCTTTTCCATCCTCCCAGGCTGAGCCCATCCACAGACCTGGATAACTGCCCATGCACAATGAAGCAGCCTGAAGGCTGCTTTAATCATGCTGACTGCCAGTGGTGTCAAGCATTGTTCCAGCAGCTGGGGGACCAGTGCCATGGTGAAGGACTCCCCTGACACAGTCCCTTCTGGCAGCTGGGACAAAGCTGGCACTGGAACTGCTATTGTGGCTCTCTGCTCTCCAAAGCATCCTCGTGCAGAGTTAATCTTCCAACCTCCCGCTCTGCTGGCTTTCAGACTCTTTGCAAGGTTAAGATCGAACGCTGCTCCATTCACAGGGGTGTGCTGTAGGATGCCTGTGGCAAACAATTGCATTTGGCACTACTGTGTGCTGAACCAACCCACACCAGCCCTCTGCACACACTGACCTACCAGCCGCAGCCGTGGCACGGTGCCGGCCAGGACAAGGCTCAGAGCAGAGGCTGCCAACATGATGGTTAAAGTCAGCAGTGTAAAGCCCAACAGCAGCCAAAGGGGTGGCACGGCTACATTGGGGCAGCAACATGGAGAATTGTTAGAGAAGGAAACCTTCCACGCATGGTACTGCTCACAGTGCTGAGGCTGTGGGAGCTGCATGGCCACAGAGCTCCCATACCTGCAAGGCACACACAGCTCTTTTTTTCCCCCCTTCCTTCCCTTCGTCTCGTGACCTTTTGACTCTGAGTCACGCTGGCTGACCTTACGACTTCACACTTTCTCTCTCCATAAAGCACAAGGCCCGAGTTAAAGAAAAGCCACATTCTTCCACTTGATCTTTCTTCCACCACAAGGTTTTCTTTAGCATTAGAAGAGTGGAGAAGATTTGCCTTGGATTTTTCAAATAGGAAAATCCAAACCTCCTCAGGAAGTGGCAGCAAAGAGGCCCCACTTACACTGAGACAAGCAGCAGCAGTGCCTCCTGCTCCGCACCCTGCCCTGTGCACAGATGTGCCGCAACTGAAGCAGATATGGACCACTGCCACAAACACATCCTAACATAAATCTGCAGCAGCCATTGTAAAGCATTAAGTTAATTTGCACTGAGATGAAACGGTCTAGGGTGGAATTGGTGCCATGATGCACGGCAGCACATCCTGCTGCATATGAGGTCACCAGCCTGCAGCACCCTGCTGCCCGCCTCCTGGGCATGGCTTTATCATCGCTTCAGCTAACTGCAGGCACACTTTTTCCACTGGTACTGCATTGTGATGGATATTTCAGGCCTACCTGGTTTACAGCTGGAAGATCTCGCTGTAAGTCTTAAGGTAACCCAGGAGTACAGATGGGGTGTTTGACCCACGAGCTGTGAGCAGCGCATCCCCTCACCCCTCTTAGTGGTGGGCTGGAGCTGCAGTGGAAGCACCCACATGTCCTGCCATTTTCTGACTAAATGGAAATGGTTACAGCATCCAAACCTTCTGCTAAGCATGCTCGGGCTGAATGTGCTGGCTGCTTTGTGGACTTGTACATGTCCAGGGGTTCGAGAGTGCCATAATGAGATCTGCTTTGATCTCTGCTACTTCTGGATTTCAAGTTCTTTTCTTTCCAAGCTGATAAAATGAGCAAGACAGTGGCTCTGGAGACTGCTCAGCAACATGTGCTGAGGCCTCAGGACTCTGCCATCTGAGGAATGCCTCCGCTCGAGCCTGTGCCAGCAGAAAAACGACTCAATGTGCAGGCTCTGGGGACTTGGGTTGAAGAAACCGACACACCACGTATACAGAAAGCTGCGATCACTCCTATTTTAAAGTAGGGAGATACTGCGGAGCGAAAACAGGAAAGTCAACATGAGACCCTGGTAAAGGCGAGAGCAAAAAGGCACGGAAGGGAACCGAGATGCAGGGAGCGTACAACGGCACGCTACAACTGAGGTGTTCTAGAGGCTGAGCAAGGATTAACGTTTTCAGACTCCAGGAGAGTACAACATGGCCGAGTCTGCAAGCTTCCCCAGCACTGAAGTGACTCAAACGTTGATATTTTGGCTTTGAAACTCCTGTTTCAACATACGTTTCTCCGCAGTTACAAAAACAATGAAAAAGCCCCATAGCCACAGCTCAAAAAACCCCTTCTGCAGTAGAAAATCTATTCCCCCGCACACTGAAATCCCGGTCTGCCACTCAGGCTTTCAGGTATCACTGTAATGCAAATCACAGAGAGAAAACACTCTCAAAATAACAATCCTGCAACACGTTACCCTTGGTACCACGGACACCCCTGAAAGAACCTCCACTGCAAATTGAAAACGTTACCGTCGCCCCGAGAAGCGCTGGAAATATTTAGTGCTATCGACGTGGGTTTAGTTTCATTAGCAGTCCAGACATGCGGTAATGAAGAACCCATTCAATTCCCTGTCTCTGTGAGAGGTACGCTTCCCGGGCTCACGGAGAGCACACACAGCGCTGTTATCTCTGACAGGGACGGACACATGTGTGCATGTCCCAGATTTGGAAATGGCACCGCAGCGAGCGCAGCTCTCGCGTCACTCAACCGCACCGCTTAGAATTTTACATTTTAATTTTTTTGATGTCTGGGGAGATTAAAATGAGAACTGGCAGCATGTGCAAGGGATACTGCACTTTGAATGCGTTATCTACAGCGATTCAGGCTTCCCGGAGCTCCAGCTGAAGCGGGTTTTCCACGATGGAAGAAACTACATTACACCGCTCCCTAGGAAGTGAAACAAAACAATAAAGGATGGTTAATCTCTTCTCTAATTCTGCTCGGTGGGACAGCTCCTTCAGCAAGCAGCGCCTGGCTGTATCTACCTGGGAGGGGGTCATTTCACTTCGGCTTCCTCTTCTGCTTCCCTCCATCCCTGGGAGCGCTCTGTCTCCCCGCTGCATCTTTCAATGGCTTTATCAGAGCTCGCACCAACTCAAGCGTGAAAAGTAGCTCTGGGCCCAGCGGGGAGAGGTGGGGGAGTGCGTGTCTGTGCGTGGCGCGGGGGGAGACAGGGGAAGACGAGGGAGGAAATGTTATTCTGTCCTTTGTCTTTTCAACAATTTCTTTTTAATGCAACTTGCAGAGCAGCATATAATTAGGGGTCTTGCGGAGCAGGCTTAAACTCAGGAGTAACCCTTCTAACGACCTCAGCAACGGATAATCAGGTACGCGGCTGTGGGGCTCAGCACGCCTCCCCACCCGCCGCGCCGCTCGGCCTCGTAATTAGAAGCCTCCACACTCCGCTGCATAAAGGCAGATTGCAAGGACAGCGTGAAGCCCTTGTTTGAAGCTGGGGGCACAAAGATTGCAGTGCCTGTGATGGATGGAGACAAAGACTCCGGTGCTGGAACGCTTCCAGCAGCCTCGCAATACTCACAGCGTTTCTGATGGACATTTTCGGGATTTCTTACAGCAGCGAGGGCTGTTCTGCTGCACCCCCTCTGGATTCCTTCACAGCTCCTCAGCAAGGGCTGCAGTGTCCCCACGCACAGGCACAAAGCTCCAGCAACGGTCTTCCCATCAGAGAGGATGTGCCCTTCCCTTTCCCCCACGTTCCTCATGACAAGGAATGCCTTGGCGCTTGGACAAAGAGTGGTGGGGACATGGGGCTCAGCCCCTTCAAACAACCCCCGAGCCAGAGGGGTCTTCCAGCTGCCTGCACTCACACTGATCTGAAACGGCGGTAGCAAGAGTGGGGCTGAAGTTGCAGCCGATGTTAGCGTGACTCCCTGAACCCTCATGCACAACTTTAAAAAAACACCCTATTTAAGAAGGCATCCAAATCCTCTCCCTCTTTGCTGATCAGAATTTGCCTTTCTTTAAGTATTTACATAAGTTTAAGTACAAGAATATCGGCACTGAACTGCATCCCAGATGCAGGGGAGAGAGCAGAAAGAAGAATGGAGGATGGGATTTTGGGGCAAGAAAAAGCCAAGAGAGCGAGGGGAGGCCGGCCTGTGTCACACAGTCCCTCACAAAGCAGGTGCTGGCTTCTGTTCCACTCCAATTCCACCCCCTTATTTTCATCTTCTGGCTGTTGCTAGGGCTTGCTTGTCAGTACCTCCATGCCTGACCCCTTCCCGTCCCACCTTGGCCTTGCAGCAAAGCAAGGAGCAGAAAACCAAACAGCTCAGGCAACCTGCACAGTGCAGCAACAGACTGAAAAGAAAGCAGCAAAGGCAAAAGGGCTTGAATAATAAGGAGGAAGAAAAACCGGTGGAGCCTTTCAGAGGCTGTCAATCGCCAGACAGACAAGGTTCTGTGGAAAGAGCAGAGGAGGCAGGCTGAGGGATGAGCGGCTCCCTTACGGCAACAATCCCAGCATCACTTCTCTTCTTTCCTAACACTGGGTTAGCAGGGACTGTAGGAGCACAGAACACAGGAGATGCCCACAGCAGAAATCAGGACACCCTGTCAAGGATGGCTGCCCTGAACTTGAGTTATCTGAGAACTCACGTTGGTGAACACTTAAAACCTAGGAAGATCATTAAAAAAATAATAAGAACCACCAGCGTAAGGAGTGTAACCTGGCCTCACTAATGTGCTTCATTCTGAATAATGAAAGGGCAGAAGTATTCAGACACTGAGTCTCTGCAGCCAAAACCACCATCACACAAAAGATGCTGTGATCCACGCTCTGTCTCCCACCCCAGCCTCTCCTTAGGTACGACTGCTGCTGCACGAGAGCATTCTCCACTGTGCCCCATTCTGCCTTCCTTTTGTTTTCCCCACGATTTCACACAACACCCTCCAGACAAAGCAGACTACAGCACACCGTACAGCCCAGCCTCAGAATCCCCACCAGCTCTGCACAGAGCCCCTCAGAACCGCAGGCTCCATGGCCACACCTCTGTCCTTGGGAGGTGGGACACAACTGCTCGATGGGAGCAAAGCAGCCCTACATGGTGGGGCCTCACAAACACAAGGCAGCTCCAGACATCCCCCATTCACCAGTTCTTTACACCAGAGCTCCTCCCCAAGTCACCGGGCCGCTTGTTTGCAAAGAACAGGACTGCAGCCGGTGACATTTTCCCAACGCTGCGGCGCAGTGGGAGGCTTCCCACCAAGTCTGGGGTTGTCTCCCTCCTTCTTGTAGTGCTTTTCAGCGGTGAGGAAAATAATCAATGCTTATTATGCAGGAGCTTTGTTACGCTGCTGTTCCTTCCTGCTGCACCTACCCAAGGCCATGTCATCGCTACGGAACAGAGAGGCAGGAGCGATGCTTTCACACAGGTAACTCACAGTAGGCCTTCCATGACAAACCTCTGAGGACACACCACACAGGCTGTCCCCATTTGCTCATCTGTACCAGCCTGAACTCTGCAGCCCTGCCTCACTCTGCATCCATGGGAAGAACTGCTTACACCCTGAATCTGGTATGATCTCACAAGCTTCACATCTACTTTCACGTTGGCCGCGTTACGTATTTCAGCACCAAGGAGCATGGCTTCATCACACAGCAGAGCCGCTCCACTTCTGCTGCAAGACATGTATCTACCTGAACAAAATCTTTTCACCAGATCTTCTTGGGAAACATGTTGAATACAAATTTGGGGAACTATAAAGAAGGAAGCTGCAGAGAGCTTCTAAATGTTTAAGAGCTGATCCAGATCTGTGACATTCAGAAACAGCGCCAAATAAAACCACCTTCCCTTCTTTCAACTTCCCATGCGCGCACTTGCTGCAAATAGTTTCCACAAACTACTTCATACATCTTGAATTGACCTCTGCCAGCATCTTTCTTCCAGCCCAATTAACTCCCCGCAGCTCCCCCCAAGAGGACACGTGCTGAATCCCATTAAGGCAGCGAGAGCGCAGCCCGTGTCTCCACGGCAGCAGGAAGGCTCCAGAGAGCCGTGACCCCTCGTGCTCGTGGCTGCCCAGCCCCTCCAGACTGACCTCCCCTCTCCGCTGGCAGCGAAGGGATGGGGACAGGAGCCGGCAGGGCCCTGGGAGGCGCTGTGGGGGCTGTGTGGGGTCAGACAGGCAGGGGACCAGCAGGGAAGCTGAAAATTTGAGGGCTCCTCCGCCATGGAAGTCATGCTACCGTTGACTCCTTCACCGTGATTAACTCCTTGACATCCTCCCCCCGTGACAAGTGGGGGAGGACAGGCTGAACGCGGCGATGCATTTGTCAGGGAATTGCCTCCTTCCCTTCCCAGCCTCACTCCCACCCATGATCTTTATGGCTCAGCTCCACGTTACGGACGGTTCGCAGCCAGATGCGGATTTGACAGCTGACATTTTCTCTCTGAAAAATTCTGTTTGGGGGCATCCCAAGCTCCTTTGCCAGACCTGGTGGTAATAACATTTGCAAGCTTAAGCCCACCCCACGGGCTCTGTATGAGGGAAAGAAATCCTCTCCTCCCCAGCCTCTCATTCAAATGACAGTAATTAAAGAATCTCATCACTCTAGACCTGGAGAGGGAGGGGACTTTCACGGTAATTGGAGACATTACACGAAGCCACACTGTGCTTATAAAGAAAAAAAAAAAAGGAAGGGGAAAAAAAGGGAAAAACCACACACAAAAAACCAACCCCTTCCTCCCAGCCAGGCTGGCATTTCCTGAATACACTGCCTTTTTTTGAGGCACATTTTTAATACTGGAGACTATTGGAAGGGCTCCTGCAGCCCGATTAAGTGTAATGCAGCGTTAACAAAATAGGAGGGAGGGGGGAAGCCCTCAGAAAAGCAATCGAAGAGAAAAATCTATCCCTGGCGCTTTGGCTCAGTGAGAGCCAGGAGCCCTGCTCCAAACACACTCCCACTTCCCAGCCATTTGCTCTGCCGGACACTCTGGGGACCCCAGCACAGCAAACTACAATTTCTAGTAAATATATCCCAGGGACACAATTAGTTTTTCAGCTGGGGGCATGATAAATTGGTCATGCATAATTCAAGGCTGGAGCAGGCAGGAGCACAAACTGCTCGGTGGCAGCTCCCTGGCAGAATGCAGATGGGCTGCCGGGCGCTCCGGTGACCATCTATGCACACAGCAACCCCCACTGGAGCCTTTCCTTCTTGTCAACGTACATCTCACCATCCAAATCCAACGTACATTTCACCATCCCCACGCCTTTTGGGATTGAAGGTGCCTCATCATCATCTGAAACCTGGTTCAGCACTCCCATCCCTTCCACGGGTGTAGTTCCCACCACACACTTGCAATGGCGAGACACATAATTTTGGGTCTGCTGAAGGTCTGAGAGGTGGCTGAGGATAAAAAGCCTACCTGGGGGAACAGCCTGAAGCTCTCTGAGCTTTCTTTAGTACTTATATAAATGAAGTTAGCTGCTCAGAGTCATTCCTTATGAGAACAAGAAGAGCTGCTGCTCAGCAGAAGTCAGTCTTGTGAGGAGTGAAATGAAACCTCAAAGGAAACTGTGGGAGCGCTTCAAAATGCTGTGCTCAAATTGCAGTTTCTCAGTGCATGCTCTGTAGCCTTTTGGTGGGTGAGGGATACACTGCTGGAGTGCTGGAAGAAGCCACTAGAAATATTTTTGCTATTAGTCTGATTGCAAGAGAAATGAGTATTTGCAGCCTCAGACGCAGCCTTAGGAGCGATGGCCGGCAGCTCTCCTCCAGCAGCCCACACAGCGCTCACATCTCCTCCCAGGATGCGCTGCCACTGCTCAGCTCTTCAGGAACCAAATAAGCATTCGAACACCAGTCCATGGGAAATATTCCTAGGAAGTACGTTGTACTGGATCATTTCCAGCGTCAGGAAAGAAGCTGCTGCAGAGGGGGTATTAATAAGGAAAAATTTGTTTCCTTTTGGCAGCGTATCTGTAGATACAGGAGCCCTTTAATTTCACGGTCAGTCTCACGTACCCAAATAGGTGACTTTGTTTCTGCCTAGTAGTTAGTGAGAACAATCCAGGCTTCTCTGTTTTAACAGGAATGCTATTCTTTTTTCCTCCCTGAGCACGACTGTCTTTGCTGGATGGAGCTGGGTTTCCCTACAGTGGAAACAAATGAAATCCCAGTAGGGCTATACAGGGTACAAATCCAGGGAGCATCAACGTTCGCCTTGGGGAACATCCTCATCACCTCTAAGTGGCACAATTCTGCCAATACTTAAGCAGTACTGACTGTCACCACATCCAGAGAAGTAAACCCAACTGTTCTCAGCAAGGTAACACTGCCATCTGAACAGTTCTTCGCACTGCCCCTTGGTGTACCAGGCACAGCTTTCTCAAAACCCCACGTATGGCCACCTTCCATCCTCCTGGCATGCCCTTCACGCTTTGGTTCAAGCGCAGTCACTTCAAAGGAAGGTTTTTAGGACGGTGCTAATTTGTTTCACTTAACTATCTAAAAAAACAAACAAAAAAGCCCTTTGTTCGTGTATTGTTTAAAGGCGTGACTACGGGCACGGCAGGGATACTGAAGCAGACACACAACCAGGGAGAATGCGGGGCACCAAATGAGGGCAGAAATAAAGTCAAAAGGGGAATCAGATCGAGAAAACAGTGAATGGTCACATGTGAGAGTCACAGGTCTGAACTTCCCAGGGAACATTTCGAGGTGCAAAGTGAAACACAGAGAAACCACAACCATAACCACGAATCACCAGTGCCAGGAAACATGTCAAGAACACTTCACACACAGTCTGCTAAGGACAAAATGGGCCTGTCCCTCTCCATGCAGAAGGAAAGGATGCAAAACCCCGCTGTGGACTTGGGGCACGGCCTGAAGGGCCCTGTGGGCAGGGGCTGGGAGCACCCCGTGGGCACAGCGCAGGGACCCCACAGCACACGGCTCCCCATGAATCCCACCGCACTTCCACATCCCGGTAACCCTGACAAAACCCCGCTCATATTCACACAGGTCATCTCCACAGCACCACAGCAGAGCCTCCCGGCCATTCACAGGGCTCAGAAATTACAGCCGTGGTTCGCTCAGAAATACAGAAGAGCCTCGGTGGTTCCACAAGGCCAACCGCCCCCACTGAGGGCTGAACCAGAGACTGCTTCCTGAGCTTCCACCGGAAAAAAGACCAGAAGCACATGAGATGTAACGCAGCCACGCGCTTCGCTTTGCCTTCAAGAAAACAGCAGAGCGAAATGGAAACTTCCCCACTAGAATATTAAAAGTAACAATTTTTTTTAAAGTTATTAACAAACACTAACCTCAGATCATTAGCCACCCTGGCAGCGGGCCAGAGAAAAATTTATAGCCGACGTGCAACATCAGCTTTCATCCAGAAATGCTAATTTCAGTAAAATGAATAGTGTGTGGGCTTTTCATACTGCTTTGCATTTGGCTCCTCACAGCCCTGTTTAAAGCCTGGGAACCGGCCATATAGTTAAACTGCACAGATGTTCAACAATCTGTACTTGTGTTAATTACCCTAATGTGAGCAGAAACTCAACAGATCCCTGCTAATGAAGGAGAAAGTTTTCCAGTGTGACTACCGTATGTTTCATTGTCACTGTATTACCAAGCTTCTCCCCCTCCTTCCTCCGCCCCCCAGCTCCTATTCTCTCCATCTCCTTTGCATTCACATCACCCTCCTACCTCAGCATGCATGAATTGGACCAACTAATGACTGTGTATTCGCAACATGGCAGACACCATTAGGCTGATCGGAGGTGCGGCTGCTGAATTTTAACAGGCAATTTTAAACAAGGTAAGAAAAACAGATTCATCATGCTCCCGATTCTCCCATCCCCACCCATCTGCCATACTCCTGCCCTTACCGCAGCTAAAAAACGCCAGCAAAGTGCAAATACACCCCACCTATAAGACATAGGAGTGCACAAAGCAACGCAAATAGATGTTGCTGGGCGATTGCTGGGGATGGAGCTGGGAGCACAGGCTGAGCAGACAGCATGGAGCAGTACGGGCACCACTCCGGCCACAATGTGCCGCAGGCAACCTGCTGCTGCTCCTTGGAGCAGGAAGGGCTGCCCATGGCCACGAGCACAGCGCACTATGTTCAGCTGCACGCAGGAGCTACAATGGGGTTTCTCGAGGGCACGCTATGAAAGAGCAAGGCAACGCTCAAGTGATCAGCGCTGCCAGTAGCAATGAACCAACACTGCTTCTCAACTTAACCCAGCATTAAAACACACTCGACCTCTGCAGAACTGCTTCTCCCACCAAGGATCTCGCCTTCTCCTCCCGCGCCTCTGCACGGCTGCGGTGCCGATCACACCTCCAGCTGCTGCTCCCCGGCCAGCTGCGTGCCGCTCAGTGCAGCCTGCTCTCACTGAGCCCCAGATGACCTCTGGGCAATACTGGCCCGGCCGAAGCCACAGTGCGCATCTCCCCACTGCCACCGCTCTGCAGTCAGGCCAGCCCACACCAGCACACTGCATGACAATGGCCCCCGTGGGAACAAACACGCTTGCCATGCTTGACTTGACTGGCAGATTCCCCCCCTACGGCGGAAGAGGGGGAAAAAGGCCAACTTTGCTCATTTATTGCCACCATCCTGCTAGCTCAGGCTCCATTGTGCCCGCAGGCTCGCAGCAGGCCGCAGCACACTGCAGGGCGCCATCTTGTCGCCTCCCAGGACAGGCTGCTGGCTGCCCCTCCTTGCCCACGGCCCATCAGCTCCTCCTCGCAAACCTTGCTGTTCATGGCAATTTGGGGGGGGTTTGGCATCACCCACAAAGGGCTGGGAATCATTTAGAGAGCTCTTGGCTCTTTCCTCCTACCTCTCCATCGTTAGTACTGGAAGCAACACAGCTGTCTAATGGCAACTTCAGGCACCCACGGGCCAGCGAAGCAACGTTTTCCACACTTAAATAACACTGAACTGATTTAATTACTGCACTTAATACTAACAAAAGATGTCTCAATTTAATCTTCAAACGGCCCTCCAAGATCAAAACACAGCTGGCTGGATAACAAGATGGCCTAGGCCAGCAAACAAGTAGGTCCAATTTGTTCAAGAGCTGAATCCACTCCTCGGTATGAAAGGCCAAGGAACACTTGTGTGTCAAGCGAATCAAAGAAAGCTGTGCTCCTTCTCCCCCTCCCTTCCTGCCCAACTTTTGTTATGCAGAAAAAAAAATAGAAAGGCAGCTGATTCACGGGTAAAGAAATGCAACACGATAAAAGAACAAATGATGTTTGGGAGAGAAAGAAAAGAAGTAAGAACTAAGATTTAACAGGTTTTGTTTTTATAATCCTTCGAGATGATTAAGAATGAATGAATCAGATTAAAATCACATGGGGACAAATGAAGGTCTCTAACTCTTTTGTTTTTCTTTCCATACCGGACAGAAGAGACAGCTCATTAAGGAAAGCCCTCAAGACACAGCTACAGTGAGGAACAACCAAGCATTTTTTTTAAGTGTCTGTAAGCTGTGTTTGGGCAAGAAAAAGTAGGGGAAAATTAACCATTTACTTATAACATTTTCTAATTGTCCATACTGACCTGTTACTGTTACTTCTTGTCAACTATTCTGAAAAACTTCCCTCTTTTCAGCAGCTTTCAATGCGCATTCCTGCTGACACCATGGTTGGGTCTCTCCAGACACCTTCATGGAATTTTTAAGTTTTTGCACATTCCATTACAGCTACACACAGAAAAGTTAAAGCCAACCTTCCAGCCACTGCAACATTTCTCCAATCCCCTGAGCAACAGAGAAGCCTCAACAAATGTTTGTGTTGTACAGAGGATGCAGCCCTCCAAATTCCCCTTCCAACTACTGATAGTAACCAGGACCGCGCAGCCCACTTTTTGATCTCAGTTCTACTGGTATTAGTTACAAACAAGTTCACTAGAAAACAGTTTACTGAGCTTTGTGGTATTACTTTGAATTGACAACAGTCTGTAGGACATCACTGCTGAAAGGTTTCTCTGCAATAAATTTTCCTGAACTTTTTCTCTTGATGGAGAGCTGCGATTAGGCAACTCGTGTGTTCCAACTTTCCTTGGTGCCCGCACATGCCCTGGATCACGTTTTTTTGGGATTACAATGCCTTTTTCTTCTCTCCCTCAGCATATACAGAGCTCACTCCAGGTTTCACAATACTAGTTGCCAAAAGCAGTTCTTAAACAACAGATGATGTCACCAGCCAGTGCTCCATGAATTTGGAAGACAGCACAAAGGGGAATTCGCTACAACTCTGTGGCCTGTCCTCTGTTCTCCCTGGGCTGGGACACAACAGAGGAAGAAGGCATTACATTTAAAGTGATCAGGCAATTTGGTGGTTTGCTCCAATCCTCTGGAAGGCATGAGGCATTTATTAAATGTACAACCCAGGAGCCACTTCCATAAAAGGGACTTTGAGAGGCCATCTGGCATGGTCTCCTGCTCAAACAGGGTTAACTTCTATGCTCCAGCAGATTTAGCTGAATCTTCACCCAAATACTGTACTCATTACCTCACTGTTCACTTAAGTACCTTCTTCTCCTAGTGATTTGACTTCAACACCTGGTTTTGCAACTGGTGAAGCACGCATTGCTTCAGCTTACAATGCAACCTCCGTACTGCTCAGAGAACACTTCCCTTGTGCTTCAAACTAGCTGGGCTCAGAAATCTGAATGGCAACAGGGAATAGAATTTTCCATCTTCTTGTCCAATTGGTTTCATTTAAATGGGGCTGAACTTCAGCCTAAAACCACTTTCCCAACCAATTTCAGTTCTAGACCACTAACAAGAGCTCTTGAGGAGGCACTTGCTGCTCAATTTCAAACAAGTGACTGTTTCCAGATTGCCTGGTTAAGTTACAAAGACATAGGACCAAGAGCAGTTCTCCTAACTAGAATACACAAGCACAACCACGTAGAAAACCTCCTCCTGCTGTCTTAGACTGAAAATGGGCTCTGCTCTATGGCCAGTACTACAAACACAGCTCCAAGTGCAGAATCCTGACCTACAGATTTCCTCAGGGCCAGAATGTTCAAACCTGCTCAGACAACCATACACCACTATTTCAAAGGCACACCTTTGCATGAGATTCCCAAGGGCCTTTGGAGTTTTGACTTAAATGCCTGGATTATTTTTACAATTCCAGTTATGGGTTCTTTGTTCACAGGGAGTTAAGTAATACAAAGAACGTAGCATGAGAACAATGAGCGTATTACCATGCATGATTTCTCTTAAAAAAAAAAAAAAAGAAGAAAAAAGAAATCTTTCTTTTCATTAAGTTACAGATCCAATTTCAGTCTTTATTATCACTTTGCCATGAGAGAAAGCGGTTCTTAATTCTAATAAAGGAAGGGAGTGTCATATTTCAACAAGAGCTAAAATGCTTCCTGCAATACAGGAGGTGGAAAGCTCTTTTGCTCGCAGCTACTGCAGGCCAGACTCAGAGAACGAAAGGGAAATAATCTTTCCACACTGAGTAAATAAATCTCTTCTAGGACATACCTAATGGTGGGCAGTAGCCCAAAGGCACCTTGTCTGATGAGATCATTGCTGCCCCCTCCACTTGAAGGGAAATTAAGAGAATGCTCTGCCAAGCACATATTAACGTTTCACTTATCACCAAACCCGGGGTCCAAGTGAGTATGAGCACTGCTGCAGCCTATGGAGCACCACTGGACTAATAAAAACCTTTCCACCATGTTAACCAAGCCGGATAAACAGCCACAGCCACTGTGTCAGAACCTTTCACCGAGATTTCTAAGTCATTTTCGCCCTGAAATCTACTTGACCCTTAAAAAGGAGTCTGCAGTACATTTAATGAGGCAGTCATACAAAACTTGACTGTATCCCATTTTCTGTGAGAAAGACAAGCGTAACCCAACCCAGCAAACAAAAGTAGGCCCATTCACACAGTCTCGTGCAATTCACCTCTAAAGAAACAACATTAGAGACCCAGTGTTTGCATTTCATGATACTGTATACATTTTGAAATGGAAATTCTGATTGTGCTTGGTCAGCCGAAGCTTCTGATCTATTCTGGCTAAAAAGGCCTTATGGAAATTCTTTTTTTCCTGAAGATGACCAATAGCCCTATTATTTTACAGCCTTTTCCATTAGATCCTGTTTACACTAGCACTGGAACCATATTAGCAAAATCCATCTTCAAAACACAGTTCTCACTGGCAAGAACTAAGCATAGTTCTGTGAAATTATTTTTAATACCATTCCATCTCTGCCCATTCTGGCAAAGGAAATGAAATTATTTGCAACCCGAGTACCAGGAGTGTGGTTTATAAACGTGGCCCATGGGGGTAAGCAAGACAAAGAGTGAGTGCAACATGCATGGAACAGGCCCCGTGCTGATGCCCAGTGCACCCCTGGCTCATACCAGTTCCTCTGGTCATGAAACCAACAACGCTCCTTTCAGCTATGTGTGGTCTCCTCGACCTCAGCAAGTACAGAAAGAATAAAGCAAATGCGGAGCATTTTATAGAAGACCTGCAAGGCCCACAAACGACATGTTCACTCAGCAACCAGGGATACGTGCAGTGCCAATATTCCCATTTCCCTGCTGGAAAACCTTGTGCACAGGCAGGCAGGTGCCTCGCACAGCAAGGCTGCGGCACAGGAGCACGCAGGACAAGGCTCCAGCCCAGGGACAGGCTGCTCGGGCATTTTCAAGATCTTTAGCAGTGTTAAGAGGGATTATATGCCATTCATTGCATGCATTATTCATTGTTATTCGCTGTATACTCCAGCTCTCAGTACAAGAATAAAGTGACTCCAAGAACCTGTGAACCATGCACAGAAGACGTTTCAACTGAAGTATCACTAACCAGAAAATCAGCAAGATGCTGCTGGACAAATTTCAAGCCAGATCCAAAATGAGAAATGGAAAATGCAAAAGAGCAGAAGCAACTAGTGTTCCTCTCCTCCTGTCCTCTCGCGTGCAATTCCTAGCCACGGGATTTAGCTGTGATGCACGGAGCTGTGAGATACAGAAGCCAGATATGGTGTGTGCTTATGATTCCTTCCAGGTAGCAGAGCACAGAACCCCTGCCCTTCCCTCTGCCTGGGCCATTCATCTTGCCCAGGTGATGGAAAGCCCTGTTCCCAGCGGGTGGTCCTGCTCTCGCAGTCCTTAATGCCTAATTGTCACAAATCAACTCCAACCTCGATGCTCAGGCTGCTGCTACCCATCCCCCCCTTCCAGCCCATTCTCTTCAAACCCATGGCAGCCCAGGATCCTCTCACGTTACCCAATCAATCTTTGGACACAGCACCTCGAAAAAACAAAGAGGCAGCAGCGATGTGAGTACGGCCGGAGCAACGTCACGCGCAGCAGCCCGAGAGCCGCCGGCCCGGCGTGCCTACGCGCATGCGTGCACACACACATGCCTCCTATTTTATTTTTTTGTTCAACTGGAATTAATCAGGAACGATAAACACTGTTTGTCTCCTGAAAGCAGCGGTGGGGGGATGAAATATGCCTCTTAAGCTTATCAGCCTCAGTGCCACCGAGGAGAAAGCTGGCTGCTAAGCCCGGGGATAATGGGCTGTCCTTTCAGGAAGGTATCAGAGGTCTCAGGAGAGGGAGGCAGCACAATGGTGTGACCTTCAGCTAATAAAGCCCACCCTAGAGTCCAAAGAAGCTTGGGGAATATTGACAAAAGTTCATATTTACAACAGCCTGGACTCTTTCCAGATACCATTACCAGTTTAGAGAGCTGCAGCCTCTGTACATACACTCAGAGGCTTTTATTCTGCCTCCTCCTTTCTTTCTTTGTTCCCATGCTGGAAAAAAAAAAAAAAAAAAAAAAAAAAGTTGGAAAATGGCAATTCTTCTGCTAACAAGGCCCCACCAGCACCTTGTTTAATGAAGAGAGTTATTTAAAATTTCAGCTTCAACCTCAGCGTTATCCTCTACTTGAAGGAGATTCAAGGCCTCTTGCAAGGATTCTCAGTGCGTCACCACGCTCATCAGGAAGAAAGCATATGTGTTTTTGTGGAAAATCTGCTGATGTATTTATAATTCTTTAAACAAAAAGGCAGCCAACATATTGTAAAATGAGAAGATTTTTTTCTTTCTTATTTTTTTTCAATAGGCACTGGCAATCAATGCAGTCCCCGTCAGAAAGGCTGAACTGAAGCTGTTTTCAGGCAGAAACCGATCCCCCCCGCTCTGCACTGTGGTTTGCAAAAGGAGGCTTTGCCCATAACTGGGGAGCACAGGCATGACTGGAATACAAATAATAAATAATATTTTTAAAACTATTCATACAGTAAGAAAAGCCAATTCCAAAACATAAAAACTGTTTGAAGCAAAAGTTTCATTTTTCTGCCTCCTAAAGTAGTTCCAAAACAAACATAAAAAATAAAGGTTCTGAGGAAATCTGTTTTCAAGGGCAGTATCAGTGAAATCAATGTTAAAACTCAAAACATTTAATGGAAATAGCATCTTCAGTGACAGACCTGTTTTGAACACAGTGGATCCAGCCATGCCAGTCTGCCATTTCCATTTACCTGCCCGTGCCTCAGCCCTGCCATCCTGAAACGCATCTTCTGGGGCTCAGAAGGGATCCGACCATTGCAAGAGGTTAGGACTTCCCCACAAAGCTTCTTCTAAGAGGTGCCCCCGTATCCTGGCGGTCTCATTTACCACACTGCAATTTCAGCAGTTGCCTTCCAGCACAAAACCCATTTCCAACCACAGCTATGGGGGTACGTCAGGAGGCAGCCCACAAGCAGCTTTCCAAGCTCTTCGTTTCAGCCCAAGCATGCATTTTATCCTTTATCTCATCCAGGCATATTAACAATCAAGAGAGCTCAGGTGATTGATTACAGCCTGCCTGAATTCCAAGTAGTCAAATTAGACACTAATGTTGTGCTTAATTAATGCTTTCACACAAACAAGGTCATTGGTTGCATCAGGACTAATAGGAGATGACACACGCTGGGACTGTGGGGCCCAGGGGACTGGCAGTGAGATGGAAAGTCCAGCCGATGGCCACTGACTGCAAACCCAGACCTGATCCCACGGACACCCCGCACCTCACCGGACACATCCCAGCGCTCACACTCCGCCTCACTGCTGCCCGGCTGTGAGCCTGCAGCCGGCCCAGGCACACTCCACCGAACCCCAGGAGCCTGTCTTTCACTCTGACTCACAACGTAACTCAGCGCTTTGTCTTTTTTGAGTCAAGAGATACAGTAATTCAGGGCTCGAAACAGCTACAAACTAAGACTTTGTATCAGCCGAGACCACCCCGTCCTGCCAACTCCTCCTTGCTGCCATGGGATGCTCACACCCATCGCCTCCCGAGCCTGCCTAAAATACAGCACAGCCTTACCATAAAGCCCTTTGTTCAGACACCCTCACCATAAAGCTGCAAAACCTTGGCTCCCAAGTACATTAAATCCTTATAAACCTGCCTCCATCCTAACCGCGCAGTATTTCACGACACAAAGCGCTTCTTCTGAGAGAGAGCACTTTAATGAGGAAAAGGGCGAAATATATAAACCAAACCTCATTACAGCATAATTTTTAGGAGACAAGCATGCTGTTATAAGAACGAAGCCATGGCAATTGCATTTCACAGGGCTTGATGATTTAGTATTTTTAAAGAGCCACTGCTACTTCCAGCCACGGGCACTGTTTTGTTGTGAATTCAACAGGAAGCAAGCGGGATGACGGGCCCGTGTCTGCTGTCTGTTTTATACTCTGCAAACCGCCACAAATGGCAGATCCAGATCTGCTGCATGCTCACACAACTGCTGTGCGTCAGGTGGCAAGAGACGGACTATGAGTCAGACTTTTATCTTTAAAAGCCCTGCCTTCTTACAGGCTTCTGCTTTAAACGTGATGATGTGGCACGGACACGGTGAATTACTCAAATCAGAGCCAATTCATACTGAAATGAGCAGCGATGTCAAAGAAAATAACAAAAAAAATACAAGAAAAATCTTTGGTACAGTAATAGAAATAGATGTAACGCCGCTTAATGCCAGCTGTCAGATAAGCCAGGGTAATAACAAGCACATCAAAGGGGCTGCAACTGGTTTCCAACAATTAATAGACCAGATTTTTTAGAAGCTGAAACTCGGTTACTTTCTACAAAACTCCAAACGGAACAGAACTCCCAGCCAAGCAGAAAAACCCGGCTGGAAAAAAGAGCACTCCCCTCAAGAACGAACCATCTATCTCCCTACGGAGCATCCTGACTTACATTGCTCTAGAAGACTTTTAAACTTAATCTAATCAAGAAGCTGCTATTGATTACAGTTCTTCCATATCAGTATTCCAGCTGTGACTTCTGAAATGAAAGCTCAGCAATGGTTAGGTATTTGCCACAATCGGTAGAGAAAATAGTAGAAAAAGATGAGTGCAAAGGTCACCAGAGAGACAACATACCTGAACCCCCCCCAACCCGCAGCCCTTCCCCACACAGCCCCACCCAAACCCAGCAGCAGCAGGGCAGTGCACTTCACAGCAGCTCTCGAAGCACATGTAACACTGACTGATGGATACTGATAGTGAAGACACTGGTGGAAAATCAAACCCGACAAAGCAACAAGATTGAGAGAGTTTCTTATGTTTCTTGGTATTACCTTAGAAAATTATGTAAGAAGGGTCAGAATCTCAGCAATCATTTTAGCTACTGACACGTATCTGGATCAACAGCAGTGCAAGAACCGGCATGCAACTGACGCCTATACCCTGGTTAAGTCCCTAGCTTAAGTCCCTTAAGTCTTCCCTCTTAGCTCTTTGTAGCTTTTAATGAATGAAATGTTGGAGTGAATGGTGCTTGCCTTCCCCAGTTAACAGAAGGTCCAACACGACACGGTTATGGTGACGGAACAGCACTTCTACCTGAGTTCTCAGAGAGGAAACCTGAGGAGAACACAACGCACCAACACTTCTCCCAAACCCAGAATCAATAACCTTGCTGCTGGGTCCTGTTCCTGAGATACCTCTACCATTTCCATTTCTACTGATGCGACTCTTCTTTCGAAGCTTAAAGTGAAAGGACAACAGATTCCTCCCCCACCATCACCACTCCCTCATAAATCACAGCAGACTTTTCCAGCTCTTATCAACTCTGCCACAGAAGACAGAAGGCTGGGCAAGTCTGAACGGGTATGACAGCACACCCCCACCACAGGACGGCTGGCACTATGCTAACCCAGCCTAGCACATGCCTTCCCTTAGCTCAGCTTTAATACTCTTCTGCTTAGCTGTGCAATTAAGGACGAAGACAACCGCAAGCAAGTGCACATGCTGCTGGTTTTGTTGGACAACCTGCTCAGCTCCTCCCTGAACAACAGAGGATTTGGGGTGCTAGAAATGAGAAGCCTTATCACAAACGTAGAATGAGACCCTGGTTAGCAGCTGACAGTGAATTGGCTCGCAGACAGCAAAAGGAATAAATTAAAAAAAAAATACGGGGAGACAGAGTGAGCGAGAGAGACAGAGACAGCAACCAATTCAGCTGCAAGAATCAAGCCAAGTCAGTCCCAAGTGCCCGTGTTGGAGAGACTTGATCTCATACCTTGCTTGTTATCAAGGCACTCCTGATACGGGTCAGCTCCAGTTCCGTTGAAGTCTACAGACAAAACAAAAAGTTTCATTCATATCAAACGTAAATATTAGGAACTTCTCAAATGGCAGCCTTGCTGGAGCAGTGTGCTACGTGCAAACAGCCCTAGTTCTTTAGAAGGCCATGCTGGTTTGCTGACATAAAATGTGATTTGTTATGAGCAAGAGGCAATGAGCTGACACCAAGCCAACAAGGGAACTGCATTTGGTCCTCAGCAGGAGGTACTGGGTGCTGCCTCCAACCCTGCCCAGCTGCTGCAGCAACTGAGGGTGCTGGGGAGGGGATCCAAGCTGCAGCTGTGCTCAGCCGCCTCGCAGCGTGCATGAACGGTGCAGTATCTGCACCTGAATCTGTTATTAACAGGGCTCATCATAGGCCCTACGGAACCACTGGTTGAAACCAACAGCAGAAACCAAAGGATCCCAACCTACAGGCTGGAATACACTTCCCTGTGTCTTGAGATGTCGCACTCCCTTTTGGCTTTCAGCTGCTACACCATATTAAAGAGAACTGAAAATACAAGAGTGTACTTTCCAAACATTACTCTCCTATGGAAGCAGTGCAGGTACCACTAGGGCTGTGTGTGATGCTGGTCTGTGCCAGGAAAATGGGGGAGCAGCCAAGACTCCTGCACCCGTGGGTGCTCCACTCCACAAAGAAACTCGACAGTCCCACAGCCAGCTTCCAACTGCTGCACTCACAGAGCGGCACCTTGCAACCAGCGCCCACGTCACCTAACAAACCCCTTCATCTGCACTACAGGTCCCACTGGATTGCATTGGTTGCCCGTAGGAATGGTCTGAACTGTGGGGTGGCAGAACTGGGTTACAGAACGGCTTGGACCTTAGAAGCAAACCAAAGAATGTTCCAGCATGGCTTCTCCTGCCTTACAATCCAACTCAACCGCAAGAAGAAGTTCTGATGGTCCCTGAGAAAGAATATTAAACACATCTAAAAACTCTACATCAACTAATGCTCTTACAGTGGCTTTCATGCACCTTACATCCTGGGCTAAGCACGCAGAGCAAAGCCGAACCTGCACAGTAGGTGCCTGCACACAAAGGGTCCACAAAAGTGAACATTCTGTACATCTCAACTGAGAGAATGCTAACGGGGCTGAAATCAGTCCTGGTGCAAAGCGGGGGATCCCAACCCACTCAGGTGGTTCCTCAGGGCACCGATGGCCTGGGGCTGCCCCATCCCCCCTCCTGCAATACAGCACCTTATTCCACAAGGCAACTCCAACCGACCAGCACTACAGACGGGGACAGACAAGGCGGCCATCCATGCTGCTGCCTCAGGCGCACCGCCAAGAGGATCAGCACCATGCCAACGGGTCCGTGTCTTTCTGAAGATTCTCTCCAGGGCCGTAAGATTAGAAATACCGTTCCCAGACGCACACTGCAGCCAGCAGCTCCCTCCCAGCTCCCTGAAGACATGGAGGGAGCCGGCCCTGCACGCAGCGGCTCACTGCCATTTCCTGCGCACGGTGACCACGCTCCCGCACCAACGGCCCTTCCCCTTTGCTCAGCCAACAGCTGGCGATGGCTGCCTGCACGCACAAAGAGATCCCCATCGAGTTCACAGGCTTCACGTTCAGCAATAGCATTTAATGAAGAAAAAAGCAAAAATTAAAGCTGCCCCACCATTTGTGTTGTGTAAATCCCAGATAATAGATCTTCTCCCTAATCCTAATGAGGCCTTCCTATTAAAATCTTTATTAGCTTTCAGCTCTGCAGATTGCCCAAAGGCTCATCAGTTTCCCTATCTCTCAGTACCAAGATCTGCTTTAACTTTTACAAATAGCTCTAAGATATTTCTCAGCTTATCAGCATTGCCAAGCAGCCTGTCTTATCATTACTATTGCAGATAAAATAAATGAGCTCAGGATGATATGAATAATGGCATTTTCTGTAGGCTGGTTTCCCATTACATTTTCAACAGATTGTAGATTTAAACTTCGGCACAAAAGAAAAAAAAGCAGAAACGCAGCGGAGGGGGAAGGGCTGCATTCTCCCTTCCCATTTACCTGCCCCGTCCTGGAGCACAGGCAGCATTTTAGGCACACCTTCTGCCAGCCCATAATTAATGCTGAAAGGGAGCAGAAGCACCTCCGCCATGCTTTCTCCGAAGGCCAGAAGCACAGTTTCTTCTGGGATGTTTTTTCAGCTGCATTTGTTGCAGGGAGGCGAAACTGCACGCCGCCTAATGAAGCCATCTTCATTAGCCGGCTCCTTCCCCGAGCAGCCTAGGAATGCCACTCAGACTGGGAATTGAAATCATGGCAAGCGACAGAACCGCAGGTGAATTACCAGCCGGGGCTGCGGGGTGTCCTGGCGGAGCAGCGAGGCAGAGCGTGCGGCCAGCAGGGAGGTCACGTCCTGGCAACCATTTTCTGCCTGCTCCCTGCAGCAGCCCCTACAGGGTTAAACGCTTTTCCATTCCCCAAATTCCTAGCCCTGTCACTGTATCAAGGTTATCTATTATTGGCAGTGACAGGTGAAAATTAATCTCCTAATTATTTCTTGCTGCGTAATCTGCACTGAAGAAGTAACATAAAAGGATTACAGTACACCCTCTACGGAAGGCTTTGCTAGAGAGCCAATCATCCAGGGAGATACAAGGTATGTGCTAAAGAGATATTTATGAAGGATTTCCAACCATTTTGAAGGCAGGCTATGCTGTGGCTTACACCCCGCAGCTTCGGAGCACGGATTTTAATAGCATACACATTTTTTACTCTTGATTATTCCATGGAAACTAAAAAAAAAAATGATTTAATGCCATTATGTCCCCGATTTTCCTGTGGTACAGCAGCGACAGCAGTTACGGCATCCATCCGTGTACAGACATCTTCCCCCCAGAGCCACGACAGCAACAACTCACCCGCCTGCTTTAACTGGAGATTAAGAGTGCCGTGCTTACCTCCAGGGCAATGCGACCGTAACATTCTTCCGCAGGAATACAAGCTAGGCTGAGCACCTCCAAATTCAAAATATTTTGTTAAATTCTCATTTTATAAGCAAGCTGGAAATATCTTTGGTAGTAACATAAACAGCCACCACAGACACGGTGCCTGATGAAAACCCTAACTCCTCGCTTCCCACCCACCACAAAGCAAGGCTTATTTTTACAGGATTCAAGTGACACCTTTTGTTTATCTCCGGCCCTTCCAACGCAGCTCTGTGAGCCAAGCAGATGCCTTGAGGAACCTGTTTCCCCACACCCACGTCAGCAGCACCGTTCTGGTCGAAGTCTACAAGAGCCAACAATGGCAGGTCCGTGCTCCTGCCGCTCACAAGGGGCTGGGAAGCTCTCGTGTTGCCACCCCGGCGCCCTGCTTGCAGTCGAGCCCTTCCACCAGTACTTGTGAGGTGCTTCCAGCTTTTCTGACATTTTGCCGTGGATGCAGAAATGTCAGCAGTTCCCTTATGCAACCTTTGCGTGCTCCGACCCAGCACCATTTTGCACGGAAAGCCAACCCTGGGGCAAACTGAAAGCCCCCAACAGCATCCCACAGCCCAGTCAACCGGCACAGAGCAGGGACTGAGCTGACACCAAACCACATCAACAACGAACACCAAACCCTGCCTGGAGAAAGAGCCGTACCTCAATAACTGCACTGCGCTTCAACAGCCACACGGTGGCACACAGCATACTACAAAATATTATCAATGAAATGCTGAAATAGGGGCTTCACAACAGCCACTGCGCCCTTAACTCCCCAGAAATAGCTGCAGCCGTGCAGAGCTGCTCACGCCTGCAGCCTCCGCAGCTCCAGGGCTGCAGGTCACCGTGCTGGGCACATCAGTGGCCCTGGGGAGAGGAGCAGGACGCACCATCGGATGCACGGATTTTAAATGAGCGGCTCCAATTAGGCCGCTCCTCAGCTGTGACAGAGGTGTGAAGATTTCTCGCCTTCTCCCTCCGCTGCTTTCACACCTCTGGCCATGCAGGGCAGCCAGCTCCCAGCCAGCTCCTGGAGGTAACCCCTTCATATTCCGAGCACACAAGTGCTCCAGTGGGAAGGGCGAGTGCATGGAAATTACTTTCTTCTCGAAGGCAACTGCTACTGGAAGTGCAAGGATCTGCTGCAGCACTGTGCCAAGCACCTCCACTGCTGGAAGTCAGCCCGGCAGCGAGGGCCCAGCGCCCCATGCAGCCCTGCAGCTTACAGAGCCCACAGCATCGCATCACACTGCTGCTGTTTCGCCAACAGATCGCTGTGTACGCAGCCACAGCCAGGGATTTTCTGTTCGTTAGGACCTTCAGAAGATAAACACAAGTAACGTAATGAAGCCTGGAACAGAACACAGCCCATAACGCTGTACCCCCGGCGCTCCATAGGTAAGGAAACTATTGACTTGCATCTCCTGTTTTGTGGAAGTTTTAATCGCACCGTTACTTAATC
Organism: Gallus gallus; assembly: GCF_016699485.2. Taxonomy (NCBI): domain Eukaryota; kingdom Metazoa; phylum Chordata; class Aves; order Galliformes; family Phasianidae; genus Gallus; species Gallus gallus. The sequence continues at coordinate 1,664,815 of NC_052546.1, forward strand.
TCTTACACAGCAATTATGGGAACAAAAGAAGTGCGTGCAGAGGCGAAGCACCACCTCCTACCTAGCAGTGCTACTCTTCACAAGCCTATTTTTCAGTAATATGTTTTGCTTATGGAAATCTGAAGAACAAATTCTTATCCATAGGCATTTCCCCAAATGCTCCATCAGCGGCCTCATTACGCGACGCAGAAACTCTCCCAAGGGATATTATGTAATGGCAATTCCTTCCTCCTCTCCCCGAGGAGTGCATTTCTCATTACATCTCCTAGTAATTGATCGGCCTAGGAAATAATTTCTGGTAAAACCATGTGTTCCCTTACCTGGTTCTCAATCTCCATCTTTATTCAGAAGGAAAAAAGACTGCAAGAAACCCCAACGTTCCCATTTCTGATGCAGAACGCCAGCCTCTGCCCGAACGTGCTATTAAGGCATCCCTGTACCTGCCCGGCTTCAGATCTTGTAAATTCACCAAGTCATTAAAATTAACCAGCCTGCATTTCCTATTCTGATGACACAAATAATTTTCCTTGACTGAATCTCCTCTAATTGCTTTAAAAAGAGTGCTTCAGTGCTTCATATTCAAATCCATCCGGACACCACAACCCCTAGCAATTACAGGTCACTCCACACAAGGATGCTGGGAGCCAGAAAAAGAATGTATGAAAAACACAAGGCAGAAAATGACATCTACATCTGCGCTCTCCAGAAGCACCGTGCAGCACAGAGCAGCTCGCTGAGCGCAGCCCTTTGCACAGCGCTTCCGCCAACGCACGCGCCGTTAAATATCCTAGCAGCTCTGAGTTGGAAGAGCAACAACGGCAGAAACCTGCGTTTGGACCTCCACGGGAAGTTTGTGCAAAATCAGAGCAAAATAAATCCCAACAGCTGCTCCGTGCCTGTCGTTTGTCAGCAGGACTCACAGCACACCCCGTCCCTTTCTCAGCCTACAGGTCCCAGGGCTGCTCCGGGCGCCGCCGTCCTCGGCTGGCCAATGGCCGCGTGTCCCATAGAACAACACAGGGATCTGTTCTGCTCGTTGGCAGGCGGTTGCTGGGGAGAACGGAGCAGCCCTCTGGCACACGAGGCTTAGGGCTTCCCTTGGCGTAACGCACCTTCCTCACGGAGGGAAAGAGGAACATCAGCCTCTGCTCGAGCAAACCCGAACGCCCGCTGTGCCTGCGAGCAGCGGTCCCGCAGGAAGCGCGGTGCAGCACAGCGCTGTGTCGCTAAGGGACGGCATTCCTGGAGAGAGCAATTCCAAGTCCCCACTTGTGGAAGTTAATGCTGTGCATGTGCACCGAGCTGCTCGTCCTGGGAGGTCCGCATGCAGAGAAAATCCCCCTTAGACATCACCATAACCCTCTGAGGTGGGTTCTGATCAGGGATGGCCGCAGGTTGAGCTCCTGACGTGCGAGCGGGCAGCGCCCACAGCTCCGCTGCAGCCGCACACGGTCTCTTCCAGGAGCGGATCGCCAGGAGAGCCGTCGGCTGCACGGCGTGGGGGAACGGGACCAGAGCACCCGGCTGGGGCAGCGCCTTACGTAACGGGAAATTATCTTTGTTACAAAACGAGGTTAAAAGGCCCTCAGATCCCGGAGCGTCACCGACAGCCAGGCCAGCAGCAGCAGCCCGGGCGGCACGCAGCCTCGACAGATGGATGCGCAACTTCGCCAACATTTCCCGGCCGGGAAGACGCTCCGTTCCGCAGCGCCGCGGCAGCCGCAGCCATTCAGACGGTCCCGTGCCCTCGCCCGTCCCCGAGCCCCTTCCCCACGCCGCCCCGGCAGCCGCGCTTCGGCGCTCACCCCCCGGGACGCGGCGCTCGGCCGCTCCGCTTCGCAGCGGGACGCCGCCTCTCCTCCCCGCCCGACGCTCGGGGGTCCGCGGGGCGACTCCTGGGGCCGAGAACGGGCAGAACCCGCGCAGCCTTTTCCCAGCGGCGGCTCTTCGCGCCCGGACGGCTCGGGCTGCCCGCTGGGCTGAGCTCCGCGACTCGCAGCCGCGCCAGCCGGGCCGGGCAGAGCCTCGGGGCCGCTCCCGCGGGCGCGGGGCGCTCTGAGGGCCGCGGCCGCCCCGGGGGAACGCGCGGAGCGGGCGGAGAGCGGCGGCCTCAGGAGGAGTCCCGCAGCGCAGCGCACAGCCCCGCCCGGGGACCCGCGGCCGCGGGACGGAGCCGCGCCGCACCTCAGCACCGTTCGGAGCCTGAAAAATCCCCCCCTCCCGCACCCCGAAAGGCATAAAGGCACAGCAGCGAGAGGCCGAGGCCGCCCCGCCGCACTCACCGCATGGCCCCGCCGGGCGCTGCAGGGGGCGCGGAGCCGCCCGGGGCCGCCGCAGGGCTCAGCGCTCCCGGCCCGGGCTGCCCGCGGCCCCGCCGCTCCTCGGCTCCTCCGGGCGTCCTCGCTCGCTGTGTCTGATCGCAGCCTTTGGGTTTGTTCTCGTCTCGCCGCCGAAGTTCGCGCCCCCGCCGCTCAGCCCCGGAGCCGCCGCTCGGACGCCGCTATGGGTCCATGACCGCGGGGCGCGCCGGGGAGGGGGGGGACGGCAGAAAAAAACACCCAAAAAAAGGGTTAAAAAGGAAAAAAAAAAAAAAAAAGAACAACAAAAAAACCACCACAATCACAACAACAGCCCAAAAGCGACACAGGCGGCTCCGGCCGGCATCCGACGAGGGGAAAAAAAAAAAATATATACCACAGCCACGGCGCGGCCCCACCGAGGGGCTCCCGGGCGGCGCTGCTCCGGCCCCGCGCCCTCACGCCGCGGCAGCCATTATTCCAAGCACGGACCGCGCCGCGCTGCCGCTCCTCGGGCGCTCCGCGGCGACTGCCCCGCGCCCCCCGCCCCGCGGCCGCCCGGCTCCGCCGCCGCCAGGCGCGACCAATCCAGCCACGAGCCGCGAGCCGCCGCGCGCCCCCGAGCGAGAGCGCGCGCCCGCCCGCCCCGCCCCGCCGAGCTGCGCCGGGCCGCGGGAGCGCGCCGCGAGTGCGTGCGTGCACGCGGTGCTGGAGCGAGCGGGGGCTGTGCGTGTGTGTGTGTGTGCTGTATGCACGGTGTGTGCGTGCGTGCACTCTGTGTGTGTGTGTGCACATCGTGTGTGCGCAAGTGTGTGTGCACAGTGTGGGTGTGTGCGCTGCCAGAGTGCACACAGGTGGGCAAGAAAAGTGCACGCAGCCTGAGTGTGCGTGCAAGGTGCGTGTGTATCCCTGTGCACAGCCTACACGTGCACGGTTTGTGCTTGGGCCGCAGCACTGTGCAGTCTGTGCTGGTGTGAGCAGTCACAGTGCGCATGGCACGTGCAGTCTGCGTATGTGCACACCATCACCTCCGGGCACTCCCAGCAGCACGTGTGCACAGTGGGGCGAGTGTGCATGCAGGGTGTGCTCACACTATGCATGCATGGCTGCACACGTGCTTTCTTCCACACTGGCTCTTTTGGATATAACCACCATCGCAGTGACACTGAGGGGCTTTACCAGTGGTCAACCAATGGCTGTAGGAGTGCTCGTGGGGCCAGGGAGCCCCGCAGCCCTGCAGCCTCACTGCCCTGCTGTTCTGCAGCCCCACTGCCCACAGCACCACTGCCCTGCAGCCCCGCAGCCCACATGGGAGCAGCGCAGTCGCCCCGTGAGCTCCAGGAACTGCCTGTGAGCCTTCGGGAGGAGGGCGGTAAGCATCTGTATGCTGCTAGAGCCGTGTGATGTGCTCATTACCTGCCATCGAGCGGCATATCACTACACAAAGTTAATATGTTATGATTATTAGTATATTGTTAAATCATTAAATACGACAGCAGATGCAATAAATAATTTCCAAGGGATATCTGCTGACATTTAAGAATGGATGGGGATGCTTTCCTCCCACAGAAAGTGACGCTCAGGCAGTGGGGGCACAGCATGTGGGCTGAACCGCGTGGCCTCCTGCGGGCACTGCAGGACGGGGCTGCCTGAGGGGCTGTGCAGTGACTGAACCATTCTGCAGCATCCCTGCAGCACCCCGCAGGTCCTGCTGTGGGGCTGCCCCCTGGCTGTGCATGGCTGGCTGCTGCGTGCCGCGGGCCCGGGGGTTCTATGCGGACATTACAGGAAGGCACAGGGACAGGAGAGGGAGGAGAGGCTGTGTCACAAATAACATCCAGATGTGAACACACTGTAAATACAAACATCAAAAGGCTCACCCCTCTGCGTTCTGCAGACAGCCCAGCGGAAAGGACTTACCGCACTCAGACAAATGCTGCTGCTAGGGAAGGAAGGACCCCGCAGCCCCTGCACATGGCACCCCACATCCATCTCATGCAGAAGCCCTCTGTGGGCTGGGGCAGTGCCTGGGGCTGCACTGAGGGCTCTCCCTCTGCCCGCAGCCAGACCACACTTCTCATTTGGGAGCTAAAAGCTTCGAGCAGCGCCGACAATAGAAGGAGGAAACACTTGGCCGGAGTGTGGCATGAAGATGTCATGAGGAAATCATGGTTTTACGGAGGAGAGGAGAAAAAACACAGAGGAAGAGCTGGAATAAACACCGGGCCAGGTTCAATAGGAGCAGCAGCCGCCCCAGCTCAGAGCCCCCCTGGTTTGTGCTGGGAGGGAGCTGAAGTGGTAGTGAGTCTTTGGCTGAATCTGTCTCTAAGCTGGGAAATGTGCAGGGTACGCTCAGCCAGCGCATAAAAATAGAAGGGAAGAGACATGGGGATTTGCAGTGAAACTGTTAAAATACGCTCTGATTTGCTTGGAAGGAAGGTGCATTTGGGGAGAGGGGACCGCTGGCACAGGAGCTCAACGGCCACGGGGGTACGTGCCACGTGCACAGCCTACAGCAGCCCCACAACTTCACAGTGACATGTCATTTCCATGTGCTAAACAGAAAAGGGGAGGGAAAGGCTGCAACTGCCTAAACAAAAGGACGTTCTTTTCCCACCACGCTTTCAGATGTTATAAGCAGAGCAGGACGCAGCCAGAGCCGCCCGGGGCAGCCGGGCTGGGCCTCCCATCAGGGCTGGGATCCGAGGTGGCACCTCTGTCTGGTCGCTGCGCTGCGGGCGGAGGAGCCTCGTGTGCAAACAGTGTTGACTCCAACTCTCAACAAAACAATTACGCATTTGTTTTTTGAATACATTTTCTTAGCCTTGCCACTCGCAATGCTGCTGCTACAAACTAGCCGGGACAAGAATAAATACCTTTGTGATTCTCTAAACATCCTCATAATTGCAGCACTTCACTCATGAATGCGTATTTCAACAGCAGAAAAGATCCCAAGTGATGTGAAGACACGTTTCTGTGAAGTAACCTTTCGGAATCAGACGGCAATGTTTGCAGCTAATTCTCATTGCAGTAACTGCTGCACACCCCGGCAGCTGCGGGAGGGGAAGCGCGCAGCACAGCCCGCTGGCCCCGCCACGCACCCCGCACCCTGCTGCCCACAGAGGGAAGGATGGCGGTGGAAGGAGCAGAATGATCTGCTTGGTTTTTCAAGGGCTTTTCCCTACAAAACAAACCTACTGCTGTGGAGCTGGGCAGCCGAGCGTCATTCACCATTCCATCGCATCAAGGCCCAACCTGCAGCTTCGCGGCACAAAAGACTGGCCAATAAACACACTTTTTCTTAGGAATGCTCCCCAGCTGCACCATCCAGAACCGGAGGGCTCGCTAACCTGGCAGAGATGTGGCTGCGGATTGGAGCAGCTGAGCCACGCATGGATGCTTCTTGTCCCGCACCCCAGGTCAGAAGGCAAGCGGTGCTGCCTGCTGCCATTCCTTATTTATCTGATATGTTAAGCAACGACGTGCAAATGAGCCCGAGTACAAAGTATGGGCCGGCATGATGTTACAGCACAGCACCACACGGCACAGCAGAGATAAGTGACTCTCGGTATGGGGCCCTGCATCCTACCACTGTTTATATTTGACTGTATAATTGGGACCGCAGCCAGCTCGTCCTAAAATATACAGCGAGAGTACGGTTAGGCACTGCATCTGTAACATATACAACTTTAGATGTCAAAGCATCTTTGTTTGAAGTCAACAGCAATAAAAACTGCATTTGTACGAGGGCTTAGCATGTGGGAATACATATTGCTAAACCAGGATGTTAACACATGGCCCTCCTCGGTTTGCTGCTGCCAAAAGTATGCCTTTCAAAAGTGAACGGAGCGTGCCAATAATCTGCGGGATATTTTAGAATGTGGAGAAATCTGTGGCAATCACCCAGTGGTGGAGAAAGCTCTTTTTGGGAGTATTTCCCTTTGGTAGTCGCTGGCATCGCTCCTCCTACTCGAAAAGATCCGGGTTCTTCTCAAATACGGATGTGTCACAGACACATCAAGGATCCATTTGAGGGTATTTCCGTCACGTTTCATTTTTCAGAACTTCAGATATTAGTCATTTGGTGACTAACACAGTTATTTAAAAGAAAACGAACTTTCAAATGTACACAAATCCAGCTCATTAGGGTCACTATCTCGATATTATTTCATCGAGACACGTTTGAAATCTTATCAGAACTGTCTTAAGCCCATGGGATTTCTACGAGCTCCCTTTCTGGGTATTAAACTTTAAACAAATATTGTGATTGTATTCCAAGGGCTTGAATGGGCCGATGATTTTGAAAGTGCTGCTTTGGCATCATTGTACGGCTCCATTCTTTTACGCGTGTTTTGTTAAAACACAAAGAAACTCTATTTATGAAAAGCCAGCCTTAAATCTATAGTTTGTGAAGCCATAATTTGTGGTTGCAATTGTGGTTAATTTAACAAAGAAAGTCTTTTGGTTCACAGTGCACCATACTCAGTATTTTTCATAAACTCTCAGAGCAAAAACCCCCTTCAACATGTCAGATAGATGATGATCCAGCAATGTTGCAATTTCCCAGCTCCTATTTTGCGGTATACCATATTATATGCACAGGAATGCTACATCATTTATTCTGGAGCGCAGCCCTGTAATTATTGCTGGCAAACTACTAATTACATACCGCCATAAAATCTAACAATTTTCCCAATAAAAAAAATAAGCAACAAGAAACATCTACTTTTGTGCGGCATAAGGCAAACACACGAGCACACACACGTGTGTATTTTAACATGTGTGCCACGGCGCACTGATCCTCCACCCCTGTGCCCTTCACCTGCACCACCCGCAGCGGCAGCGGGACGGGGTGCGAAGGTCTCAGCTGTGCCCTGGCTGTGAGCTGGAGCTCCTCCCTGCACTGGGCTGGAACTCCGCTCACGTGGCTTTTTCCAGGAAGCAGCCATGACTCCGGCAGTTTGGAGCGCCCCATCGCACTTCAATCTGTGCATGCTTCCATTTGAGACCGACCACGTTCCGTGTCCCACGTGCCATGCCCAACGCTGGGGCAGGGAAGGCACTGCTCCTAACCTGATGGCAGTGGGCATGGAACAGCACGTGGGCTGCTCCCCTTACCCAGCTGCCAGCGACTCACCCTTGTGAGCAGTGTTTCTGCCGTGGCAGTGCCAACGCCTGCGAGCCTCGCTCCTTTGTATAACATAACAAACAGCATCAGTATACCAGACAATTTTCTTCATCTTTCTCAATTTTCTCCGATTTCAAAACTGTAGTGGAAATTGACTGTGGAGCAAAACCCTCTCCCGCTTTTGCGAAGGCAGGGAGCGAGGTGTGGTGCTGGTGGCACGCTGCTAATAACGTGGGAAATGACGCCGGCAGCAACACGTGGGAAGATGGCAGGAAAATCCCAGCAGAGCACAGTGCCCCAACCCTCCAGCACAAGCAAGCATGGCCGTCAGCACAGCGCTGCCTGCACAGCACTGCCAGCACAATGCCACCAGCATAGCACTGCCAGCACAGCGCTGCCTGCACAGCACTGCCAACACAATGCCACCAGCACAGTACTGCCTGCAGCTGCAGCTCTGGCACGGCGCTGCTAAGGCACGGGCTGCACACTTCACTTCCTGGCATTCACTCCTCGGTGTCCTTAGCAGCCTCAAGAGAAGCAAACACGTTCTGCATGCCAAGCAAGTTGGCTGGTCTCAGCCATGGCCTCGGTCAAACACAAGGAGCTGCTTGACAAGAGAGAATTGCAACTGAGGACATTAAAGAACATCAGCAGAAGTCATGGCTCGCAAGGTGAGTGCCGTACCTGGAGCCCGACGGCCTTTGGGAACCACCTCCAGTGTTAATCTTGGCAGTTCTATGGCACCAACACTCCTTCTGCTTCATGTATCTCTGCCTTATTTACTTTGCAACTGCAGAAAAGGGCCGATTTAAAGAGGGAAGTGATGGGTGTGTAAGACTCAGCTCATATGGATAACTCTGGAAAAAGAGATTTTCTTCCATGAGCCTACTTTCGGGTTTGCTGCTATCAGTGGAGGATTACCAGCTAACATGGCATCTCTGCTGACATTCATTTCCTCCCCATGGCTAAGACAGCTTAACTGCTTTATACGGCAGAATATGCAATGGTTAACCAGATACGTTCATAAAGAAACGTATCTCCTACTTAACTCATTTATAATTCTGCTTTTAGTATCAAACTGGAATCCACAGACAAAGAAATAAGCACCCAAAACCCTCGTGCCTCTAAAATATGCTTACAGCGAAAGCCTGACTTATGGCGAGATAAATAAACCAACGGAAGAAGTCACTTGGCTGGTCCTGCAAATGCACAGCATCCATTCAAAATCTTGCATATGTTTTCTTCCTCAGCAAATACACATTACAAGGATTAAACAGAAAGGGAACCTTACAGCTTTAGCCGCACTTTGTGTCTCAATACCAAGTGCAGCGCTATCTCTGCCGCAAGGATTACCAAGGCTACACCCCCATGCAGCTGTCAGTCCCTGCAGGCTGTAATTCAGCTATCCTTCTCTCACTCTATCCATCACATTTACACAAATCCCCAAGGTGGACTGCCTTCTAAATGTCTTTACCTTGTGCATTATCCTGGGGCTTAACAATCCAATATTGGTGCAGCCAAGGATAATTACTCTCCATTGATGATAAAACACCCGGAATCCTGTCAGGCATGGCAATTTGCATCTTACAGTGCTGAGGATCAATAGATACAACAAAGGAGTGAAACCTGATTAGATACCGTGGCCTCTCCCCGGGAAGGGGAGGGCTGATTGTTTTGCAGGGTTGAAGTCCTGGTTAAAAGGGAAATGGAGGTTTCCCATTACAGCGCAGTCCCCAGACCTGCTGTTTGCCTGCAAACTGCTGCGGGGAGTTCAAGGCTGCAGGGGAAGGTAGGTGAGCAAACTGCCACGTCTCAGCTCCCAGTGAAGGAATGACTTGTGCTTGCAGCAACGCAGAACACAGCAGACACGGCTTGTCGGGAACTCCAGAGGATCTGCTTTCTCCCCATTTTTACAGATGGGCAGATTTATGGTATAAAGAGGTCTAGTAACAAGTCTGCAGCCACACGTCGCCTCAGTAGCTCTCCTGGAAGCTGCCTAATGGCTCACTGAGTCTGTTCCTGAAGCGTCCTCTAGGAACAGAGAGCTCCTGCCCTGCTAGCAAGGCTGCCAAAATGTCTTACGTATCTGAAATAAGGACTGGAGGATATTTCAACCACAACCAACCAGGTAAGCAGATGTATGAAGGCGGAGGTGGAATAGCAAATTACCCCAACTCAATCAGCAGTCTGCTAGCACTAATCTAACACTGAATCTGAAGGAAGATAAGGAGAGTGGTGGGTGAACTTGAGTTCCCACATTTAATCTGGAGAGACACCACACACTTCTGCCTCTCCTGGTCCTTCCTTGGGGGTCGGTACACATCGATGGACAGAGCGGTACATGGTTCTCATCGGGCACAGCTGTGCCCATCCCCACAGCGCTCCCAGGCGAGGGGAACCAGAGCTCAGCCCTGGGCTGCTGACCAGGGCCCCCCGGCGGGGATGTAGCTGCCACATCTGGCTTTTTTGTGGGTTGCTGGTGGCACAGTTACACTGAGCAGGGATTACATCTCTCTGTGCTTTTGCCAGGCTGAAAGAAACGCAGACTGTTCTGTTCTTCTGCGGAAACTCGCTAGCGGGGGAAAAGCTGAAACTGGGGGATTCCAAACCACGTGAAGAACAACTTCTTAAAAAAAAGCTTTGAAATATGAATGATACAGAAAATAAAACAGCATCGAGAGAAGAGTTGGGCACACACTTTCAGACTGTGTGCTCCAAACGTGATGAAGAGGGGCTCAAAGCACAACAGGAGGAAACCAGAGGAAAAGAGAAAAACTCTTTGGAAACCAGCTGGGAATGGTCTGTTCTTATCAAAACACATTGCTGACACAGAGCTGTCATGGAGCCAACATCTGCTCCCAACTCACGAGGCAGCGCGAGGCGTGCTGAGCAGCTCCGCACACTCAGACACAGGAGCCCATTGCTGGCTTGGCATGTTGGACGTCGATGAGGAGAGCTTCTGAAAGCACCAGTGAGCTCAAAGGGAAGGAAACTTGCTCCTTTGATGGAGAATGTTATTTTGACCTACTCACAGATTTTCTCCACACAGAGGAGTATCTTCCATTGGGAGGCAATTGAAAAAATGCCTGATCCTGGCCCCGTAACACATATGGTAGTGTCTACTAAAGCCAACAGGGGGGTTGCATATGGCAAGCCTGAAAAACTCAAGCTCGTTAACATTACAGCATAGTATTATCACTATTTTGTGATCATAAGGATCTGTCTCTTTCATCCTGATGATTTATTCAGTTGTCCCATCTCAACTCCTAGGAGTAAATTTAATGTTAGTGGGAAGTACCAACCTCAGGAAAACCTTTGTCTCCCTCACTGTGCAATAGGAGGGATGCACTCCTGCTCACCCGCTCCTCCTGAAAACCTGAAATCTGCCCAAGACCTTTAATTCTAAAGGCTTTCACTGCCTTTTCCTGCTTCAATCTCCAGCATTTTCAGGGTACCAGAAAACAGTGAACAGGCTGAGACACAACCGCTATGGAACAGATTTGCTATCTGCAACTCTCCCACCTAGGGCAAGACATCAAACAGCTGTTTAAATTGCTCTAATCCAGACTCAAACAAATGGAAAAGCCTGGTGTCAGTTTAGTAACGGTGCCACGCAAACAGGAGGATGGATTTCTCCCTAAATAAGCTGATGGGTGTCTCCCCATCACTGCAACGTGCCCCATTGTGCCGCAGTCCCTGACCCCACAGCAAGCAGAGAGCAACCAGAGCAATCCTCCCAGTTCTGGAAGTGCCCGTGCCCCTGCAGCACTGCTCCTGCACAGGAGGAGCCCAGCGCTCACCAGGAAGAAAGGCCCACTACTGTGGCTTCTCATCAGTCAGTGCAAAGTGAACTGTAACTCCGCACTGGGTTCTCCGCTCTCCACTCAGACGTGGCAGATTTTGAGCTTGCCGCTCTATTTCCGAAATGGGAAGTGGGAAGGAAGCTGCTGAGTCAGGGGCCAAGATGGCCAGCGCTCCTCCCAGGGGAACGCCACTCATCCCCTGCGCTGCACCTGCGTGCCATTGATTCCTCGGGATTCCCGTGCTTGTACAGTCTCAGGCTGTCAGGGCCACATCGATCTGTTTGGCAGCGGAGAACAGAATGGATATAATGGAGGCGATCTGTAAGGTGCTGGTTGCTATGGGTGGGTGAAGATAATAGTGCGTGAAATAAGCAGCCCTCGGAACTTGAACTGGAGAGCTCAGCCCCCCACCCCTGCCCTCGGAAGAGAGGACGGTAAAGCTGCCGTGTGCAGCTAACGCAGGTGAGCAGAAAGATAATGAATTCACAGGGTGTAATAAACCTGATGGAAACTGCCTTAAAATAGACGTGTGGTAATAACGAGTCCTCTTGCAACATGGCGTGCTGAAGGATGCTGTCCTCATCAAACTGACATTATGTACGGCGGAGGAAAACAGAAGGAGAACATAAATGTAGATACCTCGTAAACACCCACAACTAAGTCCCAAACAAGAGCATCCTATTAAAGACAATGATGCCGAACCCTTGAAAACAAATGTAAATTAGCACAACTGCCGGTCACGGTTTGCCAGGCAAGCTTCTGGTCATTGTTAAGCTCTCCACGCAGCTGGATAGCAGAGGGAAAGGGTCAGGATAGAGACCGATTTCCCTATCATTTCAGCACATCACTCTCCATGGAAGCACCCTGCTGACCGGCCTTCTCCCAGAACCTCGCAGCGATTAGCACCATGCTGTTTCTTACTGTGAATTTGAACAAGAGTAGCACAAAGCTATCAGCAGGGACTTCAGTGATCAGAAACTGCTCAGCCAATTTCCCCTATCATTTTTCTCTTGTCAAACAAATGCCTATTGTCACAGGGCCTGCTCTTGTGGCATGGGGAGAGCTTCTGCAAATTGCCGAGACCCCTGCCTCGCGATTTTAAATCCCTAAAATGTTAGTTCTCACCTAAAGACTAGCAGATGAGCAAAGGACCGGGAGCCAGGATCCGTCGGCAGTAATCCTGGCTATTGATGTGCAGCACCAGTGCCCTGCGCTCCCTGCTCCCACCCCGCTCCTCCCTGCTTGCCACATAAGGATGGAAAATAGCAGCATCTCTCCTCCCACAGGGTGAAGGGAAGCTCAGATTTTTCAGGATGCAAAGTGCTAACTTGTTATTCAAGCTGCAGGTCTCAGTATTGAAATTAGAGGTAACAAAAGTAGGAAAACTGCTACTGCAGCCACCAAGAACAAGAGGCCGGCAATGGAGACTTCCCAGGTAAAACAAGGAGGGCCTCCATCTAGGTGCTTCATAGGAAGATTCCCCTTCACCTCTACAACACATACTGCACCACTGCTGGTGGGTTTTTTCTTTGAGCAGAAACCTGTTCTGCCTGCAGCCCGCTCTGCCCCACAACGGTAATGCCATGCATTGGTGTGATGCCATGGCTCAGCCACAGGGCTCTGCTGGAAGAGGAGAGAGGAGCAGCAGATGGGCCAGGAAGTGTATAGCCCTGATTTAATAACAAGTATATTTGATAATTAGCAGCAATAATATAGGTTCTACGTGAAAACGTGGAAAGATGAGTGTATTTGGGCAAAGATATATATATATATATATACATTCATATTTGAGCTTCTTCCAGCCTACAAATTTCTTTTCACCACCACACATATTGTGTGCAGCAGCCCCTGTAGGGGCCAGGGTATTGTGTAACAAGAATGGTCAAACACAATTTTACCGTGTCTAGCAAGGCAGAGTGCAATACTTATATATATCAGAACAAGCAATGTGCCCAAGTGCCTGATGATAAGGAAGAAATGTGTCCTCGATCAAGAAAAACCAGTTTAATGCGCACACTGGGAGCAGAGCATTACACAGATAGCGCTTTCTCCCGGCCATGTGAATTTAAGGAACCCCTGCTGGTAACTGAGATTCTTCGCAGACAATCAGACCAGAAACGAAACGTTGTAAATTCCTGAGGTACCGTCTGACGTGAGATACATCCTCACATTCTGCACAAAACCAAGAAGGGAAAGATACCATGTAAGCATCTCAGCTCCCGTACAACAAATGCCATTTCAAGCATCATTTATTATGCTGCCTTTCACAGACTTTTACAGTCCTCAATATGGTTAGCAATTCCAGCTGACTCGTAAAGCGGTTTTAAAATTCATCACTGAAAAGAATGTTTATCTCCGTGTTTTCTCCAGTTTGGGAGTAAAATTAGAGTCTTAAAACCTGGGGATGGTGTGTCTTTAATTTTGTTTAGAACAGAAAATAACTGCGATATGAAAGGTTTAATGAGGTTAGAAATCTAAAAGGAAATGGAGTGGGAATAGATTATCAAGAGAAATAAAGCCAACCGCTGGAGAGTACACTAATATTAAATATTAGGTTTCTAAACCAAATATATATAATCCATTTAGGGACTTAATGGTGGTTCTCAGAAGCGCATTTATCTACAGCTTATGGTTCAACAACCAATATTATAACTCCATTTGTCATTGTTAGGTGAGGGGAATGGGAGTCGGGGAGGCGAGGGTCAGCGGGAGCGGAGGAGCCCAGCGCAGAGCGGCCACCGCGCGGCACAGACGGCGCTCGGGGGGGACGCGCTCACTGCCCACCTCTGCCACTGCACCCAGGTCTGCTGGCGGCCTGGGAGCACCTCCTTACACTCCTGGTTTCCTCACGAAGAACTAAGGCAAAGCATTCAAGCAACGACTGCCCTTAAATTAGGCTTTATACCCATTTTTCATTCAGCAAGATACTTAAACGTGCGCCTGACTAAATGCAGGATTATGCACTTGATTAAAATTAGCTACATGCTTAAACTACTTGATGAATTGGGTCATTAGATACCTAAGTCAATACGAGGTAAGGAGCTCTGAAAATCAAGACAAATTGAAAACGCAGAAATGGATGTTGGTGCTCAGCTTTGGGTGCCCACAAGAATACGTCTCCAGGCCCGGCGGTGGCTTCCCCTGATGTGTGGATACAAACACCCTTGGCCTGTCCTGCATGAAGCCCCTGCAGATGCAGGCACAACTTCTACTGGGACGAGAGAGGAGGCTGGGAGGCAAAATGTTTAAGAAACATCTGTGGAAAGATGCATGGGATTTTTTTTCCTGAAGGAGCCATAGTAGCAGCCTTTTCAGAAGGGCTGCGTGCTGAAATCTTGCCCTGTATGCTGGCCACACCACGGCATGTCCTTGCCCCCTCCAGCCCCTGCCTTGCTGCTGTCACACCAGAGGAGGAGCTAACTTTGTGCTTCGGATCACTGCGTTACGTTGGTTACCCTCAGTGCCAGCCCCCAAGTTCCTCATGGGCCATTCTTGGTCGACGGAAATCTCGAAACATCAGCGAGGACCGCAGCAAGCCAACCTGGTGCTGGTCTGCAGGGGCCAAAATAAAGCAAGTGCACTCTGCTCCCAGTAGCACTGCCACTCGCAGCACAAATGCCTTTTGCTGTCAATGAAATTTTGAGGAAAGTCGGGGCCTTCACATAGTGCCATATGTTGGTTATCACTCTGCTCCTAGACTGAGTATTAGTGGGTTTTTATTACTAACACCATCAATAACTGCAAACGGAATTAACTGCAGGAGCCACAAATCCATCCTGAGTGGTATGACCGAATTCTTTCACATAATTTGCCTGAGTGACAGAAAAATATGTTGCTAGCATAAAACAAGTCTGGAGACTAAACATGCTTCTAATTCTGCAAAAAATAACACAGAGTTTCTTCCTGACTTCAGTGAGCTCTGAGTCAAGACCTCAGCTCAGAGAAGTACTTCGTTCTGATGCTCCACTTGAACTGAAATCAGTTGTGCTGAACGAGACTTGTAAACTTTTTACGTCGAGCCCAAGGAAGCAGTTTTTCCACATGACATGTCATTAAATGGTGGAATTCACTACCACAGGATGTTGCGGAGGCCAGAAATATAAATGAGTTCAAAAAAGATTAGACAAATTCACGGGGGATAAGTCCACCAGCGGCAATTAAACACAATGGTCTGGATACGACCTCTGGCTCAGGAAGTTCCCAAGCTGGGGACGGCCAGACGTGGGCTGGATGAGGCTCTGCACACGCCTGCTCCGTGCAGTCCCTCCCAGGCAGGTCCCGCTGAGCGCTGCTGGTGCAGGCGTTTCGGGGCCAGGCAGGCCAACCCCAGCCCTACTTCCTACGGCCTTTGGGCCATTTGGATCCGAACACAGCTCTAAAATTTGTTGCGAAGCAGGGATTTGGGGATGTGTGGAACGCTGCTTTTTTCACATCTTGAGAAGTTTTCCGTGACCCTCAATAAGGAACAAGGCCTGAGCCATCACTTCGATGACAAACAGAACAACTCATGCTTCTTGCCACCCCCATTTAAAAAAGAGCTCCAAACGAGATATTAAGATGCAACAGAGTAAATTGTTTACTCCTACTGCTATAATGCAGCTGTACTACTACTGTTTTACTCTTTCAATCAAACTTTGATGAAACAGCTGAACACATTCAGCAGTTACTTAACTCATATTCCTCCAAGTCATTTAAACAAGGCTGTGTCCCAGCGCCTCGCCAAAGCACAATCACTGCCACTTTTATGCAGGAGGGGTTTGCCTCAGTAGAGTACAGAGACATCACAACTCTGGACTCCAGAGCTCCTTCCCAGGCTTATTTACAGTGCAATTCTTAAGTCTGATGATGGTTGGTGCTTTTCCTGGAGCCCATCTCTAAGGGTAATTCCGTGAGAATCTTTTTGTTTGATGAAACAGAAAATGATAAATTTCTAGCACTGCGAAGCTTAAAAAAGTGATCTAAATGCATTCTCTCATCCCCCAAAGGCTGCGGTAAGGCAGACAGAAAGACCTCATGTAAAAACTACACCTCCTCCTCCCCCTGCGAAAACAAAACGCTTTCTGGGACCCATGCAACTCAGTGATGTGGGTCAAACCTACTCAGTAGCCACAACCAAGGCCCAGACCACGAGCACCCAGATCTAACTTGAATTTCATACTCTCTGAGCCCCAAAATAGCACTGCATCAAGTTCTGTGGCTTAATACCTCCATTACAGAGCATGACGGAGATTTGGAATTAATCTATATGAGTGTTCACAGGATATAATGAAAACATCAAAACCAAAATTCCTTGTTTAGCTGTCCTGGAGACGTCTCATTAATCAGCCAGCCTAAATTCCCAATAACATCCTGTCTAGATGTAAATTTCCACTGGTTTAAAAAAAAAATAATTGATCACTGAGGGCAAACTTCAGTCGTTCCAAATTCAGTTCCAGATCCAGATAAATCTATACAATCCTGGTTTAAAAAGAAGGAAGAATGTCCATGCCAGGCTCTGCCTACATTCAGTGACTTGAGTCAATCCCTAACGTGCCAGCTAGTACAACTGTGCACACAAACAATGCCGAGGTCAGAAGTTTTTACCTCTTAATACTTTTGAAAGCAATTCTTAGAAAATACACTTTGTACCTTCTGCATTACCTTGTGCTGTGCAAAGAACTTCCAAATGTTTTCTAAATTCCGTATGTATATATCACCAAGATTCACAGAACAAACCAACCCCCTGACTTCCCCACCCGGCCTCCACATCACTCCACACTCAAGTCCATGAGACTCTTTTTTAACCTTTTAAAGCTACCACCTATAGGCAGCAAACACTTCTGTTTCCATTAGTGGCAAATGAGCAGGGCCTGAGCTTTGATGCCATTTTGAATGCAGTCATCGTGATGAATGCCAACGCAGCATTAAGTTCCACACCATTGGCACGTTTTTTAAGTAGATCCAAGTTATTTTTCAGTGTTTTATTCCATTTATTGCATCAGACTTCGTTGTTTTCAGGTCAGATACCAGCACAGCCATTCGGGAATTGAACACGTCCTTAATTTCAATCACAGCTATGGTAATGTGCTGCAGTTCCAGCCATTTCTGGTTCTGTTGTCTTTCCATAATATGTTTTTTGTCTTTAAGTCCCATGAAAATTCCCTGAGTGACAGCAACAACACTTACACTCGCGCCCATCAGTTGCAACATACTGATAAACTATGACAAGTTACCCACACCGAGCTCCCAAGTACCCAAAATGAGTGCAGTGAACCCAGAAAGGTTGAAGCGGTGATGGCGCCCCCCACGTCCCCACTTTGTTTCCCATCCCCTGGCAGCATACTTTTCTCCTGTTTATTGAGAGGCAATGGGAAGGCAGGAAGAGGGCTCTTTGGTGACTTAAGAAAGGTTTTGTTTCCAACTTACGACAGCTTCTGTCAAGGCCAAAACATAGAAGGAGCGGATCCTGCTGCGGTGAAGTAAAGCCAAAGAGATACGTTGGGGTCACCAGCTCTGTGACACAGGCAGCAGCTGGCCAAAGCATCCAGCAGCAATCTGGATGCCAGCCCCAGGAAGCACTGGTATGTGGGGCTGCAACGGCCGGAGAAAACAACGCTATTCTGGATTTTACTTTTTTTGTATCTTAAAAAAGTCCTTTTTCGTCAAGATGAAGAAAGTGGCACATCCACAAACGGCAGTGGAGACCGGCCGGCGCAGGCAGTGATCGATGAGCACTTTTGCTCGCTCTCGGATGCACAGGAGAGAATAGTTTTTTATGTTAGGAGTTCATTACTGCTTCAGCCCTCCTACCGCACCGCTTCCTCTGAAATCAGAGGCAAGATTAAATCTGCTGTAGCGCGGCGCTCCGTAATGGCTCTGACAGACGTTGTTTTTCCTCGGCCGCACATCTGGGAGTTCCCCAGCAGAGCACTTGAAACCGAGCAGGTCAGCTCCTTAGCTGAGGTTCGTGTCTAATCAGCCAGGAAGGCTGAGGCCCCGGGTCACACATGGAAATCACTAGAGCTATTTAAGTCGCCAGAGGTTATTAATAAATCTCCCACTATTTCCTTAAGTAAATAATTGGAGGCCCATCTTTCAAACAAGTTATGTCTGGCCATGTTATGGTACCAATTTTATCCTTCCTTTTTTCCCCTCACCAAGCAGGAAGAACAAATCTCTGGTGACAACAATGGCAAAACTGTGAATTATAAACATCCATGTGTCTCTCATTTGAATGCCTCCTCGAGTTTCCTTGACAGCTGGGGGAGAGAGAGGCTCCCAGGCCTTCCAGCAGAGCCCGAGCCACCGACACGGCTCTCGCACCGACGCAGCCTTTGTGGGAACGCTGCTCTGCCGGCTCCGCTGACCTGTGTGAGGTGGTGGCAGGCAGCAGGGCTGCCAGGAGGAGAAGCACAGAGGCCAGGCCATGAGGCATGGCCGGAGGGGAGGCTGGGGGAGTGCAGGGGGTGGGACAAGGCCTGCTCCGTCAGGAGGCTGTGCACGGCGTGGGGCTGAGCTGAGCGCATTCAGGCCTGGCATGAGGGGAAAGCCAGGGAAGCACCAAGCATCCCTGCAGCTCACATCCCTCCTGCTCTCCCTGCTCATCCACTGTGCATCCTCCCACTGCCAGGGCCCTCCCACCACTGTGCTGAATTACGAGGTGCCGCTGCTTGGACTTTGTTCGAGGTGATGCAGAGTCTCTGGCATCAGGAACACAGAACGCTTGCTTGGAATGGAGCAAAAAGTCTGCACACAAACATCTTTCTGGTGCTCAGAGGTGTGCACTCAGGCTGCAGGCACCCAGGAGGATGGGCAGACCCCCCAGCCCCAGCAATGCAGCTTTGCCCTGACAGGCACAGTGAGCTGCTGCTGGGAGGTGCAGGCAGGACGACGTGGGCACCGGGGGAGCTGCTGCCAATCGTTCTGGCAGAAAAGAAGCTGCTACAGATGGCAGCTGCCAGCAGGGAACGAACAGCAAAAACAGAGGAATCCGCGACAGAAATTATGGAGAGAGAGAGAGAAAAAAGCACTTCCTATGTTCTCGTTTCATCTTTTCAGTTAAAGGAAAACCTGTTATCAAGTGACCAAAGGAACAGCTCTGCTAAAGCTGATGGTGAACACCCCTGTGGTGCCATCAGAGCCGGGGAGTTCCTTCAATTAAAAATTACTGCATGGCATGCTGAGACATGGCACAGCGCACCACATGCACTGCAGTTAGTGGAAATCTGGGTGCACTAAAAGAGTGACACCATTTCTGTATCTGCGTGTTTCTGTGGTTGGACACACGAGGAAACAGAATCTGTGCAGGGTGCGCATCTCTCCTTCCCGCGTGGCTGAGGGTGCTGGGAGCTGTGAGCCGACCCACTGCCAACGGGAGCACGGTGCGAGTGGGAAGGAAAGGAAAAAAACACAGCAAGCAGGAACGCTTAAAATGAGTTACTGTGTCTGGTCACTCAATCCTTTAAGCCTTGCCAACACTTTCCTGTGATTAGTTAGTAAATCTGACAAGGCCTGCGTTTGTTCACAGCTTATTGACAGAACTGTATTGATAAAGCAATATCCAAGCCTGGGGAAAGAAAGACCGCAATCTCATCTTACTTTCTCCGGTCTTTATTGCACAAAGGTGTTTTTTACTGGATGAATTCATTTTCTTGAAACTAAAGTTTGAATTTTCTGAGACTGCAGTCTGACATAATTGCTTAATAATTATTTATCGACTGGGTAGACATTACACGTGGGAGAGGAAAAACATGCCCCACGAATTTATTCGTGTGGACTCCTGACCTGAGGACGCGAGGACATTTGCTCAGAGATCACGAGAGACAGAACAATGGGGCGGTGGGACTGTCATTCTTGTGTCCCCCAGGGACAGCCCCTGCTTTTCTGCTCCCTCTGCCCCGCTCCTCCCCAGCTTCCTCCCAGAACCGCCGCCTCCCCTGGAGGCCTGTGTCACAGCCTGGAGGGCAGTGCGACGGGTCCCCTGGGGGGCCATTAGTGCCGCTCATAAATCAGCCAGATGGGGCTGGCTCGCACTGCAGCCACAGAGGGCTGGCTCCGCAGGGAACCAGGGCTCCCGAGCTGCACCCAGGGACCTGACCGCCACACGAGTGCACAGGATAAATATGCAAAGATTAGGGAAAAGTAGGAAGGGACAGGATTAAAAATAGAGATGATTTCACTTCAAAAACCCACATGCTGCTGAAGCCTAATGGCAGCATTTCACATCCAGCTGAATTTCACAAGCTTGACCAAGCTACAGCATCAATAACGAAGTCAAAGTGTGGGATTGCTCAGTACTGTCAAACCAAAATGAGGGGAAGGGGGTTCAGCAGCGGCCTATGGGTGCAGACACGGGTAGAGAGCACACAGCAGTGCAACAGCTCTGCTCTGTGCCGCTGGGGAAGGGCCGGCCGCTTCCTTCGTGTGCTCCCACCCCGCACTGCACGTTCTGAAGGATCTAACAACCGCCCCGACGCTGAAATAAATTGTTGAAGAAAATGATGTGCTGCTGTCTCAGTGACCGTTTTCTGTGTAGTGGGGAACGGCAGATATAAGCCAGTGAAGGAGTGGAACATCATCGCCGAAACAGGGAGTGATAAGGAAAATCCCTTTATCATTTCAGTTAAACCATCATCAGATATAAATGAATCACACCTCAAAAACCTATCCAGGCTTCCCCAGCGTTACAAATCCAGAGAGACCTGTGGGCTCTTCTGCCATTCCTATTGATTATGACTTGAAAAGCAAAGAAGTGCACCCTTCTAACAACTGAAGATCACTTGTTCTAAATGCAATAGTTGTCAAAAATGGAGAGAAAAATGGCGCACGTGTGCCATTAATGGCTATTTTCACTGCTGCAGGCACACATGCATTGTCTTCCAAAATTTATGAAGGAAAGAATTAGTGGGAGAAATTACAACTAACTGAGAAATTGGGAGTGCTGGGAAGAGGCTAATGAAGTATACACACTTCAAGGGGTGATGCATTTACTACTAATAATCTGTAACAACAGTCACTTTGTTATGCAACTTCTGAAAAAAAAAAAACCCAAGAAAAAAGAAAAAAAAAAAGTCTGCAAATGCTCTTGCTGTAGTGGAAAGACGTCTCAGGGGAGTGCTGCTCATCTTGGTGGGTTGACCACAGAACCCGGGCCCAGGAAATCCTGAGGTCGAGGCCTCACCCTCACAGGGCCACACGTCTCACGTGGCAGAGCGCAGTGCAGCAGCTCTTGCTTATTCCCCAGCGTTGTACTGATGAGGAAACCAGTAAGAACCTACAGATGCTAGAGGTCTTTTGGGAGGCTTAGCTGGGGCTGCAGGCTCACGGTTCTCATTCTGGCTGTAAACAAAGAGCCCGGCCCTCTGTGGTGAGGATCCGGGATGACTTATTGTTAGAGCTGGATGTTGGGAGTTATTGCTGCGGCAACACTTTGTTCTGCATCGAATGCCATTTCTTAGCATAATCGTCACAACCCCACTGCAATCAAGGATGGTGCTCCATTCAGGGGAGCTTTTAATAATTGTCAAATGACATTTTAGAATAATCTCCAGTCTAGTCTGCTGATTCACACACTGCTGGGTGGGACAGAAATGAAGAAAAACACAGCTGCTATATGAGGGGCACTACCAGCAGTGTGTGCCTTCTCCATCACAGCCACTTCTGGACAATGTAAAGCAGAACTCCCTCAGTCCCAGCTTGTCAAAATCCCTCCACATTTGGCACTGAGTTCTTTTCCTGAAGGAACTGAAGTAACTCACTATTATGGCACAAGACCCAATATTTTTGCTCGTTAGAAAATTCCAAGAATGTAGGCTCTTGGAAGTGGGAGGTTTGGTTTCATCAGAGACTGGCCATGACTCTGGACACAAATCTCTGATCACAACTTCCACAAAAAAAAAAAAAAAAAAAAAAAGGCAAAGCAATTTGGTGTCCCTGAATTTCTGGCTATACTTCTTGAAATCTCTCTGGCCCCATTTCCAGAGGAGATGAGCATTTGCAAGCTCTCTTACAGCCACAGCGGTACAGAATGCTCAACAGCTTTTGAACTCGGTGTTTCAGAGGACACTCCTCCACACTTAATCTCTGCACCTCACTTGTATCATTGCTTCTTGGCAATGCTCATACAGATAACACCAGAAATAAGAGATTTACTACTTTATTAATGCCTGTGGAATACTTTGCAACTGCAGAAGAAGTTCTGTGCTTTAAAAATCAGCTGCTGAATGGTGCCATGCTTGCACTGCTTCCAGCCGATACAAAACCATCCCTGCAGATGATGATCTGCTCCACAGGCAATCACAAATCCCTCTCTATAACCCGTGGCTATAAGTACAGTTTTGTGGAGAAACAACCAAGGTGGGATGTTCATTTGAAGTGCATGGATGATGGAAGCAAGGCAAGAAGAAAACAAGAACAGGATAGTCGAGGGTCAGGTGATTTGATTGGTATTTAGGCTCAGGCCACCCAATGCTGCCCTGCCTGCACAAGTAGACATTAACATGAGAAAAAATACAGTTTCTGTTATAAATTATCTCATAATGTCATAGTAAGTAAGAAATGGCCTTAAGTTTAAGTGAAAAACAGACTGCATGCAAAAGATCTGTCTTGTTGATCAAGACAACTATAGTGCTCTGGAAGAGTTACCTGGGGGGGTGAGGGAGGGAGAGGGCAGAAGAAAACTGTTACTTGCTACAATTAAGGCTGAAATGGTGGAAAAGTATGAGAAAATAGAGTGAAACAGACAATACTATCTTGTCAGCAGGTTGGATGAAGTGACCTAACACCTGTCCTCCAACTCCCATTTCTGTTAATACCCGCAGCTCTGACCTTACTGAACGCTGTGCTGAACCAGAAGCTTTTGCTGAAGACAGAGGCTCAGCTTCTGCTGACGAGAGAATGCCAGCTTCCTAAAAGAGAACACGCTGATCCAATGGCAGGATTTCTAACTGATAATGCTGTTCTGGTGTTTGGTCTTTCATTTTTATTTTGTTTTTAAATCCCTACCTTTTCCTGTATTGACGCAACAGTGCCATTCTGAAAGTGAAAGACTTCCATCCCCAGGTAGGCTGTATCTCCACACCAGACCAAACAGCCACGGGCGGTGCACACCCACTGCTGCAAAGCAGGTCTAAGCATGAAGTGTGCCAGGCCACTGCCACCAGAAGCAGCGCCACAGCTCTGCTCATAGCAATATTCACTAATCAGGAACATGGTGACTACTCAGAACGCCAGGAGGAGGAGAGCTGCAGAGGGGAGAAACGTGCCCCTTTTATTTCCCTAGTTCCGCTGAAGCCATGCCATATCTATGCAGAGCACGTCTTCCTACCGCACGTGCTGATCTAGAACTAAGCAGGAGATGGATGCCAAGGAGAGCCGTTTTCATCATCCCTGGAGAGATTTGTAAAACAAGAGAGAGGGTTTTTCATTCCCCTCGCTCTGAAAGAGGCATTGGCCCCTTTCCACTTCCAATTTCACCATGGCTGCACACGACTAAACATCCATTCTGACACTAATGCGGAGCGGTGCTCTCTGCTAGGCTGGGTCAGCCAGCTCTCCTGCCTGACTGGCCAAGTGATTGTAAAATCATTAATGGTGTATTTTACACCCCATATTTCTTAAAAAACATAATTACCAGGGAAATTATTCTTCTTTTACTCCAGACTTTTTTTTATTATTATTTTTTTTCCAAAGACACATGTGCTCACTCTCTCGTAACAGTCAAAATGAGGTCAGAAACTTGAACATATGTGGCTGTGTGTGCTTTCTCCTCCAACCAGAAATGACAAAGCAGAGTTTGGCAAGGCAATAAAGGAATGGCCACAAATCAGCCAGGATTATCTGACTTCCTTTAAGAAAGCCATAAATTGTTTACAGCAGCATTGGTCTTTAATGGCAGAATGGGGGGCGATGGAGGGGAAAGCTTTAATCTAACAGTTTCAACACATTGCCAAAGTCCTTTCCTGCAGTTTACATTAAAAGAACCTCCAAAGCATCTAACATGTTGGCTGGGCTTTTTATTTTCAGGGAAGAGAACCTTCCCATGCTCCCTTCTCCTTCACTACAGAAATAGACCGGAGCGTAATGAGGTTAAGTTTTAAAGCATTTAAGCATTTGACAAAAATGCTTGCAAAGATTTTAGCACCAGAAAACCTCTAGAGAAACCGGACAGAGCCTGGGATAATACACAGCAGACTCCTCCAGCTTAATGCACTGGGAATTGGAAGTGCATTAGGATTTTGGCTGCAGCTGGGCTTTTTACGGCCACTGGATTCTCGGCACCACTGTCTCTAATAATACCCAGGTGAGGGACATGGCAGGCGGCACTGATTGCTACTCACTGTGCACTGCAAAACAGCTCCAAACAGGAAAAGGCAGCAGTTAAAAAAAACACCTCCAGAAACAGAGCCGAGCTGCACAACCCCTGCATGAATTTCCAACACGGAACGCTCCCTTCTCCTTCAGTGCAGCTCTACATTCAAAGCTGTTTGGCTTTATCCTTTTGTTCCTGCTTGTCCTAGAGGGCAACTGTGAAGTTTAGAATCATCACCGGAATTTGGACAACGGGTATTTGCAAAGTTTGAGGGTGCCCAAGTGAGGTTATGAGGTCTGTGCCTCCTGCATTTCTTTGTATATTTTGCCCTCTAGGACCAATTCCCAGATGGCACCATTGTGAACACACAGCTAATACAAACAATGCGAGTGGCTCCACTGCCCAGAGTGGAGATCCCCAAAGCCCTTTCCTGCACCTCTTCAGAATACTGGGATCCTTCCTGCTTCTGCACGGTACTTCTGTGGTCACACATGTTTGGGTAACGCACTTTCCTACAGGAATGATGTAAATAAATACAGCACAGCTCACATGGCTCGAGGAGTTTGTCAACAAAACCCATCCGTCCCAGGCTACTGGCTTCGGAGAGCTGGAATGTTTCCAAATCCATTTATCTCATCACTCTGTAGAAGCTCTTTACTCCCTCCTCTTGATATTTCAGAAATTTATTTGCTTCCCATTATAAAAATAAATACAAGTGCTCTCCCTCCCCATTGCCCAAACAGTAATTAGTTATAATGATTGTTATTTATGTTGTGGCGGTGCCTCGGAGCCCCAGACATAGGCTAGGACCTGATATGTTTATATGTTTATAATCTCTCCTCCACATGTTACTAAACAGCATACAGCTAGAAGGCCAGTAACAGCAAATTCTTGAAGTGTCCTGAAGGAGGCTGCCAGCAAAGGCTCCCAGAGCTCCGGACAAAAATCCTGCACTGAGCGGCTCCCAGGCTGCAACTGCAGCTCCAGCGAGAGCCGCTCATCACAGCTGCCTCTCTGTCCCTTCGGCTGGAGACGAACCCAGAAGGCTGACGTACAAGGAAGGAAATGCACAGAGTTTGGAGGGCAGGAGGAAAACCATTCCTTTTTTGAGAAGCTTTTCTTTAATTATTAAGGCTGAAAAATGCCTTGTATTTTCCCCCGTGCTGACGGGAAAGTTATAGGAAGGAAGGAAAGGCAGGAAGACGTGAGCAGTACAGAAGCACAGGATGGAGTGCTCGTATGGATAATTGCTGTGTAACTCTCTATTTTGTCTCTGGTGCCTAGATATTATCGAGTAAAACTAATTAGAAATGCAATAGATAAATGTATTCAGAATTCTTCATCTCCTCGGAGTGGTTCCAACACCACCCATCAGGGACTCTGCGTTTGCTGGGTAGGCAAATGATTTTCTCATAAAAGCCGGACAGCCCTTCTCACGGCTCATTTTCTCCTTTACCATACACCGCTAGTGCTCCTCCTCCTCCAAAGTGAAATGTAACACCCGTCAGCACTGTAATGATTCCTCCACTAGAGATGCAGGAAAAAGCAAGGCAAAACCCCCAAAGCCTCAACACAGAAGGCAAGATGAGCACAGCTAGTTAGCCCTGCCTTTAATTAACGGCTTTTGCTGTTCTGCCAGGTGTGGTCCCCATGTCTTGCTCGCTGCTTCCCCTCCCCAACCATTTATTTTTCAAAAGCAGAGGCAAGCCAAAGAAACAGATCCCGCAAAACGCAAATAATGAACAAATCAGCGCTGTTGTTTTCTCTCGCAGCTCGAGAACTTTAAAGACGTTTGGGGAAAAAAAAAAAAACAACCAACAAAAAACCCCAACCAAAACAAAAACCTTCCCACTAAGTAATTGAGTCTGTACTCCCGTATCAGACATTCAATGCTAATTTGGAGTCCTGTCTTATCGCATTACAGACAAACACAAGGCCCCTTACATCAAGTGCAACAAAATAGCTACACTCGGCATTATTAATGAAGTAGATGGATTAATTTCCTATTTATGAGAAGCTAACCAACTGGCTAGCTTGCTGACAGCACTATTAATGATCCTTAATGCCCCACAGGCGGTAATGGGTCCCGCTGGGAGATCCAGGAGCGCTGCAATTTGTATTGAGGATTTAGACATAACAAAAAAAAAAAAGCCCTCCTGGGAGCAGGCAGTTGATCAGCGGGCGCCCCAGCGGAACACAGCAGACAAATAATAAATGACAGCCTTGCGATTAAATCAAACCTTCTACTTTAAGTGTTAAAGTGTCTGACTGTCACTAACAATCTAGTGGTTGTTAAAGCCTCCCGGGGCCTCCAGGAACAGACGCAGTGAGCTGGAAGGTAAAGGGGGGGAGCGGCTGCGGCAGCAGCGGGAGCCGCGCTGTCTCGCGCAGGGAAGCTGCAGTACGGCTGGAATTCTGACACAGCCCAATCCAGACCTGCTTCTTAAGGCACCACAGCCCTGTGGCACAGGATCCTCGACAGCCTATGTGAACCTCTAAAGCGAGTTTTTACCTGCAAAGGAAACAGCCCGCCCTGATTCCCACTCGCCAGCCCTGCTGCCAGGACTCAGCCCGGAGTGGGGCACTCGGTTCGCCACGTCTCCAAGAATCACCACTATCTAGCAATTCTGGCTTCCATCTGTATGTCAGTGCCTTTAGGATTGAAACCAGAGAGCTGTTTTTAAACTCAAAGGGGTCAGGTTGAGGTGTGAACAGAAGTCCTGGAGGTAGCATGCATTTCATTCACCCCGCTGCCTTGCACTGATCACATCCCGGGGCCGGCTGACAGCTTGGAGAATTCCCAAAGCTTTCTCTTCTGGAGATCACTGCTCAGAGATAGAGATGAAATGGGCAAGTAGGTGAGATGAACACGAGCACTGAAATGGTCCTCTGCCTGTCACCCTCTATCGAAACACCAAAGCAAGAACCGAGGTGGAATGAGCTAAGAAGGCACAAGGCCAACGTTCTGTTCTGGTTGGGAAACCCCCTCCTCTTTGTCATGCTCTCTCCCGGCCATGATCAAGTGTACGTTTCTGTCTTCTTCTGTCTTCTCCCAGCCTGTTTTAAAAAGCCCAGTGCTACATATCATTATAGTTAAATAACAGGAAGTTTTGGAACAGAGTTAATTCACCTGTAAAGAAACCTCTGAAAAATCAAGGGGCTTTGGTTGTTGCGTACCTGTCACCTGCAATAATAAATACGCATTCTTGTAACCCAGCTCAGGTAGTGGTGCCATATTCGCCCAAGGGCCCCTCAGGGCAGATGTCCAAACCAGAGGATAACAGATCCCTGGACCCGCTGAGTGGGTTTGCTCCACCAGCACTCTCCCAGAGCACAGCCAGCCCTAGAGGGACCAGAACACTCCAGTGTTTGACAGCAAAAGCATCTGCTGCACACACCTCTGCCATCCCATGCCAGCTTCCCTGCATTCATGTAGAACAGGAACAGTCCTCTTCCTCCTCTTCTATTTCCACAACCCAGAGAAGGGAGCCTTTTCCTTCTGGATGGCTTGCAAAAACTACACTGTAGACTCCCTGAGAGCATCCCTACAACTGATCACAGGTGAGAAGTGGTATCTGCTGTGCTGCCTTGTGAGCAGCTGTCACACAATCCATGGCATGAGTGTACCTTGGTATTGCAGCCTGGGAAGAGAGCCATAAATAATCATCTCAGCTCATATGTACCAATTTATTCTATTATCAATCCGTGTGTGTTTTCTGGCAGAATTAGGCTTTGCCCTTTTTAATCATACAACTTAACAACAGGCCACTGAAGAAAACCTGTAGGAGAACGCAGCAGCCAGCTGGACTTCCTACACCTCACGAGAGCTCCAGTAAAGAACGTGTCATGGGAAAAGCACCGCAGCCGACGGGGAGCTGCGATGAGCACTGATGGGCAGGAAGGTGGCACCTACAGAACTACACCTCTTTATCCATCCTCCAGCTCATACAGGCTGCTGCCTTATAGCCTCTGGGTGGGGAAGCATCGATTTTCAAACATCACAAGCTAAAGAATAAGCGGTCTGACAAAACACCGGCACAGAGCAGGGCCCTCCCAGCACAGCAAGGCAGCACTGCACTGCCCTCGGGCAGCAGTCTCAGCACAGCAGGGACGGGGGCTGTGGGTGGCTGGGCCTGGGGGGCTGCTGCCAGGCTTTGGGAGGGGGGTGGCCATTTCTGCAGTGGCCAGGCTCCCCAGCAGGTACCGCCTGAATGAACGGCAAGGCCCAATTAGCACAAGCAGGGCCAGGTGACGTTGAGTGGCAGGGAAACCATGGCTGCAGTGGGTCTGTAGCCTCTGCGTGGATGTAGCAGGACCCAGATTTTGGAAGAGGGGCAGCATTGTGCATCCCCTCCCCAATCCTACCTAGGAGCTCCGGTTTCTTCTGGGAAAGATTGCCCAGGCTGCTGCTCTATTGCCTGTAACCCTTTGCTCAAGGGGACCACAGGAGGTGGGGCCATACATCCTGATGACAACAAAAAGTCACCATGCACACAAAAAATGCTCTTCCCAAAGCATCTTCCTCCTTCACCGCGCACAGTTAAGGCACACCGCTCATTTCCTGAGCCCGTCTTCTGCCATCTTCCCAGCTGGCACAAAGCTGGCTCCTGAGCCCTGCTTGCTCCATCATGCCTCTCCTCCTCCTGCTGCCCTCAGCCCGGCACCTCCTCGCTGCTTCGCCCCCACCGGCCCCGCTCACGTGGGGAAGGCAGAAATAACACTGACAGCCCCCCTGGGGAAGCTGAGGGGCCCTCGCAAAGTGCACTGTGAAAATGAGCGTGCCTGCTCACTCATCACATTTTGCATTCGTTCTGCCACTCGCTGTCAAATTAAAACGTGGCCAACAACTCATTTCTCCTGCTCTCACAGTTACAAATTAGTCCATTAAGCTGTCTGCAGCAAGCCTTTTTTCCTCGTCCCAGTAATGGCCTCCGAGAATTCCTTCATAATCGCCAAGTCCTCCTGGGATGCCCACCGAAAGCAGATGGAGGAGCTCCCGGGTAATACGAGGCACTTTTTAATGACACAACATGCTGTGTTTTTTTTAAATTTTTTTTTTAATGTCCCTGTTCTCCCTTCATCATCCTCCCCCTTCCCTGCTTTCTTCCACCAGGATGATTAGGAATGAAAAAAAAACTAAATGAAAGCGGAGCGAGGAGACAAAGTGGGGGGCATCGGCACTTCTGCGCAGAGGCTGACAGCTCCAGGAAGGGCTGGGGTGGGGAAATCGGCTTCAGCTCCCTAATTAGAGCCTTCTAATTGAATTATCTTTATTGAAAAATTAGATCTTGCCCTGGAAGCTTGGAGGTCTGGGAGACAGCTGAGCAGGTCCTGCTGTAGGTGACTGATGGGCCTCACGGTGGCAGCCCCGTGGGCTGGCTGCGGGCGCATTGCTTGGAGTGACTCAGTGCAGAATCCCCTCTTAAGGGACATTCTGGAGGGCCAAAGGGACTCGAGTGTTATTAGTGGGTAAAGGGCTGCCATCAGCTGGGAGGAGTCTTTATTTATTTAAAAGAGCATCTTGTCAAGTGAGGCTGCTCCAGCAAAGGTGGTGTGGGGAGGGGGCTCCCGGCGCCAGCAGCGCGTTGGGCCCTGCAGCCCCCACAAAGCTGCTGTGTATAGAAACAAGGCATTTAAAGCAAGGCAAACATTTTCTGTACGTTGGTGATGCACAGAAAGAAATGCTACCGAGTAGATAGAGCCAGCTGGTCTCCACGCTGCGCTTTAAATAAACCAATTACAGCCAAATCCCCTGTTGGTCCGTATGGCGAGGTCCCAGCCCCGAGGATGCTGCTGGGAGGTGAGTGCCCGGATGGAGCCCTGTGCTGCGCCCTACCAGTGGGCACGGCCCGGGACCGCCACCCAGCAGTGCCGTGTGGGCAGCAGGGCACCCGGCCTGGCACCGTGGAGCTTGGTCCTTCCCTCCTGGGCTTCTGACCACACTGAGCTCAGCCCCTCCCTCCTATGGATGCCTGCTTGGTGGCTAAGAGAAAGGAGCATCGGCTCCAACTGTTCACCTCACAGATCCCAGCTGGCCTTTCCTGGAGATGGAGTGAGATCAGAGGCGTGTGGGAAGACCGTGTTTCATTCCAGTTTCTTCGCTTTCTCAAAAAGGAGAAAGTTCTTCCCGGTGGGAAGAGCAGAAGTCACAAACTCTGGCAATTCTGGTTGCCAGCGAACCTCCAAAGGGTGGAAGGCCCATGTCAGTGTGCCCCTCTGCTTCTCCCTCTTTCCACACCCAATCACAGTATCCGCTTTGAAGCATTAAGATGGAAAGCTAACTAACTAAAGACAGTCTGTGGTCTTTTAATCTGCTCACTGACTTTGCAGTAGGGTGGCTCCTACTGCCAAATCTCCAAAGCAACTGCACAGGTTCATTTTTCCTTGACACCGAAGTCAACATTTGTTTTTCTCTGTGCGGAATGCCAGGAGCTGTGCCTTGAGGAAGCACTGTGCAGCAGAACTCCCGGATTTGGTGGCAGGACAGCAGTCCCCCCCTCAGCTCCCTCCCCCCACAGCCGACACATCCCAGGGCTGGCCGTGATGGCATGCAGCGTGGTGCCAATGGGTGCCACCATGAGCAGAGCCCTCTGCACCTCGAAGCGATGCTGTGCTGTGGGGATCAGCTGTGGGGAGGAGGTGTGCTACGGATGGATGTATTTCAAGACGGGGAGGGGAAGGAATCAGCCCATTTCCTGGAAGTGAAGAAAAATTGGCTGTCTTTGCAGAGTCTGACTCCAGCTGGGAAGACAGAGGCGCGATTCAACTTTCTGTTTAAAGAAAACCCGCTCCAAGTGGCAGAAATGTCCAGAAAAAACCCCACGCTGCCCAGCGCCAACCCCGAACGCTGAGTCCTGTACTAGGAGAAGAAAAACAGCTCGGAACGCGGGCAAGCCAACGTGGATAAAGTGTGGCCTTCGTGTATCATAAATTATCACTCTGGGAAGAAACAGCCCATTTTCCTTTGAGCATTAATACACAAATATTCGCACTGGCGGAACAGAATGGAAGGAAGACTTGAGGCAGACCACTGCACTCCTGGATTTTGTTACTGGTATCTGCTCGCTTATCCCCTTCCCACAACACAGAGATTTCGTATTATATTGAAAGAAAATAGGAGACAACCCCCCTAGGCTTTTTCATAGCGTTCCTTACGGTGAATTCTGAGAGGGGAAAGAAACAACCTTTTATCTTCTCAATTCACATGTGTTCTCCAGACAAAGGTAAGAGCTGAAGAAATTAGCTACTGGCCACTGATAGTGCAGTGCTGGACAGGAGGGGGATGCAGGCAGGGACACGGAGATGGCTCGGGGACAGCCAGGACGCATCTCCCACGTGGGCTCTGAGTTGGGTGCCCTTGGCTGAAGGAGCCTGCCTGGTGTCAGCCAGGGAGACATTAAAACAAACCGAACGGCATTTGCCAAGAGCTCTGCTAACTCTTCTCTATTTCTGCTCCTCCATTGTCTGAAAATGTAACGAGGAGGGACGTGCTGTTGGAAACGCTAGTTCAAATATAAAGAAACCTAAATCACTGAAACTTGGCTTATACAGATGCTGTAATTTCTTTACAATGTACCTGCTAGATTCAAAATTACACACAAAATCACAGCCAACCACCTCCAGTCCCTTTCATTTTCTGCAGGAGTCGGCACCTTTGCCTTGACCGTGCAGGAAGATCTGGGTTTGTGACAGCCATCCAACTTGCACGCAGCCCTACTGCAGTTGTGCACACAAATCTATCTGCACACATACGTCTGAAACTGGATCACTGCTCCATTTCAAACATCTCCTTGAAATAACCTTGAACCGACAGCATATATACAGCGTGCATGCACGCCTATAAATGCACCAGCAAGTTCAGCAGT
Source organism: Gallus gallus (assembly GCF_016699485.2). Taxonomy (NCBI): domain Eukaryota; kingdom Metazoa; phylum Chordata; class Aves; order Galliformes; family Phasianidae; genus Gallus; species Gallus gallus. The sequence goes on from NC_052546.1 coordinate 1,697,196, forward strand.
GCCATTATAAAAATGCTGCTATATAGGAATGCTTCAGTTAAGAATCAAAACTTCATAGCTTATAATTTTACTTCACTACTTGGGGCAATTTCTGAGAAATACCATAGTATTTTTAACAGCACATATGCAAGAGACCATATATACGGCTGCTGGCCGCTGCTTTCCATAAATCTTTCAAACCCAATATTTATACTCCTGCGAAGGAGTGCTGGCTGCTTATTTTCCATCTCCGTAAAAGTGGTCAGATCAATAGTTCTGTGTATGTTACTTGGAAACATGTCACAGCAGCCTCGAAAACCTCTTTTTCCTTTGTCTGAAATTGATTTCTGTAACATGCAAATACGCAGAAAAAGGAAGCATTAAGTTCCCTCTTAGGATCCTTTGTGAGCCCTTCAGAATCCAGACACGGCCACGATGGAAAATGGGACCCTGCCAGCAGCTCGCCACCCCCGGGCACCAGCACTGCGGGCACAGCGCTCGGCTCTGAGCTACAAAACCCCAACATCTGCATATCCCTCGCTATGAAACCCCAACATCTGCATATCCCTGACTGCGGGACTGCTGCAGCACAAAGGTGAGTGCTGTGGAGCAGAAGCAGCCCTCCCTGCGCCGGCTCCGCTCCTCCGAAGAAGACAGAAGAGGAAGGGGAGGATTTCCACTGCTCCTCTGTGCCAATGGGAAGACGCCACCACGCGCTCTCCCGCTCCAGATGCTGCCGCACCCCAATTTTTTAGTTCGAATGCAGCAGGATCAGAACACTAAGCTCGTGTTCCCGACTCTTACTTTGAGAAGGAGCAGAGACGTGCCATTCACTGCAGCTTTTTGTCAGACTTTATTCTCCCCCCGCTTTTTTTTTTTCAGCACAGCTTGAGCCCTGCAGCTTTCATTTAAAAAAAAAAAAAAAAGAAAGAAAAAAAGGAAAAAAAACCCAAACCAAGCCATGTACAAAAGTGGGGGGAGTAGAGAAGGTTTAACAAGCTCCAAGTCATAGATTATAAGCCGCTGCTAAAAATTTATGGCTGTTTGGATCTTTGCCATGCTGAACAGATTGGCAAGCTGATCAGAATCGCAGCAGGCTGCCTAATGAGTCCCACACAATTTTTCACCCCATATTTTTCCAATAAAAAAGCAGTTAAATACCAACCGCAGCCACAGCAGAGCCTGCCATCTGGCTGCTTTTTTCTCCAGCCATCATTAAAATGGTTCTTGGCAGTTTACACCTCGCTTTTTTCTGTACAGATGTGGAACGAATTTTCTGACAACCCTGGGATGAAACAGGGGGCTTTATTGAGCTTTACAGATTAACTGCCTAACTTCTGGTCCTAATTGTAAGTGTCTTAGCGCCGGAGGCATCATTTTAAGTGAGCTAATTGTAGGTTTTGGAGCCCACCAGCGACATTCGGTTAAGTTAACCTGAGGGCCCAACCAGCACCACGGCCACCAGCGCCCACCCCGTGCCGAGTTCAGAGGGATGCACAGCCATAGCTGTGAGGACAGCACTCGGACCCATCCACAGAGGAGAGCAAAGATCAAAATACAGCTAAGAAGCCCATTTAAAAGCCATTCGTGGGACAAAGAAAGGCAAGCAGGTCCGAGAGGAATACAGTTGGCTGATGGCTACTGACAGCTCAGATGAATGCGGTCTCCATGTCTGGGGAGTCCGGGGATGGCAGCAGTCGAGAGGCAGCTCCCACCGGAGCCTTGGCCCATCCCCCAGGACCTGCCATGGCCCCAGTGGCAGTGGGGGGAGCAGGGGGTCATCCCGGCCCTCCGAGGGCACGGCGAGCTCTGCCGGCCCTGCTTTCTCTCCCAGAAGATGACAAACAGCAGCAGTACATCAAGGAGGCTTTTCATCATTTCGCTTCCCTTCACATCCCTAACACAGATTATTACTTATGCCAATCATCTTATAATGACCAGTGGATTTCAGAAATGAATAATTTATAGGAATGTTGATAACGTTTATTTGTTTTCAGTGAGGACTTTACAGAACCATAGAAATACAGTACGGAAGAGGACCTTAAAAGGTCATTCTAGACCCCCTGCTCTGAAAGAGATGATGGTGGAGATTATGTGCATAATAATGGAAATGACCCTATAACTGTACTCCAGAATCAACATTTTCATTAGGAGATATATTGCTCTCATAATCCTGCAGGCTGGTAGATAACCTTCAGCGAAAGCAATGCAGCCACAGCTACGAGGTGTGGGCTTGGGCAAGGCAGTGCTGGTGGGGCGGCAGTGCTCTGCAGGCGGCTGTGCACCCATCATAGCACAGTCACCCCCAGCCCCCAAACTCTGGTGTGTCCCATCTCTGTGACTGGAAATGGCTGTGCAAATCGCTGACAAAACCAGGGACAGAACTACCTCTGCCTCTTCAGTGGGTGCTGAAAGCTCCCATTTATCTCCCACTGCTTGACCTAAAACACCACTTCACCCTAAAAGCACTGACGCAGCATCAGCGCGCAGTCCTGCAGACCTCACGGCCGTAACAAAGCAAGCCCTGAGCATGGGCAGCCACATCAGCCCGTCCTGAGCTCCCAGCTCTGCCATCAGGGCCCAACGTGCAGCGTAGGGTAAAGGAGGCCATTCAACAGCAAAGTAAATTAAAAAACAAACAAGTGTGCCAGACCGACTTTTTGTCCCATTACACTTCTGGTAAATTTTGTTTCTAAGAACTATGACTGTACGAGAGGTATTCACATATACACACACTGCCTTGACATTTGCACTTTTTTATATAAACATTTTTACAATATTCCATTACCACAGAACGCACCAGCTAATAGCCAAATCCCTAAAGCTGCTAACAATCAAGCCTGGCTCGGAGTCGCCTCTGAATAACTTCCATTTCTTCAATGCTTTTGCACAGCAGGATTGCTAATAAACAACCGGGCAGTAAAACTACAGCCAGTCAGCACTGCCTCGGTCCTCTCCAGTTCAGGGAATTGCTCTAATACAATGTGGAAATATATCCTGCGACCAAGCAGCCCCTGGGAATTCTTACATTTCAGGTTGAGTTGTCTTCATTTGGGTTATTTTGGGATATCCACAAAAATGAGTCCCAATTCCCTTTCCCTCGCTCTCCGCCCCCCACAGTCACACACTCCACCAAGCAAAACATTCAAGCTACTTAAATGTGGTCAGGGAATAAACTGGTTCAAGAAAAAAAAAAAATAGCCTCATCTTAAATGGTTTCCATCCAATCCAATGATTTAGCCCGAAGGCTGAAACGATGCAGCCCTTACACAAGCCTCACACAATAGTGTTTGCATAACTTACCGAGCTCTCTCCATCTGCCCCACGGACAGTTCCCAGCTCAGAGAGAAGGCACAAAGACACCGGGCATCTGATCCACGGCGGGGCCCCACCTCACCAAAGGGAAGCTGTGGGCACGGCTCTGGGTACCCACATGGGGCCGTCTGCAGCCACGGCACAGCCGAGATCCCGGCCAGCAGCTGCGGTGCCTCGGGCAGCCCCATGGTGCTGCAGAGCACCCTCGAGTCATGCTCTGGGCTTCTGCTCTGGTTTGGGCCCTGAAGTGCTTTTTCTTTTTATCGATTATCCCTGCTAAGCTGGTGGAACCGACTCGCTGCCTCCACAGATCGTGTTTTTACGGTGAGTCTTCGAACCAGTCCTCCTCGTTTTAAGTTTATTAATGATCTTTTCCTCCTCACTTGTCTTAAGGGCTTACAGTTCAGATTTGAGATTTCAGCTGCAGGCAGAAATAGGGCACAAGGTGATCCTACAATTTTTCCCCTTGATCCCATTAAAAACACATTCCTTTTATTGTAAAGGTGAAAAAAAATCATGACGAAAAAGCTAACACATGGCTTAGGGGTATCTTCAACTATTCATTTTCATGACAAAAAAAAAAAAACAAACAACAACATCAAAACACATTTGTTCCTGAGAAATAAGGCTCTGCTCTTACAATTAATAAAGCTCAACACTTAAAATCCATAGAATGTATGCAGAAAATGGGGTAGGAAATAAGCAGAGCGGCTCTGGACTTATAAACAGAAGATCTGGACTGGGAGAGGTAATCATGCAGCCAGCCTTTTGGAAGTCCTGGGGTTACGCAGTTCGAATTCTGCCTTTATAGGCACCAGCAGGAATTTTGCCAACGACTTAGCTGACTTCTACGCTATAAAGAGAGAACGATCCGTTTTGATTAACTGCTCTGACCTCCCGCACAACACAGCTTACAGCACGGGGCCAAGACTTCATCCCAAATCTGGACAGAAGAGAGATGCACAACGTGTGAGTCAGCAGGACAAGCACAACAATTTTAATTTTAAAATGCCAAATGGTTCTGGCGGGGGAAAACAGGAGGGATGATGGACAGCTCTGGATAGCGAGCGGTTCCTTGAGTTATTGGGAGATACTTGGCTATGTCAAATGAGCTGACTGAGCTAGCTTTCATCTCTTGTTTTTAATTATCTTTACTCTTTTAGAATTTCATTGTTGCGCTTAAAGTCGCCCTGGTGCGAGCCTCCTCCCCAGATCTAATCTTTTTGCTCCAGGCAATTGGGGCAGGGTTATTTTGACACGCAAACGAAGAGGACATATGTTGCATGCAAATGAGAGGGCCAGAGCTCAGAGCAAACAGATTTTTCCCCTGCCCGGGGCGTTCCCGTTGTGGCTTTCCAGGCCCCCCCCCCGGACCCAGCGGGTCCCTCAGCCCCGGCTGCCCGCGCAGCCCCCAGGGGTGCAGGCAGTGTTGGCGCTGCGGGGGCTGCGGGAGGGGCTGCCCCCGGCCCTCTGTGCTCTTTGTTGTTCTCAGGTATTAACGCTGGAAAATTGGCTACTGCGTACAGGCAGTAACTTCTTAATGCTATTTAATACACGTTATTGTATTCCCATTGTAAAGGGCCCACACCCTGTTCTGATTCAAGACCTAGATACAGGCTCATTATGGTGCTATAAACACCGCTTTAAAAGCCTGACTATGTATTGACACAGTTTTTTATAAGTACATAACAGACTCTCAAAACCACTCTCGACCATCGATGACATTTTACATGGGGCTCATGTGTCCCCTGGATGGCATTAATTGAAACAGTACCGTGAAAGCAGAAGGAAACATGAAACAGCGAGCTCCCAGCAAAACAGTTCTGCTGCAGGGACACCAAAGCACGGCGGATCCTGTGCTTGATCCTTCATCTCCGCTCACCAAGATGGTGACAGTCACCCGGGAGCGAACGCATTTGAGCATTTGAGAACTTGCCTTAGCTGCTAAGAAAGGTGCTTAAATTTCAAAATACCCTCAGGGCGGGCGAAGCCACCCCAGACAGGAGCACCGGGGATCTTACTGGCAGGCCTTGAATATCAAAAAAACCCAACTCTTGGCACAAACCAGACCATTCATTGCGAGAAATCCCTTCTGGCCAGCCCATCCCCATGGGCCTGCCGGGCTGTCAGCAAGCAGCACAACCAGAAAGAACTCGCAGGTCCCTCCCTGCAGCGGCTCTGCTCCAGCCGGGATGGGGCTGCAGACCCAGGGGCAGGGCTTTGCTTTCTCAGGATAAACTAATTATCCCGACATACTTGCCCACTGCCCTGAGTAAGGCAGATTTGGAACAGAAGCAGAGGAAGAAAGCCTTACAGATGGTACCGCCGCTCGGCAGCCCGCAACAAGGCTGGGGTGCCCTCCTGACCTGCGCTGGCTCTCCCCGGAGAGCAGCCCCACCGGCACAGGCAGAGCGAGTCAGATGGGGTCAACAGATGGCTGAGAATATGGTGCACATTAACACACATTCTTTATGTGCCTGTCTCTGGCCCAGAATAAGCAGGAGAGGGATTTGGCCCCGGTACCTTCGGTGAAACTGTGGCCACAGCGCACTGAGACCTTTGCTGGCACTCACGAGCTATGCAAGCTCTGCCAGAGCTGAATATTGCACTCTTAACTCACTGCTGCTTTGCTTATGTGGTTTTGAGAAAGGCACTCCACGTTCTCCCAGAGCACGTTAGGAAACACTCAGGCACGATGCGAGCACCAGGAGGTACAGCTGTGCTGCACACACCAACCCGTGCGCGTGGGTAACCTGACCACCACGGAATTTGCCTTGACGCCTCCCTAACAAGATATCGCTGTCCCTCTAATTTTGATTCCTTGTAAATAATCAATCAATCAATTAGCTAATCTGTTCAAATGATCCCCCCCTCCCCTTTCTGTTTTCAATTAAAAGTGTGAAGGGTGAGTGCAGACAGATTTACATGGCGTTCCAGAGCAATGGGTGTTTTCTCACCGATCTTATCAGATGCCCTTTGGGCAGACCTGGGGTTTCTTGTGATCCTGACTGCTAAGCAATTCTGAGTGTTCACTGTACTCCTGGAGGAAGGCATGTTCCTTATGGGCCTGCTTTTTGGGTAACCTCTCATTTAGAAGACCTAGCATCTCCTTAGGAAATAGTACTTCCCTTTCAGAAGCCTACCAGCGCAAGCAGGGGGACTCTGCTCTTCTGAAATCTTGGGAATGTGCAGACTGATACTTCCAGGAGCGTTCAGCTTGGCTCCATTTGATGCAGCTTACACAGAGATAGCAAAAGGCATCTGTCTTACCCGAGGCTCAGCCCCTGCCAGATTTCACATCCTCGCTCCAAAGCATGGAGGTGGGCAGGTTTCTCAGTGAATTACTTCTGAGTGCTCACAACATGACCAAAACCATTTATTCTCCCTCATCATGTCTTTTGAGGGAGCCAAACCTTTGAACTTTCAAAGGAGAGGAAATCAGCTGCAGGCAGACAGACACATGGCAAAGTTCGGCTCTAGGGCTGCTCTATGGCACTGCCCACTGTTCTCAGAGACCTGGAGCCTGCTGTAGGCATTTACTGCAATATGGACTTCGCATACAGTGCTGGATGACAGTTTTTAAAATGAAATGAAAGTTCCTCAAAGTGAAAAAAATAACAAGTCAAGACCTAGCTGAGACAAAAACCCATGGAAATGAAGCAGAAGAGCACAAATCTGAGCAGCAGCTGGAAGGACGGCGCCTTCCCCCAGGCCGAAGCCTTGCTCATCTACATGGTAGAAAATACTATTTCAGGAACTTGCTGCTGATCTCTTTATATCTCCATATAAATCTCTTTAAATGGAGATAATCAAGCTTATTATTAGATTTTATCGTTCGGTAAATGACAGGAATGTATTTCACAGCATAAGAAATTGCCCTCTGTTTTCCATACAGAAGGAGACACTGCCCATTGGAATGGATGGCACTGCAGGTGTGCTGCACCCAAATCCCACCTTGGTTATTATCTGCCACGAGCACTGGGGCAATGCCACTCTCACTCCATCTGTGCTACAGAACTACCAGAACGTCCCCTCCATGGCACAGTCATTTCACCAGAACTGCAGTGAAAATCTCTCTGCGCCGGAGTCTGTAAGAATTTTGCTGTCAATTTTAATGCACCAGGATATCACCTTTGGAATCATTTTCCCATAATAAAATGGGGATGATCACACTTGCAGATCTGTTAGAGTGGGACAAGGACAAGTTAATGTGCATTCTGCATTCCGAATGTGGAGCATAATAAGCGCATGAATTATTTATGTGCGTAAATTTAAAACTCTTTGATTGAAATGTAAGACTGGCTGATTAGAGAAAAAAAACTTCCTCCATCTCTGACACCCAGACTCGGTGCCATAGGAGCCTCCTCTGACGGTTCAGCTGGAGGGCTGCGGATGGGATGGCTGCACACAGCTCTATGTGGTGCTGGGGGGAACACCGGCAGCCAGCCCAGGCTGGGACTGAGGTGCCCTGAGGCATGGGCCCGCATCTGCCTCGCTTGCCACTGAACTTCAGCCCAGCTTACACCACTCACTGAAAAGTCTACCTCCTGCTAGAAATGGTTTGCTCTTGAAAACACATATGTGCACCAATGGATCTGTAGGTATCTCTCCCAGCAGTGCATTTCTTAGAGGCCCATCAGTGCTATCCTTTACTTAAGGTTTTAACCACCTCGGTTAATCTGCAAAAATAAAAACAAAAAAAAGCTGAGGCCATTAACCAAGATGGTGCACTGTTATCAGTGAGTCCCAATGGCAGAGCTGCAAGAACTAAAACTGGGCCTTGAGAAAGCATAGTCACAGACCCAGCAATACTCCGCATAGTGGAGGCCACACAGCCAAGCATCTGTTTCTCTCACTCACTGCTTTTCGAGCAACACAGGTGGCCTTTGTCTACAAGTACGCCAGACTGGGCTTCTAATCCACCCCAAATCCTTCTAAATATCCCCACAGCATATCCAGCACCACGCTGCGTGCTGGCTGGCCATGCTGAGTGAAGGTGAAGCAGAAATACTCATTTTTGGAATGCATTTTTTTTCTTAAATGATGTTTTCCACACTTTCCTCAGTGCAAGGTAAGGCGGGCTGGCCTCCCCCCAGGGCAGCCTTCCCTCCCAGCCGCTGCTCAGCAGCTGATGTGCACAGGGCTGGCACTGCCGCACGAAGGCTCTCTCTGCTGGAAGAGGCATTAATTATAAGTAGGCAAGGAGAAACTCCTGCAGCACTGATGGCTGCTCTGCTGGATGCTTTTCCTTGTACTGAGCTTGTTTTCATTAACTTCCCAAATAAACGATAAAAGGCACAGGCACGGGCAACAGAAAGACACAACCACAATTGCTGGAGGAGCTGGCTGGCTTCCTCCGTGCATATGAGGATGCACCATTCAGATCTGTGCAAGTGCACACACAGATGCACACATATACGGGCTTTCCTGCCGAGCAGTGTAACTAACCCAGCCATCAGTACCAAACATCGGTCCACGGTGAGCCTCAACACTGGGCCACCTTCATGTTAGCAGGATTTCAAGCTCGAACCAAATGCACCCAAGGTAAGAAGTTCTGTATTCTGCCTACAGATGTGGTCAAAAGGAGCCAGCGAAGTGATGAATCAATAGCACTCTGCTCTTACTGAGACACAGTGCAGACACCGCTCGGGATTTTAATAAGAAATATCGATGCCTAGCATATATCCATGACTATGCTGATTATAACTGTGCTTATTGATTGCACTGATATGAAATCTCAAATACAAAGAGGCCATCAGGGTCTGTGCCACAGATCAGCCCTCTCTCTGTGCTGCCCAGACGGACAGCTATAAGAGCCCCCTGCAAAGAGTGCAGTTCAGAGTTCCACTTCTTGGGGTTCTGTGCTTTCCGGGAGTTTGCAGCTCTCGCTGACAAATGTAATCTCCCAGATCTTGCTGATACAATTAAAAGAGCTCGAAAAGCACTCATCAGCAGAAACAGTGGAAGGCAGATTAGAAAAACATACCCTGTTTGAAATAATGTCTTTTTAAGAAAAATCACGTTATTTTCCTGGAGCCTGACTCATGACTTTTCAAACACGAGGGGCTTGCCAAACCGCTGGTATAAATCTGGAGCTGCTCCACTGACGTCACTGAACAGCACTGATGTAAAAATGGCATCGGGGAGAACAGAAACAGGCAGAGAGAACTGGACGGCTGTGATCACTGACACAGCCTGAGCCTCAGGAGAGATCAAACACCACATCTTACAAAACATTCTGGTTTGGTCTTCATTTGGCTCAACTGGGATAAAACACAGCCCACATTTGCTCTCAGTAGCTCGATGGGCTAAAAAGTCTTCTGAACAAGGGTAATACCAATGGGTATCTCATTGGCTGCTCTTTGGAGAGGGACTCTAACTGCTGTGCTTTGCTCCTTCCAAGCACAAGACGAGCCTTCCCACCTGCACAGCACTGGCGAAAATGCTGCAGCAGACAAACACCCTTCTGCTCCCTTCCCACCCTGCCCCCAGGCTTCACAAACAGCCCCAGCTACCAGCAGGGGAAACAGGACCAGCAGGAAGGCCATGGAAGGTTCAGCATATGAACCCTTTGTCATGTTAAAATGCAAGAAAAAGAGGAGGAAGAGAAGCAGATGGACAGACAAGAGCACTGCACATCAGGCCAACTGAGGGGGCAAGGGTGTGTGCCCAGCTGCCCCAACGGGATGCTGCCCAGGGCTGCCCTTCACCATGGGCCTGCAGGGAGAACAGCAGCAGTAAGCACAGAGCCCCTGGAGCCAGTGATGCTCCAGCATGGGCTTTGTGTTCGAGAAATGCTGGATCCTGGCAGCGAGGGTATGGTATGAATGTTAAAACAGCAGGGTTATACGAACATGTCTATCTGCAAGGCCAGAAGAAAAGAAAAGCTGAAGTCTCCAAGGCCCTTTTTGGAGAAGAATCATAAAAGCTACAGACCACATTTCTCAGGTATTTTGTACTGTGATTAAATCTGTTTCTAGCCTTACACCTTTAAGAAAGATCAAAGATAGCCAGCGAGGAAGGAGGCACATGCTGACTTCCACTAATTGAAGCAAGCTGAAGCCTCCAGCACCTTCTGGGCTCTCCAAAGTTTCTATCTCAGCATTTCCCCTGCCCTCCCCTGCCCCAGCCCTCGCAAAGCGAATGTGGCCAGATGACTTACACCACCGAGACGCCTTTTGTGGCTGCCTGGGTACAGCAGCAGGAATGAAAACATCCCAAATCTCAGTACAATCACTGACAAACTCACCGCAGTTGTGTCACCATGAAATTTCTGTGCCTCATTTTTTCCGTTGTTAAGAAAGGACATCAAAGAACACTGGGGTTTAGGAGCCGTTAACAACACATGTCTATCAATACCAACATCAGCAAAACACTGCATGCAACTCATCCCAGTAACAAAACCTATCAAAGCAACGCTGCACTGGGAAAAACTAGTTTCTCAGCATAACCGTAGGTGCAGCGGAGGTTTTTGCCAATCTCCTCCTACCCCAGACAAACCTAATTAAGCAGCTTGAACCTGCAGCATACAGATAACCACGGCATCCCACGCGGGGCTTTGTAACAACCCGGCTGACTCAAGCGCGGGGACGCTGCACGCAGCTGAACCGGCACACTCGGGGACCTCTTTTCTTACCATTTACCGTCTCTGCCGTCAGCGCTGCCTTCTCACGCACCGTGCTGCGGCCGCGCTCGGCGGAGGTGACGGCTCCCATCCACTCGTACCCCACGCTCCGGTATTTGCAAGGAAGAGAGATCCTTGTAAATGCCTCCAAGGGTCAAGCACAGCGCTGCCTTTGATGCTTAATAAAGTTTTAAAATCAAAAGCACTATGTAAATGTTGTTCTTATTATCAGGTAGGCGTGCTCTGGTTTTCTTCCAGGAGAGCTCAGCTGCTGAGAGCGGCTGGTATTGGAAGCAGGTCTTGGATGCTCAACATTCGGCTTTGCAGGCAGAAGACTGACATACGAGCTTGGCACGAAGCAACGAAAGAGGATGCAATCTGATTTGGCAAATTAGCCCCTGGGATGATGCAGTTGCCATATGTACCTAGGTGCCAAATTTCAAATGGAGCAGAGTGACCTGACCCCGACCTTTGGCTCAGAGTGCTAAATTCCCTCTCCGGGGAGCCTCTCTAGCCTGAAGCGTGTTTCAAAGCTGTGAAGAGAATAAACGTATTCACCTGGGGGATATTTACGGCAGAACATTTGTTTTCACTTACGCTGAAATCTAAGGAGAGTTTTGGTAGAGTCCCCGCATGTCATTCATTCCAACAACAGGTTTTGCAACTCCTCTGATGCAGGTGTCTGAGGCCCGTGCAAATCTCCCCGGCTGCCCACAAACATCTGATGAACTCTCTGTTCCAGCCAACAATCTGCCCAACCTGGGACTTTCTGAACAAAAGCAAACACCGTCTTCTTTCACACTGCTTACCAAAGACATTACGCTACAAGACAAGGAGGCTTCCATTTGCAAAGCTTCTCCTCTTCTAGTAAGTGTACTTGAGAAGTTCACAAGCAGCACTGTAAACAATGTAACCTAGCCTTTCCAGAAGCTGTTTGGTTTTTTTTTTAATCCTCGCATTGCAAACTAGTCGTTAGTTTGCTAACTAAAAACAATGGCTCAGTGGGTCGCCAGACAGCGAGTTAGGCAGGTCAGACAGAGGAATTAGTGTTAGCTGCAGGCAACAGCCAGAGCTTCCTGAGCTTCAGACCTGTATCTCTGAAAATACTGCTCCCTACACGGGAATAGTAAACTTAAGAGAAGGAAGTAAAGGTTCACAGATGAGGCAGATTAGGTAAAACAGTTCTGCGACATAAAACAACACCGGATGGTTACAGCCCGGCTCAGCAATGGAATGCCACTCATGCCCCAGAGGCACCCTGCACATGGATGTGCTTTCACTTCAGTTGAGTCCCCTTAATGTTTTCCCAAGCACCCTGGCTATAGAGACAAGCCCAGAGCTCCGCTCAAGTGCTCTACACATACCTGCTCGCCTGCAAAGCAGCATCAGCCCAAGATAAAACCCCTTTCCTCTTTCCTAACCCACTCAGACGTCCGCGGTTTGAAAGCTTCCCTGCACACTTTCTCAGATTCAGGTTCTGCTTAGAAAAGATTGTGGAAGTGGTCAGAGGGGAGCTGAGAGCAGCGCAGCACGGCAGGCCAGGCTGCAGGCCTCGGGAAAGGCAGCGCTGCGGATAACCCAGGCCTCCATTCAGCCGGCCCGCTGAAATACGTCTTTATTTTAAGGAACTGAGTCACTTCTGAAATGTATCATTTGTTTAAATTACAGGAAATAAAGGTTTACAACCAGAGATGGGCTTGGCAAACCTCGGTAACAAAAAACAATAGCTTGTAAGAGCTGCAGGACCTGATCTCTGAAAGGCTGATAAATCTCTGAGAGCAGCAGCAAAAGGGGAGGGAAGGCTTTGCTAAATGCTGCTCCCATCCAAGTTTCACAAAGAGAACATCTGTTTGCACCCTAAGATATAAACAGGCATTTGATAAACACTTCCATTTTTCTCTCCTTGGTGCAGCTCCTTGGCTCACACAAAGTGCAGCACTCCTTCTACTGTCTCACCCATTTCGAGCGCCGTGTAACCAGGCACCAGACAGGGAATGCCCCGAGGTGTAATTCACCCAAATAGCTCCGTGTGAAGAAGGCGCTGCACAAAGACATTCACGGCAGCAGCTGGCCGGGCAGTGAGCACCTGAAGGCAGAGCCTCGTGGTGTGCCCTGCAGCACAGCCAGATGCTGGGCCTGCCTTCCTGCAACGCGTGCAGGACTGGGGAAGCACCTCTGCGTTCCGTGACTTTGAGAAGAACGAAGAGAACTCGTCTCTCCACTGCCCCCAGGAAACAAGGACATCAGTGCACCCAGCACCACGGGACAGCTGCGCGGGGAGAAGCTTCCAGCAGGGAGCGGAGGCAGCTGCACATGGCAGAGATAAATGCCATTTCAAGGAAAGAAATTGTGCTGAGATTGGACAAGATTTTCCATACTCATCTTGCCTTTAGAAAATAACCCTGAACTTTACACTTACAAAATCACACAAGACAAGCATCTTTTACCTTGTCTCGGCAACCAGAGAAGAACGCCGGGAATAAATCATAAGAACAAACAAAATACTCATAAAAAAGCTCCCACTGCCTGCCACGGACCGGAGCAGAGGATGCACTGAAACACTGCTTCATGAACAACACCTCTGAACCCGCTATTGTAAATGTCATTTCCCAGCACCTCCCCATTCCTACCAGCAGGCTAAAGCAGCAGCTAAGAAAGTGGGAGCGCTCTGCAAAGCCTTCCCTGTCTGTAACAGACCCACATCCAGCTATTTATTAGATAATCCAATTACTGTGATGTGACCTTATTCCAAGCATTTCTGTCTACTCAGACTGCAGGGACAGCCTATCAGCCAGGGTGTTTTTCTTACAGTAATTCCTCGATGCAAACCCTCCTCTAGCAGCAGAGGTTATTACAGAGCACAGCTACTGCACAGAGCAGCACTCCTTTGCACCTCCCCGCCTCTCATCACTCCCTCCTGCAGGTGCAGGCTTGGCCGGAGCTCCTGGGGGCTTTAACACATCAAATAGCACGAGGGTGATTTCCAGCATCACCCAGCAGAGCTTTCTATGGAAACCAGTGACAAACTTGTGAGACCAACCACTAGAGCATCTAAACCACAGCCTCTTCTACAACGGGGGTTCAGAAATCTCATTTGCAAACATACCCACAAAAGAAACTTTTAAGAACTCGGATTCCTAGGCGATGTGTGAGGCAAACCCCAGCGCACACTTCCTCTGAAACAGCCTCTGTCAAAGCGTGTGGGGCTCCTGCTTGGAAATATGCTGAGGCAGGACCTTGGCCTCTATCCATTGACCTCTGATGACAGAGATTAGATAACAAGAGAATGGAAGTGCTTTCAGCAGTGTTGTTGTGTGCTGAGAGACATAATAAAGAGCATGTATCATGGCAGTACCCAGCACATAAAATTCCCTGGAGAGATTACCCAGTGAGAGACCAGTCTCTGGTGTACCCCTGTGTGCTACACTGGTTTTCCTGACTCACCTGGAGTAAAGAACACTCTCCAGCTCTCCCCTACTCTGAAGCATGCTACGGCCTCTGCAGACTCGTGATGAAAGTTGCAGTTCCTGATTCTCAAGGGTCATTTCTATCAACCCTTCCTCCTCTTCAAGGCTTTTCACACCACAGTTCAACATTAAGAGTCTGATAAAATGAGACCCAAAAGCTAGGGGAGGAAGGCTTGCAGGTGTAGGAGCAGGCACATCTACAGCCACGTGAGAGCTACAAATCAAACTAAAACCAGAAAGGGAGTTTCCAAATGCAAAGGGTCACTGCTGTCTAGAGTTTCATCAGGCAAGAGTTCACAGGCAAGATTTCCCACTGAAACTACTAGCTCTTCCCATGTCTTTGGCACAGTTGTGTGACACAGCCCAAAAAACTGGTGTTGATTCAAATTTTTGAGGGACCCTCTGTCAGTCTGTGCTGCCCAAAGCGCTTTGGGCCCTCCTGCAGCCTTGTCAGTAATTCAGTAATCCCTGCTGCCTGCTGCCCCAGTGAAGTCTGCGAACAGGGAATTGCACTGGATTGGTAAGAAAGATGTACCCGAGGCAGAGTTAGTTTCAGATAGGCACAATTCCCTGTGCTAAGTACAAAGCTGTGCTGAATTTAAGAGGCTTGCTTCATCAGCTACAGCTTCTGATCAGCCACAGGTAGAGGAAGTGACAAAGTGCTCGTATAACACAGCTTTTGTCCGGCTTCTGACCAAGTCAGGCCGGTTTCACACTCCCTCCTCACTGAACACAAGTAAGATTACACAGATAAGCTCGGAATTATTTCTAGTTGCATAACTTTACACCTCTCACCTCGCCGCATCCTTGTGTCTCACTTCCAACCTTTGCCCAGGTCAAAGATGCACATACACTACATATACTGTGCCTATGAGGCAGCCCATCCCAGGCAGCTTCTCCAGCAGCAGTGAGGATTGCCTCCCACCTCCATGCCCAGTGGTGCTGCTGGGCTGAATGCTGATCCAGGTGTCACTGAGCCCAGAGCTGCTTTCCCCTGCATGTTCCCTTCACCGGGGACAGCTGCCACGAGGAGAGGTTCTCTCCTGAGCCCTGGGAACATCACAGCCGCCTCTGTGGGGCAGCTGATCTGCACAGGAATCCAAGTAATGGACTCACGTTGGTGGCTTCAGTGCTACTCCCCCAGAAGAGTACGAAAGGCCACCGGGCAAGGATTACCTCGGACGATTTAATTACGTGTGAAAACAGCTGCAAAGCTTTATGGGGTTTTAGGGTTGTTGCTCTTTGGATAGGAGGAGAAAGAGGAGACAGAATTAGACGCGGAGGAGCTGGCAGGGGATGACCTGTGATGGCAGAGGAGCACTCTGTTGTACAATCAAGCAAAGGCTCAGGGACTGGAGCATACGGAGCCCTTTTATCTCAGAGGGTTTGTTTTTCATGACTTGTCACCTGGAACCAGGTCGGTGTGACCCGCGGCACCTCCTGCACTACCAGCACTAGGACGGACGAGTGTTTCTTTCTGTACCCGCTCTGTTTATCGAGCAAAAAGGCTGTTTTGTCACTATTTACCTGTACCTACATCTTAAGAAACCACGGTGGCCTAAGGGGAAGCAGGGTGTATGCTTGCTGATATGACCTGAAATCTTGGACACGTTTAAATTGAAGTTTTATTACTGCCTTCCGAGAGGCCAGAACTTCACCCCTGAGAATACAGCGTCCGGAGAACAGCAGGCAGCAAAGTCCAAGGAAAACCTTCACATTATCATTTACATCGCCTTGCCTGAGCTATTTCACCCTTCTCAATTCCATAAAAAGGTCTCCATGCCTTAAAAAACATCTTCAGAGGAAAACGAGCCGGCACAGAGACTACTTCTCTCAGAGTTAGCTTTCATAAGGCACAAGGAGAGCTGATGAATGCAGTCTGGGAGCTGGTTGATTTAAGGACTCCTCCAAACACGTCTCACGCGGGAATTACAATGCATGTGGTATTTGCTTGTTTTTGTTTTTATTTCCATTTTATTTCTGGATTCTGCTTTGCTTTGTAAGTTATTTTTCTTGCATGACAAGCAATATCCAATTATTCGTGCACTGCCTTTTTTGTTTTGTTTCACATTGACATTGTGCCCAGGCTTAAGACCACAAGACGCTTACTAGAGCAGTCCTTCTAGCTTCAACAAAGTCTTCTGTGTTGCTGGCTCTTATGAACTAGTACACAGAGACCCTAACACACATAAAAAGACACGCAGTCGGTGACATCAGCCACGGTTTCCCCTCTGTATGTGTGCCTGCATTTTCTCTATCTACGCACAATGGTGTTTTTAACCTGAAAACAATGCATTCAAGGAAGAAAATATGGTTTTGTGTGATAGGATTTCCAACGGAGCCTGAAGGACTTTGGTATCCCAAGACTATAAAGGAAGCCCGAGGAACACAATGCTTAACATCTTCAGCCTCCTTTGAATTCCCAGCCTTATTGAACCAAGAATAAAGAAAGCCTGGGCCGTAAGCAGGAATTCACTAATTAAAGAGAAATGGGGCTTATTTGTCTTGGTTTCTGAAGTCACAGCTCTCCACTTCTGAAAACACAAGTTTCTCACCAGCTCTTTTCCGCCCTAGGGCTGTGACCTAAGCAGCTTAAATGATACACAGATTTTGGTCGAAATCTGCTCCTTATTTACCGGACTTCAAATGTGCAAGCAATTACCGAATGGCTCTCGTTTATTGAATAGAAGTATTTAGGCATTATGTTTACAAAGGCCTAGAAACATTAAAATCGAGCGAAAAACAATTATTTTTACAGAATACATCTGCAAGCAATATGAAGTCATTTTGTTTTTGTAAATTTCTCCGTAATGGACTTATTGTTGATGTGGAAAATGTTCACATCGCAGCAGTGAATTATTTTGAAATGCCAAACTTAATAAAGGAGAAATTATTGCAAATAATATCGCAACCCTTAAGGAAAAAAAAAAAAAAAAAGCAGCCAAAATACCAGTGGTTTCCTGACTAGTCAATCCTCTCCGGCTTGGCAGACCTCTTCAGACTAATCAGGAAGAGTTAGACAAATAGTTACTTTATTACGGAGGCTGTCAAATAAATCAGGATCTGGCGAGCAACTGTTTGGGAGCCCTGCAGCCTGGCTGGCTTTTCTTCCTGTGAAAGCAAGGCGGTCACAGCAGAGCCACGGATGCGTGCGTCTGTCTGCAGAGCAACGTGCAGGCGTCGAGCCTCTGTGTGCAACGGAGGCCACATTTTCTGGCTTTGCTGTGGACCACGGCTTAGAGGAAAGATCTTTCCCAACCAATTAATTCAAGTCACCGCTGTTATTTTTAAGGGAGAGCCCTGAAGATCAGCGCACGAAGAGTCATGAGGAAATAATGTTTTATACAACATCATCCCAAGAATTAGGTCACACATTTGAAGTGCGTTACCTGGTTCTTGCTGTAGAGTTACTTTGCCGGCAAATGTTTGCTCTTGACAGAGGGAAGAGGAATGGGAATTCTGCCTGCAATACAAGTCTGAGACGTGGCCACAGCCCAAGCTGACAGAGCAGCGAAACCCGGAGAGCAGCCCCAAGAAATGGCTGTGCCACCATGCGGGAGCTGATGCAGTGCTATTCTTAATATGAATTAACTTTCTATACAGATCTGCTTTAGTTCTAATTGACTTTACAGCACAACTAAAAATAACAGCTCCCATAGCCACAGGCTCACTCCTCCCCGCCGTGGCTCGTGCCGCTGGGATGCAGGAAGCTCTCCTCCCACCCTGTGCCGCAGGGATGAGCACATGCGGACGCACTGCTCTGGGAAGGGCTGCTGCTCTCCTCCTCCCTACTCCTTCCTCCTCAGCCTACCACCCATTTCCTTCCTGATTTTTCTATACGTTGCATTTATTTCGTTTTTTTTTTTTTTTAAGTGGAAATGAGTTTTTACTCATCTGTTTAAGGCAATTCTCCCATCTGGTTTGTACTGTACATCATCACCTGCCGCCCTGCCACGAGCCAGTTTCTGAATGTTTAAGCTGTTGATGGCTGTTGGCGATGATGTATGAAGCAAATACAATGCCAGAGTTGCAAAGACTTCAAAAGGCTGAAGATAACCGAAAACACTGTTTTGACTAAACACAGACATGTGCACCAAGAAGCTGTCGCTTCTTCCAACTTTGCTCTCCTTCTCCAGAATCACCTTTTAATTTGTTGCAGTTGCACAGATGATCTTGGTGTGCAAAGAATTCAAAGGAAACAGCCGTCCTCAAACCATCTTGATAACACCACCACCTTAAAAGGCTTTTTTCTGATCAAGTTATGAAAACAAGCTCTAATGCCTCAGAAAGAGTACGACTTCCAATGTAATATGTAAAGACTTATGACTTTATGTGTGACCCAGAACATATTCCAGTTCAGCTGATTATTTTCCTCAGGAGTTGTCTATCTCCAGCAGGGCGTATAAGGGAAAACCCACGAGCCAGTGGGCACTCAGGTGCTGCACACGTAATACAATGACAAATACACACCAGTCACTTCAGCCACCGTTGTGGCAATTAATACAAAGAAGAGACACCTTAGCATCTTTGCTGGCTATCACACGTCACCCTGTGCTTTTATCCTCTCACAATGCCTTCAACCAACTTTATATATGGGATCCTTTTCAATTTTAGACTAATGCTCTTTCATATTTATAATAGTCAAGATAGCTATACATGCTTGATTACCTTTAAAACACTTATCATTATTCCATTTAAAAATAAATGAATCCCATTTAAAAGTGACTTGTCCCCATCTTCCAGTATTTATGGACAAGGACATATGGGGCCGATTTCTCTCATTATTAACCAGCACGTCTAAGGCTTAAATCATTTAAATTATTCACTGACAGCAATTGGGCTACTCATGCAAACTCCCACTTGCACAATGAGTCCCAGTGATAGGACCGGTCAAGTGGATGAAGATGACTGAACAGATCTTGGGATGCCCTGAGCATCCGCAGATAATGCTGAACTTCAATTAGGGTGAGGAGTACTTTAGATAATCAGGTGCCATCTTTGCTAACAGATACCACTTCACTGGCATGTACAACAAAGTTATTCTGAATGATGTTTTCTTCAAAGATTCTCATGACTACAGGTCTGAGTGGCGACCTCCAGCAGCTGAAGGAAATCTGAGATACTGTGCAGTGATTACAACAAAGCCCGAGCCTGCTGCAAGACACTTCTAGAGCACTGAACGATGTGCAACTTCCCATTTTGGCGTGGGTTCTGCATGAAGCAGGCAAGGCACGAGGTGGGCATCTCTGCAGAATCGCTGTGCTACGAAAGCTTTCGTGAAGAACAAAGCTGACGTGAAGCAAAGCAAGAAAAGCATCTCCAAGTCGGTAGCAGAAACTGCCCACCTCTGGTACGAACACCACTGCTCCAGCAACACTGAAATCTGAGGCAGGAGGTGGATAAATCAAGTGCACCGCTGAGCTGGGACGTTAACAGTCCAAATGACAAAGGCAGTAAACATTTAACTCTCCGCTATAAAGAGACTTTCCAGCCTATGGCAGACTGCTCTGCTCCCTGACCAGCTCAGCGACGGCAGACCTCGAGCCACCGTTGGTGCATTTTCAGTTAAGTGGAGTCGGAGGGAGAGAATGGGAGTCATCTTTCATGGGAAAAATGCCTATGGTTGTTCTCTGCAACATTTTATTTTTAATTAAAAAGACACGTTTCTCATTCTCTTCAGAACCAGCCCAAGGAACATTTGTAATCATTTTCAGGCCCCGTTATATTGTACATACTGCAGCTGCTTTCACAGCTACGTGGGCAAATTACTGTTTTTCTGCACAACTAAATCATTACCAAGGTAAGAGCAGACAGGAGGTGCCACCAACACCCAGAGGTTACAGTACATCTTACAAAACACGGCCTGGCCCTTGGAAGAAGCAGCTTCCCGATGTCAGCCTCCCTTCCCTGCCCAGCCCGAGTCCCAGCATCAACTGGACTTTGTCCCTGGAGGTGAACTCGATAGTAAAAAGCCTTGTCTTATTTCTTTCCCCCCTAAGAAAGGCAAGAAGGTTAGTAAGTCTTTAAACTCTCCGTTCTTACGGCTGTTAATATTTCACATTGCCAGCAGGGAAAGGAATTAAAACTGCCAGTAGCTATCCAGATAGATTTTAAAATCCCCTTCCCTCCCCCTCCTCTCTGCCTCCCTCAGCTTCAGAGGATATTTTCCCCGCAAATTGGTTTTAAATTAAGGAAGGTGATGAAGGCAATGTGCCGTCTCAGCATTTTCCCAGGTGCACTTAATCTAATTTCATTACGGAGATCAGGACAGATGATCGCTACAGTCGAAACATTAAGTCTGTCCATTTTTGTATAAAAAATCATTAAGTCTGTCAAAGTGTCGGCGGGTGGGCTGTTTATTATTGGAGATGAAGGCGCGCTTTGCTTCCCCAATAAACTGTCAGGAGTAGTAAACCACAAATTAAGTCAGCTGCTGCCAAAGATTTAGGCAAAGATCTCCAACTAATTTTGACACAGGTGTGGGAAAGGCCAAGGAATCGGGGGCCGTAAGGCAGGCTGAGTGCTCTGCAAACCAAGCGTGCATATCTGACGTATTTCAATTGGACCCATTGAAGGGAGGAGGACTGACATCGGTGGGTACGGCCAAGCAGAACTGCTGGTGCTTTTGACACTGCAGATGCAGCTCTGGTGGGAGCACTGCTTTAACCTACCGGGACTATCGTTCTGTCTTCTGCAGATGAGAGCTCATAAAAGCTTCATTTAGCTGCTGCTCTGTTTTGAATGTATGCACAGCTTTAATGAAAACATAAAACAGTATTCCTCAGATAATCATACAGATATCATACAAAATTAGAGGAAAGCCGTCAGAATGCAGAAACTGTGGCACACTATTTAAAAGCCAAAAAAGAAATCAGGTGAAGCTTTCAGGCTGCATCTTCAGGCATTACAAAACTGAATGTGAACCACTTGCCAAGGAGAACACCTTCCTGCTCATGGAAAGTGCAGATGGGCAGAACGTGATATTTGAGACTGTCAAGAAACGTTAAAAAGTATAAGATCCTAACAGGGATTACAGAGTCTTTCCAGCACACATAGAGAAATTAACAATACCTAAGGTGGAATCAGGAGTGATACTCTAGCTGGAGCTTCAAGTTGAAGGAAAACTCCCATTTTTGCAGTTGATGCGTGCTAGATCTATTTAACCTGCTAAAACAATTTTGGAGTATGGTCACGAGAAGCTGTAAGCCAAATGAGGGACTGCAATTGCAGCAATTACAGTACACATCCTCCAAAATCTTATCATCTTCCTGGCATCCTTACGGTTAATTAAATCATTAAATGATAATGCCAATTCCTATCTGCTGCCTGCTATGTCATGCTCATCACCAGAACACCTGATCACCTTCCGGGGGAGTTCCTATCATTGCACAGGTAGCCCTTTGCTTTTCTGCCTGTGCTACAATGGGGCTTCTTGGTGTGGGCAGACAGCTGTATAAGACTGCTCTCTTCCCTGCTGCCTGAGATGTTAGAAGTGTCTTCACAAGGTCCATGGGAAGATAAGGAAATGCTCATGGATGGGGAACTGGAAGTGGGAGATTTTAAATAGAAAAACCAGAGAGCTTGGGAGCTGCCAAGTGCCAGCAACAGAACTGGTATTATCCTGTCTTGCCCAAGAGCTCTCCATAAGATCTGGGTCCTTTTAAGTGACTTAATGACGGACTTTTGTCAGCAAACTACAAGGCCCTTCCCATTGTTTGCTCTGAAAAAGAAAATTCTACATTTTCAAGAACAAGGATGGACACCACAGACTGAGATGACTCAGCTTGCTATATACAGACTAATGTTCTTAAAGTCTGCCTTTTTTGTCTGGATAAAGCAAAAACATAAAATCTCAGTAGGAGGGGAGAACATTGGTTAATTTTTTCAATTGCATTTTTGCTTTACTTCAATTCTAGGAATACCAAGGCCAAGGAGGGCCATCATTCCTAAGGCTTTTTCCTAGAGCTGCAGGCACTCTTGCTGGGAGGACAATGTGAAGGGCCCCCTAACCTCTGCAGGGCTTTGTGGGAACCCTCCCACCCGCTCTCCCTTGGCCACCACCTACCTGCCACTGCTCTTCCCTCCCTGGGCTTCAGCCTGTCCTCCCTCTCTGCCCTACCTCTGTTACCACTGTTGCTGTTATGTGCATTAAGAACATCCTTAACATGGTGTTATGGGGCTTTTCTCTATCTCTGGGTTACATCATACACATACACAGAGACTGTGTATACAGTGTATACAGTAACCACTTCTGCTAGAGCAACTATTGGATCCTCTGTCTTGATCACATCCCTTCTTGTGCTGTCTAAACTACGTCTCTTTCCTGTGGGCTTGTAGACGTCCTTTCAAGGTCAACACAGGACTGATAATTTCATTCCCCAGATCTTCCACAGAGTTTATTCTCCTCCTTGCTTCCACCCTTATCACTTCCACCTCTCACTCAAGCCTGTAGTTCTCAGTACTCTCTTTGACTCACATTGCTCTCTAAATCTTAACATCCAACCAATGGTTACGTTCTGTGCATCCTTCTTTATAACTAAGCTCTCGTTCAAGCTCTCACTATCTCACCTTCCATTTATCCTTTCATCCTTTCTTCTGGTATTGGCAGAAGTAACGGTGTCCTTGTGCCTATGCATACAATTGCTGCAGAGATTCTTTTCCCAATCTAACGCTTTGCTCCCTACACAACTTCCCACTTCCCGAATTGCAAGCTTTTCGTTTTCATCTTTTGACCCCTTCACAGCTCACCTCTGTTTCCCACCATTGACACTCAGTACTGATGTCAGCTCTCATCTCTCACTGGCCAGGCTCAATCAACCCTTTATTAAACTTTCAAATAAGCACCTTCCCATTATGTTCCACTGCAGAGAACAACTTTCCCTTCACAGCCACAAATCTGCCCAATTTTCCCTCTCAGATGCCTCCTAAAGCCTTCCCCTTTACTTCAGTTCAGCATGTAGCAGGATGGGACCCAGCAGTGCTGCTCCTCCCCCGTGCATCAAGTGCTGACTCACACCTGCCCGCACACTGCTGCCTGCTTCCAGCACCTGCTGAGACTCAGGAATTAGCACAGCAAACAGCAGCGTGGCAGGGCTGAGTTCACATCGCCCCGAGCCGGGCCTGATGGCTTTACTGTGCTGCTGCAAGAAGCTGCATGAAAGCACTGCTTTAGGAACCTGCCCTGACTCTGTGTGACAAGCAGCAATTTCCCATGCAGCAGACAGAAGTCCAAGGCTGAAAGAACACGAGCGCTGAATTGCTCTGAAACACACCAGCTTTTTTTAATGCCGCCTCGAACACTGTTATTAAAAAATGGGAACTGCATTTTGGAGTAACGAGCAGAGATTACTCATTCCCTTGTTTTACACAAGTTGACTTTTGGCTTTCTGCAGAACACCACTTAACAGAGCCCATTACCAAGCTGCTAGCCACTTTTCATAGTGATGCTAGAGCAGGTAAGAGACAATAAGTGGAACTGTTGATGGTTTATATTACTCTATTATGTTAATGTTCACTAAAGTATGCCATAAGCTCTCTCATTACATGTGTATAAACCAATTCTCTGTGGTGTTATTCCTGTGCTAAATGCTATAACTACATAAATCTTGAATTAATGGAGACTTTATAGTTCCTGAAAATGAAGGGTAATTGCTGTCTGTTAATGCTGTTGTTGCTATTAAAGGAAGTATATATTTTCAGTAACAATGTTTATGGACCGTGAGCCTCACATCGCAGCCATCGCACAGTGCACAGACAGTGCAATACGATCATCAGACTAACTCCCTTTCTCTCTCTCCTCCCTCACAAAAAGCACAATATCATTTCCACAGCTTTGACAAACTACCCTGCAATTCTCTTAACAGTCGCAAAGTCCAAAACTCTGTCCTTCAATGAACATACAGTCAAAGAAATGGGATTTGCATTTCCATCTCTGGGAACGCATGATTTGCTAAGTTTCTCGCTTGGTTAAATGGCTGGACAGCTCTGTTTATTGGTTTGGGTATTTCAAACAGTTCTTGGAGAAGAGCGTGGTGACAGAATGATAGGAGTGAGAAAGCATCATCCCACTTCCTTCCTTCGAGACTTCAGCAGTGATGTAGAAGTGAAAGGCTATACTTGTCCAGAGACGGTTCTCAGAAAGGCGATGGGATGGACAGGTCTGCAGCATTGAGATCCCGTCCTCCCACTATGAAAAGCAGCGCACGGTTTGGGAACACGCTCACAGCCTGCTGCAGAACTGCACCTTGCACTAAAGCAACCACTCCTCCGTTCCCACATACTGTACGTATGACCGACTACGCTCAATTACTTTTCTCCCCTGGAGTCCTTCACAACACTGCAAAAAGCAAAAAGCCCACCACGAGCGCACTTACATTTTTTGATGTAGTGATGGCAAAGCCTTAATTATGCTATAACGTCTGCATTTGGAAACTTAAAGAGCTCAACAGCCCATAGAGCTATGAAATAAATAAATAGTGAATAATTAGTAGTGTGGTAGAGAAGGAGAGGTGTAGGAGGTGGAAAATTTCAGTTTTACTTCCAGCTCTATCACTGACTCAGCCTGCACTGGGACATGAGCATCTCTGTCATCTTCCCTCATGAGGCGCAGACAGATGACAGCGATCTGCTGCCGATGACTAACAAAAAGTGTTATGCAAATCAAAGCACATTAGTAATTCCTGCCCTGCCCTTCATTAGTGCCAGCGTGTAGGTGTACCTAGAGGAAACCGCTTCTTGCTGACCGAGCAGCAAAGCAGGGCTGTTCTGCAGCACTGCGGAACGAAGCCGACCCCTCATGCAGTTTGGGAAGCCTGATGCTGGAGAGACAGTGCTTCCAGCGCTGCATCTGCCTGCAGGAGCCACACAGCAGTATCAGAGGATACATTTTCACCACCAAATGGAAAGGGGAAAAAACACTCCTCAGTGCAGTCCCTCAGGACCGTCGTGCCGATGTGTTTACAGCTCCCTTTTGCATCCAGCCAGGTTAAGTTTTAGACAAATACCGAATGGCTTTCCAGGAGAGTACAGTATGTGAGGGACTAATGCAGACAGCCAGGTTGTGCCCCCCAGCTGCAAAGCAACGTTGCGTTTACATCATCCCCATGAAGTCTCTTCACTTCAGCCTTGGTGAGCTTACACGCTCGTGCACGCATCTTTGCTGACAAGCAAAGGAACCCTACTTAATCCCAGAGGCCTATTTAATAGAACCAGTGTCATGTCTCACGTCTCTGCAGGTCAGGCAGGGGATAGAAAGATGATGATCTCACGCTGCTCCCCTCATGAAGAAAAGAAACGTTACTAAAAAGGTGGAGTAACCTTAAGGAGAAGGTAGTTGGGAAATATGGGAGCCCACGAGGTCAAATTACTGTTATAGATATGTAAAGAAATGCCAAATTAATGGTTAGGAGTGCTGTAATAGCCTTTCATTTGCTGTAAAGGACAGTGAGCGACCGGCCGAACGCACTGCAGCTTCCTCTGAAGGTAACCTCAGATCCCACATTCTGAAAGCTAATCAATGTTGTTCAGATTTCAATTTCTTCTCTACAAGGTGAAGTCAAACCTAATCTAACAAATGTCAGTCTCAGATGTAATGCTGCTAGCTGGGTCTACCAGTGTAATTTAGATAATCATTAATAGCATAGCTGTATAATAAAACTACATGTCACTTACAACTTCATCTGAGGTTTGACTGGCAGATCTTTAAACAGTTTTCTAAGTGATTGCTTTTACTTTCTTTGATTGGGCAGTCTAAGAAATGGTTTAACCCCACGGTACCTGAGCTTTTAGGGAATAATTTCTCACCCTCCCCACCCCGCCATCAGATCTGCTGCGTAACTTTGGGAGCAACAGAACCTGAGTGGTGGTTTCTGGGAGTGACTTTATACAGATACAGACATACAATAAAGTAAGCACGGTATCTTTCATTGAACATAAACGGTTTAAATGTTTCCTTTCCATCAAGGTTTCATCTCAAGACACACATTTTGCCATATTCCGGGGATATTTGGGGTATCTGGTGGGATTTCTCAAAGAGGCTCAAGAAACTCCAAAGCTTCCAAATATTAAAAAACAAAATAAAAAGACTTAACCAGAAGCTGCTTTCAGCACAGTCTCTTGAACTCATGGTAACCTCTGATGTATGGCTGCAGCCAAGAGTGCTGCCAAGGAGACTGGGCTATCTGAAGTCAGCCTTTACTTCTGTAATGCTGATCCAGTAGAAACCTACATGCCACAGCTTCTCATGAATGAATGCAAGGGACTAGACAGCCAAAATATAATGAAAGTTTGATGAAGACCTAACCTGGGATGCCAGGTTTGATCTGCCAGAACAGAGGTCAGCAAGGAATACTGAAGTCCTTCATAAGTTTGATGCTTAAGAGCACGGTGCAACTGTGGCTGCATTGTCAGACTTCTCTTTTCCTTGCAAAGGTGAAACAAGAAATCCCTATAGAAAACCACACCACTACCACTTTTCAATGACCAACCTCCGTACTGAAAGAAAAGGTCAGAAAAATCATTGCTCTGTGATAAATATGCATGCAACACGACAAAACACTCCTTGGCACACAGCGCACTGCCTGGGAGGTGGGTGCCACCGTCCCACCTTCTGGGCTGATTACAAAACCGACATCTGCAAAGGTTACTGTAAATAAAACATGGGCTCCTGGCAGGCTATCAGAGGAGACTCCCTCTGAAGCAGCACTAGCACTGTGATTTGGGTCTCACCGAACGCTCACACGCTAATTGAGACGCTATTCCGTTAACAAGAGTTTCTCTTCTGTAAACTACAGAAAGCCATAAAGTGTCTGATCCAATGCCTGCTTCGTTCTATTATAAACAATTTTAAATCTGACATGAAGCCTGGAGGAAAAATATTACTTGTAAATTCATTCTTATTTTGACTGTGAGGGAATTTCCAAGCTAGTAAAGCACATGAAAGAAGAAAATTCAGTCTTACCTTATCGTCAACATCACTCTCGCTGTCACACTGTGGGTTAGAGAGAGAAAAAGATAATGTGAAAAACCTTTATGTAGAGAGATTTTTTGCATCATCTGCTTAAATCTTTAGGATAGCTGTTTATGATGTTCTGAGTTCAATGAAACATACACTTTTGATGTCTGCAGTAATGCCTTTTAGATTGCCAGCATAAACCAAAGCCAATTTCTCTCTTTTTATACAAAAATACGGTGCACTCATACTTTAATGGGTGACAGCGAACTTTAAACAAAAAACACAATCAGCTATGCATTATAAAAACAACTCTACCACCAACCCCACAACAGAAAGCGTGCCTTTGCATCAGCCCCAACTGCACCACGTATCCTAACGGTCCTGCACTGCTCCACCTTGATAAGCACTTTGTCATCTACCAGGGAAACTGCGAAACCAGCAATCAATTTCTAATTTAATGAGCGGTACCAAGAATAGTAATTACAAGACATCATAAATTCTGGTCCATTTTTTAGTTTGAATCAGATGACGATCCCAGGAGGAAATGTTTGCTCATAAAGAGTTTTAGAGCAAAATCTCTTTCAGCCTCTGGAAGTGAAACGCACAGCACAGGCGGCTGTGCAGAAAGGGAGGTGGAGCTCTGTGTGTTTCAGGACACACACTGGGAAAGACTGGGGAACACGAAGGACCCCCTGTCTGCCTGTTACGCAAAGTGAGCAAGGTGTTCTGCAGCTCTGGTGCCCAATGGGCATTTCCAACTGCAGGTCAGGCTGCGTTTCTGCAGCCCTGGCACTCTGCAGCCGTACTGTTCAGCAGGACAGAGCCCAGCCATGCTGTGGGAATGGTCCACAGGAACGCACGCGCTTCAGTGGCATGCATGTAAAAGAAGGAATTGAACTCTGGGTCATTTTGGCCACTCCTGCTCCTCCCATCGGCTCTGTCATGTCTTCTTATCCAAAAGTCACAAAGCAGAACATTCAGCTGTGACATTCTCTGCTTTCTGCAGATTTCAGAGAGACCATTTAATCTGTTTTTCTTGTGCCTGGCACACGAAGTGATTGACCCCAAACACTTGAGGAACATTTTACTCTTAAATTCTCTGAAACACAAAAGCACACGAAGGACAGTGACAGAACGGAGGGGTCTCCCGCAGAGATTCTGCAGCAAGGACTGCTCAGCTTTCCAATTTACTCCTTATTTCCATTTACCTTCGGAGGAAACGCTTGGTTTAAAGGAGCTGTTTTTCTACAGTCTTGACTAAGCAGAACTCTCTTCCTTTTGAAATGAAATGGTGCTTCACTCCGCCCCACCTGATCTATGGCACTTTCCAGAGAAATCCAACTGTTTGGAGTACCGCACACAGCTCTAACCACATACGGAGCCATTCTGGAACAATAAGAGCCCAAAGCAAAGAGGGATGCACTGGTGGGACAGCAGGGTGCTGCTCTGTGGGGCCGCAGGCGGTGCTGGCCAAGTCCCATGGGGACAGCAGCACTAATGCCAGCAGACTGCATTAAGTCCTGGCCAGTTGCTTTGTGCACGGAGGGAAGAGCAGAGAGCCACGTCTTTAGCCAGTGCTTTCCTGTGAGCTGTTCGTACCTTCTCGAAGATTTTTATTTTCATCACTGAGCTTTATGAAAATTACTGTAGGAAACAGTTTCACAGACCAGACATTCGGAGGGAAGTACAATCAGTCCTGATAAATCATCAGCAGCAGCCATTTGCCACTCACCCAAACCCACGCTGTGCAACCACAATGAGAGGTCTCTGCTCTGCGGAGCGCCAGGCCTGGAAGGACATGGGCTGTCCATCACCACTGAGCCGCGCCGGGACAGGCCTGCTGGGAGGAGGCTGCCCCAGTACTCACTGCACTTCTGTTTGCTAAGACAGTGCTAATTTGTGCTGACAAAGCAACACGGTCATCAAAAACAAGGGGGTGGGGAGGAAGATGCAGTGGCAGCATTGCACTCCGGGTTACTGACACACCCCTGAGAAACGCCGGCTGCCTGGGGAGGCCCTTCTCCTCCAGCCGGGCTGAGCCCAGCCAGGAGCGTGCGGCTGCTGGGGGCTGCGTGCGTTCCCTGCTGCCAGCACTGTGAGCATCGCAAACACGGCAGTATTACAGGCTGAACCCACTATCAGCTAAGGAAACCTCAGCTCCTGTCCTGCACTCAATCCACCTGCACACTGACACAGGCAGCGCATCTCGGTGACAATTCACTCTTGTAGACTTCAGACTAAAGCATATCGCAGCGGATTTACTCTTATTGCAAAAATGGAATAGGAATTAATAACTAAGTCTGTGTTGCTTACACTTTATGCATAGGCAATATCTACGCACATTTTAATTTGTACAGAGACTTAAAATGAAAAAAAAATCACATACAATCAGAAATATGATGTCTAGAAAACATTCAAAATTATCATCTGAACTTGGATGCTACTGCCCATAACCCTGGGTAAACAGGTTGCCAATGCAACAGCACTGCAAACCGTAATAAATCTAGGTTTAAAGTATTTGAGAGCAGATGTAGAAAATAAGGGACCACTATCATTCCAACAGGCCGTAGTATTTCAGTTGTCTCTCTGTCTTTTTGTACCACAATCTGTCTTTGCCTTTCCTGCTGTATTATAACATTAAGAGAACGGGCTTTTTCTGGCTGTTAAGAGAGAATTCTTGCTGAAAACAGATCTGGCCTCAAAAATTCTTACATCTATAATGAGTATAAAAACCCACTGCAGATGGTTTGCGTTTCTAAAAGGTGCAGAACTGCCTTATTTAGATGCCTAATTTTGCTTTGTACCAATATGCAACTTTGTCTCATGTAGATAAGCGCAAGTTGTAAAACACAAGTGAACCATCAAATCCACATGCCACGTTTTATAAACAGACATATGAAGGAAGCAAATATCTGGTCTCAGAGGACACATTTTTTCCTCATTCAGCATTGGAAAATACTCCATAATTAATTGTTTTTAACATGAAAAAGCAAAGAACTGTGTTTCATTTTAGCTTACATCTTCCTTAGCTTTATCGCCAGTGCTGCAGTCCTGCAGCTGAAGAAGCCAACGGGGCCCATGGATGCAAATACGGCTCTGCACAGACACAGAGCCCGGCCGTGCAGCTGTGACTGCACGATGGGTGCTTTAGGAGCCGTCCTTCTCACAGCCAGTTGCACAACTTCTCGTCCATCCCCCGGCACAGCCGCTCTCTGGCAGTGTGCTCAGCCCGACTTCCGCACGCCGACCCTCGCAGGGCAGGCGCAGATTCCTCTGCTGCAGCTTCCAAACCACCAGCATACCACATCTTAATGCGCGTAAGGACAAAGTCTTTAACTGAACCAAAGCTACCAAGTGGTACGCACGATGAGAGAACACGGGGGAGAACGAGCACAACTATTTGTATGATTTGGACTTCTGCTTTACGTACAGCATCCTGGGAAGTGGGGAGCTGACCACAACCCCGGGCACATGGCTGCCCACTCACATCAGCTCCCACCGGCTCCTGCAGGGAACGAACAGCCTGCTTTGGTGAAAAAGTCCAAGCTTCACCATTCATTTAGGCTTTCTTCTCTTTAATTTGGAGAAATGTGCTCCCACATCAGCACACAGAAACAGGAACCCGCAGGCTGCTGAACACGCACCGCACTGAGGAAACAGCGACAGCAAAACCAGACCTGCCTGGGACACTGAGAAAAACAGAACCGCAGTTGACCCCATTCCCCTGGGGGGGTAAAAAACACCACAGATGGCAATGGGCTGGTGCAGTCTCTGTGGCGACGACCTGACTTATCTTTGCACTCTCTATTCCCCAGCCTCCTCCTCCCTCCCTGGGTCAACAAAGACCGACTGTCACTGGTGTGGTGTAGGACGGGCAGGGAGTGTAAGGGAATAATGAAGTCAAAGGAGAAACTTGGGGTTGACCCGGAGGATTTTGTGCACGTCTGAAGAGTTGAGTGGATCCAGGCGGAGGAGCAGAGGGTTGGGGCCCAGCAGCGCTGGCGGTGCTCCCCCCGATGCATCCACCTCCCATGCAGCAGCGGGGGGACAGCAGCCCTTGTCAAAACAGAAGGTTAAAGAAAATGAGGAGAATGGCAACTGTTGACAGCTAAGGGGCTCATTGAAAGACAAAAGCTTCAATTACCTGAATTTTTCTAAAGGCCTGTTAACACTCCTGGTCTACAAGCGAGACTGTAAACAGGCATTGTGCTGGGTTCATAAAGGCTTGTAAAAGGGTTATTCACTGCCTTGCGCCAATTGCCTCTCAATGCCACCAAGGATGTTTGCAAAGCCAATCCCTAATTGTGTCGCTTTTTGGAAACGTTTCCTTGCAGTGCACACTCAAGTCAGAAACAAGCCTCCTTCGCCACAGTGTTCAGCAGAAACAACACAGAATTTGGGCCAAGCTGGGCCAGTGTGCAGCAGAAAGGCCATGCAATGCCCTTCCCCTGCCTCCTTCCCCTTCTGCCCCGCAGAGGAGCAACGCAGCTCTGTAGTGGGGACACCCCAATGGCACAGGGCAATGGCACAGGGCTCTTCCCACTCAGGGAAGTGGCAAGGTCTGTATTACGGTTTGTTTGTACTGAGATTACACATCTTCTTTTCTGGTAAGTTCAGGAACCATCAAAATAACCGTCAGCTCTTTTTATTTGCCCTCAACATCTTAACTTTCAGATCACCCAGTTTTTGTTCACATAGTAGGAGTCCTCCATTTATTACCATGAAACCAGGCTGTCACGTAGCTGCCTCACGCCAGGAACCAGAGCTCTAAGATTAAACAAAAACAACCCAAGTTTTGCAAGGCTGCAACAAGATCGGCAACACTTCAGTGTTATGTCATCGGGTGCAGAAAAACACAGTGTTATCTGAAATGGGGCCACATCCTCCACGTTTTAGAGAGCAGCACAGAATTCACCTCGGCTTATTCATGTAAATGTGGCATCTCCCACTCAGCCCAAGCCTGGAGGTGTAAGATCTGCGCCGTGCCTGTGCAGCCCCAAGGCTGCTGGGTCCTGTTGTGCAAGCACTGTGCAGCACAGAAGTTACAGGTTCCTGCCCAAGCAGCTTACAGAAAGGCTTTTTTTTTTTTTTTTTTACTCAAAAACGCACATACCTACAGGTATTATTTATATCATGCTTATGAAGATGGTGATAGACATCTGAGCTGGCTGTGTGAACAAGCAGATTCCAGCCCGGAGGGACATGTATCCTAACCAGGCTACCTGCCAAAAAAATGGTGTGGGGAAGCATAAGGCAGAAAGAAGAGGAGCCCAAAATATGACGCAAACAATCTATAATATTACAGTGCATGCTGACAGGTTAGACTACACATCTGAAAGGTTGCATGAGATATACAAACCGTGTAGATAACCACAGAGCTTATACACCCACTCAGTCCCAGAGGATGGCCGTGTTTCTGCTCTCTCGTTATTTCCAACTGCATTTAGTTACCGAGCTTCCTTTTAATAACGAGGTTTGAGGAAGCATCAGGCCTAAAACCTGGTTTGTTATTGCTTCTTTTAAAGGAGGAGGTACAATTGAGTGTATTTTGAAGAGCCCTTCCCCCGGTCCCATCCGCCGCGCTGCCGGGAGCTGCTCACAGCAGCGGCGCACACGGATGCGCACCCGGGTGTGCAGGGGGAGGGTGTTGTTTCCTATTAAGTCTGGCATCAGATTCATGTCTGCAGGGGCTTGCTTAAGATGATAGGAAGAGAGAGTTTTATCATGAGCCAGACTGACAGAAAAGCTTGCTAATGGGACTTGAGGCATACACAGGAAAGAAAGTGCCAAAACATTAAGCTACCGCCAAGTGTCAGAGGGCCACTGATTTATTGCAGCAATTTTGCCACTGTGTCCTTTATAAGGTCCCACAAGTCCTTCCTCCTGGCAAGAAGCTGTGAGCTGCTGCAGCTCGGGGAGAAGCTGAGATGCAGAGCGCAGAAAGTGTCCAAGCGCGAGGCGGGGGCCGGGGGGGGACGGAAATCGAATGTTGACTTGAACTTGCCCCAGGCAGCAGAGCCCTCTTAGCTCCACTGCCTCCCTGACAGTTTGATGAAATGAGTCAGGGCCTCCCTATGGCTAGACCAGCTCAGGCTTCCAAGCGCTGGGGTAGAGCTGTAAGAAACAGATTGAGCCTCAGGGCAGCAATCTTTTTTTTTCTCTCTCTCTCTCTTTTTTTTTTTTTTCCCTTTCTCTCCTCAGCATTTGGCTGGGGGAAGGGGGAGGTTATGAGCACTACAGATGTATAGGCTGAGCCTTTGTCTGCGGAGGGGGAGGGAGAAGAACAGCAAGAGAGTATTAGCTATGGCAGCCGAGAATAGCCCTGAGCACTATAACTAATTTTGAGGGGCAGTGATGCATTGTACGGGCTGTGTGCTGTTTGGTCTGAGGGGGCCCGTGTTGTGAAGCAGCAATCAAGAGGACATTTTGTTAAGTGACCAACAGCTGTCATCTGCAAGCCCGACGCAGGGAAGGAGGGAGCGAGGGGGAGGGAGGAAAAGAAGGGGGGGAAAAAAAAAAAGAGCATTTGTCCCTTGCAGGCAGAGCGCATTAATCCACCAATCTGGCACGGCTTTCACTCCAGCAGCGCTCGGTGCCTCCGAAGAGCCGCCCGCCACCCAGAGATGGGTGCCTCTGCCCGCCCTGCACAGCAGCCTCCGGCCCCGCGGGCCCGCCAACCCACGCTAAAAATACTGTTTAAGTCTCTTTTCATTCCATAAAATTGAGTTGATCTGCTGCAGCTTAGGGTCAATCCCTCAAGGACTGTTTTTTCCCCCTTCCCTTTTCCTTAGCACTCATAAATTAATCAGGAAGACCCTGACTAAGTCATTTCATGCCGTACAACATAAAAGAAAGTCCCCGATGATCCAGGCGAGCATCTATTAAAAGCGGGAGGGGGGTGGGAGGAAGGGCTGGGAAGGAGGGAGGGGAGGGAGGGGGGAAAGGAGAAAATCTCAACCTTTTTTGATTTTTTAGGATAAAAGCTGGAGGACTTTGTTACAAATTCTAGCCAACATCAAAACACCTTAAATAATTCAACGAACATGTTAAAGGGAAGAAGCTGAATGTTGCTCTGATGTTCAGTTGATGCAACGCAGAATATTACCCCAAACAGCACAGCCTGTTAAGGGAGGCAGCAGCCTTGAGCATTTCAGTTCTTTAGAAAAATGTCAGAACCTGTAAAAATCATAATTTCCAGCAACTTTTTTTTCTTTTTTTTTTTTTCTTCCTTTTGCATGATATAAACTCGGCGAGACTGAAATGTAGGTTTCTGACAAGCTGTTAACAAGACAACTTTAGAAATCTGTCTGGAGCTCTCAGGGAGATGGGCTGCCATTTCACTGCTTCGGAGAAGTTCATGACATGACAAGCAAAAATCAGGGAACACAGACCTAAAAACCACGGTGTAATTTTCATTTGCTTCTGTCGTGAAAGAATTCAAGCAGAAATATTAGAAGGTTGCACAACTAAAAAAGCCAGCAACTGGAAAATCATTGCTGTGGTTTGACAAGTGCATCTTCTATGCTGAAAATGGTTTCTTTATGATTACACCTATATACAGGAAAGCAATTCTGGGAAAAAACAAGGGTAATCACAAATGATTCCCTGAGATCTGCAAAGTAAGATCTAGAGCTGCCCACTTTAAGCCAGGCCTAGGATTGACCTCGTTGGTGGAGAGGGCCATCCTGAGAAAGCACGAAGAGCTGCCGGGTTGCTCTTGTTTGTCCCCTGCGGCCCCCAAAGTGAGCAGGGCAGAAACACCTTTCCGTAAGGCTGCCTCGTACCGGAGTCTAGACAGATGAGTGCTGGTACCCGGCTGTTTAGTAGAAACATATTGATTAAGAATAGAAAAGTCAGCATCCCCTGCCACATACACAGCAATGCCCACACCAACCTGAGAACCCTTCTGCCCGTTCCACCGCCTTTACCTCCTTCTTTAGACCTTAAGACACCCGCAGTGTTATTCCATGAGTTCTGGATGATTTAATGATTTCTTTTCCAGATTCAATTCATTCTATTATGCTGTTAGAAAAAACAGAACTATCTATCTTCATACAATATATCTCTTTCTGTGTATAATCTCTCTATTTTTTTAAGCATTTAATGGTGGGTTGATAGTGCTGCCTTGAAGTCAATTTACTGATCGTGAGTGACTCATTATATCCACACTTGCAGCATTTTGGTACCCTGGGATGGATGCTTTGGGAAACTCACAGACAGCTCCACAAATACAATCCTATGGTAGATTTCAGTTCATGTTCAACAAGAGAGAGATCGGACAGTGCGGATCTTTTTCACTTGTAACACCTACAGTTATACCAACAGGTAATGTGAATCACAGGCAAAATTTAGCCCAACCTTTGCAAGGACCAAGCAAATAATGAACTGGAGCTTTTTCACCCCATTTCTATCTCAACTCATTTCCACACAGCTCCGGTGCTGTGATCCCACAGCCTTGCTTGGGTAATTGAAAGGACAGCGCATGCAGAGTTGAACGGCTGACACTGCATTTCACCAATTTACGAAATGGAGGAGACTCCCACAAGAAAAGAGACGCAGTTTGCCCCTCTTCTGAAGCACTCACAAGTTCCTTTCATTCTCCCCTTGGCTGGGCATTGTGTAACCCGTCACTCATTTTCTTTTCATTAGACAGACGCGCTAGGAGACATTACAGCCTCAGTGCTGGATATAGATTTTCACTAAGAAACAACCATTACTTTCCTATTCTGCGGCTTTAAGCTCTGACTAACCCCATTTGCCTGCAGAAGACCTCCTGCCTTGCTGCCTCCTTTTACCATGAGCTGGGTTGGAGTAACCCAGCCCTGCTGCCCCGGCTGCTCTGGTGCAAGAGAATTCACAGTGACGCACAGCGCAGAGCCACTCGACTTTTGTTTAATGCAAGGACACCTGGACAGGACGTACCCAGCAGGAGAAAAGTGGCTCAAAGCCATTATTTACAACACCGAGAGGCTGCTGCAGTTCGGAGGGGGAGTAAACTTCAAAATGATGGAGTTTAGGACTTAATGTGGATACAGCCAAAAGCCACTTTAACGATAATGATCTGTCTAGTAATTTCCCACTTACTATAAACACCAGTTTTCTTCTTCTATTTGGACTGCAAAGCTAGTCCACTTCTGTGCCATGCCCACGTCATTATGGAGTCACAGAAAAGTACTCCGCCACTCGGCCACTAGAAGAGGATTTGTTAAAGCACCCCTGCTCTAATGGCAAACATTCAGTTATTCTCAGCTCTCTGGCTCCACGGCACGGAACTCTGTTTGGAAGTTTCGTTTACATGTTTATTTAGAGGAGAACACGCACGGCCGTCTTCCCTCGCTGCAGAACCACCATTAGCTGCAGGAAGCTCTTAGAGGAAATTTCAGCGTGGAACTCAGCAGGGACAGCACTTGTTAATACCTCAGTATCCCGCTTAATAACAGCCACCCTCCAGAAGGAGGGTGATGGGTTTGTGGTGAGGAAACCTGCTGTGATTTTTAACAGCCGATTCACATGAATGGTTACTGTATTTGATTTATACATTTCATTTCGTACACACACACACACTTTCTCTTTTTCTCATGCTGTCAGCTTCCTTCCTCCTTCCAGCTTCTCCCTGCAGCTCTGAGTGGCGTAGCGAGAAGAGAACATTCCAGGCTCTGCATGAAGACATCCACCTAATGACTCTACAGTTCCCCTCAAGATACTGCGCAGATCTTTGCATTCAAATACAGGCCGGCCTCCCAGACATTTCTGAGACGAAATCACAGAGGTGGCGATTCATTGCAGCATCTGACACCTTTAGGGATGAAAGAAAATCCCCTCCATGCCTTGTAACCACTTGTTCAGGACCTGGCAGGATGACTCTGCTGAAGTCGATTTGAATTCAGCTGTGGTGAAGCTGAGCTGATGGGTTACACATCTCGAAACACATCCGTATGATGCTATACGTGATATTATTTTTTGCTGGCTACTCGGTTAGTAACTTTGGAGCTGGAAAGCAATCTAAAGGATCTACTGTGTTCTTAACATACATTAATCTGGGGAAATAAAGCAAAGTTCATTTTTAATTTAGTGGAAATAGGAAGCTTGTGTGAATCAGATGCTTTGTTTTGTAACACTTTTGGCTATTAAAAAAGGAAGTCCCCATCAGGGACAAGGGTTGCAGTATTCATAGATAACTAATATAATAATTAGCATTATTTAATTACATTGTTATTTAGCTCATAGCCACGTTTGTGATGTGGCTATAAAATATAAACCTTACAATATCTACCATTAACGTTTGCATTATTGAACATTCATATTCAGGTCTGGGAAAAGACAGCAGAATGTTTGAGATGTCCATGGAAGACCTGTTCTCCCAAGGAAGTTCTCAGACAATGTGCTTGAAAAATCCAACCACTGCTTTTAAAATAAACCTTGAGGGACGGATGCCCCACAGACCAGGAGGGAAGCTACCCTGGAACAAAGGAATTCACCATAAGCAAACAAACAAAAAGCCCACAACAACAAAACTCCCCAAAACCATAACAGAGATCTAATCACCAGCATGAGTCATTAAGAGTACATATTAAGTCTTTTTCTTCCTTTTGTTCCTTCCAGATCTTAAAAATACTGAAGTAGGTGATTCTTGGGAGTGGAGGACAACCATTGCCTAGGGGTGTACATTTGGGTGTCTTCAATATCGTCTAAGGAATGTAACAGAGGATGTGAGCTAATCCAGTTAGCGAATATCACAGTGGGTTATTCATTTTCACAGAATTATACCAGGACAAAGCTACACATTAAAGTTTCAAGGCCTATGCCATTACGTGGAAAATAGTCCTTCAGCACACTGAGCAAACCCTATGCAATTTAAAAACATATATATTTGCTATTTCAGGAGAAACTGTAAGGGCTTCCCATTACAGCAGTACATCTGCTCCTTTCTTCTGACCCCCCTAGTTACTCATTTGTTCTTGTCAGCTCTCCAGATGTCAATGATTGATGCAAGTGCAATGATTTACAAGAAGGAGCCCGCTACCTTGCTGTTCTGCTTTCAGACTGGGAAGATTTGACCAGCAGTGACCTCAAAGATCAAGACAAGGGCTGGAAGTACATGTTCAAGGACAGCAATGTGAGTATTCTTCGCTGAGCTATCCTAAAACTCTCCCAACAGGCTTTAGGTGAGGACATCTACCCTTTCTGTTGGCTCTACAGAATTTTTAATGTGCATTTTTCTTTCACGACTATTGTGGCAATGCTCAGACGTGTGGATAGCCATCATTCAGGAGTAGAAGCTCCATCATGTCAAAAGTCTTTCCTCAGTAGTGACAGCCCCCTGTATAGCTAATCCAGACTGCAGTGATTAGAGAATAAAAGAAAGAGGAAAACATCTCAACAGGAGGGGAAATTGGAGAAAAAGAACAGAAGGCTGAAGAGCGGAGAAAACAACTTCCTGTGCTGCAGGACCAATAATGAGATGGGACTACAAGAAGTGTCTGTTTGGGTATGAGCTCTATCGCCTTTAATCAGTAACCAGCACTGTTAGCACAACGATAAAATTGCTCATAATTGGATGGAACAAACCAGTGTGTATTTGTCATGGAGCGAGAGTACATTCAATTATGTAAACTTTTCATTTTTCAGTAGGTAATTGTAAACAAAGCTGAATGCAAAGTCTGTTTGAATAAATGGAAAATACCTTGACTACGTATTAAGTCGTCGGCTCCTCTTACAGCCAGAAGTCCTTTTCTGAACCCGTTGTGATTCCTTCTTTATCAGCTGAGAGCTGCTGACCAATGCACATGCATGCTTTGCAGCCATGCACAGCAATAAAACACGAGAGTAGCAACTCGTGGTAATATTAATAGCATGTGTCACCACTGCATGTGTTATAAGGAGGGATTTTCATGGGCTGTGGAGCGATGAGGTGCCCTAAAGTATGCTTTAAAGCCTTTCATGGAGCTGTGCTGTGGGGAGGTTCTCCCCAGCGTTATGCAAAGCACAGGCAATGAGAAGCCCAGCTCCTGGCCAGCTCTGAGCAGCAATGCTGAGAATGGCAGGCCCCATGCTAACCAATGGCCATTAAAAAAAAATTCTTTTCAATTCACACCTAACACACATTTGTTTCTGAAGCAGAACAAGTATTCAAAACAAGCCACTTTGTTAGCTCAGCTGGCTCATGAAAAATTGCCACAATTACAAAAACAAATCTTTGTTTCCAATTTTCAGTAAGCAGAGCTTTAAAAGAACAAGCTGCTCATGAAAGCATGATCGGTTTTTTTTCCCTAAAAAAGAGAAGAAAGAAATCTTTCCTAGCAACTGCAATTATGATACTTTCATGTCAAATGAATTATATTACTGAAAATAAATCTTTCTAAGATGCACAAGAGGGTTATCTGGCTCCAGTCAGACTTATGCATTACTGGTTTTATATGTTGTACTCTACTTGATTAATATAGGTAATCAAATTATATTGCCTTCCACTGTGCTCTCAAATTCAAGGCTATAATGTTTTCAATGACAAAGTTCATAGAGTTGTATAAAAATGTACCTCATGCTGTACCAGCCCTTTATTGCTGTAGTAAAACACCATTTTCAATTTAGTAATAAGTGATATAAAACAGAGTGTCTTGATTGGCAGGGTCGTATTCATTATGCAGTGCCCTGCGATACAGCACAGTTCAGAATGGAAATTTAGGGGCAGAATCTGCCACAGTCTCAGATGCTGATGCTACAGGGAGTAAAAGGATTCCTCTTCCGCGAGTTCTCCAAAGAAAGGACGGGGAGTTGGACACAAAGACACACATGCTCTATCTGTGTACACG
Source organism: Gallus gallus (assembly GCF_016699485.2). Classification (NCBI taxonomy): domain Eukaryota; kingdom Metazoa; phylum Chordata; class Aves; order Galliformes; family Phasianidae; genus Gallus; species Gallus gallus. Next base: position 1,737,342 of record NC_052546.1, read on the forward strand.
CACACATGTATGGATGAAAGGGAGAAAGGGACAGGAAGGGACTCATTACAGCACTCTACTGCCCGGTACAGGTTTTGCTGCACCGGAGCCATTTCTACGCAACTGCATCCCACGTGGAATTAGAAATGAAAACAAAAGAAAGGAAAAAGAAGAATCGGGACAGTATGGAAAGCAGCAAATACTGGAGGGCTCTTTCTGGCTCTGCCACTGACTTACGACCAGCAGGAAAATTCAGGGCCCTGTGATCCTGAGTGTTAAACTTGAGGTGCCTTAATGAAGCTGTGTTATCAAGTGCTCTTCACTTTATGAACATCAGCATTCTCTGAAGAGCAGTAAATTAGACGGTTGGAACGGTAATATCTTCAGTTTACAGCTACCTTCGAGTATGCAATTCCTTACCCTTCTCTTCCTTATTTCCCTTCTATAAATTAGGAATAATGTTTACCATATCCGTAAACTATCAAGCCAATCTGTCCATGGGTTGTACGGAAGCAAAGTACCCAACACTTATCACCGCTGTGAGCGCTATCTAGGAGACAAAGAGTGATAAAGCCATTTTCTGTGGAGCTGAATGGCAGAGATATTGTTAACTGGTTTCTTTTCTAAGCATGTATGTTGAGCAAATGATATGATCAGGAAAGACAACTCTTGGACTCAGGAATTAGTAATGTTATCTTAGTTTTGTTTCCTTGGCAACTTGACCTTTCATAATTTGCCCAAAGGCAAAATATGGGCAGCATATCCCTTTCAAATCATACCTCAATAATCTTGTGATTAAAAGCATCACCAGAATGTGGCCTTGCCATAAGATGGAGAATTAACGACTCTCTACTAAATGATCCACTGATGTTGAATCTAATTTAAGTAGCCTTGCAAGAATATTTAACACTTAATGATAGGCTCTGTATTAGAGTAGGTTTAATCTAGGATGCAGCCACAGATGTCATAAGAAGGAATTAATCAGCATTGCTTCCACTAAAACAGAAATGCAAAATTGCTGAACAGAATGTATTAGAAACAGATTAAAGAACTGGGACTTAAACATAAAAGAAACAGAGCTGATGCCACCCTCAGAGAGCTAATTTGAAATACAGGAAAACTTAATTCGCCTTTAACTGAAGAATTGGGGTGTTTGAAGTTACTAAAGAGAAGCCCGCATTATCAAGAAGGGAAAAAAGGCAGATAAGTCTTTTCCCTCATCAATTAAAAATGAAAGCCCAACCCAAATATTAATGCCTGCCTCAAAATCCCAACAAAATGAAGTCACTGATGCTCTTGGGACTATTGCAGCACCCCACGTGGAGCTCTGCGCTCACTGAAGTGTGGTGGAAGTTCCACTGGAAAACTCCTGCCCAATTTAGATAAGTTACCTTTCAGAAAAGGCTTTTTAAAAAATAAAAAATAAAAAATTGAGATTTGGAGTGCAAAGCCAGGAGGGGCCTCAGATCATCAGCTCAGACATCACCAAAATACTTCCTATTTATTTTATTACGAAAATTAATGCTCAAATCAGCTTTTGCTTTTCTCTGCTCCTCATACACCCGAAGCTTTGACAGCAGTGAAGCAAATGAAAGATGAGTGTGCAAGCAATGACCGACTTCACTCTCTAAGTCAACAATTTTCTACGTAATTCTGTGCCTCAACTTTCCTGACTCTGGAAGGGTAGCAATGATGTGTCTTCCATCACACAGTCCTGTTCTGCAAATACTCCGCTAGGAATTGATGATGAAAATGTGTAATAATATTCACTTTTCATTAAAAACTTCCTTAAGTGAGTTCTCTCTATTTCTATGACTTTCTGGTTAGCTGAAGACCTTTCATTAAACCTCTACACTTCTTCTTTTGTAATAAAGGACACTAAACGAGTAATGATGCATAATACACTTCCCCATTACTAGTAATTACTCACTGAAAATAAGAAATGAGAAATCACTTTCTTATTTGCTTATCTGATGATCTCTAAGGACAATGATGTGCATGATGAATGCACAGTGCGGTGCAGCTCCTCATCTATGTTATTGATCTGATTCAATGTAATGGAATGTGATGCCAAGAAATGCAGTGCCAAGCCATCACATGCCAAAAAACCCTACTTTCCTCTAAGATGTGAGTGTATTTGTGACTTCAGTGCACTCAGACGTCTTGGTACCTTCTGCAATTAGTTTGTAGAGCTCAATGTGTTCCCAGAAGTTTTCTGCTCTGAAAAAATGACAGAGACATGAAATCTAAGCAGGAGCCATCATCCCAGTGTGTTTCAAACACGTGACCAAGGCTGACTGACAAACTCCTACAGCAACACCACAGTGTACTGATTTGGGTTATTAGGAAGGTACGTAGGGCGCTCCAAAAGTAATGCTTTCTATTTGCTTTGTGTTTCCACGGAAATGACACCAGATGCATGCTCTTTCACTGTATGAACTGTAAATCCTTCTTTTTCTCTCTCTTTTTTTTTTTTCCCTCTGAATACAGTATTTTCCTCTGGGAGGTACCGTACATGGTAAGTATGGAAAGTTAACATGTAATTAGCATGGTAATGTCTAAGCAAATTACATCATGCTAGAGTTAATAGAGGTTCGTATCAGAAATAATCTGCTGAGCACAGCCGGCATGAATGGCAAGCTCCTAAAATGCTCAGCATCCCGGAAACTTCAGAGGCTCCTGGACCATCTTCCAAACCACTCACATCTCAGATGTGCCACTGCTCCATGCAGGCCCATTGTTTAACTGCGCTCCATGCAGGTCAGACTGAAACTTGCAAATCTCTGTGCACAGCTCCTGCAGTGAGCCGTAGATGGTGGGAGATGATGGAGCTTACATCCCATAGGACCTGGCTCTGTATCTTTATGTTGCAGTGTGAGAGCAGAAGACATTATTAGATACTCTCCTGCTAATTTTCCTCACAATTAAATTTGCTTATTTTCCTCAAGGAGCAGCCATTAAAAAGAAACCTACTGTGGTTTAATTTTCGGTAGATCTCCTGCAGTTAGGTCATACCTGACAAGATGTGAATTGGAACCACTGTGCTAGCAAGCAGGATGCATTTATGACAGGCAGCCTGAGCACAGAGCCAATGCTTTCTTTAAAGGATCCACTATTGGTGTCCTAACAACTTCTTCCTTTTTTATTTAGAATCAGACAAGGAGAGAGAGGGAGATTCCAAATTAATTAAACAAGCTTAGCAAAGAAGAAGAATCAATTTTGGCATAGACACTGCATATCGTTTTTTAAAATTAAAGCAGGGCTACATGCTATTTAGCAACTCCAGAACCTACAGCATGACAGAACACAGTTAAGTGAATCGACAGTAAGAATAAGCAGAAATCAGTGTAAACAGGGCAATCATCGTTGGACAATCCATAGAAATAAGGACAGTAATTTTTCAAATGACAGTACCAAGTGTTAAGGACAATGGAGAAAAGGAGCAGTAGTTATTTTTAGACAATTGCCTTTCTTCCAAAGAACACAAAGCTGAAGAGCTTGGATTTATCTCTCAAATACTACAGCTCGTAATGTGACAGGTTGTAATGCACAGCACATAAGAGAGAATACATAAGCCAACATAAAATTCAGCATGATTAATGTATGATTAGTTCACGTTTGTACAATGCTTTGAAGATGTGAAGTGCTAATTAGAATTTCTGGATTAGGCTGGTTGGTGCCCCAATGCAATCCAGATCAGTAAATAAAAAACTGTGCACAAGTTTAAACTAACTGCCCGAAGAGCGAGGGGCCCCTGAGACACCAGGGAAGGCTTTACATTTCAAGTGGATAAACAAACGTATAAATGAGAGGGAAGGAGAATTCAAGGCCCCAGCAAAGATATTTAAGATAGATACAGCTGGTAATTATCTGAAAGACACAGGTTTGCCTCCGTCATCACCAACAACAGACCCATGGCCTTGTGAGATACAGACTACCTCCACTCAGGAGATAAAATCTAAACATAAGCAACTATCTTCCCAAGAGTAATTCTACAGTAACAGGAATGAGCAAAATGCTCAGTCTGAGGCGTGCAAGAGGGAAAAAAAAAGATGTAGCATCAAGAAATTCCTCCCTAGCTTTCATTGGGAATTTTGCAACTGGACTTCAGAGCAAGGGGAAGGAGTGGAATCCAGAGATGAACAACACAGGCCTCACAGTATCAGATTTTCTTTTTTTTTTTTTTTTTAATTTGAAAATAGAATATGTAAAATCATTTGCAGCAAGAAGGCCATCCCAATGCTTCACACGCGTGGGAGCAACAAACTGCCCAGGATCAGAACAGAGTGCTGCCCAGCAGAGATGCTGACCCTGCTACTGATCTGGCCTTTTCCTGCTTAATTAAAGCAACTGCAAACTTGAGCTGGAAAATTGTAGCCCCCATTAGAGTGTCATTTTAGCTGTAGGTGATCAGACCTTTCAAGCTACACAAAGTAATTACACTAGCAGGAACCACGTGTTGAATGAGAACAACCCTAGGACACGACATACGTGCAGCCAGGAGCACCATGAATGCAACATGTGGCAACCAGCTAAGGCCTACCAGCTACAACAGTGGCTTCAGCTCTGGCCACATCTGAATCAAGACCAGCATAGCAGCACGTAGCCAAGCCTGGTGCCACACACAGAAGGCAGGGCTCTGCTTCCACGGATAACTCATCTGTGGGAGCACAGCCTGCATGTCATGGCCGTTTGACCTCCGGTTCCAAACAACAGCAAAGACGAAATGTACCAAGAGAGTGGGCACAACACAGTGAAATCCTCAACACATGAATGCCTGCTTTTGATCTTCATCAAGATGCAGAAGTACATGCGGAGGCCTAAAGAAAGAAAATTGGTTTTGTACTACTTTATGCTTTATGGAATAAGAAACGTGACCAAGGCAAAGTCCCAGTAATACAAAAAACATGTAGACGTAAAGCCTCTACAGATGCAATGCAGTTGCGCTTCAGGCTTAGCAAAGTCTTCGTGAGCTGACTTCAAACAGAGCATTGGGGGGACAGCAGAGCAGGGCCCCACAGGAGATGCATACTGCCGTGGCACTGAGACCACACCAAGCCGCCCGGCCTACAGTGCCTGAGGTACTGGGGAGAAGTGAAGGAGAAGAGATCCAAAACAGAGCAAACCTCCTAATTAGCGCTCAAATGAGACAAAGGCACTTTCCTATTAAGCAGGATGCACATTTTGCTGCAGTGCGCTCTCACAGAGGTCCAGGACTATTACTCACGCGATGTATGAAAAGATGTAATCCCTAGGTATATACAGATCTTTTCCAAGTGTTTTTAAAGCTGGCATCTGTAGCAATACATGTTTGGCAGCAAATATTTAGAATGAAATATTTTGCAAAGTACTTCAGCACTTCTTTGAGTGTTTAATTTATCTGACATAAAAGAACAAGAGTGTACAGCATTTTCCTGTAAGTGGATGTAAAATACGCATCGCATGGATCCCTATAATTAAAAAAACAGCAAATCATTGTCATTAATGCACAAGCAAGATCATAAATGAATACATTATTAAGTCCTACTGAATTAATGTTTAACTGCAATAGAGTTGAAATTGAATGAGGCAATTAATCAGAATAAGAACTAGAAAAAAAAAAGCCACATCTGTCTCACTTTGAATACATTGAGCAAAACGACCTTCAAACCGGTGCTGCCAATCACGCCGTGCCGCCCACCGCTTTGACAGCCCGGCTGCCACCACACAGAGAAAGTTTAGGCGCCGTAACAGACACAGGCTTTCCATCTGAGTCACTCGGTAGGTACACGGCACCCCGAGGGAATACAGCATTATGTCTCAAGGGCCTTATTTCGTGAAGTCATGAGTGTTCAGATGGCGAAGATCATGCTGGTTATAAATGTGAACTACATCTGCTCAGTGTCAGTAGAAAATGAAACTGGGGGAGTTGACGTACGTTAATGATAATTTTTAGAGGCTTAATGCTCTTCAACATCCAGGGGAGGCTAAAAAAAATACGGCGTTCAGAAGCTTTTGTACCACAGATTGTGCTTTGATCGACCACAATACATTCAGTTGCATTTTTTCTCGTCAGTCTTAAACTCTGCAGTGGAGTTTTCTGTAACGGGTTAATTAAACTCCCTCAGGTTCCTAACTGTTCAAAAAGTCTGAGTTCAATCTATTTCAGAATTTAAGGAGGAATAAAATGATAATACTAATGATGATAACGACCCTTATCCTAGCGAAGGCTTTTTGCACTTCCCGTGCAGAACAGCAGCTACTGTTCACGAGTCCAACTTTGACAGATAGGTATACGTACTTCTCCTCGGTGTAACATACTATGAATATTAAACAATATTTAAAAAGAACAAATCCACTGGTATTTTTGTAGCAAATTCTTAAGCAGTAATTATCTTTGAATAAAGATTTTTTTTTCCTCTTAATGCAAATGAACTGCAAATTTCCCAAACCGTAATTGTTTTCCTACACTGGATTGATGGAACAAGTGGTGTGTGGGTAATCAGTGTACTCATTGCCCTTTCAGCAGCAATAAGGACGAGATTTGGGACTTTCCATTAAAGAAAAATAACAAAAAAAGAATTGCTCAGATATTCATTGATAAAGCTGCTAACAATTAAGGGTTAGGAAAGTTTGCCAGAGAGCTGAATAGTGGTTAACCTATTCCTACCGCTGTCGTAACGATGGATGTGTTCTAGCCATTGTGTTACTTTACAATGTGCAGTAATTTGTCCTCTGTACACAATTCATAGCTTTTTGTACCAAAAAAGTCAAGTCAACCCATGGAGGTATCGTTCCATTAACATCTGCAATTACACATTTGCCCACAGTGTGTTAAAACAGGATCGCCAAAGCACTTTGGACATCGGTGTGAGCGTAGCTGTGCCTCCTGCACCAGGCAGGAGATGTTGGGAAACAGAAGCCCCATGTGGGGAATGGAGCTAGGGAAGGGGATGGTGATGATGGTCCTCAGTCAACAGGGAGGGCTCCCACCAGCTCAGGACTGAAGTCCTCAGATTCATCATGTACATTTCCTTGCTTCCTACGGACATGAAGTCCAGCAGTGAGCAGGGATCTTCTTTCCTAAGAAAACCAACACCTGCAATGTAGCAGGGCTCGTGTTCAATAAAGGTGATTTCCCTTTAAAGACAGCGAAATACTTTCCATATTGTAAGAGCTTTAGACAAACTTCAGACAGTTCGCCAGGATATATTTTCAGGCTGACGCTGTTTTATTGGGATAACAGCGTGAGATCTAAGCACTTTTGGATATATGCCAGCGCGTACCTATCCATCCTACCCTATTCTGACACGCCATTTGTTCTACTGTAACATCAAATATGAAGATTTTAACAGAGCTGTGACACAGGGTATCAATTTGATGCAAACTCCAAATGGAAGAGCACAGCAGGATGGAGATGTCACTGAATGGGAGCATTCCAGCCCGAGCTGCCAAGTGTAAGATGATAGGTTGTATTAAACTGATCATGGCAAACTAGCTCATCAGCAGCTAAACACCAACAGGAGCGTTGGTAACGTACCTAACCATAGGGTTAATTAAGGGATTCTGTTTTATGGGAAGATGTAGGTCTCAGGGCTCTATCCTGACCTGACCACAGCAAACCGTCTGCATTTGGCTTACTTCCACAAGAACTGGGATGGGATCTGTAATGGAAAGGGAGGCAGAAAGGAAAGAGCACTAGTGGTGGCAATTCACAGTCACACACAAACCCAAAAGATAAAATCAACAAAGCAATTAAGCTTCAATAGAAACAAGACAGGTTTTTTGTTTTGTTTCATTTTTTTTTTCCCAGTGTGAATGTTAATTACTGTGCCTTACAGGAGAGATAACGAGAGGGTTTTACTGCCTAGCATTTCTCAAACAAAGACATGAAAAATTCATGAGCAGAGAAGACCTTGGTGTTGAGCTCCAGTTTTCCTGTCAAATATTTCAGCTCTGGAGGTCCTTAGGAAGGTTACACAGCAATATTCAAGTCTAAAGGATGCCTGTCAGCTGGATCTAAAAGCAACCGGAATTTTATAGGCTACATGTGACCTTGTCAATGTATTTTCACCGGCCAACGGTGTCTTCCAGCATCATTCACCCAGCTTGCAATAAAAGCCGAACATTAAAACGTCTGTCCTCCTGAGGACACACCACTCCCTGCATCCATTTGTCTGTCAGGTAGGAACTGAGATTCCTGGTGGTTTGTCCAACACTGAGAAATGCTGATGTTGGCACTGCACTCAGAAAATGGTCCGACTGCAGCCACGTGCTGACGAGCTGAGAGCAGGTGCTGGGGGAACCTTCCCAGCCACACGAGTTTTATCAAGTCTCTGTGCTGTCTGAAATGCTGCTCCTTAACTGGGGAGAGAGATCCCACTAATTCTGGCATGGTTTCTAGTAAGATCTAAACTTTCTTTCAAGTAACTGGCTCCAGTCACACGGCTATTTGTGAGTTAGCAGTCCCTCATTAAAGCCTGGCCGAGGCTTTCTCAAAGGCTCTGAAAACGAGTTGCTGCTCGCTGACATGGAGGTCAGGCACAGATCAAGTGTGCAGAGAACAGGGCCACGGAGCGGGCTAACAAGAAACAAGCACAGCACTAAAGCTTTGGGGATCATCTCAATCTCCTTCCCTTAGCTAATCAAACTCACCATAGCAGAAGCAGGAATTTGAAGTCTTCACAGTCTGAACTGCTCAGTGTTTTCTTCCCGTGTTACTTTAATAAAGAGAAATCCTGCAGGTGAGTCACTAAGAATTATCTTTCAAACCCCAAACTTCCCTAATCCGTGGCTTCAAGCTTTTAAACACTATTCTGCATCAAAATTCTCAGCATACCACCTTCTAGAATATCAACTGCTACAAGAAGACAACACAATCACTGCGTGCATTGCCTGCGGGTCTGCACACAAACATGACTCAGCTGCAGATCAGAAGCCCAGATTGTGAATTTGAGGCAATTTTTGAATCAATCTCCCTTGCCACAGAGAATTTTAGCAAAAAAGATTTAACACTTTTAAATGTCTGAAGCTGGGAAAGAACAGCCAGCGAAAGATAATGGCAAACAAGGAAAAACCACTGGTAATGGTGTTGAAGCTCTCAGCGTAGCCAAAAGTTCACATAGGTTCACTGCTTCCTCCCAGAGTATTGTTTGAAATTCTTCTCTAGAAGCTCTCAAACACGAGCCTTTGCAGCAGCAAACTGCTGGTCAGAAGGCCTTCTCCTGCACGCCTGCTGAGGCTTCAATGGATGTCACAGCACCTCCCTGCCTAGAAGAGCAATGGGCTTCCACTCCTCTAAAAGCAAAAAGTTATTAAGAATATCAAGCCTTTGTTTTACAGCAAAGTGACGGAAAAGAGTGCTAACAGCTTCTTTCTCTTCTTTTGTAAGCTGTTGCTGACAAATGCCAGCCCGGTCTTTGAGAGGTATCTGCTGATGTTCAGAGGAACCGTGGTAAACAAGAGAGAGAAAAGTCAAAGGAGAAGTAAATAAGCATGCTGGTTTCATCAGCTCTGTATCTCAGCCTGGCGATAAGGGATGATTGAGTGCATTTAACCTCCACACACTTCTCTTAAGTACCTGCAGTGTGTGTGACGTTCTGCTAACCGCACAGCTCTCACATCACAGCTCTCACATCACAGCTCTGAGGCACTCAGAGCCCAAACGCTGCCGTCTCAGCCAACCCCTCAGCTCTGTCCCTCTGCAGCATCTCTGACTGCATTTGGGAACACCGGGGCTGAGCTCGGAGTCAGTCCCACACTTATGCTGGTTCCCCCGCGGGGTTGGTGGGACCCTGAGCACCTTCCTCCTGCAGCGAGGCCCCACCGCCCCCATTACCAGCTGGCGCTGGTCCTTCACAAACCTCTTCTTCAAGGTGCCAAGCGCCTTCACTTTTTGTTTGTTTTATATCAAACGAAGCTGTCTCTTCCCCTGCCTGCTCTTCCCTGGCAGTGCTTTTTGTTCCTGCCGTGCTAGGAAGAGCTGTCTTTCACTTCAGATCACTGCAAAGCTGCGGCTGAAGTCTGTTTGACCACACAGCAGCGAAGGCACCCGGAGGGAAGTTCTGAGTCAAGAAAAGTGCCCTGCAGCTCTGCACATCGGTGTCTGGGGCTGACCGACCTGCAGCCTGCTTTGTGCCTCGGAGCTCCTTGCTGGGAACCTCATGGGGTACGTCTGGCAGCTGTCGCCCATTTATCGCACTGGAGATGCAAACACAGCAAACCGCACCGCTCTGCTGCAGTTTCAAGTACGAAAGTGTCTGCATGTGAGTCACCATTACTACCAATATGACCCATCTGCTTTCTACTTTACCAGAAGTCCCGTAACTAAACCTCCGAGGGAGAACTCAGGCCTAATTACTGTGCATAGCTTACATATCCATGCAGGCGCTCCCTCCCGGTTCTCCCAGGTACTCGTGGAACTAAAAGAGTGTTGGGAATGGCTTTGCAAGAAATGTGAATGTCCCAATACTTGAAAAGTAAACAGGGACCTTAAAGCTGGTATAACATTTGCTGCTCAAAAGCATATTTACGTATGCTATAAAGGGAAAACTGATGTGGTACCAAACTGCAGGGACTCCCTTTCCCCTTAAACCTTAAGACATTTTGCTCATATATCTTTGAATTATCACTGAACGTACTTATTGTTCAGGTTTGGGTCCAATTCACAACACTCAGTCAGAATGAGGAGCTACAGCTTCGAAAGGAATAGCGCTTTGCCAACGAAGAAAACAGCTCACGCATGCCTGTTCCTAGAATTCATTCATTTAAGAGGTTTATTTCTGCGTATTACTCGCTAATATGTTTAAATTGCCCTAATATCTACTCCTGACATTTTAAAGCTCTGGGCTCATAAAGCGATCTGCCTCCACTTGTCACGCAAGTAACCGGTGGTCTCAGCCATGCCTCAGCTGGAGGCTGTCCCACTGCAGGCTCGGCCCTGCAGGCACCCCGGAGCGCGGCGGTTTCGGCTCGGCCCGACCACGGGTCGCAGTTATGACTGGGCGGCCGCGCAGCACCTGCACGCGCCATGCGTGGCGACCGCTCGCTCTCTCGCTTTCATGAGAACCAACATTCAGCCTCCCACACACCCACCTCAAAGAGGAAACTCGATGGGTACGGCCAAGATTCTCGTGGCCAACGGTAAGCGGGGGAGAGCAGCGGGACCCACAGTGCTGGAAGCACCCTGGCAGCCCGGCACGCCATCCTGCAGCCGCCGCAGCCCCTGGCTGTGCTGGCTCACCCACAAAGCACACGGCTGCACGGGACTGCAGCTCTTTCCTGAGGCGCTTTATAAAAGATGGGGAGTACTCAAGTGATTGAACCGTGTCTTACAGCGGGTTAGTGACTCATCTGGGGTTAGAAAAAATTCAGGGTTTTTCCTTGCTCTCAGGCCTGTATTTCAAACACGGAGTTTTCTTTTGACTATTCCGGTTTTCATTTCATCTGGTTTCCATCAAGCAAAATTAGAAGCATAAAGTTTAAACTACATTGCGGACTGCCGAACCATTCAAACGCACACAGAGGGGTTTCGATCGAATGCAGGACGTTTGCTGAGCCTCGTTATCTGCTGAGCAGCGACTAACGAAGGCTGCCGGACCAACTGCCCTCAGCACACAGCAGCAGAACGGGTCCTGTGCTGCTCCTTCGCTGTTGGGGCAGCTCCTGGTGCAGGGCAGCAGAGGTGGGGTAGCAGCCTGGAGCAGCTCGGTGATGCCCGCCACCGCACCAGCAGCATCGCATGGCACGGGTAACACAGAAGGGAAGTTGTAGCTTGGTGATAAGATGAAAGGAGAAAAGAATAAGAACAAAGCAGACATATTTTCAAAGTGCTGCACGGCAAAGCGACTTAAGAGAGTTTAGATGCGTTTCCTTTCAAATTCAGCTGCCAGCTCGTCTTCATAGGAGGTTAAATGGTTTCAGTTCACCCATGCACTCAGATGCTAGATCCTACATACAGGTCATTCTCTGAGTTAAGAATACAGGAAAAGACAGGACCAAAGGCTTAAACTGCAGAGACTACCCAGTATAACTGCCTTATTCGCGTCAAGCAAGACTTCGTAAGGCAGGAAAACAAACTTTCAAAGCAAACTTCTTTGAGGGTTTACTTCAAAATAAAGCAAGCTGTTGAAAGTCTGTACTTGCACGCATCCTACTTAATTACAACAGCTTTGCATCAATGGAAAACTGGCTGCAAATTGGATTCATTAAGCATCACAGTGCTTAGAAAACTGGTCTTTGAGAACTCGGTGCTGCCGCAGGTAACCATGGATCTGCCTGGGAAAACAAAATTCAGCCAAAGGAAGAAATCAAACACGACTGCTCAAGCTCCATTTCAGCCACAGCAGTACTCTGCAGGATCCGACCTGCAGCCTGCAGCCTCACCCAGCGCGAGGGAAACCTTGTGAGCACAGCCGGGATGTGGATGCTTCCAGCAGCCAATGGTGGCGGGTATTCCAGAGCCCAAGCCCATCTGTTAAGCTTCTACTAAATACACACGTATAGCAGATAAATGCCCTCGGTTGTGAAGAGGAGTGAAAGTTCACTCGGGAAAGCATTTCTAGCCACGTCTGAACTATGAACTGAAATTCAAAATGAAGGGCTTTCTCGTGCGTGTTTGTTTTATGTTATAATTGGCAACACGACCCCGGAACTGCTGCTGGTGGAAGTAGCTCTTTTACAAAACCACGGTATCATTTCTGACATTGGCAGTGTGGGAATTTGCTGTAACGGTGATCTTATATTCCCATGCTGCTTTCAGATTGGTTCAGCGCACAGAATGCATAAACGCTGAGCTATTGCACCCGTATATATCTACCTCTCTTCTGAGGACAACAAAAAAAATTGATGCACTCGAGCAGGCAAATCCTATGTTTTCCATACGAAAACAAAAAGCCCGGCATGAAAAAGTGTATTGCTTTGAGGGGCCTGGATTAAGTCTCCTTTATGAAACAGGTCTATCTACACAGTGTAAAAATTCGTGTGAATTAGGAATAAGTTCTTATCTATTGGAAGACAACTGAGACTGTCCTCCATATTATCTCACAGCTAAGGATGCGATGCTATGATTTCCACGTGGGAACGCATTTCTAAGAGCACCAGGGCACTTCTTTGAGGTGGTGTGACAGGAACTGTGCCTATTGCAGACACTTGGACTTGTCACCACCCCGCTCTGCACGCTGGGCCTGGCACCAGCAGCTCCCGAGGCAAACAGGGCTGCCAAGTGAGGACAGTGCTGCGGCCGGCTCCGTCCTGGTGCCACCCCTCCCCAGTGCAGGAGGCAGGAGGAGGGCTGCCGTGCCTGGGAGCGGGCTGGAGTGGGACGTGAGTTGGGCTCAGCTCATCACTGTGTTTAAAATGTTTCAGAAACCTCAGAAACAGATTAAGTAATGCAATAATAAAACTCTCAGTGAACCTGTGCAATAAAATCCATCAACAGAGGAGATGGGTAATATAATCTCTTTAGAAAAAAAATCCTCTGCTCTATGCCTGAATTACCTTGTGCACCACAAGATAGAGGATTTAGACTATGGCAACGGATTGAAATCTCTCTTTGGGGACATCCTTCTCATAATTGCACATTCATGCCTCTCTCCCCAGTAGTAGCCTAAATACAATTTACCGTTGCACACATTTTTATAGGGTTTCTGCAAATCCGCCACTTTATTACCACCCCGGTTATAAGGGGCCACACGGCAATTCCTAAGGGTTCACTAACTGAGCAAGATATTAAGCTTGAATGAAAAGAATCAAAAACGTCTATCGACAATTTATAGTTCTCTATAAAGGACCTTGGGGAACCGCAATTTGAAGGTGAAAAGTAAATGGAAAGCAGATTTCAGCTGAAAAATTCCATATGATCGATGGAGAAGACTTACAGAGAATTATCCAGAGAGGATTTTAAGGTGTGCTAGAGTTAAAAACATACAACTCCAAATTACACACCAGGCACACAAACATGCCGATGTGGATACATCTGATTAATCAGGCCTATTCAGAGCCTGTAACAGCTGCCTTCTTTATGCACATCTCGTGAAAGCCATCCTATTTTACACCTTTCTTCAGAGGAAAGAAAGGTAAAGAGAGATGGGAAACTCCCAGGGGGTCCATAGTACCTCACGTGGTACCTCACGTGGTACCTCCCAGTTTGTCTGAGAGATCCCAAGTCTGTTCCCAACCAAACCACTGACCGCCCGGGGTTTGGGCAAATCCCTGCACCCATCTGTGCCTCAGCGTCCCCACGGTGCAGTGAGGGGGCTGCAGCTCATTGGTAACTGCTATGGTTTCTGAAAATGGTTCAGAAACAAAAGCTCTCATTCCAGTGAGATTTGTCCTCCTCAAGTTGTAAGAACGAGAGTATAAAGGCACAGCAGCCTCTAATTCTAACTGGCAAAAACAGACAGGATGGTCTCACAGTTCTTTGTTAGCACCTACAGAAATTAAGGAAAAAAATGGTTTCCCAATATGAGCAATACCTGGAAACACTTCAAAATCCTGATCGGTGCTCAGGTGGAAGACAAACCGTCCCTGGTGCCTCAGCACCCCCGGTCTGCCAAGTGCTAACAGGGCGATGGAGTCATGGGAAATGAGTCGTACTGCAGAAGAGAACGTGCCCACGGGAACGACCTTGTTCCCAAATGCCTGCATCTCCAGCCCAGAGGGTACACTGTAAGGTACAGCCACTGATGTCTGCAGCATCGGACGTGCTGGAGGGATGGAACATTTCCGGGCAGTGAACTGCTCAGCTGATGAGAAGCAAAATATTTATCTCTGAATCTTCCGCAGTTCTTGAATAGCACCGTAATTCCCTGAGTCTGTGGTATCTCACTGGAATCTGAAACACTGACATGTGGTAATTAACCTTCTTTTCATCTCTCGCTGATTCAGTTGCACGGGATAACTATAGAAATGCATAACAGGTGGGAAAATCTGTATTTTATTTATCTATTTTTACTTTGAGAGATGTAGATAAAACTTGCAGGCCATACTCGATGCTGAATTAAAGGAAGATGCGGTGCATTTGGGCTGCTGTACATCCATTACTGCCATGATGTACTTCTCTGTTCTCCTGTGCCTGCTGCTAAGAGCAGAAATGGTGGCTGGACCCTGAGCCATGAAGGTGATGCTCCTCTGCACATGTTGTGACCTTCTTTGTGCCGGAGCTTTGGGCAGCAGCACGGCTCCACCAAGCAAGATCCCTTTGTTATGGCATTTCTGAGCCTTAGTCAGTCACAGTCAGAGATGGTGTGACTTCCCAGCTATGGACATGTGCACAAGGAAGAAGCTGGCGCAATCTAAGCTTTTAAGAGTCCATTGATGACAGCCTATTTGTGGAAGATAACCCCAGGCAAATCTGTGTGGTGAGACAACCTTTGTTTTATCCTTGTTGGTGCTCCTTTGTCCCCCAACCTCCCTTCTTCCTCCCCCTCTCCCACAGCCCCTCCCCACCTCAGCAATCTGGAACGCTCTTGGCAAAGACTATAAGAGGTGCTTGCATATGGCAGAACATCTATCTCGATGGAAGCAACGAGGCATTAATGTATACCACAAATAACGAACAATGATTCATTCGAGCAGGCTTAATACAAAGGGCTGGGTTGGTTTTTTTCTTGAATCCGGGCCTCAGTAACGCTTTAAAGGATAATTTCCACTAAAAATTGGATCAACTCCATCGAGAAGAACACAAATCCCTGTTTCCTCCAGATTGTTTCACTCGATTCGCTAAAATGTTTATTCTACACTCAGAAACAAAGTTGCTGGAATTTCTAAACTGCATTAAAATTAATCCTTTGCTTCTTTACAGTTGCTTTTTTCAGTGCTTCCTTTGTTCCAAGCTGGCGCTTACAGGAGCTTTCATAACCAGCAGGCAATCACACACATCCTTCCTGTTTGCAGTTTTACTGTACTTTACACAAACAAAAAAAAGAGGAACGGTCCAAAGTACATCCCAGACATCTGAGAAAGAAGGAGGTAAACGTCGCAAACAGTTCCCAGCAGAAGGCAAGGAGTGCATAAAGACACCCGAGCTGTGAAACGGAGCTACCTCCTCCACTCCTCAACCGGACAGTCCAGCAAAGAGGACAGGACTGGGCATGCCCTGCAGAGCTGCCAGCAAAGCGCCCCACAGCACAGCAGAGCCCTCCCCACACTGCCGTACAGCGGGGCGGCTCTGGAGATGCTCTGCTTCTGAATGACTTCTAATTAAAGGCTCTTTCCAGCTCTTACCTAACTTAGGGAAAGGTCTGCCCTGAGAAATGCTTGGTGGCCACTTATAGTTATGTCTCTCTGTGTGGAACAGATGCAACAAGCAAGTCAAGAGCCTCAGCCCCAGCTGACGAGCATCCTCCATCAGCTGATGCTGAAAGCAGACACAGCAAGCCCTCCAGGATGGCTAACAAACCCTCTTTGCCTTTTGTGAACCTGTCTCTCATCAAAATCCAAGCGGACGTGTTGTCACACTTCAGAAACATTCTATTTCCTGCCAATGAAACAGCGAATTGCTGCTTAATGTTCTCCAGCAGCATTTGTTATAGCCCGAGAAGCCATCTCTGGTACACTACAAAACATCCTAATTTTTCAACAGACCTATCTGAAAACAGACAGAGCTCAGGTGTTTTCACTGTGACATCATGTAAAAAACCTGCTTCAGTGCACTGACAAAATCAGCCTTGTCTACACAAGCATCTGACTTTTGTGGCCCCAGAACCACTACTGACAGCAGCACAACATATCCGAGCGCACGCAGGACTTTGAGGAAAAAAGGAAGCTCTATGGTTTCGTGCATCTAGCTGATAGGCATCAGTGGGGAAGCACAGTCTAATTGTTACAGTGAGACATGGAGGAAGTATTTTTAGTTGCATCCTTATCTCCTTCTCTCCCTCCCTCCCTCCCTATGTGGTCTTGCAGCCGCTGCCCTTCCCTGCACCATGGCTGGGTGCCCACCACTGCTGCTGCTTCTCCAGAGCTGCAGGAGCACGTTCCTCCCCCACAGCTGTGGGTAACACACTTTGCCCTCTGTGCAGAAGGGAACAACGCTTTTAATAGGGAAATGCAATGATTGGGGAGTAATAATAACAAATGTATGTATGAAACTTTGCAATAGATTAGGGCATTCCCCTTTGCCAACCAAGGCTGCAACTAGATCGAAATATAGTCTAGATGCTTCTTTGGTATTTATTGCTTGAATGAGTAATGCCCATAAAGCTTCCTGTAGCTGCACAGTGTACTGACTGATATCAGTGCTACGCTACACAGGTCAATAAAGAAGAGAATTTCTCTGTTACCTCAATGATTCATGAAAGTGATTACTCCTACTTTGACTTGCATTCCAAAACAAATCTGCATGCAGTGATATTCCTGTCAAGTGCTCCCGGTGTGCTCCTGGGCAACATCTTGGAACCTGTGCAGACAGACTTTTGTGGAGCAGGACTGGAAAACCTGGGAAATACGGGGCGGACAGCAGCCCCATGCAGCAGGGCAGGCCTGCTTCTCTGCTGCTCCCCATGCCCGAGGAGCACCAGCACTGGGACGAAGGCAGGTGCCAGCAGAGCTCCCAGCTCCACCAGCCCTGAGTCAGGATCTCCTTAGGAGAACCATCCACAGCCGTATTCCAGATCCTGCCCACCTCACCCGGCATCTCTCTGTCTGTCCCCCACACACACTCGCTCCTACTTTCCTTTTTTCCTGTTGGCAGGAGACACCTTATCGGGTCGGTGATGTATTACTGTGATACATTTGCTTTTGAAGTGCAGAGTGGCTTTTAGGCTCTGGCATTTTGAACTTTTGGGGAGGAAGAATGTTACACTCACAACAAACTTTGAAGTCTGCTTCCTGAATGCAGTAACTGTTTACTCTCTTCTTCTCTTTCTTGGCCACTTAAAGCTCCTCTAAAGTAAACACAGTTCTCACATCCCAAAACTCTTATCGCCCAGGTATCCCATTACAAGAAATCAACACAACTATCTCATGAACAGAGGTCTGAGAGAGGAACGAGCCTACAGCTCCAACACACACTGCAGCCTACTCCTCACACATGTTAGTTTGCACTCCACGAATGTGGCATCTTTTGCCATTCAGGTATGTATGTCCAAGCAGCAACAGCAGTCACCAAACAGCACCTTTTTTTTCCGAGCAAACACAAGCAAATCTAGGCCTCAAATATTCTTCAAAATGCAAGTATTTCGGCTGGCAGGCCTCACCTTTGTCTCGGATTTTCAGCAAAAGCTTCACTGAGTGCTTAAAAACTACAACTGCAAAGAAGGACCACATCAAAGAAGTCTTTGGGTGTATTTGTATACTCTACTACTCCTAAAAAACTGGGTCATAATTTCTTATTCGGTTTCACAATCACCAAACTCAGCAGCGACTGGAGAAGAACAGGATCCTGTAATTTACTCCACTCTAAACACAAGTTTAGGATAACAGAGATTCAGGCCGATAACTTTCCCCATTTAATGCAATTCTGTGTCATGAAAACAGAAACAAAGGCGAGCTCTTTGTGTTACACCATGCTGTCAATTTAAATACCTTTGAACAGCCCTGTGTGGTTGGGTGACCTGGGGAGGCTACGTGCTCAAAACACCCAGCCCTCCACTTCAGAACAAAGAAAAGCGTGTTTTCTTTTAATCTGATAAACTTACATCCTGATCTTAATAGCTACGGTAGTTGCTCTGCAGAATTTGTCTTCTCCTGCATTAAAGAAACAAGGCTCCTGGTAGCACCAGAATGCTGGACTAAGATCAGCAGTTTGAAAGAGGTTAACTTAACAGAACAGCCCCCAGCGCTCAGCCGCTGACAGAGGGGCTCTGCCGGTGCATCACTGCTCCTCCACACCACAGTTCAAATACAGACTGATTCTTGAGCTTCTCACACTCAAAGCAAGTGTTGAGAAGCATTTCTCTGCTCCTGCTTCAACCTGATTGTCTGCTCCTTGTTACCCTTCTAAGAAAGTAAAGGAGGAAACTTCTCAGCACGCTGAGAGGAAATGGGCTTTGTGTCATCTGAGCTGCATGAGAGAAAGGGCTGCGCAACCCGTGTGGGCACAGCAATGAGGATGGACAGCAGGAGCTCCAACACAGTGCTTCTAACACCAGAGTGAGGGCTGTGCTGTGGAGCCCAGCACGTGTGGTGCACCGGGACAGAACAGAACAGAACAGACAGAAGCACACCTTGCTCAGAGCCACTGCCCTTCCTCCTTCGCAAGTGCACCCAACGCACAGCTGCCGGGCAAACACACCTGCTATCCAAGGGCTCCTTCCCTGCTGTTTTCATCTTAGAGGGTATATTTCTTTCATGTGCATTTGCCCAATGTTTCTATAACATTTTTCTCAGGATAGCTTATAAGTCCGTCTTTTTTTTATTCCTTCTTCCCAGGAAAAGAGAGATCTGATACACCCACACCTTTGTATCCATACTTGCAACCAATGTTTGGGTGGAATCCTACCAATGGTTCAGGAGCATCGGAAGAAAAAGACTACAATTACGTACCCTTCCATATGCTGCCCCAAGGGCTTCTCTGCTTTAAGCTCCAGCTAGGGCCATGACAATTACAGGCTAGTATCTGTTGTTTCAAAATTTCTTTCGCTGGGTTTGAAGGGATTTATTGGTAATATAATTGTTTTTATTCCCAGGCACGACTTGAGAACAAGAAGCAGCAGTAGGATGGTAAAGCCAGACAAATTCGGAGATATGGAGCAAGATAAGGTTGAGTCCCCACTGTGGATAAAACACAAAAAAGAGGAAGACGAAATACGGTGGATTTGCCCATCCCGAAGCAGGGCTGGCATCAGCTGTGATACACAGGGTGTGTGGGAAAGGAGATGGGGATGTCTGAGCAGCAGCTCCCCACAGCCGTCACCCACAGCGCTCACTGCCCCGGCTGTTACAGCAAATCGCTGCTCCAGGGCTCCTTCTGCCACCCATTCCCGGCAGCTTGCTAGGAGATGTGAACTAGTAAATGCAAGCTGCTGGGCTTGCAAGACAGACAGAATAAAATCTCCTGGCTTGTGGTATACAGGTGGTGCCACCGAAGGCACTGGTTCCACCTGGCTCTAAAAACTCATTTTTCTGAAATAATATTCCATACTTCGTCACGTTGTCTGGGCCATCCCTTCTGCCCTGTGAGCGTGCTTTAGCTGGAAGGAAACCTGGAAGGCTCTTCCCTTTTGGACATCCTCGCTGCACTTTGCACGGCAGTGGGCTCGCCCCTAAAGAACCCATTGCTGCCTGTCAGATGCTGCTGTGCTCGAGCTGCTGGCTGGTGGCCTAGAATCCTGGCTGCCATTTGGCACGTGGTCACTATTTTTCTTTTAACTCTTTTCCTTTCTTAGATTTTCCAGACTGGGAAATCCAACCTGAGGCCGCTCCCAGCAGCTTGGCTGCCAGCACCAGCACCTGCCTGCCTGGAGCTCACCTTGTGCAGGGCGAAGACCAGGAGCTCTTCCTGCCATCCCTGGGAGGTGATGAGGAGCTGGAGGGTTCCTGCTCTTGCCTAAAGAGGCAGCTGAACCATCAGCACAGCTGAAAGAGCTGAGCGAGCTTCAAAACGGTGGAAAAAAAGAAAAGGTCCCCAAACTGTCACAAGCTACCATCACTTGACCTTCAAAAGTTGCCAACACCAGCAATACTTGGATGTTTCCTCTGACACTGAAAGCTTGGAAACTTCTCATACTGAATGACTTTCTCTGTACAAAAGATAAAAGTCTGCCATGAAACTGAGGCAGTACCAAAGGAAACAGCCAGAAGTGAAGGGAACACAGCTGCAGTGCTGTTGTGTAGAGATGATGGGAGCTAGGTTCGAAAGGTACAGCACTCAAAAAACTCTAAAGAAATATAAAATACTGGAATTCATCCCTTTGGCATGGGAACGTACTGCAAGAACAAGAAAATCTTCATGTTTGACACCAAGTTTCCATATAATCTTGAGTCAAGTTCAAAGCTTTGGACCTTATTGCTACGGCACTGCCCGGCTTACAGCCAAGACATCTAAAAGATTATTGAATGTTCTGGGATGACAAAGAGAATGTTGACATATTTACAGTTAGCTTTCCTATAATTTGTGAGTGATAGAGTTGATGTCTGGTGTCTGCAGACAGCGTGCACCATACGGACACTGCAAAAAGAAGGCATTTGCTCATTGGCTCCTCAGACCTTTTGGGGCACACGCTGGTAATACAAATACAAGCTACAGATATGATCTCACTCCCAGTACAATTATTTACATTCCCTATACAGCCCAAAAACAAACATGTTTCTTTCCTAGGAAGAGAGATCTCGGGTGGTTTAAGGACTATGCTGCTTTTATCAGAGTGGCAAAATGAACAGCCACGTTGCAGCACAGACCCAGCCTGGATAACCCCAAGGGTTATTGGAGGACTTACAAATGCATTCAGACCACAGATAAGCCATGTATGGGGGGAAAGGGAGAAATCTGGCAATGAGCTTCCAAGGTCCAAGATCAGAGCTGAACTTTCCTTCCTGCCACCAAGCCAACACAGGAGAGCACATTTCTTCAGGTACCCACATGTGAAGGATTTCCATTGGAAAGCCCTGGGGCAGAGGTGTCTCCTCCAGAACAGAAGACATTTCCCCCTCCTGCAAGCACGGCAGGAGGTCTGGAGCACCCCATGGCACGGCCATGTGGCACCTTTTGTCCATCCCCACACATGGTGCCAGCAGAAAGCAAGCACTGCACAGCAATGTGCAGCTTCTCGCAGCTCTGCAGGGTGCTACAAGCCAAGGCTGGCTAAGCAGAGCAAGATAGGAAGCAAAGAAAAAGCTGTGCTTTTTCTGCCCATGCCACGATCTGTCTGCAATCTTGTTTTAACAACCTGCGTGGGATGCGGGAGAACTTAAAACAAATGATTTAAAGCTTTCTTTCTTTCCTCAAATAAGAACTCAGTGGTTTGACAGTCAAGAGCAACCCTCCAGTTCAGAGCAAGAGCTAATGGAAGAGAAAACCTAAATAAACATTTTCATTTTTGAGCTCCCAAGGGACTCCTGCAAACAATAGCAAGAGAAAACATTTCAGAAGTGCCAGAAGTCAGGGGAGTGCTCCATTTACTTATTGTTACAGTCAGTCACTGATCATGCTGATATCTGACTTCGGCTCCAAAATCTCAGCTGCGTTACAATAGAGACAAGGCGCAGCTGGCTCGGGGTCAGCCTGCAGCCAAAGTGAGGTGTGCGCAGAGCTGCAGGCTGTCGTCATCTCCAGTGTGGACAGAAACCTGCATTTCATGATCTGCATTTTCACTGGATGGATTTCTGGGACAGGGATATCTTTCTGTGTTACATTCCTCGCAGGGGATCTGATTCTGTCAGAGCCAAAGCACCTCATGTGCAGCTACCTATGATACGCTGCTTCCAGAAGACAACGTGCGCTTTTATTTATTTATGCTGCCATGATGCTTACCGTGAATTTTAACTCTGTCAATGACATCAAAAGGCTTTCAATCAAAGCCATACAAGAAATAAAGACAAGTAAGAGGCCAAACGAAGACCCCCAGTCCTGCGTGCACTCCTTCAGACCATGGCAGTGGTCTTCAAACATTGGTCAGCACAGAAATAGCCGCTCAATTACGAGGTCTGACTCCCTCGAGCCTCCGAAGCACTCCACGTGTGCAGTGCCAGCACTGTGCCCAAACCCCGCGGGCCTTTGGGACCAACAGATTGCAGAGGCAAGACCTGGCACAGCAGACGTGCTCTCCCTTTGCACCTGGCCATGTGTTATAGAAAATCACCATTTCTGCTGCGTTTTTGTCCCTCGGCGCCAAGGGGAGAAACTACCAATTCTCAGATTAGTTACCTCCCACTGAACAAAACACTCAAGGTTGCAGACTCCTCACGGATGAATTCAACGCTTGAGCTCTGTTCCAATTTAACAGCATTCCTCAGATGAAGCATCCCCCTGTATCTCAGTGCCTCTACCCGGCTTTATTTGATGCAGCCAAATTTTCTCCTCCAATCCCGTCTGCCTGCTTTCCTATTGGCCTATGCATGAACGAGGCTGCGCTAACAGATTGTGCCGTGCCAACACACGGAGCTGACATCCTGCTGCACCCTCTGTGCCCGTCTGACTTTTCAGCTTTTTCTTTCTTTTTCCCTTCTGGATTCTGTGTAACACGCGCTGTAGCCCAGGAATTCCTCTGGCTCTGGCTGTTTTGTCTCTCTTTTTGGCACGCTTGTGGAGCCAAAGGGAATCTTGCTGAGGCTGCTGAAGCCACATGTTTGCCCTTTAACGAACATTAAAAAGAAAGCAGAATCTATGCCGTTTTGATGTTTCTATTAATACGGGCCACAAGAAAGCTCAGGTTCCTGCTACAACGATGACAGAAAACAAAGGCATTTCTAGCAGTCAATGCACACACAGCACACACAGAAGGGTTTGACCATACAGCAAGAAGAGCAGTACAGCACATGTGCATATTGCTTGAATTCCTTTGCACTCGAGTTCAGTAAATCTGCAGTCACGCTCTCGCACTCCTGAACTTCCCATGGAATGACTGAGCACTTTGCTTTCACTCGCTGCACTACAGATGGGCACACGCATCCCTGAAGTCACATCCTGAGGCCGGGAGCTGAAACAGCGCAATTCCCCCAAACCCCTTTCCTCCTCAAACATGGAAACAGCATCCACAGTGCTACTATTTCAAGATCAGCTACAAGAATTTCTGGGAAGCTAAATCCCAGGTTCTCAGAGGCTGATTTGCTGTGTCAAAAAAACCCAACGACTGAACCATAAACATGAACACGTCCAACTGGAGTGACCTTTGCAAGAAAACCAGGGAGAAAGAAAAGAGCAGGATCTCCCTTCCTAGGGAGGATTGTGAACTGTCTCCCAGCTGCACTCCTGAGCATGAATCAATTTTCTTGCAGTCGATAACTAGCGCAAAGGTTCTAACCTTCATTTGTGCTCCAAATACTCAATCGGGGATGTAGAACACATACCAATTAAGCAATTCAGCTAAAATAAGAAGGCCGTGAACCAACATCGTTGCAGCAGCTGCCCCTGAGGGATCGAGGGTTAGTAGCTTGGGGAAAAGGTAATTTATTGAGCTTAATACTCTGCGAAATGTTCTCATGATAATAAGATTGTAAGATCGTTTTAATATCTGAAGTCATGTTGAAAAGGTCATTTCTCATCTTTTACGCCTACCTAAGTCATGTAAATTAGAGCTACTCAAACAGAGTTGAGGATGTTTGCAGCCTAAGTTTTTCTTATATTTTCGGGTGGCAGAGAAGAACGTCAGTAATCCACAAAGGGGACACAATCAGGGAGTGCCCGTGGGCTTTGGAATAGCAGCACTAATAGTTGGAGCTACTGCTGCTGTGCACTTGGCCAGAACTCCATCTTTTACCTTCTAGATTTTATTCAGTCTGTTTTCCCCTCCTTTTTAATGTTGTGATTTGGAGGATGTTAAAAAAATTAAATGTGCTACATGTAATCTGAAAGGAGCAGGGAATACAGCTGATGTACCTGCCAGGAGCTCTATAACCAAGGTAGATGGGGCACTGGTGATTTTACAAAAGTACTTGCCTCTTTTCCAGCATGCTTTTTTCTACAAAACAGCATTCATCTAACTATTTCTTTCTTTCCTTTCTCCCTTTTCATGTTCTCTAGGCAGAAATGTTGTAGACTTTGCCTCTGCAGCTCGCAGCCAGCATTCCTCAGCCACAGCTCACGCTGCCTGTGCTAGCACAGCCCTGCAGTCTCTGTGCAGCAGCGCAGCAGAGCCATGCCAGGATGTGATGTTTCTGTGATGTGCACCAGTACCCACCAGGATGGAGCCGAGATCCCCAGATGCATTTCACTGAGGCCTCTGAATCACATTTGAAACTAGGTCTTCAAAATTTATAACAGCATTAGGCTATCCAGGCCCTTAGTTTCATTTATGTTTTGAAGCTTCAAATCCATCACCCAACGGAGCTAAATGAGGGCATTATTCAGAGTAGTAATGCACTTGATCCCATACAGTCTAAAAGATGGAAATCCCCTCCTGTTCTCTTTTTTTTTTCTTAATAGCATCTTCCAGGTTCCAGCATCTTCTCCCCTCCTGTGACTCCAGCTCCTGTCTCCCACCCCAGCCACCCCCAAGCACTCACCCCAGGACAGCCTCCCCTGGGCCCCTCCCCACCCATGGCAGCTGCTGGTCAGGCTGCAAGCTTTTTGGAGAAGTCTCTTTTTCCTGCTTGGCTCCAGAGGTGTGAGGCAAACGATTTATTGTAACAGATTGCAGCCCGGAGTAATTTAATACACTGTAAACCAAAGCTCAGGAGAGCTGGATATCCTGCATTTACAAAGCATGCCATGCTTGTATTTTTCAATACATAATACATAAATCTTTCTGTTGCTGTGGCTCTGTTTTCAGATTTGCTGTGAAGATTTTCTGACTATTTATCAGCTTGATTTTCTCCATCAGCCTTTATCATCCCTCACCGTTGTACTGTTTCCCTGAAACCAAGCAACTGAGGCAATGTCGACACACTGCATGGCTCTGCCTGCCTGGGTGTGGGGTCGGGGGCAGCTGCAGCCCCCTGTGCCAAGGCTGCCACCCTTATTCTTACACCAGCAATAATATCAGTAACACTGAGCTTTACCGCACCCCTGCACCAGAGCTGGGAGGGCACACTGCTGGCCCAACCCTGCACACCCCATGCACCCTCCTGTCCATCTCCTCCCCAGTACCTCCTGAGTGGAGCAGCTTCCAACAGGGAAACGCAGGGGGCTGCGATCCTGTTTGTGAGTGCAAATTAAGCCTCTGATTGCTGGGTGCAAATAGGCTTTCTATTTACTTTTTTCTCCTCTAATATTTAGTTTAACTCCCCGTTACAGCTTGGAGAAACACTTGCTGCTAAGTGCACTCATTTGCAGGCCCATCTCTTGCACAGATTCCTCAGTAGTACAGCAATAGTTTCATGTTAATGCACATCTTGGTTAAATAAACCAGTTTTCCAGGCTACTGTGCTCTCATTTTCATTTCTGACAGACTGGCTGGAGCTGTGGAACCGAGCCCCACATAGGCAGGGTGGTGGAGGAGATCAGTCAGCCCTTCCTGTGCCCGCCCAGCCTCCCCAGCTCCCGGCCACTGGGTGCTCCGGCCCTGGAGAGCAACAGCATCCATCCTCTGTGCGGAGCAGAGGCAGCAGCCTGAGCTGCATGGATGCAGTGGGACGCGTGGCTGGGCTGGGGGCACCCACCTACCTGCGGAGCCACCGGGAAAAGACACGCACACACAAAAAGGGGATGATAATAAAAGCTTGATTAATTATGTGCAATAACTGCGACGGCATATCATGAAAATTCCATTCTTGTTTACTCAGCTAATTCACTTTTTATGAGTGTTTAGGCTTTAAAGCAAAACAAAGCACTAATTACCCAATTAACGAGCAATTAAGTTACTGCAGCCTAATAGCCTGTACAGTGGCTGCCTTTATGAGTCTGATGGTGAGTTAGAGACCCATTAAACAAATTTATACACAGCTGTAGCAAACATTACATTTCCAGAGATGTTACATTACATGCTAATACTTTCACAGCCCTGAATCATCACTCAGGGTTTAGCGAGCAGAGTTTGCCAGTTTGCTCAGCAGAGCTCTGACAAGGGGAAGGCCTGACGCTTTCCCAGCAGGTATACCCATAGGTAGGCAGGGCTCTGCATCTTCACATCCCCAGGAAAAGGCTTTAAAATATTTACTTATTTGCAGGAGTCTAAGATGCTCTCCGCAGCAGGCGACACTGCACCAGAAATGTTAGGTTTGCAATCACATAAGGACGTTTTACTGTGAGAGGAGACAAGATGCTTCTGTAAGCTCCTCTAGTGGATGGGACTGCCTGTGACGAAGCGTGACAGCCCTGAATTATGGTCTGGAATTAGAAGAGCTCTCCCCTCCCACGCAGTCAGCAGTGCCCAGACACAGTGCCACGAATGCTAACAGCAGATGGGACTCAGCTCCTGTGCTGCCTTCCCTCCAGTGATGCCCAACCTGTGTCATTATAACTGCGCTCCACCACGGTTCAACTTTCACACCAATGATGGGCGCATCTTTTGGTGTAACTGCATGAAGAGAAGCTTTGTTCCTCCAGGAGCACAGCCCTGCACACACACTGGATTTCCTGAGCGACTCCAGGGAGAGGCGCAGGCAGCAGCATGGATGGGTGGGTGCACTGCTGGCTGACTGTACCCAATAGTAAAGGTCACAGCTGACATGTGTACATGCACGGGTCTCTGTTTTCAAGCAGCATTTCAACCTTCAAGCTGAGACGTTTATCACACTATCTAATCTGATGGACCAACTCATGGATGGGCTTAAAAATGCTTCTAATGGGGAAAGCACAGACAGATAGTGAGGGCCTGTTTCTGCATAAATCTGGTTTTCTTGGGCTACCAGGCTAAAGAGGAGAAGTAACAATCTCCTTTTGGTCTAGGCTGCATGGATGCCTGTATGAAGGCAGTTTTGTCAGCTTCTTCTAAAGTAGCATGGCATGGCAAAGGCATGGAAAAACATCAGACAACACGGAACAAAGCCACAGGGATCCTCATCTGTAAACAGCGTAGGAAGTTAATGGTCAGCCGAGACAAAATGTGGAAAACAAACCTGAAGGCAACAAACAAGATTCAAAGCAACTCACCTAAAAAGGGAGATCTTTTAATCATGTCTGTATCAATGCTTTCTTGGAAACTTCATCACTCGTCCGCTACCCAAACTCACAACCCAGCAGTGGCTGGCTTTGATTGAATAGTGACTCCCAACTCTATCTTCAGCCTTTCAATTTTTCTTCTAGCTTTTTTTTTTCTCTTATTATTAAAGAAAAGGTCTTACCTGGCCTGTTTTGTATTGTTCTCTCCTCTGTCTCTTTTTTTTTTTTAATCTAAAGTCATTTCAAAGAGTGAGCGTCAGATATCAAACCCAATATCCTTTTTCTCATTAGCACTTTTCCCGTGCAGACCTTCAAATGCGGTAATAATTAATGAGTCTGTGTCAGAAAATGAATAAAAGATGGCTCAGATGCTTCACTGTTCAGGGCTGACCTTTAGCTGAGTCTACTGTATTAATATATTCTTGTGTTGTCAGACTCAAAGAGCTAACTGCCTTATGAATTATTTATCAACACAAAAAGTCTTAACCAGAAACAGTGTTAACATTAATTTCTAACCCTCTGTGTCACAGCAAAGCCTGCCTGCACTGCATAATTGAATTTTAGTTTTAGACAAGCAATCAAAGCACAAGTCGCTGTTGTTGTAAGTGTGGCTGCCTATGATAGCAAGAGGAACGGCTGCTCTTTTTGCACATCTGGCGCATTACAGGCAGTTCAGGTTTCTGTGAGCAATAAGCCTGACTGGAGACAAATGCGGAACGTGTTTGCAGCAATTAAAAGCACTGGGGCTCCCCCCTCCCAGAACAATTCTGGATGCTCAACTATTCAGAATCCTGCAACTGGCATTTCTATTTGGGGCTGCCATGGAAGTGTGCCATGCCTCCTCTGCTTTCAGCATGCCAAGGGGTCGCCTGACGCACCGCGACCAGTGGGGATGAGGCTGGGAAGGCTGCCCAGAGGCTCTGGTCCTTGGTTCTGCTCTCCCACCCACCTCTCTCAGACAAGAGCCCAGTGACCTCTTGCCGTGCTATGGGTACTCTCCAAAGGCACAAGCTCATGCAAAGCCACCACTCACAGCTTTACAGAAGCAGGTTTCAACTGCTATTCTCAGTCAATTTTGAACAATTATCACAAGTTAGGCTTGATTTGCTCACATGAACCTTATGAGGACCTAAGACAAGGGTTCAGTAGAGCTCAAGGGTTGTATTCCCAATTGCTCTCTCCAGAAGTCTTGGGAAATTACGCAATAGGTAACTCTGGCTGGACCCTGAGATGTAACTCAACCTTCGCAGGAGGGAAGCACCTGTAACAGCCTGGGAGAGTACAGCTGCCTCTGTTCTTGGCCCCAGCACAGTCAGCACTGACCTGGTAATCTATTTTCAGTTCACACTCAGTGGTTGAGGTCTGTTCGTCCCTAAAGAAACAGCTCAGAGATTATCATCAGAGCATAAGAGGGCCTTATAGAAATGAGAAGTGGCTTTAGGCTCCAAATCCTGGAACAACTCAGCCCAACAGCAGCAGCTTTGGAAGCTTTCTCCCTCTGTTCTCAGAATCAACAAGGGCAGGGAGAGAAGCATTAAATCCCTTTGGTCCTTACCCATCTAAGTGAAGGAAGGAGATGGAAACAGTTCAGCCTAACAAAGAGATTTTCTGTCTTTTCCAGGGAGCTTTAACCCAGAGGCTGAATGAGAACCAAGAGAGCCCAGAATGGGGAAAGGCTCCAGAAAAACTCAGGTCTGAGCAGAGATGATGGAGGAAAGCTCAGGCACAGGACTGCTGCCATGGAGAGAAGGACAGAGCCTGTGGAGGACAAAAGCTGTAGCTCCTTCAATTACTTCAAGGCAGAGCCACTGGGAAGTCCTGACCCCAGAGCCACAAATCCTGCTGGGAACATGGGATCCAAGCCCAGACCTGTGAGCTGCATGTACATCCAGAGGGAGACATGCAAGCTGTGCTCTTACAGAGCTGCCAGCAGCACAGGGATGCTTCCTTCACATTAACAGAAACGGGGTACCTTAATCCCCAGAAGGCTCTAAAAACTTTAAAAAGGACTGCCACCACCTCCAAAGCAAGGAATGATGTTACCCCTTCCTAACGACTGGCTCAGTAATCAAGCGGCCCGCCCTGCCGGGAGCTGTGTGCATCACACCTTTGCTACAAGAGAGCAAATGACTACGAATGTTTCGGTGTGAGCTGAAAAGTGCTGAGCTTTGCGGGTGTGATTCTGGGTTTTCCATTCAAGACTGCCAGCCAACTTTCAGTGGAAAACAAGACACGACATTTTTCAACACTCTGCTAACTCTTCTTAAGGCTGATCTTTCATAGGCACTGGGATCTTCAGAGCATATTTTTTTCTGTAGTTGTTTTTATTTTTACTCTGGAGCCCATGATGGAATATATCAGTCCTTGCCAAACCAGATACTTTTCTTTGGCAGCCGTTTGCATATTAAATCTAAAATTGTTTGCTGTGACACAGTGAAAAGCAATTCTTGAAAGCCACTTCACATCCTTCCTGCAAGATCTCACTAGCACCTCCGTAAGTCACACCAACCTGCCTTTTGGAGCCCTGATAACCTGGCAAGGTCGGCTCTTCCTCGTGCTGTTGGAGTTCAGAGCAGCAGCGATGATGGAAGGTCTGGAAGATACTCACTTCTGCAGTAAATCCATACGACAGCTCAGGTCTCCCTTCAATTTGGTATTTATTAGATTTTTTCCCCAAACGCAGCAGAAGATGGTGACAGCTCGTTCCCAACTGCGCACGCCTGCTCCCGAGCTATGGAAAATGACTCCATAGGCCAACTGGAAGCCAAAGAGCCTACACACGAGCCAAAGAAATGAGGCTGGAGGATGACTGATGCGCTGGGGCCGACTCCTGGCCCCGCCGAGAGGGCATCCACCCATGGCAAATGGATAAACCCATCTCCTTGGGTTTCGGCCGCTCCCCAGCAGCGCCCTGTCCCCGTCCCACGCATCCCACACTCATCGGTCGCGTAAAGCATGTTACAGTTGTTTTGTTGTTGTTTTTTTAATCTTCCACTTCAATATACCAGACTAAGCTAGTAAAAAAATGAGACGGTCATGCTCTTTTAAAATAACAAAACACCCACCCTGGCAGTTATGACATAACCCGGCAGATTTTTCTTGTTACTTTGCTGTTTTAAGTGCCTCCCTCAATGTGAATCCAATTACCCAGGCCTTTGTTTTCTCTAACAAAGGGACTGTGTTTTGGGCTCCGTCTCATCTGGCTTTAATCACCTCTCGTGAGGGGAGCCCGCTAACGGCCACCTTGGGATACCTTTTATGACAGATTTGGGAAGGCGCATGAAAGCAGGACGGGGCTGAAGAAAGAGCAGACGAAGTGGAACCCCCCCCTTCTCTCGGTTGGTTTTCGACAAGTGCATACGCTTTCCACAGCGCTCCAGTAAACCTGAGTCTGACTTACCCCTACGCACGGATGGAAATGATTTTCTAGCGGCTATTTTGTTGGACTGAACCATGGCCTATTTTAGAAGTCTCCAAAGTCTTCTGAAAGAAGGAAGGAAAAAAGCCCAGCTCTGGATCTTCCCTGGCCCATGTGGCTGCAAATTACCGCTTTACTACTCCGCACGCCTCTTCCAGTTGGCCGGCGCGCACGGCCGTGTTTTCTTTTCCCTTTCAGGCCCTACTCCATAACAGATTTTTCCTCATAAAACTTACAACTGGTGCAGCTCTTCTCGAGTTTGAAAAGAAATGGTTTTAGAAATCAGAAGGACTCAATTAATGCGACTGAGCACAACAGATCCTTCGAGCAACGCAAGGAAAGAGAATTTCCTCCGCAAGTGACAGGAATTCTGTTCTCTCCCTTTCATTGCAGGAGGCTGCAGCGATTGCCCAAGTCACACTTTAAAAGTAATCATTTCAATACCAGACTAGTAAACAAAGTCTTATTCCACTCTGAAAAGTTGCATTTAAAAGGGAAAACCCTTCCCCAAAGCATTCTTTCCCTCTTAATTGCAGCATAAAAGACCATCAAACATACTGTTAGCATTATTTTCTCACTGTTGCATGTAAAATTTACAGTGCAATTCCCATTGTATTCAATAACCAGTACAAGAACTAGAGCTGAGCGTAGAGAAGTTTGTTTTAATCACATATTAATCTCAATTGTTCTGTTTTTCTTTGGTTTATTTATTTTTCACAGGACCACAAGCAGGCTACAATGGTTCCCAAATGCCCAATGGCAAAAAGTAGTGAAGGGTTCTGGGCTAAGCTGCTTCCCTGCATGGGGCGAGGACGGAAACCTGCCAGTTTTCCCCCTCAACATGTTGGTAACCCACAGCAAAAGCCCCACAGCCATAAGTAGCCTTCTGAAGATGGATCACATGGGTCAAAGGCTCCTGGTTGCTGGAGCACTGGCTCTCAGTAGTAGAAATCTGTCCAGTCTTTACAGCAGTCACAGGCGCTGCCAGAAGCCCCAGGAAATTGTAAAACGAGGCCAATGCTCAATGAGGAGCACCAGTCTCATCACCCTGCCTCGTTCCCAGCATGGCAGCCTGGCCAGGACCTTCCTGCCCCTCCAGCCCCCCAGCAGGGCGGCCGCACGCTGCTCCTTGCAGCGATCTACCCAGCCCTACCTTCAAACAGCTCTTCACATTGACCTCACAGCAGATCTGTGCCCTGGTTTGCCTCTGGGTTGGAACAGTCATTTTAGATCAATACAACCACTTGTAAAACATGGGGGAATTTTTGCTTTGGGACAGCTTATTCGTGGTTCCTTTTTTGGTCTGAAAACAATGCACAGACCTCTACCAGACACAGCACTGCACTGACAACCCCACACAAATCACAAGAGCTACTGTGTTAGGCTAATGTGGGCAATGACCCAGGCAACATGATTTACCAGTACAGTAACTATCATACATTTCATGTTGATTTACTAAGTCCTTGCATGAGTGCCGTGACTAAAACTTGCCCTGGATGTTGCAGGAGAGCTCAAGACAGAACTGGTGTGACCTGCTAGGAGTACGCAGGCTGCAGAGTGGGGCAGGAGCACAGACAGGCTCAGCCATGGGAACCCCCCTCCTTTCGACCCAGACATTTGCCCCAGAGCATGCAAAAACACAGACTGTAGGAATGGAATCAAATGCAGAAACAGGATTGCCCTGTTGGCTGGCAGAAATGTACAGGAGTTGTGGTACATCCAGAATATTGCAATCAAAACCATAAATGTGCAAAGCTTGAAATCAGTACTGAAGATTTCTGTAGCTGAGAAACATTCACTTACTGACAGAGGACGGGTGCTGCCAATGGCTGCAGCAGCCACGATGCCTCAACCAAGGCTTCAGGAGAGACTAAGCTGCTGGGGCCTATTATTATTATTATTTACTATGACAAAAGCTGATCCCCTAAGCCTCAATGGATTAGCTTCAATTTTAAAAGTTTTAGCCTCTATTCTTTATAAATATATTTTCAGGGGAGGGGGAAATAATACCAATCCACAGGACAAAGCCCCTGGGATGCCACGGCTTTGCTGGCTGCAGGGACCTGTAAGACTGTTACAAATGTTCCTACGTATCACAGATTTCTGGTTTTGCCCCAACCCCTTGTGCTTATAGAGCATCTGTAGGCAGTGGTATTTTTATTTTCACTTACAGCCTGTATATCCCTTCCACTAATTGCTACATAAAGAGCAGACTTCCAGTCCCAAAATATCAGCTTCACTGAAGAACTCTATACTTGGTACTAAAACCAATCTCTTACATCAGTTGGACAGTAGAATCAAAGAGGTTATGTGTTTTTTTTTTCCTTTCCTTAAAATACAGGAAGATCAATGCATTTTTTCTGTAAAGCAATAATCGGACTAACTCTCACCATGAGAAATTAAGAACATTAATCATATTTCAGGCAAATATTTCCATACAGTCTATTAATATACCCCAGTCAGATTGGGAAGGCACAAGACCAGCAATAACTGAGACTCCCAGCTCAGCTAAAAGCAGCCTTTTAAGACTTACTGTGGTTCCAGATGTTTTGCACAGCTATTTATTTAGCTTGTAAACAAGCCACCAAAAACATTCCACATAATGATGGGAGAACCGCAATTACATTGTTGTGGGGATTTACAAAGAGCTCGGCATACTTTTGTGATTTAGAGAAGAGAAATCTCTCATTCTTTCTGAGAGCTGATTTCCAGATTTATGTCTGTGCTGCGAAGCGCCCTGGGAATCATTAGGATGGTGACAAAGAAAAGTGATTTTCTTTATTAAAGGAGGAACGAGGGAGGGGAGGGTGACATAAGAGAAGCCTCCTAGCTCTCCTCCCTGCAACAGATTTCTTTTGTCCTTGTAGGGGACTTTACCTTAAGTCAAACGATGATCAGGTAGCATCGACACTCTTTTGTTTCCTTTCTTTGCTATTTATTCCCAGCAAAGTGGTGGAACAGCAGCACTCCAACACCCCAGCTCCAAGCCCCACGTTCTGCCATACCAAGCCCTGCTGGAGCACGGGCACAGCCACGCTCCGGGGGATTCTGGGATGGGGGGAAGCGGGATGGAAGCCCCAGAGCCTTTCCTTGCACGTGCCCACCAAGCAGCAGGTAGTGACATGTTCTTCAGCTGATCAACAGTGCAGTCATCACCTCCGGAGGTGTTCAAGAATTGTGGAGACGTGGCACTGAGGGATGCAGTCAGTAGGGATGGGGGGTGGGTTGGGGTTGGACTGGAGAACCTCAGAGGTCTTTCCTGACCTGAATGACTCTGTGATCCCATGAATACAAGCTAACCAGCCCATGCTAACTGGGTTCAGCCTTCACCTCCAAGCATGGCCTTCAGCCCTGCAAGGAGGCACTCTAGTTAATTTTAAGGCCTTACTGTGCTTCTGTGGCATAAAAACACAGTCATAAATTCCACGAGGAAGAAAGAACACCTGAGAACCAACCCTACATTTTCAGGACTCCACATATTTGCTGCTTTCATTCACAGTCAACCCAATGGCAGGATATGCAACTTGTAGTGAACTGAGGAATCAGATGGTCACCATGCAGGGCACTGCCAGCCCCGTGCTGCCAGGGACTGCGAGGACAGAGCCCTGCTCCCAGCACGCACCATGCAGGTTGACCCCGAGCCTGCACTGGGAGATCCTGAGTGCACCATAAATTCATGGAGAGGTGACATCACCATCGTAATGCCTTGGGAGAGAGCAATGAGAGGCCCTAAACCTGATTGCTTTTCATCTGTGTATGTGCTTAAGGACTGTAAAATAAATTAATGGGGAAATCTAAAGCATAATGATAAGGATCCCCCACTGAACAGGTGTTTTTTCCATCCATGAAATTACAAGTTGCCAAAAAAAGACACGGGCCCAGCTCAGCTTTATTTCAGTCTCAGCTCCTTCCATTAAAATAATAACAGGCTTTATGTTCGTAGAGCTGTAATTAAA
The DNA here is from genome assembly GCF_016699485.2 of Gallus gallus. NCBI lineage: Eukaryota > Metazoa > Chordata > Aves > Galliformes > Phasianidae > Gallus > Gallus gallus. Next base: position 1,772,311 of record NC_052546.1, read on the forward strand.
CAAGTGCTTTGGAAGGAAGACCTAGGGCTTGTGGTACTGGGAATCAAAGGCAAGCCACAGCAACCGGCTCACATCGGCCGTGCCCACTCCTCCTCCCTCGCTCTGCCTCCTGGTGGGACTGCCTAGCCCAGGCTCTCATTTCACACTGCCGGGTCTATTGTCTTTTTTCCCAGCCTTTTTAATGGAGAACGTGTAATTTCTGGAGTACATTTAAATTCTAGTCAGACGGTATAGTCTAGAAATAAACTAGAAGTCAAGTAGATCTTCCAGGGGCTCCGCAGACAGCCTGTTCCTCCGTCCTGCCCAGACATTTGCTACCCGTATCTGACAGGGACAACTCACAGAACTGCATGGCACCAACCATCCTTCCAGCCACTCTGAGTGTCAGCAATGAATTCTGCTCCAAAACATGTAACATAATGTATGGTGTGAAAAAAGAGAAAACCCACGAGTGCTGTCGCTGCATATTTATGATATAAAATAAGCATTAGCATATGGGAGAACTCTAAAGGGAAAACAGAGCACAGTTTCATCCAAATTTAGAACAATTGAATCAGCTTTAGAATCTAGGACTTCCAAGAGAAATATGCATTTTTACTATGTCACAAGTCAGTTAACCTGTCTGTAACCCCTTCGAATGAGAGATCTATCTCCAGTATGCACGACAGGGCAACTGTAAAGCTAAAGATGCAGCCTAACTTATGGCTTCTAGTTTTAAAACATCATTTAGGAAAGAAGGTAAGGAAGATTTTCTGACTCCTCTGTCCATCCACTTTTCTAAGCAGTGGAATATAATTCTGGAGCATCAATACAACGCTGAGGAAGAACACAGGATGCTGAGCACACTGAAGCCCTGCCTATTGGGAGCCAGCAGTGACTGATAACCCAGTAGCATGAACAGGCTTTTCCAGCCACTGGGTCCACAGAGGCTGATTTCTGTCCAGACGCTGCCAAGTAGACACCAAAGTCCTTTTTAATCCAAAGCACACAATGGCTGGCCAGAGCAGGAGCGCCAAGGAAGGCAGAAGTGACCCAGACTTCAGTGGGATGTGAGCCCCAGCTGCTGCCCCATCTCTTTGATGGTGCAGCCACAGCGTGCCCAGAGAATTACTGCATGCTAGAAATAAACTATCTGCTGGTATTTCCTTAAAGATACGCTGCATGAATAATTCCCCCCTCTTACTGTATCTTAACTGTTGTCCAAAATGTTTCATAACAGATATCTACATGCAAATGTAATGTTTGGGTTTTATCTTTCAGCTTCAAGATTAGGCTTCAAATTCAAATGGAAGGGTTGCGTTCCAAACTTCAAGAAGTGAGGTATAAATAGCAGGGAGTTAATTAGCAGTGTGCTGATAGGTGCCGGCACCACAAAGACAGCGCTCCTGTGTTTGTGCCTTAGCATGAAAACTCTTCTACTGCAACAGAGCACCACAACTGCTACCAGCCCTTCAGAGCAAGGCGGGCCATATTTATGAGAACAGCAATAGGACACGTTAAGTGACAGTCCCAAGTGTTGATAAATGCTCAATATCACGGGAGAAAAGGCAGCCTCAGGAGACTGGCTTTGAATGCAGCAGTGCTGTGTGTGAGCTTCACCCGTGGCGTGCAGTGCAGAAACACGGGGCACAGCACCGCTGGGAGCAGAGCAGGAGAGCTGCACCCGCTCTGCCATTAATGTTGTCTTTGTCAATAAAAAGTTGAAGATAGCTGGAAGCTCAGGGTACACTCACGCTGGAATTTATAGGTGTCTCAGAGACAGCTGCATGATATACAGTTCAAGGGGAAGGCCACAATTAGCTTATCTTCCTGGATTACTTTATTGAAGGAAGGAGGTGATAAGTGGTGTTTAGAAAGTGGGAAGCAACAAAGTCTGTCTTTGGAACCACGCGATAAGCACAGGTAAGTGTAGCTACACAGACAGACCTGTTTGTGGAGGGAGGGTCCCCTGGAGAGCGTGGCTCCAGGGTCGGGCAGGGGCTGATGGCATTTATCTCCTGCCATCGTGTCTCGCAGCTGCAGGATGACTGCTCCTCTCTGTGCCGTCCATGATACTGCCTTACTCTCTTGGGAGGGTGATACAAACAGCACAGACATGTGCTGCTGTTCTGGTGCCCACAGAGGGAATCTGTTAGAGCCTTAATACCACGATAACAGCACAACGTACAAACAAAAGCACATCAGTCACGCCATATAATTATTATAAAGTTACTCACGTATCGCTCCCAACAAGAACCACAACACATTCTGCAGACAGCGGCAGCGTCCAGCCTTGCTTTATCAATTCCATCACTGCGCTGCATTGAAATGCTGCCTATCTATCTACATATGGAAGTGCACTGTAATGCAGGGCTACCGGCAGCAGGTTTAGGGCTGCAGTCCAGATCCCACACCACAAACAAGGGGAGGAAGCTGCTCTCATGGCTTGGGAGTACTGAAGGGAGGAATCTTTGTGGGGAGATACATACTTCAGCATGCAAAGCAGGTATTTCTGTGTTGCTTAACACTAAGCCACTTCCCTGTCCACACGAAGATAATTATTCTGCTTTCATGAAGAGCTGATCCCTCACAGACCGAGCCTGAGTTTAGAGAGCTTTGAACAATGTGGCACACGTTTTGCCTGGATGCCTTATGAGAACGTTTAACCACCTAGCAAGAGAAAAACATGCTGTATCGTCAGTCTCCACGCGACGGATTAAACTGGATTTGCTTTTGCTTCCGCATGCCTTGTTTTTCTTTCAAACAAGACTGGAGGTGCTGGAAGAACACAACGAGCTCATCCCATTTATCTGTTCCCAAGCTGCGCTCAGCAGGAAGCCCAACACGGCTGCTCCAGACCTACAGAAGGGCCTGGCTGTTTGCTCCAGCTCCATCGCTCTGTGCAATAACAAACTGCCTGGGTACCTCACCTCTTCCATAACCTTTCCCGAGAAAGCTTTTTACTGAGATCTCAATGGTAGATAAAGTGAGAAAAGGATAAAGCTAACAGCCGCTAACTTTTCGAGAAAATCATTGTACCATCATTTTCAGCACAGGAAAGGTCAGGATTAAGCCGGCAGGGCTTCAAATGCAAGAGCTGATGTGGTTAAACATTATCATCAAGGGACGATGGCAGGGAGGAAGGTCTGTGCCCTGAGAAGAGCAGTACTGCATTCCTGACCTCATCCCCAGCTGCACCCAGGCTGTCCCTGCTGAGCATCTCCCTTAGGGTAAAGGGGCAGAAGTAAGGCAACCCCACGTCTCTTCGTTTAACCCTACCTTCCTAACAACAGACCACACGTATGAACAAATCCCCATGTCCCTAGAACAGGATTAATCTTACCATCCCTCCTCTGAACCTCATTCAGTCACGTTTGTAAATGCTTTGTCTCATTGCCCAGGAAGGTAAGGAAGGGAACAGGATTCTTAAGACCTACTCCCAGCACTGACAATTTTGGGTTGTTTTTTCCACAAAGCAGCACTGGCAGAAATCTCTCTCTGCTCATGTGAAACTTAGGGGAGGAGTAAATGAATTGCTCTTTTATCACGTCTTATTAACAATGCTCAGTATATAACCCATTCTTCAAATTACGCTCTGTAAAACAGTCAGATAATCATATTACAAGGTGAATGGAAGAGGAGAGTGGCACCATTAGTACCTGTCACTGCACGACAAGCAGATGTACGCACGCATAACACGTTTGTTTCTCAACCAGTACTTTACAACTGTATTTTAGAGCTTCATATTTCACTGAGTAACACTGTGAGCTGCAATAACACACTGTGACGTTATTCATATTGCTGTCGCAAATGAAAACTACAGTTCTTAAATATTTTAAGAAAAATTCAGCTACAGCATTGCTATAGTATTTCTTCAGCCTCCCGCCCCATTTACTACAGCACAAGGGAGGCAGCAGGGCAGTGGGGAGGAAAGGAACTCTGAAGGTCGCACGGCGGCAGCGGCATCACAGAAGAAAGCACATCCAGACCTATGAAAAAGAAATTCTAGAAGCTGGAATAAAATATCCTCACCTTTCACTGATAAACAAGCATCAAGCACATCTACATAATATGTATTAGGCAGCTTTATTTTTATCACAGGGCTCTTCAAGCTGAATGCACAAACCACTTCCACTTTGCTGTCATGATTTATTTTCTCACCCCGAGACCTCCAGTGAAAGGGAGTCCTGTATCTGGAGGCTGGCAAGCTGCGGCCCTACTTATTTCCTGCTACAGCACACTGCAGGGGTGATACTTTGCTTCTCCATGCAGGAGATCCAGAATGAGCTTTGCAACTCTGCAGTCTCTTCTATCACCCCTACCCCCGGATTCCTCCATTGGATCAGCCATGGCAGCACCACCTGCTCTCGGGCTCTCTGTGGGGAGGTGGGAGGAAGGCCACGCAGGGATGTCCCCTCCTGGTATTTCTGCTGTGGCTGTGAGGAGCTCAGCCATGCACAGCCCGGCTCGCACAGAGCCACGTTACCCTGAGGCACGGTGAGGGGATGCAGGCAGACCTCACGTGTTGGCTGAGAGCTTTTCTGAGTGTGTGACAGCACAGCCCGCAGTGCGTAAGCAAAGAACTCGGTGATGTGATTTCTCACCTACGTGCTGAGAACACCTGGCCTCGACTGGATGGGCAAGTACACCAACATGAATGCACGCACACACACACATACACGCGCAGGCAGGTTGGGGATGGAGAACTATGTGGAGTTCTGCTGTTTTTCTAAATCACTGCCAAACCTCCTTAAGAAGTAGCCAGTAAGGCAAGTCAGCTAATCAGTCCGCAGCCAGTATTAAGTCTAAAACAATCTCCAGCTGAAATGTGATTAATCCATGCATGACAGCTTAAAGGTCAAAGCTAGAATGCAGAGCTTCTTGACTGCAAAGAAAGAACTGACTTATTTTTATCTCTTCTTTAAAAATTACAGCAGCCATGAAGTGGCTCAAGGAGCAGAGTAATGAACGTCATAAACCTGCCTCATAAAAATGGCATTCATGCAGTAATACAGCAGGTCAGATGAGCAGGGAACATTTCATTAAAAATTCCCCTTCTTGCCTACCCAAGAGAGACTTAAAACTAATCATATAAAATGGCTGAGTGACACCATTAACGAGCATTAATATTTTAAAGCTTTAATAGTACAACAGAGCTAGGCTGTTATATCAAAATTATACAACCTTATTAGACAGTGCACTTGGCTGCATTGTACTTGAATTGTCAGCACCCCGGGCTGGAGATGCGGAGGTGGCCGGGAAGCAGAGCTGCTGCTGGTCTGCACTGAGAGCCACGGCTGCGTGCCGGGCAGTCCTGGAGGAAGCAGCAGACCTACCCTGCAGCAGGGGACAGAGAGCTTCACTGTGAGCAAGAAGGAAAGGCTGCTTTTGGGAAGATGCTGATGTTAGAAGACACTGACTGGAGTTTGAATGCTTGCAATCTGGATTACAATTTCATATAAGATCAGCCCATCTGTGCGGGTAGGAGAACGTGTTCTGGGCTTACTTACAGCAGCGAGATGTGACAGAAGTGGAGAGAGCAGAGAGAGTAGGATATGCACATCTCCGTAAGAGTAAAAGCAAAAGGAAATGCCACCCGTGTTCCACTCCCGTGCACAGCTATGGATCTGGCCAACCAGCTCAGCTCAGAGCTATGCTGGGGGTGACCTGCAGCAGTCCCACACAGCTCAGCCCTGCACTTCACAGACAGCCATCTCCAGCCTCACCTCAACTCCTTGTGGCCAAAGGAACCCTCAGCCACACCTCCCGGTGAAGTGCGTGGACTGGAGGAGGACATACTGACAAACACAAAGCCACGCGTTCATCACTCCCTACACGAGCAGTGTGGGTCCCATCCAAACCCCAACGCCTACAAAATGTTTGCTGCCTTGCAACCCTTTGAGAATTGGAATGGTTGCTGCTCTTCTCCGCGGCGTTGTGCTTCTCAGCACACACAGAGCCAGTGACAAGCAGCACTCCTCCCCTTCTAAACTTTAACGATTTGTAGGACAGTAATTAACCGACTCTGACAATAATGTCGACTGTAGACTGCAACCTTAGCAGGCATCTTACTCCAGGAACATCTGAAAGCTCAGCAAAGTTATCATTTAAGAGAACCTCTTAATTACTCTGGCATTATAATGAATGTTTCTCATAGGCACCCAGCTGTTTTGTTTCCTCTTGTACAGAGGCAGAGAAATGAATTGCTCAACAACAGGCTGAGTGATAAGACACTAGTATTCTTAAGATTGAAGAGATAATGTTGATAACTGTGAGCTATTTCCCTCTCCCTAAATGCTATAATTTTAGTGAGCAATTTAGGAAGGGATTTCTCAGATGAGAGGAGTGGTAGGAGTTGGCTGAGTATTGGTTACTTAGACAATGTTTATAGTAAATTGATGCTATGATCTTCAGGAAGAAAAGAGATGCAAGGAAACTGCAGTAATCCAGTACTTGACAGTCTCGTCTTTGTTAAATACCACACGAAAATCTCATCAGCACTGCTTTCTGCATTTCCTAAGCAAGGAAGGAGAAAGAACTGTGAACGGCCCACATCCACAAACGCCATTCGGTGCAGCTCAGCAGTCCCCCTGGCGCTGCACAGCAGCTGAGATTACCAGCTCTGCACTTTGTTGAAGGGATCACATGGAATGCATTGGTGCCTGGGGTCATGCATCACAGCAGTACAAAGCAGCCAAAGGGCCGTGCCAGGCACACCTCCAGAAGAGAGAAGGCAATCAAAGCATGAAATGGACAGCAGCGAAGGTTGGTTGGAACTTTGAAGCGAGTGCATTTGGTATCGTGTTATCAGCGGACACCTGCGGGAGCCTCACTCCATTCTGCTCCTTCACTCACTCAGAACAAACAAGTGGTTTGGCACACACATATCATGCTGCAGAACGGCTGTGTTCTGTTCCCAGATCACAAGCATTAATATCAGTCTAAAGACCAGCTGGCTGGGTTATACGTTTTCAGTTCGATACACCGATTTTAAAACATTACAGTAGTGATGCATCACTGTGACGTACGAGCAGGCACTGCAGGGAGAGAAGAGCAGAATCCATCACTGTGTGCCTTACAACTCTGACACTGCACAAAGACCACGGGCAGCAGCAGCCCTTCCTGAATCCCAATGACATACCCAACTGGAGAGAGTCAAACAGCAAAAACAATGGGGGAGCTGAAGCAAGCTGCCCATGCCTCATTGTGGAATGGGGTGAAGAAGATGGCCTTGACAGCAAAAGCCATGCCAGTGCTGGACCGGAGGCCAGTTGTCATTGAAACACGCTGGGAATAGCTACAACTACCAATATGCTGACTGCTGCAGATGACAGAAAAAGGGAAATATTAAGGCTGTTATTTTAGCTTGCATACAATGGAAAAAATAAGGAAGTTTGCCAAGTCAATGAAAGTTCAGAGTGACTGTTAGTGGCTGCAAGAGTCCTGCACCCTTCCCAGGGACGCAGCTGCACAGGTGCTGCTTTGGCTGTCGGCAGCCAGGCTGCATGCACACTGCACAGCGAACCCCGTGGCTGCAAAGGGAGGAACTTAGCAATCTGTTTTGTCTCTATTTTCCTTGAACATTTGAAATTTAGATCTGACCTGCCTGTAAATAACCTTCCTTACAGTTAGAAAAGAAAGTATCAGGCAAAACAGAACTTCTCATTTATGCCTGTTTTAGGATTCAGATTCTCCTGGGATTCTCATACTTGGTTACACAAGCAAGCTGCAAAAGCGAAGAGAAGCCACTGCAAAGCAAGCTGACAGTAGTTCCACTCAAACGTCAAAAGAAACATAATTGATAGGACTGTTTGGAAGCACACAGGCTGAGAAGTATCTCTGACAACTGAAACTGTGCTAGAAATACGCCGTAATTTGCCAGATAGGGTTTACAACCCATAATCATTTCAGAAGTTCCTCTCTTTCAATAGTGTAGCTTGATTGAAAATTAATACGAGACCTGCAGGGAGCAAGCATCCATTATTAGCAGCACGTAAGTGTAGGGTAATTGCCACAAAGCAGGTGCACGGTGGCTCTGAACTGCGAGATGGTATGAGGGAGGTGGGACACCTGAACTCAGCAACCACTGCACCATGCCTGCCTCCAGCAGGGCCGTGCCAGGCTCACTCTGTGTTACTGAGGTGTTTGGGAAGCAGCTGATTCTCACCCTTCCCTGTACCTCTACCCCTCAGCAGAATACAGACAAAATGGCAAGTAAGAAAGAGAGAAAAGTGGTGTAATCGTTACGGATGGGAGTGTTGAAAGAAATCAGCACTGAGCTGCTCACTTGCCCAGATAATTACTGAGGATGCAGAAGCCCCTTCCTGGCTGGTTCCTACGAGGCAGCAGCACTATATCAATCAAGCCAGACAGAACGAGCCTGTCCTTCCCACTCAGAAAGGATTTTGCATTTCCAAGTGTGTTGCTCCAGTTTAATGAAACCAGCGACTGCAAGCTCCCATGCAGCACTCCAGCTCTGTGCAAGGACACGCAGAGCCTTCCAGCCTTTTACACAATGTATTTCTTTATCTAATAAATCAAGTCAGGCCTTTTTGAGTGAAGCATCACTCCTCGTGAAGGAGTGAGGAACCGCCTCATTTGACAGCGCAGGGAAGGGGAAAAAACCTAATGGGGGAGCAGGCTTCATTTCAAGGTGACACTAAGCAGAGGAGAGGAGAGGCAGCGGATTGGTATGCTGCGAGATCCACGCAGGCGTTGGACATGAGATTCCTCTGAATTGAGGGAGTCTCACTCCATTAATTCAAAAACCGATTGAGGTGGAGGGAAAGTAGAGCAATATGCATTATGTATTTGTTACAAAACTATTGTGTCAAAGCAATATTTAGTGGTAAATTATGGCGCTATCAGGAGGAGGATGCCACATACATAAATCAATTTGTCTCCTCTGCTGGCAGGAGTGTGACAAAAAGATAAGAGCTCATCAGTGCCATTACTTCACCGGGCGGCAGGAGAAGGGATGAGGGGGTGGGAAGAGCTGCACGGAGAGCGCGGGGCTGCCGGCAGGAAGGGAAGGCAGCGGCCAGACCTTATCTCCAAGTTAAAACAAAGAAACCCAACCCCTGCTAGGGAGAGGCTGCTCGGCCCAAACAAAGTTGTCTCTTCCCCACAGGGAGGGAAGGGGAGGACGGGGACCGACTACTCATTCGTACTCATTTATTTTTCTAAAGACAGCTTGAAAAATTGATAAAGGTTGGAACAATAATATTTTCTGTGGCAGAGAAGTATAAAAAAAAAAAAAAAGTAAGAGTTTAGCAGAATAAAGGGAAGTACAAATAGCGCCGTGCTAAATGGTAATTATGCCTTTATGGAAATATCCTGTTAATTACTAGGTCATTTTTTGTTTTACAATTGAGTTGTCAATTTGCAGTTAATTCAGGCCATGCCAGTCTAATAGCTATTTACAGATCACACAATTGCCTAGATGGGAGGAGCGTGTGGCCTCTGGGCACCAGATGCCATTTTGGGAGTGCTGGAGGTAAAGAATCGCTGAACAAATGCGGCCATCAGCAGGAAGGCATCTCCGGCAGCGGGGTGTGCAGGAACAATAACCACAGTGAGCACAACAGGGCAGAGGCTCTTCCCCCAGCTCAGCGCTCGCTGCACCGTAATAGGATGGAACAGTGCGCTGGAGGCACTATTAAATAAAATCATAATTATCCCTCTCTTGTAGCAACACCAAGCAGTTCTGTTGGCTCTTCCCAGGCTGTAAGATATCTAAACCCAGAAACTCAAAAGCACTAAAAACTACCCAAACACCAGCGCCATCAATGCCACTGGATTTGGGGTGCCTCCATTTAGCCCCTCTCCGTGGAGAAGGGCATGGGGGTCTTCACGTGAGCCTGTGAGGTGACAGCATCCCTACCTTGGTGCAGGTGTTCACAGCGGGGCAAGGGGCACAGCGTGGAACAGGGACATTTAAGATGAAGCCAGAGCAGCCTTCAGCAAACATCTGGGTGAACATGACTAAGCTGGCAATACAAGGGACCGGACACAACTTGGTTCATACAGACACCTCTTCAGATCTCATGAGGTGCTGCGATACGTATTACAAGTTCACGTTCTGGCTTTGCTTGGCTAAACGGAGGAAGGCAACCTGTTCTTAGCAATGCATTGAGACCATGACATGAAAAGCCTTGCAAGCTGTTCCAGTCTTAGCTTAGTCCAGAGCCCATCATCAGCTGCCCATAATAACTGCAAATGGAAGCAATGAAGGGCAAAGAGGAAAATACAAAATACACAAAATAGCATATAAGAAACAACTCAAACACATTAGAAGGCACTTTATGAAATTATCAGTTTGCGACAGTATAAACAATTTTAAGTCAATTTATAAAAAAAAAATTCCCAGAAGGCAATCAAGTAAATCAGGTAATTATATCCTGTAAAGGGAGATAACATCAGGAAAATTAGAAACACTTCTTCACATAAATCAGAGGAAGGAAAGCCTTCACACTTCATTTACTCATTATCACACGTGATGTGTTTCCTTGCAGGAGATGGGGAGCTGGCACAGTTAGCTGCCAGGTGCCCCGGATATTGTCTGTGCTTGTGGAGTGGCTGGAGGTCAGCTTACACAGCGCTGTCAGTCAACAAAACACAGAAAATGTGGCAAACAGATGATGGAGTAAAGTGACAGGAAGGAATCACATAAGAACAGGGCTAATGCTGTGACTGCTGGCATTGGGAGAGGTTGAAATGGGGCCTTTCTCAGATAGAACTGAAGATGCCCACAGCTTTGGAAGAGGTTGGGATCTCAGACCTGGGTTGGGTTTCAATGAGCTCATCCATGTGTCACTGCAGCAATCCCAGTGACTATTTCCAGCAAAACCAGAAGTTGTGTCTCTAAAGGCATGAGGAACCCTACAACTTTCTCTGCTTTCCTGTCCAGAAGCTTAGGCTGTTCACCACCACAGCCAAAGGCATCCCAAAGTCTTGCCCTGGAGTAGCCACCAAAGGATGGACCACTGGCTGACTTTAAGGCAACACGTTTCCAGCACGGATCTATTTGTGATGTGCGTTTAGCATCATATTTATGTATCATAACCTTATCTGCCTTAGGATGAGATCCTCATCAGCAGATTTCTGATTTCATTCCAGCTGCTGCCGGTAACACCTGCGGTGTGTCATTTTGCTCCCTCTATATGTAGTCAATTACGGCACTCGTCAGCGTCTTTTAGTGATAGTAGCTGTGGGGAATTATTGCTTCTCTTTTCACCAGAAAAAAGGAAGAACACCAATGTCACAGAGCTACACAGCACTCCACTCAGACAAGCTGCTAAGTATCTATTTAAAGTTAGGCACGTGCTTAAATTTCATTAAAATTAACAGGACTTAAAGAAAATGCCTTGAGCTAAGCATGCTTTAAGTGCTTTGTTGAACAAGAATGTACTTAAGCAAATGCTTAAATGCTTTCCTGAATTGGTGTCAGACTTATATTAAATCGGGGTCCTCACTGTTTTTTATTCCAGTGTGCCACGAGACATACAGAAGAGATGGTGTTTAACCAAACCTTCCATCCTTTCCTTAGGATACGTACGAGCTGTCCTATTTCCACTGCAAGTAAAATATATATCAAACGTCAGCGTGGAACCGCTGGTTACCAAAGCATCCCTGAGACACGGCAGATAAGCCTTTTAGTAGTTAATATTCGTCCCCAGCCGCATCCCTACTTTATAGATTATCATTTCTCTTTAATAAAGGAAAACCCTAAATCCCGCAGCTTCAGATGGAGACAGATTTTCATTTATTTGGTTGCAAGAAACCAAATTAAGAAAATTACTTTCTAACTAATTTTATAGTGCTAAAGAACATCTGATGATATGCTGGGGAAAAGCTTCAAGCTTTCTGGATGAAGCCATTAAGACATGAGTAATAATTGGAAATTTACTGCGAATAAATCTTGATGAAATTAAACTGCATTTAAGTATGTTCTATAAAAACCAGGTCAAATGGCAAATGACGAATGCCCTCTGTCACTCAGTGCAAGGAAAGGTATTGCATAAAAGCAGAATAATTACTTCCTCCCAGCACTAAGCACAGGTAAGTCTTCTTTTTCCTGTGCATAAGAAACCCCAGCATAAAAGAACCAACTCCGGTCTGCTGTACAAAGAAACCAAAATTCACATGCATTCCCACACCGCTGTGCATTAATAGTGACCATACTTTCAGATAATGGGTACTTGCAGTACAAATTATAACCCAGTCGCTTTGGGTTTTAAAGTGGTATTTATGAAGGTGAAAGTCTCCATACTGGAATCACTGGTAAAATTCCTGCCTGACTTCCACAGAGCTAAGATCTCACCAGCACTGGCGAAGAATTAATACTGTGAGACAAATACTCTGAGCTCAAGAGGAAGATCTCCTCTAAAGAGAACAAAAAATTAAAAACAAATCAAAGGACCAAAAGATAATTCAGTCGTGAGCCATCGCCCTTCTACAGGCTTTGCCACAGTGCAATGAAACAACAGAAAAGTATAAATGTGATAATCAAGTGTTTTTCTAAGTTCATCATTTCAGCGCATGGGGCAGATTTTTCACTGGTGAAAGATGACAGACTGCTGAAATCAATAGAGCTGTGACAATTCACTCCAGCAGAAGGTCTGGCCCATCGGTTTCCGAAATTCAAGCAGGATTGGAGGAAGAAGGCATAAATTTACAAGCAAAAAAGACAGAGAGGAAATGAACCGTCCTGACCATCGCACTTCCCAAGTCACAGACCAGAGAGCACAGCCCAGAGTAAGGCAGTGGGCAAGAAACTGCCCTTCTTCACTTACTTTGCTCCTTATTCCTAATGGGAGTGGAAGGAGAATAAGCAAACCAGGATGAGACTTGCTATGTAGAGATACAGTCAAGGCAACACATTTGGACCGAGTCATTTTGGCAGGGCAGTGCTGGAGCCAAAAGCAGCACAGGGCACAGCCTGCACTGCCAGCCAATGCTTCTGAGCTCTCCTCACACTGCTCCCTTCCTCAACAGGTGTGAGGTACCTACAGAATTCACCCCAATGTCCCTTGTGCAACACAAAACAAAAATAATGTAATTTTGGATGAAAGGCAACGGTACTTCCTGAGGAAAGCACTGGGAAGAAGGAAGGTTTCTTTTGTGCTGCTCTGAACAGAAGCATATCATCCTTTTATGAGATTACGAAGCAAATATCTGCTAACAGGTATGTATTAACTACAGCTCATTTTTCCTTCACAATATGTTGCATTTACCACCATGTGGTTAAAAACAAAAACCCCGCTGATCCCTTTCAAGTAACATTTGTGATGTTTCCTGCTGCTCCTGTTTGCCCCATCACACCTTGCCACGCAGCAGGGAGATGTGCCTTGGGAGGCATTCAGCAGCCCCATGGATGCTGCCCCAAAGCCCTCCAGCCCCACAAGCTCAGGGCTGCCCAGAGCCACAACACTGTGTTGTAATCAAGAGGAAAGCAGACAGGACTTGATGTTACCAACCAGCCCAACAGACCGTCAGGACTTACCACGTGTCTCTGCTACTGATCTATACTTTCTGGTTCGCAGGAAGGTAACTGTACCTGGCATATGCACAATCCATCTCTGATAATGCACAGAGCAATTGGCTCACGATGCTTCTTTCTCCGTATCTTTCTATCTCTGCCCATCTCCAGCTCCTTCTCTAAGCCTTCCTGTCAGACCATTGTATTTCTTATATTTATTTGCCATGAGTACACCATTGGCAGGCATTGTTAATTTTAAGGCACCGAGAAGAGAGAGCTCTCTGCTGCCTGAATTGTCGGTAGGATTTCTTGGCTGAATGTGGGTATTTAAAAAACATATTTCAGAGCATCAAATGCTAGAAGAGAGAAAAATGAGTTACCTGGAAAGACTCTGCAGAGGGCTCCGAGTAGACTGATTTAAGTAACATCTGCTCGTGAGGAGACCACAGCTCTTTGAGGAAAAGGCGGAGAGCAGCAGCCAAGTCTGCGAGCTGCACATTATACCCCTCTGAATACAGACAGGTTTGTGGAAACAGAACATGCTGTTAGTGCAGCTATTTGACAGCCTCTGAGAACACCTGCTAACGAGGGTGAACTTTATTTATTTATTTTTAAAGAAACTTGTCTTTATGACTGCTGCTATCCAAAGTGGGATTCTGGGATTCAGTTTGAGAACTATTATTGAGTGCTGCACACATACCGGGGCTCTCCCTGGAAGGTCGGCTCTCAGCAGAAGTGGGAACCAGCTATAGCACTGCTCCCACAGCTACTCCAAAGTACAGTGCATGTACTGGGTATAAATCAGGTCTTGGAACAGAAATCACCATCCCAATAGACAAACAGGGCTGCTGCTCCCTGGACTGAACTACCCAACTCTTGCCTTGCTTCCTGTAAAGGCTGAGGCTTGCAGCTTCCTGGAATACACAGCTCCAGCAGAAAATGGCTCCTGCTTCAGAGTGCAGCATGCCTTGGTGGCATCAAACAGCAGCGCTCGCTTCCTTCTGCCCAAGCATTCATCAGCACCGACCACCAACAGAGCCGGTCACAGTCTGTTTGTTGTCTTGCAAGGAGTCAGCAGCAGGACGTCACCTTTACTCTCCAGGATAAGTTTCCTCTCCCATCTGGCCTCTGCTACATCTTCAGAGAGAAGATTTCATTTACAGGCTGTTTGCCACAAAGGAAGGAAGCTGTCTGCTCCCTCTCTTCTCTGCGGGGATGATGATGCAGCACGCTTCCTCTGCTAACTATCTGCTGCTGCTTTGCAGTGCACAAGAAAAATGCCCATTGCCTGCTGCTGACTGTTAGCAATACTCAAGAGGAAGACCTTTTTTTTTATTTTTTTCCCATGAATATGCTGCTCTTGAGTCCTCACTTGGGTTGAAATTGGTACCCTCAGGAGCGGCACAATGGGACAAGTAATTCGAACACAGAGAGGTGAGACTCTCCACTACATTTCAGCTTTGTACAGGACAAGAACTCAAGTTTTCCTCCTGTTCTCTCCACCCATAAGGCCCATCATGTTCAGACAGCAAATGCTGCTGATCTTCCATAGCCTTGCCTGGTTCTTATTTCCTCTCAAAAAACACATTTCATCATTGCAGCCTGCCAAGGTGCCCTTACTTTAACACACAGTGAGGCTGTGTGCTGCATGTGCCGGGGATGGGGCACGTTGGGACACTGAAGGATGCAAAGGGGGGGAACCAGACCCGGAGCAGGTGCTGATGTCACTGTCCTGCCCACTGTGCCCACCCAGCCCATACAGACCAGCATCCAGGAGCAGTGTGGCAATCAGGGATGGTGGGGGAGCACTCTCAGGACCAAAATTCTCCCCAACGTAACAAAGAAACTATTAATTATTTTCCCAAGAACCTGAGATAGAAAACAAGACCTAACACCTGCAGATTGAGTTCAGGTTCAGGCTCGTGGGTTTTTGCAGCCCGCAGCCCCTGAGCAGTCCTGCTGTTCTCAGTTCTGGTGCCGGCAGTAACCATCAGCACTGCCCTTCCACTCTCACCACCTCCTTTTAACCGCACCGGATTCCTTTGGCACCCATCTGGGGTAGCGCAGAGCTCTGCAGGAACTCCACTGTCACGTAGCATTAATTCAACGTCCACTTATTACAAAGTGTTACGGAGCAATAATACGCTATTCTTGGATGAAAAGATCACATTAGAATAACGTATAATGAAGACGCAGTTGTGAGAGGTGCTGCCTATTGTTCAACATCTCACGGCACGAGAAGCAAAGCGCGGCTTGTTTTGACAAGCGACTGAAATGTCCTTTGGTGCTCTAACAGCCATGCTTTAACTGCCACTGCGCAGGGATGGAAACGCTTGGTCGTTCAAAACGCTACCCAACGATGGATTTGGACATACCTACATGCCTGTTTACGTATATGTTTAAACGTCAAATTAGCGTGGAAGGCTAATTTTCCTGTCCGGGCTGATGGAGGATTTCAGGGCTCAGTACCCAGCGGCACTTCAGAGCAGACCTGCTGGATGAATAATGGGCAATCTCAGAGCTCGGTTTTGTGCTAGTTCAGAAGTCAGTCCAGTCTGGCGTCTGGAGTCAAGCAGGACTGAACAGGAGGACACAGCCCTGAAGAACACAGGACTGCGTTCAATACGAGCTTGCTCCTCACATGGTACCACAATAAACATCATCACTAAAAACAACAGGAACTAAGAAATAATGAAATTCGCAAACAGTGTCAGAATACACCCAATTGCTGCCGCATTGAAGCTGCTGGAACAATGCTCCTTCATAGCATATTTTCCTGTTTTAATTTGCAATACTGCCAACAATGTGAACTTCACAACAATAGGTGGGAAGTTAAGATTTGGTTAGTTACAAGACTTTCCTTTCTGACATTGTGGGAAGTAACTGGGACATAAGCTTTCTGTATTAAGGAAAAGACTTCCGAACCTGAGAGCTAGAAGTGCCTGGCTGGAGCAGAGCCCTCGTGGTGACGGGCAGCCATGGCAGCACGGGGTGCTGAGCACAGCAGCCTCACCGCCCCGAGCCCAGCTGCAGCACACCTATGGCCATTGGCACTTTGGGCTCAGCTCCAGAGGGAAGGGCAGAAATGAGTGTGAATCACTGACGTTATTTAATAAAAGAGGAATCAAACAACCATCTCCTCCCAGGCTTGAAAAAGGCGTAAGAGAATAATTACAAATGACCAGAAGAAAAAGCGTGTATGTTATGCTTAGATGAAACTCTGACAGTGAAGGGCTGAGCAGGGCAGGCCGGTGGCTGCAGGTGGCCCTGGGCAGCCCCTCCACAGCTGCTCCCAAACAATGGCAGGAAGCACTGGAAACGAAGTGCCTGTAACTTCCCTGACACCGTGACAGTGACAAAAAGCATATGTCTGCTTAGCTTCAAAGAACGCTCTGTAAACGCTGCTGGTAAATAGACAGTTGTCTAAACAATTAAATCAAGGAAATCGCTCCCGAACCCATTGCCAAAATTAGCACAGAGCGATGCGGACACAGCGCCCGCTTACAGCACTCCGACCCCCGGCACTGCAGTGAGGGGAAGTGTGGGGCAGCCCCTCAGAGCCAGGGCAGCGAGCACGTGGGGTGCAGCCCTCTGCTCTCACTGCCCACCAGCTTCCCCCTAATGGAAGTGCCAGGCCTGGAAGCTCTGGTGCCAGCTCCCTGCCAGCAGCACCCCAGCGGGATGCGCAGCCTGGGCAGAGCCCTGGGGCGGTGTGCCAGCACAGCTCGCTGCCTCACAGCAGTGCTGGGGAGACACGCATAGATCGATGGCTTCAGGTGGTCCCCCACTGCACAGATGTGCTCCTGTAAGTTACTGAGAGCATGTAAAGGTGAGTGGCAGCTAGGAGAGCTCACAGCAGAAGGGATGAGGTAAGGGAAATTTTGACAGTAAGAGAGAAAACGTAAGATGGGGAAACAGAAAGGAAAGCAAGAACCTATTCCAATCTGCGTCCTCTGTTAGGACTGATATCTCCTTTCAAAAAGGCAGCTGGCTGTCAGAGGCTTCAGCTCAGAACTAATCTGCTCAGGTGGAACCGAGGGGGATGCTGTGCCGGCCGCCAGCCACAAGGGTACGCGCTGAGCGGAGCGCACGGATCCTGCACTGCTTCCCGGCCCAGCCACAACGCACGGGGCTGCGGCAACGGGCAAGAACCTGCGCTTCATATTAAGACAGTAATCACTTGAATCCTCCAGGATATCAGGAGAATTTCAATTATCTTTTACAATAAATGGCCGCGGTAAAAAAAAATTAGCACGGTGCTCTACTGCTGAAGGATGGAATTTCTATTTTATTTGAATGTCACCTGACCTTGATGGTATGGGATGTGTGAGAAGGAGCACCGGGGCCGTACACTCCCACCGCCTCCCTTTGGAGCTGACAGGCCAGGCCCCCTCCGTGGGGACCCGGGTGTCCCACCTCACCTTGCTGCTGTTATCACATGGCTGTACGTCCATACCCGACGTGTGCTTTTTGCTCTTCCAGCTGTACCTTGGCAACATGCAATTCAAACTCTCTTTAAAGGTCAGCCTTTAACCATACAGCTGTGCACTTGGAACTATAATGGTGTGCAGAAGGTCCACAATGTTCTCCAATGCAAGTAAATAGCAGTCCAAACTAAGGATTTAACACAGAAATTACCCTCTTCCATACCCACCAGGCCATAGCCCAGTGAAGTTGGTTTCAGCCTGAACTTTACGCAGGACTCACACAGCAGCTTCTCCAATGTGTCCTTATTAAACACAGGGGTCCTGGCCAGCACAGACTGCTCGCCTACATCTCCCACATGATAACTTCCAAGGAGCAGAGATCACTCCATAAACGTATTCCAGTGCATCCAGGCAAGATTCCGATCTGAGTCGTGCTGGTGTAGATCTAATATAATTTCATAATCTAGCCTTTAGCATTTTTCACTTGTAAGAATACCACGGGGGTATATTTACTTCATATCATCTACAGCCTGTTAGGTGAGAGTTACAGCTGTGTTGTCCAAAGCACACTCTAATCTTTGATGCATCCATTAGTGGCTTAAGAAGAATCAGACTGCTCCATCAGCCTAGCAGATAACGCACAAGCCATCATTTACACGTTATCCCTTTTGGTAATGTTGTGATTTCCACTTGGCCCTGGAGTAATACGATATCGGTATTAGCAATTTTCCTTGTAAATTAATCAGAACCACCTAGCAAATAATTACAAACTTCTCTTCCAAATCTATTATCTTCAAGTTTAAATGTGGGCAGATGGCAGGCCTTAGGGCATGCTTTATTCCAGGTATGGAATTAATTGCTGATTTCTCACATTATAAACAGAGAACTTTGTATTATTGTTGAACTCCATTTTTTTCCCCTCTCATCCTATTAACGTTCATGCTAGGTAAACGTCTGGCAGCAATGAAATGTGAATTTTAAATACTTGGCCAATTCCGACTCCGGCGCAAGTACCACAAAGCTTCCTTCTCACGAGCACACTGATACTCCAAGCTCTGCTGTGATTCTCATCCTCTGATGGGTAAGAATTAATTTACTCCTCAGGCTGCCCGTCCTTGAGTGGAGTTGGACACTTCTCTAAATAGGACTATGATATGCACAGCAGTTTCAGAATATAAATAGTCTAAGACGTTTGGGTATGAAAATCAATTTTTGCTTCAAATTGATACCCTAGAGCTGAGAACTGATTACTCATTAATTAATTAAGCTTTCAGCAAGCACTGGATCTTTGGAAGCCCAGACAAGGGGGGAGGAGAGCTCCCGGAATACCTGGTCCAATGCATACATGAAATACGTACCCTTTATGATTTGGATTTCTCAATAAGCCAATGAACTGAGATACCATCACCCTTAAAAACAGTACGTAGAGACAGCTTCACACAAACTGCTCCTCTTGCCTCTTTGATGGGTTCCGAATCTCAGACTCAGGCATCCAAGGACTTGGGAAGTCTCCATTCAAATTGAACAGCTACCTACCATGGACTTAGGCACACACCAAGGTTTGCCTCAAAGGCGATAGCGGTTGTCTGCATCATTTAAACCAATCAGATCAATTAAAACAATTTTGGAATTAAGAATGTATTTCATGCTCAATACCCTTTCCTTGTAACAATGTGGTACCTGCTGTTCTTTCTTCCTCATAAAATGGGGATAGATCAAAAGTAAACCCACGGCCTACTGCTTAGGCTTTGAGCATCATTGCTGTGATGAGCTTAAAAATATCTACCTTACCTTAAATAAAATGAATGTGAGCAATCAGAGGCAGCAAGGGTCCACTATGAACACAGTAATACCTTAAATTAAACCATTATTATTCGTGTTACTCCATGCAGAGATGAAGTTCCTTCTGTAAGAAATAAATACCTCTTCATAAATCATAGCCCTACAACAAAGCACCGAGTGCTTAATTCATTGCTTCCTTCCTTTATTATTTTTCTTTATGACTTCCTCATTTGGAACTTCTCCTATTCCATCACTCACACAAGTAAAAACAAGCTTATGCAATTATACATCACATTTCCCTCTTCTGGACAGAGGGGGAGGAAACCAGCTCAAAACAATTGAAAACATCAGAGAGATTTTCCTGTTTGAGACCAGTGACAAACACAGTCAGCACGGCATGCCTCCAGCTGCTGCCTCCCTAGGACAACCCGTCAGCGCTGCGCAAGGAGATCTGAAATTCATATCCAAGCAAGGGAAAACCCCAGTGAAACAGCTATTACAGAACATTTCTTCTTAGACATTCTCAAGAATTATGTAGGTATTAATATGAAACCTGGGTGACAGAGATGGTATGAACAGAAAGCTTTGTTCTTGCTTTTCATTTGAGGAAGCTCTGTTCTTTGTCAGCAATTCATAACCAACAAAATGAAATCAGAACTTCACTGGGTAAAAGACAGAAAAAGACAAACAGCTTTTAATAATGTATAAAGTTGATCACAGAGCATTGCCGAGACTAAGATCCAGTGCGGGTATCAAGCAAACAAACCGTTCTGATTGCACAGGAGATGCCTGATGCACAAGGAATAGGATTAATCTTAAACAAGCAATTTCACTGGCCAAGGTTCTCAGAAGTAATTAATCACTTGGAACACCCAACCTTTCCCCCAGCCCATCTACTTGAGACACTCTTAAGAGAAGCCTTACTTTCACAATATGACGACTCTACCCCCGCTCTGAAAATCCAATCGGCTCTAAAAGCAGAGCAACTGACACTAAAAGCTGCTGAGGATGGAAACCTTCTGATTTTCAGAACTGAAGAAGAATGCTTCCAGCTACCAACGCCTAGAAGTTCAAGAAGTAGGCAAGCAAGAACACAGGGGTTTCTGCGGGCCAAATTCAAACTCCTTGAGCAGGAAAATGCTGATTTTGTTTATCTAAGTAAGGAAGCTTCTATCATCTCTGAGGCTCTTCAATGATCAGAAAGCTTCAGGAGATGCTTGGAAAGGAACCAGGATTTGCTATAACCAGAAATCATGAACTCCACTCTCTCAACAGTGCGTTAAGCCCTTTGAAGACAAACAGGAATATTTAACACTATAGTTTTAAATAAAAAAGGAGGGTAGATGCAACTCAATTCCATAATTAAAGGGTTAATTATAGGCATGATAAAAATAAGTTTTATGTTTTACAGTGCTCACCCAATCCCTATAATCTGGTCATAAATAAAAGGGCTGATGATAAGGAATGCTGCAGGCAGGAGTGCAACTCACCATCTTTAATGGGCAGTTATATGACATGCTGCTAGTACATTGGCAGTAAATCAGCAGAAACATCTTTTATAGAGTTCTAGTTTTTATGATGTCATTAACTTTCCTCCTTATACTTAAGGGATAATGAAATAAAGTCATGAGGAGGGATCAAAGGATGAGCCCGAACTGTGTAGTTTGAAATGGCCACGGGGGAATCAATTTTGCCCACACTTTCTTGCAGACATTTTGATGGCAGAAAGGAGCAAAGAGTGGAGGAGGCAAGACAGACCATGACACTTCTGGCAAACCTTGAATAGCACAAATATTAATGAGTTGTTTTATGAGCAGAGTTCTTTAAGCAGTGCTACAGCAGCTTCAAAATAGTGCAGTTTTGCAATAATTTAAACACACAAGGTGGTGGGATCAACACCACGTTGAAAGGAACTGCAAGACTGGGTGCAAAGTTAGCCCACACTACTGGAAAAATGCCCAGTACAGCAGGGTCATCTCATCCCCTCCTGTAATTAGAAACACTGAGCAGGATGGAGATCAATAGGGTAATGCACAGCATACAATAACCAGCAGACACCATTAAACTAGGGCAGCAACACTGGAAAGTTGTAGCAGTTATGAACCATTTAGGTCAAGCGAGGCATCAATCTAACACAAATGGAAGAAAATGCTGCCAGCAGATCTGGATCTAATTAAAAAATAAAACAAAAAAACCAACCCACCTTAAATCTAAGTAAGCCTCCCCCTGCCAAGATGCAGTCACTGAGATTAAAATTATTCCCATGGTGTTCCTATCAGACAAGCCCTACAAAGTAGGTTGAAGCTTCCTGCTATTGTTGAGGTCTGGGAGCAAGCTTACAGTGTGATCCCCAAGGGAGAATGGCTCTGGGCTCCCTTCCGACAGTCCAAGAAGAAACCTCTGATGCTGACGTTCATTTCTCAGGATTACCTTCACTGGAGGAAGGGGAAACCAGAGCTGCTCTCACTTCTGGCACACTGTAACTAGAGATTGGTGGATCTAAAGTTCAGATTGATATTTTGAACGTCTCAAATGGGAGAAAACAGAATTTTGTCTTTTTATGAGCAAGAATTCTTCTTACTGAGCCAGTACTGAAGTCAGAGAGACTGCAGTACTGCCCGGAGTAGCCCTCAGCTCCACTAATGCCACCAGCATTACTGCTGTGCTTTGCAAGAGCGTTCCTGAGAAGGGTGGGGAGACAGCTTCAGAAAATAAACTGTATTTTTGAGGGGAAAAAAAAAGCAAAACAATCTCCAAGCCAACCTTATACCTAAATAATGTAGCACCTGTGTGTGTGTGTGTGTGTGCATGGGCAGACTCCTTAAGGAGCAGATACACGTCTTGTTACTGTAAATGAGCTGTTACCTGGACGCTTCTCCACTTTGGAAAAGCTCCCCTTAACAACCAGAACCAACATGGGGTGGGTGTGGGAACACAATTCTGAGCAACATGTAGAGCAGGTCTGTGGGTAACAGACTACATCAGCACGTATCCATTGCAGTTTAGGATTTGCAACCTTGTTTAAAGGATGCTGCCTGGTTTGCACAGAGGACTAAGAAACTCCCTACAAAAACGTGCACATTTTTGTACCCTAAGGAACGGTGTCCTATTGAGACACAACGGGGAGGTGGGGTTTTTTTTTCCACTATCATACAGCATTTGTCTTACATATCAGCTTAGACTTGCAAAGGAAACGCCGTTTGTTCAGCACCTCATGACTGCTCACAATTGCAGACCTTAGCTGTGATCCAAAACCCCGCGAGGTGAAGATCCTGCTCTGCCTGCAAGGAGCAGCGGGACGTGCGCGCTGACAGCGGTGTGTGACAGCTTCCTGTACTGGGAGAGCCGTTACTCCATGTGCTCACCTGAGCCATTTGTTCAACTTCAGAGGATCTATTTCCAAGATTCACATCTGCTAGATTTGGCTCAAACAAGATGCCGTGCTCAATCTAGGTTACATCTACTGCTGTCGGCTTGCTGAGGGCAAGTAAAATCGAAACATGCCACTAATGCTACAGAATTGAGAGCCTTGCTTCCATAAACCTGCATCCTCTAACAACTGGGAGGCTGGACCTGCACTTCCGGATCTTTCCTTACTGCTGACTGCTCTCTGACCCACCCATTCAATTGGAAATTCTGCGTCTCCCATTGAAGGAAGCCACGCAGTATGGGCTGTTTCTTAACACACAAATTGTATGCAGCCTGGCTCTCCTCCTCCTTGCAGCCCAGCACTTTCTTCCACTCGCTTTGCATAACTGTTCAGGAGATCTTGCCATGAAGATGGAGAAGTTAATTAGCCCATCTAAGGGATTTGCACGAGTACGTGGGAAGCTCGAGGTCTGTGCATCTGTCTGCAAACACAGCGGTCAATTAGCAAGAAGAATGTTTATCAACAAGTGCCGTTCCATTTTCCACAAGCAACTCCTCAGCACAATACTAGCCATGCTCTATGGCAAGGATCAGACGTATTAGTTAAGATGCTGCGGGTTGCTCTGCCCAAGTACCACGCAGCTTGCAGCAAAGTACCGACTCCACTCATCTTCCCATTCAAACCGAAACTGTCCTCTGTCTGATAAATGCATGCAGCAGTGCCACGGAAGGGTAACCGATCCTGCCTGCCATGGCATAATGACGGCTGTGTCAGCATGCCTGTCCATCTCCTGCAGACCTGCCTCTGGCTGCCCATCCTCCTCCCAGCTGTGTGCTGCTGCAAGTGCCAACCCGACAGCCGGTGCTGGGGGTGGAGGGAAGCTCTGCTGCTGCTACTGAAAGAAGGGAGGGGAGCAAACGGAGCAGCTAATTGTATGCATGGCAACTCTCCCTAAAAACACGAAACTGAGTTATCACAGTGTTTCTTATAGGGCTTTATGCATTCAAACTTCTCTAAATGAGGGACTACGCCGTGCATTGCGCATTGCCATAGAGATGATTGTACACCATTACCTAAAATTGAACCGAGTCCGTTCAACCTACCCTGCGCTCCAATTTGTCACAGAAGCTGTTTCCCTGGCCCATTCACATAATGAATGTGGATATGAAGCTAATGCTGAGGAAAATAAGCACCCTCAGGGTTATTTAAGCCTACCCTTCTCTGTCATTCCCCATGTTACTTCTTTGGCAATATCATAGAGAAGTATTTTTTAATATATATACATATTTTAAGTTGAAGGGGGAAACAGGGTAGTGGCACATCAGTAAGAAGGGACGCAAACAATTTGCAGTCACCTTGCTGGATGGAAGATATATTATTGCTATCTATGTCAAAATCTAGCAGGGTCAATGATAAAACTAGTTTTGTTTTCATAGCAGATAGTGAAGGACATACCATACAGGTATATTTTATCTCAAGCTAATGTTTCATTTTTACAGAAAATTTCTCAAATTCTTTCACACATCACATTTAGTGAAGTAGGAAACACACATCATGTTCCACGTATCTCAGAAGCTCAGCACATCCAGGAGCGCTCTGGATGAAGTCCTGTCCTACCAAAACAAAAGGCTCAGCTCGCATTAACACCAATCATGTCAGAACTTAACTCCTAGCAAAGCCCCTTTTAGCTTAAACATCACCATAGGGATGAAGCTCTGTTACTTTCTTGTGCACACTTCCCAAATTCCCTCTAGTTTGGATTTAGCCGTGCACATTCCCGATTTGCAAGCATCCTACATGCATTCCTTCATTTTTACAGGTCCTTGAACATTTATCCTACCTTAGCTATACTACACGTTTCCAACTGCAGTTGGAACTAAAATAAAAATATTGTGAAGCATTTCTCTCTGAAGAGTATCGCATGCTCAAAGCAAAGCAAACCAGCCTTTGTTCAGCACTCCAACAACTGCAGAGGACTTGCTGTTCAGCATACCTGTCCACTGCTGTGCAGCTGGAGTCTGCAGCTGTACCTGACCTGCAAGTGTGCTGGACCTGCACAACTGGGAGAGACTCATCACCACTCAAAGGCAGCAGTGCACACATACTGGATCAAGCCTGTACTTAGCAGATACCAGCAGGATCAACGTGCCTTGAAAAGAAAGGCTTGTAAACTGGGAGGTTAAAAGCAGCATTAGTGAATTAGCGTCCAATTCCCACTGGGAACTAGTGGTAACTTGTGTCCACAATAAATACAAAGGGCCCATGCAATTAGTATGCAAAGACGTGCACGTGCAGAAGGCAGTCTGACAAGAGATTTAGTTTTTAGGGTTTCCACAGAGATTTTATCTATGACCTAATGCTGGATTTTACCTTGAGTATTCTGCATCCTACCTACGTGCACAGAACAAGCCAGCCAGACTGCAGAAGGGGCTTGGCTAAAGATAGCATTTCCCCACTGCCGAGGCTGCGATGCTCCTCCATACAAACTGCAGTGGCTTCTTCACTGAAGGATTGCTAAGTGGTAAGGACAAAACCTGGGACTGCCAGGCTCTAAGCATCACAATTCCTTATGGCTTTACAGCAGAACGTTAAGACAGGATGAAGAATTAGCTGTGTCAAGGAGAGAATTTGCTACTGTCACATTTGTTTAGTTATTTGTAGTTACAAATATGATTTGCTGCTACCAAAAATCAACTAGGCTGTGTTAAAAGTGTAATTTGATGCCTGGCTATAAATCTCTTTAATAAAGGTGTGGCGGAGATGATGTTACCCACATATAAAGATTAATCTCCATTTAAATGTATCTAAATTCAGGAGGCTGAAGGACGCCGGCGCGGAGCGGGGCTTCCCATGGAGCTCCCCTCGCTCTGTGGCTCCCAGTCAGTGCTCATTCTTTCTGCTGCCTGCGTGGTTGTACTTTACAACTTTTACTTATAGTTAGCCACACAGTTCTATTTATTATTCTCACTCTGAACTTTCACGGCATCCCTTTCATCAGCTAAACTCCCCCTTTCGAAACAAACATCTATTTGAACAAAAACAGTCTTTACTAAAAAAAAAAAAAAAAAAGGAGGGGGGGGGGGGGGGAGGGAGAAATCAAAGCATTTTTAGTGAAATGAAGTTTTCTGGACTGAATTACCCAGCCTACACCATAGCATGCTCAGCCACTGGAAATTATTTAGAAACAACCGAGGGATGGGGCCAAAGGCCCGGGGCCTTTATCTGAGCCGGATGATTGATGTGCTGCGGCCCCGCTGCGGGGAACAGCGATGTTATCTGTTGCTAGCAGCAACAGTCAGGGGCGCAGCGTGGGGCCAGCAGCGGCCGCGGAGCTGCGGCAGGCCCGCACACAGGGACAGACAAATGGGCTTTTCAGCCGGACAGGTCTCGTGGGGGGCTGTGACATAAAGGGCCCTTTGGAAAGGCTGGAATTGTCAGCCCTTTGATGGCCGCATGCTGGGCCATTAGCTTCTGTTACTAATTTGCGGTGCATGTGAGAGGGCAGAGCGGAGGAACACCTGCGTGCGGCTCGGCGCTGCGGGCGGAGCGGTGCGGGGATAAAGGCTGCGATAAAGGCTGCGGCGTAACCCGGCCTCCGAGGGGACGCGACAGCGGCCGTTCCTGCTGCCGGCCACAGAAGGGCCGCTCCGATGGAGCACCAAGCTGTCTCGCTCAGACCCGGAGGCGCAAAGAAACCGGGGAAATGCAGAGCTAACAGAGGGCCACACGGAGTGCAGCACATTGGGTTCTGCAGGAGCTTTCTGAGCAGAGGCACTGCGCTGTGGTGGGACACACGGGAGGGGCTGGCAGGAACCGGTGTGACCACCCCTGATGTGTGCTGAGTCTGCCATCCCCGCCTCTCCTCCATCCCTGCGTGCAGAACACAGAAATATGATGAGGGAAAATAACACTGCAGATCACAGAATGGCTGAGGTTGGAAGAGACCTTCCAAGCCTTGTCGTGGGCTGGCTGCCCCCACCAGTTCAGGCTGCCCAGCGCCCATCCACAGCCTCCAGCACCTCCAGGGATGGGGCTGCTCATGGGCAGAAGCAGGAGGCTGCTGGGACCGGTCGGTAACCTCCCAACCCTGACACGTGCACTCCTCACGGTGCTTTGCACGTCCACCAGCCCTCTCACCACGACACCCCGAGGTCTCCCTGCCCTGTGTCGGGATGAGCAGCTCGGCAGGCAGCGTGCCCATACCGCCAGCAAGATGAAGGAGTGCCGGGAGCACAGCGCAGACCTGCTGCCTCCTCGCCCTGCGCTTTGAACACAAAACCGCGCTTCCTTTGTTGGTTAGCATTCAGGATGCTGAAACTATAAGCATTCATGACTGCAACTTTAAAGATTAATGTAAAGGCAACCTGTGTGCAAGCAGCCAGAGGAGGACATGTCGTGAAATAACCTGCAGTTTGTACTCCAGTGACTAATGAGCATGTTAACGTCCAGGATGATTTTCACTGAAAAGCAGTTTTTGCAACCAAATGGCAAACTCTCCTTGAGTAAGGGGATCACTTGCAACTCTCACAGCATCACAAAAACACCACTCCAGTGAAATTAAAGAGGCATCAGAGACCACTGCAACATCCAAACCAAGGGGATTCCAGCTCCAGTGGGGACAAGGAAGGCCCACCGTGGTAGGTACAGAGCCTGAAGGGACACTTTGAACACAACCTCTGCAGCACTGCTCGCCGTCAGTACTTGTGCTGCACTGTGCCAAGCTGCCCGTCAGCCCTGGGACACCAGACCTCCGGTTCTGCCTCTTGCTTCTACAT
Organism: Gallus gallus; assembly: GCF_016699485.2. Classification (NCBI taxonomy): domain Eukaryota; kingdom Metazoa; phylum Chordata; class Aves; order Galliformes; family Phasianidae; genus Gallus; species Gallus gallus. The sequence continues at coordinate 1,800,124 of NC_052546.1, forward strand.
TAGCTGTAAGAGCATGGCTAAGAAAAGCAAGCCTGTGGTCAAGATGGCCTTATGTTCAAAATAAGAGGCTCCACCACTTTTATGGTGGTTCTCTTAGAGCGGTTGCGAACTGAAAAGGTTGAAAGCCACTAAATAGACTCCTTAAGCGAGGAATGAGATAAACCTACAGTTAAAAAGGAGGTTTGGGTGAAAGGGAAGCAGATTCTGACCAAAATGAAACGCGATGTTATTAGAAGCATATCAGTGCAAATCACAAATCAGAGAACACCAACAGTAAGGCTCTGTGAAGCTCTGAATCTGGCTGCTCACAATGCATCTTTAAGTACACGTCCTTCCTACATGTGCTTCCAGCTTGGGAGGAATTGAACGTGTTTAAATATCTCAAAACCTCAACTCATGAGATCTTGATAAAGCCACTGTAAGTTTATTTTCAATGACATGTTTGCCTTAGATTTCACTGCTGCTGATAAGAACTCATTTCTTTTTAAAGCAAATTTTGACAAAATCGATCAACTTGAGAAGGTCTGGTGAGTGAAAAACACCATGCAAAGTAAAGCTGCAGCCATGATCTGATCCCATGCAGCCTGCAAAGCCCCTCTGCCCCATGTGCTGAGATCTCCTACTGCAACTTCCCACTGCTGCCACGGAGATGAAGCCCTGCTGCTCTCCCACACATTGTCCAAGGGCAGGGAGGGAAGGAGCTACCTGAACAGAATGGCACAAGGATGTTTGCCCAAGGCACACACGGACCCAGAGATAAGGTTCTGATCAGATCAGGTGCAAGGTATGAAGCAGACACTACTCTTACTGAGGATCTTTCACACTCCACCCCTCCACTAAAACAAACCAGAAAAAAAAAAAAAAAAACCACAAAAAGACCCCTCGCCCTCAAAAGCTCAAGAAAAAACCCATCCTGTGCCAAACGTGCTGTTCAGGCACGGAACCATTCGCACACCTCATGCCTGAGGTTACGATCCATCCTGCCTGCCCCCTGCAGCCCACAACAAAGAGCTGGCAGGCAGCCCCACAGCTTTGTTTCTGCACATTTCAACACTACTCAGCCCCTTCCTGCAATCATCTTCTCCTCATTTTCCCTGGCTGTCCAGTATAGCAATGAAGAAAATTAATGTGAAACTGCAAACTGCCCTTCTAATTTTTCTTTCTCCTTTGAGAACCTGCCCTTCTCTTTGATCTTCCCAACGAGCCCATCTGATTGCTGATCCAACCACCTGAACAGAACCTTTAAAGCGTTAGTCACCGATGCACAATGTGTCACAGCACTCTGGGCCAATGGATGGGGAACGTGTGGACACTTCAGCTGAAATCATGCCCAAGCCCTCCTTCCCAAACACCAGACTGGACTGAAGTTCATTTGCATGCGCAAACACTGAGACTTCTTTTAACACTACATTGCCCCACACAACTTCCACTGCTGTTCAGAATAGCAGTATTGCTGGAAGCTTTTGAGGAACCCATTTCCTTTCTTTTCACCAGATTTTAGCATTTATTTCTGAAAGGCAGCTACCACATCAATCCTGCCAACCCAACAGCTCAGAGGCCATCATTCAGCTGAGGAAATCAATAGAAGCCCTTTCCAAAATCCCCAGATTTGTGTTCTGCCTTCCTCCACGATACTTTAAAACCCACCCAATCTGCGGATGAAGTGGGGCCCGCCAGGCTCTGCTGCCCAGACTTGTGCCCTGTGTGCCAAGCACAGTGCCGCCAATCAGCAGTGCAGAGTGCTAATTGCCAGCCTGCACCAGCATCCCTCAGATAAAACCATTAACTTCACATCAATTACTGCCCATTATACAAACAAAGTCACTGGGATAAAATTCTGCTGTAGAATCAATTTCTTTTGGTTTTGATAACGAATGCCTTGGCTTTTATTTCCCACATAAATATCTATTCTTTTCATTTATGTATCACGAGCCCATCGTACTGCAGCAATGGGAGAAGCCTGTCCACATCTTGCTTAGTGCCTGCTAGGGGTTTCTACACGGTGCCCCTCATCCAGCAGACGCAGCCCGGCTCTCCAGGCCTTCTGCCCCTCTGATCAAGTCCTCAGCCTCTGCTCCAGAGTCCAACAAAGGAAACAACATGCAGAACTTAAGAAGAAATGCTGACAAAACAGACAGAGAGAAAGTCCACTCCCCTACAGACCTGCTGTAATACCTCCTCATATAGCCCCAGAAAGAGTGTTTGTGGCAACAGTCCCTTTAATTTCCTCCCCTCCCTGCTCTAAATGGGAGCCATAAATAGGATTTATATAATGAAGCTGATTCTGGCATGCCTGAAAAAGTTCTATTTGCTAAGAAAAACACTTGAACAAAGATGCACTGTGAAACATATCATTGTTTGTTTGTTCTGAAATACAAATATGCAAATAAAGACACAATATGTTTTAAAAAATAATAAAGTCTTAAATAGCTGTCCAAAAATAATGCAGCCAAGCTGGAGGAAAAGATGTGAATATAAAAGTTGTAATTATCTAGCAGTAGGATTCATCCAAAGAGATCGGTTGGAAATAAAAACAAAGACAGAAAACAAGGGCCGTGCAAACCACACGAAAGTGCAGCACTGGTTCCAAGGCGGGCAGGTGGCTCCCCTGGCACCTTTGCAGCACACAGCACTCTGACTGGCAGCGCACTCTGAAGCCCTGCTGCGGACTGCTGGCTCACTGCACACCAGGGGTCACGCTCGCTATCCAGAAAAGCAGCTGCCCCTTCCCCCTTTCAGAATCCTGCTCATGGTTAGATTGAGATGCTGCTGCAAATCTCATCGTGCTAGCATGCTTCCTTGCAAATCCAGGCAATGGATAATGCCGCTGCAGGTTGATCTAAGTGAGCTGACACTCCAGTTCAATTCCTCCAGTCAACACTCACCGTTCAGGTGGGCAATACTCCTCTGAGCTGGGGCATGCCGCTGGTGGGAGCGTGTCAAGGCCGGCGCCTTACCTGTGCCACCAGGGCACCTGACACTGGGGCACAGGGGACATGCCATGTGGCACTCACCCCACAGCTTGCCAGTGGTGCACTCTGTTGGTGCTGGAGCCGTGGGCTCCTCGTGCTCCCTAATATCAGCCCTACATCGCTTTGAATTCCAGCTCAGACTGCACACAATCACATCCCCCCCCCACTCTGGGCTGTAGGCTTTCCTGGACTAGGAGACTGTTTTGGATACAGTCAGACCCTGTTGCTTCCAGGTAATGGAAACATGAAAAGCCACTGCTTCGGTCTTATCTAAGACAGAGGGCTGGGAAGAAGAGGGTGAAAGAATATAAAATTAAAAACTGCACATGGCTGCAATTGTCCAGTCCATGGGTAATGTTTTAAGAGCAAAATATTTCCTCCTGGTCCCTTTGGGTGCTCTCCATCCCACATCCTCCAAACAGGCGTGTGATGCCGCAGGGGTGACCCTCCCAAGGCCTGGCATTCGAGGAAGGGCAGCAGTTGAGCCACCTCCTCAGTGTTCTGCACAGCAATTAAAAGGAGCCTCATTTTTATTACGTTGTACTTCAAAGATGTGGTCTTGCCTTGGCTAAGATTTCACAGGAACTCTTGAAAGGGATGTGCTAAAATCATCTCCCGGGAAAAACAGCTCAGCAACAACAAAACCTGCAAAAAACCCTAAACCACCAGAAACCAACCACACACACGCACACACACACACTTCCAGGCATTTAATTACAAAATATATGCGTATGACAGACATCAACAAGCCTACAGGAAGAATTCTGCTTCAGTATTCAATGCAGCTGCAATAAATATTTCAAGGTTTCAAATGGATGCTTTGCAACAGCACAGTTTTCATTTGCACAAGTGCCAGAAGGAAGAATTCAATACAGGCTTAAAGCAAAACCAGAGTATTTTCCTGTAAAACTTTAATTGGGAAACTGACAATATATAATCTGTACATCACTGCCTCCGAGCTGTTGTTAAAAAATTAAAGCTGTATCAAAAGAACTGCTTTGTTAAATTAACACGTTATGCATACCAGACAATCTGCATCAGGAAAGGAAATAGCTTTGAGTCAAAACGCACTGATTGTTATGGTTGTCAGTGAAGGACCGAGCTGCACAGCACACGCAGACAAAAGCATCTCCTACCTCGGATGCAGACACGTCCTCATAAACATGCCCTCTTTATTTCAAACACTGAGCAAAACCGAGTCGAACACTTCCTATCTGTTCATCTCCTTGTGCAGTGGCAATGACTACTGCGCTCCATTTGAACAATGAGGATCTCAGGCGCTGAGGCTCTTGCCCATCCTGCCACCTCTGAAGTACTAATTTAAAACCTTGCTTGCCCAAGGTCTCTCTCTAAATCTTGTCCATTATAATCCTGCTGTTTGCTCAGCAAATATACCTGGAAAATAAGCCAGGTGCCCTAAGTGGTCCTGAGAACATGACAAGTACCCCTGCTCTAACCTTTGCAAGCCCATGGCACCGCCACTATCTCTTTGGCTTCAGGCTCATCAGGCAGGCTGTGCTTTGAAGGGTGACTCATCACTCCGTGCCAAACTCCAGGCAACTGACAGCCTCAGGGAGACTGCGCTGCCTGCAAACATGGAGCACCATCCCTCAGAAAAGACCGGCTCCTCTCGTCTGCTTCAAGTTGTTCACCTCCAATGTGAAGTGCCAAAGTACTTTCTGAAGATGTGGTCGACAGCACTTCCCCAGCACACCTTTACAGCCCTTGCACATGATGGTCTCTGCCGCTCCATCGCACACACCGAGCCTAAGGCACGGCTGTGGTCTGCAGTGGTTAAGACGGGTTAACAGTTTTGAGTCTTTTAAGATAAGAAAAATTTCCCTTGACGTTATAAACTCTTCAGGTGGTTACAGACAACAGTTTCTGCTTTTTTGATGTCTTCTCAGAAAAGAGCTCACCGAATTTTATCAGTCTCTGGGGTGACCATCAGATAACCAAGCTATTCCTGTCTGAACCACTCAATGCATCTCCACCTTCCTGTCACTGGCAATCCACAAGACAAGCCGGGGACTCAAGCTAACCGCACAGCTCGCAGCGTACATGATTAAGTAGGTGGGAACTGATGCCAGCTCAGCTCGAAGTGTCTTTCTCTGCTAACCAGAAGCTCGCCGCAAGCTGCGGAGGGGAATGACCACAGATAACACACTGATATCGAAACCGTTTGGTGAAGCTGCAGCTTCCTGTTCGAGTGCTCTCACAAGCTCTCAGAAGTGAACCTTCAGCGGGAAACTGCCTGCACTTACATAGGCTATGTGGCACGTATTACTGACTCTTGTTTTCAAGGGACCATTTATTACTCTCTCCCGCCCTCTCCCTTGGCTCCCTAGAAATGATCTGAATCAGGGCTCTTAGAGAACAGCAAGTCCTTAGTGGGAGGGAAAGACGCTTAAAACAAATCTGTGACCGCCCTCCACCCATCACAGCTTGATGCCTGCCAGTTACACAGTACTTATTGGCCTCGAGCTTCTTCGCTGTCATACCCTAATCTTCATGCTTCAAGCTCTTTTCCTTTTAAACCAGCCTGCTACTTGGCGTAGATGCTATTAAGCAGCTTTGGAAGAACAGTGTGAACACTGTGGGGAAAATTTGTTTTGCAAACTGGAAGAGAAGGTTTGATTTAACTTTGATCATGAGCCTTATAATCATGCTTGTGCCAACATCTGCTTGTATTTTGCTATGAAAAACGCTTACAGAGAAGAGCCTTGCAAACATGAATGATTTCTGAGAACAAGTTCTGAATCTTTGGCTCGTGGCAATAAGAATAACCCTCTGCATTTAACTTCTCAGCTGCTTGTGCTGCTGCCCAGCCTCTGCGGGTCAGTCCCGGTCAGTCCTCACCTACTGATGGCAGCAGGAAATCTCTCCCACTGACTTAACCTGGTGTTCTTAACCAGGACACAAAAAGAGGGCACGTGGCTTTGGTGACTCACCCGTTCACTTTCGGAGTTTTAACCACTGAAGCTGACAGCACCAGTTCATCAGCCATCATCAAACATGATGCATGCTTTATCTTCCTCAGCGTTACCATTTTCTCCCCTTGGTAATTACTGACTGCTCTCAGTATGATGATGCGTGAACTAAAAGCACATGCTGTGCCACCTGCAGTGCTCTGATTGCTAAACAGGGCCCAAAATCTCAGCTTGAGCAGCCCGTTTCAAGGCTAGCAGGAACTGCCCTGAAGTTAAGTGCCCAGAAAACCTAAGAACCACACCCGACAGCCTCTGAAGCAAACTTACCATAGTAAAGTACCGGTTTAAAACAAAAAGAAAAACTCAGGTTGGCAAACCCTGAACGGCTACACAGTCCTAACGTGCCTCTGGGAGACGGCCAGCACGGCCTTCTGCAGAACACACATGGAGAGTTACTCAGACAGCTCCCCAGGACTGCCCATTGCCCAGCCAGCAGCACTGGGGCACACGGGCTGTGCCAGGCACAGCACCCATACTGGGCACACCGCCTGCAGCTGCACTGCAGGGACCAGCCAGCCTGCGCTCCAGTGCAGCGCGCTGCAGACAGGGCACAGGATACCAACTTCCCACCATTCCGGCTGCAAAACTTGGAATACTCACAAGTAGTGGTATAGGACCGTATCTAGAAAAAAATCTATAAATAAAACCATTAATTCCCTTAAAATCTACATGTGATATTTCTCGAATGTGCAACTTAACATCACTGTAAGGACCATGGCTTCTCTCTAGATTTTTGATTTTATTTTTTTGAGCTATATACTAACACCATAATCAAAAGCAATTTTCAGCTCAAAACTGACCTCGGGGTTACCAGACTCTATGGCAAACTGTTCCTTTCATTGGGAATACACTGTACAGCCAAGATGTTAGCACATACACCCCGGATGGGCCACAGGGCTAATTAAAAAGTATCTTTGGTTCTTGTGTCTGTTCCAAGAACAGTGTAGTAAAGCAAACTTTAAAAAAGCCATGAAACAAAGTGCCACAGAGGCAGACAATTCACACAGAACCAAAGCAGAGCGACAAACAGTTTTACTCGGCCTCAGTGCCTTTGAGTCCCTGACCTGTGATGAGCTGAAAAATGAAAGACCATCTGCAGTCACTGGGAGCTAAGCTGAACATCGGGTATTTTCAGCTGGAAGTTAAACATTTCTCTTATAGCACTAAGCCCATCAACCAACATGTTTTAAAGCAAGATGGACAACGACCAACTTTTGGGTACAGCAACGACTGAACTTTTGAATCACACCACTGCCTCCTTTTTTTTTTAAACGCAAACAAATAGTCTGGTGTTAATCTAGCACCTGGCCTTGCTGGCTGCCAAACAGCACTGAAAGGCCTCCCATCCCTTTGCAACTCATCTCTCACACACAGGTTGCACACTGTGGATTCCTTTACACTGTCTCCCTTGTGCTGCATTCCCTGGCTTTCTTGCCATTGGTCCTTTTGCATCATGTAAGCAGGACTGCTACACTTCCATAGACTTACTTGCCATAAGAAGGAGAAAGGGCACCTGGCCGTTATTTCACTTTCTAAAATGCCACCCAGCAAGTCATGGTGACCGGGGTCAGACCCAAGAAGGAACAGCGATGCTGAAATGCTAAGGAGATAGCAAGTCAAAACTGTGACAGTGCCCAGCAACCCTTCAGTATGTTTGCATCTTAGCAGCCTGCTACACTGCAGCCAGGCTGAAACACCAAGTGAGAAAGAGAAACCTCAACCTGCAGCACACAACAGATTTTCTCCCATTTGCAGTTTTTGCAGCAGAGCCACCACACCTCAGTAAGTTACCAGAGCCTTTCTGTGGTGTGAGATCTCACTTAGGATTGTATCTGTTTTGCTAAATTACAGTTGCATCTATGTTTTCTGTTAAGACAATGAGGATTTGACTCTAGCCCTTGATAGTGAATCACAGTTTAAGAAAGGAGACAGAGATGTGATTCAATTGAGTAAAGGCCACTAACCTACAGGAAACCCTCCGTAACCCAGCGATACGCACGTCGCTTTACCATCAGTCCAAATAACTCACCTTCTGAAGGTCTGTTTATTTCCAAGCAATTCAACACAGGGAAAACCATTTTGGGACATAATAAAAATCAGTTCCAGAGCACAAGGACAAAATGTTACTCTGCAGAACAGTGCAATTAAATATTTTACATTGTACAGTGCAATAAAATGGCAGCGTTCTCTAATGCCAATAGCATCCACAAAGTTAATTCACTCCATCTCTTTTCCTTGTTCTCTCTTGTTCACCTGCTGCTAAGGTCACCAAAACGTGTCATTCGTCTCCTTTCTACAATAGCATTATGAGTTAATGCCACTGTTATTTCCTCTGCTGCTCCCCTTACACGTCGTGGTTTTGGGTGTAGGTTTCAGCAAGGGCATATTGAGATACGAGATAAAACAAGAAAGCGTGAACTCCCCCACCACGTGAATTTCCTCTGAGGAACCTACAGCCACACAGCACAGCAAACCCCAGCAAACACAGCAAACCCTGCAGCCCTCAGCAGTTGGCTCCGTCAGCCCCTTCTCCAGGCACAGCGCCCCAGCACTGCCGATTCCCACTGCATGAGACTAACAGAGAATTAGAAATGAAACCCAAATCCCCGCAGAGGCCCTGCACTTACCCCTGCTCATTGTGCTCACCAGGCGAGCCGCCCTGGCCCCGATCAGTTGTCTGTTTGCATTGTCTTTCTGTTGGTTTTGGTAGACGGAATGGAGAGAAATGGAGAACAAGGCATGGGCTTGCAAGGAAAGGGAGCTAGCAGAAGACATAGTGATGTGAAAACCACTGAGACAGGTGAGCAAATACTCTGCCCTGTTATGCAAGGAAAGCTATAGCATATATATGACAGAACTGCCTCAGGTCAGTCCTAATCAAAAAGGTCCAGAAATAAAGACCAGATACTCTCCAACTCCTTTGCCTTTCCTCTTCAGTAAGATGCAATCCTTTCCGGACTGGTGAATTCAAGATGGATTTAGGACAGCTCTTCATTTCAGTGTGTAAGGCCACTGACAGCAAGGTTATCCTGCCCCAAAAGCTGAGTAGCACAGGGAATTTCAGGGGATGAGTTTGTATAACAGCATCTTTCTGGACAGATTAGAGATCTGATCCCCCCAGCACTCCCAGCCAAGCTGGGGGTGATGGCAGGGAGATTAAAAACACGGGCAAAACTCACACAGAAGTCATCTGCCCCCTCCCTCCAGGGGCTCACAGCACCAGCTGGCTGCAGCCGCCCTGTGCTGGGGCCGCATGGAAAGGAGCAGGCAGCAGCCTGAGCTGCCGCAGGAACAAAGCCGCGCAGGAGCCTCTGGGGCAGCCCAGTGCCACTGGTCCAGGCGGACTGAAACACTGCCAGAAAGGGCCCTTTGTGCTTATTTATGGCCGAGGAGATGAGTGAAAATTTATGGGACTTTTCATCCTAATTAAAAGCAGAAGTCATCTAAGAAGAAACAGATTTTCGAAAAGGGAACTTCTAAAGGAAATGTGTTGTAAGGATGTTCGTGGGCTTCAGTATTTGTAAAGCTGAAGTACGTAGCTGGTTTGTGTTCGTACTTCTGCTTACGCTTTTCACAGGACGTTTCAAAAACCCTCAAGAGCCCGCACAAATCTGGAATAATGTATGCTCTAATTACTCAACAGCACTGAGCTCACGGGTTACAGCCAGGCGCAGGGGCTGGCTGAGCTCAGTGGGCTCACAGCAGCCTGGCCCTGCCTAACGCAGCTCTCAGAGCAAACTATCGTGGGCTGCTCACCCAGGAAACACCGCCTGTCCATGGGAATCCAAACCTGGGGACGGCTCTTGTGAAGTGAGGCTGCTTCGGAACACACACATATACAACAGCAGAAGTTAACTGCTTTGGATTGACACCCACAGTTCTGTTCTTGGTTCTCAAATATTCCAGCTGTCTTACAGAGAGAAGCCCTTTAAAAAGTCTTCACATTTCTATAATGTATTCTCATTTTTCTACCTTTTTTCATTCCCTGCATTGTTATTGCTCATACAAGACCACACACCACTTCATCACGCTCTCTTTTCTTTCCTCTTTCTGAGTATCTGTCTTCTAAGACAGAGCGTTGCTCCACCCGAAGGGAACCTACCTGCCATTCTTCTTCTTGCCCAGAAAATGAAGACAATTACAGTCCCTCTTTTACACTCGGCATCACAGCAAAACAAGACTGATACTTATTTTAGAATGATTGGTCCCTTATTCGTAAATCTTGTCCAGAAAGTCTTGCTCATTTTGCCAATCCACAGGCACACCATTGTAGGAAGCGCAGACTAAATTCACTTTTTTGATCGTTTAACTTTGGCTCCAGCTCAAGGAGTTTTAGATTCATAACAAGAGCCCTGTTTCCAATATTGATTTTTGGCATGGGAAAATGCTAATTTATCAAAGGTCCGAAAGAGCAATGATTCTTCCAGCCCAGCTACAAAATTTTACCTACCTACAAGGGGAGATTTTTCATCAGCGTGACAGATCAGCAAGTGGAGGAAGCCCATTAGTTACAAGGTGAGTTTGGCTCTGGTCACTGAGCACACCTCCACACCCACGAGCTGCAGCCACAAGAGCTCCCAAGCAGGAGCAATATATGCTTCAGTGCAATGATGCTGTTGGTCTTAATGTGGACCAACATCTTTCTCAGGATGCCGGTCACGAAGGTGGCTTTGGACACGAGGATCTCTGTGCTTTTTGCACGGCCTGCATCACCCTGCAGAAAGGCAGCGGGCTGTGGGGCAGCGCTGAGCCGACCCTCCTGGGTTCTTTGTATGGCTCCTCACATCCACGAGCTGCAGGCTGAGCTATGTGAGACACCGGTTTCCGGTGCTCAACAAGGAAGATGTAAAATCAACAGAATGTGATGAGCTGCCAGGGATGTGAGTAGGCTGCAAAGACTTTGATATTTTGCAGAAGTTCAGAATAAAAATCAGCTGCTGCTGTTGCCAAGTGTATGTTCTGGTTTTGTTTAAAAAAAATCTTCCAAGAACAAATACACCAAACAAAGCTGCCTCGTCCTCCTGCACTTCTGCTCTGAGGAGCACAGGTTGGTTCACTGGCTGTCCATCCGCCATATGTTTTCAAGCTCACTCGGCTATTCGCTCCTGCATTTTATTCCTTTCCATTCCAGAAGAGGGACAGCCGCACAGATGCTTTATAAATAAACTACATCATTATTTTGGAAAAGGTTTTTTGTTTATTTTTTTAATCTACTACGAACTCCCACTTCCACCCTTTACTGTACTCTGTTAAAGTTAGTCAAGTTCACCTGCAGCTTGGCTGCGTGTGATGAGCTCAGCTGCAAACAGCGGCGACACTGCAGCCATGAGCAGCAAACTGCATGGGCCGATCTCACGTTCACTGTAGCTACTTTCTAAGCATTTCAGATCCTAAATTGACTTTGGTATCAGGACTAAATTTGATAGATGGTCCAACCTCAGCAATGCCGCCAATCTCTACCCCTACACTTAGTTTCAAACAAATCAGTGCATTTTTGGGTAGACAGGCCTCTCATACTGTTACCAGAATGAAAACCCGTTCTGGCTGCTCAAGAGGACAGACAGACCTCCCTGACTCAAATCACATATCTCATCTGTGTGTGCAGGAAGTGCATGTACATACATGTAACCATCAAGTCATAAAGGGAATAAGATATGAACCTCCATAAACAAATTGGTATTCTATTTCTCAGCACAGCGGAAGCACATATGAAACACATGCTGCTGATGAGATAAGGAGCTTGCAGGAACAGTACAGACATTGACATGTCTTGTGTTATTTACACAGAACTACACATCATTCTAAACTGTATTTTGGGAAATAGCTTTATAAGAAGTTTTGCCTGCGACATCTTCAGACAGATTGAGAAACTATGTGCCACATACTTTTGTGGCTCCAAGTGCAGAAATGAAACCTAGGTGCAGCTGAAGGTAACCGGGGCTTTTGTTGACTGACTTTGGTAAGACCCAAATTTCAGACCTGTGCTAAGCATGCTCTCCTGGGCTGCCCAGAACCCCCCAGCTGGACGGCTGAAACTTCTCATACGAGGTGACTACTGCAGGCTCTAAGTACTCTTTCTGCAAAAGTGTATCTCCTTAACATTTCTACCACTGCTTCTGATAACAAACTGGTCTGCAAGGTTAGGGGAGCAAATGGCAAAGTGAGTGGATTTGAAACAAGTTCATTAAAAAAGGAATGCACACAAAATAGTTTGTGGTGCTCACACAGCTGCTTAGGGAAGCAGTACCAGCACTTCACGGAGTGACAGCGTATCTCCTCATGTCACCAGTGGCGGTCTCCAATGACACCAGCAGTACCAGCAGGCATGTGCTCCCCACTTAGCACCACCAGGAATGTGCTTTCCCCACAGCTGGCAAACAACCTATCTGCTGCCAACAGGGGCAGAGCCAAACCACGGACTCTGAGCTTTGCAGGCAGCTGCTTTCATGAGAATAAGAAAGCTGTTGCCGATACTATGGACAACCCCTGTGTTGGGGTCAGTGTTCAAGTCCCGGTTTGAACACCTCTCTGCCACCTGGGAGGATCCGCTTCCAGAGCGGATTTGGGCCAGCGAGGTCTGGCAGGGCTGGAAGCCATAGGCTCTGCCTTATGCTAAATCAATTTAGAGCAGCACTGGAGTCTTAAGGGAAATGGCCATCCTCAGCAGCTGGTACGTGGTGAGGCAGAAGGCAATTTAATAAGGAAATTGACAACCCATAAGGAAAAGCAACCCCGGCTCACGCAGCTCACAATCTCAAAACACTGCCTTGGCATGCGGAAAGCTCCTGCCTCCCTTAGCAAGTTATGGGTTGGCTAAATAAAAGAAACTTGTCCCCACACATGCACAGAGAAGGAGCTAGACATCTCAACATCATTCATCTGAGAGACAAAAGTAAATTTCTTAACATCCAGCAGTGCTGGAAAACGGTCCTATGATTTACAGGCTTAGAGATTCTAAAAAGAACTCTTTGGGCCTTTTCCATTAAGATTTTGAAACTGGCATTACAGCCAGTGGGAAACTGCTTCATTCCCGAGCCGTACCCTCAGCCTTGCAATCTGTGAAGATGACTCATTATTATGTATGTGGTGCCACAGGCGTGCACGGCATTTTTCAGATAAACAGAAGATGCAGCATCTGCCTTTAGAAGCTTAGGTGAGCCCAGCTGTTCATCTGAGGGGAAGGCAACGCTCAGCCAGTCTGCCAGGATAGATTTCAATCCCTGTCCCAGAGCAAATGTTCCTCATCACCCAGTGAATTCAGCACTGATACTCACCTGGGATGCTGGAAAGCTTTTGATGGAAGGATACTTAGATGTGTGTCATTACTGTCTAAAAATTCACAATACTTTAAGACTTTCCAAGTCATGTTATTTTGTAAAGTATCTGTGATTCAGTTGTGCTTAGCTTTGCATCACGCATTTCTGATAACACATATCATAGCATGCACCAGTGTTACCCTTATCGTAACAGGTATCTACACACCACATGTTTGTTATGAGAGGCATACACAGTGTGATTCCAGGAATTTTCATATTGACATTGCTAAGCCACTCATACCCTCTCCCATTTTCTCATTAATATATACACTAACATCTATGTGCCTGCCTTTTTTGGACAACTGAGCAGCAAAGGTACCCAAATAAACAATGAGCTGTACCACCTCTACACGAGTAAACTGCGATTGCACATAGAAGTAAGGGACATGTGAACAGAAATGGTCAATTCAACATCACTGTTCCACTGCACACACATGACAATACCACCAGCCCTGTACCTGGGACTGTCCTGTGAGAAGACCAGAATACTTCCTCTGAAAACAAGGGATTTTGTTTTTCTGCTATACTCTCTTGTCATTCAGAGCTCGTAAACAAAGAGGGTATTGACTTTTTTTGTCCAGAGTGGTGAAGGACACAATTCTTAAAGCACAATCATTTTCTCTTTGATTCTTGTATTTAATGCAAAAATGACAGCCTACATGAGGGTGAGTGGGAGAGAGGAGGGAAGCATCTCCCACCAACGTTGAAAACTCTCCACACATCTTTCAATTCTCAGGAGCTGACTCTCCAGCTCAAATGAACTATCCAACAACCAAAGAACCCTCTCCAGAGGCATAAAATTAAATTCAAGGATCCCCAGACCCTTCATGCTCTCTCATATGTCAGACTGGTCCCTTGCCAGGTGCATGACAGGCCCGTTCTCTAAGCCTACTTCTTATACTCTGTATTTCTTTCATGGCAGTGGATACGCAATAGGTGGTGTAGACCTCTGCAATCAACATCAACAGAAGTGAAAGAATTAGCTGTAAAATGACTTACGGAGTAGCCTCTTCCTGAAAGCGATTGAGCAGAACTCTGTGGGAGGAAACAATATGCCACAGTAAGTAATGCAAGAGATTCCGTGTAATGTAAGATCAGATCATTTTGTGATTCCCTCCCCCAGCCCAGTGTTACGTAGGGGAAAACTTCACAAGCAGAGTGCGTCAAATTCTCTCCTGACATCTTGTGTGCTGCCACGGGAGAGACAGCAAAAGAGCATTGCCAGGGGAGGGCTCTGGAGCTGTTTCAGACACGGGATTCGTAAGCTATAGTGGTGCTTCAGCAGCACCTTCTAACTGAGGTAAAGGCTCTTGGCGTGGGATACATCTTCATAGAAACAGGAACTCAAGGATGCACTGGAGTATTTGTTTAAGCTGTCCCTCTTTAGGAGGCAACGAGCACTTCCACGCAGCACACGGGCGTACAGATGTCCCCCAGCTCAGGCAGCACATCTTGCCTCACCAGCTCCAGCTCTGCCACGCAACCACACAGCCCACTGCCATTCCCCTCCATGAATTCATGAGCCTGCAGCCTTCATCGCTGCAGTATTACCATATGACAGCTCTATCTGAAACAATAGCACCGAAGCACTAATTTATCATCTTTCAGAGCTTTAATAAGCATTCTGTCCCTTTTGAATAAGTTAAATTATATTGTTTACTTCTGCTTTTCATTCCAGCTCCTCCTGCTCCTTTCTCTACCACATCCTTACCTCTTTCACACACTGCCAAATCACTTGGTGCTTTTCCTTGCTATTATGCCACCTCCAGCCGCTTGGCTCTCCTTCCCCTCACCACAGCCCAAGGCCACCGAGCTGCTGCTTGTAGCTGGCAGTGGCCCCCTTGAAGCAGCTAAATAAATTCCACCTCTATCTGCAGCTGCTGCTCTGTGCCTTCTTTTTGGAAATTAAAACAGAGCCTGGAACAGCGCGGCATGTGACACGGAGGGAGCAGCAGCACATGACCCAGCAAGCACTCTGCAGGCCCATTTCCGAGAGTGATTTATATCACGATGCCTTTGCTACGTGACTTTCTTAAACAAGATTCAGGGAGTCTTAGCAGTCCCGTTTCCAAGACTGATATTGCAGCGGGTACCAAAGCCTGAACAAGAACACTGACGCACTGCACACGGACCTCAAAGATTGCCTCTCTTCCTGCAGCAGCACCACACGTTACCGTGGTACTCAACAACCAAAACAGCACAGCACCCCCAGAAAGACTGATGCAAACTGACCGTGGGCTACTGCAAACACCTGCACCTCCCCAGCTGTACAACAGGACCCTCCGCGCTGCCTTCTCAGAGCCCTGCCTGGCACACAGGTCTCCAGAGATGTCTGCTCTGTGGGAAAAGGGCAGCTTCAAGATGCCAGTAACAGATCCTTTATGGGGGCAAACCTTTGGCCTTTTGTGCATCACATATGGATTTGGCCTCTGCCTTCAAGCCGTAAAAAGCTACAGTGGTATTTATAAAACCTCTTCCATCTAAACTGCCCAGAAACTGCTACACATTGATGAAATGAAGGGAAGCAACACTTTCTTCTTGAGAAGCTAAAAGGATCCGATCACTCCTCCTAAATACATTAAAAAAAAAAAAAACCCAAACGCTCACGGAATTCAGTTTTGCATAGCAAGGAGGTTGATAACAATATCCTGCAGCTCCAGAAGCAGGCAGGGCAGCTGAACACAACCCCATCCTGCCCGGCTCGATGGCTGCTCCACCACCCACCCCGAGCACACAGACGGGAGAGGTGGGAGGCGGAAAGCAGGACGGGCGGCGCTTCCTCCTCTGCCCCTCACTCGGCTCGCTTTTAACAGACCAACAGAGTCTAACAAATTGGAAATAATAATCCAAACCAGAAACAGGAGGTTTCATTCAAAGCTTCTCCCTAGGGAGACAGCCCCTCCGAGCAGCCTCGCTGTAACACGGTTCTTTTCAATCCCAGTGACCTGTGGACTCCCCGCATACTTTCCAGGCATGGAGCAGAGCCCCGGCCGGCAGACCCAGGCAGGCGAACCGCAGGGCCGCCTTGCTGAGATAACAGCCCGGCATCCCAGGCTGCCCGAGAGCCCCAGGAATCTGCAGGCCAATGATTTAAAACCACCCAGCAGAAAAGAATAAACAATTGCTGAATAAAGTGTTACATCAGAAATAATTAGAACAGAATGGCAATTTACGCTGGCATTTCTCACATCTATGGACTGCTTTCTCCCTTGCAAGTTTTAACATTACATTTCCTGGAAATCAGGGGGAAAAAGTTGGGTTTTTTTTTTCTTCCCTCCCTCAGAATTTTTATTATGCATATAAAGTTAGAAGCTGGTGAATACTTTGGATTCAACTTGTAAGATTCTTTCCAGCAATTAGAGCTGTTTGCATGCGTTTTTCTGCACATCTAACAAACCGCTGTTGCTTTCTTGGTTAGCTGGGAACGCTGGGGGCTCTTTTGGAGGATCCATACCAAAGTGCCACATGGAGAAGCTCTGAAGGCCCCAACGAACACCAGCTATGAGTGCCAGAGCAGAACAGTTTGCATGCAACTGTGGCGGATGTTCCTGAAGAGAATATCTTTGGGGGTTGATATAAACACAGTTCAACCCATATGTCTCAATATCCACATCAAATAAGAGGGAAAAAAATGATCAATAGTGGCTGCAAATGTAAGAAATCTTCGTGGAAGTTTCACTTGAACTCTGCCCAAGCTGGGAGAAACCCATGGTGGTGAACGCAGACCTGTCTGGCAGGAGCAGTTGCTGGGCAGCCTGCAGCTGCAGCCTCGTACGGCCGCTGCCATGCCAGCACTGGTGGCCCTCGTGCCTCTCTCTGCACTGCCCGGAATACCTGGGGCTTCCATGGGAGCCTGGTACTAATTAGGGGCAAAATGAGGCCGGCCTGTGCATTTAATGATGTGTAAGTGGAACTACAGTGCCAGGTGGCATTTAAGCATAAAGACAAATGGCTTATAACATTTTGCAGATGATGTGCTCTTTTGCAGTTAAAGATTTTTAGTTCTGTTTAAGCCCAAGGTTAAAAACAAAACCAGACAGCACAGACGAGACATTTCAGTTATGTCACGGAGTGAATTATTTCTACTCTGGGATAGCTCTCCTGTTAATTACATTGGTTGTAAAAAAAAATACACCTTTCTGGCAGCAAAGACAAAATCCTACTGTTGAAAAACTCAACTATTCCCACACCAACATCCTTCAGAGTTGGAGATGTGCTGCACTTTTGTTTTAGAGGTCTCTTCTTCGTTCATTATAAATACCACAATTGCAATCTAGCAGAGAAAATCAAGACAAAACCTCACCAGTAACCTTCAGCAAGTTTTTCCAAGGTAGTCTACTAAATTGATGGGAATTGTTATTTCCCTTGTATGCATGGCCTTCCCCTGCTCTTATGATGCAAAACAAATCAAGACTCACGGTTTGATGGGGAGTCTTAAAGCTATCCTCTTGCTGCCTTTACTTCACTTCACCAAGCTCTTCATCACTTACTCTACTTTTCTAACCAGGGATCAGATTCTAGCATGGTACGTGCAGGGGCAGCCACTGTCCATCATTTCCTAAAGTTTGCAGATGACAGTTCACTAGTGGGGATCTCCAGGCTCCATTCTAAGGCCAGTTCTCCTTAATGTTCTCATAAATGACTTGGATGTAGGACCACAAGGTGTTTTGAGCGAGTTTGCTGACGATACGCAATTGAGAGGAGCTGCTGACTCCACCAAGAGTGGAGAAGCCTTGGGGAGAGATCTGGACAACTAGAGCTGGGCAATCACCAACAGCACAGTTGGTCTTATGAAGAGTGGGGCTGAGGGAACTGGGATTGCTTAGTATGGTAAAGAGGAGGCTCAAAGGAGAGCTTAATTGCGCTCTCCTCCAAAAGGAGGTTGTAGCGAGGTGGGGGTCAGCCACCTTCCCCACATAACAGTGACAGTACAAGAGGTATCAGCCTTAAGTCATGCCAGGGGAAGGTCTCTTTTCTCTTGTGACAGTGATAGGACCTGAGGGAACGGCATACAGCTGTGATAAGAGAGGGTAAGGCTAGATATCTGGAAAAGGTTCTTCACCACAGGGTGGCTGGGCACTGGCACAGGCTCCCCAGAGCAGTGGTGCAGCCCTGAGCTGCCCAAGCTCAAGAAGAGCCTGGAGAACACTCTCAGTACTGTGGTTTGATTCTTGGGTACTTCTGTGCAGAGCCATGAGTTGCATTCAACCCTTACAGATCCCTTCCAACTTGAGATACTCTGCGATTCTACAACATATCACCCTTCCAGGCCTTCCAAAGAGCTCCATCAGGGTACCACCCTCTGCAGCATCCCTGTGCTCAGCTTTCCCTGGTCTGAATCACACCGAGCTCTTCCGTCCCGCCGCACCCTGCCTAGAGCTGAGGCCAGGCATCCCACGCATCTCACCGTTTGTAAAGAGGATAGATGTGGACCTGCGGTGCCACTGTGGTACGGTTCTCACTTGAGCAGATCTTTTGATCATGCTTCTGGCAAGGTACTTCAGCCTTAGGCGCACGTAACGGACCCGCAGCTTTGTGCCCTGCCGCTGCTTTAATCCCATTGCTCCGGGAGGGGAAGCATGGTACAGAAAGTAGGAGGGAAGGGGGAGATAGTGACTGATGGCACACAAAGAAAAGCAGATCACAGCGAACTGTTTGAATTAGAAATCACAGAAATTATTTTGTATTCATCTACCAGAGAGAGGATTTTATATCTAGTCTATACAATATGCTAAGCACTTATCAAAGAACATTCAGAGAGAGGAAAATCTCTCAATTTCCTAAAAGACTGCCGTCTGTTAATACATTTAAAGAAAAACAAACAAACATACAAAGATAGGATGATGGAAAATCTGAACAGATAGCCTGGGGGATGGGAGATGAGAGGAAAAGCTCTGAACAACTTAGTAGCAGGGCTTGCTTTTTTTTTTTTTGTCTCCTTTTTTTGTTCAGCTGAAGTCAATCCCTTGAAAAGGAGAGTTTTGACTCTTAAGTGGCCAGCACCTCTTGCAACATATTTCCTAATCAGCGAGTATTTACGGTCGATATTTTATATTTCCAATTTCCCCCTAAGGGCTCGTGAGAAAGCAGCACACCTGCCAACCTTTTCAGCTGGGCCAATAATTGCCAATTTGCTCTTTGCCTTAGTATATCACTCAATTTAGCCCTGGCTGTGCCCTGCATACATCCTCATTCATCTCTGTGCCCCCATGACAATTAGAGTGTTAGCTTCAGCTAACTAGGGCAACTATTCTACTAGGGTTGGAAGACAATTATTAGTCTATTTTCCCATCTTGTGGCAACAAAATTGAGAATCCATGACAATTATATTCAGCAATTCTGCACTCTGCCGCCTGCTCCCCCCCCTCGCCCCCACCTTCCGAATATTTCAAATTATCACAGCTCTACTACCACATTCAAATTTTCCATGTTCACAGGGAGTGAGGCTTCTATTTAAATGATAATGAGGGACGATCCATTCAATTTAGTGAGGGAGAAAATCCATTAAAAAGCAGGCAGTTCTTAAGCTGATGGGTCAAGAAAAAGATAAAACCCTTTTTTTTTAAAGCCATTATACAAGGCTCTGTGTGGATTTTTGGACTGCTCAGGACATCAGAAAAGACTAGGACAATTATGGAACACGGGGAAAGCCAAAACAAAATGCCCAAGCCTTCCACTTTTACTTGGGTCAACACAACAAAATAGCAGTATGGCTTATCTGGCTCTTAATTCTCCGGTAACTTCCAATTACTGCACTATGAAAGACAGCAGAGGAAAATCCCATTTTGGAAAAGGGCTGTTGACTCTGTGCTGTTGTAGAGGACTCAGAGAACACGTGTAACAGGGATGGCAGCTTAGTAATAGGTTTTAAGGGAATTTTACATCAACACTGGGAACGTAGACAAGTGGCAAATTCCCACCGCCTGTCCCCCCCGCCACTATCTCAGCTGTGCAGACCTGGGTTAAAACTTGTCTGCTATCCTGCTTAGAAGTTTCATCATCCCAGGGACGAGATCAGCCCCAACAAATCACACCTCTGCAGCCAAAGATGACTTCACCAGATGATAATAAGCATTTTTTCCCAGTGACCCATAATAAATGGCACTCGGCGTAATGTCTGGAAAGAAGGGACTGCGGAGCACAATTGCTGTTTTGCTCTGAAGTTGCAGTGCTGTCTCCTCGTGGAAGTTGCATTGTGTCAAAGCAGCAGCAGAGCGCTCTCATTCTGTGGCTGACGGCGCTGTGTGCGTGCCCGTGTGTGCAAGGCACAATCAATCATTGGCTTCGGTTTTCTTTAGAGTGCAATTACTTCAGGACAGACCAGGCCACCTCTTGACTTCACGGTCCATTAGAGACTAATGACATGCATTAATGTAAATAAAGAACAACTTACTGGCATCCCATTGAACAAGTCACCTCAAGAAACAAATCACACGGAGGAGCTGAAGCTGTTCATAACAGCACCTTCCCAATGGAGCCCACAGTGCGGCGCAGGGAAGACTCCCATGCTCTGAAGGTGGCAGTGCTGAGGACACTAACTGGCACTTTCAGACACACATTTCCCACCACACCTGCTGCGTGCTGCCATGCAGCAGCCAAACCCGCTGCCTCCCTCCTCATTTACCACATCGTTTGCCCAAGTTAATGGGGACAGGGATGGGAGGGAAAGGCAGCACGAAAACCAGTCCTCAAAGCCAAATGCACCAAGGAACAGCAGGAGAGCCACTCGGTGAAGAGCAATAAAGAGCCCAGGTGCCTCCTGGCACAGCACATCCATCTGCAAGGAGCGCAGCCACTCCAGTGCAACCGCATCCTAAGAGCTCCATGCGTAACCCCGAACCACAAGGAGTACCGCCCTGCCTTCCCTGCACAGCCCTCCTGCCTGGCAGCCTCCCCATACCCAGTGCCATGCAGAAGGCCTTGCACCACTTCAGCTGCCCAGCACTCACAGAAGCCACGTGCCGGGATACACAGCTTCAGAGCAGCACGAGGACTGGGGTCACAGTACAGATCCTGTGCAAACTGAACCTCTGCAGCGCAGCATCCTCTGCTCGCCCTTCCCTGCCCCCTCGCAACAACAACCTGCAGCTTTGCTCCCTGGCACACACAGGGGGAAAACTGCCCGACTGCGCCCGCGGGACCTTCTGAGACTTTCTGACAGTCGCTAAATAGACTACAGAACATTTACTGGTACGCAAGGAAGCGTTGTACGTAATTAAAGCTAAATTGCACTCGTCGCGTAATGAACAAAGAGCATTCTGTGATTCATGAACCTTACTTTTCAAACTGTTTAATTACTAATTTGAAAAATTCTCATTTGCAATGGGTCGTCGGGTCACGAGAGCGACTCCAGCAAAGCTCAGAAGCGTGCCCGGCCTCCAGGCACTGCCCAGACATCCCCATTGACCGAGAAGAAAAAGAGAGCCTATTTCCCACTGAATTTCACTGGCTGATTAGCTGCCTTTGAAGGTTTGGAGGGAATTAGGCGCTCACGCTCCATTCCTACAGGCACTGCCCGTAACTCTGGGGGCAAAGGGAAAAGAGGAGAAAGAACTGCAAGTGTGTTGGCTTAACAAGGAGAGGCTCCAAGACCGCTTAACACTTTGACCTGCGCTAATGGCGGGGTCTGCCTGCCTTATTCCTCTCCCACGCCCCCATGTCGCTGTGCTGCCAGGCGCTGCGTTCACACACCTGTCAAGAGCGGCCACGGGGAGGGGAAGGAGGGGATCGCATCGACGTAGACGTATGTACACAATGGGGATCGCTGCTGTCTACCAGCCCCGCTGGAGGTGCCCCTCAGGGGGTGACGTGCCCCAGGGCCCCCCGCCCGCCCCCAAGAGAAGGGGTTGGCACTGCTGGGCGCAGCTCCCAGGACGGGGCTACGCCGCTCCTCCTCCCGCTGCGGGGGCTGTTTACAGTCCCCATTCGCACTCCAAACATGTAGAGAGAATTTTCCCCCGTCACATTTCCCTGTCAGAGCTGTCAAGCTGAATCCCGCTTTAATCTGCCAAAAGCACTTTTCTGCTGACATTTTTAATAAATACTTTCAGCTTTTAAACACATTTGTGGGAGCCATTTTCCCCTCTTTTTCTCCCTTCTCCTCCTATAGAATGGGCTCTGAAAGCCTTAATAGCAAATACATTACACTTATCAAAGGCTTCCCCCCCCTTCCTTTTGCATCCTGAAGCGGAGGTAGTGTTTTCAATTTTAAAGCTAAATTAACTGTCCAATTGAATTTAGCTGGTGTGAGCCGTTTTCTGTGACAGGTTTTAGTTATGAAGCATATTTTACATTAATAGAACTCAACATGAAAACCACTCGCTCTGGGATTTCTGTGGCTTGCCATTGAAATGGCAAATTTAATATTTCAGACATGCTCGTGCCAGCGTTTGATTATTGTTCTTCATTTAAATCTCTCCTAACGGGAAAGGTCCTAATTAGTAAAAAATCATGTTTTAATGAAGGCGAAATGCTAATTGCTAACACAAAAAGCCTTCATATAAAATTATCCCAGCACTGCCATTGATTTCTCGGTGACTCAAAAGCCCATTTGTGTGTTTACACACGAAGGCACCGTTTGCTTTTGTTTTATCATAACATTTCACTCAACGTACCATCAAATTTCCTGAGAGAATGACAGCTCTCCCCCCAAACCTCCCATATCTCGGAGGCGGGAGGCGTAAAATCAGACGAACTGACTTCGCACCCAAACTACGCAATTATGCGCAGGAGCTACAACCAAAAATACTGTAAAAAGCTTCTTAACACAACTTCGTGGAGAAAACACTACAAAACATCAAGCCGCTTTTCCCCGAGGAATAACAATTCCATTTTGTTTTCCCATCTCTGATCTTTCGCTTATCATATTATTTGCACCGTGATTATAGTGTTTGCGAGGCAGCTCAACCACTTATGCCATAACACTCAATCATGACATAAAAAAAAAGTTATTACACAGTGACCTCTGGATGCCAACATTTGTTCAGCAAGATTTATGAAAAGCCGTGTCAGCAGCGGGAATTGCTGCAGCCAAGCGGTGCTTTCTCCTGAACGGTACTTACATCACTGAGGCGGTCCCTGGAGCTGCTCCGCTGAGAGCTTGTGGCCTCCCTGATGCTGTCCTCCTCGCTATTTCTGCCACTTCTGCTTGTGGGGACCTTCATCTAGAGGGAGAAGAAGGAGGGGGAAAAAGGAGATTTTCAAGCACTGCCACCTGTTCCCGAGGTCACCGACAGCGCTTCACACCGTGTCACTCCTAAGCCCGTGGCACCGCGGAGGGGACGCCTCCCAGCTCACGGGGGACCTCCAAAGTTGGGCTTCACCATTCGTGCCCGTGGATAACTCCTACCAACAGGGCAGGTCCTCTGACCACCAAACTGTCCCTCCTGAAGTTTGTTTCTGTTTGCACATCACCTGCTAAGTGAGAGGCGGCAGTGTGGGACGTCACCTAACTTCCCACTGCCATCTGCAAAGCGCGCTGCTGGGCAGGAGGATAGGATAGATATGTCATTCACAGCTTCCTTCCTGGGCTCATTTACTAACAAATTATTCTGTTAATTCCCTTGTGAAATATTGGGTGGAAAGAAGTGTTTAATTTGTTAATAGGTTCTATTCATATCAGTTTGGTTCAATTTAAATTACACTATTTAAAATGTCGGCTGTACAAATTGGTACTTCTAATGGCAATAAAATCCCCCTGTTTCTCTCTGTCCTATTTCACTGCAGCCTACAGCCCCCCTAAGTAGAAAGCTTTTGGTGGTGAACCCCACCACACCCCAACCTTTACCAAGAGGGACTGTACATCTGACATAACAAGGAGAGGCAAACCCTGCTGGGATCTCCTAGAAGCTCTCCCACCAGTGGCAACTCTGCATTTGCATCCAGTAATAAGGCAGGGAATCGACCACTTGAAACTCATCACGTTGAACCTGCCCTGTTGTATTTCCTTAATAAATATGGTCAAGCTCTGAAATCTAACCGTATTACATCAATGCTGTGCCTACCATTAATTACAATTTTCTTCCCACATAAAATAAGTACATTTGAAAAGATTTTTTTTTCAAAATACCTAAAATGATTCGCATTCACTTATTTTATTCTCTTTTAGGTCTTCATTAAGCAATTCTGATTTCAGTTATCACATTATCTTGGCTAGGATTCATGCCAAGCCCATCGGGTAAAGGGCAATACCCAATTAATCGCTGCCTTTCAAGCTGCTGGCACTACAGCTCTCCTCAGCCCCTGGTCGTACACTCGCTCAAAGCACAGCTCTCCTGGCTCCCACTCATCCTCCACTTCTTCTGCAGCTCTTGGATTTGAAGACTCTAGCCTTCCAATTTCATCATATCCAGACACAACAAGCACATTTGTTTCTCCTGAAATGGAAACTATTACAGGAAAGAACTACACTCTCCCTAAATGCGGTAGGGAAATACCTGCTGAATTCCCTGGCTTTCCAATCTGTAACCGGACTGCTCTCATCTAACAACACACCAAAGCCTGCGACCATTACTGTGCTTTTGACATAAACAACTGGACAGCTGCAACTTAAAGGAGAAATAAATTACTTCATTCCAAATCCTTTAACCTTCCTAAGCGCCAGCGCTCACTACGGGGTTATTCAAAGGGACTAAGCTGTCAGCTGTTCAAAGTTAGCTCAGACTTGCCCAACCTGTTCCCAGACTTCAGTCCGTCCCTATGCTCCCAACACCACCTGCTTCTTTTCTCCAGATTTCATTAAAGGAGAACTACACCTACACACAAGGTAACAAATTGAGACAATTTGACCCGACAAGGTCTTGCGCAGGCAAGCAAATTAGAAGCATCACTGCTGCCATTAACCTTTCCAAGTAAATATCAATTATTAAACTTGCTGCACTACCTCTGTCCCCAGTTTGCTGCTGTGAAGTAAGAGGGTCATCAGCCTTTTTGACAGATGTTGTTCATTTACACCTGCTGCCTGCCAGCAGGGGAGCCTGCACACCCGCAGCCCCAGCGCTGAGCCAAGCTGCCTTAATTCATCAGTAATTACCCTAATGAGCCACATGCAGGACCCGGCTAGGAGAACAAGTTGTTCTGCTAAGTGGATGCATTGGCTTCATGGGCACTCTCAGCAGCCCGGGGTATCACAGCAAGCCGCTCAGAAGCTTCTTTTCCAACTGCTGGCTGCTCGACTTCCAGTCATTTTCTCTGGCTGCTTTTGTCTGAGCTCCAGAAATTCCTCCTGACTGCACCCCCCGACCGAGCTTTACAATAAAACCTGCTGCTGCTCTGCCTCCAAAAAGGTTTCTCCTTCTCCTTACCCTGCACTGCAGCAAGCTGCCAAGCCTGGGGAGCAGAGGTGAGGAGGTGGCAGCGCAGCCCTGCTGCAGCACCCCATGGGGCGAGGCACAGACCCACGGCACACAGCCCAGCAAGCAGTGCCACAGCTGCACAGGAGAAACATGCTGCACCTTCCTGTGCAACACAGTGCTGGGAATTCACGCAGACATTACAGCAACATCGGTAGCAATCATCACATGTTTGAAGTATAGGAGCCAAATAATCCAGAGGTACACACAAGAAGGAGACAACGCAGTACAGAGAAAAGCTGGAGTGGGCAGTTCCAGCTGTCTGCCATCGCTCGGCTTTGGTTTGCAGCAGAAAGCACTGACCCGTCGCTGGGAACGCGGCAGCGCTGCATGGCAGGCCAGCTTGGCAGGAGCGAGGGGAAGGCCTGGGAGGACCTGCACGGCCACAGCCCATTTGCATGCTGCAGGTGCTCGTGGACAATCCCCAGCCATATTTGGAGCCAAGAATTATGAACCTTGCGCTGTTGGACATCATGTAGCATGATTAAACACCATAACTCATTCCAGTAATAACTCCAGCTCTCATTAAAGTCCAGCTCTGCTTCCTGAACTGCTGCTGCCTTTTCATTCCTGCCATCAAACCTGCGCCCTCCCCAGTTCTCCTTATGGGGAGTGGGCAGGGGGAGATACGAATGGGCAGAACGGGGTCTCAAATTCCTAAAAGGGCTTTTTCGTTATCACCGCGCTGGCTCTCAGCACCAGCTTTTTAACCATAACAGATCAGTCCGTTCTCCATTCACTTACGCTTTGACCATGTCAGAGGAAAGCGCGTTTTTATTTGGCGCACCTACTTTCAAATCAGGAGCCCGCTGCCCCCGCTCGTTATTAATAAACACACTTCGATCCATCACAAGCTCTGCTGGAGTGCTGCGGGGAGCCCGGGGCAAAAGGAGACAAATTCTTTTCTTAAGTTGTTCTGAAAGGTGCTGGGCTCCCCGACCCTCACCCCCATTAACCCAGCACAGCTAGTTCGCTCCTGCTGGGAGCTCCCCGGCCTGCGCGGCGGCGAGCCTGGACTGATCTTGTGCCATCTCAATATATTTGTTCATTATCTTGCGCACACACAGAAGCATTTGGAAATGTACTCGGGGCACAGGCCAAATTGAATCATCTGCCTTCATTTTCCACACGATCTGAAGCTACAGCTGCTACAACAGGCTGTGGGATTTTTATTTTCCTTCCTTAGCGGTTTTTCCTCTCTCTTAAAGTCACAGCGGTCGGATTTGAAACCTCTCCCACTGGTTGGGTGCACACCTGCTTTTTACAAAATGGGTCTCGTGGACACGCACAGCGGGGGGGGGGAAATTCCCAGCAACCCATTTCCGTGCTGTTCTGAAGGCAACCCAGGAGGCAACGCCCCGGAGGAGAGACGTAAGCAAAGCACTGGGCTCAGGAATGCCTGTTCTGGTGGCTCCCCTGGGTCTGTTCGCCCCTCCGCTCTCCTGCCTTGGCCGGGCACCGCCAGCTCTGCGCTGCACTCTGGGAGCGTTCCCATGGGCACAGGTGTGCCATGCAGGTCAGAAGGGGACAAGGAGGTCCACGCAGCTCCGTACCCATTCGTGGCCTTCCAGGAACGCATTAACTACTTGAGAAAAAAGTTTAATTCCTTTAAGAGCTCTGGAAGATCAACTTTTACGTGTACTGAGAGGAAGACCCAACACAACCATCAGATTCAAGATTTCACTGACTTTGAGGCAAATCTATTTTGGCATAAGCTGCCTGGAGATAAGTAGGTACAGCTGAGAGGCATCCAAGTTGCAGAGCTCAGGTCCAAGCCTTCAGATCAGCGGGGATAGGGCTGAATCCACCTTATCGTGCTCATCCATCTCAACTAATGCTGCATCTCATCAGCGCACAGCGGCGTTATCGCCCGCTCTGCCAGAGCGCTCCTTCCTACAGGGTCGGCCGGGGGAAGAAAACTTTCCAGCAGATAGCATCTCAGAATAACAAAGAATATGATTCCCTAAGGCTGCAAGAATCATTATGAGCAACTGTTCCAAAAACTTATCAAAGCTAATTGCAAGGCCTGTTCCCTTCCCAACAAACAAGAAAATGATGCTTAAACCATGTTTCAGGAACACTTTTTTTTTTTGCTAACATATGCTTGGCATTTTATTATCAAATCCCAGATAAGCTTGTGTTTCTATTGGTAGACTATCAGCAGCAGCAGCTTTCTGCAGCGAGAGACAGTAAACTGCCTTAATAAATACAAATGGACAATTTAATTAAGATATATTGGAGACTTGGAAAAAGTACTATTTGTGGACGAAACAGTCTGTTAAGGGATGGCGCTCAAGACCAGCTCAGTGTATTTTAAGCAGGCAGCAATAAGTGGCAGTGAAACATACTGCACAGTGCTGTGCCCCAGTGATTAAAGAGCACATTGAAATTATAAACGTCAGTTTTCCAGAAGGGAAAAAAAAAATAGCCACTGTGTTGCCTCCGGCTCTAACGCCTGAAACAAAACAAACCATTTGGCTTTAAAAATGTACTTCTTTAAACCTGAAAAGACCCATGTATCAAAACAAGGTGGATTCAGCTAAACACATTACTTCTGACTTGTTTCCTTGAAAATCCGGCCTTAATGCATTCTAACAAAATTTATCTATCCCAAGCATACCTCGTAATGAGATCAACTGGGAAAAATATCAGGCTTGTTTGTATATTTTATACTTGCTCTAACTTGGCAGTTTGGAGATTATGTATTCCCCAGGTCCCTCCTTAAATCGTTTCACACGCTGCAATTTGATTTTCTTTGCTTGCCCTTTTCCACAATTTTTTTGATACATTTTATTGAGTTCTGGCTCAGAGGGAAACGTTCCCTTTGAATTAAGGGTGCAATCATTTTTTTCCTCTAAATAAGGACATATGGCGTAGAAAGCAATGTTATGGTCTGAGGATTTTATGATTGAAGTAGGGCTCATTTTAAAAAATGACAGTAACATCAGGTTAGATCAGAGCAGTTTTTCTAATTGGGTGGTGCTGCTGTGGATGCTGTGATCAGCAACCACAGCCATAACTCACCGCCAATACGGCACGGCCATTTTTACTTACTACGATAAAGAGCAAAACAAAGCCATCGTCACGGCACAGAAAGACTTCTCTCCTTCCTTATTTTGATGTAACTTTCTGGATTGATGTAAAAACGTTACACGATTTTTAGAAGCTTAGAGTTTATACATTTGACTGGCAGACGGACAACTGGTTTCTAATGCTGGCTTAGCTATTTTCTCTGGAAAAGTTATTTGCGCTGCTGGTACTGCAGCTCACCAGCCTGTAACCTGCTGGTTAATTTTAGCCTCTCTCTCTGGGATGCAAGGAGGGCAAGTTCCTGTTAGCAAAGGCTTTCTGCCTCCAGGCTGCCAGTCAGCTGCAGCAGCAGGGCGGGCAGGAGGACGCCACAGCAAAACACAGTGCCAGGGAAAAGTCAAAGTACTCCACCAAAGGCAATGTTGGTTTCTCCGCTACTTGAGTAACATGAATTACCCATGAATAACTGCACTGTGCATTGGTCCGGACAGCTGACAGGAGAGACAGCTTCAGTTTTTAAAAACAAGTGAAAACTGATACCGCGTGGTGTGGTCCTGGTCCTTTGGCTTGGCAATTTTTGGAGGAGCTGCTAAACGGTGCTCCTGTTTGCCAGAGCGACATCTGCAACAAGCTCAGCTTTGGCTCTCTGAGAGAAGCACCTCTAGGGCTGCTGCCCAACCTGCATACAGTACAGAGCAGTTCTCAGGTCAGGACGTGAGGGCTGCAGCCCCACACTCCCCACAGTGCCTGGGCAGGCAGCAGGGGACCCCCACTCATTCTGCGTTTCTAAATGCCCAACCCAGGATCAACTGCGGGATTTCACCCTTTTGACTGAGAGCATGCCAGTGCCCCAGGGGGCTGGAGGAGCACTTTCCAGCAGTGTCCCACACCCAGACGCCTCAGGAGCAGCAGGTCCAGCAGTTCTGCACCCAGTTGAGACACTGGGACAGCAGCACACGTTCTCTCCAGCACACAGGCTGTCAGGCAGCCTGGGCCACGGAGCAGAGCCACACCGCTGCCCCACGCTGCCAGGACGGCCAGGTGTGCCACAAAGCAACAGCTCCTGCTTGTTTTGAAAGAGAGCTGGTGCTTCAGCGGGCAAAACTGCTCGATTTTCCAGCTGCCATCAGGCCTGCATAGCAAACTGCACTCTGCGTGCCCCCAGCCGTACTTGGCAGATGGTAGGAGACAGCTGGGAAAATCTGGGTTTGACATACGTCAGTGATAAACTGTGCCGGCACAGACCTGCTGGGGTTACGGTGAGCTGTGTGCGAGGAGCGAGGTGCTGCACCGGGCTCAGCCACAGCCTGCGCTCACCCCAGAGACCCAGGAGCAATGGGGCAGGCTGGCAGGGCAGCACGGCTCTGAGCTGAGCAGGCACAGCACCAGGCAGCCCAGCACAACATGTGCCCACCGCACTGATGCTGCTCCTCCCTGCAGGCCCTCAGTAGAAAGAGCTGAGAAACCACACGTGTGGGCACCTGTGCTGGGTCTATACATAAGGGTAGGCACCCCTAGGCACAAAACAGACAGGTGTTACTTGGTGACTAAAGAACCAGTCCGCATGAGATGGGTGCATAATCACCAGTGACAAGACAACAGCACCTAATAATTAATACGTCAGGTGCAACTCTTACCGAACGCTGGATGCCCTATCTGTCCTTTAATTTAGCCAAAGGTCCAAAGGAATAGCACACAATGAATACTCTTGGGGAGAGATGAAAGCCTCAGAGCAAATTACTAAATAAGATTTGCAGCTTCAAGTTTCACAATGAGGCGATTTGGACTTATGGCTCTCAGTTATAAAGTGCCATCCAACCTGCAAGCAACAAGAAGTTGATTTTGCACTTTTCTGGGGCAATGTGAAAGAAAGGGATACAGTAAGCATCAGCTGAGGGCTCGTGCTGGAGATGCAGCGAGTGCTATTGCTGCCGGGGCAGGAACTGGGTACCATCAGCCAAGCATCACCTGAGCAAGGCCCAAGCTGCGTTCAGCTGGAGCCAACAGACTACATTAGGCTGAGTCTACACAATGCTTTTAAACACCATGTAGGAGGCAATCAGAACTGACAGCTCTAACATTGCTGCCATCTATGCATACAGATACCATCTATTAAAGGCTAATATCAACAGCTGCGATGTTCAAAGCAGAAGTAGATTTAATATACATATTAAATTGTCCAAAGCTGCGGGAGACGTTTCAAAATAAGTTAGGAAATTCAACCAAGAAAAATGTCTCTGTATATCACAGTATTTCTCTGCTAGTAATACTATCCATCAAAAGTAACAAGTCTGAATCAAAGACAAAAGAGGTGATAATCTTCAAAGGTGATTTTAGTGAGAGTAAATCCCCAAGGGGTAAATGTGTCACTAATGATGTCATATGGGCAAAAACATTCAATGCAGTTTGCTTTGCTCTTGAAAAGACAGCAAATGCTGGGGAATGAGTCTGCTAAGAACAAACTCATCTGAAAACAAGGCACAGGCCTGCTGCACAAGCCCTAGAAGAAGGGGAGTCCATGTGCACATGGACGGCACGTGTCAGCAGGTCTGGAACAGCTGCTGGAAGAGGCAAGTGTTGGGGAAAGAGTGAAGAAGGAGTAATTGGGATTGACTGGGAAGCTATGGCCAGCTATGGGCACGTTACCCTGACACCAGGGTTGAACGAGAGAAGACATGCAAATCTTCCTTCAATTGATTGAAGTCGTATTTCAGACAGCAAGGCTTTCTGGAAAATGAATCTATTTGAGTAAGTCTGGTTTCATTTCTTTGGTAAGTCTAGTTGAAAAGGGAACTGGAAAAATATGATATATTTAATCCTTGATGCCCACATACTGGATGATATTCTGATAAAATTAGCATGATATAAATATCAAGAAAGCATATATTAAATGGGGACCATATCGGGTAAGATCTCAGAACACTGTGTCAATAGATAGCTATCAATGTTTATTGCAGAAGATGAAAAGATTAAAACAAAGCTTGCTGCTATTCAATAGTTCCATCAATATTTTTGTGGAAAATATACTATCAAAGCCACTGCTGATAAAATTCAGATGCTAACAATATTTCTTTAAAATTAAATAAGGATGAGGAGGGGAAGGCAATTGTAGGCAGCAGCTTGGACTCCCTGAAAAACCCCTCATGACAAAGAGCACATCCAGAAGCAAAGCAGCACCGTGCTATGAGGAACAGCAGCAGCTGCCAGCAGCTATGAGAGACCTGACACTGCCAAACAGAGCTACTTGGGGAAGAGCTGGGAGCTGAGCTGGGGGAAAGAGGACTGTTTGCCAGTTTGCGATCTGCAAACACCAAACACTGTAGATTCTCTTCTGTAGTTGAAGGCAGGGCAACGAGCATCCCTGTCCCTCTCAGTGATTCACCCAAACGCCTCCAAGTGTCCCATGTGAAGGACCCTCTCTTCAGTACTGTAGGGTTTCACAGTCATTACTGGGACTCCAAGGCACCACAATAGCACAATTAAAGCACCGCCAGATGTGCATCATATAATACATGGTAAAGAAAGAAAAGACATACTGTGTGCAGATAGAAGAACAATTTGCTGTTTGAATTAATTCAGAAATCACTACAATCCCTATAAACCCAATACACAAAGCATATGCTATCGTAGGCATGCATAAGCTGCATGCACGTCTTTCCAGATAAAGCCACAGATGCAACTAATAAGCTAAAGTGAAAAACAAAAACAAAAGCAGAAGAAACAAAGTAAGTAAATAAATGCAAAGGCTGCCCAAGGAGTGCCCTAAGGGCTACCCTCAGGAGCACCCTGAGCTCCTCCATCTGAGCAGGGCACTTTGTGGCTGCAAGGAAGCCAGCTAGAGACCTGCTGGCTGTGGGGCCCAGCCCTGGCAGAGACTAAGCTGCATGACACAGCTGAAATTGCCGTAGGTAGCAGGGAGGTCTTTCACCTATATGGGAACATGCCTCAAACTGTATGCTGTCAGCCATTCCACCAACCAGCCCACAGTCATGCCTCTGCAATGATCTTTATTTCCTCCCTCTGTTATTTCTGGAGCCCCCCCAAAATGTAGGAGCACGGCTCTGGCACAGCAGCAGCTGGTGTAAACACCAGTGTTCAAGGCAGAAGAACCACTTCTTGAGTGCAGATGGTTGGTTGGTACGAGCTGTGGTATAGCTCAGATTTTGCAAAGCAAATTCGGCCCCCAAATATAAGTACATTTTTCCTTTAACTTCATCTACCTTGTTCTAGCCAGACCCATGATTTGCTTTTACTCATCACACCCTCCCAAACCCCTGCTTTCTAGGCTTCTCAGGACATGTCCTTTCCCTGACAGGTCTCCCTCCTGCAGCCGCCCACCCATTGGCACCCCAAGCAATGGAAAGCTTCCCAAAAAACCGCGTCTGCTTCCGCAAATCCCAGCAGCAGCAGGACTGCTCCTGCAGGCTCCCAGCACCGAGGTCAGGATGGCAGGGCCCTGGGGCTCTGCACTGCAGTGGCAATCCATCTGCTTACGGTCACCTGCAGTGATCAGCCAAGATATCGGTGTTGTCAAGGAAACTTTCAGTAAGGCCATCAGATCCCACATCACCACTGCAAGTTTTGTGATTTGAGAAAGCACCGTTATAACTGCCTGAGCAAGCACAGCCGGCTCCACAAAGAAGCTCAGAAGCAATTTCCTCTCAGTGCCCATGGGACATCCTGTTTGCTGTCTGACATCCTGAGAAAAATAAACAAAAACCTCAGAATAATTACAGCCAAAGCAGCTAAGGTGAAGCCCTTTGGAAATGTTCTGCCATGAGTAAATGCAAAGAGGTGGCGATTATTTTAGCTAACAATCACTGAACGTTGAGTCACAGCTGAGGAATGGGAAGCAGCTCTGTAGGGAACTAAGTCCAGAGCCCCATGACATAGAGTCTGAGCACTGCCCAAGGGCTGGGGGCTTCAGAGCACCTCGGATACAGATTTTGGAAATGGCCATGGGTATCTTTTGCAGGCAGCAGTGGAGAACAAAACTGCCATAACCAGCGAGGAATGGAACTGAAAGCTCAATCTGGAGACCAAAAGCCACCAAACAGACTTCTATGACTTCAGTGAACTGCAGCTCTTTGTAAGTGCAAACAGGATGAAGGAACAAAGCCTACAGCTCCACAGTTCACCAAGGCACAAGTATGGCTGGAGCTCAGTCACTGCTTAGCTCTGCAATGTGCCTGTTCTGTTACTGGTGGATGAGCAGCAGTACTCTTATGCACGAGAAGTAGGAAATGGGAATGGAACAGCCTCTGAAATTACAATGCAAAAACTGAACATGTCCACTGGAGATGTAAAACTGGTCTCACATAGAGCTTCTGTGCTAATAGCTGTCTCATTTGATACTCAAATTCCACATAAGAGCACATGTCAAGATACCATTGCACACATACTATAAATACTCTTGCTCAAAACGCTCTACCTAATGCAATTCACAACATATCTGACAGTTTCCTATTACCGCTAAAGGAAACCATTAACAGAGGGCTAAAGGAAACAATCTTATGCACTGAACCAACACCATTGCCTCAGCAAAACAAAGCAATTAACATCTGAGTTCACAGGAAAATACATTAGCACAACAGATGCATGTGCATGTATTTTGGCCCTTTGGTAAAATGCACTGTTTTGGGGCCAGATGTTTCTGCTCATGCCAAAGAAGAATCCAGCTGCATCAAGCTGTGAATATTTCTTCTGATCTGTCAAAAGCTGCTATGAACTAGAAGAGAAAAAAACAGAGCTGCAGTTTGAAATAGAAGTCTGTTTTCCACTGGGGATTTCAGCACCATCTGTATTTTAGAAGCTTTAGTGCAACTTGACAGAGTCTGAAAAAGTTTGCAGCACAATAGGTAAAGCACATCGAAACACCATTCAGATCAGGTATCGGGGAGAGCTGAAGCATATGGTAAAAGACTCATTTTGTACATATTATTTCCCCTACAATCAATTTACACATATTAGTTGAATTTACAACACATTTAAATTGTACAGCCTTTGTTGCTACCACGTTATTATCCAAAGGAAAGTCCTATGGCTGAGATTTTCTGACATGCCCCAGAGGTCTCCTGGCTCCTAAAGGTGCTGAGATTCCCATCTCCCATCCTCTATGTTGGAAAATTCAGCTTAAAAATAAGTAAATAAACAGCAAAATGGAGCTTCTTCAGCAGACAAATACCTCTGGTATAGCTCCAAGACGTGGAACACACCGAACTATCAGCGAACCGAACTCCCTGCCTACAGCCTGCTCTGCACATTTGTATGCTCAGCAGCTGGGCTGCCTTCCAGGTGTGCCTCACAGCTCTTCCACTGACAGGGTTATCTATTTTACAAAGAATTATGCGAGCAGCAGAAACCACAGCAGAATTGTTTTGAAAGAAGCAGGTCTCAGATGGACAATTTAGATTTCACATAGTTGATAGAGGATTTGCAGGTTCAAATTATTAATCAACACCCTGCCAGGCAGGGGCCAATAGCAATCTGCCAGCGCTGAGATTTCCTGGACTCAAACTGTAAAATCTGGATTTTAGATTGACTCGGTGGGGAGAGGGGTTTCTGTGCCTATCGCCCCTTCCTTCTGAAGCATCCAGGGAAAGCAGGCCCTGCGTTACAGGGGCAGATACAAGCGTGAGGATGGCAGGGGAAGTTCCCCCTCCTGGGTACTGGGGATGGGCACCCATGAGCTGGCACTGCAGCCCTCAGGTTTCCACGGTCAGGGCTGCCTGGGGGGCACTGCAGCCAATGCTCAGCACAGTGCTCCGGCTCCATGTGGGCATGGTTGGGCACTGGGCAGCATCCCCCAAGCAGGGGAAGAGGTGTGAGCAGCAGAAGGGGAAGGTGCCAGCCTGTGTGTGAGCAGATGTGTGTGTGCCCACACGCACAAATGAGAAAGGACTGCTCAACTCGAGCCAGACAGCATCCCTTCCAGGTCTTCTCTCTGCTCTCCAGCGTACATCTTTATTACAAAGAAGTGTTGCGAGATGAAATTTGGGAGCTTGGGGCTGAAAGCAAGAGAGAAAGAACAGGATGTGCTCCCACCGACGTTGATTGAAAATGGTGATTTTTTTTATTTATTCTTACTTCTTTTAGGCTAACTGCCTCTCAGAGGAGCTGCCCGCAGAACCACCAGCCTGCTTCTGCTGTTGCGTCACATCACAACACGACTTGTTTTCCTCCTGCCAGCGGCTCATCAAGGAGCACCCCCAGCACAGCCCTCTCATCTCTCAGATCTAGTCAGAAGGCAAATTAGTAGCAGCCTGATGGGGGACTGCTAAATTTTTCATTACAATGTTCCTCCGGAGGTTCGGTGTTTAATAATTTGTACTGTATAAAATTTCACATATGGGAAAACACGGCACCACACAGCCTCTCCAGATGCCTTTTTTTTTCCTTGCTAATCATGTGAGCCCCCCAGCTAAAGCAGTGGATTTAGGGCATAATTAAAGCTTTATACTTTAATAGTAATATGGGTAGAGCCCAATTTTATTTTTGAGAAGAACACGCCACATTTGTAAATTCCCATTTCACTGCAGATCAGTTTTCAAACCGGCTCTAGACCCGGGCTGCTTTGTTCCCAACACACCACAGGAATGCAAAGCACAGAGGCAGGCAGCTGGCGGCACCGGGGCAGACACACATCCCTGCTTCACCGCTGTGGCCCCTAAATGCCCTACGATCCTCCTGGGGGGAGCAGTGGTGGACATCCGTCAGCCCCTTAGCATTATCTGCTCTGAGCAGAACGACCTGGAGCACTCAGGCGTAACCACTGCTGCGTGCAGAGCTTTACACACCAGTTAAGACCACTGAAAACCTTATTTTAAAGCTTGAAGTAGGACTTAAGCAGGCAGCAAATTCTGCAGTAGGAGCTTCACGGCCAGTGACCTGCTGTGCAGCCTGCTTACTACCAAGTGCCACAGCACTCCTCATCCCCGGGCATCTTTCCCTGGGCCTCCTTCAATCCCCTTACCTCCTGAGCAACGTACTGGCATTGCAGTGATGCCACATTACTACAGGGCAGGACAGGGAGGAAGGAGAAGTGAAATGGAGGAAGGTGCTGGCAGCAAAGGCAGGATACAGAGCCCTGGTATGGCACAGACAGGAATAGTATGAACTAGTGTGGTAAAAGTTTACAGTATTCTTTGACAAACTGCATTGTTCAACAGAAGGGAGAGGTTCCAGTTTTGCCATTAAGTGTCTCTGTGCCCTTACCATGTGGGGGAAGCCAGGTTTTACTATGCCAATCACCAGCAACACCAAGCAGAGTAAGGCAAACTGTTTCCATGGATAAGCATCTACTCAGCTCTTATAGCCGGCAATACATTGGCAAACAGATCAAATGACCTAAAATGGAGAAATAATGACCTTGAAAGTGAGAGCTTATTCCTGCTTTTATCCATCTTTAATATCTGAGCTTAAACTAAATCGACCATGCATTTTAAGATCTATACTGTATCCTTTCAAATCTATTTGAGAATGCTGAAGTCTTGAAACGTTATTTGTTGAAGTGCAGAGCTCATTACAGGTCAGAATTCGACTTGCCTTCCAAGTGATGACGCGTGTTACTTAAGTCAGTACGCCCGACACAGGACAGAGCTCCCCGGACACAGGGAGCCTCCTCCCCACCCCACTTATTTCCTTCTGAAATAGAAGCCAGCTATACTTAACGTCATTATGATCAGTTTGTGAGGCTCCGTTTATCTGCAGCTGCCCAAAGCGCAGTAATCTCCAGCATGGGGTATGACTGCCCTGCCATCACGCATCTCTGCCGACAGCGATGCTCACGTTATCCCTTCAATGGGAAGAGGTCAATGCGCCACTGTTAAACCTGGGAGCCCAGGAGCTAAAGGATGAGCTGTGGTATCAGTTTTTTTGCCAGAGGAAACTCATCCATGTTCTGGTTTGGTGGGAAAAGGATCAGTATTAGCTTACACCAGATAAGGAGCACGGGATAAATACCTAAGTCAGAACTTACCAGTGGGTATCATTTCTTAGATAGTAGCAAGTTAATGCCATATAGCTAAGCAACAAAGCCATTCCATCCTTGATAAAGGCATAAACACATTAAACGCATAATCCCTGTGTGACATGGGGTTATTTCCACATTCATAAAACTCCCGCTGCTTCTGCCACCACTGCTGTTTAAAAACCACTGCTCTGTCCCAGCTTGATCCACCCCTGCAGTCCGTGCTCTGCTTCTCCCTCAGCGTACACAAACAGGCAGAAATTCACTCTAAGTCCCCTTTTAAAGGGCAGACAAAAGCCTGCCATATCACGGGCAAAACTGCAGCCTGACCACATTTTGGATAAGACAGCACCTTATCTCTGCCCCCAGTATGTATCACCATTCCACCACTTTGGATGGGGTCTGCAGGTATTTTGATAAATGGATCGATCCATCACTTTCACTTTGCACAAAGACAATTAGGGAACTCTTCACTAATCATCCTGGATTTCCCTGCACTGACAGGACCTGCAACAGAATGCCAGCTAACAGAACCAGCAGCTAACAGAAACCTTTCTTCACCCCTGAAAGACACTGGGAAAACTTGCAGTAAGATTCAAATTGGAGGTGAAAATTCTCATCAGAAAAGAATGTTTAAATTATCCTTTTTTAAACGAGAGTTGAAGTCATAATTGTCTTTTCATTACAGAAATGCACAGAATGGCACAAGCTGACCACCGGGAGAGACAGGATCCTTCCTAAGCATGAGCCTAACAAGACACAGCTCAAAAACTGTTTCCAGGACTTGGCCTCTCTCCAGATGCACTCATCAGTTATTGCAACATCTAGGTTGCTTCACTACTGGCATGCACTTCTGAAAACAAACACTCTCCTCCCTTAGAAGTTCAAGTGGGCCACACTGAGGTAACAAGCCAATATTCACACCCACGGATCCAAGCTGCCAGAGCTCAGAGCTCTGCTTTACGCAGGCTGGTTCCATTATACAGAGGGATAGCAGGAGAGGAGAGGAGAAGCCAAGCCAAGCCAAGCCAAGCAGCCACCCTGAAATACTGAGCATGAAATCACGACACACAAAATTACACTGAAGGACATTATTTTTGAAGCACCTTTTTCTTCTGGGAAGCCAATGCAGAAAAAAACAGATGGCAGTATTTCTACATAACATTTAAGAGAAAAACAGACAGACAGCATTAGTTTCTCTATTAGTAAAATAGAGGTGGGAGAAGGAGGAGTATTTTTGAGGAAACCTGGACTGTTCCCATCTCCACCTGCAATCAATGACATCCCTCAGGCAAAACAGTGAGCTCCTCCATCCTCACTGAGATGTCACAGCAAATGGTTTTGCAGCTCTGTGTTGCTGTATCAGCCATTAGTGCATCACCTCAACTAGAAAATTTGGGGATCTGCAGCCCAGGCACCAGAGATGGAGCCTTTGGGCAAACCCAGAGGCAGTGCACATGGGCTTTTCTCCCTCACCACCACCACAAAAGCTGAAGGAAAGAGCTGATTGGCAGATACCAAATAAAACACTTTGGGGGGGATTAAAAAAAAAAGCCGTGAGAAAGCAATACTATCTCACTTTGTGGGAGATAAGGCAGAGTGCTCTGCACAGCTCCGCGTCCCACAGCCGGCTGTGCGGCCGTCCATTAACACTCAGCGTGTCCCACGGACTGAAAAGAACATTTAATACATCTGTCGGAACACAGACACAGAGTAAATATCCTTATCGTTCCAGTTACTGTAAATAATACTTAAGTGCAAGTCAAATATTAGCCGTATTCAGCACAGCATCATAACAAAACAGGCAGTGCTAGCATTATGGTCCCAAACTGTGTTATTCTTAATTAACATCTGACATATATCTGCTTTTGCAATCACCCATTACTGATTAAATGACAAGGCACAATGTCAGATGTGTAATCTGATTGGTTAGTACTCAGTTACCAAGGTGTTACATATTGAAATTGCCTGTGAATTGATTTCTTTTATTGAATTAATAAGTGTTATCATACTGTACAGAAGGCAAAATTGCTACTGAATGTGAGCGATAACATATAATTACAGAAAATCAAATCCTAATCTGCAGAGCCAAGCCAGGTGTCAACATTTTAATTGTAGTTAGGGAAGTGTGGTGGCACCGGTGAGTGGGGGAAGGGCAGAGCTCACGTGTAGGAAGCAGGGGAAGTAGAGGAAGCAGCTCCAGTTTGGAGTGAGAGCCGCCCTGAGGGACGCCAAGCACTCGGGCATGCAAAAATACTGTCCTTAGTTTTCCATTTCGGATGACCTCACACAACGGGACAAGCGACTGCCATCCAGAGCTGAGCCCCTCTGCATCTTAGATGTGCATCTTTGGGAAAGCCCTTCTGAAAAATTTTAGGATACAGAAGCATAAAATACACAAATTATGCACTTCCCTGATTCTTTCCTTTGAAAAATAAAGATCCCTCTTTTCCCCAGCGCTATCATGTCCCTGCTAGGTGACAGCACAGCCTCCTGCTGCAAATCAAACCTCAGGATTTTATTAATTTCAGTAGCTTTACACACTGCTCCAATGAAAAAACATCATTTCCCGCAGCTCTCCCTGGTGGTTTGCATTCAAGCACTGCACTAACACAACTGCCCGAGCACCTCCACTCGGCGTTCAGTTGGTGCGATCCCTCACACAGACACTCTCACATCCACCAGTTCCAATGGATTTCCTCCCTATCAGCCACTGTTAGACCAATTTGAGCGTTGATGCCAACGGCTCACACCAGTTTAACTATGTGTACTCAGAGAATGACGGAGCTAAACTGGAGCAATGTCTTTGGCTTTAGGAGGCTGGGAGAGCCCCGGCTCATGAGGAGGAGCTCCCCAGCCCCAACGCCTGCCCAGATGTGGATCCCCACACGTGGGCCATACCCAAAGCCCGGATGTGCCACCCCTGTTCAGGCACCGCTGCCTTCCATGTGCCCACCTCCACCTCCTGCCAACAGCTTCCTCCCAGGTTCACCCTCCCTATGCTGCTCCTCTCTCCCTCCTGAGCTGCTCACTGCTGGGCACCATTCCCCAGCTGCTCCTTTCATGATGTTCTCTTGTTCTGGATCCTCTCTTTGGAAAAGGGACGCGCCCCGCACAACACGAGGTCCATGCAGTAGGGAAGCACCAAGGCATGCACATGGAGCTTTCAGAGACCATGCTAATTCCCTACTGCACCACAAGCCAGCTACCAATTTACAGAACATCTGCTCGCATCATCAGCTTTTCCTTTTGTTTAGGGATAAAGAGGATAAAGAGGTTAAGTCATCCTGCTTGTACACAGAGAAGTTAAAAACCACGCTACCACCACGCTGCTGGCAAGATGGCCCAGCAGCAGGATAGCATGTAAGGATTTAACAGGAAGCTCTTAGCAAATTAATTCCTTCTATGACCATGTTTTCAAGGTAATGGTGACACTTGCCTCTTTGAATTGCAAGGCCCTGGGCTTCGCTGTAACATCACCAGGACAGCAAGTGCCTTATGGATGCGGTAACACAGCCAAGGAACACGGCAGCTAACAGCTCGTGACCCCACGACTCATGAGCCAAGTGTGCACTCTGCACACAGTGCACGAGGGTGGTGGGGAGCAAGCTAGGCAGACTGTGCTGCATGCAGAGCTCCGGCTGCATAGAGCAGCCACTGCTGCACAGAGAGCAGGCAGAGCAGCACACCTGCAGGGTGAATGCTGCTGAGCTCTGTGTGCTGCCTCCATTGCTCTCTTCCTGAGACCCGCTGTGCAAAAAGCATGCTGCCGGCACTGATGCCATGGCTCGATGCATTCCTTGCTCCTTTATGTCAAATACTGCTTGAGGGTTTTTTCTTCTTTTTTTTTTTTTTTCTTTTCTTTTCTTTTCTAATTCCCTTCAATTCTACTGTGCAAAACCACAGTTCCAGCCACCCCACACCTTGTTGTTCTGGAGTGGGGGGGAAGACTCCCAGGATGCATTTTCCTTCAGTAATCTCCTGCATATTGCTGCAGCTGACTTGGGCACCTACTTAATCTGTGACCTTAGAGCTCCTGTCAAGCACGCTGTGACCCCCTCTAGACTCATCCTATCCATTACCAAATTTTCATTTTTATTAAGCTCAGCAGAGACTTCTTTCCCTCTCCTCCAGGAAGCATGAATTCTCCGGTGTCATTTATTCCACAAATGATTTATACCAAGAGCCTGTCAACTACAGGAGGCACTTGCTTGTGCTTACTATACCTGCAAGTAGCTCTGTCCTTTCCGGGTCATTACTAATAAAGCACTTATCCCTCATACAAGCACCAGTGCCTCCCTGTGCTCTCGCAGGTATTTATCTGAGCACTTCAGAGCCCTCAGTGGATTTATCCTCGCAGCGCTCTGCTGGGCTGGGCATTGCCATGATTTCTGCTCCACAGATAAAGAGCGAGACTCAGGCTGAGCTCCGTGCTGCCTGCAGGAGGCTCAGCCCCCAGCCCATTATCCTTCCTGCTGCATCCCACAGCTGCTCCCCCAAAACTCCCCACAGCTCGTCCCAAGTTCTCGCTGGTTCCCCCCAACCCCATACGGGCAGCCCCAGCCAGCAGAAGGCTTCAGTCCGTGGCTGTTCCTCATTCATGAAATGCTTAGGGAAGAGCACTGGGAACCCAGAGGCCCCAGTTGTTCCCCCCCAGCCTTGTCCCTGCTCACTGATGACTCCTGGGATGAAGGCTCCTCTGGCTCAGCACTGCTCACTGCAGCCAGCCAGGTTCCATGAACAACGGCAGAACAAACAGATTTGTCTCGCAGCTAGCCAAGACAAGCAAGGAACAAAGCTGGGGGCCAACTGTAACACCACCGACTGGCAGTCAGCCCTCTTTCCAGCTCCTTACAAATATTGGTCCCAGCTTTCTG
The DNA here is from genome assembly GCF_016699485.2 of Gallus gallus. Lineage (NCBI taxonomy): Eukaryota > Metazoa > Chordata > Aves > Galliformes > Phasianidae > Gallus > Gallus gallus. The sequence continues at coordinate 1,842,627 of NC_052546.1, forward strand.
CCCTCTTTGCAGTATTTCTGGGCAGATCACAACATCCCCAAAGCATCGATGTGTGGCTGCACGGCCCAGTGCGTGCATGGCTCAGCTGGGGACCTCTGCGCTGCTCCTCTTCCTCTTCATCACAGGCAGGGCTGAGAAACCTGTTGCTGCTGCTTCTCTTGCAAGCCCTGAAGCCAACTGGCAAGCCAGAGTTTAACCTCACAGCTGCTGAATATGGTTGGATTAAAACACACTGGCCAAGCAAAATATTGTTTTTAAAATGTAATTTATGTTTGGCACTGAACGCATAGAGAGAATTCAGAGCAATTTGCACTACAGACCAGCCAGTAACCCCATGCAAAAAGCACTTTGATGCCCCTGATTTACATCTGAGAGCCTTAATGCATTTTGGAAACAGGCAGAGTAAGAAGCCCCTGTGCTAAGCCTAACTGATGTAAGGACGCTGAAAACACTTAATGGCTTCTAATTCATGGTAAAATTCTGCTTGTGCGCAGACTCTCCTCAAAATCCAAGAAGTTACAATGAGATGATGGAAAAAATGAGGACACAGCCTGAAAGGGTCATCATAACTTGCCAGAATTGATCTGAAAACCCTCCTTATTGGTCCCACTACATGCCCAGAGGCTTACTTTCGGCAGGGTGGGGGGAAAACAAAGGCATGATGTAGGACAGGCCTCTGCTTTCACCTCTGACGGTCTTGCCTGAACCTCGCGCAGCTTCACGCTTCTCTACCAGGCTGCACGTGCATTCGTTCACACATACATCCATGCTCAATCTCTTGCAACCAAAACACTGTTTCCGCACCACAATGAAGTTACTTCAAAGCAGTCTGCTCCTAGTGAAGCCACTGGGAGATTCTCCTCCTGCATCGGCTTTACCAGGAGCTGGTCTGCTTCAGGACGAGGCTCACTTGTTGATCAGGGCTCAGCAGGAAGAAGCAGAACAGCTCACTTCCACTGATTACGCCCATTCCCCAAATAATTTGAAATTAATCCTGCAATTTAATTCCAACCTGCCTCACTGCAGAAGGAGGAGAGGTTCTTGTGGAAGCGACACAGGTGAATTACATTTACTCAACAGTTTCAGCATTAAATAATCCGCACATAACTCAGCTCACTCGAAGGTACGCCGCGGCGATCCGACATAAAATACGGCTCTGCTAAGCCAAAAAAGATAAAACAGGGATTCCTTCATACTTAAAGGAGAAACAGTGAAGGATTTCATATTTTAATGAGATACAGATGCCGACCACTGAATAAATCACTCTGCCTATAATTAAGGAGTCCTCTGATGTCTGAAGACTCTTCCTGTCATGAAAACTCCTGGACGCTATTTCATCTCCTTCCTAAGCCTGATTTCAGACTGGAAGAGGGGGGATCCAAACGTTGATGTCACCCCAGACACCACTTACAGTCTCCATTTCCCTTCTGAAGAACTTGGTATTCATTTGTCTTTTTTCTTTTTTTTCTTTTTAATAAGTCTTCAAGCACCCGGACTGGAAGGCAGGTATGAAAAGTCACCAAGGGACCGTGGTCCTTCCCAGCCCCGTACATCAGCACTTCACACAGAACAGCAATAATTCAATTAGAGATGCTTGCAATGTTAGTGAGATGCAAAGGATGAAAACAGAAAACTTAACTTTCAAGTAAAGAAAGAAAACAAGAATATTTTACAGGGGGGGTCCCTGGGCAGAGGGGTGCAAGGAAAGCTCTCAGGGGCAGCGAGGCTTCATGAGATGCCCAAAGGCTCCTGCTCACCTGCCTGCCAGCATGGCCAAAACAACTCTGTTTGCCATTTAAGCCACTTGTTGGGAATACGTCAACCTATTCTCCAGTTCCTTTATGCTGTTTTTGAATTTCAGGTCATTAAGGAGCCCATGATTTAGCTAAAGTAGTCTCTTCCTGCATTTCCCATCTGTACTCTCCATTAAGAGCTCATACGTGCGCTATTACGTTTATTCTCTAACTTCCAACTCTTCCCCTCTTCCTTTTCACCACAACTCCCAGGCAAGGGCAGAATTCCAGTTACAGGCGGGCGTGTGTTTGTTTTGGGAGCTTTGGGTTCTGGAGATGAACGTGGAGACTTTGAGCATTTGGAAGAAATTTCCCTGACCAAGCACCTCGGCCAAACCTGCCCTGCCACTAAACATCACCACAAAATAGAGGAATAAGCAAAGAATTACACTGGGGGAAAAAAAAAAAAAAAAAAAGAAGAATCTTTCAGACTCTTCTGGAAGGACACGCATGCTCCAGAGCTTCCAAGCTTCTGGTTTAGTGCCCTTTGGAAAGGCTGCAGAGTTCTCCCCACTGCGGGCACAAGACACAGTGAAGGATCCCACTGCAGGCTGTAAAATTCTGCATGCTGTCCCAAACAATTCACACCTTTCCAAATGATGCTTCTCCACTCCTTGAATACAGGAAATCCAGCCTGAAGAGGCAGCCCTGCCCCCAGTGCTCCACCAAACACCTTCGGCTGGCTGTACTGACCCCCATTTCAGTTCCTGGTTTATTTTTGCTTTCTAGTTTCTTTCCATTCGTGCCATGCTTCTCCATGTAGTATTAAATCAACAGTGACAGACTGTCACCCTTTCTCCAAATTCACTAAACTGTTTAATAATATAATTTTTAGAAGCAGATCTGTGACTCACACACAGGCACACACACACCAAGGCAAAATAAAGATGACAGCACATTTGAACAAGGCAGCAATAAAACACTGAGAGTAATAAAGAATAAAAATGCTATATCAGGTTGTCATGGGAACCAGCATCCAAGGACTCCAGGTAACATTGTAAAACATGCCACTGAGCATAAAGCAGCTAAGCAGGTTAAGGGGTTATTTATTAGGCTGCAACACGCTGCGCAGTGCCCTCTGGTGAGAGCGCAGCAGTCAGAAGGGTCCAAGCCCCAGGCAGGGGACACGAGTTGCACTGCCACCAAGGGCACCACGGGCAGGGCTGCACGTGGGCTGACACCGGGACACGTGCATGTGCCAGCTGCCAGCTCTGTGCTGTGTGAGTCAGGAGCATGCAAACCGGCCTGCGTGGGGCTGCAGGGCATGCCTGAACGGCTGGGCCCCACTGGTGTGCGCCACGTGCTGCTTTTCCTGCTGAGGAAAATGGGACTCCCTGGATGAAAGATAGAGCAGGGATAGGTAAAGCTAGTAAGCCCCTTCCTTGTCTGGGGTACGTTTTCTTAACAACTGAAAGCGTGACTGTTCCATAACTAGAAATTCCACCAGAATTAGGAGCAGCTCTCCACACGGAGCAGCTGCAAAACCAGGCTCATGTTCAGCATGCCCACAAGGAACACTGAGAAGGAACTCAATGAGGGGAGCAGCCCATGAGCAAAGCAAGCAGCTGGTAAGGCCATCCCAAGCATCCCTTCCTACCAGAGGCAAAATCACAGACACCAGCCATGGGATGTTCACCCTGACAGAGCAGAGCTCCTGCCCGAAGCTGCACAGCTACATGTGCAATGTGAGGGTGCTGTGAGGTGTCTGGAGTGCCTTGCAGTGAGGCTTTGCCTTACCTGGCGATCGACGGCTGATGGCCGCTTTGTCATCCCAGCCCCAGCTGCCTCTCTCTAATGCATACATCCCATGTTGTTATAACAAAGCATGATGCTCAACTATCAATCCCTGCCAAGCGAACACCACACTGCTGGGACGGCCAGCGCCTTCTGCCAGTTGCATTCAGCAAGCAGCAGACACCCGTGTCTCTTCCCAGGTGCCATTACCTAACCATTAGCATTTATTTTGGGCAGATGGGTTGCGTTCCAATACCACAGCTCAGGACTTTTTTTCTTTCTTCCCCAAAATGCTGCTAATATTCCATATAGATTAGCTGGGATCAGAGCTGACACCATCTCACTCTACGATCCTTCCCACTACATCTACAACAGCAGAATTCATAACACAGAGATCAAACAGTTTTTAAGGCCCCCAAAGCCTTGCCCAGCACAAGGCATGGTTGGATTAATGTTTTCTATCAAGAAAGCCAGCCAATTTGGCCCCATACTCAGCAGTGCTCGCAGCACAGCTCGGTGCCGCCAGGGCCGTGGTCCCCGCGGAGCTCTGCTGACAGCCATGTCCCATCCCTGTGGCTGCTGTGTGCCTGGCACAGGGTGGTCTGGCAGCCAGACTGCAGAACTACTGGCAGGAGTGGGGGGCTGGAAGCCACAGTCCGCCTCTCCTCATTTTCCCCTGCACTGTTCAAGCTGTCAATTCAATTCTCCCCCCACTAAGTGGCACCAATGCACCGCAAACCACAACGAAAACATCTGTACAGACGGCTTACAAATAAATGCTCCCCATCTCCTGAGCCCAGCCCTCAGAGCGGGTATCACATGCATGGGGACCGCAGTGCTGCAGCCAGAGCCCTGTGCCAGCCCCAGCCCCAGTTCCAACCCAGCCCTGGGCACTGGCCCTGCCCCGCACACACCCAGCAACTGTGATAACAGGAGGGCAGCACAGCTTGCAAGAGAAGGGGGGGGGGGAAAGGCAAACAGGCATTCACTGCACCCAACGCCTGCTCTTGATGACACAGGGACAGCAGCAGGGACACGGGGCAGGGCCAGTTGCTGTACACTCAGTCCTCTGTACATCTCCGAGAGCTCCAGTCTACTCCAGCCGGGAAATGGCCATGCCAATGACAACACCCACTTATGTTTTATCACTAGCTTCTGCTCTTGCATAACAGCGAGAAAAGACTAGGTAATATCTTCCTCACCAGTGCTCACTGTGAGTAGTGACAACCAAAACCATTACAGAACACATACATCACTACGGAAAAAGTACTTTACTCATACCAATACAACTGGGAATCCTCAGCACCCTGAACACAAACCAGGGAATAAAACAACCCCATTGGTCTCAAAACATCACGCTGGACGCCCGGCCATCACATCACTATGGATGCTGGCTTGCTCCTCCATGCTCCCTCCCCCTTCCCCCATGCAGTCCCAGCAGCTGATCGCACTGCTGCTTGTAGCAGGCTGAAGTAATTAAGCTTAACCCAAGTCTGGTGGGAGTCCCAGGGAAAGCCAGTGATCCACAGGCACGACACGCTGTTATTTATAGCTGATTAAGTTCTATTTATCTACATTTAAACAGTGCAGGAGATGGGAGAGATCCCAATACACATCTGTGTCTTATTAGAAACACCAGCTGTGTGTGGTAGCTTCAAGTTTGCCTGTTCTTTTTTTTTTTTTTTTTTGCAGGGGTTTACCTCCTCATCAGTAAGGCAGAATGTCATGAAGGAAATACTAAGCTGATGTCCCCTTCTCACAGTTCTGAGTCAAAACATCCAGACAGCAGCAGTGGGACATCCAAGCCACGTTGCTGGAGCACCACTACTCAGATGATTCTCAAAACCCAGGAGAACAATCTATCATCTACCTTCTTTACCCCACTGCTTTGCATGTGAGGTATTCAAGACCTGAGATATGTTCTTTTGGCAACTGTTCCAGCCCAGACGAGTAAGCTGAGTTTCACTTTCAGCACCATCTGAAATGGAGCTCAGATTCAAAATGAAACTTGAGGGTAAAAAGCAAAACCTCTGAGTTCTGCACATCCTCCTGCGGATGCCCTACAGGAGCCTTGATCATCTTACCCAGCAACCAGCCAGCCTGCAGCCCCAGGCGCTCTGCAAAGCCACGCAGTGGGGGGAGGACCGGCACGGACAGCTCTCAGCCCCCCAGCAGTGTGCTCCCACGGGGCACTGAGCCGACTGCTGCCCCCAATGGCTCCTGCACTGCAGCACCTCTGGCTCCTCGCCAGCCCCAGCCCGTGCTGCTAAGAGATACTGGTGTGGTGACACTAACAGAGCATTAAACTTCCGGATGGAGTGTGGCTGGAAGGAACCTGGGATATTTCCACATTCTTCCCGAGAAAGGCAATGCAGGCACCTCTTTGTTTTGCTGTGAGGCACGTGGTAATTTGGCATCACCCTCTGAGCTCTGAAATTGGCTGGAACAAAACAAATGTTGAGCTTTCACTAAGAAGGAAAAAACAAAGAGTATTGTCTCAGATGTGAAAATACAGCCCACGAGCGCCTGAACACAATTAAGAAGAATCTAATCCAGTGCTCATTAAGTATCTCGGTTGCCGGGTAGCTTATTTGTTCATTCGATTATATTTGATAACTGGAATAGTTTAGAGCTGTGTTTCTGCAGTGGTTGATCTTTCACTTACCAGCTCTGTAGTAGGGTTCCTGCATGACCCCATGGAAATCACACAGCCACCCCATGCCTCACTCCAGTATTCCCAAAAACAGCCTGATCCTTTTTAACTCTGCCCTATTTAATTACCGTGCCATCTCACCGAGGAGCAGCCATGGTTTACATCATGACTCTGAGTACCTCTCCACTGGAGCACCTAAGTAACACACAAACCCAACAAGCTGTCATCACATCAGAAAGCTAATCTTCACTATCTCAGACTTAATCTGTGCCTGGACAGGAACCAGAGCCCCAGCACAGATGCTGCCCCAGTAAAACCTTGCCACGGATAGGCTATCATCTACATTTAAACAACACCGTTTTAGCTCACAGTGATCTCATAAAACCCACATTTTGGGATATGACCAACGCACAGAACTATCAGCCCTTAACTGCTCGTTTCTCTTACTGATACTTTTAGATGCCGCCTTTCGTCAGCTGCAAGCATACACTAACATGCACAGAGTGAGACAACTCACAAAAACATCGCCTCCCATATTACAGGAAAAACAGAGCATTTCAGGTTAAAAACGGGGGAAAAAGAACCAAAACAACTGCCAACAAAGCAAAGTCTGGTTATTCCAGAGTACAGCCTCACCGGTACTTTATGTTGCAATTATTTACATATCCCAGATAGGCAAACTGACGTGGTCCAAAGTTTTGTTATGGGCTCTGCAGAACACACAGGCACTTGTGCCAACTGGAGCGCACAACCACTCCGACATCCTGAGTCTCTGCAAATATCTGATATTACATCAGATACTGCATTCTGTAAATATAATTAGTACACAAGACATGTAATTATGGCAACAGGCACTTCTTCCCCATGCTTATTTCCTATCACTTGAAGCCCGCCCTTCTGGACAGCGTAAAGGCACCTGTAGACAGGGGATGCTGAGACGTGCTGCTCCGCTATTGAGCCTACTGAGTATGACCAGAAATCCAAATGCAAGGAGCACGACAGAAGGTTCTCACAATGGAAATGTATTTTTTCAGCCCCCCGCATTCCCACTTTCTAACCAGAGCTCTACAATTTCAATGTTGCTCATTTGGGTTATCTAAGTTTCTCTGCTTCCTCTTAAAAACAATCCATGTATTTTAGAAATCCTCCAGGGCACAGCCTTTCGGATGTGAGAAAGCTGCTGAGTGCCTCATTTTACAGGAGAAAGGTAGAACCAACCCACAGCCATGCTGCTCTGCTGCCGGCTACTTTCCATCTGATCCTTATGAGGACACCCCGCCAGTGTCCATAGCCCCACTCGTGTCCCAGCCACTGCACTGCAGCGGGAGGTGCTCCCCAGGCACCTGCTCTGTCTGCAGAAAACACATGCAGCAACACAAGTCCAATATCAGAATGAATATAAGCGACACAAAACCCCACCAACAAACAGTCAGAAGATATTTAAGTGCTGATATCATCCATCTCCATGAAGCAGGCCGGCATAAGCCAGCACTCCTACAGGCGCCCTGTGCCAGGAAGCACCATGGCACTGCGCCCTGTGTGCCCAGCTCCGCACTGCCACTGCAGGGAGGGGGGTATGGGTACCTCACTGCTGCTCTTCTTCCTCTGGGCAGCACAGTCTGAGTCCCAACATCACTCCCAGAGGCACGAGAGGAAGCAAAAGAAGCGAAGGAACAATCGCAGTGGCCTAAGTTCAGCCACAGCTCCTCAGCAGCTCACTGAGCCCCAGCAAGTGCCAGCAGTTTCAAAAGAGCTCTAATCTCTCAACTGTTATCGAGGTTTTATCACACTCCAGTTCTTATCTAAACCAAACAATCACTAGAACAGCAGCTGATAAGGCATCCCGACAAGGTAATTTCAGCAATTAAAATCCCCAGCTACAGCCATCCCCACGGAGAACATTACAGCACTCTCTGCAGTGTAAGCTCCCATCTTGCCCGGCTCTTCCAGCCCTGGCCCTGCAGTGCCAGAGCAGTACTGTGCAGAGCAGCACTGCCAGGACAGCCCTGGAGTTCTCACCCACGTGTCCCAAGGTGGGATGGGCTCAGGAGCTTTGTAGCCTCATATCTCCTTCTCCAGAAACAAAGCCCCAAAGCCATCTCAGCTGGATGGAAGCAATGACCCAATGCAATTCCTTCCTGCTACTGGCCACTGCCTCAACCCAATTCCACATCCTTCCACTCCTTATTCTGAGGCAGAGAAGCGGTGCTCGCACCCAATGCACCCAATGCCTCCAAAGCTCCCAGCAACGCAGCTGCACCGCACTGCACCTCCACTCAGCTCCCCCCCCTGAACTTTCAAGACCAGGAAAGGGAATTGAAGATTTCCTGCAATACGCATGCAAGAGAAAAAAAAAAAAGTGAACCAGACTCTGCGGAAAGCAAGCAAGAAATGCCTTCACTCAGGATAGGAAAAGCTTTCACACCCCATTTCAAAAACTTTCTTCAATCAAAATTTAATGAATCAAGAGACAAAACAGATGCAAAAGCCCATTTTGCTCAATAAATCACCGTGTCTGGCATGCAAAATGAAAGCTAATTTGTTCAAATTGTAAGACTTAAACGTGGTTATAGAAATAATAGAGCGTCTTCCGATTTTAATCAGAAGGAATGTATCTCAAGTTTCAGAACAAACTGCTCCACTCAAGCAGGAACAGAACATCTATAAATACACCACCACTCTCTTGGTTAGTCCAAAGAGTAAATGAGTTATTTCCTTTCTGCCACAGTGTGAAGACAGAGGGGTTTCTCTTCTACAGACTTCAGGCTGGGGAGTGCTGTGTTTCCAGCACAGGGCACACCATACAGCCAGCATTACCTGCCCACAGGGCCAGAGCCCCAGGGGGTGAGCACTGCTCAGGAGGCACAGTGCAGCTACAGGCAGCACAGAAAGGAAGAAAGCCATCACCTCACCTGAAAGAGATGCGCAGCTTAAACGCAAGTGCTCTGGGTAACTGGGGCTGGCCATCGTGTTCAGATGGATCTCAGTGTCTGACCTTTGGCAGGGACGCTGCACTTACCTGGCTCCTGCAGGACAGACGGACGCTGCAGCCCCGCAGCAGCCGGGAGCGCACAGCCGCACCCACCCCAACGGTCACAGCAGGCCTTTATGGCAGATGCTAAGCACACTTATCACAGAGCAACTGTGCCCTGGAAGCTCAATCAATGGAGCAGCACTGCTTATCAAAGCGACGGCTTATCAGGGAATCTAACAAAAATAAAGGTTACACCATACCGTCTCCTCCTTTTTACCTCTGCTCCATCAAGGTGTGTGACTCCAGTTAAAGCTGCATTGCTCACACTTTCTGACTTGCTTTCTCCTTGCCTGCCCTTGGAAGCAAAGCCCCAGCTCTCAAACTGTCCCCTGCAGAACGCTGCTGGCCATGACACACGTGCCCACAACCCAGAGCTTGTCACCCAACCTAGGAACGAGGATGTGCAGCTCTATCATCTGTTGTTGACAACGCTTCATTTTGAGCTGGATAATCTCAAAGAAGCAGCATCCACTTGTCTTCAGAGACGGGGACTGATTTTAATCAGCATTACCCTAATCACTGCAGTGGCATTTGTGAGGCTTTCAGAGCTCACTTCTGTGCCATCACCAAACGTAGTCAGCATTTTTCTTAGTAGCTGAAAACATGCCTTCCTTCCCTGCCATGCCGCTGCACGCAGCCGAGCACCCATTCCTCAGGGCAAAGGAGAAATGCAGCTTGGCCACTCCTTGTCACAATTTTTACAGCAGGACCACATGCAGAAATTACTCCAAATTGAGGCAGGATGTGAATTTAAAAAGAGCAATATTATTCCTTTCCGACAAGAAGATCTCTCCAGCTCAGCTCAACACGTGCCGGGGCTCCCCAGGCCATTCCTCCTCATAACCCCTGCTCTGCAGCCTGCCCCCTCGGCTGCGCTCCCAGCCCTGCTCTGGCATCTGCAAGAACTCCTCTATTGATTAGCTGCCTTTTTTTCTTTTATATATCAGTATTAAAATCTTTTTTTTTTTTTTTAAGGCCACTCATCTGCTCTTTCAATACTATTGACAGCTTCTCTGCTGAGAAGAATTACGAAGCACTTCTTTATTTTTTTCTTTAACTCGCTGCCATACAGGTGTGCACTGTTCTTGTGGATGATCTGTGTAAGCTGTTGCTACCTAGCCATGTTAAATTTAGTTCTAATGCAACGCACTCACAACTCAGCAAACTCATAAACACCAACCCTCCATGATAAGCAAGCAATAAAGCCTGTCCTTTATTACCACCAAGGTAATTCATACTTTAATATATCTATTGTTTCAGCCCGAAGATTATTTTACTGCAGCAAATGAATTTATCATGAAGGAAATAAAAGCAGAAAATGCATGAGAAATTCTATAGCAAAATTCAGAATAAACTTCGGAGAAACTGAAAGGAGCACAGATACAGAAGAAAAGACTGCTTCAAATAGTGTTATTTCTCGTGGTGTTGTTGGGATCATTTGAAGAAGGCCAAGAGAAAGCATTTGGACCCCATATGTCATCTGACGCCATCAAAGCAGCAGCATTCAATTGCTCACTTTGCAGCCACCCGCGGGACACGTTTCCAGGTCCCGAAACACAAAACTGAGGCAGGCAAAGAGCTGCAGTCCAAACCCAATGTCTTATTTCTGATCACAGCTTCTCATTACTGCAGAACTCCTCCCTCGCACAGCCTGCATGGACCCACAAATTACCTTTCTTCTCACACTCAGAAGAATGGGAATGGACGAAGGATCTCAGGTCATGAGAACGTACCCAACTTATGCACAGAACAGGAGGGCAGGTCAGCCATCTGCTGTGTGCTGCAACAGCTGAGTGTCAGAACTCCTTCCTGTCCCTCATCTCGGCATCCTGGAATCTGTGATACTCCCATTAGCACTGCTGATATTCAGTGCCGCACAGCACAGCCACCGCCCAACACCCCCAGCAACGTTCTGTATCACACGGCATTTCCTCATCAATGCTGACGTGATTCCCAAATCAGTAGAGTACTCAGAAATACGGTTTACATGTTATTCCCTTGGAAGTCTCTCAGACCTCAATTATAGGAAATCCAATCCTTTTTTTCAAGGAGGACAATGTTCATTCCTGCTGGCAGTCGGTGAGACAGAGCCGGTAGGTCGGTAACATGGGCTTACCAGACTTGAAAGCAGTCTGGACGTGGTGCAGCCGCTCACCGTGAGCCCCCACAGCGTTCCCTGCCGGCCCCACACTGCCTGCTGTCCCCGGCCCACCTGCACGGCCACGCTGCGCCCACAGCCCCACACCTCTGCAGCCCACACCCTCCTCTGGCTAACACAGCCCTGTGCTTCCTGCTGCTCGGCACGCTTTGTGCTTTGGTACAGCAAGACCGAGAAAGGAAAATGTATAAAAACAGGGTAAGTGAAAGCTGCAGTACGGGACAGCTGCTGGGACAGGTTAATCATTAACAGGCAGTTCCTGCCATCCCCTAAACCTTTAAAAATGTTTAACTAGGAGATAGAAGGAAAGCACATGGCTGAGTCTTCTTTCCCTTTTGCAGAGGAGGGAGCAGAGGTAAGGAGCGAGCTCTTAAAGCAGCAGGGAAAGGAGCCGGACCCTGCACAACTTGCTTCTGCCTTCTCATTCCTCCTGTGAGATGTGAAGTCCTCTCCTCTAGCTTATTCTCTTAAAATTCTGATCAGGAAGGCAAAAACCAGCCACTTTTAAGGGGCAATGTTCGTGATCTAAAAAGCCCTCGTGCTACAGGGGACAAAATAAACGACTGACCTTTGACATTTTGCAAAGCTCAATAAATGACAACAAATAGGAAGCAAAACTGTATCATGCACCAATAAATTGTAAATTATTTTATGATATGAGAGGTTATTTAATTTAAAACTATAACTATTAAGAAGAGCGATAAGAGATAACGAAGGTAAAGACTCAGAGACTTTTCAGCCTCGTATCTTATCGCTTCTGGTGTAATATTAACCCACTTGATCCCCAGTATCCCAGTTACTTTGTGGTCTTTCCACAGTTGGAAACAATTAGCAAATGTGAAGTATTCAGAACTTTGTTCGGTTGTACCACAAAAACAACACTATCTTGGGTCTGATCATGTATTCAAACTACAGTAGCACCAGTGTCAGCATGATGTTAATCCTTTCGACTGTTGCTGTTGAACTTGGGCGGACTTCGACTTTGCTCAGACATGGAAATATGAACTCTTACTCCTGCTATACAGTCTGCCCACTCTTTTAATCCACTTGGCGCAGATTAGTAAACTGCTTTCTAATATATTGCTTGGACACCTCTCTAACCAATTAGCCGACACTTTCCAGCAGCCACAGGCTGATGTTAGAAGTCTACAGTCATCCTAAGACAGGTGACAGCATCTCTCATAGAATGACAGAATGGTTGGGGTTGGAAGAGATATTTTTAAAGACCGCCCAGTTCCAACCCCCTGCTATAGGCCAGGACACCTCCCTCTGCACCAGGCTGCTCACAGCCCCATCCGGCCATCACACAGATCATTCAGGGATGGGGTTACTGCCATGCACATCCATCTGTACCACAATGATAACCAATTTACCAACTAGACCAGCCACTCGCTGTTAAAGCTTTTCTTTAACTTGGATCACTATTGATTTTAACTGAAGAAGTCATGATTTATCCTAGCTTGTAGAGCCTGAAGTCTAAAACCTCTTTAATTTGCAGGCAGTTTCATCCATAAACAACACAGCAGAGGAGCACTGCTTAACTAATCCCCCTACCACAACCCTGCGGTGGGCTCAGCTCTCAGGAATGGCTGTGGCTGGATAGGAGCTCCAGGCAGCACGGAGGGGCATGCGGGTTGGACACACACAGTCACCATCTTCTTCTCTAAATCAGTAACCCTATGAAGTTCCTCCTGCACCCAGCAAAGTGGCTGTGCACACCTGAGGGCTGGTGGGGAGAGAATCAGCCTGGCCAAAATAAAAGTACTACAAGAAACGCAGTTCACTGCCGTCCTAATGCACACTTGTCCAGCTGTAAGGGAGCAGCAGGCAGAAAGCCAGCTGGAAAGGGGCAGGAGTGCTTGCCTGTAGCAGTGCCAGCCCAGGGCTTGCACAAAACCAGGCTCAAAGCACGCAATAAATGTGCCCTGCAGAGCAATAGGGAGCAAACTCTTTCAGGAGGTGGCTGCTCAGTGGCAATTTTTTGCCAACAAAGCGAGAACATTATTTTCCCTGATGGCAAGAGTTACATTAAAGTAAAAGGCAAGGCAAATAAAATGCAATTTGCACTCACACATGCTCTTCTCTCCCTGCAGAAAGCTGTCTTCAGCCATTTTAAGCTCTAAAAGCTGCTTGGCTGAGCCTCACCGGTGCTGCCCAAAATGAGGTGTTTCAACACACACTTATGTTGCAAACAACATTCAAAAGCTTTTCCTTTTGTTGCAACATTGAACCAAAACAAACTCGGAAATCTCAGATGCTGCAACAAAACAGATTTGTCACTCTCCCAGGCAGCTCTAATCCTCGCGCTGTGGGAGCCCATGCTGGAGCCAGCTCTGTTCTGCTCGGGGCTGCGGGAGCTGCGCTTCAGGGCTCCTCTTGGAAGCCCACCATCCAGCTCCTTCACACAGTGCACCCAGAGCCTCTGCCGAATTCACTACTGCTTTCTGAATGAGGACTGCCAGAAAATGGAGCCAGTGCATGCAGATGCCGACACTCAGGCTGGACTGCTTGCACTCCCATCCAGTGGGTCACTGCACAGCCAGCAAACCCAATCCATAGCTCAGCACTGCACGGCCCGGCACGGCACAGCCCAACACGGCACAGCCCGTGGGCCGGCGGACAGCCGGGCAGTCCAACTGAGCAGCAGCCACAGAACAACACACTCATTTCATTTATCTGAGTCCAACACAGATATGGCAGAAGCTGAGAGAAAAGACAGTTGAGAAAATGACTCCACACACATTTAAAAACCTTCTGAACTCTCTTTCTTTCTATGCAATCAGCCTAATTACACTTATGTAGAAGTCTAATTACACCTCTGCATTAGCTACCAGTGAAGTGTTTCTTGGGTTATTTCTGAGCAGCCTACAATTAAATGAGCCTCATCCATTAAGTGACACTTTGTGTGTAGTCTTAGTGCTCCAATTATGTACCTCAAATCAGCCCCTGAAAATCCTCCTTGCTGCCAAAGATATCCCCGTGAAAACCAAGGGATATGGGAGGTGTCTCGGCAAGCACCGCTGACACGCAGAACAAACGCTGTTATGCAAAACCCTGCGTTTTATTTAAATCTGTGCTGCTCGAGATGCAAACCAGGCTCATTCCACTACACGGCTCTGCTTTTCGTTTATTAACTATTCTGCATGAAATCCATTTCTAGATGATTTTGCTGAAGTTCATAAACCATTTTAAAACTCAGAAACGGATGAAAAAGGAAATGATCCAGTAGTAACAAACCTTGAACTAAAAGCCTGATGGAAATAATTTTATTTCTCCATTTAAGCAGCATACAAAATTGGATTCAATCCCAAAATCATTACGTGCACGTTTTAATTAAAACTTATGACAGTTGTAGAAAGTGATTTTTTACTTTCGGAGGGAAGGAAACCTTTCTGGAGCTCAGTGCTGCAGTAACACGGGACTCACATTTGGCATCAGCCACCAACAGCATCCCGTGGGGCAGCCTGAGCCCTCTGTGTGCAGAACACACTCCAGTGAGCTCCTGAGCACTGACAGAACAGGTGCCACGAGAAAACAAAAGCATACGCTGAAAACACAGCACGTGGCTGCAGAAACTCCATGCTACTGCCACGGCTGCCGTGGCCCAGCAGACCTGGCAGCGCACGGCAATGTTCGCCATCCGCAGGATCCCTAAATAGCCATGTCCTCATTGCTCTATTGCAAAATGACAAGTCTTACTCGCTTGGGTCAATAAGACAGCTGTTTAAAATCATATCACGCTCACATCAAGATAGATTCTTTTCAAGACCTACTTCCCATTCATCTATGGCTGTCGGTAAGGTATGGAACATGGAACAGGGGAACTGCATCGAAACACTGCTAAAAGAGCAACTGTGTGTTGCCTTGTGATCTGTTACCTCCCACCTAATGGGACGTGAGGCTGCTCTTCCATGCAGAGACAAGAAATACAATTGGGATCGCTGCTTTTGAAAATTGTACAGAGGGAGTTTCGTTTCTTCTATTTAGAAATTACCAACACAGGGAACGACAGAAAGGAACTCTGCATCATGGACAGCCCCCCGTCTTGCTAATGAGGCAAATTAACAAGAGGAGTCATTTTATAGATCTCACTTCACGTTTCAGAGCCGTGCTGAGTTTGCAAGTCAGCTCTCTCAGCTGGGTTTCCTTTGATTTGTCAACTAACCACGTCCTCGGAGCTAATGGCTCGATCCCCTGAAATATATCCCCTTTCACTAAGGTGTTAAGAAAGCAATGCGCTGCTTTTCCAGATGAGAAGTCTGCAGGAACCAAATCCATTTGTTAAAAAACTCTAGACTGCACATTCCCACCACGGGGTGCCGACCTCCACCTGGGTGCCGGCACTGCCAGCAAAGCGCTGCCCACACCAGCAGCCCCAGCTCGGCTGCCGCTCTGCTCTCTGCCCGGCTGCTGCGGTAGTGCTGCCCGCAGTGCTGTGCCTCCCTGCTGCACGCACGGCACCCCAGCGTGCTGTGCCAGCGAGGCAGGTCCTAGCACATGCTATCCAGCCCAGCACAACCCAGCCTCGCAGCACTGGTATGTCCTGGCTCTGGCCAAAGCATCCCATCCCTCTGACCACATTCTCAGCACCCTCCCTTCCCAACACGCCAAACTTTACTAAGAAACAAGCCTCGTGTTATTATGAAACAGGGCTCCTTGGTTTTGTTTTTCATCTCACGTTTCTGATTCACATTCGCTGCCTAGAAGGGCTGGAATTATACCAGTTTGACTTGAATCTCTAAGTCCTATGTCAGAAGTAAAAGCCCTCAGGAAAGTGTGCTTGGATGGCAAGGCAGGAAGAAACCAGCAAGGATTAAAAGGCAGCTCCAAAAAACATCGCTTCAACTGCCTACTTCAAAAGGAAGGCAGCTACAGAAAGCATGCGTTCTCGGCATCCCAACCTGTGCTTTGTCTCTATTCCTACAATGACCAGAAGGGCACCTGGTGAATTTCTGGACCCCAAATCAAAAACATTATGCCTAAATACAAGCAGTGGTCCCAGTCCACAACAAGTATCCCACTGCTGACACAACAGGAAGCCTCCAGGAGCATTACGTATGAGGAAAACGTGACCAGTGCTGTACTCAAACCCATCCTGCTGCCTTGCCAAACGCACCCTACACTCTAACAGTCAATCCAACGTTTAACCGTCATTAGGTTTCAGGGGTAACAGCTCTCTGCACTGACCAGAGTCTTTTCCCATCATACAGGCCTACTGTTTTCGTCTGCAAACAGGAGCAGGTAGGGATGTCCCAGTCAGTTCAATAAATGATTTGAATTAGGCACCAAAAACCTGTGTCTAAATTCACAGAAATTGCAGAGGATATGATTGAGCTCTGCAGTTTGTTCAAAATCACATCTGAAGACAGGCCCAAGGATTGCTGCACTCCTGAAATGACAGCCAGATTTACTAAGAAATCTGCTCAGAGCGCAGGGCAGGAGGTTGGGTGGTAATTTCACAGCACCGGGAGAAAGAAATGAATAATTCATGAGTTCAGACAGCCAAAACTTGCCGCTTTTGGTGAACTTCACCTCCGAGATTTTAGATTCATTCCAACCCAAACCACAGCCCAGGAGGTGCAAGTCATAAAAGCACCATGTTTGCAGGACGCGCTTCTGACTGAAACCACCGCCTTCCTGCAAAGCAGCAGCTGTGGTGAGGGCTCAAAGAGAACAAATATTTGTTCCACCTTAACTAAAACTGCCTTCCCACCCACGAGTGCAAGCAGAACAAGCAAAGGGATCTCGAGGACAACGAGAGGAAGAAGTGCCTGCCCAAGCCCAGTAGTGCCAGCATGGTGAAGCCCAGGCCACCGTCTCGATGGCTCCTTTGGGATTTCAGGCTTATTTCACAGTCACAAGGACTACTTCCCTCCTGTCCCACCAACTTTTCCTTCAGGATTCACTGACGCTGCTCCTTGCTGCTACACAGCATCAGCACCTTCTGCTCCCACAGGGCACGCACAGCACGTGGCACTGACTACGTTTCTTGAGTTCAGCTATCTATTTGCTTTGACTTCCACAACTCTTAGACCTCCCTATTCGGCCTTTAAAGCACTGGTGATCACAGCCAACAAGGTGCATCAAACTCCTTTTTGCTCCAGGTGCACAGATACGCTATTTTAATTAGGTGAGCAGCCCTTGTCGCTGACACTGCTGAAGATGCAGATAAGCACACAGCTGGAGCTGTGTACACTGGAGCCAAGATCGTTTACTTGGATTTTACTGTTCCATGAGAAGTTTTCCCCCCGGTGCCTTGGAGCGCAACCCGGCCCGCAGCACTGAGGCGCCGTGAGGTGCAGCTCTGCAGGCCCAGCCCGGGGCACGAGCCAGGGCAGGGCCGCGCTGCTCCCCTCACACCGGCCGGATAAATCGGGGCTCCCGCAGGCTCCTTCCCGCCCCATCCCCTCGTTGCCCCTTCTTTCCACGCCAAGCACGACATTACGTGCACCCTCCTCACACCCGGATTCTTACCTTCCATGTGCCGACGCCACAAACGCACGTCGTCCTCTGGGAGCGCACGGAGCGGCGGCACAGCGGCGCACACCCGCGCAGCGCGGCCCCGCGCGCCACAGCCGCGCGCAACTCAGCCCCGCAGCGCCGCGCTCCGGCAGAGGGCACTGCACCGCGCACGGCGCGCGCCGCCACCTCCAGCGCCGGAGCAGAGGTGGTGCTGTCTGCTTAAAAATAGAGACGTCGCCGCTCCGGCGCTCCTTGCCTTCCCGCCTCTTCCCTTCCAACGACTTTTATTAAATTCTCATCTTTAATTCATGCCTGCAGCACAGCTGATGTCACTTTTTTTTTTTTTTTGCTATTAAAAAAGCCCCACGAAGCACAAGCTGAGCGTGCAGCGTTTCTCACCTACGTTGCTTCCCGACTTATTTTCAGTCCCAGTGATCTGCTAACATCCATTGCCTTCAGAACCCCAAAATCTCTTCCAACAGAAACACGAGGGTAGCACTCGGAGAGGAAAGGAAACACAGTGCTGGCTGGGTTACAGCACGTCCCCTGTGAGGGCATCAGCAGCCCACCCCAACGGGAGCCCATCCCACCAAGGGGAGCCCACCCCCAGCAACGCGGGGTGCCGGCATCAACCGCTGCAAGGCGTGGAGGTGATGCCGTCGTGTGGCAGTGCATGCAAAGTGAGAGGGAGGGAGGAAGTGTGGTGTGTGTGTGTGTGTGTGTTTGTGTGCAAGAGATTTCCAGCCAAAGCCCTGGGAACCGAGGTGCTTTGAAGCGCTAAAATAAAAATAACACAAAAGATGTCTTAACCAACTCATTCACACATCTGCACTTGAGTTAGGCACCAGAGAGCTCAAGCGCTGCAGTTTTGCCATAACTCTGTCTTGTTTGCACACATGGGGACGTTGGTCCATGCAAGTGCCAGCGAGGCAGCACCTCAGGGCAAGGACAGGTGCTGATAGAGCTGTGCCCACGTTCCCTCCTGACATCCCACACCTGTGTCTAGCAGAGCACCGGCCTGCAGGCCAACCCCAGTGCCCAGCTGCCACGTCACTTGTCCCAGCAGCCTGGGGACACCCCCTGGTACCAGGCGTCTCCAGCAGCTCAAGCTCGGGGCGCTGCAGGCCTTGAGCAGCTCGTTTGGAATCGCATAGCCCAGCAGAACAAGTCATTTCCTCTACAAATTGTATCGTTTGGAGTCATCCTGGTTCCTCTTGTCTCATGGCTGCACAGTTCTGTTTTTTTCAAAAGCTGTAGCAGCGGGTGGTGTGGTTGTGTTGTGTAAGATAATACAAAGAGCAAAACAATTACTGTCAAAGGAAAAGACACCATATTGTGGCCTTTCCTTTTTTCTACTGTGTCTTTTGAGCAAGACTTCTTGCAGAATCGCTTGTTTGTGTCAGGTTTTTACCAGGACGTGTTGTTACCAACCTTCCTCCCGGACCAGGAGGAGCTGTCATAAACACACTTAAATAACGTGCACAAAAATCACTGACGCTGACTGGGATTGTGCAACATTTGTGTCACAGCACATCAGGAAGGAGAGCTATGGGGAAAAAAAAAATCAAACCCCACATCCTGCTGCTTTGGAAATAAGTGTGCCCCAAATTCTTCCACAGTTGCACTGAAGTCAACACAGCTTGGTCAGTACACACAGTATTTCCCTGAGCGCCTCCCCCACCTGCTGCATGGCGGGCAGGGGAGCCCTGCAGTGCAGTGCGTGCACTGAGTTAAGTCAGGACCCAAAAGCAGAGAAGGTGGGATGAGGTCACCGAATTACACAGCCCTTGCTGTGCTTCTCTGCTTTGCCTTCAGGGCTTGTAATGGGGTTTTAATTACATGATTTTGTAACATCTTTGCTAATATTTTACAAAAGCCATATCTTTTGATACAAGATACTTGAAGTTAGCACCACGCAACCAAACCTATCCTGTTTAAAGCCCCAGATCAGCACCAGCTTGTAAATCATTAAAGAATATGGGGAAAAGGGGATATTTCCCTGCTGGCTGTTAGCAAGCCCGAGGATACATTGCAATAGCTGTGATTGTAAGGAAAATACATGAAATCCGCACTGAAGTGACGCTTGGCCTGATTCCAAATCCACTAAATCAACAGGCACCATCCTACCGACCTCAGCATGCTCTGAGGTGCAGTTCATGATGGCCTGCATGAAAACAAAACCCACCCCGAGAACCCTCAGAGCCACATTCAGATGCACCCACGCAGCAGTGGACTGCATATCTACCTGCCATTCTTCAGCTGTGGCCTCACGGAAACTACAAAGACTCGTGGCAAAAGCTGCATGTTCTCATGCAGACTGCACGGCCCCAGAAACTGCTCTGCTATCCCTACCAGGGGCAGCAGGGCCTGCCAGCATCGGCACTATTGTCAGAGGAGACTTTTATTGCACTGTGGGCTTCTGGAATTAAAAACAGAACGAAACAGCACCCCCCACAAACCAGCACACAGACATCGTGCAGGAACCGGCAGACAGTTCTGAGCAGAGCTTCTAACACAGCTTCTAACACAACGTCCTGCCCCAAGCCAGCCTTCCAGCTTCCACCTCCCTGCCAGCACAGGTTTCCCAGCACGCTGCTGCCAACTCACCGCCAAAGAAATACGCCCGACTTCCCCCTCCTGCAGGGCTGCAGCAGCCCCAGAGCTGCCCTGCCTGCCCAGTGCCTCCCCAGCCAGGGGACCTCCTCAGCCCCGCTCAGCCCCGCTCAGCCCCCAGCCGCCCGCAGCTGCTGCTGGGCAGTGCCAGGAAGGCAGCACCACGAGCTGCCGCCAGCATGCAGGGCTGGCAGTGATGGATTACGTACAAGTGCGAGCTGGGCACAAACCAGCTGTCTATCTGTCTCCTCCCAACATCTTGCTTCACTTTCTGTATTATAAAGGTGCCAGTGCCTTGTTTCCGGATGCCTGCTGCATAATGAGTGCACATTTCTCTGAATATTTTACTGTCACACACAGCGACCAGACTTGCTAGTTTTTTTAATGCTGTTGCTCCCTGCACAGCACATTCCCTATGACCAAGGCCTTTGTGTTCCCAGGGGCCTGAGGCTGTGCTGGCACACTGCAGTGCAGCTTTTCTCTGTGCAGAAACCCCTGCACACCAACCCTGCTGTGTCCTGCCAAACCCACGTATTGCATGCACACCTGTCTATGCCCACTCCTACCCCACTTGACACCTCCACACTTCACCTTCCCACTGCATTTCCATTGTCAACAAAGGGGGAAATGGAGGAAAGCCTTCCCTTCCTGCCATACATAGACACCAAGGGCAAAGCAGCATTATGGCTGTACCAGGAGTTTGAACCTGCCTCGTCCAAGGCTGCATATGCTCACACACTCATATGCCGCATGTACAGGCACATACACAGCTCTGCGTGGGATTCAGCTGCTCTGAAGAGTGTCTGGGGGAAAGGGCTGAAAGCAACACCTATCCAAGACAGCTAACTGGGGGGGGGTGAGGGGGGGGGGGGGGAAGGAAGATTTGGTTTTGCATTTGGGTCTGTCAACCACCAGAATTAAGCAGCAAGCACCCTTGCAGAAGTCTTCCGGTGTTGTGGCAAAAGCCATGATAGCAGCCATGCTGTGCTGCCCAGTCCAAGCACTTCCCAGGGAGCAGCCTGGATCTGACTGCAGCATCGCCATACAGCAAAACCAAAGCACAGATAAAAGACATTTCCCTCCTTCTATCCCAGGAGGAAAAAAAAAAAAAAAAAAGAGACTTCTTAGGCTGAGAAAGAGATCACAGGGAGGAAAACATGTAGGAGTCCAGATAGAGCTGCAGACCAGGCAGCGCTGCATCTGCTCCAGCTACACAGTTGTTTTAAAAAAGCATTATGAATTTTTCTCTCTCTTTAGATGTCTTGCCTGGATGCTTTAAAGCAGCCTCAGAGGAATGTGCTCTTGGGTCTGAATCCCATAGGAAATTATCCTTTGTGGTAGATGGTCTCCCCTTGGGGCCTGTCTGTGTGTTTTGCTTTCATGTAATCCTCCCACCTTGGTTTTCTAACGTAATGCTATCCACATTATTATAGCTCTTTGATACTCTCAAATGGCACTTACTCATGCTGTCGTATTTTCAGCTCTTCCAGACGAGGCCTGACTGGCTCGGTCGGCTTGTGGCTTGCACCATAAATATTAGTTAAGTCACCAACAGATATTATGAAGCAACTGCATGCCAATGGCAGACAGTACTTACAGAGTGCCTGGGCTGTTTGCTCTCTCCAAGAGGGATGTGCTGGTGATGTGCCCTAAACAAAGCAGAGTCTAAAATATAAGCACAAGGTTTACTGACAGCTGCTAGTTTTGTGTTTAGGGCTTTGCTGTTTTGTTTTATGCACCGGTTCCCCTTTCTTTCTGCAAGTTCTGTCCCAAGAAAGTTTAGTAGATTACATGCAAATTTTTAACACAGCTCACGTGTTTTGGATCAGCTTTACCACCAGCACGGCACGTCCAGTGCCCCGACCTGCAGACACAGTCCCTCTGCACACCTATGGCTGAGGCCTTCCTCAAGACATGAATCTTCACTGCTGCTACTGCTCTCCTCTGCAGCGAGAGCAGTCTTTGTGGTTTCCTTTCTAGTTCCTCTCCATCACACAACCTCAGCGCTAAGTTTGCATCACCTCTGCTGTCCCACCAACACACCGCGGGAACTGAACCATAACACGAGCCTCCACTTTGTGTGTTCTTTGCATTCCGGCAGGAATTTGCACCCTGACAAGTTGGCTCCTTAATATCCCTCCTACACACAGCACAACTCCAGTACCTCCCCCACTCCCACAGCAGATACCCTTAAAACCATGAATCAACGTTTACCCGCAGTTTTCCTGCCGCGCTATCTAACTACCAGCACTTATCGCCAACGTGTAGGAACAAACTCAGATACTGCTGTGTGGCTGACTGCTCTCCCGTGGTTTCCCTCTTGAAAGTTATCTCCAAATTGTAATGCAGGCTTCAATAGCAGCGAGGAGATGCATCCCCTCAGTGAGGGTAGCAGAACAGCGCAGAGCTGGACTCTGTTTCTAACCCTCCCTAGCTTGCTGAATGCATGCAATTAATCGCCGTTCACTAAGAGCCCACCTTCAGTTTTCCCATCCATAACAATACAAAAATAACGCTCAACTTTTCTGTAGAAAACCAGGAAATCAATGACAAAAGTTGAATTCTGTGCGTGTTGTTTATTACCAACAATTTGTGCTGCGTTTTCTCTAAGGCATGGAAACGTGCTGTGAATGCAGAGCATATAAAGCTCACGGCACACGTGAGGAGGTGAGAACAAGCACACTCATTAATGACACTTTCTCTTGAACCGTCAAAGTTTCCCTGAGAAGAAATTCTACCTTGGCCTAAAAACCATGATCATATTCCATTTAAGCTGCTCCACTGCTACACCTACATGAATTTCTGGCCTAAAATGGTGCCCACTTACACACATATAGATGCATATGGCAATCAGCAACAGAACTCAATAGAACCTCACATGTGCACCAGCGCATCTCTCAGGAGGGCTGAGACCAGAGGGAAAGGCTCTGCTCCCTTCACGCAGCCCGCCCTGCTGCCCCGTGTCGCTGCCAGCCCACGCTGGCTGTCCCAGCCGTCCCATCGGCACGCAGTGATGCTGCTGCGGCTCTGCCAGCCGGGCTGCGAGGCAGCACAAGGAGGAAGAGGTTTTGCTTCATTCTCTGCCGCACAACAATAAGCGGGCATAGCACAGCTGCAGCCTGCTCACGCTTAGGGAAGGAAAAACAAGTTAGGGCTCACATCTGTGCGGCGACTATTAAGGGAACCTACCCATTTCCATGCCACCAGAAACGGACCGAGCCACGCAGTTCCCTTTTGCTGACGACATTTGCTTTAGGAAACTCTCAGCATGTTTATTTTGCAAACAGCGTTTTGCTTGAAAATTACAAAGGAATCAGAAGTGCCACTTGCTGTTAGACAACATTATAATGCAAAATGAAGCACAACTATTGTGACGGGAGAACACATTCATTAACTCAAGCGAGTTGGCAGTCTTCTGATATTCAGAAGATTTTTCTCAAACTCAGCCCCCTGGAGTCATGTGATGAAAGATGCAGATTTTCCTCCTCTAAAAAAGCAGTTTTTAAGCAGCCATCGTAACTGCAGGAATTGGAGGCGCTGAAAGCTACTGACCCAGGGGGCAAGCATAAAAATGCAACGCTGAAGCATCGTCTATTTTCAGGGCAATATTGTGAATCTCAACGTTAGGTTTAGTAACTGAATAACCAGCATACGTGACTCCTGTTTCTCATCTCTACATCAAAAGCAAAGTTATTCATTGGTTTATCTTTTCAAGATAGTTTATGACTGCTTAAAAATGAAGATACCGGGCCTAATTCCCGTTTTGTGTTACAGCTCCATAATTGTGCTGACTTGCAAATGGTTGTGATTAACATTAGAATAATGTAGGATGTTCAGAAGATGTGCTTTGCTGTAGAAGCACCCAGCAATCTGGGTACTTGAAAAACTGCCTATCTACGAGATGTGTTTTCCAAACAAGGGCTCTTAAAAGAGCACAAATGGATCTATGCAAAGTCTATTACTTCTGCGAGGAGTGAAATTGGACATGTCAAGTTGCACAGGAACAAAAGGAGATGGCCACATCCTTTGAAGATACATTAAGGGGAAAATTTAAATAAAAAAAAAAAGAAAAGAAAAAAGAAGAGAAACCAAGTTTAGCTCTCACGTATTTGCTTCATGCACCACTTATCCATTAGCTCAGCAGAGGCCATAAAGAAGAAAGGCAAAAGTCAGGCTGTATTTCCTTGCAGCAAATTTGGATCTGGAGGCCCACCCTTCCTACTGGCACCCTGTTTCTGAAGCACACAGACTGAAGCACTTGTCAGGTCCTGAAGGAGCACATCAGCAAGCGGACAGGACTCAGATGAATGAAGCTTAATGACAAGATGGGGGAAAAGAACAGAACAACGCAATGTGGTTTCCCTCTGCCTTCTGTGCTTTGCCACACAACCGGCAGAGCCCCACTCCTTCCAGCGCCGCTACAGCTAATGAGATCTGCACAGCCAGAATGGAATACGTTAAGGTTAACAAAAATTACCCTCTGAACCCACTAGTACATATCCACAGGAACTATTCATTTAAACTTCAACTTAAACACATACTTATCTTCGTGTTTTGAAGTCCAATATACTTCATTTGCAATTTAACCTCTCCTCTTTTATGCCTTGAAGAGGCTGTACAAGATCACTTATGTGGAAATCTAATACATATTAAAAACTCAAACAATTGGAAGAGCCCAACACGTGGAAGGGCCACAGATCACACAGCCCCAGCAGCCCTGGGAGCAGCCAGGGATTGCTCTGCGCAGTGCAGATAGCGGGGGGTCTCCTCCAGCAGAGAGATGGGAAGAAACGTTTCTTTCCAGTGCACAGACCCCAAAGCCACAACAACAAATAACAACTTTCAGTCATTTGAAAAGCTTTGTTTGGGGTCATCACCTTTACCATGTATTTACAGCAGCTCTATTATGCAGTAGAGCAAAATGAATTTAATTTTAAAGAGACATTTGGCACACGGCATTTGGAACACCTGCCTCAAGATGAGCTGTAAAGTCATTTCAATTTGGAAAACCAAATTCTGAAGCCATCGTTTAGCAGAAACTTTCTTAATTCTTTGGATGAGGCCAGATTTTCTCCCTCCTTCACCTCTAATCCTTCACACACAACCCCAAGTGAGTTTCCCATGCTCAGTCCCCAGAGCACAGCACATTCTCAGTGAAAGGCCAACAAAAATGGGAGCAAATATTCCGTGAGGCATCAAATACTAATTCTAAATAATATGTAGCGCTTTCTTCTTGTTTGGATTTACACTGAGTTTCTATCCATTCTCATTTCTGAAGGCTTTAGTGCCCCAAGGAGGCTTATAATGGAGTAGGTGACAGCAAACAGAAGTTAATGAAAGACGGTAACTTTACAGCAATTGTGCAAACACAAAATATTCTGGAAGTGGAACTAACGTGGATGTCTCTCCCCATGGAAAGTGCTCTTTCAGAACAAGGTTTGGATGTATGCCCCAGGCTGGCTCTCAAGAACCCAACCCAGCTCTGCTTTTAGAGGCTTGAACTCATTTTAACACTCAAGTACAGCTCACAAGGAGTGACCTGTAAGGGCGAGCAAACACAACACCCTACCAACACCTATTAGCTTCTTGCTCATACAAAACATGTTCTACATGTACGTGTCTGGCACAAACAGAGAGTATCACCTTCACCTTCAAAGTAAAAGCATACGCCTGCTTTGCCTCCAAGTTCCCACCTGTAGAGCTCCCAAGCAGCACTGCAGTCCCCAGGCAGAGCATGCGCAGCCCAGCGCTCATTGAAGCTTCAGAGATAAGAGATAAGCAATGCTTTATATTTCACTCAGATGTAGATTACGAGGCAGGGAAAAGCAAGCTTAAAAGGTGAATGGTTTCTTTTGGCATTAGCTGAAATCTCTGTATAGTCTCCAATGAAAACCGACAGTGAGGTCAAGCCACGGTATGGGAATTCTATAGTCAATAAAATAACTGTTTTTTAAGCTCTGAGACAGAAAAATTCAATGCGGATGACCACTTACTGAAAGGGTCATCATCCAACAGAGAGAAAATTGCTAGAGCAACAAAGAGCCCAGAAGTATTCCTCAGTTTATAGAAACCACAGAGAAGGGCGAATTCTAAATCCGTCTCCTCCTAGTATTAATCTAGTTTGCCTCTGAGGATCAATCTATCCAGCAGAAACCACACAGTGACAGTGCAGGCCAGTTCTTCCTTCCCTGAAATCTGAGCTTAAATCATAAAACAAAAGCATTGCTTCACAGCCACACATTGACATTTAAATTCTTCAATATTTACAGGGGGATGAGGGACGGATCCAGCACTGTGCTAACCCTGCCTGCTGCCCCGCACCGGGCACGGCGAGGCCAAGCTCCAGCAGGAGCCCTGCGGGAGGACCTGCACGCACTGCACTGCTCGCTGCAAGGCAGAGCAGCACCCTGCCTGTCATAAGACAACGTCCCACTGTAGCATAAATAAAAGCCATTGATATCTAAACACAAACGTCCCTCCCCCACAACTCCAGCTTGCCGCAACTGTTCCGCTTCCTGGTAATCATTCCTCAAACATCTGAAGCTGTGCTCTTCTCCCCGCTTGCTGGCTCTGGTGCTCCCAGAGCAAAGAATTTGGTTTGCTAATTACCGCAGCCAGGGGAGGTGGGGAAGATGAGGTGCAGATTTAACAGACCACTCGGCCTGGATTCTCCCTCAGCACTTTACCCTTCAGACACACCTGTGTGTAAGCCCAACACTGAGTGGCACTTGACTCAGCCTCAGTTTGGAGTAGGGAGAAATTAATTGCTATCTAATAGGATTCAAATTGGTACAAGGGATCCCATCATTACAGGACAAGAAAGAGTAGGACCGCAGTCCATTAGCTGGCTAGCAAAGGGCTTCGGTCAATGCAGTGGAACAGGCAACACCGCCGTCGAGACATGATGAATTGATACCTCAATAATTGTAATTTATCAGTCACTGGTGCTGAACTACCAGGTGGGAAAGGATTAAACCGAAGTGGCGTTTATGGAGGGAAGGACATTCCCTTTGCAAGGTCTAACGTGAAATAATTTTACATCGGAGTGAAGACGTGTCACAGCTTAATCCAAGCGGCAGTTAAGTGTACCGGAGGATGAAAGCGTAAATCAGCAGCAGACTGGGACACAGACAGCTCCTGGTATCAGATGGCAGCTGGGCTGCTCCCTCGCTGTGCAACCTCTGACAAGTCAGGGATGCCCGGCACCGCGCTGGAGTAAGGTCCCCAGCACAAGGCACAGCCTCCTGCTGCCCCGAGACACGCGGTGAGCTGCAGCCCCTGCCTCGCCGTGCTTGGAAACAGACATCTGAACTACTAAATGAGACTGGCCTGTGGATATTTAAAGTCATGTGTGACAAACAGGCTTTATGTAACGAATTACAGTTAAGCCGAGAGAGTAAACTTGACAGACATGCACACGCATTCGCATTCACACAAAGCCTGACTGTCCCACTTCCGCATGAGCGGCTCAAAGGGAACATCTCCAAAGCGCAGCACGGCTCAGTGCACCTGCACTGCTTCCCTCGCAGGTAGCGCGCAGGCAGCGCTGTGAGCCCACGGCAGCGGGGAGAGCGCGGCCCCGGGGGCTTACATTCCTGTTCCTCCGCTCTGCAGAAGTCTATGCTTCTGAATATTCATAACTTGTTGCTAAATTAAGCAGCCATTCACATGGTTATTAATGCTACGCTTCCCTCTTATTTTGCTGGGCAGACAGAATTTTAGGAATTTGGAATATTCTGCAGTTGGTTTCAGAAAACAGAACGTAACCCAACAGTGCCGGCCGTGCCAGCACAGCTTGCTGGATGCAGCCTCTCTCCTCTGCTCAGGGACATCTTTGGGGTGTGAGGCCCCATGGCTGGAGCTCGCCAGCTCAGCTCCTGCTGCCTCATCCCACCCGTGCTCAGGGAGGAAGAGGCGACGGTTCCACCTTTGTGTTCGCATCAGGGGATCACAAGGCTACGCTGGAGGGGAAGGCATGGGGCTGAGCTAAGGGCAGAGCAGAGAAAAACCCCACTGCTGGGAAGAAGGGTGACTCCATACTGAACTGCGGGACATGTTTTTCTTGGCAAGTCAGGGCGATGGCACCCCTCTGTAGCCCTCTGCACTTGGTCTTCTGCACATCTCCTGCCTGAGTTACACAGCCACAGCCACATAGGGCTACTCCAGAGCAACAGATACCCGAGTCCTTCCTCAGGCATACAGAAGTGGATCTACTCCTTCCTAAAGCTTCCTGAGAAGCCAGCTACTAAAGACAGAAAGCCACAGAATTATATGTTTAGTATTTCTAACCGGCTCATCACCTTGGAAGACCTTTGGAAGCTTTATCATTAAGAAAATGTTCAGGCTAGAAAACAAACCCAGTGGGTTAGCTGCCAGGATCCTTCCCTCGCTTTGAACTGTGAAACTTCCTCAGCGCTCACACCCAGCCCCACCACGGGATGATGACCAACACCATTAGTTCCCCCCCAGCAGATGCCACGGCTTTCTGCAACGTTTGCAGGCTTCAGTTATTGCAGGGTGCTCAGACCCCAGCGCAAGCGCTTGGAAACTGCTAAGGGATTTTTGCCATTGCCAGCAATAGAGCGGCCACATTTGGCAGAAAATATCCTTCGACCTCAACAAATCTACCAACCAGCACTGTGAAGGAGAATAGAGCTGAGCCTCCCCTCTCTGACTGAGTTATTTTCTGAAGGAGGAGGAAAACAGGGCTTAAAATTGCTATCTGGAAACAGGAGGAAAGAAAACACAAAGATCTCACAACAGTACCATTATGCTAGAGATTCAGATTCCTGTTCAATTCAGAGACAAAATTATCAGACAGAAGTTAGTTCCTTATAGAGTTCCATGAGGTGAAAGCCAGCTTCTCATAGTAAGAAGGCTGTATCGTGTTCAGATTTTTCTTTTCATGTATGTAATTAATATTGGAAGCACCTTATTTCTGGGGTAGAAAGAAGGAGAAGATGGGCTTTTATTGACTACATGCTAACCCCTTCAGCACAAGCTATCGTTAAAGCTTACCGGGAGTTAACTAAGGGCTCTCATTTGTGTAGCTGTATTAGCAGCCTTTGTTTCATTTAAGGACTAATAAACCTTTTCACACTGAGCCATTTTAGCAGATACATCTCAGTAGGTCTTTAAACTGCAGGAAATACCTGATCGATGCACGGCACATGGGCTGCTGAGCAGTGCAAAAAGTCGCCCTTTTCCAGGTTCTGGAAATGAACGCAGCTGAAGCAGTAGACATTCCTGTCATTACCAAGGCGAGTTAAAGACAGCCTGCCAAAATAAATACATAACCCTCCGACGATGCCACACGAGGAAAGCTCTCCAATGATTAGAAATTATGTTCTGATTCCCATTCACGGAGCACAGCACACATCTTGCAAAAGCTTGCACGTTTACTTACTGAAATCTGGTAAAGGAACCCATTTGTTCTTGTAAGAGGCGCCAGAACAGAAAAATGGAGATACAGGAAGACTGGTTACTGGGATTTATGTAAATACCTACGTGACAACGGAGCAAGAAATCTCTGGGATTTAGGTTCTCAGCTGCCTGAATACTCGCGGTAGGAGTTTCTTATCAGAACATTTTTGTTGGGTTTCTTTTTGTGTGTGTTCCCAAGTTATGAGCAGCAGAGAGAAGCACCTTTTCTCAAAGCCAACCCAACTTCCACACATCCCCCTGCGTTCCACTTTGCCCCCAGCCCTGCAGCACGGCAGTCCCAGGGACACCCAGCGGCTGCTGTCCCAGGCAGCTTGGGACCAAACAACAAGCATGCTGGAACACTTCCCTCGCAGGTAAAGGCAGAGCAAACAAAGTGCAAGAAGCCTCCAGGAGCTACAACACCACTCATTTCTTGACATCCCATACTTTTTTTCATTTTCCAACCGAAATAACCTTTCATAGACTCAATTCTTCCCAATGCTCTCAGTTTCAATAAACAATAACAACCGGGTATTTGTCAAGATCCCGTACAACTTATTCTGCAACCCTTCTGCCTGTGGCTTTGCCTTAGGCTTACACCTATGTGAGGCAGCCCAAGGCTGTCAGACACTTCACTTCCCACTAGAGAACACAGGGAAAAAAAAAACACACACAACCTACTTTTTTTTCCCTCCTCTCTGGGACAATGCAGACTCTTTAATTATTACACCTGCTGTGACATGCCCCTAACAGCATCCTCTAACAAGCAGCCCTACAGGGTCACACATGTCCTGCTGGGATGGACTGGCTGGGGCAGGGGTGGATCCCTTCGTTCCTTTGCTTCACTGGAAGTTATGGGGAAAAAAAGAAAAGAAAAAAGCTACCACAAATACATTTTTCTTCTCCCTCTGCTTTCCACAAGCCAGGTAAGCAGGGGAGAACATGGGGCAGCAAAGGGCTAATGGAAGAGCCCCCATTTGTATGGGCATATAAAAGCACAACCTGTTTGACCCAGCATTCAGAATAAGGCCAAGAGGACTGCAAAGATGTCTTAACTGAACACCTGCAAAGCTGTTCTGTGTGAGCACAAACCAAAGACTCATGCTGTGGGTGCCACATGGTGTTCTTTAACCAAGGCTCGAACAGTTCAGCACCTTGCCACAGTCACAGCACTCCGACAAGCAGTGACACCAACTCAGAGGTGCTCCCACCAGCTGTGCCATTGTGCAGCCAGCTCCTGGGTTTGAGGCTGGGACCTCCTGCAAACATGGGGCGAGCGGCCCCTTTAAGAGATCGCCCCAGATGACAAAGTGCCCTTTGCAAGTGGCTGTAACGGCTCTAAATGAAGGCCAAGCTGTTCCTTACCCATGCATAACTTCATCGCTACTGTTCCTCCACACCCTGCCCAGCTGGCATCATTTGCAGAAGGTTTTTGGCACTGACAACTGCCCAAACTCAAAGCTGGATCCTACAGCCCTGCTCCTCCTGAGGGACAGCTAAACAAGGCTTTTGTTGTGATAGCACCATGGGCTCCAACCCACGCCGACAGAACACTGGCCATACCAGTGAGGACAGCTTATGTTACACAACGGCTGGAGAAGAGAAGGCTCAAACCCCAATTGCTACAATTCACCTGGCTGGACTGAAGCCCCACATGAACACACAGCCTCCATTCCAAAAACCCCAAAGTTGGCACATGTTTGAATTGGCACACACCTCGGTGGTGTCCGAAACCAACAGGATGAGCGAGGCCCCACAGAAGCAATCACAAGCTGCTTTGCATAAACACGTCCCCCATGCCCACGTCAAACCCCAACACGACCTCAGCCCGCCTTTCCCTTTAAGCAGAGATGGCACCGCCACCGCCGATGGCACAGCACTGACAAAGAAGGGCTGAAATTCAGACCCAAATTGTTATTCCCCTCAGCTAGGCAGCTATGCGCAAGAAACACAGCTTGTAAACACTTCTTTGTCAAACACTCAATTACGAGCTGCTTTATGAACAAAATGAGGCAGTCGCAAGGAAACAAGAGATGGGAATGGGGAAGCAACATGAAATGGCACGCAGCCATCAGGCCCGCTGGCAGAGGTCATTCCCCGGCAAGGACACGTGCTGGGGCAGCGCCGGGCTCAGCTTCTGGGAACGGGGTTTGGGTTCTGGGGATACAGACTCCGTGCTCTGCTTTATGGATGATTTACCACGTTGTAGGCAAAGAATAACTTCTTTACCTTTACGTGACTGGTTTTGGCAGTATGCATCTGGAGGAAAAGTAACGTGTACAAATGAGATACAAGTTAAAAATCCCAATTCAGGTAACACTTCTAATATGGTTGTGTTCCTTCATGCCACCCTCATTCACCTCTATACACCGAAATTGCTTAGTATGAGTTGATAATGTTCAGAAAGTACTTTTGCCTCCTAAATTAAAGCTGCAAATGCTCTTTAGAGCAGACCCATCTGTCCAGCTGAACCATCTCCATCTCCTATGCTAAAGGATGGAGACAAACTCCAAAAAGACACCTCTGATTGACACTACAGCCAATAACGCCACGTTGAGCTCAAAATACTGCCCTACAACCACTGGGAAGTTTCGAGAAGGAGCAGAAAAAGCACTTGATGAGACCCAGCACTGCTGCCGGGAGGCGCAGCACTGCAGCACCAGAAGGCTGCCCAGCACTGTGCTGTGATGCCAGCCATGCTGGGCAGCCCCCCTGCTCCATCCCTTACTCTGCCCCTTGGATTCTTTATCAACATTACTCCAGTGGTTAAGGTTTCCCTTGGAAAAGTTTTTTTCCTTGTTCTTACTATTGGGTGACAGTAAGCATGAAATGCTGTAGGAGACATCAGAGAGCGCAGTATGAAAACCATGACTGTCTTAAATGCTAACTTGCACTGCATTTGCAGCAGCCGAAGGAAGAATCATACCTGTGCACCTTTCCCTAGTGCCTAAATCAAAGCCTTTTACTGGAAGACAGTGAGATGTGGAGGGAATGGTGAAGCCAAAAGATTCATTTGTAAATTAAATAATCTGCATGTATTTACATAACTAACATTAAACACCAGCCCTCAGAATGCAGCAGCCACCCAAGTAATACTTGGCTCCATAACCTGAACAACTCCAAACACAAACCAGAACAGAGAGGAAGCCACCAGGGCTGAGGAGGGGAACAATTTTGCATATAATGGTAGTAATTTGTCTAATTCCTAAAAGTTGATATATTCTCCTTGCTGGAATTTTTTCTTGGTTTTTGTTTTTTTTTTTTTTTGAATAAATTGATTTCAAGGCTCAACTTCGGGAAAAAAAACCACCCTGAGAATCGATGTACTGTGCTAATGCCTGAAAAAACCTACAGACATGGCATATTGCCACTTGAGTTCAAAAAGCACTCACGTGCCTGTGTGCCCCTGAGGACCCCCTCGTCCCACAGGCTTGGGAGAGCTTTACATCTATCACAAACCTCTGCTGGCTTTATTGAATTCTTTGATTTTTTAGATGCAATACTGGAGGAAATAGCCCAGGTTCCACGTTCTGACTTCACCAAATAACTATTGCAATGCCATTGACCTGAACAGCTACCAGTAACCTTGCTTGAAGGCCTAAGGAAAAAAGAGCAAGCATTTATGTTACCTAAGCGACGTCTCCAAACCAAAGGCGTGTTTGCTCAAGCTGTGCACATTCTCGGCAGCTCGTGTAAACCACCCAGCAGGCAGAAGCATGAAAATGAGCTCCTTAAGAACCCACACGGCAAAGAGAGACTGAGGGATGCAGTAACGTTGCCTGAGGCTGCCGATGGGGTGAGAGCTCCCTGCGGCCGGCCGGGACAGCTGGGCCAGCACCACAACACAGCCCAGCAGCCCCCAAGCAGCCCCGCTGTGGCTGCTGCCCCGCTGCCTCCTGCACAACCAGAGACCACAGCCAACACAAGCACGGGCACGTTCTGCATTGGCTGTGCTTGGTTCTCGCAAACATATTTGAGCATCCCCAAAATCACAGGATGACCACAAAGCAAGGAACCATATCCCTACCCACTGCCACTCAGAGACTGTGCTTTATCGCAGACAGTTGGTGTCTGCCTAGGAATACAGGATATGCATAGGTAACAGACGCCAAACTCTCACATCAAACTAGCTAAAACTTCAGGCAGTCGGTGGCCAAATCATGATGGAATAACTTTTTGGATGCTTCTTGCCCGAACCAGAAAAACAGCACATGAAAAGGCCGTGATGCTCCAGCTGCTCGTGCCTGAGCCCCCTCCGCAGCAGCTCCATGACAGCCAGCACAAGGGCTCTACAGCTCATGCCAGACCGTGCCCACCCGTGCTACAGAGGCACAGAGCAGAGAAGCCACCTGCCTCCTCCCAGCTCTGGGCTCCTTCACACAGCGTGATGAGCCACGGACAGCACACCAAAGGCCCCGCTCCGCTCTTTTCCATTGCTCCAACCACAGGATACAACAGCAGCGCTCTCTGAGTGAGTCCCTCCTTCCCCCAAGAACAAATACATTATACCATAAAAAGAAAACTGTGAAGAGGGAAGAATGATAAAGAAAGGGGACTTTGTGCACTGTGTCAGCCAATTAAATTCAACAGAGGAAAAGATACAAGTGGTTATAGCTTCTTGTAAATTACTTCATCTAATTAAATTCCCTTCTCTAAATTACAAACCATTTAGCTCTTCTTTTACAACAATGTCACCAATGACCACCAACAACCTTTTTTATAGTCTGATGCCACCTAAGCTGTTAGCAGTGCAATTTCCTTTTTATTTCTTCCTTTCCAAAGGAGCCCCTGTAACGAGACACACTCACGGCTGCTTCGAGAGGATCCAGGTGGCTTTGCTTCACACTGCCCAAAGTCTGAGGCTGTATTTAAGCAACATGACCCACCTGAGGTTGCTGTCAACCATCTAACTGTAGGCAGAGAAGTTATGCTTCAGTTTTGTTCTAGAACCAGTAGGATCTCTCCTCACACTTCCAATAAACGTCATCTCCTCAATTTGTGTAGGGTTGTAATACAGATTTTTCACCTTAAGCAAAAGCCTTCCCCAGTGCAGCTTTCAGTAGTTCTATGGCACTGTCCTGCACTGAAACAGAGCATTACAGAGATCTGTGCAGGAAGCCGTGCTGCACTGCAAAGACTGCCTGCAACCTAGAGATCAGAAAGCTACCTGTGTCACAGCTCTAACACGTTTCTGCCCTCCATATAGCACTTTAGAGCACCACTGAGCCAAGAAAGCACACTACCAGGTTCCCTTGTAACAAAGTGGGCCTTGCAGTGACTACAGGAATCGCTGTGAATTCTTGGATACATTTAGCCAAAACAACAGCGCTTCTTGGTAACAGCAGGGTTTCACCAGGGACATAAACAGCCAGTATTTATTTAGAGGATTTTCCCCCTGCCCCTGTTGTGCTATGCCCACTGCTCCCCGTGTACTTCGATGCAGCAAACAGAACACCAAGTGCCTAACCGGGACTTAAAGCAGATTTTTAAATTAGTTCCTGACAGTGCAAACAGATTGCTATCGACTGAAATGAGGCTGATTTTAGGCCCTGGATTAGCAAACCTAATGACTAAACGCTGTACGCCGTTGCAGTGCTTTGCGCAGTGCCTCCCCAGCGGTTTCCCTGGCAGCTGTGCAGGCTTGGTGCGGGCAGATTAGCGCACAGGAGCAGGGGAAGGCCATCTGTGCCTGCCCCGCAGCCCTGCTCAGGAAACAGGACCCTGCTCCGACCCCCCCGGGCAGGCCCCCAGCACTGCGGCCTCATTAGGAGCTTTGAAGTCAGCAGAGTGCCGGGGGTGGGGGTGCAGCAGGTGCTGGGGCACTGCGGAGCGCGGCGCGCAGTGCAGCCTGCCCTGTGCCCGGCTGAGGCTGAAGCTGAGCCCCACCAGCCCAACCTCCCAGCCATCACAAACACACACAAAGCCAACTGGTTCAGAGCTTGTATGTCCTAACTGCAAAGTCTCGTACTTACAAAAGTAGAAATGGATGCTGCTTTTAAGCAATACATGAAGCAACGTTTTTCTGATTAAAAGAAAATGGACGTGTTTTGTTTTTTTTTTTCCCTTTGTTGTTTAGATTCAAAGAACATTTAAATAATATCTGCTAACAAAAAGGGTAACATCAATTAGAAACAAAAAGAAACCAGTTTGTATAATTTCAGCATTCAAAAGCAGCGAAATGCAAACACCAAAAAAGCACAAACCAAACCAATCCCCAGAACCCACATGAAAGGCAAGGTTTTTTTTCCCCTCCAGTTAGCTCTCTAGAATTGGTTTGCTTTTAACAGCTTGAGACACTTCAGGTAGCAGAGTAAGACTGTTACATCCAGACCCTTTCAGATGCCATTCAGCTTCTGAGAGTTGCACGGAGAGGTGAGGGACAGGAACACCCCTACCTCCCTCTCCAGACCCCAGAGGCTGTTTTCAGACTCCTCTTACCTGGCTGCTGAGCCTGGGCTGAGAAGTGCACTTTTTGGTCTCCAGACTCCCACAGACACTGCCTCCAGCCCACCAGGGCTTTAAAAAACAC
Source organism: Gallus gallus (assembly GCF_016699485.2). Classification (NCBI taxonomy): domain Eukaryota; kingdom Metazoa; phylum Chordata; class Aves; order Galliformes; family Phasianidae; genus Gallus; species Gallus gallus. The sequence goes on from NC_052546.1 coordinate 1,879,026, forward strand.
ATTATCGTTCCAGAGTTACCGTTTATCATTATCTGGAAACATGCAAATAAAAATCAAGCAGCTACATGCTCCTATTGCCCATCAGCACAAGCAGCATGACGCCAATGGGATTATTCTGTTAGCCCAGCAAGTTCCAGACTGCTTCTCTCTGACTCGGGAAGAGTCTCATAGCCCTTCTACCCCACCAGTACCACACAAGACGGGGCCACCAACGGTACTTGACTGGTTGGATGATGGGCTGCTTTCACCTGGACATGAGAAGAAGCAGTCTGCACCCAGGATGGAAAACGAGCTGGCACCAAGCCTTTAGCTCCAATCAGCAGTAACCTGGCACGGTGTTCTTCTGGGGGTGTTATATTCATCAACGAATGTCAGATAACGAGCTGATAAGCACCACAGAAAAAGCATGTGAGTAGGTAATCAAACATGTTAATGTAATTTAGTGGTTCCAGTCCAACGTTACACATTAATCATCAATAACAGTCAGCAGCATGACGAAGGCTGGGGAGCGAATGAGACATAGGAATTAGCTCTGCTTTCCCTCCCCCTAGGACATCACAGAGATGTCACACCTCCGGAGCAACGTGACAGCATTAGCTGTCGTGCCCTTTCCTCCCATGCTCCCAGCCCAGCACACTATTTACAAGCACGAAATATGTGCTACAGCACCCTGTTCTCATCTGCTTCTCTGAGACTCTTCTCATCTTGGGTGACCTAAACTGTGGGTGAGAAAAGGAAGGAGGAGGTGTAAGACAGTCATCTTCATGACAAATGACTATTTGCAGAACAGAGTGTTATTCCAACCACATTTAACATCTAAACACATTCAGCACGCAGTGAGGCTCCCAGGCTGACTAACCACACAGCTCACTTGAAGCATCAGCAACTCCTCCCTGCTAGCACTGACTGCTCAGGAGACCAGCCCACTTCCAGACAGCACACAAAGTGCCTACAGGTCCTGAACGTGGGGAGAGATCCCTGTTTTACATGCAGACCTATCAGAGACTCCAAACACAAACTCAACACCCAAGAGAGCAAAGCAGCGCAGCTAAGGCTCAATGAAAGACACACAAAGCTCGAAGGATGGCTCTCTGAAAACCAGAAGAGCAACCCAGCATAATACAAGAAAGTATGACCCCACCTCGCAGCTCGAGCAGCTCGGTTGCCTTTTGTCAGACAGCAGCAGCTGCAATCAGCACCTTTCCAAGCAAAGAGGATGAGAACAGAGCCAAAACCCGACACACATCTGCCCAAAAGACCTACAGCTATTTGGAACACCCTCTGTTCCCTCCGCTTGGCTGGAGCAGGAGTAGGGGGACGAGATTCCCACGTGCAGCTGGAGCAGGAGGCTGGGAGGGCACATCAGCTCCTGCAGTTCTCTCCCTGTAGCCTGAGGTACAGAGAACCGAATATTCAGAAGCAATCAGGAATCCGGATGTTTTGTCAGAAGGAGCGAAGTATTAATCTAATTTTCTAAACAAAGCAGACAACCTGGCACTCAAAGCAGCTTACCACTTCGCACCTCTGTACAAGGATTAGCAGAGCGCTGTAATTATAATGCCCAATTTGATTTATTAGAGGCTGCTCAGAAAGGATGACAATTCTGTTGAATTGTGAAAAGAAGTGATGAGAGTATAAGGAAAGCTGCAAATTGATCAGTAATTTCTAAGCAATGTCTCAATATAATTAGCATTAATTACAGTAAGCTTTTCAAATTAGTTATAAAGCTATGTTTAATAACCCTGAGATGCAAAAATCACCCCCAACTTCCAGAAAACTCTGTATTACAGCCAATTTGTCTAGACAGTTTGGCAGGAAATGCCAGAATCCTAGGTGCGAAGCTGTGGTTATTAAAAATACATTTAAGTTGCCTATATTATTTGCATAATTAGTTTGAACTAAGAATACCTTAGTTTGTCTACCTTGGATGTTGCTGCTACTTCCAGCAGCCTTACAGGCCTGAAAACTTGTCTGGTTTCCACAACCATACCAGCTAGCATAATACGAGCTATTTCCAAAGGCTTCATTTGCAATGTAAGACGAATTCAAAGTGTGATTTGTTTAAAGAGGTACAGTGCATTGGTGAGTGAATCATCACAGGTTTTATTTTATACTCTTTGTGCAAACTGCTCATTCTTTTGGGGGCTCCATACTTCAGGAGATACAAAGTACAACAGGAGAGCAAAAAAAAAAAAAAAAGATACACCATGAGAACAAAAAAAGGTTCAGCCATGGATGAAAGAGAGATGAATTCAGGGACTCATGAATGAGGCAGCCATTGTCTGGTCTCGCTGCCCATGTCAGCCCAATGCTAGCCAGGAGGAACACCTGGCAGCCATACCCATGGCAGCATTCTCATTTCTCAGAGCAGAAATAAACAGTATCCAAAGATTTGGTCAACTAAGGCTGCAAATATAATTGCAGAAACTGGAACCTGGCCAGCGTGCCAAAGCCTCGTGCCCCAGAGGTAGGTAAGGCAGCATCACAACCTCCTTAGCGGCCACAGCTACCAAGACTCAGTTATGTATTCCATGCAGAAGCTGTCCATACTAACAGCCCTCCTCCCCCCATGCAGCAGTGAGGAGCTGGCTCACCCAGACTCCGGGAAGACCTTGCCCCCACATATCCATAACAAATAGCTAAGCTGCACTGAATTTGCTGCAGTGAGTTTAGACTGGATGGAACAACCCTAACCCTTCACAGAGCAGCATTTACTGAAGCCAAGCTTTCATGCTGCAGAGATTTTGAAGGCAATCAAGAGCTAATGACCTCCTGCAGCGCTCCTCGTCTCCACACTCACATCCAGCTGCATCCACATGACAATCTGTAGGGTTCCTCCAGGAACAGGCACAGGAACAGCAGCTAGCTTTATCTGCACTTGGCAAGGGTTGATGGACCACTGCTGGGGCTTCTTCGCATAAATAAATAAAAAAACCTGACACAACAGCTTCCCAAGGCAGAAACCAGAGGAACTAATGAAGTATACTATCATAATCCCAGTCTAAGAAGCAGCTTAGAATACCAAGAAGCATTGCTGCTTCTAAATATTTTCTATCAGACCCGGGGCCTTCTGGGGAAACGCATGCTTACCACTTCTGGTTTTCGATGTCAAGAAAGGATCTTAGTTGCACATTTTAGTTTCACTGGAAGATTGGGCATCTATTTACCCCTATAAAAAGTAATTTTAATTTGCACAGACTGTATATTTGTGCACAAAGCCATTGCACCTGTAACTAGAGGGGGGAACTGAAACCCAATCGCTTGACTACTAGCAATAGCAAACAAGAAACTTGATCTATTTCAGCTATATACACAAAGGCAATTATAAAAACAAAACATTTGGTACCACTTTGGGGAGCTAAAAAGAAAATAAACCTGGCAAGTATTTTACTAGAAATGCCTGCTTACATGATTTGCTACCTAACTGTTTCCAAGCAGAGAAGTAGTAACATATGGACACAAGTTATTTGCAGTAAATTATTTCCATTATTTTTCTTTAAATTAAAATGAAGAAGCCTGAATTTAATGAGAACAATCAGCCACTAGAAGAGTGGGGCTGTAAGCAGACCCACAGAGCTTCTGATGTAAAACATAATGAGCCCTTCAGAATGAGCATCTTACGATGGAATCACAAACGACTGGAAGGGTGGAGAAGTTACACCAGGGGTTGTGTTAGATGGCACTATTGATCCTTCCAGATCCTGAAATGTTGAAAGCCTTTGGAAAGAAAATACTTCCAATAATATGGTGAGTTCAATCTTCTGTTGTTCGGCACACACTCAGAACCAGTATCACGGAGCAGAAGGTGCGCTTGGGTTAAATAGTTTTTTTTTTTTTTGTCATAGTATATTTTGCAGCTTGGAATAAATGCTGGCAGCTCAAATACACTGATCTTCCCACCATCCGCCATTGGCACTGCTAATGGATACCTGAAAAGGTGTTCACAAACGATGGCTGCTGTGCCATATGCATTTCAAAGTGATGGATGAGCACTGAGTCACCAACAGATCTCCAGGCTGAGCAGCAGCAAGCGCCCCGCAGCCTGCTAACCACACAGCCTCTCTTTTGCTGCTGCCTGGGTCCATACTCACTGGTCTGATGGACATCCCTAGAATCATCCTCTCCCGCATCACAACTCTGAATGAATTAATGCTCTACCATACTTCAGAAGGGCACAAAGATTCCCCAAAGCACAACTCCCTCCAAACTGATTTCCAACTCCTGAAATACTTGGATATTCCCTCCTTCTCAGCGTACTCCTTTGGGGGCACATGAACTTAACACATGAGATGGAGACATCCACATTTGCAACTCCCAGGAGCACATTCACAAGCAGGACTACTCAAAGGAGGCTGTGATGTGCCTGAGAGCCACAAACTCACACTGCGAATTAACGCACTTTCTCTAAGGATACGAGGGAGCTCTGCTCCTTCCTTCCTGCATTACTCAGAACACCTGTTCTTCCATTTCAGTTTATGAAACCTGCCTGCAACAACAACTATTCCCACTTCCCAGCAATCTTGTGGGAGACACTGTTTTCAGCAGCACAGTTACATGAGCACCCAGCCTAGGAGCAGGGCAGTACCTCAGAGGCCAACACTACCACGCAGTCACTTGAGATGAGAAATATCTCCCCTACCTGTTTGGTTAACTTCAGCGGGAGTTTCTTCTTCACGCGTTCTTTGCCTCTTTCTGCCTCTCTCTCTGAGCTCCCCGCATCGTTATTATGGCCATTTTCACTTGGCTCAGCAGACACGCAGTTTTCAGATTCTCTAGGTTTCTTGCCTGGATGCCTCTCCCATTTTTCCTTCCGCTCCTGAGGCTTTAGTGACATGTCCTTCTGTAAAGGAAAAAGAATACAGTAAGCCCTTTAAATTCTTTAAGACCACTTTTAAGCATTCAGCGATATAAATATTAAATAACGACACAGACAAGACAGCGTGTTCTTTCCAGAGATGCCTTCAGATGAATAATTAGGGATGCACAATGCAAACAGTAATTTTAGATTAGATTAGGATGAACACTCTCCAGGCTATGTGTTTGATTAATTTCAGAGATGCTGGAACTGGTTATGAAAATGAGTTTGCTTCAGATTAATTCGGGAACCATATGTCAACGGCACCTAAACAAATCAGCATCCTGAAGAAAAGCATTTAACTCCATTCATCTGAACAGAGATGGCTTTTGCTGTTTTGTCTGATCTCAGAAAGGAATGCATCAGACCCCCCTTGGGCCTGATGGTCTCTGGTTCACAGCAGCACTCACATGGGGAAATGCACTTTGCAAGCCAACGCGCATTCAATAAGTGAGCCGAGATCAATGAAATCTGCACAAATCACAGTGGCCAAATATCTCCAAGCGTTCCATGTTTGCTGTGAATCAGAGCCACAGCATACGGGCTAAACACAAGCTGAGAGCTGCTCTGCCACGTCACAGTGACTAATGCTGGGAGGTGAGGTCAGAGAAGGGCATTCCTGTTGCTGTCCCTGGCATCCTAGAGAACTGAAAGCACAACCCTGGCAGCAATGGACTGTGTCCTCCCTCCAAACACACAGTACAGAAAGAGCATAAGAAACAACACACCAAATCACTAAGGCAGTAGTTCATTACAGCCAGTCATGTTTTTCCCTATGCCTTAACTGCTGGAACATCAAATTAAGCTTTCTGGAAGACCTCGATGACTCTCTAGCCCAATTAATGTTTTTATGTAACCTAACTGTATCAGCTTAAGGAACACTCCAAAGGGCACTGCTAACCATGCCAAAACATGCCAACCTCAGCCAGAGAAATACTTCTGAATGCCTCATCCCATACTTCTGCCTCAGTCACATCAGCAGCATTTGTATCCCGTGCAAACAGAGCGCATGGCACAACTCACACACCTTCACTGCAGTGAAAGAGCGAAGTGGAATCCCCACAGACCCTGCACAGAGGTCCTCTGTGGGGCTGCCAATCTCCTCTGACACACTGCAAAAAAACAAAGCCATCACCTCCCACCTCCACCCCCAAATTCAAATAAGTAGCGCTGCCTCAGAACAACAATACAGCTCAGCTTGCCAAATCCAGAACTAGTGAAAGAGCAAAGAAAAGGATTATCTGGCATTATTCGCTGCGAATGATGAAATGAAGAATACAAATTAGCGTTTAGTTGCTCACTTTGGTTTCTAGCTTTGAGATAACACTCTACAGCAGCAGTTTGATGCTGCTTAAAGAAGGTCACGTCATCCTATTTGCTGGGAAACAGCAGAGATAGAAATCAAAATGCTAAGCTTTAGTAACTAATCAGAAACCAGTGCAATGGAAATGACATCTGCTAACTGATACTCAGCAAAACATTAGAAACAGAAATCACCAAAAGCGTGTGCTTCTTGATAAAGCCAGCTGCAGCTGCAGCATGGCAGCGAGCACAGAGATGCGGCATGGGAGGACATGGGCACCAGCGGGGGAGAAAGGAGCAGCACTCAGGGAATGCCACCACCTCAAGGCACCAGGAATGATGGCATCGAGGCTCTACCCGGCTTCACGTGGGGACCAGAGCCCTGGGAATGCCTTACTGAGAACCTCCCCTCTGTGCCACCCACAGCACATTCACTGCAGGTTTCAGGAGGTTCACTTTCCCACACAGCTAGTCAAGAAAGCTGCATTTTCCCCCTTTACTTACATACAAAATTGCCTACTTAAACGTTTGGCTTTTTATCCCCATTTTGCTTTGAGCTGTAGCATTGCCTCAGCTGATAAATAAAGCTATGAATAACATGGGTGCACGGCCGTGGGTTTGGAATGAGGTCATCCCTACCACTGAAACACCACAGCAAGCAATTTCTGCACAGTAGTGTCCATGTCATCTGTTTGATCAGGAAGCAAATGGCAGCCCTTGGGGAGCCCTCAGGCTGCAGCCACCCCGCGTGCCTGCTGTGTGCAGCTCCAGTGCTGCCCGAATCCTCCCAGCCCGCACAGCTCACGGAGAGCAAGGAGAGAGCAGGGGGAGGCCTGGCTCCTAAGTGCCTTTCAGAGAGAAGGAGCACTTCAGGGACCTGAAAAACGTGCAAAACCACACAGCAAGAAGAAAAATCTCAAGCGTGCTGCTCTGGGGTGCAGAGGACAAGAATAACTCCTAGCACTGCTAAAACGGTTTGCCTCAGCCCTCCAGCACCAGGTAGACTGCAGCCCCAGTGCGAAACCAAGCCGGTCACGATCCCTGTCCCCAGGGCCCGTCGGACACTGCACAGCTCAGAGCAGCAGCCAAGGGCTGGTGGTAACACTGCACTGCTGCCAGACTGCCTCTGCTCACTTCAAAAGATTATACGGGCTGATTTCCCAGCAGGGGAACAGCCTCCAGCTCCTCTCTCACAGGCTGCTCATTCCAACACTTATTCCTTAAGCTGGAGAACATAAGACATCCCACTTCCATACAATGGAAATAGAAGGGAACTGCTATCCCTAAAACTGACCCTGCTTGTCCCGCTCCTGCCTCCCCCTGCTCCCAGCAGAGGTGCAGCAGGAAGGCTCCCGAGGACCTGAGCACCATCTATCCTTATATTACCTTTATCCTGCAATTAGCAGGAGGTTTTGCCAAATACCACAGGGAGTGATCCTGGCTCAGAGATGAGCTGAAACGGATCTTCTTTTAATTAGGTTAATTTTCAAATATTCCTATTGACCTTATACCCAGTTTATAGAACGGTAATGCAGAGCCAGTGCCGACTTCATTCTCTTGTGCCTTCTGAGCAGAAAAAGCACTGTGCAGACCCAGCCATGACCTCTGCCGTGAGATACCTGCTGTCCATCTCGTTACACAGAGGTGACACGAGAGACAGTGATTCAGAAGGAAAGATAACATTGGAGATACACATCAGAGAGTGAAGAAAGAAATGAACTTTAGAGAGAAACGACTCTGAGACCGGCACAGAAGAGGAGCAGCCAACAGGCAAAGGGTGCGGTGAGCAAGGAGAAAATGGAGATGTAGGATGGGAAGAAGCAGTCGCTGCCACAGAGGAACACCGAGCTGATGGAAATGGCACAGATTGCAGGGATAAGGCAGCAGTCACAGGTAGTGCTTTCACCGAGGGAAGCTCGTACTGTTCCTGTAACTCAGCACACACTCATTTGTTTTACTTTCCTGCCTCTTGGCCCCCCGCAAGCTTCACTAAAGCACAGCCCAAACCTTTCAGCCTGTGCTACTAAATCTTTGTTTTTCTTTCTTTTTTTTTTTTAAGGCAAAAAAAGTCTTGGCTGGAAGTAACTCTCTTGCTTTGACCCCACATTCAAGCAATACAATCAATACCAATTAAAACGATTGCAAATGAAATCCTTGCTTGTTTAACCTTAGACTGCAATTCTCCTTTCCTAGCTGACATATTGCAGATGAGTTTGGGGCGTGCTTTTTAAAATGCATCACGCTTGCTCTGACCCTGTCAAGCGCTCAGCTCCGGAGTAAGATGGCTTTTTGACAAGACAGCTTTGGAAATGTTAAGACATTTGAAGCTGCCACCGGTTTGCAGGTTTATGATACACAATTCAACTTTAAAATAAAAGCGCGTGAACCAATAAACTCAGTGTAATTGAAACAGCCAAATTTATTAGCAGAGGCTGCACTCCTGTCACCTGCAAAGAGCTGGAGAGCGAGCTGCAGGCACTGCCCGGTGAGCGCTCACTGCTGTCCTGTGGGAACAGAGCCCTTTGCTGTGCGGCCGGGCAGGCTCCAAGCAGTGCTGCCTCGGGCAGACAATACCCCCAGGCAGTGCCACCAAAAAGTGTAAGAGGGAGTGGCAGTGCCACTCTAATTCAAAATGCATTTCAACCCACATTCCTTTTACAGAGCTCCGGCCTCTCTTTTTCTTGCAGAATAGTGTTTAACAGCAACGTAGGGGACAGTAAAAGTAAGAAGGCATGCAGCAAATGTCTTATGTAAGCAGTCAAGGAAACCTGCCTCAATGTGAGCACGTGGCTGCCCGTATTTCTGGTAAAAACCCTTCTCCAGCATCACCTGCCAGGACACAGATAAAGCACGGGCACCGTTCTGCCACTCAGCAGCTCCCTGGGAAGCGAGCCGCTGCTTTGCTCCTTCCTCCAATCCCCTCCCTGGAGCCCACGGGTGCCTCCCTGCAGAGAATTGCACACATCTTCCTCACTACCTGCTAACAGACAGACTGCACAGCTATTAAAACTCCCACAGGTGCTTGCTGTCCATCAGAGAGGAAATGATCCCATTTTAAGCCATCAGTATTTCCTCTGGAGATGGCAGTAAATGCCCGCCGAGCGCTCGCAGAATTACTGTCAGTAGAAAGTGTGTCAGAGAGCAAGGGAGCTTAAATGATGGAGGGGGAGCTGGGGCACCATTTGCAGGTAGATTAAATGAGGCATACTCCGGCCTGCAGGAGCACTGCAAGCACCGCAAGGCCAGCCTGCCCGCTGCACACAGCACTGACGTGTTTGGGCTGAAGCTGCTTTCAGCCTTGGCTGCCCGGTGCAGCATGTGAAGGATTTGGAAAAGAGCTCATGCTTACCTGGCAGCACCCAGTTCAGCTGATTTCAGCTGCACTGCAAGTGGGAACACTGCGGAGCAATTGCAGGGGGAAGTGCTGCTCCTGCAGACTGCAGCCACCTGGGTGAGCATTCTCCAGGCAGGGCAGCATTAGGATGGCAGCAGCTCTGCAGTTCTAAAGAAAGCCAACTGGAGGACATTGCTCCCAACTTCCCAGAGCTATCCATCAAGCAGCAAGGTCACGTGTGCGATCCAGGTGCAGCGTTTTGGGGAACACTCAGTGGCACTGCTTGGCCCACACTGCTGCCAGGCAGTAATCAGAATCTTGTTTAAAGAGCACCACATAAACACTTAATCTGAATTAATTCCCCCTTTCCCCGGATTACTGAAACAGGCACCGTATCAAATTCCAGCCTCTCCCATCAAGTGACAGAATCAGGACTCGAGGCAGCCACTCCTTGCTGACACCAGATGTGGTTTTTCATCACTCATTTCCAGCCCTTCAGGAAGGCAGCACTATCCCAGCTCCTGCTGCAGCGGCCAGCATCGAGCTGCCACGGGAGAAGGCATTGGGGATCTATCAGCACAGACTAGTACAGAAGCCGGATACATTGCCAGTACCAATTTTCATCTAAACTAGTCAGAAAAAACAAGAAGTCAACACTGAGTAAAAGGTACCTCCAACCTATCTGTCACTGACGGACAAGGATGCTAGAAATTCTGGCTCTCTAAAATTAAACTAAAATAACAACTATTTCAATGTCTCACCTGCTGCAGAGCAGGGAGCCGGGCAGCAGACGGGCTGAGCACCCAGCAGCAGTGCCAGCACTGCTCCCCTCCGGCTGCCGTCCCCTGCACCCAGCAGAGCAGAGCAATGAGCACCGCTGGCTGCAGCTCAGCCTGAAGTGCCGCTGGACACTGCTTGCACAAAGCCAACGCACGCTGCACTGAGGGAGATGAACACTCACAAATGCACTTCAGCCAGCTCCTCTGCAGAAGAAAACGCAGCCATGTCTGGAATCCCCCGTGCCACACGAGAAATTAATTCATCTTCAAACCCTATGACACCAGAGGCATTTTTACCAACGCTGCAGTTGCCCTCAGTGGTAAGCAACGGTTTGCAGTTCAGCTGCCATGAGGTCCAGCGTGCGCATTAAATAATTAGTCCTCTGGTAGCTTCTTTTGGCTGGGAAACAAATGAGAAGAAATACAAATGGTCCAACAACAAGAACTACACAGAAGCCAGCCATCTCGAGAAACAGCTGCCTGTGGTATATCACTTCAACCTAATGGGAAATCTCTGAGTGAGGTGACTTGTAGCACGAGAGAGAAATGCCTTGCTGAACGCCTAAATGTCACACACGCTAATGAGAAGTCCAGCACCGTGCATCTGTGCCGCTCTCACCAGCCTTGCTCTTCCCCGAACACATCACTGGAGAAGTGCATTCTGCAGCAGAGGTCTGCAGCTGTCAGTCTGGCCAGCAGCGATGTTCTCCCGCACGCAGCGGCTGAGCACACCACGTGCCCGTGAGCAGCTAATCTATAACTGGTTCGCTAGAACAAACAATCAGCAACCAAATGTTCCCATATATCCTTAGGGCTTCAGAGAACAGTTCAAATAATCCGATATCTGTGTCGGGAGCGGGGCGCTCGTTAATATCCTAAGCAATCACTGGGAAAAGGGAAACACACAGTATAGTAACGGGCAATTCTGATGCATTCTATCTTATAAAACATTTTTCAGTCGGAGAGCTCAAAGGTCATTAATAGATTTTCATATGTTTACAGACAGCAGCAATTTCAAGCTCTGTAATTTTCAAACTGCATGTCAGTCTCTCAACTTCCAGCTGTTATTTCAACATTAGATAATGAACACAATGCAAAGGTTACACAACCACTTGAACCAGCTTACACTAGAGAACCAGTCAGACAAATCATTATTAAATTCTAATTACACATATATTATTTTATAACTCTTATTAGAACAGCAAGACAAATCCTCCTTTTATAAAGAGATCAACACTTTAGAAAAAGAGGCCAGAAAGGTTATTCTATTAACATGGACGAGCTGCTGCTCTCCTCTCTTGTGCCATCGCCACTGAATTGTGAGTCACACACAGAGCAGCACCTGGCTTGCACCGCACCGCTCAGCGCCTGGCATAAGTACTGCTGCTTCATCCAGCCAAGCCAGCTCTGCTCTCACCCACTGCTTCATTCTCAGAGCCAGAAACCTCTGCCTGCACTTCTGCTTCCTCAGAGCAGAACCCGGGGCCAGTTTACAAGACTCTGAACAACGCCCTGCCAGTCAGAAGCTGCAGAGAGGGCCAGCCCTGCAATGTTTCTAATTGATGCCAGCTCATCACTTTGAAGTGCAACAGGGAATTCAAATGTGACACGAAGCAGCGACTTCCATCACTGCCAACCCATTCCAATTAGTTGAGAGCCATCGTGCATCTCACAACTCACAGCTCCGAGGGCGGCACTCGGCCTCTCGCAGCACCTTGCCATGGCAGCACCACGGAGCCAGGAGCACAGATGTGTCCAGCTGGGCACAGCCCCACATGAAACCAGGCACATTCCAGCACAGCGACAGGGCTTCTCGTCATTACTTCTGTCCCACAGCTCTTAAGTCACATCCTGGCTGATACCTCCACCAGTAACTCCTCCTTCTGTAGATAACCAGAGACAGGAAAGCTGACACAGCTGACACTGCCTGACAACTGTGGCTGGTACGGCAGCATGAACATCTCCTGAACTCTCATCTGGGCTCTGACACCGGTTCTCAGTGTGACCATATCTCAGGTATCTGGTTAAATAAACTGTTTTACAGTGCTCATAAGGTCAGCTAACACTGACAGCTGCAGCACATCTCTGTCAGAGGCGTTAGGATACAAAGAATTTGCCAGACAAAAGAGCCACAGAAGCACCTCACAAGCACTGTTGATTAGCAAAGCCCAATTCCCATTGCAACTGCTGCCCCCATTTTACAGGATGAGGAATGAACAAATGCAAAGCAACTTGCCCCAAACCAACCATAAGTCCTCTGGCAAATTTTGGGGGAGAACCTACTTGTCCCAGGTATTGACCACACTGTGGTCCAGGAGAACCAACAGCCATAGGACAGAAACCTCCTCCTGACACCACAAAGGGCTTAATCCTGGAGGAGATACCTTTTCTTGGACACACACCATGCAAATACAGGTATCTGCTACAAAGGAAGGCAACAGGTGGAATTTGTCCAGCTTTGATCTTGCATCCTTTTGAATGTCTTAGATAGAAATCAGCTCGAGAATAGCATAGAAAACATGCTCAATACATTAAGTCCAGCTGTTTGTTACTAGAAGAGTAGAACTGGCAGCTCTTCTCAGCTTCTGAAAGCTGACACACAGCCTGGCCTTGCTAAGGCGCTGCTCTGGATGGCACCCAAAGCCAGTGCCATCTGGCCAGCACACCTGGGCACAGAGGGGCAGGAGAGGCTCCTGGCTGCCAGATGTGATGACATCAGTACAGCAGTTCAGGCATTGCAGCTCTGTGTCCTGAGAGCGATGCTGGGTTAAGTGATGGCAGGGCACCGCAGGCTGCTGAGAGCTGCTTGTACACGAGAGCCAGGTAAACACTTATTTTGTTTGTAGAAACCATCACCAATGCCACAAAAATAAACAAAACGATTTTCCTGGTGTAGAGTCGAAGCAGAGCGTATCACATTTCCTTTCCTGCTCAAAAGCTAATCCCTACATTCAGAACTCTGATTTTTCCACCTCTGTTTTTACATTCACTCTTGCATGACGCTCTCCCAGCGGACAAAACCGACAAGTTATTCCATGGCTTACAGCTTCTTAAAGCGTGGCCTCCCAGCTATGGCACTGGCCACTCCTTCCTCCCCTCCTGCTACCAGGATGCAGGTCAGACTCTTTACATTCAGTTTCTAGCACTTAAGTGACGATTTGGCATTAAGAAAATGAGAACAGCTCAGTAACACCATGGCTAGCCAGTTGTCAGACTGGCTCATAGGGATGTCTCATAGGGCAGCTAACATCCCATTCTGCATTCGCCCCCCTGGTTCTGTTCAGATGTTAACTCCACTGAGAGACAGAGAGGCACAGGGGTGGCAAAGATGGAATAAGCATTAACTCAGTTCATGTCAACTCAAAAAACCAGGGATCACTGAAGAACCCGACAAAACAGTTACTGCAGTTTAAAACATACCCACCTTGTCTTCTCCCTAAAGGTTAGCATGCCAAAGTCAGAAGACAAGGGAAGGCACGTTAGCCTGGTACAGTCACACTATGGAGCCAATAGGAAAGCCCATTCAACACCAAAATCCCGGCTGTGTCAAGGTGGGGGGACTTAAGATGTGTAGCTGCAATATGGGAGGAAAGCATCCCCAGGAATCTGATCAAAGGCTTCCCAAATCATCCTGTTTCAGATTTAAGAGACACTGAGGTTGAAATCTAAACAGTTCTCTAATTAAGTGAGTTCAAAGGGATCTCTCAGCTCTCCGTGCCCCCGGGTCCTCTCATTGATTTGGGCCCCACACCCATATATCTCCCACACAGTTAATGCCTTATTTGAGGCATGCTGAAGAGCTGCATCAGAAATCTAAGGAAAACACAAGGAACTGTCAATACACGAACAGAGGGAATTTCTCCTCCCCAGATAGCCAAAATTTCAGGGCCACGGAGGCGGGAACACATCTTTGGAGACACCAAGTGAGGTGTCTCAGAGCTGCAGGCTGCATGGCTATTACATCTCCTCAGAGATGCCACCAGGAAAACCTTTTATCCTTGTTTTCAGGTCTCTTACAAGCCCATCACAAAAACTGGGCGTGCATGTTAAAATACTGGACGCTCATTAGGTACCAATCCCAATTATTTCTATCACAACCCACAGAGAAATGACAGTTCTCTTTTTGTTGAACTGCAGCCGTTCAGGTGTGCAGATAAATAAGCGAACACACGGAGAGGAACAAGCTCTCACAAAAATGGCCTTACCCTTCACAGCTCAAACTTCAAGGAGTCGGGAGCTTTGGAATCTTACACCAAGCCCAGAACAAAGGGTTAAATGGCGTTTGATGAGAATTAAGGCGCTAATTGCCCCATCCTGCTTCAGGCCACAGAGTGCCTTCAGCATGGCTGGACTGACCTGAGAGAAGGGGAACTGCAAAAGACAGACAAAGCCTCCCCACAGCACACCCAAACAAAAATAATTAAGAAATCAATTAGCATTTTAAGAGATGTGGGGCATCTATAGGGGGAAAAAACAACACTAAGCTCTATTCCAGTCCTGCACTTCCACAAGTCGGTAGACAGCAGGTTGTAATTGCTGCACACTGCTCAGCTGCACGTGTGATCTGATAAATTCAGCTCACAGGAGGAGCACAAGGCCCGACCTGCTGTAAAGCAGCCCCTCCTGCCTATTTTAATTCTGTGCAGCAACAGCAGCGTACCTCAGTAAGAACAGCATTTTACAACGCCGTTATCAATGAGACAGCAGTTCCCAGGACCCAGTTTGATGTGCAGTTTCTGAAGAACCACCAGTCCTTCTGGGCACTCCCGTCCTCTCATACCTTCCCCAGCTGTCCTTCCCAGCCGACAGGGTTACAAACGTTCTGGAGGTTTGGGAAGCACAGTGTTTAACATTTTATAGAAACATCTGCCAGCAGAGCTGCTAAACGCTCTGGTAAGAGAGACAGAGATGTTTATTTAGACATGCTGCTGACGTTTCCTGCTGCATTTTGTCCCTCAGGCATATGTAGTCCTTCCAAACAATTTAGCGAGTGCTGTGGAAGCACAGCTCCCAGAAAAGTGAGTCTAAAAGTACGTGAGATTGAAATTACAGGACAGTTACGGGAGCTATCTCACCACAGCTCCTGCCAAGCTCTGGGCACAAGAGGAACCTGCAGGATGGCAGGACGCACAATGTCTGAGGAGCAGCAGCACCGGAGAGGTACAAAGCGGCAGTGCAGGGCACTCTGGGGGCAGCTTCAGCAGTGGCTGCAGCGGTGCGGGTGATGCTGGCAGCTCCCACAGGGCTGCAATGCTTGGGGCCTCAGTTTGAGCCGGCCGCTGCAGAAGCCTTCCTGAGAGATGAGGCCAAACTGGCAGGAAAATGAGTGCATGCTTCTGGGGCACTGCAGCAGCCACACAGATGCGCTGGGTGCTACGATACCAGCTGGGTTACCCACGGAGCTCTGTGAACCTCAGCACTGCACGATGCAGAGGTGTGTCCTTAATGCTCCACAGCTGTGATCTCTGTCGGTTTAACTACAGCAGCCAACTGAGCTATCACCCGCTCCTCCTGCCCTTCTGCTGCAATTTACTGCTCCGAATACAGCTGACAGAAGAGAGCTTAACCAGCCCGCAGCCCCTGCAGTTCATAACCTGATGGATTACTGTAAACTATAAATTGATCGCAGTTAAATCACCTTCAGCTGCTGCAAAATCCCATCAATCTGCATCCCTAAGCCTCTCTGCCTTTGTTTCTTCGCTGTTAAAAAAGGGTAACCCTTCATTACGAAGTTAAAAGCATTACATTGGGCTGCAGAGTTTTCAGACACGGCGTGAAAGTACTCAAAGAAAGAGGGTGATTTATCCCACACCCAAAGGAGAACTGCCCCATATCATCCAGCACTGAACAACCCAATGTGGTCTGAAGAGAAAGGGGGGTCCCAAACTCCACTGTGTGCTTCTGCCATTGATCCCTAGAAGCAAAGGACAGTACTTCAACAACAGACTATAAATCTGTGTATACAGAAGGGATTAATGCAGCTCGTTGGTGACTGAGATGAAGGAGACACATAAAAATAAAAAAGGAGAACTGTGAATTAAAGCTAACCACACAAAAACTCAAGGGTTTATTAAGGGCTATAGACTTGAACCAAGCAAGCAAACTGCCTGTGTGCAGCAGAGGAAGAGGAAATCATCTACTTTGGTTGAATGTACCCAGTGTGGATTTCACTCCCCTCCCCAAAGAATGCCTTTGCAGGAGCAGCTGCTTTACCTCATATCTGGGTCTAGAAAACTGAAACAGGATTTCAGTGCTCTAAGAGTCTCGTAACCTTGTCACAGGGGAACCATTGGATCTTTGCCTGTAAAGCGTGGTCCTGCACAGCAGTGGGTGTGCCACAGACTGCTCTTTCCTTTATATGCATGCTTTAAGTTATTTGTGTAAATAAGCATGCTGGTTACCCCCATCTGGTTTCCACTGGGAAGCACTTTAACTGTGAAGACAATAGAAGACAAAAACTGGTTTATGGTGAAAAATGTGTTTTTGTAACTACTTGAATTTTCTTTCACTTGAGCCCGTTTTAATAATGGCGAGAATCTGCAGATATTTGGGTAAAGTACATTATTCCAATTAAAAAAAGAAAGGGTGCTGCTATCCCTCTCTGCATGCTCGTAATTACTCTGAAAGAAGTAGGTTCTCAGGGCTCTCCTGCAGGGTCGAGAGGTTTAATTCCTGATAAAGGTCAAATCATCTCATTCAGAAGCGACGACGAAAGCTCCATCAGAGTCTGACTGAAAAAGGTCACCAAATCCAAATTCTCTCATATTCTTTAAATAAACTCATACGCCTTTGCTCAAGCACTGAGGATATTTAAGGACACTGCAGTAAAACGTATATACTTATTTCCAGCTGCTCTTACCAGGGATAGCTTGCATGAAGTGGCTCTGCATTTGAATAAGAAACTTCTATCAATGGAACCTCTTTCAAGCATGTTTTATGAAGGGAAAGAGGGTGTACTGATGAAAGGAGCGGACCCCGAGCAGATCCTGAGGCTCATCCCCACATCACCTCTGCAACACGAGGCAGCAACAGCCCACAGCTTTGGATGCAAACGTTTCTGGTCCCAAAAGCTCTCTGGTATAAATTATTTCAGCCACAACCCGAACACCTTCCTTGGAAATCCCTTCCAAGAGCTCAGGACAAAAATCCCCCAGCAGCACCAGACAGCAGAGGCGTTTTGTGGAGCAGGAGAAGCAGCAGCTACCTGCCAGCATCCTGCACTGCTGCTGGTACAGCCCCGGCACCTTTGGGACAGCCAGCTCAGTGTCTGGCTCAGACAGACATGGAAACAAAAAGATCCCTTTGTGCCCAGACAGAGGCTCTCTCATGTGGCAAAACTCATGAGCTAAAGAGCAGAAATACAATACTATATACAGAAGGCAAGGTTGCACCAGCACCATTACAGACTCGTGATGAGAGATTGTGACTCCTTCCACAGCAAATTGTAACTACAGCCCCTAACAACACTTCGATTTCTCTTCCACTCCCTCTCTCTATTTTTACTTAATTTCTGGCAAACTTACTGCTTATAAAGCCAAGTGATCCAGAATTGGTCAGAGCTTCATCCAGACAGGCAAATTTCCCTGTAAGCCTTATTAAAACACACACTCTAATTCAGCCCTCACTTGAGGAAGGTCCCTGACTGCCAGATAAGCCACACACCATCTCTGTAACCTGGACAAAAATCCCCTAGGAATTAGTATAAAACCAAACTCATTTCCTCTTCACTTTTGGGCCAAGATTTGAATCGAGGTCACGGGAGGCAAAAAGCCTGCAGCACTATAAATCACTGCCAGCTCCCTGTTCGCCTTACTTGCATATTTTTACACTTAATTTGAAAGCCAGGTATGCACAGCATTAAAAAGCTTTGGTGGAATATTTCAGATTGTAACTCAAGAGACAATAGCAGCCGGTCACTTCGAAGGTCAACGAATGGAATCGTTTGTAGCACTTCTATTCATTGGTGGATTTGTTACAAAAAGCTGAAATTAACTCAAAGTCATCGAATCACAGCAACCCTGATTCACCTCTCAGCTGTGTGACACAAAGGTTCTGTGCTCCCTGGACTTGAAACACCTTGAAATCCCTGAGTAAGAGTGAACACACTTTGATTTCACAAACCGAACCAGTAATGCCACTTGGAAAATAGTTACAGATGCATTCTGACAGGTATAGGTGCGATGTTAATGGCGGTGAGGGCACAGCCACCATCAGCCTCTCTGTTCAGCAGTGCTTCTAGCAGTTCTATCGCCTGGCACACAAAGCTCACACCTTTCATCTCGCAGTTCTCATGGAAAACTGCATCAAACATGGTTGGATTTCTAAGTTAGTAGTGAAGTCAAAAACAGAATCACAGTTCCCAGCAATCCCCCTGTTAAGCTTTGTTTCCTGGTGCTACGTCTTTCGCAAATGTGACTCATAGCCACGGCCTCGGGACGGGGGAGTGCTGCCTGCAAGGAAACGCACCTCTGCAACTGTTCGCCTGGAGGAAGCCACCAAGGCCAATAAAACGTGTAAAACACTGCTTTGAGGATCCAAGAAAAGGCCCCAGCCCTGGAGCAGACACTTCCCATGGAAGATGGCAGCAGCGATGCGCTCCGTGCGACAGCGTGGCAAAGGGAAAATCAAATACCGGCACAGGGCAGAGCTCCCCTGCACTCCCAGCGATTCCCAAGCTGTCAGCAGCGAGGCTGCCGCTGTCACTTCCCCACTCGCTCACCCTCCCCATCAGACACTGATAGCACGCCTGTCACAGCCGCAGCGCTGCCGGAGTCAGGGATGACAAATCGCAGGGAAGACGTGTCAACACAATCAACTGGCCTGAAGACAGACAGCTGGTGCGCGAATTCCACCGCAGACAATATCGCCTGTGAAATCACTCCAAGGCATTTTTAGCAATCGCGAGCTCTCAACAACAGCTCTGACTGCTAAAAATAGCCTGCCGAAGGCTTGCTCCAGCATTAACAGCAGCGCTGGCTAAATTTGAGTCATGACCCCACTCGGTGACATATAAGCAAAACAAGCACAAGCCTCAAAGCAGCAGCAGCCATACACGCTTAGAGCTCCGGCAGTGCTAATGCACCTATATTACAAAGCTTTCTCCACAGCATTAATGTCGGTTACCACAGTATTCCCCTGAAGCGCTCCACCTGGAGCCAGGCAGCCGAGAAGCGAAGGCTCAGATAACTCATCAGTACAAATACACATCCGTGTGCTTCAATACAAACCTTCCTCTCCGCGAACAAAAGGGACCAATGCATCAAAGGT
This sequence comes from Gallus gallus, assembly GCF_016699485.2. NCBI lineage: Eukaryota > Metazoa > Chordata > Aves > Galliformes > Phasianidae > Gallus > Gallus gallus. The sequence continues at coordinate 1,898,563 of NC_052546.1, forward strand.
GCTAAACGTCTCCATCTCTCACATTTCAAAAGCTCCTACTGAGCATCCATCAGCTCACAGAATGGAACTGCAGCAGCCCAGAAAATAGAGCAAACCCGGCTTCCCTGGTGGTTTTGACTCTCGAAAAGTAGCACGACAGAAAGAGATCCACTTCCCCTCGGCGTACAACCAACCACAGGAATGCACTTTCCCCAGCGAGAGCAGCAGCAGCACCTGCAACTTTCAGCTGCTCTGAGATCTCTGAGAGCAAAGCAGAAAACCAGGGAGGGCGCGAGGCACTCTCACATTCAGCCACCAAGCACTGGCTGTTCAAGAGTAAACAGCAACAGAATTCATCTCCAGAGCATTTTCATTTATTTATTTATTTTATTTTTAAAAGAAAAATATGCCAGCTCCGAACTCTTCATTGCAGGTGTGCTACCGAAGCAACACAGAGCACCAGACCTGTCTGAATCAATCCCAGACTGGAGCATGGCCTCTTGTTTAAAAAGGTTCAATTTGGAGATATCAAGAGATGGAGTCATCACAATCCACGATAAACTGCTCCGGTGGTTAATTATTCATCCTGGTCAAGTTCTGTACCTTATCTCTAGCTCAAACATATCGCTGCTGCGGCCTCCCAGCCGCTGGATCTAGTTACAGGTTTGACTGCCAGAAGGAAGAGCCCTCCCTTATCACCTTTCTCTCCCCTACGCAGGCTGCTATAAATCGTAACCATGCCATCCCTCCACCTCCTCTGATAAAGCAGACAGAGCTCCGGAAGCCCTTCCCTGCGAGACCAATTTTCCCCTCCTCCACCAATCCTCACGACACTTTTCTCCAATCTACCAGACTCCCTGACCAGCAGGCACCAGGGTTTGGCACCCGACTTACACTCGTGCCAATGCCAAACGCAGGGCTGTCACAGCCTTAGTCCTGCAGAGCATTTCCTTTGCTGCGTGTTCAAGGATTGCACACAAAGTCTCGGGCACAGCGAGGCTCCCATGCACATGGCTACCTATCTTGACTCCCACGCCCCTTTCAGGGTAAAGGCCCTTTTCTCAGGGCACAGCTATCCCTCTGCCATCTCCTCCTTGCACACGAAGGGCCCTCACTTTGTGCCTAGCGCAGGGCGCTTTATTGCATCAGAACATACCGTCCATGAAGCAATCCCAGCCACTCCACTTCTGTTCCTTATCTTGCACTCCACCTAATCTGTGTGTTATCTGAGGACTTTGAGTAATGGTTTTATTTTTTTTCCCCTGGGTCACTGATTAAAAGAAGTTAAATAGTGCTGTGCCAAGGACCCAGTACAAACATACCTCCTGAAAGCTGGTTCTTTCTTGCCTGCCCTATTTTGAAACCTTCCATCCAGATAGCTTAGAATTCAGTTCTCAGGCTGCTTCTATTAAATATCTGCATGAGCAAAATAAGAAAGCTGGGACAAAACCACTCGACTTCAAAATACATTGAATCAAATATCTGGGGCTTTCACAGCTGACTGCAGGAGATCTCAGAAAAATACAGCTACCAACTACCACGCCATTAGCAAATAGCTTCGAGCTCATTTTAAGTGTCCAAGGGCCCGCATGCGGCCACCTGCTTTGCTGCAGAGACTTTCCAGGCAGGGAGGGAGAGTTCCAGCCCCAGGAGGAGCTCCACCAGCATACCTTGTTGCAGACTTCTCCAGACCAGAGCCAGGGCTGTGCCTATGAAGCTCAGAGCAGCTGGTCCTCTTAGTTCTTCTCAGTGGGGTCCCCTAATCCTAACGTGACAGAATAACTTCCATCTCCTCCTGCTGATCCGCAGTCTCTCAGAAAAGCCACAGCCAACACTGTTTCTACAAGCCCTGCCACAGACACATCCCAAAGAACGAGGAAAGGGATGCAGGGAGCTTTCTGAAGAAAAACCCAATAGCTGAATGCACACAGCTGAGCCCCCCGGGCCCTGCCCTCAGCATCTGCCCTCTGAGATGAGGACCTGCCTCTACCCCACTAGCACACAGCGCGCTGCTCGCAGGCCCACCAAACACTTCCATGCTGAGGGCACTGTCTGTCTCTCAGATTGCTGCCAGCCCCCAATCAAAGCAAGCCTTGCTCTTTTAAGAAGTGCTCCTGATGGTATAAAATCACATGCAGCTTAATCTTCAAAATAACACTGATCTTGAGCCACTCCAAGCCTAAGACCTGGAAACCACATACCCTAAATGCTGCTCAGGGGTCTGAACAGCCAGTGTGAGCAAGACAGCGGAGCAGAATGTGGTTTTGCTGCCAAAGTGCACTATAAAGAAAGATGCATGTTTTCTGTGGTACTGTGACCTTTTTAAAGGGACTTCTGGTCTGCTGTAAGGTCTCACCTCCCCACAAAGACAGGGATGAGTCAGAAGCAAGGCATGCCCTTCCTTGTCCTTTGTCTGAGGGCCACTTTCCTTCCTGTCCCAAACCAATGCCCTCAGCTAGGGCCCCACAATGCTTACAGTTAATAACCCCATTTCAACACGTTTGTATCATCATATGTAAAAACCAACCTGATACAGATTCCAGCTGAGAAATGTTGTGCCTTTGATGTAAGAAGTACCACATCATCCACTTCACATTAAAATAACATAAATGGATCAATGGCACCAATGAAAACAAAAGCAACTCCACCTACAAAACAGCAGGAACGTGTCTGACTGCTTGTCAGCGCAGGGATCCTGTACTAAGGACGGAAGCAAAGGCATACAGTTTAAGCTGAAGGACCATTTATCATAAGCTGGATAACAGTTTTCTCTAATTGCCTTAAACTCAGAAAAATTAAACCCCTACTTAGATTCCCCCTCCCACTTCCCCAGACTTTATGAAAGCAGTGCTGGCTGAACTTCCCAGGGCAGCCCCGGGGATTTCTCATGAGAACAGCACAAAAAAGCTGCCGGCAGACCCATGCAGAGGTGTAGGAAACCAATAGGAGACGGCAGTTTCATGGGCACACTGCAGACTGCCCAGCAGAGAGAGCCGAACAGCACCCATCCCCAGCACCCAGCGCACCCCGGGGTCGAGGTGGCGTTTGCTTTTCTCTGCCTTTGGCAGGAGCAGCTCAGCATAAGCCAGCTGGCTGCGAGCTCTACAACATTCAGCCCCGAAATGTCGGCAGCCCTCTCCTGTCAGTCCCACACAGCTCCACAATTGTTCTTCTTTTCTCCACTGCTTCTGTCTGGGAACACCAAGTAAAGCAGTAGGCAAATCTGGCTCAGTGGCTTTGGAGTCACAGGAACTGACAGGCACCTGCTCCTGCCTGACAGTGCAGCCACGGGGCCTTCCAGCAGTGCTCCCGAGCAGGCAGGCGCTCTCCTTTTCCCTTCAGCTCCAGCAAAGGTTTGGCTTAAGCACTCCTGCAGCAGTGATTTGACTCATCCCTGCAAAAGGCGTTTTTCAGTATCTTCATAAGACAACTAGTCATAAAAGCGATATGAGCTGTCCTGATGCTTGCCCATGTTTTTAGCCACGAGTGCAAAGCCTTTATCGCGTCTAGCAAAAGTTAGCAAGTCAAATGCAACTTAGATGCTTAAGACTGTACAGACTTCTGCCAGACAAGACGCCAAAGCATCAAATCACTTTAAGTGGAGGCACATTCTCTCCCATAGCCGTTTCATACTTCAAGGCAAACAATAAACGTGCTTCTCTTCCCTGCTGCCTCTGCCCAGGTATCTCCCTGGAACTCTGCTGGAATACGGACTACTGTTACTGCATCATTTTCAAAGAGTCTCCCTTTCATCTGCATCACCAAGATTTCCTGCTCCCCTCGCTGCCTCCAAGCCCTCTCACCTTGTACCACTTATTCCATTAGTACCTACACAATAAATCTGAAAATACACTGTGCAGTGGAGGCAGCACCATTATACACATGCCATGGGGAATAGCCATGAATAGAAAATTTGCTCTGAAGAAAAGCAAGGGGAAAGAATAGCAAAAGCATACCAAGTACAGCTCAGCCAAGAAATACAATCTTTCCAAATTTCAGAAGAGAACTGGAATGGCCATAAATACCTAGCTAATTAGGGCTTTAATGGGATCTGGGCTCCTCACCCCTTTAAACTACTAAAAAAATCTCCGAAAGTCAATAGTGCCAACATCTTCAAGAATTTTGTATTTGCTCTGCTTATACAAACCTCAGACATTCTTACAATCATCCATTCCCTTCGCTCATAAATATTTATCTAGTTGGAGCCAAGTGCATAAATGAACCTTCCATCCCGCTTATGGCTGCTCTCCCTTTAATCCTTAATCCCTCTGCACTATCTTTCTTGTCTCTAACCTGCAGAGGACTCTGACTGTTTGCATTTAATTCTTCTTACACATGCCCTGGAGCACAAATGGCTTGTCAGGTTAAAGATAAAGCAAACATGTATGGCCACCAGTAGAGTAACCAGCCTTTCAGATAGCAGAGCACCTGCAGCCAAGGCAGGCTGGCTAATGGAGGAACCAGTAAGTGATTTCGCTGGGATCTCCACACCCAGCAAAGCCAGGGACTTTTCTAGGACAAACTTCTTGTCCCCTATTCATACACAGTAACTCTGAAGATGGTTCCGTTCTCCTCTTTGTAATCAAATGCAGCAACTTCAGCATAGCCAGAGATGAGAGATTATATCTCAGCTGCATCTGGAACAAGATTGCTAACAGGTGAAGTACGATACCTGATCCAAAGGGGTTGGCAATGCGAGACTTGAAGTCATCACGACAGAAGGACCCAGAAAGTCAGAAGGAAGCAGCACTTTCTTCAGTAAAAAGCTCCTATCTCCCTCTTGTTACTGCTGAGGACTTCAAGACTTCCCACCTTCTATCTCTGAAAAACCTTCCCTTCATTTGAAGCAGTGAATTCTGCCAGCAGGAGCTGCTGCTGGGGAACCAGAACGCCCACTGCCCAAAGCAGCTTGCTGCTGCCAGCCAGGAGTGGCCACGTCCCTGCTTCTGGGACTTAGAGATCACGGATTTTCTTAATGGGTGTTTCTTTCTGTTCTTTCCAATCAATGTGTTATTGCTGTTTCTTAAGAACAGAAAAAATTAAGGTTTTGGAAAATGTATCTAAGCATGCAACTGCATCATCTGGCAGATGAGGCATCTAACTGCCAGGATAACATTACATAAATCACTGCAATGAGCCTGTCCAAGCACAATGTTTCCATCCTACCTCTACCCTGAAATGTCAGATTGCTGAAAAACCTATCTGATTTTGACACGACTTGGAAAATATTTATCCTCACTTCTTTCTAAAATCCTCCCTCAAATTCCAACCCCACCCCCATTTTGGCCACAACAGTAACAAAACAAAACAGAAAGGGGGAAGAGAGCAATCAAAAGAGAATAAGTGGAACCTCTCAAACTGCAGCAGATCCTGGCACCAAATAGTTTGGATGGACAACTGTGCCGTATTTGCAAACAATGTCCCCACGATCACATGAGAGCTCTCAAATGGAGATTTGGAGTAAATGTATGCTGTTGATTCTTTGATGCAATTAACATTGTTTGTCTCAGCATCAGTAAAAACAGGCTTTTGCCTGCTAGCAAAATTTTTGGCTATGCACACCACTGTTTACTTGAATGAAAGGCTAAAGAGCTAACTGAAGCTGTTTTCATTGCAAAAATAGCACAGAGGAGCATCAGGTCAGGAGCAAACCTTGCTAGCTGCTACTGCATCCAAAGCACATCCCTAAAAAAAGCAGGGGGAAAGCCCTCAGAAAACCAAACCTGGCCTGTTTGCTTCCACCATTTCTCAAACTTTCCACCAAGTGCACCGCTGCCATCCCAATTCTACTTTAAAAAGTCTTTTTTAAAGCCTTATGAAAATGCATCAGTGCATCTGCATCCATTATCCTACAGTTACGTGACTGCTTGAAAACCTTAGCCCAGAATAAAGAAATGCTTGAAAATACCTCATTTTGGCACACGTGCTTCATGCTGTTTTGGCTGCTATGGGAAGATTAAGCTGTGATCACCTGCTAGCAGGTAGAGAAAGGTGATGCACGACTCCGATCTGACAGATCCATGTGGCCGCAGGAGGGGGTATATACTGCTCTGACAGCTGAACAAATGCACTGCATGCTGCTAGAGCTGACCCAAATACTCTAGCGTTTGGGGGAAGACCTAGCGTGGGAGACAGCCCGGATCAATAGGGAGAACCCCAGGTTTATTCACAGCAGCAGGACCTTGCACAGAAGAGAGATTCTGACAGTTCGCGACTGCAGAAAGAGTAATACCCGTAAGACTGGTTTGTTGGGATTTTGGAAGCAGCCTTTCTTCTTTTTCAACACAATATTTAAAGTTACCCGTAACAACTTCAGAAAATGGAGGAGTAGCCAAACCCCATAATAATCCCTGACCTCACACGATTTAGCAGCTGCTAAATCGTCCAATATTCTCAAGCAGGGTGAGCACAAAGCACGAGCTGTGCTCCATCCCTCACGCCCCGGCTGGCAGCCTGCACAGCGTGCCAAGTTCAGACACGCTCTCAAGAACTACAGAGAAAGTGGTTTTCTTTCTTGGTTTGTTTGTTTGCCCGGTTCTTTTCCAGATAGAGGCACTTTTGGAAAACACACCTGCAATGACCCACCGAGCATCCTCTCACTGGCACTTCATTCTGGGCAGAATCAACCTGAGCACCCGCTGGGTCACAGCACAACGCGCCCACTGCTTTCACCGCTCTCCCGGAGTGCCTATTGAAACTTCCCAAAGCAGAGCACACAAAGGTCCCAAGACACCGCCTGCCCACAGGAGCAGCCAGTCCTCACATGTTTAAGCACCGCGCTTTCCACTCCGTGCCTCCACCAGCTGCTTTCATTTAGATGCAGGTCACATTCACACACACTGGAAAGCATTGCAAACGCGTACAAATTGCTAACGTGGGAACTCGGGTCCTTGAAGCTCACGCACCGCGCCCAATGGGCAGTCCATCATTTCTCCATTCAGCCTTTAAATACTAACACTGGTATTAACAAACAGACACCTTCCGTTTCTTTAGTACAGGTTCCTGATGCCTAGAATAACTTGGCTACAGATTTTATTTGTTTTGGACAGATCGACAAAACCATTAAGTGGCCATAAACTACAAAAGTTCAGTGGTCTGAGACATGAATTTTCTTGTCAACCCACCCATCATCCTTAACGCAACGCCTGCAGCAGTGCAGGAGTGGGGGAAGGAAACACAGGGGAGAGCATCGCTCGGAATTGGTTTCCAGTGGTGGATCAGGGAGAGCACAGGCAGCAGCAGAGAAACATATGTTTGAACCCAAGCCAAAAATCTGGCTTCCTTAAGAAGTGTAGGATGACAAGCCTCTTGTAGCAATAATAGTAGGCTGGAAAGTGGGGGTGGAAAAATTCCCTCTGCTCATGCAGAAGGCAAATTCTCTAATATCTACCTACCAGCATTTAATTTGGAACAGCTGGCATTTGGAGAAAGCCACCAAGATGACCCACTGAAGACAGCAACGGGCTCAACACTGCTTTGTGCTGCGATAGCATCGTCTGCTCACGCACCACTGCTGACATGCTTTGGAAAATGGCAACTAATGCCTCGGTGTCAAAAGCATAAAGCACTTTGCAGGACACACACCTACACATTACTTGGCTGGGAGCTGAAAAAATCTCTGTGCCTTTGCTATCTTACATTAACATTTCCTTGGAACTGGGCATGTGAAAATTGATGGTAAGCAAAAGTTAATTACAGTGTTTATGTCAAAAAGCAAAAGGGGCAGAAAGATGACTTTTAATTTGGGTCTTCACTAAGCTCAGCTTCTTCTAACAACAGAGAATCCCAGAGAATAGCATTTCTCCTATCAGCAGGACTGACAAGCTGTTCTGCTCTAGCTGCTGTTCACAGCAGATAATAGCACAAGCCTAGTGCTGAAAATATTGCTATGATAGCAGTCCCTCTGTTGCCACCCACAGAAACTCTGCGAGCACCTTAGCTCTAGAAATCAGCACAGAGAGAGAACCCAAAATATCCCAGGCAAACAGCTACAAAACAAAGCACAGAAGAACACCACACATGAAATTCTGATGTTTCATATAGCAGAAATAGCAACTCCCCATTTACAGAGGGCCTACACCACCTCCAAGGAAGAGTCCCCAGTCACTAGACCTGCTGAAGGCCAGTGCTTCGCTCTGCTTCTGTATGCCATCCTCCTTGAAACAGATCACGCCGATTAACTGTCTTGTGCCATTTGATGAAAAGCTACTCCAGAAACTGGCTTGTGTAGCTGCTCATACAGCAGCAGATGACATATTCGTGGAATACAAGTGAGCAGAAAGACATCTGCTTGCTTGATTTCAGTAGGTACAAACGTACAAACGGCTTATTCTGCAGGACACGCTTGCTTTCTCTGTGTGAGCGTGCGCTGCCGGAGCTGGCGGCCCGTCTCAGCTGGCTGCATCCAATCCCTCTCCTCTTTGCATATCAAAGGGTGAATGAGGAGGATTGCAGCTATGTACAGGGGCTGCTGCCCAAGGGTTCTAAGATGCTCCTTTGCACCTGCACACAGTTTATAAGCTTCAGCTCAGCCACCATAACTGAATACGAATATTTTCTTTTTTTTTTTTAGCTGCTCACCGACTTTTGTTCCATTCCCACATTCACCAAGCACGGCAAGAGATTTCAGAGCAAAAAAGTCACATTTCTTTTTTTAAGATAAATTAGTGGATTACAGCCACTCCTCCAGTACAGCATTCAGCTACAGCTGTTGAGGATTGGTGTCCCACAGACACAAGGCAGCCCTGCAGGCACGGGGCATAGCACTGCTCTGCGCACAGAGGGCTCAGTGTGGTGGGGCTGGCTCAGCTGCTGGGAGGGCCCCACTGCCTGTGGTCAGCATGACCTGCCTCAAGTAGGAAGATGTGCTTTGCTGGAGAGGAACAAGGCTGCAGCCCTATCACCGCACACTGCTGTTATGTGCTGGCTCAAGAGCGAGCGGCGCCAACGGCTTCTACTGCTCAGGCTCACCGGAGAGGTCCTGTTTTCACGTCAGCACTCATGGAAGCAAACTAGCAAGTAAGGAGAGAGGCAGGATTGGTATTATTTCTAGGCTGCAAAGCTTCCTGTGAAGTGTCAGCAGTTGCTTTTCCAGGTTAAAACAAAAAGCAATGGAAAAAAGGAAAGTCTAAGCATGTTTCTGCTTGGTCTTGGTGAGAATATGTGCAAAATGAGACCAAAGCTAAGTCTGACACTGGCATTTCTCTATCTAAAAGGCTGACAAGATTGAAGCCAAAAAATTAAGTCTTCATGAAGATGCTGTTCCCAAACTTACCAATTCCCACTACTTCTCAAATAACAGCAGCTTTGATAAAGAGAATGCTATTCTACGTTCCTCATAGAAACAGCTGCTGCCAAGAATTGAAGGAAACCTTCTCTCTTAAACTCTCCAGGTTCTTCACTGTTTGTCCAAGACCTGAAGGGTCTGCAAACAAAACGTGGCTGAGTGGTAAGACAGATACACTATATTGGAAGGGTTTTTTGTTTAGTTTTTCCTGACAAGAAGGAAATAGCTCTGGGCCCAACATCCACATCAGCTGCTTCTTGGAGTCCACCTGCCCGAGATACTGCAAGGCAAAGCTAATTTACTCCTGTTCTGGTATGTTCTTATCCTTAGACACAAGTATTTCATCTCAATCTCAGCTTGCAAAGATAATGTGCATGCTCTACTGCTGAATAATCCATGGGCTTCAGCATCCCTAAATACACAGGGAGAAGATGTATTACCCATTAGGGTAAAATAATATACACAAGCCCCTAAATACACATGTACACTGTAATACATGTTTTAAATAGTTTGAGTGTGAATTTAAATGATAACACACATGCTAAAAAGTTTCAAAAGACATCTTTCCAAGGAGCCATTACCCCTGTGTAAATAATCATTTAAAATAAATTCTCTGAACTCCCACAAAGGGCTCTTCTTTAGTCAACAGAAAAGGAATAGAGGAAATAATGCACATATAAGAACGAAATGGCATTAAGGGTTTGGCTACAAATCCTAACAAAAGTACTTGCGTAAGTGGGGATTGTTTAGCTCCTAACGCGGACTATTTCATGTTCCTTTGCTTTTGTCCAGACATTTTGCAAAAAGAAAAATAACCCGCTGGATTAATAAACTAATGAGTCACCATCTTTGCAAACTGTAGCATCTCACCACTTTATGATACATCCGCTGCTCTACAGCACGCACAAACTTGATTTTCTTAATCAACTTTCCACCTTGCCAGCCGTGGCAATGACCCCAGGTCCAGATGGAAAGGGCTGCGACCCAAGTGGGAGGGCACGGCCCCACCAGCACCCATAAGTGCTGCGGCCAAGCGGGCTGGGAAGGCACACCGTCAGGGAGACCAGGCTGGGGAGGCTGAGACAGCTCAGTGGAACAGCCAGGCCTTAAACACACATGATCAGGTTTTACAGCTTTTTAAACTTTGATTTTCAACAAAGTGAAAATGAAAAGCAAACATGCTCTTAACTCTTCCCAGCAAGTCTGTGTTTGAAGGCATAAGGCACAAATACGTGACATTGAGTTTGCCTTTATGACAAAGTCATTGCTATGCACCAAACACAGGCAGGAAAGGGAAAATCCACTTTCATTCACTCTGCAGCAAGTAGCTACAATTGTTTACATCCCAGGGACTGACAGACAGAGGGGCACAACTCCCAGATAAGCAGCTTTGCCTGGGCAGCACGCTCCCTTTTGCTGCTTTGTGTATCAGCATGTACCAAGCCCTTTTCTCCTGACCCGGCTGTCTCCCACACAGCCCTTTCCCCGTTCTTCCAAACGTACAAGAGAAATAACCAGGTTTCCCCCTCTGTGGGACAGAGGTGAATGCAAACAGCACTGCAGGGAATGCAGCAGCCGGAGCTGCTACCACGATCCTGCTCCTCGGAATGCCTGTGGGATTCAGAGCTGAGGTCTGGTGCCGGGACCCTAAGCATTAGAGCTGTCACCTGCCTGCACACGTGCAGCATGAGCTGCCAAAAGCTGAAGCTTGAAACTGCTTTGCTTCACTTCCTGGTTGCTTTTGTCAGTTCTGCCTTTTGAGGAGGCTGAAGTAGAATAAAAACAAGAAAAACACTTAGCAGCTGGTAAACCTTCCTCCATGTGAAGCTGCAAAGTGAAGGCACAAGCTCTTCATCTACAGCCATCCCTGTCACAACCGGTGCTCTAACCCCGCAGTTGGCACGGGCCGCTGCCCCGCTGTGCCTGGCAGCCCCACTCGCTTCCAGCAGCCCCCCCTCCCTCCTTGCTCTGAAGCTGACCCGACATCCATCCTCAGCCAGGGGAGGCCTTGTATTCTCAGAATGTAATGTTAAAAAAAAAAAAAAAAAAGCATCAAACCCTACACACCCAAAAACCCGGGGAATGTGCAGTGCGGCAATAGGAAAAACTGAGGCATTGCATCTGCTCTGCAAATGATTTTCCGCGTGACATTTCCCTGCCCCTCCCCGAGGAGTCCCACTGTGCTGGCTGCCAGCAGGCCTGTGGGGAAGCCAGGAACCCCCCTCCCGAGGACCTGGTCCCCCCGGCACTGCTACACGGCCGTGACAGCCGAATGGGCTCCCGTGCCCCCTGACACGAGAACAGAGAAACCCTTTACTTATAAAAAGCACATATTTACAGCCCTAAGCAAACTCTTAAACAGAATATATTCGCCCACAGGGTGCTGCTAGGAGGCACAAGGAAGCCATTTTAAGAGCTCTTGATGCCGGAATGCAGCTGTACCAAAGGTGAGCTCAGGGTTTAGATTAAACAAGCTGCCGCTCCACTCCTCGCTCCTGACAGCTTGGCCCAAAACAGTCCCGGCAGTTCTCCTGAGCCAAGCTCCTTTACTTGATGACTTGACTTCCCCTATACCTTAATACAGCCCTTCAGTTCACGTTTCTGCAGCTGGATCTGAAGAACAGTCACCTGAAGGCATCCAGCAGATGACAGCAGTCCCATCAGAGGGGAGCACAATCTCATAACTAAGGACACTGCGGAATGCCGTATGGCCGCTTCTGGTCACCAGCCTTCATTAAGTGACAACTCCAGCCTGCAGCCCTTCAGCTACAGCGTGAGTCCTGCTGGAACTCAGTGGAAGCACCTCTTACACACGGGGAACAATGACTCAAAGGATAAAACCAGAACTGCCAACTGCTTGCTGTGTTTTAAAACAAAGACAACTTTTAATCGTGACACACTTCTGTTGCGCAAAGCTCAAGAGTCAGTTTCTGTGTCCAGAACTGGTGAGCTGATAACGTTAACAAATCATACACTGGGAAGAACTCACAGCCTGGGAGAGAAGCTGTGATGCTCACATTTTCCACAAGGGCAGGAATTTGCCATTTTCCCTCTCCAACAATCTTCACTTCTTCGGCATGTGGAAAAGTCTGGCTCCATACCCTACTGTCAGCACCAAGAATTCACCTGCTGGTTTTGCTTTCTTATAGCAAACGTTTCAGTGAACACTTTTCTCTCCTGAGATGGAAAACACAAACTCTCTTAACTCTCTTGATTAAAACCGTGTCTTGTGCTGCTTCTCTTTATCCTTAGAGTAAGAGATATTTTTCAGCAGAGCAAACAGACAAGATTTAGTAGAATACAATTTCCTTTGGTTTAGTGCTCCATTAGTTTTATTTATGTTCAAAGATTTTGCTTTCATCCATTTGGTATTAGGATGAGAGATGTATCAGGAGAAAGAAACACAATGGTACTTTGAAGCAAGGCACTGGGCAGAACAGGAGCAGGAGATGTCTGAGCCACCTTAAGCCATCAGACATTAACACAATGAAGTTTTGATAGGTAGCAATTACAGCTGATAGATGGACTAAGCATTAGTCAGAGGTCTACTGCAACCATACATTTAGCATCATGCCTTTATGTTCCTTACTGCAGATGCATATGCAAGCTGTCATTACTTAAGAGGGTAAAAACACCATCCTTTTCAGTGGTTTATTTTGGATTTTCTACTTGGAGACTACTAGACATGTAGCATATAGAGGTGCACAGCACCCTGCCCAAACCTCCTGCTTCCTCTCCCATACGCTGTTTGTCACCCAATGGATCTGCCTGTCACCAAAAAATTAACTTCCTCTTTCTGTAGAGTAGAAGTAGACAAAAGCTTCAACAGATGGAAAGAGGTGATCAGGACTAAGCACGTATGTTAATGCTCCTACAAAAAGCTAGAGCTAGTTATCAACCTGAACTGTCAGATTTTTATTCAGAGATTTTTTTTTTTAATTATCTGAATAATTAATTCATTTTAACCCGAAAAATGCATCCTTTTCTTTCTTGCACTCAGGACTGACTGAACAAGGAAGTTGGCAGTCCCTTGGCACGAGGTTCAGGTTGCCAAGTGAATACCCAGCCCTGCCTTCCTGCCTCCCGGGCCGCCTTGCCTGCAGCGCTGGCGGAAGTTGGCTCAGCAGGCAGCTCCCTGCCAGGCCTGCAGGACGGACAGGCCAGGGGCTGTGAGCACTGCACTGCTATTCCTGGCTTGGCTGCAAAATCCCAGACCCAACGGTGCCTCGGGTTCTTGTTGGTAGAACAGTCAGCTTTTTCTTCCTCTGCTCTCCTTCCGCTAAAGAACAGGAAGGAGGAACACACAAAAGGGGGTCCGGTGCTTAAGCACTACAGATAAAATGGTGCGGGAAGGCTGAAGAACAGATGTGCAACCTAAGATACACATGAGCACAGTAATCACTGGAAAATGTTTGCACACAAACACTTGCTGAAGAAAACGAAAGTGCCTTTTCTACTCAGCTGCAGAAGTGACCAGTTTCCCCTCATTTCTCTCTTGAAGTGCTGTTTTGATTACTTACCTGCACCTCATCCAGCAAAGCAATAAGTTCTCTCATCTGAGGGAACTGTAATGGTAACACCTTGCCAGAACCTCATGGCTATGAAGCAGCTTGAAGTCAGTACACAGGACACTGCTGGGTTAATGTGCAGCCAGACACTTTTTCCCTCTGCTATACAGAAGACAAGTCATGCTTTCCCAGCTGTTGGGTTTTTTTTTTGTTTTTTTTTTTTTTCCTTTGTTCTGTTTCTCTTTAAGGCAGCATCCTTGACAGCATGAATCAGATGGAAGAAGAAGAAAAAGCAAAGCACCTAGCTACAAGAAATGAATGATGATAGAGACCCAGCGAAAGCTTTTTCTAATGACAAGATATTACTGCACAGGTTAATGAAAACCAAATACCAATTTAACATGATAACCTTTGAGCAAATTGAGTTCAACTAATCAAGAGCCCTCCAAAAGGGTATTTTGAACTAAGAGAAAAGACTGGAAAAATCATTTACATAAGATGGCTGGTAATGGTGCATTTAATGGCACTGGTGATAGAGAATTAGAAGGAAACGGACACGCCGTGTGCAACCTGTTCACTAAGGCACTTCAATAGGACATCTCCATAGAGGCAGATTCTCCCACCGGTACTCAAGCCAAGTCCCCATAACAAGCAGGGTGGCATCAGGCTCTCCCTCAGGACACTTCCCACAGGATTCTAAGCAGAAGTAACGTGTAAGGTTTGTCCCCTCCCTCCAGCCCTTACCCCCAGCACATCCCTGTGTTCCACGGCTGCCCCCATCCCCAGAAGGTTCCTGACAAATCTCACTGCTCCCCAGTGGGCACATACACACCCCTGCTGATCCTCACTCCCCTTTCGCACTGTGGCAACTGCCAGCAACAAGCCCTGTTTGTCAAACACAACAGCACCGAGTTACAGAGTTGGGAACGCGGCCAGCATCCCCCAACCAGCCCGTCTCAATGAATGCAAGATGTTAAAATTACAATAAAGTCTGGGTGCACCATCTTCAGGAAATAGGTTTTAGAAGAACACTGAGCACTGCAATATATTAGCCCTGGTATTATCAGGTAATGCAGCCCTGATAGCAGTGTTTTGGGGGAGCACTGAACAGGGAGTTTTCTGATCTACAGTGCATAGCTGCTGAGTGCTGCCTTTGGCAGAGCACGTCATGCTGCCAACGTGCACATGTGCTGATGCTCCCAACCCCCTACAAGTGACCTACCACACAGGGCGGCTCACCCTCTGCCAGCACAGCAGTGCCTTCTGCAAGCACTCTGGCCAGGTAGTTGCCCGATGCACAGTGAGACTGACACCTAAAGCTCTACAATTACTGGAGATAATGAATACAGGAGGCACCCGAACTGGAGCATATCGTTATGGCAGCACGAGGTCCTTATCCCACCACCACACTGCGGCTCTGCCACAGGGGCCTCTGACTGCCACCACTGCCAAGCAGGGCTGTGCTCACAGTGCTTTAAGCCTTCAGCAAATTGGATTTTTCTATTTCTAATATATCATCTGCTGACTCTCGCTGCGGAAAAGTACTGAACAATTCTAACAGTCACCTCAAGGATGCACTTGAGTGCTTTCTGAAGTTAAAGAAAGATATCCAAAAGAGAGATTTAGAATAAATAAATAAACACGCTATTCATGGTTACATTCAGCTGCTCACATCTCCTACTTGTGTTTCAATATGCCACACTGGGATTTTATGACTCAGATACCCTTCTCCTTTTCAGCTCAGACACGGTTTGGGAAGTGCAATCCTTATGGTGAGAACCCTCCCTGACCCACCCTAAGGCTTTTGGCTAACAGCTGCCCTCCAGTTCTTCCATTCTCCTCACCATCACTCATTCCTATTTCATTGTCTGAACAATAACATTTTACATCTAAAATTTTCCAGCATTGGGAACCCTTAAGTTGATTTGAACACATCCCATAGAAACATGCTACAATTTAATAAAAGACCCAAACTGTTTCGTCAAACTATACCTTGCAGTTAAGGGATTCTGTAATTAGAACATAATTACTCAACCATATAATGTGTCAAATTATGGAGAATGATTATTTGTTAAACTACAGATAAAGAGAAAAATGAATAAATCTGGAGCCACAGATAAAACCAATTAAATGGAAGTCCTTCCCTTCAGCATTCTTCTAATGCTGCGGAGATCATCTCTATCCAGCAGCCGGTTTACATGCACAATTGCTGAGATAAAACTTCTACGCTGCACACACAGCATAAATCCCAGGAGTCAATAATTCAGAACAAGAAAGGGCTGCAGAGAAGGACAGGTGGTGCTGACATCACTGTCAGCATCTTCCTTACATCACGGCATACAGGTAGGAGTGCAGTAAGGTTATGGAGAAGATGACACAAATTCCAGATTAAGCTTGAGATGCTAAGGGATTTCACCTATTACTTGAATAAGAGCCAGCATCCTTTAAAGTAGCGTTCAAAAGAAACTACCTCTCTTCAAAAAGACACGGGAAGGAGAATTTCAAAGCATGCTAACACAACATCCAAAACATACAGCAGAGAAACACAACACCCCTCTTTGTTTGGTGCACATCCTACAACCAGATCCTCTAAAATATATGGCTTTGACTCATCAGTTGGAACTTGATGATCACTGGGGTCCCTTCCAGCCCGAGCCGTTCGATGAATTCAGCCAAACCTGCCAAATAGTGCATGGAGGAACACAGCTGAGGAGAGGGCAGACAGGCAGCCCTGCTGCTTGCCTGAGGGCTGCTGCTGCAGCCAGCCCTGCAGGGCTCAGCGTGGTGCCATCCAGGAAAGCTTAGCACAAACAGTAAGGAATGATGAGAGCAAAACATTTAAAAACAGTCCCAGAGGAAGCACTTCAAATTAAAAGCCAAGCACGCTGTCTCTGGCACACGGATTAAACCATCACCTGCAAATTGTTGTTCTTTCCCAGCTCAGGGGTTTCACTCCAGAAGAGAGCCTTCCCAGCGGTACCTCTGGAATTACAGTTTGTATTGGAGTTCCTCATGCTACATCTTGATTTTTCCTTTTTTTCCCCTCGCTTTGCCTACAGTGAGTCACCAGGCTCCCTGCAAACAACCTCAGAGCTCAGCTCACCTGCTTTCCTCTGCCCCTTCATTTACACATAAGCACAGCTCCTGCTTTGATAAAACTTCAGCGGTGCGTAATGCAGCAATAAATTACAGTGACCTATAAGAACAGCCTTGTTATCCTGGAGGCATAGATAAAAGTCAAGAAGGGAAATAGGGAAGCTACACTGAGAACACCGCTAGTGATAAATTAGGGATCCGCTATCTTAATTAGTACCAATAATTACATTCTCTTTCAAGGAAACTGAGGCGTAATAGACACTAATGTCATCTTTCCCTGCACAATAATATAATATTGACTTTCTACCAAAAGAAAGCACAAGGCCTGAGCCAAGTCAGAAGATGAATTATGGCCGTATTAGAGGCCCTGAAAATACCTTTCAGGGAATATAACGCCAGAGCACACTACTCACAGTGTCACGCATTTAAATAGGAAAAAGCCCAGAGAAAAACCAAAGGACACACTGCAGAGTTCCTCCCTTCACTCACTGCCACAGGAGCACAGTCAGCAGGGCAGTGTCCAGCGCAGCGCACACCTCCAGGCCACGCGGCCCCTGCAGGGCCAGCACGCCACCACCACACTGCCAGCAGAAATCACTGCCTTTAAACCCGCTGCATTCCAGAAAAGGCTGAATTATTGCTGTTTCTTGTACTTACAGACACTGAGTAAAGACATCTGTACCTCACAAGCTCACTTAGCTGAATTCATCCATTATCTTTACGCAGAAAGCACGTCTCCACAACACGACATGTGTACATACGATCAGATAAATTACTGCTGCAACTCACATGACATTTTGATATTCCTACTAATGTGAGAAAAGCAGCCCTACGAGATAAAACAGTTAAATGTCTATTACACAACTTGTGCCATAATATACTATCAAATTCAACAGCACCAAGCGCCCCATCCAGGCTTGATTTATTGCAGCTAATTGCTAATTAGGGTTATTTTTGAAGCACTGCTGTTTGTGTTGCACCAGATTTGCACTTGGGGAGAAAACAGGATTTACAAGGTCAGAATGAAGTTTAAACATTTGTATACAGACTGCTTCACTCCGCTCGGTATTGCCGAGAGGTCTTTGCAGACTGAAGACAGCCGTATTTCCACGCGGCATTACCAAAAGCAGGCGCTCCCAACTTCGTACCGAGCAGTTATTAACACGTAAAAATTCAAAGCAGGATTCCAACGGTTACTGAGACAACTTTCTAATTAAATAATGCCAGTAATATCACGATGCTTCATGTACTACATTAAAAATTGAACACTGCCTCACTAATAATGCATCGGTCATTTGCATAATCTAAAGATGTGTGCTGCCAGCGTTAGCTCCAGCCATCACACCACGAGCCACCAGCACTCACACCTCACCCCTCCCGTTACCAAGAGAAGTATGTGAGGAATTCGGAGCTCCTCTTCCAAGCTCCTCCCTATTAAGATGCATTTAAGTACCGCTGGGAGGAGGATGATCCCCAGTACCAAAATTTGGCCATTTCTTTCAGAAATCAAGCCCCGCTGTAGACTGCACAATTCCCACTTCTAGCATCAACGCTCCCACTTCCCTAGCAGAATTCTCCCTGCTGTGTCATCCACCAGGGCAGCACGTCTGCCACGGCAGAGCTATAATGCCAACTGGGCAGGCTGGGTTTGCTGTGTTGGGCTCGTGTGCCTCTGTGATGTGCCGCAGCCAATGCAGCTGCACACATCTGTCCTGTGGCTGAGCTAGGCCGAGGCAACATATAAAGACAAGGAAAGGACTAATCCACCTGCAAGGACCAAAGTTTAACTACAGATGTTGCTTACTCCAAAAGCAGACAACAGAAGAGCTGGAAAATATAATCTCTTAAAAACACATTTTGTTTAGATTAGACTGGATGACAGGATGCTTACACACAGGCAGCACCAAATCAACCGACTGCAGCAAGGAAGAACGAAGGCTAAGCGACCTCTAATTAAGAAAACATGACGTGACTCAACTTACCAGGGCTCCTCTCTTAAGTTATTAGCTCAGTTCAGATTTATTTTCATGGTTTGCTATCACTCCTTCTAAATCTTCTCTAATCATTAGCTGTATCAGTATGAGAGCCATATGAAAGATAGCACACTGTTATTTCTAATTTCAAGAGACTGACTGCACTTGCAAATACACTGCTAGCATCATATAGTCTGGCTGTGGCTTTGTAAATCCAGTAAACTTTTTTGGCACGTTATCCCAGAGATGAAGAAAGCTAGGAGAAAACATTAGGAGTCAGTTCGGAGAGCTTGCTTTTGGTAGGGGTGAGGAAGTTCAGCCTTCCCTCCGCCCCTAGAAATACATTTGTATTTTGGCAGCATGCGGGAGGCTGAATGGAGCAGCTCCCAAAGAGAAGCACTATGGAAACAGGACAAAGATGCTTTTCCAGCCCCAAAGCATGTATACTATGGCACTGGTTCTTCCCTTAGCGTGGGTACACGGTTCCCAATTGTGCCTTAATGGAAAATATATTTGCATCAATAGAAGGCAGCTTGCAGACCAGCTGCTCCTTCCTGTTCCCTGCTTTGTTTTTAAAGGAAAGCCGCACTTCTTCCTACTCCCCCCACCAGGCTTCTCCCAGCACAAAAGGACTCCAGCACACGCCGCAGGTCAGCCCTCTTCACACCAACCAGCAGGAAGGGGAGGATGCCACAGCGGCTGCTCTCGTCCTCTGTTTTACACCACATATAACACAGCCACTTCGTTATTTTCAATAAGCGTCCCCAGCCAACAAGTGCCCTCAGAAGATCTGCAAAAGAGCAAATTAGGCCCCCACAGCGTTTACGTGCCTTGGGATCCCTCACTGCCACCCGCAAGGTGAGCTCCGCGCCCCCAGCAGCACACTGCTGATGAGAGCTGCCCGGCTCCACGTGCCCCAGGAAGCACAGAGACCACACACTGCAGACACTGCATAAAGTCTGACCTCACATCCCTCAGGGAAAAGTCACAGAGTCGTAGGGGTTGGAAGGGACCTCTGGAGGTCATCCACTGTGACTCACTGCAGTCCTGGGGGAAGTACCAGGAGGTGGCGAGAGTCAAGGAAAACCCAGCTCTGTTTGGAAATTCTGAACGAGCCCTTAAGCTCATACGCTTTTGCTGACTCCACCCTGCTATCAGGCGCTGTTTTACCACTGCAAATATTGTTCCAGAGGCAGGCTGCGGTGTTCTGCAGCATCCAGCAGCACGGGCCTTCCTATAACTACACAAACCTTCAGACCCAGAGCAGCTACTCCCAACTGCACTGACACAGGCACGCTGCTTTCATACTACACGTATGCATATTACACACAAATCTCATTTAACAGGCATCTTGGCTGCGATGTGAGCCCTTCCTTAATTTGTGTTTGCGCAGATTTGGACCAAAGATTAATATTCAAATTAACAGAAAGCTAAAGAAACAGCAGAGCTCCGGCTCTGCTCCGCGAACGCTCAAGAAGGCAAAGAGAACAAGCTGAATTCCCCCCACCAGCCAGGCACAGCTCGCAGATTCCCAATTACCAGCAGCCGTGTCAGACACACGCATTGACTCGGGCAGGGGGGAAGGGGGGGGCGCGGAGCGGAGGAATGTCCCCCATTCATCGGGCAGCCTTCCCCTCTCAGCGCAGAGTGGGCACTAATGCACGTAAATCCTCGCTTCATCAAGGGGTGAATAGCCCTTTTGTTGCAGTCTATTACAGTTATAAAGATTCTGGCCACGCTTCTCTTACCGCCACCATCCCCTGCACCCAAAAGAAAGGTAGGGCTTAGAAACGCAGCCCGGATCAGGATTCAGGACACGGCGGAGCGGGCCGGCTGCGCCGAGGGGACCCTGCCGGCCCCTAGCGGGCCGCTCGGAGCCGTGCCCGGGCAGCTGCCCGCCGGCCTGCCCCGCTGCAGATGTGCGGCTCCGGCACAATGGGCGCCCGCAGCCCTGGCTCTCCTCCACGTCCCGCTGTGTGACAGAAACAAAAGGCGAAGCTGGAAGCCCTCAGCTACAGCACAGCTCTGAATGATTTAGTGACCACGGCATCCAGACCTTGGCAGCAGCTGCTGCGTTAAAGGGACGTCACCCAAGGAGTCAGGAAACCACAGCGGCAGGCTTTTTTCGCACTACATTTGAGAAGTGCTGTTCCAAATTGAAAGGGTCCCTGCCGCATCTCGGTAAGAACCAGACACGGAGAGGAGGAGAGAACCAGACAGCAGGATGTCCTCAGGGCTGGCAGCGCAGCACCTCCAGGCCCAGGAGACCATCCAGCCCGGGTACCCTCCCTCCACGCATGGATTTCCCCGCACTCAGCAAGCACCAGGGAGCAGAACTGCCCCAGCCACGTGCTACATCCACCTTATGAGGGAAATAAAGTTCTGAGATAGAGGTAGACACAAAGGACCAGGGTACTTAAGCCCAGGGTGACATCGCAGCACCATTACAGCCAGAAGAGCTGGGCTGCTTTTTACGCAATACAGGAGCCAAAGGGATCCACGAATCTCTTCAAACCCCACAAGATATCTTCCTTCCTCTCCAAGCTGCAGAACAGCTGAGCTTTCATTACAGAACTTCTCACATGTACCAGAGAATTAATGAGCCGAGGTAGTGCAATCTCCCAAAGAAAACAGCAAGCAAGGAGTACCTTTGCTAAGCATTCAAGTCTTTCTGCCCATCACACCTTTCCCTGCTGGGTTGGGTGATGGGAACATACGCTCCGGGACCACCTTCATCCAAAGCCCCTGCAGCCCCGGCGTGCCGCCTCACCGCACCCAGCCACATGCAGCAGCGGCTTCAAGCAGAGCCAGCACAGCTCCTCTCAAAGCCCAGCCACTCCACATTGTGCTTCCACAGCCTGTGCTGCAACAGGATCCCCGTGGGCAAACAGAGGGCAAGCGATTGACCAAAGAACCACCATGTGTCTGTCTGCAAGGACAGGCAGCAACCAGCTGCATTACGTGCACCAAGAACTCAGCACAAGAAATGAACTTGTCAATTCAAGTAAGGAAAAAAGAGATTTACATGAACAGTAACTAAAGTTCAGCAAATACTCGGAATAATTCCTGTCAACAGAACACTCATTAAGACAGATAAATACTCGCTTTGCTAATCTTCCTCCTCCTCCTCCCAGCGCAGTAATTTAGCTGCCCACAGGGAGAACCACACAGGAGTCTGATAAAGAAGACAGATCAGAAAGGTGTGCTCGTTTCTGTGTGCCACAAGCAGGTAATGCAGCGCTGCCACAGCTCTGCTGGAAGGGGAAAAGTACAGTTTTACATTTCTCCGTAGAGTCTGAAAGTAATTTAAGAAGGACGTTTTAAAGCCATCCTTGACCACCTGCAGTCAAGTGGTCATTAAGAAAGTGCTGTAATCAAAGCATCCACTAACTGCTGGGAAACACTATTAATCCACTGAGCAGTGCTGCTCCATCCACTCCCCCCGCAGCCATCCCAAGCAAGGAAAACAAAGCCATGCTCACACAATTAGATTTTGAGCTCCTGGGAGAGCAGTGTGGGCAAGAGGGGGCAAGCAATGTCAGCAGTGACACTTCTGTGTCAACCCACAGGCAGCAGCAGGTCCAACGGGATGGCTCGTGTGGCACCTTTGGCCTCCTGCCCTGCTCCAGATTTTGGGTTTGCCTCCCACAAGAGCAGTGCATGAGAAGGCTCAGGTCTGCACCCAAGCTCTAGCAATTTTCAGCCTGCTAAACTGAAGTGGTCTCCTTCACTGACTTTAATAAGCAGGGAAGAGAAACGAGCAGGAGCTGTTACATGTCCTGTTAGGCCTTTCCTGCTCCGAACAGAGGGGAGGAGGAGAAGCCTTTGCAAAACATATGGTTTGAACAAGTAGGGGCAGTGAGTGCTTTGCTCCACCAGCATGCTGCTACACACAAGAAGACATCAGTGAGAGGCGGGCAGCACAGCAGCAAATCTGGTACTAGGAAACGTTGTGTAATGTCAAATACAGAGAACAAAAGAATGATTTCTTACTCCCCCAATGGAATATGTCATATCTAGCCTTATAGCGCGCTCTAAAACACAGCTGCTGCCTGCTCAACTCTAACAACATACTTGGTGGGATTGGAGTTGATTTTTTCTACCTCGCTGAAATCAAGCTCAGGTAAATCAGAGCTGCAAGCCCAGGGCTCCGGAGCACCCAGCTGCAAATCAGAAACCAGTGTGTCTTCAAACTCCTGGGGAACGGAAGAGAAGGAGCGGCAGTCACTGCGTTCATTAGGCAACAATTTGTCTTTCAGTGGTCCTGGATGTGGTGCTGACTGATTGCTTTAAGAGGGTGCTCCACTAAGCTGGAGGGGCACTGCCCCTTTGGAACAAGGCAAGAAATCAAATGCAAGGGGAAAAAACAACAAACAACCAAGAAGGCCGTGGAAGGATTCTAGGTGTATGCACAGCATAAAGAGCAATTCTTCCCCACTACAGGAAATAACATTTGTTGGAAGCCTGTGACTTCAGGTCTGGGGGAGCCAGGCAGCCCCATCCACTCTGATGCTCTCGAGAGGCAGCGCTTTCAACACAGCAGGCAGCGCTGCTCCCTGCAGCACACGGACCGCATCTCCCGCTTGTGGGAACAGCCTCGGGCTGTGCCAGGAACACTGCCGGCCCATCTGGGTCGGGGACACCGCCTGTCTGCCGCCAGCCACCGCGGCTATGTGACAAGCAACGTGGAACAGCGCAGCAATTGCTGGGATTCCTGCACAACATGGGACAAGAGACAGGTTTATCTCAGATCATTTCACAGCATTCTCTCTCTGAATTTCCTGGTTGTTTTCCAGGTCCGTTTTGTTATGCTGTAAAAGCGTTACGTGCCTATGATCGTGGTGACAAGACACACCACCATGCTGGAGCAGCTCGACACAGCAGGCTTTGCACAAACAAGCAGACAGGCGGGCATTGTTCTGTTGTCAGTACTGGAGTCCAAGGCATGGAGAAAGGAAAGTGGGCTTTTCCAGTACAGAGGCCTGGGTGCCAGGTATCCCACCTACTGCCACTGCCTACTTCTGCAAAAGGAGGTGAGCTGCTAGCTGCTCTGCATAGCATATACCCTGATCCTGATCTCCTTCATGTTTACAAGGGGATAGGTAGAATAGGCTTATTTCAGAAGGCTTTAAGCTTCTTCAATAGAAGGACCGCATCAGTTCCTGCCATACACCAGGATTTCTAGCATTTTCTAGGATCCCAGAATGACTGCAGCAACTCAAACCCAGCCTGAAACACACGCAGACACTCTCAGCTCAGCACCCACTCCCACAGCTGAAAGGAGTGAGGACTCCAAGAGGTTGAACTGTAACAGGCAAATGTATTTTTAACAAATTCTGTTTCTATAAATATTACAAAGCTTTCTGCTCTTCGGAGGCTGCTCTGCTCCCAGTGCTGCTGACATTACGGTGACATTTAAGAGGCCTTCACTTTGCCTTCCTGCCTTTCGTACGCTGGTTTTGTTCAGCAGATCAGAGAGACACACGAAGACACAAGGACTGCTTATTCAGACTGCTCACTGGCTGACCTGCTGCTCACGCAGGACTCAGGAGCACAAAGGGGCTCTCCATGTCAAGTGTGCTGGCTGCCGCTGTCTCCACTACTCTGGAATGCATATAAATGCAGAGGACACTAACCCCGAGGTGCCACCAACAAGGCACGGGGTGAAGGAACAGGGAACTGATTTCTCAAGGTGGGCTTCAGGCAGACCCAGACACCACACTACAGCACTTAGCATCTTTCAGATATTTCCTCTTCTGCACTTTTCTAGAGCTCCAGCCCAGATAACCACCCCATCCACGAGTTAGGAAACCACTCCTTCGTACCTGAATGGGTGCCAAGCAGCCAGTTGAAGTTACCAGCATATCTATAACATCAGCATCATCTTTTTAAATGTGGCAACTATTGAAATCCAGTTAAAAAAATAGAGCAGCTCCGTTATTTATCTTCAGAATTCATTTATCAGCTTACATGTTCATTTCAGTTTAAGACTACGTGTTCTCCACATCAAAACCAAAGACCACATGCACACCGATCTATTGCCTTCTGCTTATTTTCAACAGAAATTACTTGAGGTGCAGAATCCCTCTTCTCACTTAAGCAGGTGGGATGAAAAAGCTCCAAAGTAACACAATCGGTCCAGAACTAACTGCTCTTCGGGCGGTGCTTTATTTTGCACAGATACCTGGTGCTTTTAGCAGGAATTGTTCCACAGATTTTCTCCTCTTGTCACAGGATATGAAAGCCTTAACGATGGTTGTGTCACAGCTCCAGCTGAATTCTCCCACTGCAGACCCAAAGGAGAAATAATGCATCTCACTTTGCTCGGAGCCAGCAAAAATGGTTTGAAATTCAGTTGGAAGACTTAACAAGGAGGTGGTTTGGGCCTCACCTGGCATTTAATGCAAGTATTATCACACTGAGAGGATCGTGATGCACAGGATCTGCACACTTCCATGGGATCACTCCACAAAAAATTCAGTTTACCCTAGAAAAATGCCCATCGTGGTTTGTAACTCAGTGACAAAGCAGAGCACGAGAACTGTAGGTATTTAACCTCTCATCCAAAAAAAAAAAAAAAAAAAAAAAAAAAAAAACCCTGAATATCTGATAATAATAAATACAATCTATAAAGGCTTCAAGTCAACACTTTTTATAAGCAGATTTGTAAGGTAATAAATTTTCCATGACTTAACGATCAGCTTTGCCTATGAAGGCCAATGTTGTAATTCCCAATTGATTGTAGATGTTAATCTTGCAAGACTCTTGTTCTTATGCTGTGATTTATTAGCTGAATTAATGACAGATTGTGCCGTTTAAAACAAGCTGCTGTTTTACACAATAACGCAGGAAGATCCGTCCAACTGAGTCACTGCAAGGGTGGGAGGAGGGTGGCGTGCAAGGTGAAACTGCTCGCATACCTGAGCTCATTTGTCTTATTGCCTTTGAAATGCAGCTCTAATTGTTTAACAATTAACCCTATGACTGAACACCGGGAGAGCCGAATGGCAACAGCTATTCATGCTCTGTACAGTTTGGGACTGCCAACTAGCCTTTGTGCAAGCCATTTACATGGAGACATCCTGCTTTCTCGTGGAGAATAATATAAGATTCATCCCCATCACCACACACACACACACACACACACACACACACACACACACACACACACACACACTCTCCCTGGAGATGAAGGATAGAAAAAAATTCCCTGCACTTTCTGTATGTATGTGACTAGAAAAGGAAAACTGCAGAACAAGGACAGATCTGATTCCTCAGCCCTTATCTCATTGTTACCACAAAGCAAGTGCCATTATGTGTAATAAAAGTTACAACCTTCAACTCCAGATTATTCATTCTATCTCTTCAGCAACGATTCTAGTGCAGGAGAGAATGTGCCACAAACATGCTCTAACAATGCAGTAAAATAGAGGGCCAACACTGTAGTGGAAACAATGACAGTTCCTCGGTTCCTCTTAGTCTGCAGGTTTTATTACAGCACTGCAATTCATAAATGCAGACCTTTTCCTGTCAGCTCTGCCAGTGAGACACAATACAGGAGCTAAGAGCAGGAGCTGTGAATTTCAGAGCAGGGGAAGCAATCACAGTGTAAGTATTCCTGATGTAGTTCTGACACAGGAGCCCCATGTTCTACAGCCGGCAGCTCCCCCCACTGCACGTTCTTTAGGAGTCCATCTCTGAAGAGACCCCTGTGTCCAGCAGTGAATTTGAACTCACTTCTGTGCTTTTTCACAAGTGCTTCAATGAGCAGAGGCCCTCCCCATGCAGCAGCTGTTAGCGACCTGCAGGTCCTCCCTGGCAGCCCCAGCTCCACACTGCTCCTCCCTGCCTGGTGGGAACGGCAGCACTGCTGAGCCCAGGTACTGCTTTGGATGTCAGCACAGACTTCAAAATATATAAACAAAGTCAAATAAAGGGAGCAAAATGATGGAGCCTTGCATGGCTGCCTCCGAACAGGTGTAACTCACAGTCACCTCGGAAAAGTCACCGAATCCCCCGGACCACTGCTGTGATTGGTTCTTAAAAGCTGGCCCCAGCCATCTGCTGGTGGACAAACTCCATGATGTGGCAATCAATTACAGCTGTTATCTTGTCCCGGCTTTGACAGATGTTCCTCTTTCATTGTACAGTAATTACCAGTTAGCTGCCAGCAGGCTTCACACTTTAATTGTGGCGCTAATTTGAGACAATGAGAGGAAAAAAAGTATGGGGAGACAGACAGGGAAAGGCAAAAACTAAGACAGCTGCAGCAACTGGAGCACCCATGCATTAATAATTTCTTTACAAACAATAGGTGAAGGCAACCCAACAGGAGTATAAAAAACAACAGCTGAGCACCGTCCAACTACCCATGGCCTACAGCCCTTGGTCCTTTCAGTGGGGAAAAGGGGTACTTTCCTTTTTTATTGCTCAGCAGGCTACGCTAAAAATACCTGCCAGCCTTCTGGCAACATGTGGCTTCATACTGCCAAGTAGCATGGTGTCAATTGCATCACAGCAGCGAAACCTGCGCAGATAAAGGTATGGTGGGGAACTGCTGGGTTTTCCCAAAGTTCAGAGACCAACCAACTTACACTGTAACAGAAAGGAACTAATGTAGCAAACCACAAGAGCAACTGCCCTCCCTCTCCTCGCTGTAGGGGACCACATGCAGGGTCTGCAGGGGTGAGGAGTGCCCGACTGCATGGCGCAGCAAAGAAGGAAGGAAGCCTGGCGACTCATTGCTTACACAGCTCAGGCTCTCATGGCTCTTCAAAGAAGGAACCTGACAGGGTCTGTTCTCTTCTTGGGTGAATGAAATGCAGCATCTTAACTTCATTTCTATAGTCACGACTTGCCTTAGTTTCTGTCCTGCAGTTAATGACACGTACCCCAGCAAAAAGTTTGTACAATGGCCATAACAACATGCAGAGATATAATAACATCGTCATCAACCACTATCTACTGCCATTCAATGGTTAAAGAATTGAGCAGAACCACTGATCTGACTGAAATTGATCTTTTTGTTTTGCTTTGAGGCATTTAACGGTCAAAAGAGCCTGCCCTTAAAGACATTTCAGAAGCCAAGTATCAAACTTACACTGGAAACCTGAACACGAAGCAGAAAAATATTCTATTCTTAGGGGCAATTCTCCAGCAAGCTATAGACACCCTCTGACTGGACATCCAAACCTGCACCACTTGCTTTTTAATTAATGATGGGCACGTTTCTCCTGCTGGATATTTACCAGATCTTTCAGTTGCACTTAAGCTGCGTTTCAGTGATGTGGCATGTTTGGCAGTCCCAATGGCTTACAGCACTTCCTGTCATGCTCTCTCCCTCTCCTCCACTGCCCACCCCATGCTCAGCCTCCTGTCACTGCATGCTCCTGCTGCAAGTTGTGGCAGCATAACTATTTCAACATCCATTCAGATCAGGAAATGAAGGATGGCAGAAGGAATTGACACCCCCATTTTATGCAAAAAACAAACAACAACAACAACAACAAAGGATATTGTGCTGGCACAGCAGACACAGAGCTTTTACAGAACAGCTCACTGCCTCTGAAGGATTAGCCAGTTGCCTGAACTGGCAAGGGAAGGGGAACCAGACACTTCCACTGGCGTGGCACAGCTCGGCCATCTTAGAAACCTCACACTGGTACAGCACATCACGTGTGTGGGAATGAGAAACACAAAACCGCTCATACCGGTATTACTGAGAGCTGCTTACCCATGAGACATGCCTCTGGTTTAATTGGACACACTCAACTGCAGGAATCTGGACTCAAGCTCAGATTGCTGGTGTACTCACACCCACCAATGTTTTCTGTCCTAAAACCTGTTTGTTTTTCTGTGCTCTCGGATTTTACATTTTAGTGTCACTTACCGACCCTTCCATTATTTTATTTGTTGTTGGGAGCACTTCTGAAATCATATTGTTGAAAAAAAATGGATGATGTTGTGGTGGTTGCTGAGCACAACCAGGCAGCTCCCGCTGACAATGGCAGCATAAGTTAACTGCCTGGGATCACTGTGTAGCAGCTGCCAAAGGGAAGGGGAGGGAGAAGGGACAAAGCCACACATTTTTAACATGTTTCTAGCATTGCAACTAGCAGAAGTAGTGGTTTTATAGAAGCAGAACTACGTGGTTCACTGGCCAATGATTCGAAACGCCTTCTCTACAGAAACTGTCATTTATCTGAATTATCACTTTATGAAATAGGTCTTTGGGACAGCGTTGTAAGCTTCTGCCAGATAGCCAGATGTTATGCAGACAGACAAGAAAAAAAGGCTAATAAGCAAATCCTTCCAGGGTCTCGCTATCTGACACAGCAAAGTCGATAGCTTTGAAAATATTATTAAGAAGCATAATTGTAACCCAGCAAGTTCCATCTCCACAGCCTGCTTACCAACTGATGCTACTACTTGACTCCAGGTGTCCTATAAGCAAGCTGTTCTTTCCATTTGTTTCAGCACACCAGATCTCCTCTTCAGAGTGAGACTCTCAAGAGATTTTGCAAAGCTTGTTCCCTGTCAGCTGAAGTTCTGGATGACATCCCCTGTGCTATCTTGCCGAAGATGAGCAAATAGCACCTTTAAATCTGTGAGTAACCTGAGAGATCATTTGACCATGGATCCACTAGGATTTTTCCTGGAAATATTTCCTACTGTAATTCCTACCCAGCAGCCAGCTCTGGTCCCACAAAGACCTAAGATCGCCATTCTCAAAGATCCCACACCAGTACAGCAGGCAGTACAAGTTAAACCACACAGCTGCCTCTGGCCAAAAAGAGAGCCACATTTCCTCCAGGGAGTGTATCCCTGGAGTCAGAAGGTGCTGACCTCTGATCTCCACCTCCACCAGAAGAAGACTTGTTAAATGCAAAGCAATCTCTCAGCTGTCGTCAATGCTAAACAGGCAATTACCGTGCTGATTGATTGATTACATTTCCCTGTCTAAATTATATCAGGAAAGAGGCAAATCACTCTGAAAATGAGAAAATCACAGCCTGACTTCAGGCAAAAGCATAGAGGATGGTTTTTGACAGTATGAATCACAAGCTGGTGGAACAAAGTCAAACAGAGACCCTGAGCAAACAGACTCAAAAATGGATGACTGCATTGCCTTCCTGATCAAGGAAAGGTAAGGCAGGGATACACAAATCAGGCACGACCACATGAGACCACAACCCTTTCATGTTAAATTACCAGAGAAAAAGATGAGCAGATGCAGAGAACCACAGGTCCCCAGAGAGCGTGGATCGCCAAGTGCATCCATTTCTGGTACGTGCTACAAAATCAGCGCCATTCCAACACAAACAACACATCTCTTCCCTCCCACTTCGTATCAGCTGACTTCACCCTCCTTATTGTACTTTTGTTTTCAGTAACAGTTCCTTAATGCCCTCAGTCTGCAGCTGGCAGCACGCAGAAGCATGTTGCAGGCACAACAGCGATGGCTTGAAAACCACTTCATTTTGCAGAGCATTTGACTTACCTTCAACAGCACGGTGTGCCGCACCAGAGGGCCCCACAAACTCCAAGGCAAACTGCCCTGCTGCTATTCTCTTAACAGGCACTGAAGCTGCTCAGAATTTTTGGCAGTTCTATCACAGTGTTTCCAGGCTGCATCCTGCCCAGCTGGGTCTCCAGCCTGGTCTCCCCCCGCCATTTTCCATCTCCCAGCACAGCCTTCCTCCACTGCTGCAGACACATCCACGCTCC
This sequence comes from Gallus gallus, assembly GCF_016699485.2. Classification (NCBI taxonomy): domain Eukaryota; kingdom Metazoa; phylum Chordata; class Aves; order Galliformes; family Phasianidae; genus Gallus; species Gallus gallus. Next base: position 1,929,132 of record NC_052546.1, read on the forward strand.
AAGTAGCATTGTGTTTGAAAATGCAGTTAGCTTCTCCTCACAAACACTGCATTTCATTCCTGTGTGAAACTCTTAAGCCACACTGCAGCACCAGACGCAGGCAAGGCAGGGATGGAAACCCACGCATGGCCTGGCAGGTGGCCTCAGGGCACAGCACCGCTGCTGAGGGGAGCAGTGAGCAGGATGGGTCCCAGGCCTCCTCCCTGACAGGCTTCCTCAGGCTGAGGGGCCGCAGGCCTCAGTTTGGTGCAGGGGAGGGCAGCCTCCAGGCTAGGCCCAGCTTGGAGGGCTCAGCTGTGCATCACAGCACTGCCCACACAAACATGCAGTGTCCCACTCTTTGGCACCTTCCTAACCTCTTCCTTGTTGCAACAGGTGGCTGAAGGGACATGGCAGCCCTCCCTCAGCACCAACATGGCGCCCAGCACCTCTGCACCTCCTGCCACACAGCACCACACAGCACCTGCAGCACATTGCAAGGTGACAGCAGCCTTCATTCTTGATAAGGCCTCCTTCACCTGCTAGGGACATACATACAGCCACCTCACCACAGAGCACTGCTGTTTCCACACTGATGGCACCCAGCCCTGCCTGTCCCACGCCCATCATGGCGCTGGGCGCAGCGATGGAGGCCTCAGCTCCACTGGGAGCATTTTGTGGGGAGGGCAGGAAGGTGGATGAAGCCCAGCTGCCAAAGCTTTTAATTGCTCCTCACAGGATCAGGCCTGAGATGTTTTTGTTAAGAAATTATTTCAAACAAAAACGGCTGCTGAAAAGAATAACATTATGACAGCTGCTGGGAAAGCCACCAGTGGGTGAGACCTGGTCACCGCACGGTCCCTGGCTGCTGCATGCAGGAAGGAAGGGATTTTTATATCCTGAGCTGCAGTCCGCGCTTTTATTTACTTTCCCCTTTCTCCCAAAGCAACCCTGGCTCACACTCACTGCTCTCCTCTCTCCAGCCTTCAGGAAAAGAGCTGAATCCGACAGAGGCCACACTGCATTCGCATTCAGCCGTGACGGTTTGGGACTGACCTGCATAAGTTCTGGCAGCAAACACGAGCCAGATACTCCATTTGAATTCCATTAAGTGTTCCTACCTCAACTAACACCTGGATGGGATGCTTGGCTGGATCAGACTGACAGGAACAAACTCACGTTATCTACAGGAACGTTTCTTCACCCTCTTTTCAAGGCCAAAAGTTTTGCTGCTGTTTTGTTTTTAAGGACCACATCACTTGCTGTAAGCACGTTCCTAAAGAAAGTTTCCCCACAGAAAAGAAAGCCTGCCTGTGCAGCCATCATAAGGAATCAAAGCAATTTTCAAATGAGCTTAAATTTAATTACGCATACTTAATGACAGGTATGCATTTTTAGAAGAACAGCTGTTGTACAGATGCAGTTCAAGGTAAAGACAACAACAAAAGCAAACTGATCCTTAGAAAATGTTCCTATGGAGCACACAAACACAGCCCAGCACTTCAGTGCCTCTAACCAGACAACAACAGTTTCATTTTGTTTCAAAACAAGGGAGTAAGCCCCCCTCCCCTCTACAGACACACCACTTAGTTGGTCGGGTTTGTTTTTGTGGCAGAGGGGGACGCAGCACAGGTGTTTGTTTTTGAAATATCCAGCAGGCAGGCACTACAAGATTTTCTAAGGATTTCCTGATCACCCCCTGTGCTGCAGCTGTCTCTCAGGCTGCTCCACAAGTTTCTCCGACCTAGCTTGGGTGCAGAAAGCAGAACACGTCAAATCTCTGCCCTGCCTTGCGTTTCCCCTTGGTCAAATATTTTTCAGGAAGTAGTTGATCTGGCCTGCAGGATATGAAAACCAAGGTCAACCACATCACTAGATGGCTGGTAAGAAAAGAAAATAACAGCATGTCTGAAGGGAGACCAAGAGAATTAATTTGAAGGGGAAGTTATTTAAGAAGAAGCTCTGAAAAATGGGAAAAGTATTGCTATTACATTTCCCAAGGCTATTGTCAGAATCAAAGATACTGCGACTCTACGATACACAGTAACAAGTGACATAAGCATCTTTAATAAACACATTTACATACCATTGCATGTGATAATTGCTTTTATTCTACAGTTGCTGGCTCCATTTCCAGATCCTTTGATTCCTGTCCAACACAAAAACCTAGCTTGCCCTTGCCCATGAATTCTGGAAGCCAGCATGAAAAATATTCCAATATGCAGAACAGGAGCTTGGAGGAATGTGCCAGCAAAAAGTAACTGTGTGATCTTACATATTACAAACATAATGCTTGCATTTTTTTTTCACGTGGAAGAGTACAAGGTCACTATTAATTACAGGAGAAGTAGAAAGAGGAGAAAACATCGGGGGAAAAAAGTACCTTAGAAATCCATAGTTACAAAAGAAGGAATTGGGAAACATTCTGACATTTTAACTTGCATTTGGCAAGATCAAATCTGTCTGCAATTTATAGCAGCTCTGAACAGTACATTGGGAAAAAACAGAGCCAACCGCCAGTGGGTGAAGAGGAGCAAAAGATCTTCCAGGACTGCACCTCTCCTCACTGCTTCACAAGTCTTCTCTGCCTTCCACTGCTGGCGTTCCCAGCTGACTTCATAAATTAATTATGGGATGCACACGCTAATCGTGCGATGGATCCAGGCTCCCTCCCATCCCCTCCCCAAGACCCCAGACACATTACTGAGAGCAGGCAGCACCATGCATGGAAAGGCAAGCTGGAAGGTGAGTGGGAAGGTGGGAAGGAGCTGCATCTCTGCTCCATCTCCCACCCCTAAGAGAACAAGTCTCTCAGACCCTGGCTGAAATTTGGCACCTTTGTCTCTATGCATGCAGTACAGATGGCAGGATAGACGCGCCTGCTGGTGCAGGAAAGCTGTGCCAGCTCTCAGGAGGGGGCAGGGAGAAGGCATTAGCAGAGAAGGGTCACCAAGCTTAGCACTTTCCTCGTCTCTACCTCTCTTCCAGAAACTGCCAGAAAGGTATTTTTTTGGGGCAGGGAAGGGAGTCTCACTACTGGATACCACCAAACATTTAAAGGATCTCCTCCTTCCCCGTAAATCATGCTGCACAATTGAATTTTTTTTCCTTCTCTGAACAGCTGCTTATCTACCATTCTCTTCTCTGTCCATTCCTGTTGATTTAATTAACGCTCCTCTCAGTATTCTCCAAGGAAACTAATGGCTTTGGTGGTCACTGAAAGGTGCCAAGTAATTTGCATGACCATTTCCAGTTAAGATTCCTTAGAATATTGATGTCAGCCAGCCTTATTCTACAACAAATTAGTTTAAGCACATGAGAATGTCCAACTACGAGGAAGCAGAGGCTGAACATGCAACCAGAAAAAGGTAATACCCATCAATTTCTCCTCCAGCACCACATGCGCCATATTCACTGCAGTCTTGCACCATACTCTTGTTCCACCAGAACCCAAACAAGGCAACAGTAAAATAAATAGAAAAGCTCCACAGACTTGTTTGTTTACAGTCTGTAATGTCTGCCAGAGCCAAGCAGAAAGATCACGCTTCGGTTTTGAGGTATCAAAAGTTCTCCAGAGGCTGAAAATCACACAAGGGAAAATTGGATTTTAAGGCACAGCAAACACATCTTCATGACAGACTAAAAACCTTTACAAAATAAAAATAAATGTTTATGCAAACAAAGCACCAGCCTTCACATATCTCTTCAGCTGTAGGTTTGCATACCCAGCAGAAAAAACATAGGCAGTATTAGAGAGTACAAGACTAGGTTCTCAGGCAATGCAATTGCTATTTATGCCTCCATTCCCCAGGCCTTCTGGAAGAGGATTATTCCTTTTCTCTCCCCACTCCCACACATTAACAACTACCTTCCAGTTCCCATTCCCTACCCTTATCTGCTAAATGAAGAAGATGAAACCAGCTCCTCAACAAGCCTCAAGACACAGAGACAAAAGGCACTGTGTAAGACCCAGATACCATCACAAGAAGAAAGCTTGCTTAAGGGCTCAGGGGCTTTTTTGTGGATACGGTCACATATCAAAAGCAGTCTTGAGAGAGCTCCATGTACACACATATGCTGTGAATCTGTAAACTTTTTAGTGGCCATTTGCACATTAAAAAAAAGCATTTTTTAAAAATCCTCGTAGATCAAAGCACATCAGAAGAGAGTTTTAGATAAAAGCAAGACAACGCAGTGCAGAGATCCCTAGAGTCAACCCAGTGGTTTTCATGACATTTTAGTCACATCCTTATTCCTCTCTGTCTCTCAAAAACCCCAAAGGTCAATTTATTTAAATCGGTCAAAGATCAGAGAGACAAGAAATAAATAGACATTGACACACACAGCACCTTAAAAATGCTTTCTTGGGAGAAAACACTTTTTCCTGGGTTTGGCAAGCACACCTGGGGGTACTCAATTCTATTGGAAATAATTACCTAAGTAGGTTTGTAGAAGTCAGCTTAGACACATCTGTGATGAACTACTGCAAATGAACCTTGCTTGCTCTGCATGTATGTAATTGCCCACATGAAGCCAGAAGCCAGCAAGGAGGCTGTCAGAGCAGGATGCTGGTGCTTACCAGCTCCCGGCCGAAGCACAACACGCCATCTCTAGAGAAACCAGGCGAAGAGCAACCCTCGCCAAAAAGCACTTGCAAGAACAGAGTGTTGTCCCTTGCAAAGACAGTCCATCCACATCAAATTGTTTAGCTGTCGCCTTCCAAATTCTGAATAGTGGTCAAAATCCGGGGCTGGACCATAGTCAGGAGTGAAAAATGCCCTCAGCTCATTAATGTACAACCCCACATTCAAGTTGGAGAGTTTACGGACAGCTACAAACAATCAGTCAGACAACATTACATTGCATTAATCAAGCCAGTGTTGACACCTGACAGCAGTGAACAGATTTGTCTAATTTATTTTCATAGGGAATACTGTCAATTTACCAAAAATCATTTTATTAAGCTTTTGAGAAAACTTTGAAGTTTTCTCTAAGTTCCCTAGAGACCCAGACCTCCTGATTCCTCGCAATTTGAAACAAATTTGGCCAAGATACAAAAGAAAGCATCAGGAAAGTTCATAGACACAAAATGAAAGCCGGAAGGAACAAAATAGACATCAGCTGAGGGTGCAGTGCTTTTACAAAAGGTATTTTAACACCAGATGGCTACCTGCATCATACTTTAAAGCTATCTTTGGCCCTTTTGCAGTCAGAGACCCAATATTCTGAAAATTCTTCCTATGAAAAGCAACTTCCCAAAAGGCAACCTAAATGAAATACATGCTTATGAATGCATCTGCCATGGTCACCAGTCACTTTATAGTACCGGTTAAGACCTCCAGAAGCAGATGGCTGACGGTTTAGAGAAAAGCTGTAGAACAGGGAAGGGGAAAGCACAAGGCATGGCAGGAGGTAACTTGGTGCCATTTGTGCTACATACAGGTTTGCATCTCTCACCGAGCAGAAAAAGCAGAAGAGAGACCTCCATAGAGTTTGCAAAACGCAATCCACTCTTTGCCATTATCCATCTCCTGGCTGCTAGCCACCTTGTTTTTTATTTTTTAATTAGTGCAGTAAGTAATTCTTAATTTTTACCAGATGTTAGTTCACTACTATCCCCTGAGGTTGCTTCAAGCCCATTCACTTCCCCGTTTCCTTTTCAAACTGGTGAAGTCTCTCCCAGCAGCTCTGAGATCCCCCTCAGCCTCTCCCTAAGCGCAATAACAGGATGGATGACAAGGCAGCTAGGAGCACCTACTCCTTCCTGAGGGTATGCAGGCCATGTGATTGCAGCTAAGTTTCCATAATATTGGTTTTCAGATTGTTGTATGTTGAGTACTTCAGAAGAATCTGCCAAAGCTGACTCCAAACACCACAAGCCCATCTTCAGGTATGGCTAAATTCACCTCACTAGGATGAGCACCTCAGTGATTTCGCTTTATTAAGGGAACTCAAGAAGAAAAATGTTCAATGCCACTCTTCAACAGTAAAAGAAATTTCAGGAGGGCAGCGGTATAGCACTATGGAAGAGACTATAAAACACGAGCCATATGAATCCTCTCTCTTTTGTTTAAAGGTAAAATGGGTGAACATGCAGTGTTTCTCTTGGAAGAGGGACTAATTGGCTCAAACTCTCCAAACATAAAATTACTGAGCTTGCCTGGGAAAGCTATATGATTACTTCAAATGCTTACAAGATGGCTGGGGTAGTGCTAGCCAAGAGTGTGGGTCATGCGGTGCTTTTATTTGCTAATGAAAGTTGGGGGTGGGTTGGCCCTGGGAACAAAAACCCAAAAAACATCATAATTTGGCTCTGATAACTGTTGGGAATATGGATTGGAAATACATGCTGCAAAAATCCGCCCTGAAGGAAGTTCCCTCTGATGCCAGCAGTTCAAGCAAGAATTTCTTCCACTCGCAGACCCTTTAAACTGGGATACAGTGTCCATTTACAAGCTGTTTCAGAACCTGCCTCCATTGTCACGCATGCAAGCTGGGACCCCAGCAGCCAACAGGAGGCTGGGATGCACCAAGAAGCCCAGGCAGGCACCAACCGTAACCAGAGCCATTTAGCTGTCATGCTTATGCCTGAAAGCTCTGCCTTGCCAGGGCAGGAGGCACAGCACTTCCAGCCTGCCTTAAGCAGCCAGACTGCTGCATCTGTGTTGCTGAATTCACATTTCTGCCCTCCATCTTCTCCCTTTACCATCACCATCCTCTCCCCTTGTTCAACCAGAAGTCGGGTTTTTGTTTTGAACCACCTGGCAGAAGAAGAGCTACGTCTGTTACACACTTGCCTCCACGAAAGCAGAATTAGGAGCTGGTGGATCTGAGGTTCGCAGTGCCAGGGCAGCCCTCAGCTCCCTGCCCGCAGGGGTTAACAGCCCAGCAGCACAGAGCAGCCTGCAGATAGCACAGGGCAGAGTCCGCCAGGTCCCAAAGCGCCATGCAAAGTGTGTGGCTTCCTTCCCTGTGCAACACAGTAATTCTGCCAGAATTAAAATTAAGGCTGGGGATGACACTAGCCAAGTATTGCTCCGCTGCCACATAAAAAGGCATGTTTCTACAGTTACAGTTTAAGTATCACTTGAAAATACACAAGTGTTATGTTTCAGAGCTTTAAAATACTACCATAAGCAGAACAGTCATAAAGGTGACAAGAGGCAGGGAAGTATCACGATGACAAGATCATTGATTTTAAGGCTTAAGATCACAGCTCTGTGGACAAGGTGTTAAATGCAGAGAAGGCTCAGCACCTCAGCTTACCCCCATCATGCTCTTTGCTGCCGTGGCTGCAGCCCCACACAGAGGGACCTGCGTGGTTGCAAAATGGCAAAACCCAGCCGAGCTCTGACGTGCATTCTGCAAGTTACCTGAGCCTGCATCAAAGCCGAAAAGAAACCGTTCCAGACCAAGCAGGAGACCTTCTGCTGGGCTCCAGGCATGCCCATCACAGCACCACGGGCCCCAGCAGGGTCTGCATGCCGGAGGTTCAGCTTCCACTCCTCGCTTTCAGCACTTACATCTCTCCCATTAATAACCACCATGTGGGTGCAATTACAGACCTGAGGAAAATTGCTAGTCTGCATTTTGCTTTTCAGTGCCAGAGCCTGCCTACTCCATTTGGTACTCCAGAACAGGACTTAATGGCCCTGGATCTTTGCAAGCAGTATCTGTCCTTGAAGGACAGAAGGAAGGCACCCTGTCCTTCCCTTCAGAGCTGGGCAGATCTGGGCTTCAGTCTCACACAGACACGCCCAGAAGGGAAGAAAAAAAGAAAAGGAATTAAAAAAAAACAAAAGCGATCCTTGTGGATTTGATGGGAAAATTCCAATTTGAAAGACAACACATTGTATGATCCCATGAGCCTTCCACTAATGAATTCCCCAACAGGACTGTTCCCCAGCTACTTTACTTTATTTATTTCTTTTTCAAATGAAGGCCCTAGGAATGTTGCAATGTGTAAGCTGTTGGGTAAAGCTGTGATGTTCGTCATCGCTTCGCTCCTCATTTCATAAAAAAGCAAACTGACATTTAAAAACAAGCCCACGAGGCAGACAACAAGCATCCTAAGCACTGTTTAGACTGAACGTTAATGCAAATGTTTTTCATCGCTATTTTAGCAATATCCCTCCTATTAAGGAAAGCAATTCAGTTGCATCCTCCCTTTTTACAAGACAAAGTTAAAAACTGCTAAATTGATTCTCCTGCATTTTGTTGATCCGTGACTCCTCAGTCTAGGCAATTACCAGCAGGGATGCTGAAAATGAAGAGGTGCCTGTGTGACGAGATGCCTTTTCTGAAGTACCAGAATGGACAGAAGCACAGAGCCTGCTGCTCTGCCCGGAGAGCTGCGGGCTGTAACCCAGGCCGGACACAGAGGGATAATTATAAGCCGTGAGGTTCCAACTGCTGACACAGAAAGGTGTGATTTTAAAATAACATAGTAAATAGGTGCAGTCTCCTGTGGACCAACTCTAAACACTCTTCTAATGGTTTGAGCTAAAGCAGCCTTATAATTAGGAGCTGAGGTGGTTTAGAAAACCTGTGTTTGAAAAGCAGAATTTCCGTATGTGACTAAACTGGCTGCGTATGTGCAATGCAGTCCACGGGAATGCCAAATATATGGCAATGTCCTGAAGCAGCTATCAGCTTCTAAGTGAGGAAAACAAGAGGGGTTCAGATGAACTTGGTGCAATAGTTCATGCCGGTGTTGTCCTTCTAAGTCTCATTCTGAACAACACACTTTCACCAAAAGGAAGGAAAAAAAGGAAAAGTTTAAGCAGAGAACAGCAGTGGAAATCGTTTTGAATCCCTTTTTAGCAAACCTTCCAACTTATCTTTTTAATTGTGAATTTTGAGCTATCACATGCTTGCTGGAAGTCCTACCTAAACTCAGAGCTCATGCTATGGGACACAGGGCTCTGTACTCTGCACAGGCATCGCTCACATCACTGGGTGTCTGAGTGTGATCTTACCTGGACTCAGCTGCACACCAGTAAGTAGTGAAGATAAGGCAGCTCAGCCAGTTAAATGCACACATGCTTCTGACCATGCAAAAAGAATCCACTCTCTACCAGAGCATCGCCGTAGCTCGTGCTCCTGGCCAGCTCAGTAGCTGCCTTTAATCATCTTCCCCTTACTCCTCTCCAAGCCATCATCCTACACTAACTCAAAGCACACCATCCTTTTCCCCTCCTTTTTTGAGGACAGCTAAAGGGATCATGACGAGAGTAGCTAAAATATAAACCAGATGCTTTCATGTTTGTGATCTTTCATGTTTCCCGAGCTTTTACTACCATGCAATTTTAAGGACTAATTATGAAATTACTGTCTACGTTCAAAAGAATTGTCTTCCAAACCAACTCACAAGCTCCTTACCAGCCTCCAAGCCATCGGCACAGGCAGTTCAGGAGGGGAAGCAGTTCTGTGCTGAGTGGGCTGGACTAACCTTCCCTCTTGTATTATCTGACTGGGTCTCAAAAGCAAGTTATTTTTTAGTTATTCTCAAACATTAAAGCTGAAACAAAACAGATGCCAGTCTGTGTTAGTCTTACAGTAAGCCTTATAACCCTAAACACAACACAGCAATAATGTGGTACGATGCCATTGGCGTGCCTTTCTGATGTTCGCTTGTTAAAAAAAACCAAACTAAATAAAAAGGATCTTTCTTTAGATTGAACTTGACAGCCTAGGTTTGTGGACTGGCCTGAACTTGCACTTTGAGGAGACACAGTTTGCAGGTTTGTGCCAAGAGAGATGCGGTATCGCTCCCGGATGGGCCATGGGACACAAAGTGGAAGTTCTACCTACCAGAAACGTGGGATCTGGAGAAGCCTGGGGTGGTGGAATGACAAAACAACTGGCTGCAGATCCACACGGGGCAAAAAGGTAACAATTCATTTAGCCAGTGGGCTTCCGTTCATTGCCTCCCCATTAACTCTGACACACTCAAGGCTTTACATGGAGATTTCTCCATCTGCACTTACAGATGTATGATCACTATAGAAAATGCTCAAAACCCAACTATTATGATTAGAGATATATTTAGCACTTCCCTAGTCGGCACAGTCAGCTTTCAGAACCAGTTTGCTATCTGTAATTGCAGTATTCAGCTCAAAGATCACTCTCTGAAAATATTTCTAACGCTTCTGTTTTGACCAATACAGCTAACAAAGCAGACCGCTTATTTGCTATCAGGATCTTCAAATTTCTAATGGCTGAACCCAAGATGCACTTAACACAAGTACAGACCAAACATAATAATTTCAGAATGCACAAACAAGGATACTGTAGGGGTGCATTAGCAGCCTGCTGCTTGCATTCAGCTGACTATTGTGTTGCCTTGCTGCCAATATATGCTTGCCAAATCCAGTAACCACATTTTATAAACCAGTTGTTATTAATAGGAATCACAAGCTGCATGCACACACTCAAAGGATTCCAGAGCTTCAACATACAGAAAAGGAAGCCCAGCTTTTCTTAACCAGCTCCACGAAGATCATGACAAATTTCAGCTGCACTTGGGGCTTGCAAGGCAGCACAGCTCAGGCAGCGGCACTGTGCTCAAGAAAGGTCCCCACTGCACGCCCTGCACTTCAGCCCCAGAAGCTTTACTCAGCATCAATGGCAGAAGTGGATGGCACCAAGAGAAAGACTGCAGTCCCAATGGTTTTGTATGTTCATGCAAGTGAGAGGAGCACTGGGATTTGTCCTGCCCACACCCTCAGTGCAGAGCTCTCCACAGAAATCACAATTCTTTGGTCATTCTCACTCCTCTGATGGTTTGTGGGGCTCTGTTATAGCTCTGTAACTGCATTCCACCAGAGCTGCACACAGCCGCTGTCTCGCTCACACTGTGAACCAACTAATTGTGTCAACAGAGACAGCTCACTCAGCCCTGGGAGCTCCGAGTGCCGGCCGATGGAAGGGTGAGTGCAGGTGTGCTCTGGAAGCTCAGTAAGGAACTAACTTTATGGAAAGCACGCTTTCCAATCTCAGGGAACCTACAAAAATGCATTTAAAAATTCAGCCCAACAAACTGAGCGGGGAGCAAAACTCACTCAGGTAAGGTAACGTGTCATAAAATGACTAATGGTACCACTAAGACTCAGTTGACAGCAAGAAGACAACAAAGCAAACACATTGCTTCATTTCATTTTCCTCTCATGCTCCCTCAATAAATCCGAGGCAGGGAAACTGAGCTTTCACAGCACACAGCAGCAGGGAATGGTGCAAACCAGCAGAATCAGAGGAAAAAAAAGCATAGCAGAGTGATAGGAATAGATGTTACTTTTATCTCTGCAGAACCCTGGCTGCCTTCTGAATCACGCTTCTCTTTTCCCATGAAAACAAATATCTCAATTACTCCAGTGCTGCAGAACGTCCTTCCCAACCCAAGACCACCCGACAGCCACGGTGTGGGGCAGACCCCTGCCTGCAGCAGCACACCGGGTACCACGCGGGGATGTTCTGCCATGGGTGCCCCACACCATTCCCACCGCAGCACTCCCAGGGCCTCTCCTTCCCCTGTCAGCCCGCAGAGGCAGCACTGCCCGTTTGCTGTCCTATGGCAGCTTCAAGGAACAGACAGCACTGTGCAAAAGACACTGCCATAATGGGATCACACCTCTCTCTGCCGCTCCTGGAACTTTCAAATATTAAAAATGCTGCTCTTGCACATTTGGCCATTCAGAACAGGGATGAAAAATGCATTCAGCTTTTCAATGCCAATTGTTTCTGAGGATTTGGCACGCAACGTTTTTGAAAGGATCACAGAACAAAGCAAATCCATTGGTTTCAACTTTGGTCTAAGTGTTTCTGCAAAAACAAACTTCGGTCAGAATCCACCGTGAATTGAGAAGTCAGGAGTTGCAAACTACAGAGACCCCAGAACCATTTACATCCGTGCCGTGCGGGAGGACTCCATGCATCCTCTCATGCTTTGGCGAGAAGGAGCCCAAATGCTGCTGATGTTTCCTGCAAACAGCTAACTGGGGTGGTCTGCGTTCCTCTGGTTTCTCACAACTCCTAGCAGCAAGACAAATAAATGACTTTCTACTAACTCATCAATTTAATAAAACACCCAAAACACATAGGATCGCTTGAGCATGTGGATTTGACTCCATGATTATACCATATCATTTCAGCAGCCTGTGGTTTTATCGCCCTCAAAAAGCAGCAACTTACTGAAATGAAAACACCCGCAGTACTGCAGCTGCAGTGTAACAGCATGCAATGCTCACGGCCAGAATGCCAAAACCTGCCCGCATCTTCTCCCTGCACAGGTCAGCTCAGCCATGCACTGCTGCTGTGCAGGGGCAGCCTGCTGATGGACACGAGGCTACGACTTATCCAGCTGCAATAAGACATGTGCATGTGGAACTTCGATTCACCGAACACAGAGAAAAAGGGGATTAATAAATAAACTAAGTTTAAGGAAAATAAAAACTGGATTACATCCACCAGATATTAGAAGACAACACATAACTTTAAACTCAGAATTGCAACGCTGAAAGAAAAGCAGGCTGCAACAGACAACATCAACCACGCATAACTATGAGCTATTGAGTCAGCAGCAAAAAAGGAAAAAAACGTGCTTCAGAGAGCTTTTTAATTACTTGACCAGTATTAATCCTTATTAAGTATTAATTAGGGAGGTTGTGTGCTTTTTTTCTTTTTTTTCCTCTTTCTGAAGTGTACCACAGTGTATAAAACATGGTCCAACAAGGCTATTCCTTGGGGGGGAAGTTTTGCATGTATGTGGTTTCTTTGCTTTTTCTATCTGTCGCCTTATTCAGGACTTCCACGGCGGTTCCATCACCAGCTATAGTGCAAGTGTCAATGTTACAATGAGAGGAAATGAAAAACAATGGCTCCAAATAGAAGCATATGCAGAAGAATAAAGCATTACAGAAAAATAATATTCTAGCTGAAAATAAATTCCTGATAAACAAAAGGGCTGCTAACTTGGGATGAGCAGTGAACTACCGATGAGTTCCTACCCCTTCCCCTTCCAGTAACCTCTAAGGACATCACCATCTTCAGATCTACTCAAATGTGCCACTAACGAGACAAGGAAGAAAAGGACAGCGGGGCAAATGAGCACTGCATTATCTAGCAGTACACTTTATGAGGCCATGCATACACAAGGAGAAGCTCTCATTGAGGATATGCCAATAGAAATTTTAATTGTACAAACTAGAGGTTAAAGACACTCCACATAGAAAAAGGCAAAGATCCATAGGAGAAGGAGCATTATAATATTTGTATTATTACAAGAGGCTTTCAGTAGCTGATAGATAAACTCACCTCCTTTATGCAATCAGTTTCTGTGCACACACATTTGCTCTTTACACCACCCGTTTAAACCAGACACATGCACACAAAGTTCATCCAGAGCCTGAAAAGAAGCCAATGCCTCTGAGCAGATGCAAGTCTTGTAAAAGATTAATAGGCCCAACATGCAATCGCGGCTGCAGGGGGGAAAATATCCTAGTTAAATATTTCAGTGCTTCCACCCAACATCTGTCCTCTGCACGGCTTGATAGAACGGCAAGGTAGCGTCTCACAGAGACAGGCAGACATCTGCTCAGCTGCAGAGGAAGCCCACACCCCACACCAGCCAGGGTGCTCTGCATTGGCTGCTGGCAGCCCTTGGCTGGGAAGGTACCAGCATAGCCGTTCCGTTCTGCTACATGCCCTGACAACACAGTTTGTCACACTGGGACTCTGCTTCCTAGAGAGAGAGGCCAAGGGCAGCAGCAACCCAGAGCTGCATACTGCATGGCTCGGTTTCTGCTTTCATAGCTGTTGTACAGGCAGCAGAAAGCCTCGGCGACTGATGAATAAGGTTGCTTGGTAAACAGGGCATGGTTTCATCACCTTCTCTCTCAATCCTTCCATATCGTCAGAAATGGCAAACTTTGAAACACTCAATGCGTGTGCAAGTAGAAAGGAGATGTGGCATCACACTCTGTATTTTACACCCAGAGCAGGCAGCAAGGATCAGCTCCTGAGCACTTCCCATCCTGGGGCAGCCCCAGTGCTGCTCAGAGCAACCTGGGAGGCAAATGCAGAAGAGCCACGGGAATGCTCTAATCTCTTCCACTTGAAAGGCAATTCACGCTGCACTGTGGATGTCAAGCAGCCTGGGATCTGATGGGCTGCCAGGCCTCCTCAAAGGAATCGCTGCAGATGGACTCGGTGTTTCCAGCACATCTCCCCTGGTATGCAGCAGAGGCAACATGCTCCTCACTTCTGGTTGCAAACAGGCTGAGGTCGGGCTCAGGGCCACCACCAATGCACGAGGAGGGAACTGAACCTGCAGCACCTGGAGGTGGGAGCTGTGGCACTGGTGCTGGGGTCCAGCTTTGTTATTGGAGGCTTATCAGGGTAAGCCTTCACCAGCAGGTGCCTCTCACCAAGAACAGGCTGGAGGTGTTGCCCTGAAGCTGCACACAGCACCCATAATACAGCTACCTGAACAGCAGTGTTCCTCCCACATGACTGTACCCAGCTTTCAGCAGCACTAGAAATAAGAACGACTTGAACCAAGGCACCCGAAGAACAAGCTGGCTTCTTTCTATAATGAGAGCAATAAAGTGCTTCAGTATTTAGTATTTAATAATATTTAAAATATAGTGGCAATAGCCAGGCTTTAACGGCTCAGAGCTGCCATTAAAATTAATAGGGCTACCTACTAATTACCTCTGAGCATCAGACCACCGGGTTCCTCGAGGATTTGCACTCCTCCACTTTAAAAAAACACTGGCTTAGCCTCTGTCCCTACTTCCTCACCTAATTTTAAACAACCCAACAACACAATGGCCTTTTTTGCTTCTCATTTCCTTAAGACCGCTGTGTATTTCAGATTGCCACCCACAGATGGGAAAAAGCAGAACCACAACTGCTCACCACGGCTGGACGAGGGCAATGTCTGATGCAGAGACCAGCAGCAAGGCAATGCAAAGTTATGGGATCCCTCCTTCACCAGAATGCTTCTTACCAAACACATTAAGAGCTCCCCAGCCACTTGTCCCTGAAGGTGCATTAACACCCAGGAAAGCACAGGTTAGCTGTTAGCCACTTCAACAAGCGATAATGCTTTCTTCCCCTTTTTTCTTTTAAAGAATCAAGATGCAATTCTGCCAAAGGATAGGAAGCAAACAAGATTCCTCCCAGCCCCCAAAGCAACTCTGCATTACTCCTTCACCACGTGCATGTCTGTGCTGGGAGCCGGAGGTTTCCCCTGCCAGCTGGCCTCAGCTGAAAAGGTCAGAGCAGAACTCAGCCTCTCCTGTACTACCTAGCTTTGATTTGAAACAAGATACCAGGGATTATGCCGTGCTGTGCAATAAAAGCAAGGCTTTTTTTTACCGTATCACACACGGCTCCCCTGGTTGACCAAGTCTTATATTATGTGTTTCCTCTCTCCCCCATCTACATGAGGCCATCCTGCCCATGGGAAGCCTCACAGCAGCCAGCACGTTGCTGCCGAGTCCTGCACGCTTCTGCAAACTCAGAGCCCCTGGCTGAAGCCCCCCCGTGCACCAAGCAGCTGCTGCCAGCTGTGCCCCCCGGAGCGCCCAGACACCTCGATGGGGATTTTCAAAGCAGAGCACATGCTTCATTCCGGGATGTCACCGGAAGTTTCGTTCTATCCTCGGCTGCTTAAGGCCTGCCGCTTCACCTACGTGGAACTCATGGCAAAGCACCCTGCTGAAAGTTCCCACACAAATGGTATGCAAAACGGGTTGCTTTCACGTCTGAGCAACTCCCCTCCCGTTCAGAAGTGGGCTATCATGTTTTCCATAATGTGCTTATTGTCTGCAGTCAGACAGCACTGCTACCATTGTCAATGCCAAGTAAACCATGATATTATTATTCTCCAGAGACTTAATCCAAAACCTGCTGTCGACAATGGGAAGCATCCCCTTCCCTTCTGTGGGCTGCGCACAGCTCGCCTCGCAGCACTGCTGCTCAAGGACAGAACGTGACACAGTGAGCGCACTGAGAGGCATGCAGCAGCCCAGCATACACACCCGGCTTCCTGGCTCTCCCAGCAAGAGCCCCGGGCTGGGCACACAGACTGCTCTCCCTGCAGCAGCAGCTCCTGCACACACAGCCCCGGCCCTGCACCCTTCCACAAGCAGCACCTGACAGGTTGTGCCACCCGACCCAGCGCTGCAGCAGGGTGAGCGTGGGGAGAGCAGGCTGTTGTGCTCCCATAGCACCTGAGCCTCTCGAGTGAGGAAATATTTTCAAACAAATCAAAGACTGAGGAAAGAAAAAGAAAATCACACAGTGCAAAGCCCACAAGACTTGATTGGAAGCCCACAAAGTTTAGCAAAATGCTTTAAAAGACAGAATGTTTATATCAGCAAGAGCATCCAGATTTATAGCAGCAGGAACAGAAAAAGAAAAGAGGGGAACAGTATGCAGAAACTGTTGGAAGGAACATAAATCTGCCCGCTCTGAGAGCCATTTCAGCTCTGCACTGTTACATAAATACAACAGTTGGAAACTTTTTGTGTCAGTGTGGTCTCTCCCAGCTCCCATCACATTGCTGCCCCGCCAGCACACAGCCCAGCAGCGCTCCTGTGGTCCCAGCCCAGGGCAGGGGCAAACCCCCTGCAATTAACACACAGACACACTGCAGCCAAGGCTACAAAGCTCTGTGCAACACAGCAGAGCAAAGGAGGCCTTACATTCAAATCCAGCAGCAACGTGCCAACACTAAGAGAGGTCCTTCTCCAGCCGGTGATGCCCAACGTGCAGTCTGATGCGGTGGTAGCAGGCTCCACGTGCCATGGCTGGTTACATGCACGTGGCTGCAACCTTCCAGAAAATTCAGGAACTCTGTGATGAAAGCATCATTTTCAGAGCTCCGAATCCAGGTGCTCAGAGCTAATTAACTCCATTATTACACTTCAAAGGGAAAAAATAAAAAATAAAATCAAAACGAAAATCATTTTCCTTCCACGGCTGTAAAGCACTGCAAAATCCATTTTATCTCTACCTATCCCATATCCCCCTTACAATGCTTTTGAATGCTGTGCTTGAAATCCTATTAATTTATAGGCATTATAAAAAGCATCTGAAATTAATATTCAAATAGGCGAGGCTTCTTTTTTTCCATTCTTGGCAAAACGCCGAAGTCCCATCTCTGCATCCCACACCGCATCCCACAGGCACCTGCAGCACAGACCGCACCTCTCGTGCCCCGGAAGCCCCCACCAGGTCTCCTCATGCTCCTCCTGCCCCAAGCTGTGGGGCAGGCCCTCCCCTGGCCCTGAAGCCAGGCAGCTCCCTGGGGCCAGCAGCTCCCCCCCGCCCCTTCCTCCCCAGGAGAAGCCGCATCAGTGCCTCCCAGCTGATCAGCACGGCTGGATTCCCTCTGTCCCATGGATCCTAAATTCCTGCACTATCCTGTGACTGCATAATTGTTGAGAGAAGATCAGATGGTGAAGGCAACCCATACATAATTCATTTTTCTCTGAAAAAAACAAAAAACAAAAAACCACTGCAGGCAAACTTTTCACTGTAGTTTTGATTGTTTCATTGAAAGCAACTGTGCATTTTGCTCCAACGGCTGTCTTGCATGATTCATTGTGAGGCCAACAGAAGTACTATATTGTTACATTTCAATATTATCCGTGCTACAGCACATAACATTTCCACTATTCCCCTTCCTCAGCACCAACAGCCCTTCACCTTCCTGTTCTCTCATCAGCATGTAAGAAACCCAAGAACAAGAGCAGTGCCCACCGTGCCCCTTCCCTGGCAGGATACAGTTCTCCCTTATGGGAGAGGGAGAAGAAAATTCAGCCCTTGGCAAATTTTCAGCAGCCAATATTCCTTAGAAACATATAGATTTGATTAAAAACATTTGCTTTCTGTCCAGATCTGGTAGGAGAAAATGAATGGTGCTCTTTGTTAACCATCAATCTTCCCCACTTGTCCATTTGCCAGATGGCACCGCACTTCACAGGAGGAGGAACAATAAGCAAAGAGGCAGTTGTGCAGTGAGTTTGCTTATAATCATTTAATCTCAAACAAGCAAAAGGAGAATAAGGATGGAAAGAAGGAAAGAATATTAACTCAGAGATCATATATCCTTTTGTTTTTTCTTTTTGTTAATAGAAACCACTCTCGACAACACTGGTTTGTTGACACTTCTGACATTTCTTTGCACCCCAAGCTTACTTTGCATTCTTAAGAGAGCTGCAACTCGAGCATGTCCAGTTTGCTATTAAACAGCAAAATGGCAATATTTATGAGATACTGCAGCAGGCTGAGCATGGGGCACTGATGGACATCCCCTCCTTGGACCAGAGCATGCACTGCAGGCTGAGCCCTGAACACTGCAACACCACTGCAGGGACTTCCCTCCATCCAAACCCCACTTCGATGGGGTCCGCTTTGTCAGGAGGACTGTTAAAAACAATCAACATCGTTTGCTTTTTAAGAGAGAACTTAACGCGCAAGGCACCAAGGCACAGGTGAGGAACTCTACAGTGCCATTTTCACAGAGTCACACTTCAGAACATATCTGCATTTTAAGATTTGATACCGCTTAACAGCATCTGCTGGTACAGCGCCAATAGCATATGCTGGGAGCAGATAGGGGTTGGAATGCCAGCAACGATGTATATTTTAGACCCAGCTAAAGAACAACAGAGCAGGGTGCAGTGAGCACTGCAGGGCGAGGAGCAGCACCTGCAGGAGCACAGTGCCATGGGGCTCAGCAGCCCAGGGAGCAGCAAGCAGCCCAGCTTGGGCAGCACTGGGCATCCACACTCCCCGAGGATCTCATTCGCAGAACACCCACGCATTAAAAGAAAAATGTTGAAAAAACAGACGAAGAAGCTATAAGAATCTTGGCCCCATCAGTGCTGGCAGAGGAAATAATCCTGGGGGGAACATCATTGCCCATGCTCCAGGGGATGGGAGGCAGGCAAGAGCAATTCTTCCTTCTGGCTGTGCTGCTGACCTGCTGTTTGTGTCCATTCGCTCCTCTCCATCCTTCTGTTTGCTCATCTGCAAAATGAGCAAGATAACAATCTCCTGCTCAAAGCATTTTACAGCGGCGGTACAACAGCTGAGTGCTGCTGGTGTGAAGCATCGCATCGCTCGCGATCTTTTTTCCAGCTGTTAAGTAGTTAATTGCTCAATCTGAAGCCATCAGATGGTTTCCTCCTCTAACCAGTACTTCCTATCAAATTGACATCTTGAAGTATCGCTAAAAACATCTTGCGGAATTAATTGTCTAATTTCTCTACCAACTGCATTCGATCCTCATCCGACCGCTGGGGGAGGTATGAAGGCAGACAGCAACAAAGCTCTGCAATGGAATGAAGCAGCAGACACAACCCCCCACGCCTCCAAAACAACAGTAACCAGCTCACCTGGGTTCCAAACTACCAAGAAAAATTCCATCTGCCTAACAGGCTGCAGCTACCAGCACCAGCCCTGTGGTTAAGGTCTTACCCAGCACAGAACCAGTTCATGCTCTTCAACTCCTTTCTGGGGGAAAAAAAAAAGTCACAGCAAGCGTTGGCAGTGCTGAAGTGGAACCAGGTGACATGTGGCCCAAGTTGCATACAGCACAGGTACCCCCTGCTGATGGGGCAGTGTGGAAGGAGCAGGAGGAAGGACCCGCAGCACCGCCGGCAGCACGCAGCTCAGCGCTGTGCGGGCCGCTCCCATTGGGCAGCACGGCAGCTGCAGGACAGAGCAGTGTGCAGTGCTGAGGTTTCCATTTTATCAGGTGTCTTTTTTAAAATGTTTAAGCTGGGGAGGCACAGGGAGAAGAAATGTCTCACTTTTAATAAGGATACCATTTCAACAGCTAGAAATGCATTGCAGTTGTCTGATGAGTCTCAGAGCAGCCCTCAGCCGCCCTGCCCTTCCTGACAGTGATGGATTGCATAATTCCAGGAAGTAAAATATAATTATGGAGACAGATGAACAGACACCCAAGAAACAGAATAAAAAGATAGCGCATGGCCATAAAAAGCAATATTTCATATTTAACATTATTGAAACTAAGAAAATATTATCTAAGAAAATGTTATCTGCGTAAAGACTCTTTGCCCAGCCTGCTGAAATTCACACGGAACGGGTGGGATTTCATTCCGTGTATGGTGCACACAGAATTTATCTGTGCAGTCGTTTTGCAGTGATGCTTTCAGATACCTGCACCATCCTGTACTGCATGGTCTGAGCATAACAAAGCTACAAGAATGTAACTCTTCCCCCTCAGCATACACCACATCCCTCCCAGCTTTCCTCACTTAGCTCACACAGCCCTCCCTGCATCCTACAGCACAGCCCCGCATTGCATCTCTAAGGTCACCATGAGACCTCCTCGGGCAAAAGGAGGGACAAACGTGAAGGCTGCAGGCTGAGCACTTGGGCCCATCACACCACGTCCCGGGGAGGACATCTCAAGTGCAGAGCTTCCCAGAGGTAACTCCTGAGGCTGTTGCAGAGTGCTGGCGCAGCACAGGCACTCCTACAGAGTTCATCCAACAAGCTGAACTACAAAGTGCATTTCTCTCTATTTTCTAAAGAGTATAACAATAACAGAACTAGAGGAAGGAAGAACTCCGATGACAAAAAATGTTAAACAAAAAAAACCAAGCAGCAAAACAAGCACCGTGTACATTTATTTCACATGCAGCCTTCCCCTTCAAACCACTTAAGAAAAAATGTTCTCTAGACAGATGGTGTTTTCCCTGTCTTGACTCCAGTTCAAATCTCCTTTTTGGAGAGACCAAGTTTTCCACTGAACTGCACATTATACACCAACAAAGAATAAATAGGCTAAATATAGCTTGCAGCCAAATTGCTGCAGTCTTGTGGTGCAGTATATCCAGAAGTCCTTTAAGGACAGGCAGCATGCCGGCAGCACACCCTGCACCAGGTTGAGGTTCTCCACTTTATACATCAGCACCATCCCTCCCAGACCTCTCCGCAGCGCACTTATCCTCAGACCATGCAAGCTGCCTCACCCACACTGAAGAATGCTGAGGAGCAGAGCGTTGTGAGAGAGTCTGTCCTCGTATCTCACAGAGGACTGCTTGCTTGTGGGACTGAATGGCTCCGTGGGATGCTGCTCCTCCTGCCCAGCACCCAGGAAGTTGGGGCTGAGGCTGTCAGACACCGAGCATCAGCACTGCTGCTCAAAGCTGGAGAAAACCCCAAAACAACCACTGCATATCTGCAGGAGCTTTGTTTGGGGAGATGCTGAGCACCCTGCACAATGCTTTGTGCTGCGTTCCCAAAAGGAGAGAGGAGAGAAGCAAAGCCTGCAGGAAGCACTGGGGAGTCCGCAGCCTTCCAGCCTCTACTTTGGAGGCAGCCTGCCCAAAGCACAGACACAATGCACCTCCAGCAGCCACATGGCAAACAGCACACTGTACAGCCAGAGACCTGGTCCCTGTGCTCAGGGCAAGAGCCACAACAGGGGCTCTGCCACTTGTGTGGTGCAGAGCATTGGGGCACAAGGTCAAAGCTGCTCTCCTGGCACCAGAAGTCCCTTTTTACAGGGAAGTGATCAGGGCCTGTGAAAAGCCCTATCGATGTTGGTCATGAAATCCCTGAGCACAATGCTCTGCTTTACATGCCCACTGCTACCCGGGCTGCAAGGTGCGTGCACTGAGCAGGAGAGCCAAAGCCCAGAAGAAAGATGCACTGTTCCACATTCAGACACCTTCAGCGCCAGCTTCCCCTCATCCTGGAGGCACAGCGAGAGGGGCTCACCAGGTTTACAAAGCTCACCCAAACCAGCACCAAATCCACAGACTGCCAAGCGGCTCACAAAGCAGAAACGGACCCCCACAGCCGGGCTGATGGTGACAAGCATTGGCCATCTCTGTGGAGCTGGGATGGTAAGGAGGCAGCACTCCAAGCCCAACACCGTGCAGCCCACAGGCACTGTGTCCCCCATAGAGCACTGCTGGCTCCGTTGCTGGGGCTGTTTTTTGGCAGCAGCAGCAGGTTTTTTACTAATTTTGATTTTGCTAGCAGCCTGCTGCCTGACCTACTGAGAGCCAGCTGGCCCCAGGTGAGCTGCTCCCCATGGATGGACCATGCTGTATTTCAGCAAGACAGCCCTGTCACGGCAGCGACGCAGGAAACGCTTATTGTTTTACATGTTTACAAACAGCCCCTTCAGATCTCCCTTCCCTCTCTGTCCCCTGAGGTAATACGTATTGTAATAAATTCCTAACTCGCATTACGATGATTTAAACAGCTTTGGAGTGGCATGTTTTAGTGCCGTGATTCAATTGTCTGCCTCTCAAACTGACAGCCCGCTCACTGCAGCACCCCGGCGGAGCGGAGCAGCTCCCGCACACACCGATAAATATGCAGAAGAGCCACACTTCCAGAGAAGGAATTAGCAACAACGTCATCTGAGCTCCTCACCAAGGAGATGGAATAAATACCGCCGGCTGTCCCCGAGCACATCACTAGGCTGCAAAATCTTCGTGTTTGGGGTTAGCTTCAAACGACGCTGCCAGCAGAAGCTTTTTGTGCCATTTCTGATGAATTCCTGCCATCCAAGCAGAGATCCCGGTGGGCTCCCTGCCATCACAGCGCCCGACATGCACGGACAGAGCGCCCCGTGCTGGGGCAGGGCTGCGCCAGGGGGACATGCACAGAAGCCCACACCTCTGCACCAGCACTGAGCAACGGCCCACTGACACCACTGCTGTGCTTCTGCTGTCATCACCACAAAGAAACCGCCCAACAACAACGTGGCAGCAAAAACTAGCTGTTAAATACGGTAATGGCCTCCTTAAAAAGGTAGGCAGCACGTAATAGATCTTGGGTAATTGCTTCATGTTTTCACCTTGCTCTAACCCCAAACCATTCTCAAGTGTATTCACAACTTATTAGTCACTACCTGCTTCTCAGCACTACCCTTGTGACAGAAAACAACAGCATGAAAGGACTGCGCTGTGATTAAAGCACACTTAGCTGTTACAGTCTAGATCCTTGCTTGTTTGTTGTTTTCTTTTAATTAAGCATATTCTAGTTAAGATGAAAATAAGTTGACTTATTTTCTTTTTCATTCCTACCAAACATTCTTTCTTTTCTTTCCAACCAAACGTGACGCTGTTACATTGCTGATAAATCTGCTCCATACTGCTATGTCTACTTCGAGAATAAGCCGGAATCTTTGGTAGTTGGGGTTAGAAGAGCTTTCCTTCTTTTCCCTTTAACAGTAACTTAATACAGACCACGAGGCAAGCAAGTCACAGCACACCTTCACAAGAGGCTCAGATGGGGTTGGCCCTTGTAGAATCCAACCCCAGATACCCGTGCCTCACCCAGCAGCCCCAGCACTGCCCCCACTCTCACCATGTCTTCAAGCACCACAGACACCCCACTATTTCTTCAACAAGCACAGAAGAATGTATGAGCCCAGAACAGCACACGTGTTGGCTCTCAGTCTGGTGAGCACACAAAAATGTCTTCAGAACAAACTTTTCCTCCTCCTATCTCAGGAAAAATACAGGAGCTCAGACAGGATAGAAGCTGCATTTCAGCACAATCCTCCTCCAAACGCTGCAGCGAGCTGTCAAGCCATATTAGCACAGATCTGTCTCGTAACTCACTCGGGATGCACTTTTCAAAACCGCAAACCTCGCAACATATGTACCCAGTGAGATAGGGCATAAAACAAGAAATCCCACAGAAAAGTCAACAACAGTTTATAGGGAAGGATTACGGATGCAAAGAGATTTGCATTTGATATATAAGTAAATCCCAGTGATCTGGATTAAAGCAGGAAAGCCTACTCCAGACATCCAGAAAGGCTGCAGAAAAAAAGAACGAGTAGGAAGTTTACAGGGCGGTAATTCAGCCCATAGGGCAAACAAAGCCATGACTCCAGCAGTCATAAGGAACTGAGTAACATGAAAAGAGGTGTCTGGAAATATCAGAAATGGGAGAACTGGCTTTTCTGAAGAAATTCAAGGCTGTAACGAGGGAGGTCGGCGAGGAGAGGCCCGGTGGGATGCTCGCCACCAGCAGCTCCTACAGTAAAAGGATGTTTTAATTAACACAGTGTCAGGCAATGGAAGAAAAACATATTTAGACCAGGATCAGCATATGCTTCGCTTAGCAATAACAGTCGTGTTGACAAAGGGCTTGACAGCTGAAGTTACGCCGGTCTAGGTCTAAGCAGGTTTTTCTGTAAAGCTTTGTATGGCAACAGAAAAAAGGTAGGAATTAAGAAGAGTAGGCCTTAGCCAGCTCGGGTGCATTTCAAGTCACTGGGCTCACACATCTGTGGAGAAAAGCTCTCCTATCCTGCTCACATAACGGAGGTGAAGACAAACCCTGACTGCCCTTCTACAAACTGTGTCCTCACTGTGACAACCACTGCTTTGTTCCCCATCAGAATAAACCTGGTTCTGCCTCCATTTTAAAGCAGAAGAGACTGCAGCACTGTTACTCGAGGATGCTAGAGGGGGCTTCAGAGAGAGGGGCCTTCAGCCTCTCTCAGCCCCTGCCCCAGTGCCTAACCACCGACCAACTGGCAAGCAAACAGAGAACTGACAGACAGGAAATACCCTGATTTGGTACTCAGTCAAATCCTGAATTAAAGAAGAATTAGAAGTTGTTAGATAACGGCATCAACCAATGCAGTGCTCAACTGCTGACAGTAAAAGGGAACTAAGTCAGCATCTCACACAGGGAAAACCCCAATTCTTTAACACGAGGAGGGGGGGAAGGAAAAAAAAAAAAAGCATCAATCACAATCTGTCATGATATCCCATTGTTCAGCACTGTTAGCATTAGAAAACAGTCACCAGGGATTAAGCCAGCAGAGTCTGTATAGTAGTTACTGACTGTTAGGCAAACGCGTGCTGCCCGGTAACACTCGGTACAAGGCTGTGATTAATCATTACGATGCGACAGAAGGCGTACTACTGTGCAACAGCGACAGGAGCTGAACTGTGCCCTGCCTCTAATGACAACCTGCTTATCCTGACGTGCTCCGTGCTTGTACGACTTGCTCATTTGCTGGTGGCTGAAGCCCGAAGGACACAGGTGCAATGCTCAGGGTTTGATCCCCAGTGGTGCTTGGCCAAAAAGCAACTTTGAGAGGGGCCGGAGTTGAGCATCTCTTCAGGAAGCCACCTAAAAGCCTCCTTACCCCACACCACACTGCTGCAGGTGCTGCTCTGGAGTTACAGCAACAGTATTGGTAAGACGGACTGCAGAGGTGGGAGGCTGTGGTGGCAGCAATAGCAATCCTGGCATTGTTACTCTGGTTTTTACATAAAAAGCAGCAAGAAACCCAAGTTTCAGACTTCAGTGAGTCCACCTTCATAAAGTACCTGAAGAAACAAAGTTCTATTCTCTTTACCTTCCCTGATACCCACTGAAACTTAATTTCAAGTGGCCTCTAAAAGCCATGCAGGTGGTTATGAGTTCTGCTTCCATCTATTACCAGAATTGATTTCTTCTTTTCTTTGTAGCTTAAAAACAGAGAGAAAAAAAAAATCCAATAGCTATGTACCATCAGCAAAGGAAGAACACAGGACCTCTTACCTCCTCTGTTTTGCCCACTGCGAGGGGCAATTAGTGAAGTTCTGCACTGCATCCAGCAGCATTTCACGGGAGCAATTATTTATCAAGGGCACGGACAATAGCATCGATTGTTACAAGTTTGATTGATTAAACAGACAAATTGGCAGAGCCTCTCCTTCCCCGCCTGCCATATGTTTCTTCTTAAACATCTGGTAAAGTCTTTGTGTTTCCTTGAGTAACCTAACAGGTGTTGAACCAAATCCTTAATGCTTCATTTTTCCCATTGGAAGCAGATGGGTGAAGGAGACTGAAGAATATTGGGTTTCCAAGCTCTCTCTCTCCTTCCTCCTCCTCTGCGGTGGCCTCACTAATGGCCTCAGGTAAAAGTACCAAAGGAGACCCCAGTCAACTGTGTCTTTTAACGGGGAGAAGATTCGGTGTTGAGGCAAGGAAGTCAGACCTCACTCTACACTGATGCAATTTTTCCTTCTTTTTCACAGCGCAAAGATTGCAAAACAGAGACTTTTCCATTAGCACTGATGCACACCATGAGGACAAGAGCTGAGAATGCTGCCTGCCAGCTACGGGCAAGCAGGGCTCGCATCGTCCCCCCATCACAGGGCAGCAATCTGTGCTGAAAGAGCACAAACACAGGTGCCTAGCATGAGAGGGCCCTGCTTTGAAAAAACACAACACCGCTTCAGCTAATTAAGTCTTATCTGTTTAAAGCTACAGGATAGTTTGATAACAATTAAGAAGGGCTCCCAACAGGCTGTTGGGATCAAAGGCCCTTTCTGCTACAACGTTAACAAGGAAATCAACACTTTTGCCAAGTAACTTGCACATGCAGCCAAACTTGTTTCAACTTGCTGTAATATCCGAGTTCTGAATATGTACCTGTGGAGATGCAGCTTTAATTCCAGCACTATGCATGCTCCCAACCCCAGCACACATGGCCCTATGTGCAGGAGGGGAGCTTCCACAAGTGGCCTAACAGAAGAACACAACTGCTTGCTGCTATTCACTTCAAAAAAAAGTTGAGAGGCACAAAAATCCCTCACTGCTTTTTTGTTCGTGGAAACAAAATCTTTCCAAAAGGCCGTCTGTGGGATCTGAACCCTGGATGTCACAAAAATTAATGAGAGCTGTGATGCTGAGATACCACGCGTGCTTGGAAAATTCCAACCGGACTCTTCTGATGAGTTTTTAATACTAGAGCTGGGGAGCAATCATGACTCTGGAGAGCTGTAATGATGAATGGCTGGGGGACAGTGAATCTAACAAGGAAAAACACAAATTCAGCAGCTGTATTTCATAAAGAAACAATAAAATCACGCAAAGCAGTTTTTCTTTTTAATTCAGTGCTGTGTTCAAAAGACACATTCTGATACTCAGTAAATTATGCTCACATATCTGCCACCAATTACTCCTTAATAAAAGCAAGCTTCCAGCAGTACAGGGTACTTTCCTGGCTCCCTGGGATCCAGGGCAGGGCCAAGCACAAGCCTGACTCTCGTGTTGCCTTCAGCACAGCTTACTGGGCTCCAAGGGATATCTGTGCTCATGCACCCAGAGCCCCCCTCCTGCCCTTTGAGATCTGAAACAAACTGATACTGAAAGGAGAGCCTTTCCCCAGGCTGCAGGTATATGGAGACAATGCAGACAGTGTTATTGAGCCCTGTTTAATGCCCTAGAAGCCACAGTTTATCCGATGCGCTCAGCACAGTTCTCCGCAGTCAGGAGCTTGTGCACCAACCTGAAGTTGTGTTTGCTCCTTGCAGTAAATCAGGAGCAGAGAACAGCCACGTCTGCCCCTGCACCAGAACCCATCTGATGCGACAGGGTGACAATACTCCCCCTCTGCTGCCAGGACCCAACCCCCAAAGCCACCTTCCAATTTTCACAGTCCTTCAAAGGGAGCTTTGAGTTTCCACCGTGTGTAATTAGAGCACGGAGCGCACCAGGTTCTAAAGTTTTTAATCATATAAGCTTTGAGAATGTATTAACAAGCCAGCAGACAGCATGAGAACAGGAATTAAGAGTATTTGCAATGCTTTCGCTACTTCTGTCCGAATGATGATCGTTACATGCCGGGAGACTCCAAGGGCTCACAATTACTGCGTTGCAGCAGCTCCCACATGCTTAAATCAAAGGCTCGAGGCTTAAATCAAAATCACACTATGTGCTGTAAAAAAGGTAAGAAAAAAAAAAAGGCAAACAGCTTCTGAGAAATTCTGAGCAGCCTGGCAAGCAAAGAACACAGAGACACCAGTAACTGTCACACGTGGTTTGTCTGACCTCAGGCAAGTAGCTTGCTTTTTGCCCAGGTCTCATATCTGTAAAATCTAGCTGTAGGGGAACTGCTATGTCACAGCCTGAACTGATGACTGAGCACCTGGTGAAGGAGTGTGGAGGGAGGAGCCCAGGTGCAAACAATTCACCTGTGCTTCCCACGTGACCACAGGGTGGACCCAGGGCCCCCCTCTCCCCCCCACCTGGGTTCATTAAAGGGCTGTCCTCCAAAGGGAGAACATCTCCTGGCTGAAGGTTGCCTCCTTAGAAGGAGTGTTCCACAGCCAGAGAGCCCAGTCAGCCTTCTGTCCAGTATGAGACTGCTGGTATCGCCAACAATGCTTTGCCTGGTATTGCAAAGAACTCACCAGCAGCAGTCTCACTGCCTCACAGCACAAACACTACAGATAAAGCTGCTGCAGGACACACAGAGCCATCACCCACTGCAGTGGCCACAGGGCTCCTTGGAGCAAAGATTAAAGTCAGTCACAGGAGGACAAAGGTTGCCTGAAGGCAGTTTGACTGACACTCTTCTTAAACATCCTCACTTAATACTGATGTCAAAAATAGCTGGGATTAATACAACAGAACAGTCAGGTCCATTGAAGGTACCAAAAAAAGTCACAGTGAACGTTAACTGAAAACAAAAAGATAACGTTATAGGAAATGCATCAAAACCAGAAGTCTCATTTCCATTTCTAACAAAATAATTTAAGGCTCAAACATAACCGGATAAGGAGCACCCAGGTAAAGTTCCGCTGGCTTCCCCAGTCTGCTTGCAGAGATGAAGGAACTAGTCTGAGTCCTCCAGTTTTGGCAGCAACTTTGATCCTCCCTTCTACAGCATCAGAAGGGGAAAGCAGTCCTTTGGAAGAGCAAAGAAGCACTAGGCATTTTTCTCCCTGCACCCAGCACTGCCACTTCCCTTGCTAGCAGAAACCATCCTCACCTTGGTCAGGTAAACCCTTCCCTCCTGCATCACTACACCACTTAGATAAGCACTTTGTTATCGCTCCAAGAAATGCAGGAAAGTTTTGCAAATACGAGAGCAGTGGCAGGCAATGCAGTTAAGTGCAAAGCTGCTGTCATGTGGCCTGCCAGACCCCTCCGCCTTCCAGTTTGTGCGTGGGTGCCGGAAGAAAGAGGAATGCAGACAACCGTGCTTGGGGAAGTCATTAACCACAATCGCGAGACGAGCAGGTTCCACACAGAGGGATGAGCAACAGAGCAGATGGGAATTAGGGTTGGAAAGAAAGGGGCAGTCATACACCCAGCAGCAAGGTTGCACATGCTGAAGAACAGCAGCACCTTGCTTTCTGCTCCATGCAGACACACGCAGCCCATCCACGTGCCTGACCCGGGCATTAGTGCTGCAGAACAGCTCCCACAAGTTAATTCCACTGCCAAAACCTCACCAGCTCGTTCTAATCCTTTTAAATGGTGGGGGATTTCTGCTGATCTTCTATATCTAGGGATCAAATCAGCAATGCAGAAACAGGAAAAAAAAATGAGTTTAGGTTGATTTAGCACTGGGTGGATTTTCAGTTGAGCAATGAAGTTAAATGACACATAGGTTTGAAATAAAATCCATCCCACTTTTTGCTGCGAGCATCTTGGGAGGCCTCCTCCGAATGGCACCAGAAGCAAAAGGATCCCATCAGCCAGCCCTCCCCTTCACGGCTTCCTTATTCACACTTACACATGCTTAGGAAATCCCCCACGTCGACTTGGATAAGAGATTTCCTTCTCACACCGTTTTCCACTTAGGAATAGCGTTAGCAGGCAAGCAAGGCCGTTCTGCATGGACACTGTACTATCAGAAACAACCCCAGCTCCTCCCATTACAAAGCAGTCTGATCTGTCAGCAGCTTCTGCAGTGACTGAGCTTTCTCACACCGCTCTCCAGTGCGCCGAAATACCAGAATTAAAGAACCAATACCACGTGAACTAAGCCGGATTTAATAACAACTGTCAAGAGAACAAAATTAATAGTCTCCCATTTCCACACTTCTGCAATAAAAGCTTTAATTTCTGGAAGAACCACTGCATCCCCGGTGTATTTGATCCGCTTCATTAGTTGCCAATTTGGAATCAATGCTATCAGCACGCAGCGGGCTGGCTCACTTGAAGATGTGAACCAAGATGGCAGGGGATGGCCCCAGGGCGCTGGGCACACCGGCACCCATGGCTCCGTCATATTGCTGTCGCTGTACTTTGCCCGTGAGTGGCTCAAGAGCCGACTGCCAAGTCATTCCCCAGGTTTATTGACACTGCAAACTTTATTGAAATCTGATTTATAAACACTGTTCAGCAAGTCCGCGATAAACTCTGAAGTAATTACACAAACAGCCCAGCAGGCTCGGCCTAAAGCTCAGCTCCAGTCTGAACTTCTTTTTTCTTAAAAGCACAGTTCCAGGAGCATGAGTAGATGGATGCAATTCAGCTGTGTGGGACAGCGTGCCAACAAAATACATCTGTCACTAATAAAAATAACAAAATGGAGCCTGCGTAGGGCCTATCTGTACTTCTGCACCAACTTCCACTCATTCCTACCAAGTTAGACTATTAATAGCACCGTCGATGCAGCAATAAAGCAAATACTTTTAATAGCTGTATGAGATGGTTTACCAGGCAGACAACAGCAATGCATATGCTGTGCAAAAGCAGCCATGTGTTTCAATACAGTGGAGCTACAAAACAAAGCCTTGCAATGCACACACACTGCTGTGCTACCGACTCATGCACTCCTTGCAATTGAGCCTCAGCCATTCCTGACATCATCCCGGTGATGGCTCAGGGAGGAGCACAGGGATGAAGGCTGCAGAAAGGCAGCAGAGAGCAAAGGAGGAGAAGGGACAGGAAGTGAGCAGTCAGCTCCCCGACAGGGTTCTGCTGCACAGCCCCACTCACACCTCTGGGATCAGCACAAAAAAATACTGAAGATGCTCCTAAGCAGCAAACCTTCGGGCTCTGATCTTTGCTATGGCTAGATTCAGGAGACCTTGGCTTCTCCAAGCTTCAGGAACAAGACTGAGTTTCCCACTCTCTGCTCAGACCCCAAGTGCTATGGGTCAGGAGCCAAGCACGCCTGACAGCAGCACAGGTCTGTGACAGGACTGCTTAGCAGCACAGAGCAGCAAGATGAGGGCTTCCTTCCCCTTCTTTCTGATCTGCAGATTTCTTCTGCCTTTTCAAATTCTTAACTCCTCAACATGTAAAAAAGGTGGGAAATTGCATAAGGCAAACTACTCCAGCACTATGAACACGTCCAGGAAATCAATTGAAAAGTTCTACTTTCATAGAGCGGAAAGAGGTTATTCTGCTTTAACAACCTTATCTCAGCAACCAATACAGGAACTTTGCAGGATGGAGAGCCCACTGCCTTCAGGAAGCACTGGCAGCAGAGCACAGTCGGCCACCCAACACATTCCTCCTTTCCTTTTGTTTGCTGGGTAACCACTGTCTCATAAATTAGCCACTTGGGTAGCACACTAATTGCCAAAGCATCACACTGCAGCTGTGAGAAGCCTTTTTTCATTGTCAGCCTGTGTTCCTGAGCCCACCTCTCTGATGGACTAACCTACTGGGAAGCCCAAACACAGTAAGTGCCCTTGTCCTCCAGGCTCCTGTTTCTTATGGTAGCCTTAATGCTCTCAGAACACCCCATCCCTCACTCACATGCACTTCCACCAATTTAGTTTCCTCACCACAAATTGCAAGCAAAGCAGTACACTCTCTACCACCAGAAAACAAAAATGCTGCAAGTTTATTATTCCAATTATTTACATCACATTCCCTCAAAGCTTTTGAGACTGCTTTAGCAAACTGCTACCCGCAGCATGAAGTTAGCATGCTCTCTTGTATCTTTTCTTCTTTTTGGTCAGCCACCTTTGAGACGCAGCTCTCAGGGCAGTCCCATGCAGCACAGCACGGACCTCACCGGGATCTCAGCAAGCTGCCACGGCAGGGAAACATTTCTGTATTTCCCCACCCACGGGTAGGCTTAGAGAGTGCTTTACAAGGTACACATTTAACTCAGTGATTGGAAACGGGGTCCTCAGGGGGTTCAGCATCTCAGCACCTGCAGGGAACCGGCCCCTTGGGGACAGCACAGGTCCTGGAGCACCACGATGCTCCATTCCAGGCACACAACATCTCTGTGCCACACACCTCCCGCATGCAGGGAACCAGACCTGGGATTCTGCATCTGACAACAGCTCCCTTCTCTCCCACTGTTTTGGATACAGGAACTGACTCATCCATATGTTTTTCCCCCCTCATTCCAAGGAAGATATGAAAGATAATACTCTTCATTTCAACATTTAATCATATGCTTCATTTAATAACGGGTCCAAGAATAATTTAATCCTGGCTACCAACATAAAAGAGAGATTGTTCCTTTCGCTTGACTACGCAAGAAAATAAAAAGCCTCTGCTGTTTCTGGCTGCTCTCAGGCCTGGGTGCTGCTCGCCCCGACTCGTGACGTAAATGCCAGCGCTCGGATCAGAGGCAGAACCCGGCCGTGCGGGGGCTGGGGGGGCTCAGGATGCTCCTGGGAGCAGCTCCACCTGCCCGCCTCCCAGCGCTGCCGGCACCCTTGGACGGCACAGCCTCGCTTATGAAACGGGAAGCTGACATCTCATGGCACGTCGCCTCGTGCTTCGGTGCAGAAAAACACGTCACGTGCCACAGAGCTCTGGAAGCGTCACCGCTCCCTTATGGTACGCCAGCTCTTGCCAAGAATAAGTAGGACAGAGTCCAGCATAGGAATCACATAACATTTGGCTCACAGATAATTTTTCTGTTATTGTATGTTATTATACTAAACGCACTGTTCAGGTACTGTCCACTCTGGAAAAATCTCATTAGCTATGAAAAACTTGGACTTGAATTTAAGGTGATTAATAATCCAGAATGTCTTGCTTAGATGCTCAGTTCTCAACTTGAAAGGAGTCCAAACCTCTGAAGACAGCGAGCACTCACTTCTTGCATATTGCATTTACGTGGTTCAGCGATCCCCCCAAACGCGCTCCTCCGAGGACAAGCACTCCTTGTTCTCCTTGCATGTGGGAATGCTCTCAGAGCTGGACAAGGGGCAGACGAGTCCCAGCAGTTTGCCCATTTATAAAACACAAGAACGACACCACCTACTTTACAGGAAGATATTTTAAATAAAGCTACTTTTAACCCGGCAATATTTGTGCATTTGAAGGCTCTGCTTTGTTTTTCACTTAAAAGGTTTATTTTCAGCTCACCCATCTTTTTCCTTTTAAAACATTCCTGCTCATTATTACACGGGTGCACTCCCACACTAAAATCCCTCTTCCTCCTCTGTTTCTCATTCTGCATACTTTACTTTGGAAATGCTAAGCAGAATTTATCACTTGTTTCTGGAAAAAGAGCGTTTCAAATGTGAATAAGAGTCCTTCAGAGATAAAGCATCCCAGGTTAAATCTAATGATGTCCAGGGGAATTCTATGCAAGTGATGAGCTGCCTGCTAATATGTCGCTGCTTTAGGGAAGAAAAATATCAATTAAATTTCATAGCATGCAACCACATATTGACCTTGAAAGCTATCTGTAACTTAGTTGAAACTTGACAACTCGAAGTCTAAGTCAGAACTTCTGCCCTAATTGGTTTTTAGCTTCACTAAGAATGGCACAGCTCTGTAGAGACCATAGAAAAATTAAGAGAATACATCTGAATAAAAAAAAATTTCCCTAAATCCTATTAAGTGTTTAACTATGACATCTGCACGTGCCTCTCATCTCCTTCCCTTGGGCTTTGGGCACTGCCTCTGGAGATATCAGTCCTCCTTTTGTCTTGCAGCCTCCTGATAACACCAAAAAAGAGCCAAGAGCCAGGACAGCACAGCAGCCTTGCACCAGCACTGCACGAAGCTTTCCAAGAGGAGTGCTTCCCTACTGGGACAGCTGCGTGCCAGCACCATCCCATACCCACACACAGCCAGAGAGGGCAAGTCAGGAAGGAAACCCACTGCTGGTAACTGTTTGGCAGATCAGACAAAGCCCAGGAGGTAAATCTTGCACCTGGAACCAGACTTGATCTTTAAAGCCTCTCCCACTGCAATGCCCTTTGCTAAGCAAGCTGGAATTCGCACTGTGCCAGATCTTCAACAGGTAGGGCTTTCTTATTACTACTATTTTTATCTGTGCCAATCTAGCTTCTCAGTCTGAGAAGAGAGCATTTTTGTGTTCGGTTAGTTAGCACACTGTTTTCTGCAGCAGGAAGAAAGGAACATAAGTCACAACAGCTTCTCTACACTGCAGAATTCAACCATACAGCTGTCAACCTAATACTCCAGATTCTCAGGATTCAAAAAGAATCTGATATGTGCACTTCTTTCCCACTTACAGAGGCCAAGCAAAAAAGTCTGGGACATTCATTCTGAATAGAAGGGGAAAGGAAGCCCTGTTCTCTAGCCATGCTCTAGAACCAGAGCAGCCCAGCTCCCTCCTGCAATGCAGCTTGCCTTCAGTAGGCAGTCACAGCTGGGAAGCAGAGCTGCAGGGGCCGCTGCTCTCCTCACTGCTGGAGGAAGACCAAGCCTGCCTTCTCCCCAAACACCTCCTGGGCTGTGGAACAAATGTTTCCAAATTCCTCCAACATTCCTTGGAGGTTGAATTATAATTCGTGACACCCAGGCTGACAAAGGGGTGCAACGTCACAGCAGCACAGCCAGGTCCCAGCCAGCAGGTACCAGGGGATCAGGCAAGAGGAGGGATGCTTGTCACCCTAGAAGTGTGAGGACGGCACGTGAGAAGTGTCACTGCAGTGACTGGCAGCAGCCAGGACTCCCAAGTCAAGTGAGCTGGTGGTCAGAGCTATTAGCCGTAGCAAACAATTCCCCTTTATAAACAGCAGCTTCCTTCCCCTTGCAGCACACCAACATATACCCAAGTCAGCGCAGAAATTCAAAGGAGTTCTCTATGAAAGCCAGCACACCTCATTTTGAAACAAAACAAACAGTACAGCTGGAAATGCAACCCAGGGCTCAGCAGGTCTCCCAGGAGCCACCCATGCCCAGCACCACCACAGCACTCAACTGCTGCATCTTCCT
The DNA here is from genome assembly GCF_016699485.2 of Gallus gallus. NCBI lineage: Eukaryota > Metazoa > Chordata > Aves > Galliformes > Phasianidae > Gallus > Gallus gallus. Next base: position 1,964,040 of record NC_052546.1, read on the forward strand.
TAAGTCTCTGTATAAGGGGATAAAACGAGATGCTGCGGTTCAATGACACAGCCTGGAGGGAATTAAGGTCTGACACTTCCCCGCTTAGAGGGGATAGAGATAAGCCCAGAGCGAGCTGTTACCTAGAGCAATGCCAACATGCAAAGCCTACTGCGCATACGTTGGGATTGCGGCAACATTCCAGAAATGGGCATAATTTAAGCAGGGGGCAGGGAGGGACAGACAGGGCCCTGCAGCTCTTTTCTGTGCCACCACCACTGCCATGGCATGCCCAAGCCGTGGCTCTTCCTGGAACTCACCAAGATCCGAGCCATTCCCCCATTTCTCCGGTCACATCAGCAGTTCAACCGCATCAGTGGAGAAAAAAATAACAATACAAAAACCCCTTTGAGCACTTAATATCTGGGTGGGGGTTTAGTATCACTAAAGCCTCTTGCTGGTTTTCAATACAGCTTTATTTTAAGAAAGCATCTATTATATGAAGCCTGGCTTTGGCAGGCACAGCAGAAGCCCAGCCAGTGAGGAGAAGGAGGTCACTACTCAAAGTGCACCATTATTTTGTCATTTTTTCACATTCTTTAATAAGAACTCAGTGAAAAAGTTTACTGCTTACTGGAAGTTACTTATCTTATGATTTCTGCATTATTCCACAGTCAGGATACAGCCTCTCCCTTTCTATCCTCCTACACAGATTGAGCAGAAACATTTTCTAGCAGTTAATTTAAGCCAGCTATTTAGTTCTTGCTTGGCAATGTTTTCAACAAGAGGCACGTCCAGCCTCCAGGAAAACAAGTTATGCAGCGAGAGGGTGGGACACTATCAGAGAACACATAATAAAGTAAATACCAAGCATGACCCATGAAAGGACAGGATAACTAAGAGAGATTGTTTTCGTAATAGTGTACATTAAAAGTCATTAATGCCGAAGTGAAAGGCGAAATTTCTCATGGGCTGTTCGTCATTGCTTGGCCATAGAGGTGGAAGGCCAGACTTGTGTCCAGACAAATGCATGTCCCAGAAGGCCAACAAGCAGAACACCTAGCCAGCCATAATCCAGCACCCAAACAAGCCGACAAGAAAGCTTAAGCACAACACCGTCAACTCAGCTCGTAAACTTTCTACCAAGTGTGTGAGGAAGAAGAGCTTCACAGCAGTTTTTTCTCTGATGCACTCGTTGAGTTTGATGGACCCTAAAGCTGCTCCTTGATCAGCCGGGGTCCTGCTGGTACCAGGGAGGGAGACTGCTGTGCATCTATTGATTTACTTCAACCTAGCATTTCCCAGTTGCCCAAGAATCAATTTAATATCATTGCAGAAAGCAATAAGGATAAAAAAGCCAGACAGATACCTTTGATCTATGCAGTCCTACCTGGCACCAGCAGCTAAAGCACTGCTGAGAATCTCCTTAAGACTTTTTCCCTTCCTTAGGATTATTTTGCAGTTCATTCAATAAGGCAGCAAAACAATTTCCTGACAAACTAGGAAACGAGCACTGGACCAAATTCAAGAACCTCAGAAAATATTAGAAACAGATTTAACAGAAAGTGCTTGGAAGCCACTGACCTTACAGGCAAGTCAGACTGTCATTTCCTCAGCCATCAGCACGTTCAAAGGCAAGGGGGAGAGAAAGAATCCTTGCTACGAGATGCATTTTAGTGCCTTCCACCTCAGACTTCCAAATGTGAATCTGAAAGAGCTGCACACATGGCAAGCCTCCTTCACTAAGCCTCTGCCATAATATCCTGCTGCAAAAATACTGCAATTGGAAGAAAATACATTTGAAGTCTAAGCCCCCCTTTAGCTGCACAGGAAATTCTCCTACACAATAGCTGGGCAAGGAAATGACAGCATCACGTTCAGCTTGCAGTGACAGACAAGTTATTTCAATGAGTCCAGCCCTCTGTTGTCCTGAAGGTAAGGGCACCAACATCCGCTCGGCCATGAGGACCGCAGGCTCCTTGCAGGACGAGTTGTCTCCCATCTCCATCAGCACAGCTGGCATCAGCTCGCTGCAGTCCAGATAACTGCTGTGCTCTTCTGCATTAGTTCAGCTCCCTTTGCTTCCAAAAGCACGTTATATTATTTTTGTCTCATATGATGCCTTTCATAGACAGCCCAGCTGAAAGCAAAGCTAGTAAAGCTCCTCAATAATTAATGCTCCCACTTCATTCTCCAGAATGTGATGCTTCCACCAAAAGACACCACCCGAGAACACCAACAAAAAACAAATAAGAATTGTTGAAGATCTATTTTATCTCCTGCAAATTAACGACTGCTCGTACTCATCTCTGAAAGTTCACTGTCAGTCTACTTTTGAGTCAGAGCAGTGCCTAAACAAAGCAGTATTTCCATGCAACAACTGTTTTGAATTTGATGCCCAATGACCAAGTTAGTGTTTTGCTCCTGGAGCAGCTGTCAGACATCTCCGTCTCTACAGCTACGGCATGCAACCCTACAACCAAGGAACAGGAGACAGCTCGGGTTCATTAGGGTTCACTGCTCACCAACTGGAGTCTGCTGCAGGAATGAGGTAAGGTGCTCACAGAAAATAAAATACGTCATGGTGTTTCCTGCCAACAAACTGCACCATTTCTTAAGGTCTTAATTCTATTTTCAAAAGGCCCAGCAGTGCTTTGAGCAGGGGCCAGCACCAGCCCTTGCTGGGACATGGCAGCGTCCCATCCGCTCCAAAGAGAGTGTGCTGCCCACTGAACAGAACAAAAAGGTGATGTCGGCTCATTTATAGGACATAACACTGTAGCACAGCTTACTTCTCTCCATAGAATAAATGCAATATATAGCCAATTTACGTTTTTTTTTGTTTGTTTTTTTTTAAACAAATAAACCAAATATAATTCATGTGCAGCAGCTCCTCAGGCAATGCCATGAGCAGGACAGAGCCCTCCTGACCCAGCCCAGCTGGAAGAGGTAGATGCAAGCTGCAGCAGGACGCACACATGCCAGCAGGCCGAGCAAGCAGGGCACAGCGCGGCGCTGCTTCACCCCGGCTCAGGGTAACGCAGATTGGCGCTTCTCACTTTGTCTCACTAACAAGGTTCATATTAGCAGCAGGGAAACCAGAGTCATTTCAACAGCTTACCAGAAAATCTAGGAATTGCTCCAGGACTTTGTGAATAAGAAATCAAGTAGAAGTGCTGCCACACAGTTTTCATGCACTGTTCTTTTTGCTTTGGCTAACAAGATATTAGTGGAAGGTAAAAAGAGACGAAGGCGTTAGCCTCGATCCAGGAGAGAGCTGGGGGAGGTTTCCAAGTCCTTCCACTGGCATCCCATGGGACTCCCCATTTCCTTAGCTGTAAACAGGCAGAGTTGTCTCTGCAGGACTGAGCTGGAAGCAGCACATCTGCTTTTACTGACAGCAACGCTTGCTCTTTAAATTCCCAACTTGCCTCTCTAGCAAACAAGCAGGCACACAGTGGGGTACACACCAGGTTCCCTTGCACCAATGGAGCAAGGCACATCCTCCTCCCAGCAGGCACCCTGATGGGAAGAAGCTGCTCACGGCTCAGCGCAGCTTTTTCCAGAAACAGACACCATCATTTCCATCCAGAGCTTTCACACGTCTCCTTTCGAGAGAACCACTGCGGATTTTTCCAGTATTGGAGGGCAGTTGGTAAGCACTTACAATCTGAAGTTATCCACCAGTCCCACTATTTTTGAAGGGCACTGTCAACGTGTTTGAACAAAGTGGATCAACTCAGTGAGCAGCTGCCCTGAGTCTGTGCACTAAAAGGAAAAGCCAGCAGCATAGCAGGATATTAGTTGATTCTCTGTCCTTCCTTCCCTGAGTTTACAACCCGAGCACATTAAGTCAGTAACACGCGTTAAACAGCTCACTCTATAAACACCTATGTGACCACCGTCACTTTTAGGCTGATCTTGAAGCACAAGAGCATCCACTATTTATATGGTACCACGAAAAAGGACAGAGTTCTAATCTTAGCAAAAAGCACATTATTGTCACAGTACTAACCTAAAGCAGAGCTACACAAACACTTCTGAAAACACAGCCCTTTATGTACCCCATAGAAAACCGAAATCTTTTTAACAGCCACGTAAAAGGTGGCCTGAGAGTAACCCCTGGCAGCAAAAGCAAAGCTCTGCTGGTGCAAGGCTGCAGGCAAAGCAGGAGCACCAGCAGCACAGCACGGCCACGTAGGCCAACAGCCATCCAGCAAGCCTGGGCTCCACTGCGTTGCTCAAACCCAAAGACACTGATTGCAGTTTCTGAAGTGCCAATGTCAGTGACACATTCCAGGGTTCTGTCAAAGCCAATGGCTTTCATCAGCACTGCTACACACACAGCAGCCATCCCAGCAATGCAAGCGGGCATCCAAGGAGGGATGGAGAGAATTTCACCACGCATCACTTCTGCACCAAGACAGTCATTATTGATTCTCATCAGACACAGCTAGGCAAACAAAGGGAAGAACTCGAGCCAAATAAACCCTTATTTTTTTCTCCCACTGAGATAAGACTACAATAGCCTTCCAATCTTTAACTGTTTTCCTCTGTGAGAGTCACAGATATGTGCTTCTTATTACTTTTTGGCCCAGCAATTCGATGATTTCCAGTTACTTCCAGAGATGTTGCAGGATGACTGAACTGCAGCTAATTTTGAGCTTCTCACTAAGATGGGTGCAGGAAAGACACAGCAGGCTTCTCCAGCACCACACACAACGCAGCTAAGTCTGCACTTTTACAGAGGCTCATATGCTGTACTTCATTTACGAGCTCCTTCCAAGAAGGGAGCTCTAAGTAGAAAAATTTATATATAATCACTGATCTGTAGAGAGGAGAAAAAGCAGCTCAGGCATTGCCTTCCAGGAGATGACCGATTTTCCAGCAGTTTGGCCACACAAAAAGCAGCTTCGAGACCTGGATTTCCTTTTAAAGCCACTAAAGCAAATCAAAAGATTACAGCTGCAACAAGCTATCCATTAGCTCTAATTAGCAAGTATTTGTTACCTGGCTTTAAAGCTTCCCCACTTGTTGGTAACAAACTGCAACGCCGTAGCAAAAAGTATCAATAGTCACAGCGGGCTGAGGGCTGAACACATTGCAGTGGAGGCTGCGGGGGGATTTTCCTTTGCTGCTTCAATTCCACGCTCACAGCTCTGCTCCTGAAGAAATGGAACATTTCTCCCCACATTACGGTTGTGACAGTTTGTTCATTAAGCGCTTTGAGATCCACTGCTACACACAGTTACACCACACTTGGTATTCACTGTGTCATCTATGAACATTCATTTATTTCAAAACAGTGTTTGGAAGTTACAAACGTTGAAACTCCCTGAGCACTGTGACCATGCCCACAGTGAAAACACAGCTGGCATCAGCAATACCTGCACACGGTCAGGGCTGCAATTCCTAAAAGGTTGTGCAATTCCCAGCATACATATGACTGGGAAAAGCCCCAAACCAGCACATTCGGGCCAGCTGCACAAGTGGGAAAAACCATTCCCCAGTGCAGAAAAGGCACCCCGGTGTGAGGAAGGAAGTCTGAGCTCCCCCAGGCTGCCCCTCCTGCTCCTGGAGGGATGCAAGCTTTCACCCTTCCTGCTCCCCTATTTCTCTTTCCATGTGGTATTAAATATCAGAGTGCTCACTTCTGAACACTGCTGTGCCCATACCTGGCACTACAATGCACAACCTATTCAGTGCCACGCACATTCAATTTCCCAGCTGCTCACCCCGCACCCAGACAGCCCCCAAGCTCAGCAGCCATCCCAACACAGAGCCACTCAGAAGCCCCTGGCCCCAGTGCCCAACAGCCCTCCTGCAGGTTGCAGTGCTCTGAAATACAAGCAGCTTTCAGAGCCAGGATCCACACAAGAGTCACACCTGGACTCCTCTCTAATGTGGAATGGCTACAGAGCTGCTGGGTTTGCTGGAAGCTATTGCACAATACCGGCATCTTCCTCCAATGTTCACAACACCCAGAGAAGAACAGAGCACCCAAAGAAGAGGAGGAAGGGCTAGGGAGAAAGACAGCAATGCTCCAAATAGTCTGTGCAAAAGGAGGAGAGAGGCAAAAGCAAAACCATTTGCTGGTCACTGAATCAGAGCTGTAACCTGACCCTGGCTGCACACTGCCACCAACAACACTAGCTACAAGCAGCTTCCATTCAGCAGCTCCGGCCAAAAATAAACAGTGCCGGCTTTCCTGGCTGCTTGCTTGGGTCTTCTCTCAGTGTTTTTCTTCTTGCCTCTTCTGGCTAATTGGTATACACTCTGCTTCCTCCAACCAAGCTCCTCACTTTGTTTCTGCCCACTGCCTCGCTAGAACTGGAGCAGTTTCTCACAGCACACAATCAGCACAAAAGCTGTTGGTTCCAAGATGGCCAAAGCAGGCTCCTCCACTTCTGTGGAGCAACCAGGGGAGGGATAAGAGGATTAAAGCAGATACACAGCAGCAACATCATCGCTCTGTAAGCGCCTCCACTGCCACAGGTGCTGCCACTGTCCTACCAGCGCTTTCCTCTTTCTCCTTAGGAAACACCTTCTTGCAAACAACTTTGGCAGCAGCTATTTTAATGCGGGCAAGAATACGGATGCTGTCCCTACTCATCAGGCACCAAGCGTTTGGTCTGTTGGGGTTGTTTTTTTAATTAAATTCATTTATTACACAATCCACACAGACATAGGAGAACCTCAAACCACTCCCAGCCTACTAACAGCCACGCTTCCTCACTTCCAGAGACTTCAGCCCAGCAAATTACAGAGTATTGCCCTGATTCCTGTGCAGGCTGCCAGACAACAGCCCACCTGCATCCCTTCCTCCCTTCTCTGCTCATATGCTCTGCTAAACCCCCCTCTCTCTGGCCACCTGTGCCAGCAGTCACATACAGATAGCAGCAGACAGAGGCAAAACTGGGTATCTTAGCCATTACTTACAAATAAAAACAGCTTATACCAATAACAAACCAAACTGCTAAACAAGATGATGATGCTCTAAAGATGCCACACAAATACATTTGCTTCTGGAAGAACCTTCCATGGCCACAGCATGCACTGGAACAGAGATGTTTTGAAGTGTTGCAAGCAAAACAATTTAATAACCACTGCAGCACAGCAAGAATTATGAAATGTGTGACCTAATGGTGCTGAAAGAGCAATTAAGAAACCCGAAAACAAACCAACTCATTTAAGGTTTGGGGCTAGTCTGCTTGTATAGGATGCCCTTTCCTTGCTTCCCCTCTATTCTGCAATGCAAGCAAACAAAAGGGGAAGGAGCAGTTGTGCCGAGCCAAACAGTACGGTTCTGACCCAGCTGCTGGAAAGTACATTCAAAGGCCCTTTAAAGCTGAGCTATTTTAATATGCTCTCTTTGCTCTTTAATTTGTTCCTTTCTTTGAAACACCTAATTTCCCCTGCGCTGTCACTGCACAACACTCCAGAGCCTGGTGGAGCCCTACCACTTATTCAGCACCAATAGGCACATTTCAATAGGCAATGCCACTTGAAAGGCTACAGATGAAAAAAATCTTCAAACCAGAGGATGAAATGCAACACTGTTTATTTCTATCCAAGTCCTCATTTCTGTGGCCGCTACTGTAGGCAGGAGCCAAAGAAGGGAAGGTTTGAAGCCTCTGTAATTAATTCTAAGTGGTTTTAAAACAGCTAGAGATTTAAGCAGACAAGATGCAGCACTGGAATCAGAGGCAAGCTGCCGGGCTCCTCGCTCTGCTCTGGAACACGTTGTTTACTCTGGCATCCCATAAAATATATAATTGATTTCTCAAGGAAAAAGAAAAAAAGGAAAAAACCCATCCCCATATGCCTCATTAATCTATAGAACAAAACTAAACAGGTGTGATGGGCCAAATCACAGCTGTATTCCAGTAGGGCAGAGGAAGTGCAACAGAACTATAATTTTGTATTTATTAAAATTCATTTACTACAACTGCCATCAGCAGGACCACAGGGCTGTTAATGAGAACCTCTCCAGAGTCAGAAGCATCACCTTCCACAAGCATACACAGATTTAAAGAAAAATTGAAGACAAATTTCACATTGCTTTTGAGAACATTTATCATTCTTGTGTGGGTTTTTTTCCCCCCTTCCCTTTCCAAACTTCCTTATGAAGATCTTGTGAAGTTATAATGAAACTTGACAATAAAGCACATGGTGCCAAAGCACACCTCCAAACCAGTGAGTGCTTCCAGAGGCTGCACAGCCTCCCTTCGTGTGTCCTCAGACTGCAAATACTCCTCTTGCTTGCAGGACCCTGAGGAGGCTCAGCACATCTCCCCAAGGCAGGGCAAAGCACTGGCAGCTCCTCAGCATTACCTGTGGGCTCAGCAGAACATTTCTCACACTCCTCATGAGCCAGGCCAACAGCATTAAAGATGCTCATCTGGTGACACACTACAGAGGAGGAGAGAAGAATCAGCACTGAAACTGTTCTGATTGGAAGAAAAAAAAAAAAAAGCAGAGATCCAGAAAATAAATCTCAAAAGGATGATTAACCTCCACCTTGATGTTCTTTGATAACAGCAATTCATTCTCTGAGTTCTGTAAGAACAGAACTCACTTCAGGCTGCATTTAGGTGTCTCCTCATTCCTTCCTTTTGCCTTTGGACTGCTATTAACTCCACATGCTGCTCTCATACTCCAAGCTGTCCTCTTGCTTGTGAAAACAGCAGTGAATATCTGCAAAATCTCAGGAGAGCTGCACTCCAGGTGAGCTAGCAGCTGAGTGACAGGGCAGCCAGAGACACCCACCAGCCTGCTCCATCAGTCAAAGAGCTCAGCCATCCCAGATGTGCAGATGAGGAGCAGCATGTCATTTTTAGCCATTGAAGTACACTAAATCTTTGCCATCTTTTGTCAGCCTGGCAAACATAGGAAAAACAAACACTCTGGGGCAAGAACTGCTCTGCACTCTTTAATTCTGGAGCAAAAGAGCAAATAGCTGGTGGCATTCGCAGGCAGGATCCCTTTCTGGAGCAGCATGCCTAGCACACTGCTCACATCTGTGCAGCCTCAGCAGGAGCTGCAGATGCTGGTTCCTCATCACAAGGAACCGGAGCCCCAGGCCATCACAAGCACAGCCTGCAGAGCCTGATGTCACAGATGTACTGCTCGGCAGTACGCTTACTAGACTGCACCCTCAGAATGCCTTAGCAGCCTGTGGGCAGCCAGCCTGGCCAGCCATGCCTTGTGCTGAGGGCTGCAGAGAGCCACCCTCTGCTCTCCAGGGGCTGCACAAAGCAGCTGGCACCAAGCACCTCTGTCCCCAGATCTTCCATTGTAAGGAAATCCCAATGCCAAGTTCTGCTTTCTCCTTCCTACAAGCTAGGAAATAACACAAGGACTGCTGAAGCCACAGGCCCAGCTCACAGCAGGAAGGCAGCCCCCCCCCCGCCCCGTCAGCCCTGGGGTGCACACCACAGGGAACAGCAGGGCTGAACAGAGGCCTCGGAACAGTTAAACAACACTGTAAAAATGCAACCCCAGAACACCACAAAAACCTCTGCTATAGTAAACTTAAAAACAAAAGAAAAACCATAAGTGCTGCTGAAACAGTGCTGCTACAGTGCTAGGATGGGGGTGGTGGAAAGGAGAGGAACTTCTCACAAATTCCTTTTAAGGAGGATGATAGCTTTTGGTTTTGTTATTTTATAAAACCAGCAATAATTCAATGCAGAACACAAGTATACCCAATTTGTCACACAACACCTGCAATCAGCTGAGTCAAAAACCCCAAAACATACAAACAAAACTCCAAACCAAAAACCTTGCTGTTCAGCTCCTTCACTGCAAAGTATATTTCATGATTGTTTAATTGAAGTCGTTTTTAGCTTTGCACGACTGCAATCACCAAACATTGTCTCCCTGTCAGCATTTGAGGGACTAACACACTGTTGCCAACAATTAGTACAAATCTGGCTGACATTGTTTTCTCTAAAAATAAACCATGCATGTTAAGAAGCTCGAGAACCAACATGCAAACAAGATTTTAGAATAACATTTTCCCTTCTCAGTGGAAACACAGGGTCTACCAGGCACCTTTGCTGCTGGAGAAGTACCATCAGGACATAAACTGGAAGTTCTGGACAGTCTTGACTATGAAACCTTCTCTCTTACTGCTCCACTTCTTTCTGAGCAATAGAAGACATTAACACCAGTCTCTTGGCCAAAACCCTCTTGGGAAAATTCCTGCCCCATTTGCAACAGTCTGAGGAGCATCCAAGAAAACAGCCTTAGAAGTCCTATTCCCTTGGAAAACTGACCTTTCTCTAATATAAGCCATCACAAAAAAAAAACAGCAACAGAATTGAAATAACACCACAAACACAAGCCACTTGGCTTGGTAAAGCACAACAGAAAGTGGAGCAAATAACAGCACGGTCCCAGCCTGCAGCAGGTGAGGGTTTGCTCAAACACAACAGCTGTAGGAACAGAAATAAAGGAAAGAAGCTGCTTACCTCCAGAAGGCCTCAGGCACGCAGGGATCTCCAGTGAGATCCCCTCGCCTCCACTGCCACCTTAAATGAGGTCTAGGAAGGGCTGGATCCTGGCTCCACCCCTTCCAATCACTGAGGTACATTGCATGCACCTGAGCTCCCCTGTGTTGGCCCTGCCTTCCCACCAGGTGCTCCATCAGTGCTTCAGGCTGTGACTCAACAATCCACTGAATTAAGAACATCTGAGCAGCAAGCATGCACTTCTACTTGATCCTTTGCTCACCATCCATTTTCAGCTTCAAGACCAGCCAGTAGCCCACAAATTCCATCCCAGGTGTGGTGGATGCCCTACAGAGAGGGTTAACCATGACTTGCAGAGAGCAGAAATGACTGTTCATTAGGAAATAGGTTTTGTTTGTTTGTTTTTGTTTTTTTGTTTTGTTTAATACAGACTGAATCATCTGAAGTAAGAGAAGAAAGCAAGCTTGCTGCTGCCACTTACAAGTAAAGACGGGAAATTGAGAAGCTCAGTGGACTTAAGTGGAAGATGAGAAGCAGATACATTCTCCAGTTTGGAAGCCAGCACGTCCCCTCCCAGCACTCACCCAACACACAGCACAGAGGTTCCTTTGCCAGGCAGAGACCAGGCAGGCACTGAATGTTCCCCCTTACGCTACAGTATGTCGTTACAAAACCGATGCTGGGAATCTTTACCAGATCTGAGAAGTTAACATTTTCTACTCAGCAGATAGGAAGTCTATAGCTGCTTGTTTTATACCCTGTTCTCATCTCTGAAGGCTTTTATTCTCTAGAGCAAATTAATCAGGCAGCTTGCATTCTATGTTCTTTTTCCAGGTCTGGCTCCTCTCTCAGCATCTCTATTGATCTTCACTCAGTAATCCATTAGCAAAAGGTTTTGGAAATTTGCTGCTTTTATAGTTCCCAGAGAAAGCCAAGTCCAATTTAGGGGGATTGCCAGATTCAAGTTTGAGAGAGCAATTCATCAGGTGAAAGATCACCATTTCTCAAAACACAGCAATATACAAATCCCATTCCACTGCTCTCTCACATATGCCTGTGTATCAAATACTCAGTGCTCCTTCCTGCAAAGGAAGCCTTTAAATGACCAGCAGTGAGAACTAGATTGAGAGAGAATGGATGAGAAAGCATCACGTGCCTACAGCCAGCAGAAAAAGAAATATTCGCTGATGGGTGCAAAGGCAACAGGAAAAAGATATGAAGAGAAGGATTGGAGGGTGACAGTAATCCTAACAAGTAACTGCACACTCTTTGGCAAATTATTTTTTCCCCAGGGCTTCACAAGGTCATTGCTGATACGCTTCTGTCAGGGTCTCACTTCCTCCCTAGCCCAGTGAAGCCATGGTGGTGAAGAATATCAGTATAACTTCAATGCATTTTTATCAGACACTTAGGTGTGTGTAAGCAAGAGCTGCCAGGCACACCAGCTTGCAGTGCCAGGGGAGAAACCCATACCTGGGAGGAAGCTCTGCCCACTACAGAGCCCACACAGATTGCATAACAAGGTGCTTCCTTGCCCACACCACCACCACAAACACAAGCTGCCTGCATATAGGAAGAAAAGTATATACAGTTTTCTTTAAATCCACCATCCATTCCACCTCTCCCTCACTGCAAGCAGTGAAAACTGCTTCTGTCCAACTGTCACGTGAGATTTGAGCAGATATGACAAGAAAGGCGGCTTTGTGCAACTCCCTGCCATTCCCCCAGCTACGATGCACAGGGAACGCAGGCTGAACGTGATGAGGCAGACGAAGCAAACCAGCAACACAACCAACGGTGTACACACCGACCGCGTTACCCACCACCACTGCCCACCCCCCATGCTGTACACCCACCTGCTTGGCATGGACTTTTATTGAAAAGACTTTGGCTAAACAGCAGGAATAAAGTCCCAGTAGACATTTTTCCCATGGCAGGATGCTCTTTCAGCAGTGACCAAGTGGTCAGCAGGTACCGGAGGTTATGCAGCCCATGGGAAAGAGAACAGCACTGCACTGTAACTGCACTTTCCCCACTTCTTTGGGACCCAAGAGGCCTGCAGATTCCCAGGAGCCCAGTGTTCATAATGCTTTCCCAAAGCCTTGGAGAGGTACTGACTCAAAACCAGAAAGGAACAACTCATAGCACAACAAAGCTGATGAGCTGCTTCTGTGGCAGGGGTGCAGAAACAAACAGCCCATAAATGAATGTCCAGAAACACTCAAGAACAGCCTGGAAGAAGGGCTGCCTTCAGCATTCCATTTTTCTTCTCAAGATTAAAAATAAATTCTGAATCTTGTCACCAGAAGCTATAAGGCAGCAGACCCATTAGAGAGGAGACATCTCTCACAGTTACAAAACCACACTCCAAGGCCACCAACCCACCTTTCCTTTCCAAAATTCTTCAGCATCCACACAAAGCTCATCCCCCCAAATCCTCCAGTATTTACACAATAGCCAGAAGAGCTGCAGGGCAGAGAAGATGACTCCTGTGCCTGCAGAGCAGTGTTACTTGGCAGCCCTCCGGCATGCGATTTGCAGAAATCCCAAGGGCAGCACACACTGATAGGAATCTGCTCTGGGCAGAGCTCTCACGCTGTGGGGATTCCCAGCGCTGCAGCAGTGCCCAAACCAGGTAGGCTGGAGGAATTCAACAGGATTTCACAGAACCAAACAGAAGAAAGAAAGGTTAGCAGGGAAAGCAATAATCACGAGCAACCTATTGCCTGCTGTCTGCACTGTCTTACTGATTCAGCTAAAGGATTGGGGAGGGCAAGGAGGAAGCAGTTCTGCTAGCTAAATCCTAAGAATACAGAAGAAAGTGGGGGAGGAGAGAACGGTGACAGCATTGATGTTTAGCAGCAAAAGATGTTTGTTTACTCTTACAGCAACAAAAATTCACAGTTACTAAACAGGTGGAGAGAAGACCCTCTTAAAAGGAACAGCTGAGAGATTGATTTGAGAATGAGAAAAAGCTCATTCTGAAGGAGTGAAAAGCTCTACCCCTTGTAGCTATTTGTAGCTAGCAGAATACACTGGATTTCTTGCCTTTATCACCACAAACAAGAGCCTGTTTGTAATGTAAAGCTGCAAGTTACACGGCCAGTACCAGTGTCTGTTCCTTTATACTCCATCTCCCAATTTTATCATAAACAAACACACAGCTTACGGTTGCCTATAAATTTCATCCTCAAACTCCTCAGAACAAAACACCATGTACTTTAATCTTAATGTACTTCCTATCAAAAAAGATCCTGCATGCAGGACTTACAACTACTCAGCAGTAGAAGTGCCATGAGATAAGTTATCCTTGTTTTACAGAAGAAACAGAGATTATATAACTTCTCTAGAGAAGGAGGGGGGGGGGGGGGGGGGGGGGTTGGAAAAAGCGTGACCTGCCCCATTTTCAACTCTGATTTTTCCAGTCCCCCAAGCTGTGCTGAAACTGCTTCGGAGGGGCTCCTCAGCAGCCGCTGGAAGAAAAACATGCTGAAATGAAGCTTGACAGCCAGTTTTAATAAAACTCCTCGCATGCTGATTCCTGCATTCAAAACATAAAAAGCCTTACAAGCTAGAACAGCTCAGATAACTTAAAATGAGGTGCTTGTGCACCTGTAACTGTTCATACAGTATGTTTTACACAAAACCAGGAGACTTCACAGGTGCTCTGTTTGAAAACCATATGGTGTGACCAGGGGTCAGTCCCAAAAGAACAGGCAAAGGAACAAACAGGAGTTTGCACAAAAATCTAAGAGAGGTCCAGTTGTTTTATGTACACGGCAGAGAGGAAATACATATGCTCATGCATGTACTTGCACGCACATACACCATTACAGCCAGAATATGATGCAAACCAAGGAACGCCTTCAGCTCCCTGCCAAGGCTGGTCAGGCCATGCAGACAGGTGGATACAGCAGCCTCCCCAGAACCTGCCTTCTAATGCACGGGTTTGTTATTGGTCTAGGACCACGTTGCCACTTACAAGAAAATAAAGATATGATTTCCTTAAAAGTACACCTCAACTTATCATCTGTATTCCCTGAACACACCAGAAGCTGCTACAGGCTGGGCGAGGCATTGTTTCGCAAACCCTTAACGGGGTTACATTTCTAATAGCCTCTTCTACTCATCCAAAGAGCAAAGGCTTAAAGAGTTTAAATTTGGCATAGCAAACTACTTGCATACGCATTAAATAATTTATTTGCTACAATGTTGCAAGATACTGTTTTATTAGCTTAATTTGTCTTTAGCAGCACTGGAGACCGAGGTAACTACAGCTGAGTAGCTGGAGCCCATATGAAAAAAATGGCTTTTTTAAAGAGTATCTTGTTATTCTTGCACTTGCAAACTGCCTTTTATTTGTTTGTTTTTAAAAAGGCTCGCTGATTTGAAGCAAATGGAGCTTTAAAAAGCTAGCTGACTGTTGGAAAATATTTTAGACCATTTCTCCACTTCAAAGAGCATTTATATCAGAGATTCTGCAAAGTCCACAGCATGCTAAATTGACACAAATCCCAGACACAAACAGAGCTTATATTTAACCTAATAGCAAAATACAGCTATCTGAATTATTAATATTGTTCAAATTAAGATTTCACTTAGCTCTCTAGGTGTACGGTATTAAATCAAATAACCACTTTGTTAATTTGCAGCACACCCACGTAGCCAAGATCAAAATCAGGCAGGACAGGGAAACTCGGCGCCAGCGAAGGCAGTTATGACACCGACTTCAAGGAGGCAGGACTTCACCCTCGGTCACTCCATGCTGCTTGGGTTTATTTTTCCTTCTTTCCTCCAGCTCTTTTTCCCTTCCTATCTCTTACGAAACGCGCTGACGCTCCAGCGAGTTCCCAGCCCTCGAGCAGCATGTTCTCCAGCTATGCAGCAGAGTGCTCCAATACAAATGAAATCAGCATTGCAGGTTCCACAGAGCTGGGACCACTTCACACGGCCCTGCCACACATTTACAAAAAGAAAAGACTACAATAAAGTGAGCCATCTTGTCCCCCGCAAGAGTGAAAAGGCTTTGAGAGTGAAAAATACCAGGCAGCCCATTGTAATCTTTAATGCTGAATCTCTCATCCACCTATTTTGCTTCCTGCTCCCAAGCAGACCAGACCGAAACTCGACATCAGATCTTCTCGAAACGCTGTGCCTAATCTGCAAACCAGTTACCATGACTGCACATGCAAATTGGTCAGATAAAAGCCAGTCAGAGGAATAATTGGCTATTTGGAGGTACAAAATGACTAATCTATCACAGCCACCACATAAGTGTTTTTCCCTCCGCTTCATAATTGCACCACTTAATTCCCCAAGTCCAGCCTAATATTTGGGATGTGATCTGGAGCAGCGAATGCCCTAACGAAGCAGAAGCAGAAGCAGCCAGGCTCCGCTCAGAGCCCCACAGCCACAGCAGCACGAGCACAGCCACTCTGCCTGCATCCCAACAGTGCTACAGAACACCAGCCCATTCCCGGTGGTTTCAAACATCTTGGTACAAAATGACAGACCCTCTGAAAAGCGCAGACAGCCATCAGCACTGAGAAGCTCAGCTTGTCTCTTGCTACTGCTATCTGTGCCTTCCCTTGGAGACACAGCTGCCCCTCCAAACAGGGGATCTTTCTCACCCGATTCTCAGCATCACATTGTCAATGATATTCTCGCAAACACTGACTTCTAAAAATCATAACTTTGCAGAACTTCAATGTTTTCTTGGCACAAACATTCTGAAGAACCGCAGCTCTCCGGGAACTTTGATTCAGTGTTCTCACTGCTCCAATCAGTTTCAATCCAGGTCCTTATAACTGAGGCGGGAGCAAAGCATTAGTCATCTTCCCTCACTGTGAGACAATCGAGACTGGGGACAAATGATTCCCTTGCTGGCAAGCACAAAGACTGGCCAGCTTCAGCCTTAAGGCCACTTTAACTCAGCTCCAACCATTTCACTGCTAGGACTCAATTTTCAATACTTTCTTTGTGAGATGTGAAATTAAATCAACTAAGGCAGACTTTTAGAAGAATATAAGAGTAATATGAAGAGAAACAATTCACACAACATAATCTGAGTCTTTAATAAAAACAGACAACTCTATTCATTGGTTCTGTAGAACAGAAAGAAACCTAACTCAGCTCCCTTATGGCACCAGGCTTACCTGTATGGACAGCAATGAGCCATTGCACAGCCATGCTCCGCTACCAGGATAACTCGGCTTGGGGCAGGGGGCCACAGCTCTAACACTGAAGCGTGGCCTTGGCAGCTCTGATTACACGTTACATGCGCAGATATGACAGAGAACATGATTTTCCATCCTGCACAGAACCTGCTTTAAGCACACAGGCAGCACTTGCATTCCTGATTGAGCCGTAAGCTATTGCCTGTCAGCTAATAAACAGAAAGCCACGCTGTGGGCCTGCCTGCCTACCAGCCCAGGGCAGCGCAGAGCAGGCTGTACAAAGCCTCACACTCGGCTGCTTAGGCTGCAACGATGCCATGCCAACAAGCTTTCTATTAAACACTTCAACAACGCAGGAAAGTTCAAGCCTTCGACGTTCTCCTTTCTAGGCACAGAGAAAACGGATCAGTTGCTCGCAGTGAATTGCTTCCCTATGCTGCAGGCATTCCCATCTGTATCTTCATTTATATCTAGACCATTTGTATTCAACCTGCTAGTTTCACATTCTTGCTGCCCTCCTTAACTGAGGCAAAAAAAGGCAGTGGTGAGCACACACCACCAAAACCTGAGACTGCCAAGGACAGCTCACAGGTCCTTACAGCCAAGCTCCAGGCACATCCCACCAGTAAGCTGGGGCCCAGGCCAGCCATCCCCTGCACATGGGGCTGCAGCCCAACCCCAGTGGCTCTCTCCCACACCAGGTGCCTTCTGATCTTCTCTCCTTGGGTTTTCTGATGAATCCATATGCGCTGCTGGAGATGAGATTTGGCATGTGTGCTCTGATTTAAAACCCCTCTGCCCACATGTGCTAATCCCCTGTGGCAACCCACTATGCCACACATGACCTCCAGTGCCATGATTTGACAAGGTCAATGACTACCATGCCACAGAGGTTATGTGCGCTCACTAAAGTTTCTGATGTGCACACAAGAGGGTTCCTCCCTCTCTGTTAACGCAATTAAATGCTTTTTATTTAGAAATTTGCACAATCCCTGCGCAATTTTCTCACCCTCCCCACACAACCAGCCTCTATTAAAACCATTTACCTCAGCGGAGTCATCTTTTCACTGGGCTCAAACACAGATCTTATCCTCCCAACACTTTCTTCAATCCCTCTGCGGGATTAGAGCAAGGAAAAGCGACACTGAAGAGAAGAGCTGCTTCTTCCCCCACTCTCTGGATTTAATATTCAGAATGCGCTTCTCCTTCACACAGCACAAGCACCAGAAATTTACACAAGAAATATTCTTGTGTAAACTGAGCTGTGAAAGTGTACAGACTGAACTAATTTTAACCTTCTGCCATCAACAGGGTTAGATACCTCTTTCACATAAAGCACCTGGCCAAGCACAAACAAGAGACTCTTTCTCCCCATCATATTGAAATTAATCAGTAAAAGCAAGGTGGAAACCAGGTTTCCAGAGCAATTGAATTGCTTCGAGCTTTTGTCTTTCCTAGTAACCCATTCCCATCGGCCCCCACATTTGGCCACCTCTGCCCAACTCCACAGGCTGAACTGAAAGCAGTATGGAAAGCACCGGCGCAGCATCATTGCCATTCTACACTGTCCATCCCTGTCTGTGGATCCACCGCCCAGGTGACCCAAACCACAGGGTGAACCTGGCCACAGCCCCACTGCAGAGGCTCAAGCCACAACAGTAGAGTGGTTTCTTTCATCCTCTCCCCCTGTGCCAGTCTAAATACTGGTGCTGGCACACAGAAGGCAACGGGACCAGGCAGGAAAGGACCGTCCCCTGCAGCAAAGGCAGACAGCAATATCAGATCGCAGCCACTGCTGTGCCTCCCTGCTACTGCACGGTGGGAATTCCCAGGCAGCACAGACACCCAACAGGGCAGCTCTGCACAAGGCTACCTGCCAACAGCACGGGGACAGAGCCATGGAACAAAAGGGAAAATAAGGTCAAAGCAACAGCAAAAAAGAAAACACAAAACGAGATGAGAGAGATGACAGATACAGACGCGGACATGAAAACCCCAACAGGCTGCTCGTTAGCGCTGAAGTCGAGCACATGGAAAATGAGAAGAATTTACTTCTTCCTCAGCCGGAATGTTTGCATAATTGTCACTTTCAATTTTACATAATTCCTTTTTCTACACGTTTGTTTCATGTCTAGGCCACCATGCATGAAATAAATCCCTGCGTTGGAGCACGGCCTGTCTGCACAACGCACAGCACCGAGCAGCCCGGGTTTCCCATTTATTCCCCTATTACGTTCCAAGCAGGTGTGAACAATGCTTTATCGGGCCTAAAACAGAATCAGCTACACAGCTATCTGCCCAGCTGGGACATGTTTGCCTAGGCAGATTTTTCCTCAAACCATAAAGCGAAGTGACTAATTACTTCTGCATTAGTCAGATGCCATTTTCCCCTTCACTCCAAAGGGCACACTGAACCCGGGATAAGCACTGCACCAACAGGTAACTCAGCCTGAAGTTGTAGGGCGTTTGTTTTTATTCAAAACCACACACACCGCTTTGGGTATAGGCTCAATTTTCTTTGTATTTAGTGCTGATGCCCTGGTGTCCTATTATAAAAGCTGAATTACAAACCCAGATACAGAAATATCAACCCTAATTAGGTCTTTTAGAAACACGTTTTTAAAACACTTTAGAGAAAAATCTACATCAAAAAGTGGGGGCAAAGGACGAACATTCAACGTTAAGAGGAGCAGCGCTAAGTAACCGGGCACTCCATCTCACTCTTTAATTAATGAGAGACAAACCATTTCCATGGCCATAATCTAAAGGGAACACAACACTGTCTTTATTCGGGCTAAATAAAACAGAAAACAGAAAATGCTGGGAAACACAGATGATATTTGAAGTTCATTCAGCTTTAAAACTTGACAACGCATTACTAGAGGAACTAGATAGTCTAAAAAAAATAATCTGTACATCACTGCAAAGACTTTACCTCATAATTCAGCTGTAACCCAAACATGCCTGGAAGGTACCTGCATCCCCCAGAAGATATGGATGTTGCAAGCTGGCAGCCACCTAGGAAGCATGAGCCACGAGATGTCAATTCACCGATCAGGAAGATGTCCGATCCATTTCTCTTCCCTTCACCAGCACAGGAACACGTAGCAAGACAGCTGTGCTGGCTCTTTTCGACATGCCTCCATCACCAGGAAGACGTTGCCAGCTGCATGCCCAGCCCAGAGGCAGTGCCAGCCGGGCTGCCATCAGCAGAGCAGCCTCACACCACGGCTGACCCTTCCCAGCCCCCAAAAACAGGCAGGAATGCTCCAGTACAGTTGCTAAAACACACCACGCTATCTCTTCCCCCAGGCTTGTATTCTTATTGGCATGCTTTTTGTGTCTCGGTTTGTGCTGTAGGCACAGACTCATTATTCCTACAGTATTCAGCTGAGACCGAGTGAAGAATCACATTTTGCTTATGTTCTCAACCTCGCAAAGGTACTACTTTGAAAAACACCAGTGACTTCAGCTGCTAAACATTTATAAACAGGGAACGGGAATTTTAACATACACATGCACAGAGGGAGGGAGATGTAAAAGAACAAAAAGAATTCATGTATCGCTTGAGACAAAAATCTATTCCTCCATCTCAGCACTCGTTCCTTTTTTCCCAGGCAAATGCACTGAAACAGTGAAAATTCACTTGCTGTAACGAGCAGAAAATCAGAATTACATAAAAATCAAAGTGTGAATAAAAAAAACAATGCTGGAAAGGTGCATTTGCTTGCAAGATGCCTTCCAGGAGAAGCTGCTCGCTCGCTAGCCCTGACACCGGAGCAACACAACGCGTTCCAGTGCTCAAAACAAACAACTCTGATGAAGCTCTTAGAGCCCACAGCACCAGGGAGGCAGCCGGAGGGCTGCAGCATAGAGCCCGGCACCTGCAGCCCTGCACACAGAGGTGCCAGCCTCCAGCCCCCCCTCCCAGGTGGGAATCCACGCTCAGCCGCCCCAGCACCATCACTGTGCTCCTCAGGGCACCGTGTGGGTGAGGCTAAGAACCCGAAGATGTACACTCTGAAAACAGCTGCTTTCCCTCCCCCCGCAACTTCAGAAATAATTCCTGGGAAGCATTTATGAAAACAAACTACCCATAGTTGTTTATCTGAGCTCATGATCTGGGAACGTACTTTACACATAGGCCCTTGTTGCACCAGATCGCAACCCCTGCTTTGGAAATGGCACATTCTGTAAGTGCCAAAACACAAGCTTGTTTCTTAGAACTGAAGGTCTGGTGCTAACATAAGGCTCTAGAAAACCTCATCTCCAGCAGCTGCTGAAAAGATCACCTTTCCCACAAACGGGCCCAGTGACAAGGACCTCCGGGCCTCGCTCTGTGCCCTCAGGGCCAGCACCCACCAGGGCAGTGGTAATCAGGCTGGAGTGGGTTTATCAGCTCGTTCGATGTAATCAGCAGCATTACCACACACCCATTATAATGAATGTACAGACATCTGTGGAGCGTGATGGATGAGCTGATAGCAGGCACCTTATAGAATCCATCTGGTTGGAAAACCATTGTCATTTTCAGCTAAAAATCACATTAGCAAACTTACATCACAACTTGGTGCTATTTAGCTTCAGACTAGATTCCCAGAGCAAATGCTACTCTTTTTCCTGTAGAGAATCTTGCAAAACATTCAGTAATGCAACAGTAATAGCAGCATGATTTTTTTCCCCTATTTAATGCACCAAATGCTTTAGTAATTCTGAGAAGAAAAACGAAGGAGATTTTTGCCTATCTTGCAAGAAAACCTCTCTTGAGATATGGGTCTGTTCTGCATCAGGAGAGTTCCCTTGTAACCACATGAATTAGTGCTTCTATGAGCAGCAAGGCTATAAATCTAGGGTACCAGTGAGGAAAAGCTGAAGGCTGGGAGGGCTTTGGCTCCTCGGCTCCAGACCTGTGCTTCAGGGGTAACTGAAGCTCAGGAAAATCTAACACTGAGTTTCCATGTGCCAAGGGCTAAAGGTGAGCCAAGGGCTGCTCAGGGCAGGGGACAGCAAACCCACAGCTCTGAGCACCACAGGGATGGGACCTACCCAAACTCCGGCAGGAAGCCCGTGGCAGAGTCAGAAAGAAAACCCCATTATCTCGCCTTCTGGTCCCCTCTGCTAACCACCAGACCACAGAACACTTTTATTGTAGGATAACGTTACAACAAATAGCTATTTTCTGTTAGCAGAAAACCCAGTCTGTAGTTTTACTTTTAACATTCATTTATACTCTGACTCCATAGGAATGCAAGCCAGTCCTGTGACACAGCATAAACATCTCCCTCCTTTCCATGCCCCAGTTTTATTAAGTAATCCCCATAAAAGCAATTACTGAGCTTTGCGCTGAAAAATAAGCAGAAAAAAAAAGCGACAGCAAATTCTGTGCATCTTCATTTGCATATGGATTCCCTCCCTCCCCCTTTCTAAGGTTTTTGCCATGAGGTCTTTTATGTCTCTTTCAATAATCATATAATTATATGATTCCTAAAGTACATGCTGGCAACACTTCAGGGGATTTTAGTCATTACAGGTGACAAGACTTCTCCCGTGTCTAATGCTCGCTCCAATTTCCTTCCACTCCATTCAGACGAGACGAAGAACTGAGCGACACCCCCCACTCTCAGGTGGGTTTTGGGGTCTCTTCCCTCTCCGCAGCGGACCCAGGCAGCCAGACAGAAACAAACTGCAATGAACTCCAACTAGAACGAAGCATTTTTTCAATTAAGCGGCCCATCATTTTTCCCAGGCACTACGTCCAACTATTTTAATGGCTTTCATATTTTTTCTTTAATTTTACAATCTGAAAGAAATGCCAAGGTTCCAAAGACCAAGAATGCTGTAATTCCATTTCTTCCATTGGTTGCAAGTTATTAACAAGCTGTCAAAACACCATAATAATTTTATATAAAGTTTGGCTGATTCCATAAACATCTCCTAGCTGCACAGAACCCTGATTCCTGCTCCCCCTGTGTGCAGCATGTACCGGGCGGGAGGGGATAAAGAGGCTGCACGTCCTCAGACAGCAGCACGAGAGACATTTATGAGCCCAAAAACATCAACAGCAATAGTATATTTATTAGCTGATGCACTTGGCACCGCTGCAAGGTTTAACAAGACACTTCTTGCCCTAATTTTTTTTTGTTTTATTTTTTAGCTCTTCCATAGATAGAAGAGTTACCAGTGAGCAAACCAGTCTCACTGCCCAACAGGAGGGGGTCAGGATGTGACCTGGGTGTCCAGCAGCGTGCCCCAGCCAGCAGCCCCAATCCTGAGCTGTATGCTTCCTCCAGCCCAAGCACATCCTCAAGCAGAGCCCAGACCAGGGATCTGGCTGCAGAGCAAATCAATCTACATTTAAATGTGAAACACAGAAGAAAACAGCAAACAACTACAGGTGTTACAGACCTAGAAGGAACATCTGTTGGAAGGGAAAATAACGCAATGATACTCAACAGCAAACACTACAAGCACTGCATTTAGATGGCAGCCAAAAGTGCAGCATAGAGACATTCACAAAAGTGTACTTCTTGCAGCACACTCAGAAGAGAGCCCCAACACCATCCTGCTCCGTCAGCACTTCCTCAGGCCCAATGACAGAGTCCAAAAGCCCCTGCAACAGAGCATTTCACTTCCAATTGCCACATCCATGTGGCACAGCTATACATAGGCAGCACAAGATTAAAAAAAGCTTTGCTCTGAGCACAAAGGGAGAAAGAGGAACGGTGCCATAAGCTCATGTTTTGCAGCCAGCAGCGCAGGGAAATCATTTTGATCCCTTCAATCCCCTTATCCATGCCAACCACTGACCTTGCAGATGCAACTTTTGTTCAAGTTTAGTCTCTTTTTGGCTTGAAGCAAGACGGTGCTACAAAGGAAATGCTCTCTGTTCATCCTGGAGCACCAAGTGCTACACACAGAGCCGCCTCAATGCCTGCTTTCACCTGATATTTCTGAGCTTCAGATCCAGAACAGCAAAGTTACAGACGGAGGCAGGCTGTCCTCAGGGCAGGGCACTCCCTATCCCTGGTGGCTCCAAAGTGCTCACCCCTCTCCTCTGTTTCACACCTATGGGGTCAACAACACGAAGACTGGCTCTCCTTTCAGCATCTCAACAGTGTTCTTAAAATTTCATTAGCTTTGGAGGAGGCCAGTTTTCAAAGAGACGGAACAGAGCTCATAAAATTGCGTTCAGACCTTGCAAGGAACGTGACTGGAGCAAAGCTCCTGTGGTGCTGGAACACAGCAAAGCCAGGAGATATTTAAATGGCAAGAGCCACTTCACCTACATAAAACTCTTTTATACCTTTACGGTGATAAACTGGAGGCATTAAAGTGCAGTGAATTGGAAATTGTTCTCACTTACAGCAGGATGTTCACATACAACTGATACTGAGGTGCAAGTCCTCTACACTGTATTTCAAAACTTTTATTTTAAAAGAAAAAAAAAAAAGAAATTACTGCATGGGGCAGGACAGGCTGCTTTGGAGATGCTGTTTGATTCCAGCTCCACCCATTTAGGATCCGGACAGGTGGAGGGAAGCAGCCTGCAGTGCCAGACAGCTCAGCACCGCACAGCCAGGAAACAAGAGAGGAGGAAGATATCAGAATGAAAACACCACCCCCAAACCTCACAGTCGCAGGAAGCAGTGCGAGCGCTGTGGGTACTGCTGTGTGAGCGTGGCTCTGCAGCCCAGGCATTGCATCTCCATCACTCAATGCATTTTTAAAGAGGTACAGTAGAGCAATCCATCAGCCCAGCAAGCAGGAACCTCAGAGAAACAGCACTGTGCCCAGCTCACCCCATCCCTCCCATCTCCCTTGCACTGTTATTTTCCCAGAAAGAAACATTGTAATACTCAGTCCCATTCTGGGAAATAACTGAGATAAAACATAAGAAGTGCACATCCTTGACATACTGGGAGGACAACAAAGTTCTCACTTCCCATTAGACAAGCAGCCAAGTGCACTGCTACAAGCAAACACTACCTTGGATCCGGTATCATCTACTATTTGGACTGAGTGGAACACTAGCTACACTAGGGCTCTTTTATCCAAAAATCTTGCCTGTGCAATACATAACACCCTGTGTTTTTAAATGTGATTATTATTATTTAAGGATAATATTTCATCTTCTCTGCATTTGTAGGTGCACTTCAAACTGCAACAAGCTCCATCCCACCTTTCACCCCAGGTTTTAGCCCACTGAAGAAAGGCTGAGCTTTGAAAGATGTGGGTGTCCCACAGCCTGGCCTCGGGTGAGCACCCCACTTCCTCCCCACGACACCGCAGCTATTCTCAACGGCACTGCTGCTGCTAATGGCACACCAGTGAACTGGGCGAGCAGGCACTGCCCTTAGCAGGGCTGAGCTCACAGCTCTTGTGCAAGCGGCCCCACACCAGGTGACAATGCCACCAGCTGATCCAGCCTGCACGCTACCCTCCCCAGCAAGGTTCACCAGTGAGGCAAAACACTCCAGCAAGAGCCAGACCCTCCCCCCCCCAGCACCGCACCACCCTGTAGCACAGTGCAGGCACCTGGGTATCTGTTCAGGGCTAAGCAGGCACACTGGCATCCCAGAGCCCCCGTCTTAGAACCATAGAATGGGTTGAGTTGGAAGGGACCTCAAAAATCATCTCATTCCAACCCCCAAGCTCTGTACTCAGGACCTCTCACTCCTTGATAGCAACAAAAAACACACCATGAGTACCTGCTTCAGACCGAAAACCAACAGCGAGGAGAGCAGATCCATACAGACTAACAAGCCTGCAGGAAAACCAGGAGGCATTCAGCACACTGCCTACCCAGTCACCACCTTGCCTGGAGTTTAAAAACTACTTTCAGGACCAACAGTCCATCAGAAACACTGACTTCATACCAAAATCACATGGCAATTAAGTAGAAGGAAAATAAACACTTAGGCCTAGGAGCTTGTTTCTAACTTCAGGTTAGCCATGGAGAAGCTACACTGTAAAATGCACAGGGAGATCTGATGAACGAGAAGCTGCACAGCTAGGCCAGCAGAGCCAGCACACACCTCTGAAGTTGCAGTTGCATGCACTGCTTTTCTTATCAGTGGGAGATCAGAGCACCAGCACACAGGAGAGCAGCCTTATCAGAACAGCAGCTGAAGAATCCAAGGACACTGTGTAGAACCTGCTGGCATCGTGTGGGTTCCCTGAACCCCGTGACACCAACAGCAGAGCAGTCACCAGGGGGAGGGGGGCAGTCACTATGCTCGACCCCTGGGGTCGGGGGCCAGAGGGGACCAGCACCTCAAGGTGAGCACAAGGTCAATGTCCGCCTGCTCCACCCAGGGACCTGCTGCTGCCCAATGCCTGCCTGCACGTGGGTCCTCCAGGAGATGCTATAAATAGGTTAAACATTCCTTTAAAAAAAAAAAAGAAATACACACAACTCTTACACATACACACACACACCCAGAAAGTTAAAATTTCCACGCAGTGTTCCAAAGCTTTGCTGGAATTTGTAAAATTGATAAACAAAAGCCAAAAGGAAAACACAACCCCTCATCTTTATGACTACTTTGGGAGAACAATTGCTCTCCAAGATCGCATTCATTAACATGCTGATGAAGTTCCCTTTTAGGGCTGTTTTTTGTACTTGAAAGGAACAGCGATGATCAGAGAGCCCTCAGCCACCACTCACTCATTTCACTTCTCTCACTCTGATTCACCAATCACCTCCACGAATAATGAGCAGCTTCATCTGAACATAACAAGGAACACACGCTCCCCTCCGTCCCATTCATTTCGGGAGGTGCCCAAAAATCCCCCATCCATCTCCTGGGCTGCAGCACACTGTGATGACCAGCACTGGGCAAACCCAATGTCCCAGCTTTTAGCCCCAGCGCTGTGCCCAAGGGAGATGAGCACCCCATGCACGTACCAGTGGGGCACAGCCTGAGAGGGAGTCACGTTTAACTGAGAAGGTTCAGGGGAAGGAAGGGAAAAGAGAAGTCTCTGCTTCCTGGGCTCTGTCTGTGGGCTTGGGTTGTTTTTTTTTCCTTTAAATAAATAAATAAACGTCAAATCTGTCTTTACCTGATGGGGGTAGAGCCAGGGAGACGTAGGTCAAACCACAGGTGGGCATCGCAGAAGCAAGATGCAATATTTTCAGATGACAACTGCCACGTCAGTTAAATGATACGGCCAAATGCCAAAGAGCTACAAGAGGCTCCACACAGCACTCATCCTAACTGCCCCCATCACCAGGTCAGTGTGCAGGAGCCACAGAGAGCCCTGTGCTTACAGGAACACCACTGCTGAGAATTTTCTGAAGTGGGCAAGGGGAATTCACAGCATTTTGAGATAAAAACAAACAAAAAAACCCTTACGCCTTCCCAACGCTTCTGTCATAAAATTCTGCCTAAGTACTCAGATTTAATTTCCAGGGGGAAACCCAAAGCCCTGCTAGCACAGGTCACCTTACCGCCCAGTGACAAACACACCTAGAGGAAGAACACAAGGAGGGACCACAACACGCTATCACAAACACAACAAAGGCTCCATTTAGGATTAGAAATTAAGCAAAGCAGACTTTGGTAGTCCAGTACAGCCCTCGGTCCATACACTCACTGATATCCTTTCTCCCTCTTCACTGACATGGAGGGTTCCAATTCTCACTTATTTTCAAAATCTCATCAGAGCAGATTTTAAGTACTCCAACAAAAAGCACATACATGAACACAGACTGAAGGGCTGACCTCCAAACCAGAAGAAAACCACCTGTTGCAGCCAAGCACACCACAGCCCCAGTGCCACAGCATGCAGTGACTCCGCAGTGTCAGCCAACCACATGGGCACACACTGCTAACCAACAGTTGTGTCCCAACAACCCCCCTTTGCCTGCAGCCCTGCTGGGCAGCACCCATGGACAAGGAGAAATCCACAGCACACCGAGCGCTTTCCCCTTTTTTGTGTCACTGCCATTTATGAAGCACACGTGGACATCAGAGCACTGGGAGCACCTCCTGGCCCCATCCCTGCAGGAAACACTCCTCTGGAGGAACCCGCTGCCCCGAGGCACTGGAGCACGCACACCCCCCTGCACGCAGGGAAATAATAGGAATCCATTTATTTCAGCTGCTAGCGTATAACGTTTCAGAGGGGACCGCTCAAAAAGATCTGTATATCATTTTACTAAAGGACAAAACAACACAGGGCTCCCACAGACAGCTGTCTGTAGGGGTGACCAAAGTTTAAGGTCACCTCCCAGCCCCTTATCGAGGTTCTGGCCCTGTCAATGCGATAACAGGGCGCATCCCATCGGAAAAGCACTGAGTTTTCCCTCCAGCCCTAGAGGGACCGCACTGCTCTCATCTGAATTCTATTTCCTGATAATGTGCTCATCGTGGGGGAAAATTTCTGCAAGAAGATGAACATTACTTTCTGCACTGACAGCTCGGTGAAGGCTGGGGGCTCTAATTGGACCTCTCTGCTGATGCGGATTTAGCTAAGAGCACACACATGAAAATAATAATAATAATACAGTTTTGAGGCATGTTTTAGACACAAGCAGATCCCTAACTTGTTATCAGCTACGTTAGACAGAGTACCGGCCTTCCTGCCAGGACAACACCCCACAAATGACAACGTGAAGGCCAACCACCAGCACAGCACCGCACACACACCTGGTGCTGCTCGGAGACCACTCAGCTCCACTCAGTGCTGAGGCAAAGGGAGCGTGGGCTCCCCAGGATCTGCCTCCAGCACTGGGACTGAGGTTTCCCACACAGGACAGCACAGAGGTGTCACACAGAATGGGATCCCCGAAGCGTAGCTGCACAGATCCCACTGCAACGTTGGGATCATCCAGCAGTCCGTGCAACACCCTTCATCAACACACAGCAGCAGGACACCTGCAGCACTCCAAGCTCTGCCCTCACGTGTGTCAGAGGGTGCGGGCAGAGGCATGGGGTGCCATTAGGATCCACATCCCAGGGCTCCCCAGGTGCCCCAATGGGTGCACAAACAGAGAAAAAACCAAAAGCCAAAGCTGCAGTTTGTCGATGCCCCTCTGAAAATATTGGATTTCCTGCTCTGCTCGGCTCAGCCCAGACAAGGCAGGCAGTATTTGCTCAGCAAATATTGTTTGTAATAAGTTAGACAAGCAATATTTTTTGCCAGCCTATTAACACCAGAAAAATATGTACAGTCAACAAGAGATGAAGAATTTGTTCAATTACTTCAAAAATGGGAATTATAGCCGAGGGATTATTATCCATTTAAACATCTCTTTTCCACAAAATGTCAAGCACTGGCCATTTGCTGACCATCTTGGGATCAAGTCACATTTTGGCACGGGGCAAACACAAACTCTGCGAGCCGGGGGGGCCCCACACCATGGGACCACCCCAGCACCGCTGCAGCCCTCCTGTCCTGAGAGAGGGCAAGTGGGGGGCACTGCATGCAGCAATCTACCCCCCCCCCCCCCCCCCAGCAAACATGGGGATTAACACACATAAACGGGCACTGACAACATGCAGCATTCTGAAAGCACAATGCCTTTTTTTTTTCCTCCAAATTTTTTTATTATTTTTTTCCTCCCACCTCCTCCTCCTCCAGACGAGGGGAAGAAACACTCCTTCCCACCCCCCTCCCCCCCACACCGCCCTTTCGGCTCTTACCTCCAGCGCTTCCAGCGTGTTGAAGCTGGCTATGGCAAAGCCATCGATCAGGTCCTCTTCCTGGGAGCTGGACTCGCGGCGGCGGCGACGCGGGGGCCGCGCGGTGCGGGCGGCGGGCGGGGGGCCGCGCGGTGCCGTGCAGTTCTGGGCGCCGTTCTCCTTGCCGGGGCTCGGCTCCTTCTCGGAGCCCGACGAGGGGCTCTGGTTGCGGGGGTCGCGGGCCGCCGCCTCCCGCCGCCGCACGCGGTCCCGCTGCGACCTCGACCTCCGGCTCTGCCGGATTTTCCCATCCATTTCCGAAGAGGAGGCAAAGCAAAAATAAAATAATAAAAATATACTTAAAAAAAAAAAAAAAAGGAAAAATAAAAGAGGAGAAGGCCAGGCGCGGGGGGGGTGGGGGCGGGGGGGCGTGGGGGGGGGTTAAAAGTGGCCCCCCTCCAACTCTCCGCTTCCCCTCTCCGAACCCCGCAGCCCTTTAAAAATAATAATAATAATAATAATTTAAGAAAAAAAAAAATCAACACCACCAACAACAAAAATCCTGCTGTTCAGCGCCTCGGATCCAGGGCGATGGTAATCCACAGAGCAAGGCTGGGTGGCGGCGGGGCGAGCGGCACACACACACCAAAAATATTAAATCCACGGAATGACCTTGACAAATTTCCACCCCCCTGCCTCCCCCCACCCCCCCAAAAAAAAGCAGAGACGGGAAGAGGAGGGGAGAACAGAGAGGAGGGGGGGGGTCTATCTGGATCAGGACGAGGACACCTCGGCTTCACTCGGCGCGGAAGAGAGAGGCAGATCCAGGAGGCTCCGACCCGGCTCGGGATAATCCAGGCGCGGCGCCCCCTCCCCGGGGGCAGCGCCGCTCCGGGGCCCCGCTCCGCGGCCGGGGGCCCGCCGCCCAACTTTCTTGCCGCGGAGCGAGCGAGACAATCCCTGGGCAGCCCCCGACGCCGCCCGCCGCCGCCGCCGCCGCCCGCCGCCTCCGCCGACCCCTCCTCGCCGGGCGCCGCCGGCGGCTCGCAGCCCCCTCCGGCGCGGCGCGGCGCCCCCTCCGCCGCCGCCCGCTGCCGGATGCCGCTCGCCCGCCCGCCCCAGCCCGGCCGCCCGCGGCGCGGCGCAGCCCCGGCCCCAGAAGCCGCTCAGTCGGCGCTGCCCGGATGCCGCCCCATTCTCCCCAAGCTGGGACGCGGCGCTAGCACCGCCCGGCCGGCCGCGCATGAGCAGGGCTGCCAGCTGCGCGTCATTCCCCGGCGCAGGCCCGGCCGTGCCCCCGGCCCCCCCTCTTCCTCCTCCTCCTCCTCCTCCTCCTCCTTCTTCCCGCCCAGCCGGCAGCGCGCGGCCGCCTTTCCCCCCCCCCCCCTCGCCTCAGCGGGGGGGACCCGCCACCCGCCTTCACCCCCACCGCCCGGAAAAGTTTCCCCCCGGCCGAGCTCCTCCCGCTGCGGGGGGGCTGCCCGCCGTTCGCTCTCTTTCCTCTGGCCCGGGAAATGGAGGGTGGCAGCGCTGGGGAAGCGGTGTGGAGCAGGGGAGAGCTGAGGGATGGGGTCGGGAAAAGGGATCCTCTGGGAGCTGAAGTGATGAACCGAGGGCTGAAGAAGGAGTTGAGAGTGAAGGGAAGAACTGAGGGGCCGGGGATGAGCAGGGGGATAGGGATGAGCTGGCGGTTACGCAGAGTCGCAGTAGGGGGTAGGAAGCTGCTGTAGGGGTTGGAAGGGACCTCTGAGTCCAATTCTGTCCGTTGGCAGGTTCCTGCAGTGGGTGAGGAACTGAGGATAAAGGGAAGAGCTGAGGGACGAGCTGGGGGTAACGGCTCAGGGAACAGTGGGGGGTTCTGTGAGGAGCTGAGTTAGTAGGAGTTACGTGATGAGGGATGAACTGAGGGGTGATGTGGGCTGAGAGGTGAGTTCAGGGTTATGGGATGAACAGAGAGTTGAGAAAGAAGCAGAGGGGCGATGTGGGGGTCAGGGACAGGCTGAGGAGATCTGCGAAGTGAGGGCGGAGGGACAGGCTGTGTGACAGGCTGGTGACACTGAGCTGCAGGTGGCACCCAGAGCAGTGCAGGGGCTGAGGATGGAGGCCAGAGTCATGGAGGAGACCCTTCCCCTTCATAACACCCTGCTCTGCATCCATCTATCTCACCAAGGCCTCACCTGACCTCTGCCACACAGGGTGAGGCCACACTTCACCCCTTGTTCCCTGCTCTTACAGCTTCTCCCCTCGGCCTCCTCTAGGCCTGGCCCCAGGCGGGGTCCCTATCTGGGAAGTGCCCAGCCTGGGAGGTGTGTG
Source organism: Gallus gallus (assembly GCF_016699485.2). Lineage (NCBI taxonomy): Eukaryota > Metazoa > Chordata > Aves > Galliformes > Phasianidae > Gallus > Gallus gallus. Next base: position 1,995,609 of record NC_052546.1, read on the forward strand.
TGGACACCGGCCCTGACGCAGGGCACCAGCTGCACCGTGTGTCACAACAGCAGCACGACCTAATCCTACCGTTATCATTTTTTATTGCACACAGTTAGATATTGTCACATGTTAGCATCACTCCTGAGTGCTCCTTTCCTTGACTGGCTTTGCTCCATTCTACTGCCTTGGCTTCGTTCCTCACCTGCTGTAGCTTCCCCCTTCCCTGGGGGGTAACCTCAAGTTCTGTGTGCAAGAGGAGTAGAAGCATGTTGTAAAATAAAAACTGAGCTACATAAATAAGCAGATACATATCTATGAAGGAGATTCAGGGTTAGTGGGAGCTGTGAAAGTGCGGGAAGACAAAAAAGGCCCTTGCCACCTGTTCAGTCACCACAGGGACGATGGCTTCCTTGAAGCTGTGCCCTGCCCAGCAGAGGCAGGCTGGTGGCTGGGATCTAGCCTGTCACAGGCGCTGTGTAAGCAGTGCCTGCCTTCCCTTGCTTTCCTCACATTCCTCATCCAGTTGTAGTAATGGAGCAGCTGAAAATTAGTCTCTTTCCACCTGGCCCTGATAGGCCCTTTTCGGAGGATTTCTGGTGTCTGGCAACAGCTTTGCCCTACCTTACTTAAACAAGAGCTAAAATAAATATCTCCTTCTTAAAAAGTAGCACAGAAACATCATTTAAATTTAAGCAATTTAAAACCAACGGTAGAAATCCCATGTGTAGTACAAAGCCTCTTAATGCAAATAGTCATTCATGCATTGTATACCTCAATCACACTTGTATTGGTGTCATTTATGTCCTAATAAAATCCTATAATCTTTTGCATGCCAATTAAACGAGAGAGATAGCTAAGTCTAACAACTTGCTTTGATATTCACAGGCCAGTGGGGAGTCACAGTTACCTGCCTTGTGCTTGGCTGGGCTGTAAATTTCTAGTGGAGCAATTTCTCTTCTCCTGTCTCTTTAAGGACAGTACTGTAGTATTTCACATACGTGGTATTTTAAAGCCATAACCAAGTTCTGCGAGATGGTTGTTAATGAAAGATCTGGAGCTTAGATACACCCAGTTAAACAATGGATTGATCTTAACAACTGTATTTGCTTTACCAATATTTTAAGAGTCGCTTTCTAGAAAAGAGCATTTATGCTGATTTCAGTAAGTTTTTTTCTTACATTTGTGAGCATTTCTTAACTCGCAAGGTGATTTCCGTATTGTTCACTAGTTAACTGTAATGTAATCCCTTAAGAGAAACAGTGGAATTTATAACAGGTCCTCTTGGTAGCACTCTCTTCAATCCTATTGTGCTCTAGGTCCTCCATCATTAATATGCATTTCTAGTTCTCATTTTTTTTTTTCATTCACTTCCAAATTTGCTGACCAACAAGGACAATGGAAATTGCCTGTAAAGTTCCTTTCTTTATTTCCTGTTGGCAGAGTCATCAAGATTCTCACCCTGCTTATGTGCTTATGTACAGCCGCTTAGTGTCACTCTGCATGCGCACTGCAGGTGTCTTCCTGGGAAAATGGTGAATATATATGTATACGTTATCAATTAAGTGCACAATTTCATCAGTGGGAGGTAAAAAACAATAAATACGTCTATTGCGCTGTGGTTATCGATATTTATCTGTGGGGAACCCCAAGCTTGTATATATGTATATTGTCCTTGAAAAACACAGAAGGGTCACCCAAAGGAATTAACAAAATCAAACGGTCCAAATGTGAAAGGATGCTTCTGTTTGAAACAGCATCTCTGAATCAATCGTGCCTTTCCTTCTACCAAGGCAATTTCACATTTTCAATAGAAGGCAGACCTACAGTGATTTTTTCCCCCCTAGCATCAAATGGCTTTCCACACAATGATATTCATCACGTTATAACTCTAGGTGAATGATAATGGATCAGAGGGAATGAAAACAGATGGATGTTAAAACAGACAATTCTCTGCCATGAACCTGGGAGCCCTTTGCTGCTGCCGAGTCTGCTCATTCAGTTCATAATTGTATTAGACATTCCAACAATAGAGAGGCCTTCTTCATTAATCCCAAATTTACTGAAAAGAAGCTCTGCAGACTATAGTTCTTTTGGTGCTTAGTCAACACCAGGCAAAATTTACCAGAGGCTCAAAGAGATAAAACTCAGCTAAATATAAACTAGCACAGAAAATTCCAAAAGCAGGGAGAGAGATGGGGCAGAGACAAGGAAGGAGGAGAGCCTCTCCGCAGCACCATCGAAGACAGCAGGCATCCCATTACTGTTATAACAGAGCTGCAGCTTCCAGGGACCTTTTTAGAAGGGCTCTACATCGCTGGTGTACAGACAGAGCCAAACTTATCAACATTGCTCCTGCACTTGATCTGATTTTTCCCTTTCAGCCACCAGCCCACAGATAGCTACAGAAGCCAATGCATGCCAATCCCTGCCATGTGATGGGGCACAACCTTTCTGTAACCCTGGTCTGCATCAGATGACTGGGGCTAAGCAATACAGATCAAGTCTCTTACCAGCTGTCTTGTGAGTCAGACCTTGATTACAATATTGACATTAACATTTTAATTGCATGCATGCTGCTGCAGATTTCAATGACCAACTTGCTTTGCCTTTTGCTTTCTGAGGATAAGAAATCAGACCCTTGTTCATAGCCTGAGTGAGCACAGCACCCGGAGAGCAGCTTCCCCAGCAGTAAATGCGGCATTGCTCTGCCATGAGCTGCCCCTGAACGTTAACCTTGCTGGCACTGAACACCACACTGGAACAGGACTTTGTTCTCAATTACTCTTCCTGTGTCTGGGGAAGGACTGGGAGTTATGAAGAGAGGAGGAAGGCGGTGCTTTTGTATTCTCTGTAGCCCAAGGCTATGTGAAAATCTAGCCTGTCCCAGTCCTGCTATCATTTTCTGGTTCCCAGGGACTTTACTCAGAACAGCATAAGTCAGAGCCTTTTCCTTCATGCAGGGCCTTGACTTTATTGTCACTGTCTTGTGCTGTCAGAGCTAGGTGAAGAAACTTCAGTGCAAGTGGGAATCAGGCCCCAGACCTGCATCGTCCCCCTCGCCCTGAACATACCCCGTCATCTGCTGCCAGCAGTGCAGGCTCCTTCTGCGGAGCCTCGCTCTGTCAAAGACTGTAAGGTCCAAGGTGGAAGGACAACCAAAAGGTCAGAATAAATAAACCGAATACAAAATTGCTTAAGGCAATAAAGGGAGACCAAGACCCTTCATTGCAGTTCTGACATGAGACAGAGCATACTTGAAGATGTTAAATAAACTGGATATTCTGTCACTAGGCTTTGCTGTTTTATGTTGTTTCTCCCCCTGCTATCCCAGTACTTTGCCAAAATGATCAGGCCTTAACTGCTTGTTATCCCTTTTGCAAACATGGGCTGCCTTTATCACTTGCTTCATCGCGGTCATTTGCAGTGAAAATACATAATCACTGTCAGAGTACAAAGAATCATTACGAATAATTAGTTACTTCCAATATGGCAAGTCAGTCTCATAAATCTTGAATATTTGGCTTTGGTTTTGGAAAGAGAATCCTTAATGCCTACACTTGTGAGACTCTGTTAATTGATATAAAATTGTGTTCAAAATTAAATTTGTTTTAACAGATCTAAATCACCCCAATAAATCAGCTCCAGCCTATCTGCTTTAAAGGTTCAAGTACACTTTTTTGCCTTAGGGAGAAAGCGTGCACTTGCAATCAATGTGTGGATGGCTGGGTCTGACCCTCCCCTGGTCTGCTAAGCGCTTCCATATGCTGACACCAGGGTGATTTTGCTGGCCTGGAAGCACAAAGGGGGAAGTGTGCAGTGCAATCCCTCCCAGCCCAGCTGCCACAGCCCTGGTGCACTCATCCTTCTGCAGGCAGGTGTGGGCACTGAACAGGTGGGCTCTAGGCAGCCTCAGTTACCCTGCAGCCAGCACAGCAGGGAGGAACCGTCCACCTCTGGCTGTCCAGATGGGTAAAGGATGTGAAGGACGTTTTAAACATAGAGGGAAAAAAGAAAAAGTAGAAGTCTTTTGTAATCAGAAATTCATATTTTATGTGCTTGTGGATTGCAGTAGTGTGAATGGTGGCTTGTATAATGCTCTTCTTTTCTCCAAGGAAGCCTTTTTCATCTTCTGTCATGGGTAAGAGAAGGCAATAATAACAGCAGCTTAATTTTGTCTGACCGTATACACTGCTTAGCTCCTGAAATGGTTATAGGAAGAACTTATTGTTTAGATCCTTATTTTAGGCTGCAGAAGTAGAGAAGCAGCATTCCTCTCGTAACTTCCATGGGGGCAGCCTGCATCTCACCCGCCCATGGTGCTCTCAGATCCTGTGGGGTAAAGCTCTGCTGGAAGAGCTCTGCGTTTGCATCCTGTCTGCACCTACTGTCTGTTATCTTCAATCTCTCTATAACTTTTTTTTTCCTCTTCCAGAGATTCTTTCCTGCCTACTTCATCTCAGTAAAGCTTTCCCCACCCTTCTGCCAAGGCTGTTGGCTGTATGTTTGCCTGTCTGCTCTCCCCCAGTTGGGGCTGCAGAACTCGTTCTGTGTGGGCAGGCCTTGACTCCTGCCTGCAGCCCTGTGAAGTCTGCTGCTCTCAGCCCAGGGATTTGCATATGCATGGCTCAGATTTCAGGAGGCTGTGAGCATTGCAGGGAATGCACTGCCTCTTGCCTCACTTGTGTAAAGGCTGGGAAAAGAAAAAAAAAGCATGCAGCATGAAGTGCAGTAGCTAAATACTGTGTTTTGCTTGACTAGGTACGCCTAAATCCTGTTGGGCTCAGTGATCTGTTTAATGATTCTTTTACTTGCTTTTAGAACGCTGCTGGTGTATAGCCATCTTCTTCAGCATGTAATGTGTGGATGTACTTATCGGTGAATAGAAGCTAAAATCAGCTCCGCTCGGTGCAGCCATCGCTGCTGTTGGGAACCCGTGGACAGAAGCTGCCTCTCTGCAAGTGCACTGCAGGTTGTGCTCTTTTTATCATTTACAATATCATTCCTTACAAATGTCATTTCTTTTTAATCTCCCCATTTATAATATCAATCATCTGATAGTGTAAGAAAAAAACTTCCCTCTAAAAACAAACAACCCAAACACCAACACTGGGAAGCCTGAAAATTAAGGCTTTAAACACACTTTTGTGTTCTAACCCCCAAAACCAGAGGAAAGCTGGCTAAAACCATCTTGGAGAGGGTATATCTGGTGATCCAAGTCCCAGAGATCTCCTAAAAAAAGGCTGGCATGGAGCACAAATGTAACTTAACACATGGTCAGCCGCTAATGATAAACAGGTGCTAAAACATTTCTGTGGTGTTCCCTCTGTCCACGTTTTGTCTCTTTGAAGTGACCATCACGAAGATGTGCCATCTTAATTACAGTATCTGGGAGCAGGGAGTTTACTAGCAGTAAGGTAACTTGCTAGTAGGGGCTGTTCTGTATCAGGCATTGGGTTCTCCATGTAGCAGCAGCAGGATAAAACCCAAAGTAGACCGACAAAATCACGATGATACATAATTTATATTGGGTCAAGTTACCCTTCACAGAAAGTAGGTGAGCTGTGCAAGTGTTAAGCAGGGCTTCACCCAGGCTGTTGTCAGTAACTATAATGGGGAATTTATTCCCAGTATGGACAAGGCTTAACAAATTGCTCTGGTTATATGTTCTGGGGTCTTTAGGAGCTCATACTGACTTTGCAAGAGCTGAATCAGAAATGGATTCAAAGATATCTAGGAGAATACAATAGTTTAAATGTTAGATTAGCTGCCTGGAATCATTTTAAAAAGAGAGGTAGGTTTGGAAGCTAAATAACAGAAGATTCAAATGGGTCACCGTTAGGCTGAATGTATCATAAGTACTGAATTATTCTTAACACAGAGGGCTATTTTTTCCATGTGCCTCATGCTATTGCTAATCTGTTGTTCTTCATCTGATTCACTGATTTAATTTCACTTCTGTGAGGGAAGGAAAGAGCCTCGATTCGAGAAGATGGATGGCCTTTGGAAGAGGGGTGTATTGCATTGCAGAAAGCATTTTACAAGAAGGTAGCTCGCCACAATCCTGTGCCATAGGCCTTCCTTTGGAAGCACATATTTCTCCCCCATAAGTCTTTGGAGCAGTTTTATACCACACATGTTTCAAGAGAATTAAATCAATAACAATCTGTACCTTTCTAACCTGAAATGCAAGCTCTGCACGGCAGGAGATCAAGCTATGCAATTAACTGTTGTCCTTTCAAAGGAATTCTGACAGATATTTATAGTTTACTGTATTCCATTTCCCTGCCATTGGAATATAACAGTACAACCGAATGCAGCTGACTGGAACTATGAAATAATTATAGCAATAACTATTCCCTTCTCTTCTGGGGAAATCTTGTAAAGTGCTGAATGTGGGAACTGCTGATGTTCTCGCACCTCAGAACTCAGCCCTTGCCTTTGGTTTATCATGCATCTTTATGGCATCCAGGAGAGTTTTTTCAATTACCTACTGCTTTTTCTAATGTCATATTCTAAATCTCACATTCAGCTGGAAGTTGCATGAAGCAACACTGAACAAATAAACACGTTTTTAAGAGCTTTCTAAAATTGGGCACGGTCAGTGCATGAAGCGAAAGACCGCTCTGTAGTGAAATAAGCCATATCTCTGTGCAGGAGCTCAGAACAGTGTATTAAGAAGAAACTGTGCAATATCACCAAAAGTGAATAGATTGGCATTTGACTGCCAGGCACTTTGCAAATTTCAATACAGTGGCACTTATTTTATACCCTGAGCTGTCACTGTAACTTATGTGCTCATGCTGGTGACTTAGTAGCATAATGACAGGCCATTGTTACTAAGCTAATTAATTTTAAGCAATCTTTCCTAACAGTGTGCTTGAGAGTGACATTCATTTGCTGCAGACTTGAGACATTGGAGCTTCAGGAAAATAGCAATGCTGAATCTTACAGCTGTCTCTCTTGCTGGCTCAGTGTGAGTGTCTTATCAGAGGATATTTGCTGTGTTGGGCACTTTAGATCTGAAGCTTGATTTGCTTTTTGCCAATTGCAGTATCCTCAGCTGCTTTGTTTTGTGTCCATGCAGCACAGAGGCACGTGGCAGGTTGCAGCCCTGTGGCAGTTCTGCTGCAGGACCTGCTCCCCTCAGGTGTGGTGAAGTTCTGCAGAGGGCTCATGGAATCACACTGCTAACTGAAAGGGGTAGAAACGTCCAGATGCCCCAAACCTCTGCCCACAAGGATGGGGCGTGAAGTTGAATCCTTCCTCCAACAAGAAAAGAGGGAGAACAGGGAAGAGAAACTATTCTCACGTCATTCTCACAGGTGGCATGGGCACCGTGTGGCTGTTGAGTAATCCTGTGTTGTGTGACTGCCCAGTAGCAATGGCACTGAGTCACTTCACTGCCAGCCCTGCTTTGGCACAGAGTCACCCCACTACTAGCCCTGCTTTGCCCTCTGCCCCAGCTGCTATTGGGATGGGGTGGGTGGGCAGTGCTGTGGGACCCAGACAAACTCAACAGCCAGCCTCTCACAAATCTGTGTTTCCTGGGAGTGCTGTCAGAAATGCCAAGTCCACTGGTAGGAAAGAAGTTAAGGAAGCAGAATGTCCTCTAAATTAACCAGATCTGGAAACTCCCCATCGTTACTTTTTTCCATATGAGGCTCTTATCCAGAACACAGCCCAGCGCAGATGGCTCGGCTTCTGGAAGCTTGCTCTCATTAACAGAGAAGATGGGGCCTTTTGCACAGCGAGCTGTGTGTGCCTGAGGATCAATAACGTATCTGAGCACTCTCCTCCTGAGAGGGCTACACAAACAGTGCATTATTTATGTGCCCTTCTCACGTTTCTCTGCGTTATGTAAATACTAATCAAGGTGAAATTGGACTCAGCCATGTCTAATTTTGACTTCAGTTTATTTTGGCAATATCCAAGTAGAGGTCAGATGCTAAATGGTCTTCTAGAGGGGCCCTGAGGTTTTGTAAGTCTTTGTATGGGTTTAAGGCAGAGTCTCCACATGGGTGGACTGCTGGAATCCCAAGAGCTGCTGCTATTCCCAAGCCTCACACCCTGCTTTGCTCACAGCACAAATGGGAAAATACCAAATCCTATTCAGCATTGCCCTTTGACCACAGCTGATGTTACTCATCCAGATAAGCAGCAGCATGCTTTATTCTGTTCGATCAACCTTCTGAGCCACTGGCTTCCTGCCCCCGTATCCTTGAGTATTTTCCTCTCTGTTTATGGCTCTTCCAGGGTGTTTTCATTTGGGCTCACCTGAGAGCAGGGGCTTTCTGTGGGAGTGCTGCAGAATTTTCAATTTATTCTACGCTCTCGGGAGTCTAGTTCTGTTTGTGTGTATTTATTTATGGCATAATTATATTCTTTCACCTGAATGTAGTACTAGGGAAAAGAAAGCGCCTTCCTGACAGCCCTGCTAACCAAAATCTCTTGTTCCTACTTGGTACAAGCGAGTGCACTGCAAGCTTTTAATGTGCATGGGTGTGCCTGCCAAGCAGGGCAGCTATTAGTTCTGTGCATGATGATGGTTTCTGTGATGAGCATAGCTTTTCTATTGGGAAATGAACTGTGAACACCTACTCATTTTTCATAGGCCAAATTACAGTGATCTTCCAGCTCTCTGAATTGCTTACACCTCAAAAAGAAAGTCTGTAGGACCCTTCAGAGTGAAGCTAATGAAATAGCTTTGGCTGAGCAGTTGTTCTGTGACTGAAGACTTCCTCTATGAATTTAGCTATTTGCTTCCTGCCTAGCAGAATCTGCACCTCGTGCATTTCCTCCATTTTTTTTATTTGTTTGCTTCTTTCTTTATTTATTACACTTGGGACTGAGGTAGCTTTGAGGCACTTCTTGGTCAAGCCTCCCTCACTGTGATTAAACTGAAAGCTGAGGATTTTGCTTACAGTTCTGTGCCTCTCTGAAAACCTGCAGGCAGCAGCTGAGCGGAAACAAGCTAAAAAAGGAATTGCTGCTCATTACTACCTCCTTTTTTTTTTTTTTTTTTTCCCTTGAGAGGAAAGAGTATTATCAATAGGCTATTGCTAAAAAAGATCAGACAAAATACAGACCTTAGAAACAAAGGAAAGTGACTCTCAAAGAATTTAGTTCTAACACCAGAATTCAGACACTTCCACACTTAAATTCTTGGATGATTATTCAATTCCACTGCTTGTTCTTTCTGACCCTGAGTTCCCCAGGGGTACTCACCAGCTCACACGCTTGTGCCTGACGTTCCTTTTTTCTTTCCTCCCATTGCAGTTCTGGGGCTGTTCCTGACTTGGGCTGGGGAAAAAGCTGCTTAGTGCAGCTCTTAACCTCTCGAGGCAACAGGACCAGCACTACTTCTGTAACGGACTAAAGCCCACCAGATGGAGAGGATGGGGCCCTTGGTAAAATGGGAGGTGTGGGCTCTGTCTCATCAAGCGACTGTCACAGCTGTCTGCCACTTCTAGGACAGCCATAGAAAATCTGTGCCAGTGCTGTAACATTTCCCAGTGAATAGATGTGTCTCACGTGTGTCTATGTACAAAAATGACTTCAGTCTTTCTCTGATTTTTCCTAATGTTACACCACAGTATGTGTTCTCACACAGCTGTCTTTTGTTGTATCAGGGAAAATATCCATCTTAATGAAGGGCACTTCATATTCTGAGATCTGATCACTGTGGTCAAGACAATGATACTGTGGTCAAGTAAGGTTTTACTTAAAGCCACGCTTTCTAATTCAGTAGGACAGGAAGGATACGATCAGTCAGTCAGACAGAGCTTCAGAGCTCTGCAGGTACTTAGAAATGTAATCCATCAGGTGCTCTGATCTACAAGTCTGGCTGAAATCTTGCAGCTGTCGGCATGACATTACTCCAAGTCACATCCAGTGTGCTGAACAGCTAATAGGTGTTTTGAAAAGAGTTAAACTGACTCCCCATATTCACCTCAAAAATGCAGGATCTGTCTGTAGCTTGGATTCTATGGCTTACTGCAGTGGACTGAAATCACAGTACCTGTTTTTTTGTTTGTTTTCTGAAGCTGCCATTTTAACTTGCATTTACCCAACCATTTAGCAATGCTGTGTTGTTCTACAGCAAACAGTGTGCTGGAAGGTGACTAAGATCAGAAGAAAAACCAGTTACATTTTCTTGGTGGATGTGGCTTTCAGTTCAGAGCTAAGGCAGGCCTCTGAGTGTGTAATGAGAATGGTGTAGGATGAGTGCAGGTCTCACTTCAACTCTGATTAATTTTGCTTACACGTATAGTTCAAAGTAAACTGCCACACGGTCAGCAATAACTGTTCGGTATTCCTGTGCTGTAACAAAGAGCCTGTTACGATCCGTGCTCTTTGCAAGAAAGTGTAAAGAAGGTTCCTTGCATATTTCCTTAGAGCAGAAAAAAATACACACCGCATGTGCTGATTGCCAAGGTCTTCACTGAGGGACAGTTGCTTGACTTCCTCCTAGGAAGCTCTCTGAAAAACTGGGTAAGAGTAGTTTCAGTGAGAAGGATGGTCCTGCAGTAAGCAGAAAGAGTATGGAAAGCATGTTGTCAGATATGGTGAGCGTAGGGATGTTTGTGCTGTTACTGGGTTTGCTGCTGGGTTCTGTCTGGTGCCTACAGCCTCAGCTTGGCTTTCAAGTGCAGCCTGTGCCTGAAAGTAAAACATCCATTATATGTCAATCATCTATTTGCCTCAGTTCTCTTTTCCCCCCCTTATTTGGGTTGCCAGTTTGGTATAGGGATGGTAGGACTGAGTGCTGGAGCTTGTTTGTAAGTACTTCTTGTAATGCTCTGCAAGAACAGCTGGAAAGCAGGTATAAATTGCTATTAATTGCCAGCCTAAGAGAAAGGTGCTTGCATACATTACTGGAGAGCCCACTTGAACTTGTTGAGCAAAGCTCCCACCAGCATCAAGAGGCCGCTCAGCCTCTGCACAGCCGTGCTGTGAGCCGAGCACTGCACAGCTACATGAGTTCCACCATTTCTCTGGTGGGCATTGCCCAGAACTGATGCAAAGTGACATCTGACAGCACAGGCAAAGCAGTGACGGTGCTCTGAGACATTAATAATAGCTGCCGAGCTGGAGCAGTTTTCCTCCTTACTCTTTATTACATTCACCCCTCTTTGGTGAGGAAATGTTGTCAGCCCTGGCACAGTTTATCCTTGGAAACCACCTCTGAGCCATTTAATCTCAAGGCTGGCTGCACAGCGGAGTCAATGTACTAGGAATGTTCCCACCATAATCTCTTTAAAGGACGGTGGATACCTCACTGAGAACTTTGAAAAACATTTCTCTTTGAGGCAATCCCCCTCAGAAGTCAGGAGGGGAGCTGATGGGGGAGAGGCTGAGCTGTTTCTGGAGCAACATGACAGCAAACCCCCAGAAAGGCAGCCTCCAGTTCTTTGCAATCTCCTCTTTTTTTTTTTCTTTTTCCTCTTTTCCCCTCCATTTCCTTTGTTACTAAGGAGATTTACACTGCAGCAGGCTCTGCAGGAATCCTCAGGTTCCCAGCAAGGGGATCTTCATATTTCAATTAGTAAAGGAGTGAAGATATTAGAAAAGGTTCCTGTGAGGGGTTCTCAGGGCCAAATTACAATTAGAGGGGGAGAAATGATGACTAGCTCCTCAAACCTCAGCTGCACGCTCATGGTCAGTCTGGTGGGAGCCTGCAGGTAACTCCAGGTCCAGCAGCAGTGTTGTGATGTGCTTTGCTAGGACAGGAGTAGATGAGTGCTATATTTTGGTGGGTTGGCTTTGAGTTCTCCCGCTGTAGCTGCTTGCTCCTTGCCCCCTGCCCACGTCTCCAGGACATCGTCCTGCTGCATGGCACCCAGCTGACAAACTATGACAAGTGAATGAGGCTGAAGGACACGCGGATTTATTCTGATGGGTATCTTTAACCGTCACTTCGTGGATAGAAAAAAAGGAGCAGTGATTTTTAAGAGAGCTGGATTTACAGAAAGGAGTAGGTGCCTAAGGAGGAACTTGAAGAATTTAGGCTCCTAAATCCAAAAGGATAATCCTCGCCGCTCCTGCCTACTTCAGTAAGCGGCTGAGTATCACCACCAAGAGGGTTCCTTAGGTACTTAAAGCTCCTCTCTGTATGTCTAGAATTATCCAAGTCGTGTTGATGCTGAACTGTTCAAATCTGATCTCCCTCCTAAGCCCTGTCAAGATTAGCAGGCCAGCCTTTCTCCTGCCGCCTCCTGAGAGGCCCCACTGACTGTGCATAGAGCATGCCTCTGGCGTGCCTCCGCGCCAGCCAGCACCCAGCCAGCTGCTATTTACATTCCAAAGCAGAGGAAGAGTCAGGGATGTCCTGCTGCTATAAAATGCTTCTGAATATTAAAGGATAAGAGGAGCTGTTGCGTGAGCAATGGAGCTCTGGACAATATCTTGCATGCTCCTCCACTGGGGTAATCTCAGCAGCATTTTTGTATTTGCCAGTTTTTTTTTTTTTTTTTTTGGCCAGTGCAGGGGAGCAGCCTGTGATGTGAAAGGGAAGAAAGTACCAGAAAGGGAGAAATGGGTAAATGCCTATAAAAGAGCAGTTCAAATTCTAGCAATGATCCCCTCTCATTTCATTCCCTATTTCTTCTACTAAAATACATATTCAGTAAGTGAAATATATTAGGTCCTCTTTCACCTTGGCAGCACTGCTGGTGATAGAGTTATACAGATCTCTGGTTGCTAATTCCTTTTGTCCAACTGTTGTACACCACGTTTTTTCCCATGTTGATCATGTAGGTTCTTTTGGCCTTTGGAAGTATGGCACTTCTGACTGCTGCAATGACATCTAGCCTTCCTGTTTGTATCTCTTCTCATTTCCCAGCACACTGCTATGGTGCAGACTTTTTGCTTCCAGTATATTATTTGTTTTGTAGAATTAGCCCCCAGGAAGTCAGCATCTGGTCCCAATCATTGCTCTTTAGCTGAGGTGGCTGAATCTCCTGCTACTGGAGGTGTAGAATTCCTTTCTCCCAGAGCACATGGACACCAGCAGGGAAGGCAGAAGCTTCTTGTGAGATGAGGAACATTGGCATGCTTCCCAGCACCTGTTGATAGCACAAAGTGTTTGTTACAGGCTGGGCTGTACAGTCCCATGGTAAAGAAACACGGCTAGGCTATTAAACACCCACTTCAAATTGCACCTTTGATCAAATTCCTAACCAAGGGCAGCATTGCCGTGCAGTTCTGCTGTGTGTGTGTTTTGCAAATTACATCCCCAGATGTATGAGATCTCAGGAGACCAGAGGGGAAGGAATGTCATGCACACAATAGAGCTGGAAAAACCTCCTGTCTTAATGGTGTCCCATCAATTCTTATCTGATAATCTCTCCTTTTGAAGGTATGTGGAAAGCCAAAAATAAGAACAAAGCAAAACACAGACATAGACTTGCCCTGACCTGTCTTCTAGTCAGTATCTCTCTGGAGCTCTGCTTGCCTGTGACCTCTCTCTCATCTTGCTATCAAGCTCACTTGCTGGTGTGAGCAGCTGTCCCCTCCTTCCCTTCTTTCCAGCCTCTCCTGTTTGTAGCAGCCTCCTTGTGCTTGTCTGCCTTATCCACTTTGTCTTATATTTTCAGCAGAGATTAGAAATATCTTTTCTTCTGAGTCTCAAAGTTGTGAATTCCTCTATCTTCCTGCCACTGCTTATCTTGCTGCTGTATTTTTAAACTCTAATATGCTCCAGGATGTGGTTGTCACAGGGGACGCTTGAACAAAGTAAGAGCAGTGCAGCAACCTTCTGAAATTCTTGGGAAAAAAAATGCTTTGTCAGAAGAAGAAAGTTCAAGGCATAAAAATATGTATCTGTATTTCTCAGTTGTTGAATAGTGATAACACATGATAGCGGGGTGATATTGGAGCGTGTTAACCACTCTGTGACACTCAGTTCTGCTCTTCATGCGTTGTACCTCTTCTAGTCTGAGGGCTCTGTGGCACGTGGTAGCTAATTGCAAGGAGTCTGGAAGGCAATGGATGGCTACTAGCACAGTAACTGCACAGAAGAGATATCAAAGCAGAAAGAGGAAGCATGGCTGGAGCTGGTGGCAGACTGGGAAGTGAACTCTGACTTCCCCAGCCACAGCCGGCAGCAGAGGTGGAGGGCTCCTTCCTCTCCTCCAAATGCATCTTGGAAGGAGTGAGAACAACTTTGCATTGCGTAGCAAAGAGGTTTTTATCTGGGTGCTCCAAAACCACCAGCAGTGAATATCTTGAACATTTTGAGTTTAATGGAGAGACTTTGAAACACAGTGGTTCACAAAGCCAGAGACAGGCAAGTGCTCAACTCCTATTCTCTGGGGAGGCCAGGTGCGAGTTGTCTTCAGGCTCCTGGAGAGCCTCAGCCTAAAAACCTAGGCGGATTTCACTGTGCCTTGGGAAGCTCTTAATGCAGACAAAGCTGCTTTCCATTGAAGCTTTCTGGTTGGTCCTTGAGATGCCTTGGCACATTTTGCCTTGAACGAGGGCGCAGTAACTAGCAATTTTCCTCCTCGCTGCTGCCCATTCAGGAATGTTAGCTGCCACATTCTGAGCAAGGAATGGTGCTCTGGGGTTGTTTGTCTTTTCTCTATGGTTTGTTTAATTATACTTGCCCTGAAGACAGCATTAATAAGATACATATCTAGTCTTTTCAAATGATGCCCTCGCAGTCTCTGACGTTCATTACTACCTTGCAGTGCCCATAACTGTTTTCAGGAAACCAGTCTTTTCTCTAGGGATTGGCATTAACAGAGTGTAATATGCCATATCCTCTGAGTCACTGTGGGTTCATCTCCTCATTCCAGGAGATACGGGCATAGTTGCCCTCTTTATGGGAGCAAAACTTCTACAGATGTCAAAGTTGGCAATTAGAGAATCTCAGAAATCTTCTGTCTCTGTGGTGGCTGCACACCAAAAACGCACTTTCTTTCCATGGGGGAGGAGGATGCCCAGCATCCTGCTCCAAAACTGCCCCTTCCCATCCCAGCAAAAAGTGTGTTTCCACCTATATGACCAGTGAGATAGTTCAACAAATTAGATCTATAGCTGCATGTATCTACTAGGTAATGAAATTATTTTTTTTCTAACCAGTTTTAGTTTAGGGAGAGTAAATTAACTCCTGTTGCTTTGCAATAGGAAGAAAAAGTCAAAATAAAAAGTATGTGATTTCTGCTTCTTCTGCAATCTTTGTGCTGTTAATAGCTGCAAACAACTTGCATTGCAGTGAATCATAAATAAGAGATGTCACCAGCTGAAGGGTAAACTGAGCAAAACCCAGGAGCTCTCAATGCAACTGAATCTAGGTGGTTTAGGCAAGACTGGATGGAGCTGGCAGGCAGAGGAGAAGGCACGGCTGGGTCTCGGACAAGCCTTGTGGTCAGCTAATTTTAAGATGCCCAGTTAGGCTTAATTTTCAGTATAAGTAACATAATATTTGTAGTTTGGATGCCAAAATTGTCAGGCATAGAGGAGGGGAAAATATGAAACCCTTCTGTGGAACAGGATTAGGCAGGATTAAAGTCTGAAGTGATCATGTTGCACTGCGTAGTGGATACTGCCAGAGCCAACTCAATAAAACTCAGTGGGACACTTGACATTGTACATTTTCAAGCAGCAAGTCATAAATCTATATTCATGTGAAATCTTTTGCAGTCAGCCTGATGGGAACAGAACAGCTACACAACTTCAGGTGCTGGTTTGGGGAAATAAAGTGCAAGTTGCTGCCTCGCAGGGATAGATCTTTGCTCAGAGAACTGGAAAGCAACTTGAGTGATGTGCATAGTTTTGTTTGAATCATTCTGCTAAATGTGGCTTGATTGTAGGGCAATGTGATTGCTACAGACCCAATAAGAATCCTTAAAACCTGAGATTAAAGCCAGCTATATGTATATTTTTAGCAAGTTGTCCAGAGTTAACTATATATAGATGGCACTTTGTACAACAGTTCCCAATTTGACTGCCCAAAGTACAGAAATACCTGCTTACCTTTTATAAATTAAACCACACACTTAAGTGCTTTACTGAATGGGAAGTACTTAAGCATTCTGCTTAAATATTGGGCTGAGTCAGGTCTAAATTTGTCTCGCTGTGAGTACAGAATTACTTCCCTCAGAGCTAGCATGAGCAGTGAAAGACCAATGTCAAAAAGATGTCATGGAGAATATGCATTCTTGTGTTACACTGCGTGCATGTGGAGCTGGCTGCACGTCTGCTGGTGGTGCTGGACACACTCTGGAGTTCCTTACTTGATGGAGTGCTCTTCATGCTCTGTATCGAGCAGATTTCTCAACTGTTGCAGGCTCAACTCCGCCAGCCCCCAGCCATGAGGTAACCATTTGCTAGATCCAATATGAGTCATAGATGGGGAGGATATTTCTGGTTTCCAATTTAAAAAAAAAAATATAATGGTGGCGTAGCTCAAAATCATGAGCAAAAGGTCTCTGTGCTGTAATGGGAAACAGCTGGTGTGGTAGGCCATTGCAGACTGAAATCTGTCTTTGTTCAAAACGTGGCCCCACCATTATCACGGTTGGAAACAGTCCTTGGTGCTGACATGGTAATGACAGCTTCATGTTTTAGACACATCTAATGGCACTAAGTCCTGATCTTAGCTGGCATTTATCAAGATAAATAAGGCAGCCAGGCAAAGAGCATGGTGGGCTGACTATGTTCCTGCAGATAACGACGTGCGTGTTTCCTCTCTTGGAAGAGTAATGAACAGAATATGACTGTCAAAATATTTCCCTCTGGAGAGACTCCAAAATAACCAGCACTTGCATGAGCTTGGTGCCATCAGCAATGCGAGCTTCTTCACAGACCTGGGAGAAACAGAGCTGTGGCCAAGAAAGGTGGGAGGGTTTCTCCTCAAAACAAGGAGGGGATTGGGAGAATTGCTTTCTCACTCGCCATGGGACCTCTTCTGGGAGTAGCTCTGCTAGTGGTCGCTAGATGAGATGCTACAGTGTGTCCTTCAGGCTTTCTGCAGCAGATGGACAAGGTCCTGCGGAGTCAGCATGGTTCTCACTTAGCACAGTGGTAAACTTGCTTTAGCTGAAACTTTCATTGCAATTCTACAAATCAGCAGAGAATCAGCATTACAGCTCTCAGGTTTTTCTCTTAATCCAAGTGAAGAATAGCTATGCTCACAACTTGTCTGCAAAATGAGTGCATGCACAAACTCCTGTGGATCTTAGCATGCTTCTGTGGTATACTCCCTCCTCAGTCTTAGAGAATTGTGGGCAGTGCATGTAACTGCTCAGAGCTCTCATGGTTACAGGGAGGATCCGCTGAAAAGGCGTACCTGGGAATCTGAAAGGCAGTAGCACTGAGAGCTCCAGTGCAGTGCTCCGTGCTGTATCGATGCAGTACACTCCATCAAGGCTGCAGTGCAGGTCAGAGCTGGGAACAGTACATAAAGGGCTTTCTCTGCAGAGCAGGTCAGGTCATGCTGCTGGTTAAATGCAGCCTGTGAAGGTGTCATAACTCTCTACAGATGGACTGTTATGTCTCTGGTAAGAGAGCAGGGTTGTGCGAGACTGGATTAAGGTGAATTTATTCCCCCTTCCTTCTTTCAGTGTAGATTTATCCCTGTTGATTTGAGCTGTGATGAACTTTTTTGCGGTAGGCAAAGGTCTGACTCTTGTACTGACAAAGAGACTTGTACTTCTGCCGAAATACTTCCTTCCATGCTATTCACAGGAGATTCCATGATTTTTCTGTATGGGTGGCCAGGAAAACAATTTCTTGTAGCTGCAATGGGCTCTGCCAAGGCTACAGCTGCCAAGATCCCTCTTTTGCTGCTTGCTTCTCCCAGGGCTGTCTGGGGGATGCTAGGGGCCATCTGGGCAGAGTATCTCTGCTGGACGATCTCTGCTGCATCCAGCTCCAAGGTGGCCCGAAGGCTGGATGCCTCCTGGGGTCTGCAGGCTGGAGGCAGGGGTAGCAGCTGGAGGAGGTGCTTTGGTGCAGGACGCTGCCAGTGTGTGCCATGGAGCAGCTCAGCAGAGCTTCGGGGGTGATTTTGGGGTGGGAAGCTGCTGGAACCCCCATAACAAGGGCTTACCACCATGCACAGCTGGGAGAGAAGCAACCGCAGGAGGAAGGCACTGCTTCATTTCTGAGAAACACTGAGCAGAGAAGGGAAGAAGGCAGTGAGGAGTGGGTGGGAACCAACCCCCCACACTTCTCTTCGTTTGCCTTTTAACAATCAGTATTTACAACAAAGTTTGACCCCTCCCTACAGACACACATTTCTACATGAGATAGTTTTCCCAAGAAAAGATGGCAAAACATCAGCAGTAAAATAATATTTATAGAGCTTTGTATTCGTGTGAGTGACTGTGGTTTTCTAGGTAAATAGTAGCTGGATTATTCAAAATACTCTGCATGTCAGTCAAAATCCTTATGTCGTGTGGAATATTTCCCACACAGTTTCACAGAGAGCCTCTTTTAGCTGCTGGTGGTAAACCTGTAATGCTATGGTAGGTTTTGAATAGCTTGCAAAGGTCCCTGATTGATTTTCACACGTTTATTTCCACAGCAATAGCGTTTTACATACTGAGGTGTGGGAAGGGAGGGGGAAAAGAAATAATCACAGGATGTTGAATGTGTTTCAAAACCTGTGCCTAAAAGTCTGCCCTTAAAAGGCTCTCAGAGTGGGGGTGGTTGGAGTGATTACATTAGCAGTCCTGGAGGAGAGCTGAGAATTTTGCGCTTCTCGAGCAAAGGAGCACCTCAGGGATGAGGCAATCTGCACCACGAGACATGCAGCATGAGCTGCATGCTGGCTCCTGCAGTAGGGATGGATGGTTGGACCATGCTGGCTCCTCACTGCCCACCTGGCTGCGGTGTCCCCACTGTGCCCTGCCTGTGTGATGCATCAGAGGGGAGGGACACCTGATGTGACTGCCATGGTGGTTGTGACCCAAAGCCATGCCCCAGAAATCATCCTTCCAGTTTAAATGTTAAACATCTGCAGAGGTTTGATGAAGTTTAAGGGGGTGGTTTTGCTATTTACATGGCAGACATCATTATTGCAGATATTTCCTCCCCTACCTCATAGCAGCTTGCCTAAGGGCTGCAGCCCAGCCTAATCCTTCCAGAGGTTTTGAGTAAACAAATAAGCAAGTATTCTATTTAATAATAATAAAAAAAGACTCACAATTAAAAAAGACATCTCGCGTCGTACTAACAGGAAGGATTGTAAAACACTTTGCAGGGAGTCAGTGGAAATGCATTCAGTCTAGTTTATAATCACAGCACAATGAAATACCCTGAACATAAATAGCAAGAAATCAATTTTCTTTAGAAAAAGTAAAATAAAGAACATTAAATGATCGTTTGACTAGATAACTGCGGTTTACTCGGTGGTATAACTGTCAGCTTGCCTGTGCACAAGAATGGAATTAATGCAGAGGGGGTATGGTTTAGATGTCTCCTTCTTTACAGTGACAATAACTCCCTTGTTTCTCTAGTGAGTAGATGTTTATATTCTAATTTTGTCTCTGCAGGCTGCACAGAGCCTTAAACTCGCACAAGGGATTTGTGAGCAGCCTGCTTGTTGAGAACAAATCCTCATCGAAAGGAACGCATGACTTGCTGACCCTGGGTTCACAGAGCCTTCGTCCTGGCGCTTCCGCACCGCTGAGGAGTCGGCTGCTCTGAAAATTGGAGTCCCCAGACTGGAATGGAAGCTCCAACAAAGGACCTGTACGGTTTACAAATACGCATCGACTGGGGGACTTTGGGAGAGCTTTGTAAGAACGATGGCATTAGGAAAAGAGAGTGTTTCACAGGCAAGAAACCAGTGGAGGTCTAAGTTGATAAAAAACATGCTTCTGAAAATGTGGGATTTCCTCTTTGTATTTTGGCTAAAACCCTGAGCTCTTTCTGCTTAGCTGTAGGTTGGCTTTTGGCCCTGGTCGTGTTGCTGTGGCTGTGCCATAGGAAGGGATGCTCGTCCCTGTGCAGAGCCACAGAGTGGAACTGCGCTCCTCCTCCACCAAACGCAGTGTTTGTGCACACAGGTGGCTGTGGCACGGATGTCAGTGCCTTTTGTGTGTATACATGGAAACCAGATAAGAATTTATTTTAAAACATACACATAATAAACTTCTATATACTTTTCACGTGCTCCGGGAACATCTGTGTCGATAGCAGTAACATTCCTTAACCAAGTGACAGCCTTGGTTCCAAGGTTATAACTCCCATATATTGTACCTGCTTGACTGCGAAGATGTTTATATCAGGAGAAGTTGGAAAACTGAGAACCTGTTTTGCTTACCCCATAATCTGCAGAGTTCGCTTTGATGATAGTATGTCATAATTGCTCCGGGTGCCAGTCAAAACAAAGCCCTCGCACCGTACATAAGCAGCTCTTGTTTGGATGGTTTTGGCATTTTGAAATGCGGAATAAAATCCAAGACAGATATTATTTCCCTTCCTTTAGCTGAATAAGGTTAAGGAGGAAAGTGTGAAGAATTTTTAAGCTTGAGGTAATGGAGGCTTTGATCCCCTTAACACAGAGCTGCTGTGGCTCAGTGCTGTATCACGGGCAGTTTAAAAGAAAAAGCAGCAAACGAAAAATTAGAAGCCTTTCAAACTGTCATCTTCCGCTGAAAGGGGATTCTTCAGATGTCAGCAATGAAATCTGATGGAAAACATTTCTTTTATGTTCTGAAGCTTCCGGAGAGAGAGCACAATTTAAGTGCGTATTTATTTTCCTATTTTTTTTTCCTACTTAGCCCTTTAACCTATTAATAGGGTACTTTTTGCCAGCTATCAGGTGTCTGCTTTAATGGTGCCATTGAGTGATGTCACTGAAACTACAGCCATTACACTTACGTGCACTCATTGATATTCATCTGGACAGAAGGGAGTTAAATTTCTATTGAAGCTTGGATGGATGGGCAAAACAAGGTATTCCCTGAAATTATCCCTCACAAAAACACAACAGTCAATAGAGTGAATTATCATGCCACTTATACTTGTTCTAGGTCAAGTTTGCTGAAGTAGCTGAATGTTGTCTGTCTCCGTATTGCAGCTGGGGTCAGCTGGGTGGGCCTGAGATGGCCCTTGGGCTAAAAGGCGAGCTGAAGGCTTCTGATTTTCATTTGGCTTTTCATTTCGGGTCTGGGGGACGAAGGTGTGGAGCTGTACATCGGGAGAGCCCTCAGGTGCTGATTTGCTGCACAGCCAAAATCCCACAGCACTGCTCATGGGCCATCTCCAGTGATGGGAGAGGATTATTGAGTGGAAGATGATCCGGGTCTTTACATAGTCTTTCTGTGTTGCCTTGCTGCAGCTTTCCCCCACCAGAAGCTGAAGATTACATGGCATTCCTGGAGAACAAGTTGTCTCCTTTGTTCTTTTTCGTCTATAAAATGGGAATAGCTTTCCATTTCCTGAATGGTTTTGAGGTCTCAGGATGAAAAGGCTTCATCGTTACCACCAGTAGCTTTCAGTGAGTATTTTAGACCTTGCTGAGTCCAAGCCATCCAGTCTCTTGTTCTTGGGTTCAGTAATTGCTGAGAACTCAGTTTTTAGGCTGAGATACGGAGTTTTACACCTAAGAACCTGAACTGAGGTTATCTGCGGTCTCAATGAAGACACAGCAAAGTTTCCACAGTGTCCTGAAGTGCCCTCATCACATCCCTGCAGCACCGCTTGCTATCAAGCAGCAATTAGCATGCATTAATAAAAGGACAGCACCCGCCACAGGAGCAGCACCCACAGCAGCTCGTGCAGTGCTTTTTGGTGCCCATGGAAGCAGTGCTGCACCCAGAGATGCGCAGGTTGCACCGTAACGCAGATTGCTCTAGCTGGAGCTTGGTAGTACAGCGAAAGAGATGCAATTGCAAGCTTATTTAACAATGTGAGCAGAGGGCAAATCCCAGGAGCTGTTCCACATATCAGCACTGTTCTTTTGACCGCTTTCCTTTGGGAGCGTTGTCAGCTCCAGCTCTCCTTTTTTCCCTGGAGCTGCAGATTGGGTTTCAAGCAGACAACGGCTCTATTTTGGAGACAGCGTTGCCCAGCTGGTTGGAGGTGTGTGCAGGAAGCAGATGCAGCGGGCTGCCCAGGACCAGGTGCTGCACAGCAGGCTGCTGCTGCCTCCCAGACCAGGCCAGGGTGAGGAAAGGTCGGGGAGGATCTCATTGCTCCCAGTGTCTGTCAGTAAGTAATCATGTAGATAAACATCTCACCACTCCCTCAGCCCAACAGAATTTTTCTCCATCTATATATCCATATAGCATTACAATACAAGCCTCAGGGCATCCCTAGTCCTTATCTAAACAAAAGTCTTCTCTGAAAACCTTAGTCATGCATGTTGTGGCATGAAATCACCCTTTCAGCAGAAAAACGGTAATTTCGCATCTGGAGTCAAAGGAGGACTGGCTTGGTGTACAGAACTGATCCAATCTCCCTCAGTAATTTGGGAGCAATTCACATGTCAGTCTATACGGTTATTTATTCAAAGTGGGTATAAATTGCACCGGATTTCTTTCCTTTCGGGTTCTGATCCTACGTAGCACTAGCCACCTTCTCCTTGGAAGAGAAATAAAAGACACAAGAAGTTAAATGGAAATGACCTGCAAATGTAACCCCATGGCACTAGGACACGGTACAGTGATTAAACCAAGGAGGGGAGAGGAATGCTCTGACCTGCCAGTACCTCCAACCATTCCACTGAGCCTGGGAGTGTTTGAGGAGTATAGCCCTGTTCCTCCCACCTGGCCCCAGCTGCAGGGTGAGTGTACATCGTTGTACCCTGTGGCCTTTCCATAGGATCACAGAGTCATTCAGGTCAGAATAGACCACTGAGACCCCCCAGTCCAACCTCAAACCACCCCGCCACTGCCACTGACTGTGTCCCTCAGTCTCCACATTTCTTAAACACCTCCATGAATGATGACCCCCCCCACCTCCCTTGGCAGCCCCTGCCACTGCCTGACCTCTCTTTTGGAGAAGAAAGTCATGAGGATATTATCCTCCTACCCTGGTTTCCTGCTGATGGCAGGTGCTGTGGGCTCGGGGAGGGAGAGAGCAGCGTGCTGTGCTGGGTAGCATCTGCATGGTGCTGGGTGGGCCCTGTGGATGCACACAGATGAGTGGGTGCAGCTGACTCTTGGGAAATCCATCTGAGAATCTCCTTTGCCAGAAAGAGAAACCTCTGTGCACTCCTTGGGTTGTGTAGTGTTAGCTCACAGGGTTGACATTGGAAGGAATTCTAAAACAGTCCTTACAAATAATTACAGGTAGTGAGCTCTTTCCCTGCTTTCCTGCCTTACCAATGGTCTATTTGCCCTTTTTAGTTCAGGCATGGCATGGGGTGAGCTGAGCCGTCCCTACAGCAGGCAGCTCCTGCTCCCAGCCCCACTGCCCTGCTCAGCCATCAGCCTCCCAGCACCGCACCTCAGCCGTGCCAGGGGGGGCTGTGGGAGCTGGGGTGGGGGCAGGAAACCTAGCTGGGGAGAGGAGGAAACCAATGCCTGCATCGTGCCATGCCTTCGGCACTTGTTTCCTCCTCGTGACATTGCGCAGTGTGTGCCGTTCTGTGCAGGAGATGCAATGGGGTCGGCTCCCTCCCTGCTGCAGACGGGTGGTGACAATAAGCCTTGCTTTCTTCTCTTAATTGGGGGTGTTTCTGTGCAAACCTCCAAGATCACCTTTAAAATGCTGCTGATTATTAAGAAGCGCGCTCTGCTTGCAATACATTTTCATGGCACTATTGCTGCCTTTTTGGAGAGGTGAAAAGCAAGCTCTAACATTTCTTCTCTAGTCGTTAGATTTTAAGCACTGTCACATTCTCTCCCCTTTAGCTTCTAATGTTTATATTTAGATGCTTACATCATTGCTGGGGATCCAATTTCTCCTCCCTTCTGCTCCCCTCGCACCCCCTTTAGGCTGTCCCCCAGTGCACGGGGTTTGAAATGCTGTTAATACCTCTCGCTTTGCTGTTTATGATGCTGGGCAGTGGTGCATTCCAATTATCACAGCACGAGTAAAATAATACCCACTTCTTCACTTACATCCTATTACTGCACCTTGGAGAGCCCTGTCACTTAGATTGCTCAGGGGAATATCAATGACATACAGCCCTTTGATTTGAAGTACAAACTGGTGTGCAGCGATCTGAAAGGCACCCCAGTTTCATTGGAAATGGCCAGAGTGTGCCGGTGGTCTTTAATTGCCATGCTCTATTAGGCCATGATTCTTATTGTTTTTTTCATCTAGCTTCTATTCCCCAAACCGATGGGAAGATGGTGATTTGTTTTGGACATCTGTTAACTTCTGAGCTGTTTAGGGAACAAAGCAAGGGAGCTGCACTGCTAGTGGGAACATCTGGGGGCTGGAACTTGATGATCCCGGAGGTCCCTTCCAATCCAAGCCACTCTGTGATTCTGTGATTGCAGAACTGCGGTCTCCCCACAACAGGGCAATGTGAGAGACACACGGCTTTACAGCAGTCCCTCTCCTTTGGATGGTTTTTGCGTGCAAATTTAAATGCATACCCAGTCACATCGTTATTAACTGCCTTTATATATATTTATCTTGTTTAAGACCAGCTCAAGCCTTTCCCAGGAGAGCAAGGACTGTCAGCTCCATCGCTCTGCTGTGCTCAGCACGGAGAGCAGCGGTAGCAGTGGGGGCCGGTGGGGTTTCCCACCCACCACTGCTGTGATGCTTCTGTTCTCAGCTCCGTACTCTCAGTTCTCCTCCCCACCATCCCCAGCTGCGACCGGTGCTGACGGCTGCTGCATGCTTTCCTCCCAGCTGAAGCAAACCCTGCTGCATTTCTGCTTCCTCCTGCAGGACAAATTTACTCACTGTGGTGACCCTGTGGTTGCCACATGTTAGTTATGTTAAAGGCACGGCTCCTGATCTAATGAAACAGAAATCCATCGGATGCATATAAACATTCTATTCTTCTCCTGGTTTCAAGAGCACATCCTGTCCTCCCCCTCGCTGGTTCCATGATTGAGGTCAGCCTGTTGGAAAAGTGCTCTCATGCATTGTGTCAGGGTGGGCTCTAAAATACACACACCCTATCTGTGTTTCAGCAGTTGCAATGGGCAGAAGCACAAAGGGGCGCTCCTGTTTGAAGAAGGAGAGGTATTTGTGCATGGAGTAAGAGCCTGTAGCTGGAGCTCCTGGCACCAAAAGGTGCTCTCAGGTGCTGGCGTATGATGCCATTAAACACAGCCAGAGGTGCAGACATCTGCCCCGAAGCTGAAGATAGAACTATAGCTTAGGGGAGCAGGGGTTTTTGAGGGAAAAAATAGTATTTCAGACAGTTTGTAAGTGCATTAAATGTTAATCCTCACAAAGTGGTTAAGCAGCAGCAAATGTTGACTTATTTCAGGCACAAAACAAGTAGGCTGGTGTATCAGAGTAACAGGGGACCTGAAGAAGTCTGTTCTGCTTTGGGGTGTGCAGGTTTGTCATTGCATAGCAGGAAGCTGAAGAGCACGGAGGCAGGAAGAGGATTGCTGTGGCACTGCGATGGAAGGATCCCTTGTGCCGGGCTCTGGCCATGGCTCTGCGAAGGGGCTGGGGGTGCTGATCCCCTCTGCTGCCGTAACTCCCACAGCCAACACACTCAGATCACGTCGTATCTGGGCTTCGGCATCATGTTGAGTCAGAGATGACAGCAGCAGATCCACTTCATGAGTCATCTGCTTAATCCCTTTCCAGACAGAGGGCTCTTCCTTTTGTTATTAGTCAGTGTGTCAATGTGCTGCCTCGCTGTTAGATGTGCTGGTTGTTGTTTCCTTGCTGCCTCAATGAGGTCATTTTTTTTCTGTGCTTTTGACTCCGTGGCAGTGGCATTTCCAGCCATGGTGAGGATTTCTACCTCTGTCGGTTAGCTGGGTTCATGCCGTGCTCCAGCAGACCGCCTCCCCTCCTGGAGGGAGAGCGGGCAAGGAGGTCTCCCACGAAAGAGCTGATCGAATGCATTGGGAATGGTAAGAGACGTCTGTGAGCTTTGCAACGTGTTGGGCTGCGCCTCACAAATAACGCACGGTCTGTTGCTTTTGTAGCGGGGCAGTGTGAGCCAAAGTGAGACCATTATCTGGCGGCCGGTAGGGGTGTGACCCAGCGAAACTGTCCCAGTAGCTGTGAGAACTGTGTGAAATTTCTGCCCTGAAATCCCATACCCTGTGAGATGCTCCGGGCTTTGCTGCCAGCCTGAAACCTGAGTTCGGCCTGTGGAGGTCTATGAAACTTTCAGGAGAAGCATTGGCAGTTTTTGTTTCGGTGGAGTTCTGCAGCGGTGCCATAGGTTGGTTAAGTGCTGAATATGTGGAAATGAACTCCTTTCCTTCCATGCAAATGTTAATTTAGTTCGCTTTGTTTAGCTGCGATGGCAACACAGTTTTTGGAAGTGTTTTGTGTGCGTGAGTCATCAATATCTGAGTGATGTTTCTATTGTGCTCATATGCCAATGGTCCTAAAAAGCATCAGCAATTCATCTGTTCCAGCTGGGACGAGAAAGGCTGACAAACTGCAGTGCCGCATCAAAAAGCGACTAAAAATGGAATCCTAGGGTATGTTTATTGCATTTTCGTGACTGTGGTGGTTAGGGGCCGATTCCCCAGCACACGGCAGTGCTTGGCATGGCTGCTGTGGGCTGTCTGTCTCAGCTGTGGGGTGGATATGTGCTGCTCCAAAGGCTGTGCTGCGGGACTGGCCTGAGGGCTGCGTCCTGCTGCGGGGGGCTGCCAGCTGC
Source organism: Gallus gallus (assembly GCF_016699485.2). Lineage (NCBI taxonomy): Eukaryota > Metazoa > Chordata > Aves > Galliformes > Phasianidae > Gallus > Gallus gallus. Next base: position 2,022,316 of record NC_052546.1, read on the forward strand.
TGGGTGCATGCATAGTGATATCAGTGCTTTAGCGAGGGGGTCAGTGCATTAGCTTAAGGGCCAGTGTCTTTGTTTAGCAAAAGGAATCTATGAGTGCTAGTTCTGAAACTTTCCAGTTTAGCTTTGCTTGGTGTGTGAACAGCCTTGGTTTTCTCAATGATCCCGCTTTGCAGGAGCACTGGAGTCACAACAAATGACTTTTATCTCTGCATCCACCAGGTGCAAGGACTTTTTCCTTGCATTTCACATGCATTGTTTTGGGTTATAGTGCACTAAGATAGAAAGTTGCTCATTATGGCATTACAAGAAATGGAAATCTGCCAAACTGGGGAAAACAGCCAAGGGTCAGCCAAAAGTCACCGTGATGAAGCTGATGATGGAGAAATGGGGAGGAAGTAAGTGGTCTATGACCACAAGAGGTCCCTACCACGCATGCCCAGAAGGACATTAGCATATATTAATGAGTTATTGGAAAATTAAGAATATGTATACCAGTGGATTGAGTATGTATGTCTTAGCGGTTAAAACACAGAACTTGAACTCTGAGGGCACATTCATGGTATGTATCATGAGGAATAAAGGAATGTTGGCTTTCTGACACCCCTTTGGGGTCAGAGGGTTATCTTCCCAGATTTTGGATGACAGTAGCACTCCGTGCTGCAGGTGATGAATGTGGAATCCTCAGGATGGAAGTTCTGTCCACCACTACACGGAGTGCTCTGCCCACCGTGGGTTGGGTTGCTATTGCAGTTTTCACCATTTGTTTTGCTGGAGAGCAGCAATGCCCTGCCCAGTGTCCCACACTGGTGCCATTGCTGCCCAGCACCTGCTGCAGCTGAGCTGAGCTGCCTGCAGTTGGTCCAGAGGGAAAGGAGCAGTAAGAACTCTCTGCCCCACGCCTTTCCCAGGTAGGCGCGCCCTGGCCGGCCTCTCGTCATCAGCTCCTCCCGCTGACAGGGATGGAGATTGAGACAGAAAGGTTTTTAAGGTCAGCACCATCTATTCAAAGCAAGACTAGAAGGCCTGACCTTTTTCAAATGGTAAGCGTTGTCAGTGCTCCCATTGGGATTTTTCCCCAGGTGACTGCTTAAATGTCACTAGTGGTAAACCAGGGGACTGGAACCACTGTGAACTCCTTTGTTTCCTTCATGAGACGTCACTGAGAGCTTCTAATGAGGTTATATATTTTCCTAAAGTTGAAAACATACTGGAGAGGGGGAATATAAATACATTTTTCCTATTGTATCCATTTTGTGAGTACAAAGTTTGCGATGTTGTCTGTCTTTAGCAATGCAAAAGAGACATCTTGTATGGTTGCAATTAACACTCCAGCAATAACTCAGTGGCGTACATTCCTTGTGTTTATTGATTAGTGAACAAGCCCCCTGGGGTTTACATGGCTTCCAACACATTTGGTTCCAGCTGAATACCTGCAGCGTGCATTGATCTAAGCATGTGATTTCCCCTAAATATCAGCCTTCCTCTCCTACTGCATCGCAGCTGCATGTGCTCATGTAGCTGTGCAAAACCAAGCGGCTGAAAATGAAAAATCGCCATGTGAAAAATGAAAGGGCACCTGTTCCAGGCTCTGCTGGCATCCATGAGCCCTCTGTCACGTCGAGGTTACACCTGCATAATTCAGTCCCTGCAATAGAGCGACTCCTGATATCTATTTGTGTGTGAGGAGGAGCTCAGGTCCCTTGGGGGCGACGGCAGCTCAGTGCTTCAAAGCATCGGGTCCAGAGAAGGACCTGATAGCAAAGTTCAGAGCGAATGGATACTCACTTCTTCGCAGCTTTTGTTTTCTTTGTGAACGTACCTACAGATCGCTGCACAGGCATTTCCAGTATAGGTGTGGCTGCAGTCATTCCTGCTCGTTCTTTCAAAGGAACACAAGCTTACAAAAGAGCAGGATGTGAAAGCTGATGAACGTGTCTGGATGGACACACAGTGACCCACTGAAGGTGGAGGGTGATGAGCAGAGGGAGGAGCTGCTCAGCAGGATGAGGGCTTCGGCTGGCTGGGAGCTGGGGATGTGCACCCTGCTGCGGCTGTGCATGTGGCAGGAGGTGTCCAGGGTGGGGATGGGGGCAAAGAGGATGGCTGCTGAGGAAGAGGAAGGCTGCAAGAAGAGGGTGCTAGAGCTGTGGGAGTAATGAGCTGCCACTGTCAGCTCCTCAGCCTCTGAGCTATTTAAAAGTTGGTACTGGAGTATTAAATGGTGTGTGGCAAGGAGGATGGAGATGCGGGTGAGTTTTCAAGCCGGAGTTATGGTGCAGGCTAATTCTGCAAATCTATTCATAGCTGCATGGTAGAGGAGCATAGGCTGCATGTGGAGGAGTGAGAAGAAGACGATAAGCAAATTAGTGAGCATTAATGCTTCTGTGATGGGGAATGTCTTCTTACAGTTGCATGTTGTGCTGCTCCTAACGAAGGATAAAGCACTGAGCATAGCGCTGCGTCTGCTTTCAGCTGCCAGGGCCTCAACCAGTCCTTGCTTGGAAGGGTCACACTGTGAGGACTCCTGGTCACAGGCTGCGTGGGTCCCAGCAACTCCAGGGCCATTCCTTCAGGGCTCTGGTGCCTGTGCTCTGCTTGCTGTTGCCAGCAGGGATGATCCACTTGCCTAGCAAGGTCTCTCCCACCCCTGCCTTCATACAGCTTGAACAGAGCCCTTCTCTCTGTACTCCTGGAAGTGTGGTGTCCCCACGACTGCTTTCTGCAAAGGTCTGGAGAAGTGTTTCTTCCTGAAATTCCATTTCTCCTTGTCTTGTGCCAACATTTAACCAATCTCTCGTAGCAGCAATATTAAAGAAGGCCATGGCAGGTCTGAGGTGCCAGTCTGGGCTGTTGTCACAGCAGAGCTGTGACATGGGCAGCAAAAGGGTTGGATGCAGAGAGTGAGGAGGGCTTTGCCCCGAGACCAGCCAGCCCTGCTTGCCCTGAGCAGTCCCAGCCGTTGCTTTGGATTGCAGACTAAGAGGCTGCCTCCAAGGTTCATTAGGCTCTCGCCTATTAAGGGCTTTAAAAACTCGGGTCAGGACCTTGAAACAGATCTGCAGTCTGTGAGGGAGCAGAGATGTGTGCTATCTGCACAGAGAGGACAGTGGTTCTGGGTCAGCTCCTCATGGATGGGTCCAAGCAACACAGCAGAAGGAACTGACTGAAGGCACGGCGGTCTGCCAGCGCGGGGCAGGGGGGAGCAAACTGCCCTTAGCCCTGCTTGTGTATGGGGCTGCAGACACACGTGGGGGGCTGCTCTGACACTGCCCATGCTGTGCTTTGTCAGCTGCATTTCCAGGGCTGTCAAGGCAGAATCATTGCAACTACAGAAGTGTTTTATTTTCTCGTAGGAAGGTTGCACGTATTTATTTTCATTCAGGCCATGCTGTCCCTGGAAAGTTGCTGCTAAGAACCAAGACAGTTCCTGATATCCCAATGCTGCCTTTCTGCTCTTATGTTTCCTTATATATTCTCACAGGCCATGTGAACAGCAAACTCTGCTCCTCAAAGCCTTGGAAATGAAGCCCACCAGAAACCAGGCTCAGCTTTGGCCAGGAAGATTTCAAAGTGAATCCTGAATGCCACTGGAAGATGTATATGTGTCCGACAGCATCCCTTGCTTCCCTGCTATTCTGAAGCACTATCTAGCAGGAAGAATACCCGCTCACCTCTGCTGGCTCTCAGTGGTCCCACAAGGAGGGCTGCCCGCTCTCTGCTGCAGCAGAGGCTCCAACAAGCGGCTGTCTTGCAGCTTGCAGCACCCACTGCAGCTCCGAGGAGGCCCCAGGCAGCAGCAGTGGGGCAGCAGTGCAGCCGCTCCCGTCCCAATGGGCGCAGGATTTCCATCAGCGCTCTGATGTCTGGATGGAAACTGGGACTGCAGCTCATGCATATACAGACGGAGCTGCTGGACCAGTAATTCTTCTGTCTCTTTTTCTACTTCTAAGACATAGCTCTGAATTGAATCCCTGAAAATGGAAGGTCCGGGCCTCAGAAGCAGGGTGACGATTTGGAGGATGCGTGGCTCTCCCCTCACTGCAGAGGAGGGAGGGGTTCTGTCCTTTGGGGGGACATTCCAGTTTGGGGTAATGCAGTGGAAACACCATGTGTGTCCTTTTTCATTCAAATTACACACAAAAAAATTGTGATACGAGTCATGAGCAAAGGCAGAACAGAGCCTACAGTCTTTAATCTTTAAAATCTATTTTACATGATTAAAAGGATCCTGCCTGGAGAAAAGCAAGACTGGCTATTTATATCTCCATTCTTCTCCCCCCTCTCTTTTTTCCTCAGAAAATACTGTGCAGTCTTTCACATCTGAAAGACCACGGCTGGCTGCCATTAATTTTAATGCTAAATCCTCATCAGCATTTCAAAACATTATGAAAATGTCGAAGAAACTGTCTTCTAGTAGCATGAAAATATGGCAGGCAGCAACCTAAATAATACTGTAAGTGCCCTGGTAAGTACAAGAGCACATGCTGGAAAGGAAAAGAGAAAAAGAAAAGGCTTTAGACCACCACGCAAACATCACCTCTACAAAGCAGGCGTAAATGGATTGCAGGATTTCATGGATGCTGAGAGTTTGAATTACTGACTGAGCTGCACCTCTCTGAGAGAGAACGTGGCTGTTTTTTAGGGAATGCATCAAATACTGAATGCTGCTGTTTGCTGTGCAGTCCGCTCTGTGGACAAGTGCATAAATAACCTTACATGTAGGGTCCTGTTTTGGCCAGCAAACGCAATTAAAGGAATGGAATATGTCATGGACTATAATATTAGTGCTCTATTCTGCTGCATTTGCAAAGATGATGGATGCCAATTAAATTGAAATCAATGGCCACGGGCTAAGCAAATGATGACTCTGATCAAAGCATTCTTCCTTAGCAAAGCAGTAAATCAGCTCCTAAAATGAAATACATGTTCTTCATGGTTCTGCTTAAAATTAAGCACGTGCTTAAGAAACTCCCTGTTTAGGGAAGAGCTGGAAAATGCTTTTTGGGGTTTAGTTTTTAACTGGGAGTATCTGTGCTTACCTGGCTCTGCGTGGATGGCATTTATAGGGACAGTGATACACGCACCAAGTTTCAGTGGGGTTTCAGGACCCGCTCCTGCTGTCTCACGCTCGGTTGTATTTATAGCAGTCCAGCAGGATGGGGAACTGCGCCAGGATTTCAGTGCTATTCCTGCTTTCTTTCATGTTGAGGCTTTTCCTGGAGTTTGCCCTTCGATGGGACGGAGCACTGAGGCTGCCCCTCCTCTCCTCCCTCGGCAGTACGTGGGATGCTGCCACGTGGGGTGACTCTCATATGGTCAGTATGGGATTTCCTTCACCTTGAGAACCAGCTTTTGAGTAACCCCACGTCTTCCTGCTTTTCTAAGAATTCGAGTTATTTTTCTAACTTTTTTTTTTTTTTTTTTACCCTTTTCTTCCTGGAAGAGATTTGGAAACGTAAAGCTGCACTTTGAAAATGATTCTTAAATAATTATAATGATGATGATATTCTCCAAGGGGGAAAAGCTGACTGTTCTGCCCAGCAGTGAGTGGGACAAGCACCATCTCCAAGCAAAAGCCATTAAAAAGCTTGGCTTTGCTGGGAAATCTCAGGCTTTGCTGGGAAAACGTACCGCCAAAGGCAGAGATGGGAAACTTTCAGCCCCTGTGCTGCTTTTTCTCTTTTTGATTAAATACCAGGTTGAAGTATCATCAACAGTGCGGGTTCTGAAGAATACATGAGAATGCACTTGAGGTTAGAAAGCTTGTCTTTTGTTCAGTGTTTTTTTTTTTTTAAAGCCACTAGACTGTTCTTGAAATGAATCACCGAGTGGGTGAGATGGAGGCTGGAGGTGCACACCGCGTTTTCATCCCAGCTCCTCGCAGCCCAGGTATGCTGTCAAGCCTCACCTCCGAGAAGCACTTCTCCTCCTGCACGGCTCTCCGTGGTGGCATCATTAACGGTGATGGCTATAATTGACTACAAAGAGCGGACCTTTAGTCCCCACCTGATCTTTTGGAGTGTTAATACACTGCGAGCCTGACCACGCGGCAGACTAATGAGCATCACACTTGACAAATATTGTCATGCCTAAACAGGAGATAATGCTTCTGCTAAGACAAGCAGCAGGCCTGGGGGCACGTCACGCTCAGATAGGAAAGTTAGGAACTAATATTATCTTCTGCTCTCTGGGTCTGATCCAGATCCCCAGTGCCAGTGAAGGCTTTCTGCTGTGAGCTTTGCATCTCGAATAAGGAGCCCTTAAGCAAGCAGCACAATCAAATGGCAGAAAGGCATCGTGCGATGGAATAGTGTAATGATGAATTTCTCCATAATAACAGACTGTATGGTAACTGCTGAGTCACGGCCTGAAGCACTGATTGAGCACCTGGGAAAAGGACCCGGTCAGCCCTGGGAGCACAGGTGAGGGCAATTGAGCTGTGGGACTGGGAGGGGTGGAGCCTGGCTGCACCTCTCTTAGACCTCATGTAAGGGCTGACCCCCCACTGGGGAAGGGTCTCTGGTTGGAGATTCCTCTTTTGTGGTGTTTTCTGCGTGAGCCTGGATCTTCAGAGATGGGTGAGTGCTTTTCCTTTGTAACACCTTTCTATCATGCTAATCCCTTTGTTGTTACAGCTCCTGTATCGCTCTTCCACCATGTTGGTCTTTCTGACTGTTATACAGATGGTGTAAACTGATTTTTAAGTACTGCTCTAATAGCTGGACAAGGTAACAATGTGAGATTAAAAGCCAGGTTCTGACTACCTCTAGATTTAAATGGTTGGTGTATTGAGACAGGCTGGACATTGCTTCCATATTGTGCTAATGCAAAGTGCAGAGAGTGACTTGGAAGAAATGAGAACCTGCAGCATGGCTGAGGCAGCTGTGCAAAGCTCAGTGTGGCTGTGTGCATTTGGTACAGGGACTGCTGGGGAGGTTCCCCATTGCCTGGCACCAGGGCTGAAGAGAGATGCTGGGAAACCTCAGTGCTGGTGTGTGAAACAAGGGTGACTATGCTGCCATGAGGGCCTGCAGAAGGTTGTCCTGTTGACAGGAGGTGGCTGACCGGCATATGCATCTGAGGCCAAGTTGAGCTGAGCCACTGAAACACATGGACCTTGGGTGAAGTCAGATCTGAATGCAGAGCAGAGCATTATGTCCTTTTCCTGCATGAAGGATGTGCTCACTGTACCCATCACTGCCCCCCAAGCCCTCAAAATGCACCCAGTGCTGAGCAGCACAGCAACAACTCTGTGCCCTTTTAGGATGGCTGTGATGCATGTTGTTGGCTATCAGCAAGGTCCCAGGGAGGGCTTCAGCAGATGTGTGCTGTTCTGCCTCCTCTGCAGGGAGGCTCTGAGCTGCCAGGGCAGTGTTTTATGTAACTATCACCTATCTGCTTTCACCTGTGTGCTGTTAAGCTGTTAATATATCAGGGGAAACTGCTCCAGGAGAGTGCACCAGGGCTGCCTAAATGAGGTAGTGGTGTTATCCTCAGTAAAAATATTATTGTTGTTAAACGTTCCCAGAGATAGTTGGACAGCTTGCATTACAGCAGCAAAGCTAACATTTCATTATAGGAGGATATATATTCATAATGGATTGCAATTTACCAAAATACACAGAGGGCCCCAGATTTGTCAGTGTGCATTTGCTCTGCAAGAAATACATCTCACTAAAAAACAGATGTCAAAATTAACAGTAGAGCTTCTGCAGCACAGGGAAGAAAGCTGACATTTCAGAACTGGCAGTCCAGCTGTGCTAACGGCATCAGGGAGTCTTTGTGTTATTAAGTACCAGCTTTAGCAGTGGAATTGCATTAGGAGTTTCTTTGAATTGTAAGTGGTGGGAAATCACCGTGCTGTGTTGGGGACAACAATTGCAATCAGGTGAGATCCCGGGTCCCTCTCCGCCCTCCACTTTCCTTCTCTTTTTATTCATTTGCTGTTCTCCACTGTGGCAGAATTTCCATTGGTTGTAAGAGCAGCTTTGGCTCAGAGGAAATAGCAGGGGCTCACTGGCAGGTCATGTTTTGCAGAGGGGTGTGGGAGATGGGACTCAAAGCTCCTGTAAACGTCTGAGTAATCATTCCAGAACACAAAGTGTTGGTTAATCCCTGCCTGGATTCCGCTGTGCTTCATCTTCCTGGTAACTTCACCATAGCGTGCAGAGATGGGAGGGACCCGTTTGGGTGAGCCCGTGGGAGTTGGGCACAGTGCTGCCATGCGGGGCTGGAGAGATGGAGGATCCTGAACTCAAGGAAGTCTCTGCTCTGCTTCACACGTGACTGCTCGAGCAATGTGCACAAAGTGTCCTTTGAAACAGCAGCTGTCTGTGTTATCTTCCTCTGAAAGATAAGTAATTATGAGAGTGTTATAATGATTTCTTAAAAAAAATCTAAACAGCAATTGCTTTTTAGTGCAGGAGATATTTAAACAGCAGTACCTTAAAGTGATTAAAAAGAGCTGCACTGATAACGCAGTTGTGGAGCTCATGATTTGCACTTGTGATGAAGGGCTGGAGGGGTTTCTGATGGGGACCACACGCTGCACCTGTAGCTCTGAGATGGTGTTCACAGCACAGAGGAAAAAAACAAACATGGCAACACAAATCTGTTTGTTGCTGGGGGCAGCCAGGATTACTGCTAGGCCGGTTGTTGCCATGTGTGTTTGCTCCATGATGATGCGTGGGGGCAGTTGGTTGTGCTGGGGTGCCCCACAGGAGAGCCCACTTCTCACAGAAACTCTGCATCTCCCGTGTGTTCATGTTGACTGTATTGCTATGCTGACTGAAGGATTTTTAATGTCATGCTACTGTCAGATATGCGTTTCTTCTGCAGATTGTCTTTTTAGCTAGCCCAAGTGGAAAAACAGACTTCTTCCAGCTGGGCAGGAAATCCCTGGGATCCGCTGTCCCAGCTAACAGGCAATGCTGGCAGGGCCTCAGATCACAGAAGAAGCTGCATCTGACCAGCCAGCCCCTTCCATGCCATTCTCTTCCATCTTTTCAGCATGGGGATGTAGCTGTGGTGCAGTGTGCCTCACTGCTGCAATCTGAGTGCCCTTAGTTCCACCTCTGCTCCGAGTCTGCCCTCCTCCTGTCTCCAGAAAGGGGTCTCAGCCACTGAACCCTCATCTCCGAGCAAGTACTGACAGCCCCCTCGTTAAGTTGTGTAAACATTAATCTGTGACATCTCCTGTGGCTGAAATCAAAGTGCTTGAGTAAAAGTAATAATACCACTGCTAAAGTGAGCATTAGAGAAGAAAAAGTCTCCATTCAACATTGGCTGACAGACAACAGCGAGCAACTTTTGGGAGAAGCTTCTAAAGGGGAGCTGCTGGGGAAGCAATATTGCTTTCCTGGCCTGGAGCTGTTGGCCCCATCGCTTGCTCAGCATGTGCTGCAGGAGCCCAGCTGCCTGCTGCCCTGCTCAGCCCATGCCCGCTGCTGGCTGAAGTGGCTGTTCTGGAGCTGGTGGCAATGTGCCAGCTCACCAGCTGGAGCCCTGACCCGTGCTTGGCTTCAGAGAAGCAACACTAAGGTCAGGCTCTGTGGTACACAGAGATGGGCACAGCTGTCCTGGTGGCACGGTGGTTCCACCAGCAGGGATCAAGAACTTGCCCACGTCAGCACAGCTGCACTAATTGCTGGTAGCAGGAGGGGTCGGCACCATGGAGCTGCTCTCACGTCTGGGGGTCGAGGTCTACTTCGGATTGAAAAATGCACTTTTGGATCTCTTTATTTCTTGTGTGATTAGGAGATATCTGAGAATTCCTACTGAGTTGGGATGCTTCCATTGTGGTAATATTTAGTACCAGCTCTGGCATATTTCTTTTGGCTCCTTGATTAGACAGAGTGCCAAGCTGTCCTTTACGGCCTTAATTATCGCAGCCTCGGGCCAGAGCTGCCTGCTTACTGCATAATCCCATGGCCTAGAGTGAACCCTGGAAATGCTTAATTAAATGACATTCCACAACAGATTAAAGAGTCAGAAGCCCAAGATAAAGGAAAAGGGAGATGGTGACTGCAGGAGTAGCAGGTGCTCTTCCCTTTCAGGCTTCTGGCTTTATTTCACCTTGAGGACGTTGGAAGTAGCAGCATGAGTAGATAGGTGCTGCACTGCTACATTTGGCTTCTTGTATGTTCTGTGCAAAGTGGCTCTGAAGCCGAGGGTGGTCAGCAGCTCAGGCACCGACAAGCACTCGCCTATTTGTCTTTGATATTAAAAAGAAAACCAAAGGCTCTCTGTGTAACAAACTAGTGTGCACTTACTTGGAACAGGGATGATCAAACTGTGCTGTGGGTTCCCCCGGGAGCCAAAGCCTACATCTAACCACAGCAGATCAGCATACAAATACAAACGTTGTAGGTACCGTTACACTGCACTGATTAGGGCTCAAATCTTCAGCAAATCTCTGTAGCAAGAAAAAACAGCAAGTGGGGAATGTGCAGCACTCTGAGCACGTCTCCTTCAGGAGCTGATCTGTAGAGGCTGTTAGCACTAATGCTGTGTTTTTATCATATTACTCTTCAGTTACTTGCTCCAGCAGCTTGCTTGTCTTGGCTGAATGAGTGGGCTGTGCAGAAGCTGACCTGGAGTGATTTCCTCTTTGCAAAGTGGATCACAGGGGGATGTCGTGATGCTTCTGGGGGTTGATTTGTGTGCTTTGTGTCCTCCTCCAGTCCTGTAACGCAATTTCAGCAATTAAACTACAGGAAGGGGATGACTTAAATGTTCCCGCTCGCACCAGGTAGGCATTGGGTAATAAAACATGGAGGGTGAGGATGCTCCTGACCTGTGTGCATTTTGCCCACACCACAAAGGGTACCACGTGGTTTTCCACAACTGGAAGATTTGGGTGAGTGGAGGCAAGGCTTTTTTTTTTTTTTTCCATTTGATAGCAGAAGTAAGGTGGATTATTTCTAAACAACATCAGCTAAGCTGTGTGAAGGAGTGTAGCGCATCATTTCCTTCTCTCCACAACAGAGAAAACTGTTTTGCTGAGCAGGGCTATTCAGGTGGTTGTTCAGAGCTGTTAGGGCTGGGCAGCTGCCCCTGCTCTGCAGGTGCTGTGCTCCAGCTGCTGCCCCACAGCTGTGCCCAGCAGGGCTCACACCAGCCCTATGCCTCAGCTTGGCTTCATCTGCAGGTTGAGATGCTTCCGCAGAGAGCAGTCATCTGCCTGAATGCCCCACAGCTTCACTGAGCACAGTGCACTTATCAACATTAACATTTATCAGCTTCTATCGTGGCTTTTCTTCTTGCAAACGCAAAGCAGAGGAGCTTAAAAGAAGCAAGTGGTATCTTACAGCAAAAGCTTCTTTTTAGGTATTCCATGGAGGAATAACCTGTGGCAATACATAGCATCATAGAACAGTTTGAGCTGGAAGGGACCTTTAATATCATCTAGTTCCATCCCCTGCTGTGTGGCATTTTTATTTACCTATAGGTGTTTTGTGCTTGGAGCCAACAAGTCTGCACTGATTCCTATTCAGAGCCTTTTGAGTGATTAAAAAGCAGCAGTGCAGATTTGGGTTTTAATATTTACTTTTATTCCTGCAAATAAATGGAATGCCCATTCCATTCCAGCACGAAGCCTGGCTCTGTGATGCTATGGCATCCTCTGCTCCCTGTGCCACCTCTAGGCTGTCTGGCAGCATGCAGCCCTTCTCACCCTCGGGCTGGGCACAGAACAGAAGCCAAACCCTGGGTGTCTTGCCCTGGTTAACCTGCATGAAGCCTATGTGTGTACAAACCAGGACTGCCTCAGTCACAAGCAAAGCCCTGTCCTGTGCACAGCACCACTGCAGACCCTATCCGAAGGCCTCCTTTGCAGCTGGAGCGGTATAAAACCCTTTGGATGGAGTCTTCATCCTTGAAAGTGCTGCTTTGAAGTTTCGAGCCTTCACGTGTCCTCCAGACCTTCATTTAATGTGGCATTTGGTTTTGGTAGGTTTTTGTGAGGTTTCAGGTACGATTTCAATCAGCCGGGGATGTACCGAAGCACAAAATATTTGCCTGAGTCTTAATCAATCCAAACTGCTCTCTGAAGAGGGAAGCGCAGAGGCTGCTGATGCAGGCCAGGCTCTTACAGAGCAGCAGATGTTTCTCTTTATTGTCAGAACAGCCATCTTTATTAAATACCAAAGAAAGCCTTATAAATCCGGGAAGGTGGAGCAGTCCATGTGGAGGACACCTCTTCCTCAGGCCAAGCAGCCTTTCTGTAAGTCCCTGGTTCTTCCTGCTGATCCCTCAATGGCATTGCCATGACATGAAAGCAGATGGGAATGTTTAACCATGAAAACAGTGTTTAACCAATATTAACCTGACAACAGGAGAAGCAAAGGGGGGAGCAGAGCTCCTCTGGGGTGAGCTGTAGAGTGGCAGGGGTGGTGGGTCAGGTGCTTCCCAGTAGTGGCATCTTCTGCTTTGAAGAGTCGACACCAAGGTTTCATGGATTAATAAAGGGAAGATTGTGACTGACTAAGCAGAGGGTGTGCCGGTCTGAGCAGCTGGTCTGTCTGAAGCAGGTAACGTCCTTAGATACGGCGTTAATTTAATTCTCAGTTGAAATACTCCAGAGGAAATGTCAGATCGATAACGTAGAAAAGGGCAAAGATTTGCTAAGCCTGGCTGACTTGTGTACATTAACTACTCTGAGGTAGATATGGATAAATGCTGAACATTAAGGTGAGTAATCGCAACTGTCGTGGGTGTCTGAAAAAATTTTATGCATAAAAGCTGTACAAAACAAAGGTGTTTTGGGTGAGAAGCTGGGAGTGAAGGCAGCAGGCTGGTATTTCCTGCACAGCTCTGCAGTTAGCATCCCTGCTTTTCTGGAGGGTCTGCTGCTTTTCTGGAGGAGTGCAAAAAGCCTTGGTGCAGAGGCTGTCCCAGCCTAGCTGACGTGATGCTGTGATCCACGTCCTGGCAGAGGAGATGAGAAAGCCTACACCTGTCCCTGCTGCTGGGTAGGGCTCCTGTTACGTGGTGGGGTTCTGTGGGACTGGGTGGAGAAGGGTGTTCCAGAGCAAATCCCACCTCTCCTGACCCAGAACCACCTCTGTTTCCAGCAGCTCTGTTCAGCACAGCTCTGGTGAGCCGGCCTTCCTCCCAATGGAGACAAGAACAGACAACTTTCTTTGCCTTTGGGCCTGAATCTCAGCTATTTGACAGTCGCAAAGTAGTATTTCCATGCAATCTTTGCTGAACCATAGAGGATTTTTTTATTTAAATAGCATGATGTCTTTCAGTTCTGAGAGCTTGAGCTCACCCTGAGCACAGGCCTGCGTGCTGGGAACACTGATTTTGGGATTGCCAAAACAAACAACAGGTGTCTGTGTTGTTCTGCAAGTAGGAGTTTCTCAAACGTCAGATCTGGCACAGGAGATGCTTCCTTACAACACCAGGCGCCTTACCCCAGGGGCCCCTAGAGCCCTGGGTGGTGTATTTACGGTAAAGAAGGCAGAGTTGAAAAATATGTTGAAATCACCTTTGAGGAAAAAGCCTTTGATTTGCCTTCCTAGTGGCTTGCTTAGCTGCAACATTTATGCTTTCAACAATAATATGGATCAGTATCAGGTTTAAGAACAATGGGAGCAGACACTCTGTGACTCAGGGCACAAACACAGCCTTTCTCCTGGAGTCTTGGCTCTGGAGAAGTGTGCATGGGTGTAGCTACACTGATGTCACTGTACCACCACAAACTCCTGGTCCTGAGGCATGGTGAGGTTGGAGAAAGCACTTACACAAGTGTAATTTGTCCCCATGTGGAGCTGCAGTGATGTCCAAGTGTTTTGTTGTGGTGGATGTGAGCTAGACTGAAGTGAGACTGAATGCTGCAGCCCTTCAAGTGGGACTTCTGTCCTCCAAGGGATAAAGTTCCAGCTGGCTGCAATGGAGCCAAGGGACCATGCCTGGCCCAGCTGCAGCATGGTGCTGGGCTCCCAGCTGGGCAGTGAAGGACAGAGACTGGCCCTGCTGGGACAAGGAGGGTTGGTTGGGGATGGGAGAACTGACTGTGGGACTGTGGGGTTCTCAATGCCAACGGCCTCCAACTGGGCTGCTCCCAGCACTGCTTGCAGAGGGAAGAAAAGAGCTGATGGTGCTGGAACTGCTCTACGGTGGAACTGAAACAACAGCTTGTGGCGGTCTGAATCAGTTCCCTTCTTTCATATATTTGACTCAGAGCTGAGTATTTCAGAGGCTCGGAAAGAGCAGGCTGATTTCAATTTTGGTTCTAATAATGGGCAAAGGTCACGGCAGCTGGAAAGAGAGGGGAAATGAAAGGCATGGGCTCGGCTGTTTTCTCTGAACCAGCTTCACCCGTTCCTGCTTACAGTCTCAGCAGAATAATAACTGATACTAAGCAAAGCCAAGAAATGAAATTAACACATGCAAAATTACATTATGGCCATGTCAGGAGCCCTGGTGCCATGCGGTGCTAGCAAGGTCTGGCGCACAGGGCAAGGAGCGAGGAGCAGCTGGGGGCTGGCAGCGCAGCGTCCCACTGCCATCCCCACACACGTACCCATGGGGCCACCTCTGCCCAGCCCTGCTCCGTGTCCCAGCGTGCTGTAAATCCAAGTGTAAGAGCTTCAGCACCTGTGGCTCTGCTGTCACAAAGGTTTGCACAGAGCTGGGGAGATTAATATGAGTATTCCCATGATGTGGTTAACGACATCATTTACTTCGGAGGCTCTTGGGACAGCGCTGACACTCGCTTTAGCAGCTGAAGTGTTTAATGTGTGCTCCAAGACATTCTCTAAACACTGATAGGACTGAGTGACACAGATGTATTTGCTGAGCATTTTAGGGTTAGCACGCTCCGCAGCGGCGCGGTGCAATAATTGGGAATGCTGGAAGCAGTCCTGTATGAGCATCATGATGCTGTGAACACCGATAATTATTAAATACATCACAAATTTCCCTCCCTGTGTTTTTCATACCTTCTTTCTCAAAGGATTACTCACGTAATTTTCCCTCTGAAAGTCATTACGAGTGAATCATCTCCAGTATGTGAGCTCACAAACGTGGCCGAGTGTTTGTTCTGCTCACAGATGGGCAATTCTAAGCGCAGGGCTTGACCTTAAGGAAGTCCCCCAGCACGGCTGGCGGATAAGCCCTGACCGTACACTGCGGGTCCCTGCAGTGCTGTGACTCAGAGGCACATCTCTCACTGACACGTCTCTGCTTTTGCTGGGGCCGTCACGTCGCGCTGCCCCACAGCTCGCTGCTGCCGGGCCGAGCAGTAGGGAAGCACTGATTTGTTCCCAAAGGCAATGGAGCGAAGCCATCCTGTGCCGTTCCAAGGGAACAAATAAAAGCGAGCATCCCCGGGGTCAGCTGGAGGATGGCAGCGGGGCTGAGCCTCCCGTGTCGGTGGGATTTGCTCTTTGGATCAAATTCTATTTTTTTCCCTTGGCATTCGAGTTCAGCAAATCCATTCTGCAGCAGCGGCTGAGGGAGGGCGGTGTGTGCTATGGGTGAAAGCGGCTTTGTCGCCTGCTGCTAATCGGAGCCGTTTCACAGCCTCTTTGAATGCTTTTGTCTCGAGTTTTGTTTTCAGTTCAGGTCTCACCACCACTCTCACATGGTTTCCTGGCTGGCAGAGTAATCTCTGAGCTCAGCAAGCAGGAGGCTTACAGCTTGGGGGTGAGCAGGTGAGGGGAACCGCAGGGCAGCCCCATCAGCACTCACTGCTGCTGGGAAGGGGCTTCGTCCCACCCTGGGAAATGGGGGCCTGAAAGGCTCTGAGCCCGGAAGTTAGGTTTAATCATTAGCTAATTGGTTGGGCTGCATCTCGTTTGCGATGAATGAGGGAAGGAAGTATGGGAGGCCATGGTTAGCAGAAGAGGGTCTAAATTTCCTATTTAAGGCCACGGCAGGGGCTGGGATCTGTGCTGCTGCAAGGTGAGGGCTCAGCCAGGTGTGTGCCTGCAGGGGTTCTTGCTGGTGGATGAGGCTTCAGCCACTGCCTGCTGTTGTACTCCTGGCAGGACAGGGTAAGGTAATGGGTGTTGTGTTGTAGGGGGGTAATAAGCCAAGGCATTCTCTTTTGAGAGGGTCATGGGGGAATAAGGCAGAGCGCCTGCAATTCTGAGCCTGAAGCCCTGTATGGTAACCACTGAGTCACGGCCTGAAGCACTGATTGAGCACCTGGGAAAAGGTCCCGGTCAGCCCTGGGAGCACAGGTGAGGGCAGTTCAGCTGTGGGACTGGGAGGGGTGGAGCCTGGCTGCACCTCTCTTAGACCTCATGTAAGGGCTGACCCCCACTGGGGAAGGGTCTCTGGTTGGAGATTTCTCCCTTAGGAAGTTCCTTTTGTAAGGCTGGATCTTCAGAGATGGGTGAGTGCTTTTCCTTTGTAACACCATTCCATCTGCAGTTGTCCCTTTGCTGTTACACTCCTATATTGCCCTTACACCACGCTAATCTTTCCAACTCTAACAAGCCTTGTGACTGGGCTGCTGTAGGGCAAAACGCAAGTAGTCCTAATCTCATATTACTTTCTTGTGTAAGCACATCATTTAAATGCATGTTAGCATTATCTGTGTGTGATGTAGCAAGCAGTCTGCAATGTTTGCTCTGAAGGCAGTGTTAGTGTGTCCTATCTCTGCTCCATGGCTGCAAGGTCACATCCGAGCGGGTCTCCTGCAGGAGCTGTGTGGCAGCTGAGTGGGTGTTGGGCTGAGGCTGCAGCTCAGGCTGTTCTCTCATCCCTGTGGTGGTGTGACAGCAGCCAACTGCAGGGCTTTGTCTGGGCTCCTGCCCTCATCTGTGTGAACAGAATAACTGCAGTGTTGCAGGTTAGGTCCTGTGCAGATCAGCCCAGAAAGAGTTGTGAAGGAGTGGTGGTGAGATCCACGCCACAATACAGGGGATGCCAGGGGAGGGGAGAAATGGATAGGATTGAATCTGGGTATGAAACACAAGTGTCTGAAATTTGGATTCAGACTCTGTGATATCCCTGAAAAAGTCTGATAGAGTGGCTTAGCATTGCGTCTTGTTGAGCAGGAAGACATAAGTGAGGATAATGAAGTGCCATTAGCTTTCCTGTTCCAGCTGAAGGAGCTCTGCCAGCAGGCTGGGTGGCCAGCCCCTCTCCAGGGCTGGGGTCAGTGTGGGGTGCTGGCATCGCTCTGCTGCTCTGCCTGGGTTCAAGGCAGTCATTAATCTGCTCCCTGGATGATTAGGGTTAATTGAGATTTGTGAGGTGCTTAGAGGCTGTGGTGATGAGCACTGTGGTAACGGGAGGCAGTGGAAGTGTTGATATTTATGGGAAATGTAGGGGGGCAACAAAAAAGACTTGTGGAAAAATATTGGAAAATATTTCTTCATAAATAAAAACAATTCCTGTCTTTTTGTAATGAGAGAGTTTTAAAACCCATCACTGGCAACAACCTTGTGTTTTTCTACACTTTTTAACAAACCCCTTCTCTTTCACTCTATCTGATGGCAAAACAGATCAGAACAAACACTTTCTGATAAGCGCCGTGTGTTTGCCAATACTTTAAACAAACACCTGCGAGCTCTACCTCCAATATTTGCCTTCGGAGGTTGCAGAGGACAGCAGCTGAGGTGCCCACCAGCCATGAAGACCCAGGGGAAGAGGCACAGGCCTGAATGGGAATGCCAATCTGCTCGTGTACAGCTTGAGGTTGCAGCCCGTTTTCTAGCAGTGCAGTGCAAACCATGCAGCAGGGCTGGAGAGAACAGGACTGGTTACCAAGAGGTGCGTGGGGAACAGAGCATAGTTAAAATGCAGATTTGATGCTCAGGAAGCTTTGCGGGAGTGTACCTGTTGGGTTTGTCTGAGATGTTCCTCTGGATGGCAGGGGGAAGGGTGTGTGTACATGCTGGTATTTGTCTCTGGTTTGCTTTCTGTAGAAGTGATGTGCAATGGAGAGGTGAAGTGGGAACTGGGGAGCTCAAAGCTTGTGTAATTAAAGCTCAAGTCATTATGCCATAATCTAATGACAGCTGGAGTTACAGTAGGTGCCAGCAGGTAAAATGCCTCGCTCTGGCTTTGCTGTAGCCCCGCTGGTAGGCAGCTGCCCTGCAGGGAGGGGCAGTGGGCATGCAGCAGGACCAGGTGTGCATGGCCACCACGTGCCCAGCCCTGCTGCGATGCAGAGTGCTCCATATCCGCACTGGGCTGCCTCCCCACTGCCTCTCCCTGCCCTGCAGCCACGTCAGGCACCAGGAAAACCAACGTGCTTTCCTCTTTGGGCAGAGGGAAGAGAAGAAGTAGTCATGAGCTGCTTTCCCTTGGAGCTAAAATAACACACTGAGGATGCAGCTGTGGTTCAGAGGGGGGTTTATTTTTATTTTTTAATATGCCACTGGGAGTTCAAACAATGTGTCAGTGCTACGTCACCTCTGCACAGAGCGGCTTCCCTCCCCACCCTCTTTCTTATATATATATATATTTTTTTGGAGAAGTATTTTAGTCATTCCATGGCAAACCCAGAGCTCATTTGGATAAAAGCCTCTGCTGTGACATCCACAGCCTGAGTGCGTGAAGTTGTTTGTTCCAAAGCAATAGGCTGGGAGAATTTATTGAGCAGACAACCCCCCCCCCCCCCCCATGCCTCCCGTGTAAATTAATGAAATGGATGTGCTGTGGCACTTGTTAAAAAGCAATAAATCCTCTCCCTTGTTCTTATTGCTTAGCAGGTAAGGGGAAAGCGTGCTGCAGTTTACCCCAGAGGCAGGGTGGCTGGAGGAACCCTGCATCCCTGGCACCTCGAGTGCCAAGAACCAGTGGGGCTGGGCATGGGGTGGGCTGGGGGCTCTGGAGCAGCCCAGCCCCTCCTGGGGTCTCTGGGCATTGCAGAACACTTTGGCATGTGGTGGTCAGTGTGTGCTGATGCTGGTCTGTGCTTGCTGCTGCCTGAGCATCTCGGTGCTGTGCAAATCCTGATTAAACAAACGTGGTGTAGTGGTGGTGTTTTGTTTTTATTTTAATCCCCATATTGCCAGGATGTGGTAAAGCTGCTTAATCTCTCGTGCTGAATCAATGGCTGCAGAGAGAAGCAGGTGCCCTCAAGCTGCTCGCTCCCCTTTGCTGGGCAGCTGACTCGCAGTCAGAGGGTGTTTGTGGGTGTTTATGGCCCCTCGGGATGCCTGCAGCCAGGGCAGGAGGGCTGCGGGATGAGGGGCACAGCCAATACCTCTCCTGCAGCATCTTCTGCACCACCACCCTGAGCTGTGGCAAAAAGGAACGGGGAAACATGCTTATTTTGTAGATGGATGGGCAGCAACCAAGTGTGGCACTTTCTCTCAGATTTTAGACCCAAGTGTGGGTCTGTCCCCAAGCATCTGTGTCTGGTGGAGACCCCTGAGCTTTCATCTGATTAAACGTTAAAGCCTCATCTCATTTCAAGTCAGAATCCTTATTCCTACCTTCTTGTCAAGGAGATTTACAGCCCAGCTCTAAGGGCGGCCTGTGACGCCATGAAGTCGTGGCATAAAGCAAGACTTGTGGGCACCAGGGAGTGAAGCACCTCAAGCCTCTTCCCCAGGCGTGCAGACCCTTGGATATTAAACCAAAAGAAGGTGTCAAAGCACAGCCAAGCTGCTGTGATATACAGTGCTCGGAAACCCCTTCTCACGTTACATTTCCTAACCTCAGCCACTTCAATTCTGCGGCAGAATGAACCGTGAAGTGCTGCACCAGTGGATTTATATTGGGTAAAGCTATCTGTGATTCATGAATCCCCCTGAGTAAATATTCCAGGGAGAGGAGTAAAATGCAGCTTTCGGAACTGTTTGGCTCAAGCATCTTTTTAATGCCAAGTTTGAGCCACACGAGTACCTTAACCCCAAGGTCTTGGCTCTCTCCTCTGCTCTTTGGATTTTGAAGCCACGGAGACCTTATGTTTTGCCAAGAAAGATGGACGTTGGTTGGTGACACTTAACCTTTGGTGTCCTGTCCCTTGGGAGCTATTGATGGAACTTGAATTAATGCCTTTAAGCCATTCAGAGCACGGCTCAGCCCCTAGATTGCATGTTTTAACTAAATTGGTTACAAAAAAGATCTGTCTAAATTGGCGTGAGCCCCTTTGTGTGAACACTCCTAAATCAGTTTAAGAGTGGCTGGTATTGATTTTAACTTAATGTGGTTTGTTACTGAAGTAAGATGGATCAATAGTGCTAAATAGGTGCAATTCTTGTCTTATGTTTGCCATGTGAAACTTCATAGAGCAGACAAGCTCAAGGGGAAAACTATTTGTCCTACTGTTGCTTCCCAGTGAGCTTTCACCATTTCTGTGTCCAGCTGTGGGATTCTTACCCAAAAGACATCTTTGAATTGAAATTCTTACATGAGAACAGAGGAATCCTAAATCCAAATCGACTCTAATGCAGGATTTTCAGGAATGCAACTGTTTCACTTACCACCTTTACACCTGCAGCTGGTGCAGGGAGCAAGCACAGAGAGCAGCCCAGAGGGTGAAGGTGCAGGAAGGACTGCATTGGCTGTGGAGGGTGACAAGAGCTGGCTTGGCCATAGCCCTTCTGCATGGCCCTGGGGGGTCACAAGTGTGTATAGGCCTCACTTATCTGGATGCTCTGGCAATACTGATGCGCTTAGAGACTTTCTTGTGTGGATGGGATGGAGGAGGGCACAGAACTGCCTTTGGGCATCCCTGGGTGAAAGCTTAAAGCCTTTCTACCACGTGACCTCTGTGTTGAGCGAGAGGAGTGGGACCTTGGGTCCTAACAGGAAAGAGGGAATAGAAAGTTGTTGTAATGAGAACCAGCTTGGTCTCCTCGTTAGGACTCAGTCCGAGTGCTGTTGAATCCAATGAAGATTTTTGCCTTCAACCTCTCTGTAACTGGCTCTTACTGTCAGCACCGTGGTTTTCCTTCTCATGCATTATGCAGCAAGTTTTGCTTTCTCGTTGTCTTTCCAACACTTAGTTCAGTGCCCTGTTACTATAACTGAGTTTATCTACTAAATGTTATTTATTATAGCAGCTAACATAAATTATGGATCCACACTGGCCATCACATCCTTGCACTGATTCCCTTGCCACCCTGCTAGTGCAGAGCAAGGGCCTCCCTGCCCCATCAGCCTCGCACTGGCTGCAGAGCTGCTCTGCATGCCTCTCTGTTCCACTGCCATTGCAGCAGGAGCAGTACAACTACTCATACTGTCACACTGCTGGCAGGTTGGCTATGTGTGAATGTTTAGCTTCCAGCAGGTCTCGGGTGGGTGTTCCCCTTTCTGACTCTCCTGAAGATGTGCAATGGAGGTACCCTTGCATCAGCTCATCACCATGCATGTCTCAGCCAAAACCTCATTTTCATTCCAGAAACAGTAAGTCTGTCAATTCACTTAACTGCATAGAAAACACCAAACAAGAAATAAAGCCCAATTAAGAACACAGAAAAGGAAGAGGCTCAGGATAATAGATTGTTTGGGTAAGTGGTTTTGTCAACTCTGCTCGTAAGCTCTTGCTGTGTGAACCTGCTGGCTCTGAGCTCTGGGATGGTGGAGAAGATGGGGAATGCCTCCCAGGTGCAGCCGTGCCACCAGACCCCAGCTGGCCCTTTCCGTCCCACTGCTGAGCCATGAGGCAGACTGCTGCTCTGCCTTTGGCCTGCCTTAAGGTGGGCTGCCTGCCCTCTGGCACAGGCTGGGGGTGGATGCTGAGCTCGGTTCCCATGAGCCCAGTGCCACCTCACCCCGCTGGGTGGCCTTCTGCCAGGCTGCTCCTGGGGGACAGCTCTGTGCTAACAGATTTCTTGCATGCTTTCCCTTGACTTTTCTCTTCCTTTCAAGAGATGACCACTTCAGACAGCAGTTCTGCTTTCTGATGCATTAAGACTTGGAAAATTGCCATTCATCACAGCTGCGCGTTTGAGCTCGTGTGATTATTTTGGGAACTGAACCATGGTGATTTGTGTGTATGTGTTTTATTGGCGAGCAGGATGTTCCCTATCTACCTCTCCCTGGCTGTCTGCATTTGCATTGGTTAATAAAATGGATAATGTTCAATGACTTTCTGATGGGTGAACAAGATTTGGCATACAGGATGTAGTAGCTTTTCATGAAGGCTAAAATTTCATCCGGGGAGATTGAACCCTCTGTGGCAGCCATACACAATCCATAATAACAGAAGCTTTTAACCCATCCATAATTGCTTTCATATAGAAAATGATTGCTGTAAGTTAACTTCATAATTCCAAATCAGTGGCTCTCAGTAGGATTTCAGATGCTTTAATTTGCCCTGAATTATCTGTAGGACTCATTGCATTTCATCTATGCTCTTTTCTGATTATGCTTCTTGTCACTCTGACCTGAACTTTGCCTATTTAATTCCACTTCCCCCCCCCCCCCCGACTGAAAACAGCCTAATTTCCAACGATACCTCAACAGTGATAATGATTCTGACTTGTGAACAGGGCAGGCAATGGGCTCTCCAGCTTTCTCCCTTGGCACCCAACCCTTGCTTTATCCCTGCAATGTGCTGCTGACTCGGGGATGAAGGCATACCAGTGGGGAGAGGTTAACTCAAGCAGGGCAAAGACAGCAGTGATTCCTGGGTTGGGTCACAGTGTGGCTCCTCCTGCGAGGCGGAAAGGACATCACTGCAGGCTTTGCACGTGCCCAGCATGTGGTGGTTTCCTGGGCATGTGTCGTAATAGCATGCGCAGTGTGGGTGTGATGCAAGTCTGGGACATCTCCCTAATGAGGGCAATGTGAGTGGCTGTGCTGTGTGACAGCCCCCAAATGAGCAGGGCGGCCACTCCCCACCTTATGGCAGCAGCCGGCTTGTGCGATTGTGAGTGACAGCAGATGAAGGGATTGCATTACAGCTTGTCTCGAGAACTGTACATCTGTGTCAGCTCTCTGCTAAATCAATAAACAGGATGCTGAAGGAAAAATACTTTTAGGCTTCTTACGTCTTTATGTATCAAACTGATTGGGCAAGGAGCAGCTCAGATGGCAGCGGGGCTTGCGGTGTGTCTGGCTGCTGCATTTTGTCAAGTCACGGGTAAGGGCTGGGCCTGGGCAACGCTGGGTGTGCTGCAGACTGCAGGTCTCCCTGGGGAGGAGGGTGGCTGTGTGGGCTCCTTTTCAGTGGTAGCGTTACTATGCAATTTGGAGAGAAGTCTTCAACCAAAGAGCCTGAGGTACAGCATCAAGAAGTAGGGAGAGATCACTTTGCATGTTCCAACAGACTAACAAATTACCTATGGAAATGTACTTCAGAATATTCCTTAGTAATTGGATTTCAGCTGTTGTTTCAGTGTATATGCCCCTGGGCTGTGAAGGTAAAAGGACTCCACTGAACTGCTTTGAAATGCTCTCTGGCACCTACAAGAGGTCTTTACTACTTAAAAAGTGAAACCTGCAAGTCAGAACGCTGCTAAGTGCAGTTTAAAAACAAAATTGCACCCCTGCAGCACAGCTTGGAGTGATGGAGTGCCTGGCTTATCCAGACAGTCTCAGCCTAGAAATGTTTTTGTGACTGGAGTGGACAAGTCCCATCCTCTGTCTTATGGAGGGTAACATGGGCATGCTTATGCTGTGCAATGGGACGCTGAATGAGCTGGTCCTACCCCTGGACCCAAAGTAGCTTCTTCTATGCTTTGAAATCCTTAAAAGTGCTGCTTTAGCAGAGCCTGGACATTGTGGTTCCTTAATGTATTTGCAGTGTGTTTGATGCAGAATGTGGACACTCTCCAGGAGCTGACCCTGAATGTTTGGCATCCTTTATCTTCCAGTGTGATGGATGTTAGCAACATCTCTAGTCTCGACCTTGATGCTGAAGTCACAGAGGAAATAGGAGGAATAAGCTGTCACTGCACATCACACAGTGACCACTGAGTTTGGTGTGGCAGTGGGGGGTGACAAGTTGGGTAAGGTTGAGTCTGAGTGCTGAGAAAGTATTCTGGAATTTGAAGCACAAAGCGCCCACAAGCAGAGGCAACTGAGAATTGCTGGCTTTCCCCACTGCGTTTACATCTTGGCTGAAGACAGCAGCCAGCTGTTGGGAAGTGTGTGGCTCTACTGGAGCATCTCAGCTCTCCCTGCCCTTTGGAAGGGGTTGAAAGCAAAGAAGGGCCAGGCTAGTGCCCTGGTTTGCTCTGAGGCAGCTGCACAGAGGGAAATAAATCTGCTCCACCAACTGAGGCAACTAGTTCTGCGGGTTTATAAATGCTCCAATTGAGTGTTTTGACATGGCAGTCAGATATAGTTAATCTTTCCCTTGACCTCCCGATACTGGAGCGCGGGCTGAAACCGCTAGTTAAGCACGTCCGTCTCCTGTTGTACCATTTGCGCTCCAGCGCACCGCCTAATCAAGTGTAATATATCTCTGGGTAAAACACACACAGTGCTTTTCACAGCTATTTAAACAAAAAACAGACCTCGGCGCATTAGTTATGTGCACAAGCCACAGAGAACTGTTGCTCCCGTGGTTTAGAAAGAAGTTGGATGGGCTGGGTGTGCTCTGGGGAGGAGGCGTGAGAAAGGTGTGGGAATGCTCTGCATGCCTGCCTGGATATGGAAATACCCCTCTGCTGCGTGCAGGGTCTGGAGCCTACATGCAGGTGTGGGAAGTGGGGGGAGGTCAGCAGGACCCCAGAGTGCAGGGGCTGCTCAGGTGTTTGGCTCCTCCTCTGGTGGGGATAAGTCTTTCCCCCCATGATCTTAGTGATCTTTTCCAATCTTGGTGATTCTGTGACTCTATGACCCATTTGTTTTTGTTTACTGGAGTGGATATAGGAATACTTTAACAAAGGATACGTTGAGGGTTGCACCGCTTTTAACAGCATATAACCACACTGTGTCAGACGGTTCCTGTGGGCAACCACCAAGGTGGGCATGTGGGCCAAATCCGTATGGGGCTGCAAGGAGGTGAAGGAGATGTTGCTGAAGGCATTTTGTGTCGGTTTGATGCAGACAGCTTGCATGTAGCTCATGGTTTTGGAAGGTGAAGCCTTGCTAAGGAGCTGGGGAACTGGCCCAGCAGTCTTCAAAACACGGAGTGGCCCATAAGACAACCAGGAAAAAGTAAATCATTCCGGAGATTGAAAAAATGGGAGAAGTAAAAAATGTATATTTTAGCATTAATCCAAACACTGGAAAGGTTTGCAGATGAGCCAGTTATGCCGACAGTGCACAAGAGTCTGCGACTTCTAAAAGAAAGCATTGAAGTGATCTCCAAATGCTGAGAAAGCTGGACTGGATGACCTCTTGACATCCCATCAAGCTTTATTTGTTGCTGTGATACTTTGCTATTTTTTCCCCTGGAGGACCTCTGATGCTTTCCGCTGTGTTTTCCTAGCCTCCTGTTTGATCTCCATAGGACATCAGTGGGGATTCGCTGACGTGTCTCTGACACCTGACAAAGCTCCTGTTTGGGAACTCTACAGAGCAGCTCATCCCATTAAATGCTGAGAGATCGCACTGCTCAGAATGAGATACATCCTCACCCAGCAAAAGTCCTAAACGCTTAAGTGTGAGGTCCCCTGGGCAGTGCAGCATATACATTCCTGTACAGTGGCAGTAGGGTGCTTCCATCCCTTCTAAAGCCTTGTTCTCACCAGCCCATCCATGACCCCATGCCTCTATCCCTTCCTCTCGTGCCTGCAGCAGCAATCTTCCTTCTGTGTGCCTATTAGCATTCAGGGCATGCTGGAATAGCAGCTCTGTGGCGCTGTGTTAACCGTACTGATAAATCTTGTGTAAAAACAACACTCCACCGTGCCGTTAGCGCTGCTGCTGCCTGGGAACACCAAAGCCTGACACACGCATGGCTTGATCCTCACTGCATCTGGGCTGGTTTCGTGACATGGGGCTGCGGTGCCACTTCTGTCCCTGTGATTTTAGCAAGATAAATGTAGATTTGAGAGTCCCACATGGCCACGGTGATGCCCCGGCCCCATGCTTTGCTGATATGGGGTTATCACATGCTGCATGCTGGGGGCAGCCTTCCACCTCCAGAGCTGGTGGGGCCACGTAGTGCCCCCACTGAGAGTAGGGCTGGGTGCGAGAGGAAAGAATGTAACAGAACCCTGAAATCTAACTTCCATGCAGGGAAAGGTAATTGGATACCCCTGTAAAAGCCAGTAGCAGTGGATATGGGAGTAGTCTTGCCAGTGCTGGAACCGGGTACCGATGCTGTGCTGAATGCTACAGAATTGCTCCATGTCCTGCCTTAAAGGCTGCAATTCCTCTTAAATGTATTTACTTCCCTTAATGCTTTGAATTCAAAGCAGCAGGTACCCGTTATTAATTCTTTTTTCCATGTGGTTTGCGGTATCTTCTGTTGGAGGACTGTGGTGGAAAATTTCTATCACCAAATCACAGAATAATTTAGGTTGTGATGAACCTCTGGAGGTCAGGAAGTCCACCTCCTGCTCAAAGCAGGGCTGACCTCAGCGTTACACCAGATTGTGATTTAACTGTGATGACATTTATATAGCGATCACCATATATAACACTCAAACGTGATGGTTTATTATTTGGTCTGGCTCTCTTGAGTGAAGGGATAAATGGACAAAACAGATGGGGATTTCTGTGGTTGGTGTCTGGATGGCAATGTGACCATCACTGCCCAGGGATGTGTTATCCCACTGCTCTGCCATGAGTGGTGTGAGGGCTTCAGTGAGTGCAGGAGGGCTGCAGCTTCGGGGCACCTTTGGAACCATTGCATGTATCACCTGTGTGTCACTTGACAACTAGAGCAAATGGTGCTGCAAGGAACACAATCATTAGATTTGACAATAGCTGTGAGAAACAACTTTAGAGTAATCTGTTTGGGGAGGGAAAATATTGTTTCCATTGTTTGCTTCTTGGCTTTCACTTTAAAATTAGGCATAGGTTTCCAGCTCTTGTGTGGGAGTAGACGCGCTTCTGGTGTCTAATAATGGTTCTAACAAGTGAGTATTTTAGGTGCTGCTGCTGCAGAGCTTGTCACTCGGTGTGAGCTGAGGAAAAATTGCTGCATTTCTTCAATAATTTGAGAATCTTCTGCAAAGCTTTCTGCAAGGTGGATACATCTGCCTCTGCTGGCTTTTCTCCACCCAGGTCTGCCGTGCTGAACCACTCTTACAGCTCTAAAACCCCAAGCAGCCCCAGGGTAGAATATGTTTAGAACCTAAGGATTCTCTTAATTTACTCCCATTATCAAGGGCTGTGCTAGAATGTGCCAGCTTTTATACAGTGAACTTCACTGCATAAATCTACTAGTATGGATTACTTGTTTCCTTTAACACTGAATACGGTATCTATTACTCATATGGCACAAACAGTATGCTCAGTCTAGTGGAATTGCCTTACTGATGATACAAACTCCTGATCGTTAGTTTTGTGGCCTTATAAACCCGGAAGATGGGATGCTCCCCTTGGCAGCAGTGAGTGCTGGCAGCTTGTGTTGCATGGCCAAACACATCGGGTGTCTGGGAGGGGCGGTTCAGCTGTGACCTGCTTAATCCCAGAGCGGAGCTGTGCTCACCCCCTGTGCAATCCAACCCTGATGTGTGGAGTCCTGTAATGCTGGCTGTATATTGGCAGCATTTGTAAAACACAGGAAACTGAGCTGATGGTCTTCTGGATGACGCTCGGGTGTCACTGTGTGGTGTGAGTGGCTCCGATGTTGCTGCTGTAGCATTTGCACATTGCTTGGGATGAAGGATTAACAAATGATGGATTAGTCAAATTAATGCCTACTGTGTCAGGAGGACTTTATGTGAGGTTCAGTTTAGGCTGATGGATTTATTATTTATTATTTATTTGCTGTTGTGTGTCAGTAAGTGGCTCTCCTTAATGTCATGATGTATGGTAGCTGCCCATGGTTGAGCTGCTATATGTGAGGGTCATCATTTCTGTAATTAACCCCATTTTTCATGGTCTTTTAATACCAATACATTAATTTGTGTTGGCCTGAGATGTGACAAAGCAATGCATTTCCTTGTTAGGCTTTCTTAAGCCAAAGAGCTCCAAGACAGGACAACGACCACAGGCTTTCAGGATACCAATGTCCATGTATTTCAGCTGACTGCCTGTAACTGAGTTTTTGTGACCCACAACCATTTTCAGGAAGAGATGCAAAGCGTAGAGGTGCCAGCAATGCCTGCTTTGAAAAGAGCTGTGAAGCGTGGGGCTCTGCAGCGATAAAGCAGCATCACCCCTGCAGCCGGAGGCAGGCATCTGCACTGCAGCTCTCACCCCATGAGGATGGGGTGGCAGAGCCCTGGCTCTCCTGTGCAGGCAATTGCAGTTCTGTTCCCAGTATCCCCAGCCTTATGGCTTGAATTAGAGCCTCAGGGCTGGTAGGGGGCCCTGCTTAATGGTACCGTGGGGTAATAATTTCCAATGGAGAAGCAGCGTGTTTTAATCTTTACAAATGTATCTAGATAAGCCAGGAGACACGATTATCTTTTGCATTACAAGGAAAGGGTGAAAAGCCCACACCGTGGAGCACTGCTGTACTGCCCTTGGCCTTTTCTTCAGCCGTTGTCTTTCTCTGTATCTCGTGCTGTAGAATTAATGCGATATAAACTCTGAATGCTTAAGTGATCTATTCATTTTCATTAGCTTCCTCATCGCCTGTGGCCGATGATGGAGCACAGTGCTGGGGACAGGGCTGTTTGCTTCCCAGCACGAGATGCTGCACCTCCTGCGGGATGTCCGGGTGCAGCAGCTCGAGGTCAGGGTGTGGAGGTGAGGGAGCAGCGCCGCTCATCATCCTTGCCCTTACCACGGGGACGTGAATGGGGGAGAGGCGGCCGAGGCTGGAGGCAGAACTGTGCCCCGCTCAGTGAGGCTGTGTGAGATGTGGGAGATGAATCACTCCTGCGGCAACCTTCCCTGCTGGCAGGTTCCCGAGATGTTCGGCTGCGCTGTGTGCAGTGTGTACTTGAGGAAAAGGAAGAAGGGATGTTCTCTGAATCAGGGGAGAGTGACGCACAGAGACATTTTCAGGGGAATAATTTGCATATGCATTCCCTTTCTAAAAATATCGGTCACAGTGTTGCCTCTATTTTTGAGCACAAGGCTCTCTGGGCTGGTAGGTGGAGAGAACTGTGAATCTTCACTCTCACCGATCCAAATACCAAAGGTCCAGCAGGGCCACAGTGTGGGCTGCCTGTGGGGAGCACCCGGAGGCGGCTGCAGGGCTGGGACAGAGGGATATGGCCCCACTCAGCCTGGTGTGGGGTCAGAACATACCCTTCTCTTCTTCATTTGAAGCAGTCTCTTCTTGTGCCCTTTTCCACACCCCTTGGCACCCAACCCAAGCGTGGTCCCAGTCTGAAGGCTGTGCGTGGTGTCTCTCCTGGGGGTGAGAAAGGACTGCAGGACCACCCTCCTCCTGAGACGCTTGAGGCAGAACCCGTGTCTTCATCCATAGCAAATTAAGGAGCTCAGTAGAAACACACATTTATGTCGAACTTCTGTCACGTAACATCCTACAGAAACAAAGCAGAAGGAGTGCTTTGATGTAGCTCCAGCCAGCCCCGGTCTTACAACTGGGATTTATGTAACCTTTGGAGGGAAGACAAGGTGCAAGCTGGGAATAAAACAGGGGTTGTTGTCACATAGAGGTGGTGTGGGTATAGAGCAGGTGTGGGTCGCTGCACCTGGGGGTGTGTGTGGAGCTGTGTGGCTCTGTGATGGTGGCAGATGATACCTCTGCTGGCTGGGACCAGGCGCTGCAGGCCCTTCCTGCATCCCGGTGTGGGTCGGCAGGGCCGTGCGATGCAAAAGGTCTGTGTGGTGAAGGTGTGGCAGAGAGCAGATTTCACTCAGGGTTGCAATGACCGATCTGAGCTTGGCAGATGTTGACAGAGGAGCGAGGAGAAGGCACAGGGCTGTGCTGGCAGCGAGGGAGCTGGCTGGAACATGACAGAACTCACAAGGCTTTTCTCCTTCCTCTGACAGTTTTGTTAGTACGCTCAGGAAGTCCCATTAACGCCCACTCACTCCAGGAACGCGTGTTTTGCACCTCACCGTGTCTTCTATGAAAAGATGTTACTGAGGAAACAGGCTGGTGCTTCCTTGAAATGGCGTGACGGCACAATGTCACCCTGAGCAAGCAAACGGCGGGCAGAGCAGGGCTGAGGCACTGTGCAGAGCCAGCCGTGGGATGGCACCAAGTGCATGGGGCCCAACCGAGGCATGGCGCTGCAGGAGGGTGAGCGTGGCCAGGGAGCTCTGGCAGCCCCTGGGAGGGCAGGAGAGCGGTGAGAGTGGTCCGTGTTGGCCGTATGGAGGAGCGGGGGAAATAGCACACAAAATGGGAGGCAGCCTGCCTCCTCGGCCACATCCAGCATTTCTGTAAGTATCGCTGTTTTTTTTCTGCATCCTGTGAAGCTTTTTGATTTGTTTCCATCTGTTCGGTATAGATCACTTCTGCAGTTTACTTAAAACACAAATACCCTTTATGAATCTCTACAGATGGTTTTCAAAGACTTATAGAAAGACAACGATAAGATCAAGAAAATCTTGAGTGTTCGCCTCGGGGGAAAAAAATGGGACAGTCGCTTTGCCTTGCAGCTGCAAGCCACGTCAAATCAGACACTTTGATATGTTTCATTTTCCGTCTGAAGTCTACATCTGAAAGGCAGCCTGGCTTATTTCAGTCAATGCGCAATTTTTGTTAGTTGGGGCTCTTTCTCAGCTTCTAAAAAAGATGCTCATTTGCATCGCAGAACAAAGACGGCTCTTCCCCCCCCCCCCCCCCCCCCCCCCATAACTCAGTGTGCCTTTGCCTGCAGCTCATCACGCTGCAGAGTGTGTGCCGGGCGTGTGCGTGGCCCCAGCCCTCCCCTCCCACCCCTGTGGCCCTGCCTCCGTGTGGTTAAAGCCCCACATCATCTCCCAGGGAAACCGTGTGAAGCAGGACGGCTGCTGCATTGCTGCTGCTCTTCGTCTGCCCTTAAACATTCTGGTGGTGTGTTTTGTAGTTGATACTACTTTTGACCATTTATTTTTGTTCATCTGTGACCCAGGGCACTGGTCATGGCATCGAGCTTGGCAGAGTTCAAGAGCATCTGGACAAAGCACTCAGGCGTGTGGGCTGAGCTCTCAGAAGTCCGCTGCGAGCCAGGAGTTGGACCCTGTGATCCTTATGGGTCCCTTCTGACTTGAGTTGTTCTGTGATTTGTAGGGGTGTTGGGCATGTCCCAAAGCCAAGTCAAAGGGAGTGCTCCCCTGGGTGCTGAGGGACACAGACATGGGTTCTTGAAGTCTGGCTATGGACAGAATCACCATGTTTGCAGAAATCAGAGTATTTGCACTGCAGAGGGGGAACTGGCAGAAAAGAGGACACGTTCACCTTAAAAGTACAGCATGTGCTTCATTACTAAGAGCCCATAGTTTAAAAAAAAACAACAAACCATGTAGGAGTCATGCACGTTAGCACTGGACTTTATGTGCAAAGACAAGGTGTGTATTGTTTGCCCAATTAAAAAGATAAAACCTGTAGACCACAGTCAGCGAAATGAGCTGTGAAATGAGTGATGACTCGCTGAACAGGCAGGTGCATGCACAAAAGCATATGCAAACTGTTCTACTTATCTAAAGACAGGTTTATTGCCTGGTCATCAATTTACACTGAAGTTGCTTCATAAATTCGTGACCTGCCTTTGTGCTGCACTCTGGGATAAGCCGTAAAGGAAACAACACTGCCTGTGCTTCTCTTGATTTTGGGGTGGGAAATGGGGGCTGGCTCTGAACCTTGCTGCAGCCATGAGGAGCTGAGCAGCAGAGCCATGGCTGGGTGGTTCAGCTTGTTTCTCTGGATGCCAGCAGTGCTACTTAGAGAGCAAGGGGTCTGAAACATACTGATTTTTGTTCTGTCAAAATGCAGGCTTGAAACAAATAGATGAGGTTTGCAAACACGGTGCTGAGCTCAGACTGGGGAAGCTGTGGTCCCTTTGGGCTGTGTCGGTGTCCCTCTGCCCACGCAGGGCTCCTGCCTGTCCTCCTGCCTCCCGCTGGAGCCCCAGCAGTGCGCTATGGGCAGGGGGTGGGGGTGGGGGCAAGTCCTGATCATAAACCTTGGTACAGCAGAAATAGCAGTGAGACCTATGAATAAGGCAACACCTGCAATAGTGCTTGGTGCAGCCATGTTAGCAGCAGCTTCCCAGGGAAGCCGGAAGACGAGAACACTTGCTCTCTTGCATGCTGAATTCACAAATGACGTGGGCTGCTTCTTTGCAGTGTCCTTCATCAGACAAAGGCGGTGTGCTTCCTACAGGAGCTCTGCAGCCACTCGCATCAAACAGGTGCACGTTTGGCTTGAGGAGTCAGGGCTTGCCTCAAAGAGGTCATTTCCCAGTTTACACCAGAAACGTGTGTTTCTAGAGCTGTATGAGACTCATGGGCTTGTCCAGGAGACTCTAGCAAAAGCTGAGTGTTGGCTCATTGCTAAGCATTTAAACCTATACATGGTAACTAGATGAGATTATTTTGTATCCAGGCAGAGAGTCTGAGAACCATGAATTGGGTGTGTAATCCACTACGCATAGCCTCTGCTGAAACCCCTCCAGAAACAACTACGACCTGATTGCTGGCCACTGAATTCACTGCCCCCGATCTCAACTTGTAGAGGCAGCCACTTCTTATGGAGAGGTTCAGGAAATCCAAAGCTCACGAAGCCAAAAGCATCTGGTGGCTGTGCTTGTGATGGATTTCACACTCCAGCCCTGTGCTCTGACACTTGTCTCCGAGGAACATTCACTTCAAAAGGAAGGGCGAGAGCGTGCCTGAAACAAATTGGTTACCAAATTGCATTGATTAGATTTATTTATTTATTTATTTATTTTGTGACACTCATTCTGGGAAATTTCCTTTTCTCAGCCTAAAGCTTTAGATCTAAGTGCTGCCAAACCTCCAGATTTGTCCAGCCTCAAATTAAAGGTACTGTGATTGCATCCTGAAGACCCCCATCCCTGCAAGCAGGGGCACAGCCCCCGTATCCCCAAATCATTGCCTGCAAAGAGCAGGATTGCAGGGACTGGATGTAGGATGGTTCTGCAGTGTCCCTGGAATAGAATGACAGAATCATTACAGTTCAAAAAGACAACTAAGATCACCCAGCCCAACCATTAATCCCTCCCCACTACATCCCTCAGTGCCACAACTGCCCTTTCCTTGAACACCTCCAGTGAAGGTGACTCCCCCACCTCGCTGGTGCCAATGCATTACAGCTCTTTCTGAATAGAACTTTTTTGTAGTATCCAAACTGAAATGATCTGGGAAGTGTCACTGATGTGGCACACACGTGTACATGCATTAATAGCATGGACTTGGTACTATCAGGGCTTGTAATTACTAATTATTGCATATGTGTTATTTTATCTGTCAAAAGAACCTCTGCTTCTGACAGATAGGTGAAAACTGCCATTAAAGTTAATGAAAACTCCTATTTTTTCTCTTGATTTTGCATGCATTGTCTGCAGCAATATGCTGTGTTGTAGTCTTTGAGAAAGTGATGTGCCATTTCTACAGCTTGTTCCTGGCCACCACAGGTTTTTGATGGAGCTGAGTTGTGAACCGAGCTGTAAAATACCGTATGGTGTTCATAACGCAGGGATGTGGTTCTCATAATGAATTAAATTAATCTCTGTGTTAAAATGCAGCGCTGTGTCCCCTGCTCCCAGCAGCTGTGTGTCCATGTCCTCCTGCCCTTTGCTGTAGAGTGGCATCACCTTGGCTGCGGTTGGCTCCATCTGGCAGCTCCCGATGGCTCAGCACAATGAGGGTGCTGCAGGGCAGGGTATTGTCCAGTGCCAGTGCAGATCCTGGGGAGGATGAGCAGAGCGCGAGCCCAGGTCTGTCTGCAGGATGGAGCTGGCCGTGTGGCGCAGTGGGTGCACACATTCCTAGGGAAGGCAATGAGGGAAGGGGCAGCAAGGATACTAGTGAGGTTCAGGTTGGGTATTAGGAAAAATTTCTTCTCAGAAAGAGTGGTAATGCCCAGGGGGCAGCCCAGGGAGGTGGTGCATTCACCATCTGTGGAGTGTTCAAAAGATGAGGAGACATGGCACTGAGGGATGTGGTTAGTGGGCATGGCGGGGTGTGATGGGGATGGACTGGATGATCTCAGTGGTCTTTTCCAGCCTTAATTGATTGTATGATTTCAGGGCAGACAAAATGCTCTGATTGCAGCAAGAGGAGCTACCTGATGACAGGGCATTCATCTGAGGACACCATTTGTGAACTGAGAATTTTACTTGTGCCTTTCTTCTCCTGCCCTTTGCAATGGGGAACTGACCCATGCAGTCATCAGTTCATCCCTCCACATGCAAGAACGCTGTTTGCAAAATCTATCCTTAGCTTGTAGTACCTCTGGGGAGTCCTTGCAGCAGTGTTTGAACAAATCCCATAAAATAAAATCTCATAAAGCAGCTCTTGCACTCACCTCTCAGAAGCATGCAGCTCCTGGTGGCACAGGGCTGTGTGTGGGGGCTGTGTCCCAGGAGCACAGCGCTGCTGATCCCAGCCCTTGAGGTGTTTGGGGGCACTGCTTCACCTGGTGAGAGGGGCTGTGGGGAAACAAAGAGATAAGATGGAGTCCCACTGCTACGGAGAGATCAGAACAGAGTTTGTCCTTCAGAAGTCACTTCTCCCCCTCCTCCCTGCTGCTGAACACCCCGCTGCCTTTAGCAATGGTGTCAGTGCTGCATCCCACAGGCATGGTGGGCGTCATTGCTGCAGGCAGGCAGTCCTGCTCCTGGCTGTAATGTAAGTGCCCAGGTGGCACCTGGGTGACGCTTTGTAACTCACTGGATGTCTCTATTGGAAATGCTTTGATGCAACACAGTTGGATGAGAGGTTGGTGCTTTCAGGGAGGTGACTTAGGTCACCCACTGAGCTCAGAGTCCTAGTGTTGTCTCTTTACACAGCTCTGTGTTGTGTGCTCCATTTGTGCTTTCCTCACTACAAAGGCCAGCACTGAACCCCTCCCTGCCTCTGCCCGGTGCTGGGCTGGGCCATGGTGACCCCATTCCCCGCTCTGGCAGTTTTTCTGGTCGATGATGTAATGGTGCCCAGGTTGTGTAAGAGGCGTTATTAAGGAGAAATGGTCTCTGACTCTCTTATGAAACAAGAGCACAGGGTTGGGTTTTGTTGTTGTTTTTTCTTTTTTCCATATGCTTTTTTAAGGTGGCTGCTCTTTCCAAACCTCTCCTGTTACAAACCAAAATCTGCTGTCTGCTCCGTGCCAGCGCTTCTCTCATGTCACAGGGTGTGCCTGCTTGCTTAGAAGCACGGCCTGTGTGTGTCTGTGCAGCATGACAGGAGCACAGAGCAGGTTCTGATCCCAAAGTGCTCCTCCTGCTGCTTTTGCCCAAGGAAAAGCCAAGTTATGGGTGAACCCACACTTCTGCTCACACTCTTCAGGGTTTCTATCCTAAATCTGTTCCACCTTCAGGTGAACAAGCAAAGTGAAAACAGTTTGACGCCAACATATCTCAATTGGCTGAATGCATTTCTTCCCCCCCCCCCCCCCAACTGAATCATGGAGGAAAAATGCCATCAGAGCGTCAGCTCCGAGGGATGTAAGAGCTGTGTTGCACCTCGTAAAGCACGTGGTGCAAAGAGCAGTGCCTAATGCTGAGTGGGCAGCGCCGTGCTAAGTGCAATAGATTATCTGCAGCTCGAGTTTTGAGGACCATCAGTCATGTGGTTTCCAGGAAACTGAAGATTTACACTGAGAAATGATTTGCAGAGGAAAACTCTGAATGTATCAGGAAAGGAGGAACATTGGAACAGAGCTGTGCTCACGAGCACCTGGGCAGCACACTTCTAAAAGAGGCTTTTGTTGTTTCCTAAATGTAGGTGGTGCCCTGTCCTGCCTCCAAAGTTAGTTTGTTTGAGGATAATGAAGCAGAAGCTGCACGTGGCTGTCACACAGGGTTGCCAGGGGATGGGCCATTGATGCCACTCTCTCTGGTTTCTCTTGCAAAGTGGATTTTCAGAACAGGAGCCCAAGAGAGGCCTATTCCTAGCAGTTGATTTGCATGACAAGATGTGGCACAAAGCAAAAAACAGCGCCAGAGGAGCTGGGTTCACTGCCTGTTGGCTCCCACAGTGCTCCCTGCCCACCTGGCAGCTCCTGGCTGCAGTCTGTACGGGTGGGAGCTGGTGCTGCCTCACTGCTGCGCTTAATGCTAAATGCAATGGGATCGCTGTGCGGTGTTTGACATCTCTGAGAGCAGCACCGTGACACTGTTGACACTGAACGTTCACTGATGGCATCTCCTGCCAAACTCCCATGTAAAACGAGTGGGATGACAACAGCAGCGTTTAAAAAAAACTTCCTTCAAGGGAGCATTTAAAATTTTATCAGGTCTGGCTGCCGTGGCAGATATGGAGGATATACAGTTTCCCTTGCTTGCTCACAGCTCCATCCCCCGAGGCTGCAAATCCCAGCAGTGTGGCATCCCCAGCACACAGGTCCCAGCGCACCACGGGACCAATGCAGTGGTTCATAGCCCAGCTCCCAGCTTGGTCCTCAGAGCCAACGCTTAGCTACTGCCTTATTCGTGGGCTTAAAGTGCTTGTTATTTATGAGTACGTAGCTTTAGCTCTTCGGTCAATGAAATAAAATATAATAGTACAAAATGAAAGCCGAGCTTCTATAAATAATGTGGCTGAGTTAATCAGTAGCTAATGAACTGCTGGGGAGGGTGTAAGCAGGAGAGAATTACTCTTTTCTCTGCTATTTCGGTGAACGTTTCTAAGTGTGGGTGCAGTTATATTAGTTTAAATCTTCTCCACAAATCCAGCTATCGTGTAAACATTTAATACAAATATGACTTCAGCCACACTTTTGCTAACACAAGCTACTTCGCTAAAAAGCGCTCCTAGTTAAATATTTATCCAAAAAAATGGGTTGGTTTAAAAATACATCCTTAAGTTCTGATGGGGTGAGCCCCGTGTTGAGAGCATCAGGGCTGGGACAGGGCAGGGGGAGAAGAATGGCAGCACAAAGTGTTTGTGCCGATGCTCAGATGTTCCCTCGCAGTATTGAGCTGCGGTAGAATGAAGCAAAGCGTTCCCAGTGCTGATGGGTTTCAGGTATCTGCGTATCAATGGCGCTGGGAATTTAAGCATTCCGACTGCTGAAATCTTTATTCAGCGGAGGTTGT
Source organism: Gallus gallus (assembly GCF_016699485.2). Classification (NCBI taxonomy): domain Eukaryota; kingdom Metazoa; phylum Chordata; class Aves; order Galliformes; family Phasianidae; genus Gallus; species Gallus gallus. Next base: position 2,059,434 of record NC_052546.1, read on the forward strand.
TTATTGATTTCTCTTTCAAGTTGTTCCACTCCCAGAAATAGAGTTTGCAGGACTTTTAAGTACACGTTTGTGGCCAAAGGATAACGAAGGAGAAAGAAAATCTATTCTTCCTCCAACGTGCAGCTTGCATCCCGAGCGTGGCTGTGCCGTCCTCCTCCACCCGCCGTGGCGATAAGGAGTTCCTCCCGTTGCTAAGTATGGCTAATAAAGTTGAAAAACACCTTTAGAAAAATGATTAGGCGGATAATAAAGTATGTCAACTTGAAAATATGCATTCTTCATGTGATGACTGGAGATAGTTTATCACTTCATGAGTGACACATCCATTTATAAATATTTATTCTCTCCAGTGGTACTGATAAATCTTTTGAGCCTATAAGCCCATTGATACACACACAGTAATATCATTTGTCTTTCCAATGCATTTTATTTATTATTGACTAATTGCCTGCCAGATTGTAAATATGATAGGGGTGGCATTGTGCTTTGATTAACTGTATGTTAAAGTACCCAGAGGAATTTAGACCCAGCTCTGAGCAAAGACATCCGCGGCAATAAATTGTATATTTTGAAATCAGCTCTGCAGCGTGGAGCTGCAGCACTAGTTAAACAAGCTGAGCAGAGGCATTTTCCAGAGCAGTTTATTTTGATTAATGGGTTCCCAAAAGCCTCTTGCTGCTGTTTACAGTGGATTTGCTGTAATATTTACAATAAACTGGGGTTAGTCAAGAGAGTTTTAATGTACTTCAGCAGGTTACTTACACGTCCCAAACCAGGGGCAAGAATGCAGTGCGAAGGCAGCTGCTCCATGTTGGTCTGTGGTTGGATTAGATGATCCGAGAGGGCTTTTCCAGCACTAACAATGCTATGATGCTATGTTTTGTCCTTCAGTGCGAGGCCTTCAGGCACAGGCAGCTTTCCTTTCTTTCACGCTGATTTCCCTCTCAGACATTTCTTAACCAAACGTTTAGGTCTGGCTCAACACATCTCGAACCGTCTCGGCGATGGCTGGGGATAATTTGTCACAGCAGAACTGACAATCCATTTGTAAATATTTATCCTCTGCTGTGACACTGATGAGTGATGGATGGGCTGAGCATGCAGCGCGCCCCCTGATCCCGTGGCCCTGTGAGCCATCATCAGAAAGCCCAAATGTTGTTATCCTGCCCTGATAGAATGCCTGGGTGGAAGTTTCCTGCCCAAACCAACACAGAAGAGGGCAGATGTCTCAGCTGAGCGCCGTGCCCTGCCCTGCCCCATCCGTAGGATGCCTACAGCAGCACACGCTCCTTCTGTGAAAACAGAACTGCTTTGTCAGGCCATGCTTATGCAATGTGTAACTTGACAGAAATCCTATTCTAATTAGCACCTGCTGATCACTGTCTGTGATGCTATTTAGCTAATTGTACCTTGGGCAGTGAAAAATGAAACAAAACCAAATCCAGTCCATAATTTTGCCCAAATAGATGCCATAGGAAAACATGTGTGTTCCCCAGAGGATAAGGATGTGCACTGCCATCCCCCTCTGCGTCCTGCAGGAACACCTCCCTGGAGACCTTCTGGGCCTTCCCCAGCACTCCCATCACCTGAACCTGAGGGGTGCTTTGCAGGTGAGGAGCGGAAGGGAGAACTCTGCAGGGCTGAGATGGGAAAGACCCAAGAACAGAATGCTCCAGAGGTGAACATGGAAGCAGAAGCCAGGGATGGGTATTGTCCCAGAGGGTGACCCAAGTCACGGGAGGGTTCATCATTTCTGACATGAGATACAATCTTGCTCACTAGACTTCAATATTTATTTGTTTGCTTATTCATTTATTTTGTTTAAACCCTGATTTCTTCCCACTTAAAGGCAGTGCTATTATCCAGGGTTGCTTTGCAGTCTTTTCTCCGTGGATGCAGGATAATCAAGCTCTCTTTGATTTCCATTATCCTTTCCAGTGGATCTGAGATGTAATTAATTAATTGATTCTTGCTGCCAGTCCCCTAATTAACAGTAAATAAAAATTCATGCCAGGGTTAATAGCTTTAAAGGTTGGAGGCAAGAGTGTGTTCTATGCGGGTCTGTTGCCTCTTCTGCGGTGCATTTGGGCTATATTCCCTGTTATGCTTTTAATTCCTAATCAATTGAAAGTTAATTTCATTCTTAACTAAAAGAAAGCCAGAAATGGATTACTGTTATGCAACTGGTTTTGGTTTTTGGCCCTTCCAGGTCTGTTTTTCTAGGCCAGTTACAACACGACCAGGACCCAATGCTGGTGTTACACAACCTCCAAAATCAGAGAGCTTTGTGTTGTGGATGGGCCCTGCACCCTGTGCTCCCAGTGTTTACTGTAAATGCTGCTCTCTTTGCTCCTCATTGTGCAGGACAATTACCGTGTGGATCCATTACTTACTATTTGTGCAGCACTCTGAGGATATGAAGTGCTCAGTAATATTATGTGTAGCCTGGTGGAAGTTTACTAACAAAAGGTCAGGTCGTTTTTATCCATTACCTCTTACTAGACAATAAAATTGCAACAGACTAGACAGAATTATTGAAAATATTGCTGTATGTGTTGGTAAAATGAATTACCTGAACAACCTCTCTCCCACTTGGGAGCACTGACACTGAGGTGCCTCTGAGACCTGCACTTGTTGGCAGTGCCAGCATTTGTGCTGCTAATCAGGGCTCCTGGCTTCTCGTAAACCATCAGACCCTCGAAAGTGTCCCTGTGAAACTGATCTGAAAAACACTGTCTAGATCTCTTTAAAAAACTAAGAGAAATAGGAAGGAAATGCTCTTCCTTCCTTACTGATTGCTGCTTTCACTTTCACGTCCCTGTGAGTTCTTGGCTCGACCTGTTCTCATCCCCAGCTGTGTGTGGGAGAACCACCGAGGCTCTGCTAAGAGGTCTCAAGAAGACATTCAGCACTAACATCATACACGGCGAAACGAGGCCCCGTTTGATGAAAATGTCCAGCTCTGCTTCTATCTTTTTGTGTTGTCAACTTGATCCTTCGGTCCAATTGGAGTATCCGTTCCACGCTCTTGCTTTAATAATCTGCTGCTCATCTGCTTTGCTGAGCAAATATCGTGCTCGGGATGCTGCCAGCCTTTAGCCTTGACCATCCTAATACATAATGCAGATGATAAAAGCCAGTGTAACAGAAAAGAGGTCCCGGGGAGAATACAAACCATGACAAAATAAGAAGGAAGCAGATGGTTAGGTATTAAACTGCAGTAATAAAATAACATCTGGCAGAATATCACACACACGCACTGATGCCCATCTGAAGAGTGCACTGATTTAAGTAATATGCTTCTCATTTTGGTGCAATTAACACCAAAATTTGCATAGCAAACAGTGGCAGAGCATACAGAGTCTTCTTTTGAAAAATACAATCCGAATACATTTTTTCTATGAGGGGATTGGCCTTAGTGGACACCGATGGCTTTCTATACTGTGGTGTAAAGCAATTAATGAGTCATACCTTCCTGCTGGCCAGAGAAGCCATTATTCTGTTTACATACAGTCTGGCAGATGTACATGTTTGCAGGGCTGGAAATTAAAAGATAAAAGGGGAAGAGCATTTGACCAAGTGGAACATTGCTCCTCCCTGTGCCACAGAGGGAAGGATGCCGTACAGATGAGGTAGATCCATAAAGCTCCATACAGGAAACCTGTCCACCTCAGGTGCTCTCCCACACTTTCCTGATGTGAGTGAGCTTGGGAAGGAGAAACCTCAGGGCTGGCTTTTGCCAAGGAATTGGGAGGGGAGGAGCCATCCCTGCCTGCTCCAACAAGCCTTAGGGCAGTGCCACATCCCCTGCAGGCACTTGGGCCCTGCTTCTCACCAGCCCTGACCTGTCCACAAACCAAGCCCTGGGCCAGATGAGGATGGTTAAAGTTCATTTCATGTTGATGAGCGTGTGGAGTGGGTTCTGAAGGGATGTGCTGGGAAAGATGTGGGAGCACAGACATCTACTGCATGGGGGAACTCACCGGGCCCTTCATCACCAGCACTGCACACCGTGGTGCCAAGATGCACTCAGGGATTGCACTGGGGAGGGTGCAGAAGTGCTGTGTGAAGGCCCCCAGCCTGACCTTATTTGGATGTAAGCGTTTGCAGTTCGGAGATGGAGAGCATCTGAGTGCTGGAAGTTGCACCCTGCTTTGCTGTCCTGTGCAGAGGGCTGTGGTGTGTTACCTCCCAGAGCAGCTCCAAAAGAAGTGCACATCACTGTCTTTCAGAAGCAAATGCCTGATAAAATTGCAGCGGTTTGGTCATCAAAAGCCCATAGAGATGTTAGCAGGCAGCAGATGTGAGGTTATCGGTGTGACATCCTGCATGAAGCAGACGCTGCTGTGCTCTGCCTAAGCAGAGGCACTGCCCGATTCCTGGGCTGCACAGAGCCCGGCATTTCTTCCAGCATCAGTGCCATTTCCATTTGGAAACTTCCAGTCCAACTTGGAATAGAAGCGCTTTCATTTTGATACTCCCTGGGAAATGGACTGCTGGCAAAGAAAAGAAGTGTGGAAAAGGCTTTGCCTGCATATACCTGCATGTCCCACAGCAAATGCATACGGTGTTTAAGTCATCCACCTTCCTATGACAGCCTGTACAAGTAGGAATAATAAGGCACATGTTTTTCTTAGAGCAGCCTCAGGTGTAGGACAGCAACAGAAGGAGCTGGGGGGTGTCTGAAAGCTGGGAGGATATTTATGGGTGGAGAGGGCTGTGGTGTTAACAGAAAGATGTCCTACCACAGCATTTCCAATGAATAATAGCACCTCATCCCAGTGCAAAATGGGGCTCTGAGTGTGGCTGAGGAGCCAATGATGGGTTGAATGAGGAAATGTTTGCAGAAAAAGAGCCTGCTCCAGCTAGTTTTACTCTGGTTCTGCATTTCTGAAGATGGTTTAATTTCCTATGTGCTGCCCGTGTTTTGCTTATATTTCTTCTCCTCGTCCTCCCTCAGTGATATCCCAGTGCCTGCCTTCTCAACAGTAACAGCAATAATAGCTGCAATATATTTAATAGCTACCCACTGTCAGCCTCACTCAGCCTTCCCAACAGGTTCCCCAAGGTGCTGGATGCATAATGCATTTCCCAGCTGGGGATCAGAACTTGCGAGCATCCTCTCGCTTACAGCACCTCCTTGCTGGCAGCCTCCCTGCTCTGGGAGAGGCACAGGAGAGGCACTTCTCTCCTCCTTGTGGGTGTGAAGCAGAAAGATTGCAGCATGAGCCTTTACTCCAGGCAGCAGCAATTTACCCACCCTCTCTGCATCCCATCCCCAGCCATGTGAGCTGCGAGCAGCAGAGGTGCTGGGATGGAGGTAGGGACAAAGGGGAGATTTTGCTGTAGGTGACCCAAGTTGGCTTTTGTGAGGACGTTCTCCGAATGGCAGTGTTTAACCTTAAAAGTTGTAATCTTCAGGAAGAAGGTACTAATTCTATTATTCATTTATGTGGCTTTATATGCAAGAAAGATGGGAAGCAATTTGCTCATCCGAACTTCTACACCTTCTGGTGTCCTTCAGGACGGGACCATTTTGCAGACACTCATCACATGACTCACTGACTGAGGGTTTAATCCAAAAAGAGGAAGAAAAGTCCACGGTAGAGTTGGGAAATGAACCCGGGAATGCTGACTTTGAACTACACCAAACCCATTGCAGTGCAGTATTGTGCTCAGTACTTTGCTTGGTGTTCAGCCACGGCTTTAAAGTTTGTCCAACAAAGTTCAGAAGTCAGGAGGGGGGTAATTTTTGTTCTTCAGATGAGGAGACGGAGAAATCTAAAAGCCCGCTGCTCACAATAACTTATTATTGCTCTTTATTTGATGGAGTGACTCACATAGCACATAGCTTCAAGAACAGGTCTGGGGAAAGCTAGAGCTGAAAACACAGCCAGCTGTACAAAGCTGGCCATTTCCTACACAGCATCTTCTTCAAAAGAATAAAATAGATGTCTCCTTTTTTCTATCCAAAAAGTCACTGCAGAAGCAGCTTTCTTTTGTTATCTCCCAATAAATGTGTCTCTGTAATAGTGGAATTTACTGCTGGGGGTGTGCGTTTCTCACCACTGCTTCCCCTTACAAAGAAGCTAATCTATCTTCTGCTGGAGAAGGCAAATGATGTCATGTTTCCTGTATTTCAGCCTACTTTCCAGCTGCTGCAGAAAGGCAGGGCTGGAGGTAAGCCCTCGGCTCTGCAGGAGCACAATGGGAGCTGCTGAGCTGGGGCTGAGCTGCAGCAGTGCCGCAGGAGTGGACCCTGGGCACAGGGTTCTGTCACCCTTGGGTGACTTCTTGTCCCTCACACGCTGACCTGCCCGTGGTGTGTCTGGTCCTGCAGTCTGCTAGGCATGGGCAGGCACGGAAAGTTTGCAGAGCACTGCTTGGGGTTGGTCTGACCTCCAGCGAGAGCCCCTGGGGGCCGCTCCGACCCACCAAACATCAGCAGATACAGCACTGAACACGGGGTGAAACCCAAAGCCTGCTGTTCCTTGTTGCTTGCTGAATTTACCACCCTCACGTGCTGTCCCCTTCCCCAGGAGAGCTGTGTGTGTGCAGCCCCATGGCTCTGCTGGCTGCGTTTGTTTGGCTGTAATTCTGTCCTTTGCCTGTGTACCTGCAGAGCACGGCTTTTCTTATATATTATCCTTCCAGAGCAATAGCAAGAAAATAAAAATGAGTAACAGCTTGTTTCCCAGCCCTGGATGGAGCAAAAATTTTGATGAATGGGCAAACTAGTTGCCTGGAAAAGAGCATGAATAATTTGCAATGAATAATATTCAAGTGTTACCTTTTTTTTCCACCCATAAATTGCTTGCAAACTTCTTTTCCCCTGAGCTGTTAGTCACCAGGGCAGGCGGAGAGCAGCGTGCTGGAAGCATTTGTTTGCTGCCACTGGGAGCCGTGGCCGTGCGCCGGTCACTCTGATTGATGGAAGCCTGTAGCAGCAGGTTGCTTGGGTTGACACCTTGAGGTTCCCGGGGCTTTGCGTGTATTTCTGTCACAGGCAATGACAGATGCTGAAACAGCTGTTGCTTTGCTGCTGTTTGTAATTTATAAATCATTGCTTCTACAAGTCTCAACCAACACGGGAGCTCGGCAGAGTCCTGGGTTCAGAATGAAGTATTTTACGAAACGTACCTGTGGATGTGTGTGCTGCTGGGAGGCACCGCTCACCACTTCTCCCAAAGCACTCATGGGTGCAGGCTGTGAGCTGGGGGTGCAGAGTGGTGACCTCTGTCACCTCCTCCTCGCTTGCATCAGCGTGGCACGCTGCCTCCTCAGAGCTGCTCCCTCCATCTCTCCCTCCTTTCTGATTTCTATTTCTTTCCCACTGCCCTATTCTAATCAGCCGAGGCACTTCCCCTTTTCCTCCTTTCGCTTGGACTCCAAGCAGTGTGAAGGAATGACCTCTCTTTCATGCACATGATTGCATTTTAAACTTTAATAGCTTCCATACCATTTCCTAAGAGTCACTCTGCTCAGTGGAAGGTCTCTGCATTGCACTCACGTTTAGGGAACAGCCAGGACAAGATGGGAAAGCCCAGCCTCCGTGTCAGGTCCCCATCTGCATGATGGACACTTCACATTTAAGCCACGCTTCATTCTGAGCTGGATGTATGTAAGGCTGAGGTTCATCACATGGAGCAGTTACTGGCATCACGCAGCTGTAAGAACTCTGCTTTGCCTATGAAAAGATCAGAGCATAATGTGGCTAATGCTAATCAAGAGATATCTGAGCATTGTGCAGTGATTTCTTAATAGATGCCAGCAGAAGAGGCTTCAGGGGGTGAATGTGGCACAGCACAGAGCTTTCCTCTGCCACAATCCGTCCTGTGAAGGGCAGGCGGTGCCTCCTTCCTGCGCGTGTGCCTTCAGGGCCAGCAAAGGAAGCCAGCACAGGCGAGGTCAGAACAGCCCTGAACACGGAACGTGGGTTTTGGGAATGCCATGGGTTTCATGACTTATTTCCTCTTGGTGCGTCTTTGACTGGCTGTGGCCTTTTTCCCAGGAAAGGGAGTCAGCTTTGATACACAAGGAGGGATCTGAGAAGAGTGGCTTGTTAACATGGGTCCCAGAACGGGGAGGTTAAAGCCCAAATTACTTCCTGGCTGTGAGAGACGTGAATTATTAGCTCCTGGGTGGATAGCTCTGCTACCAACTTTGATGTTATGAACTTTGATGTGACAGTGGCTGCTCAAAGCAGTGGGAAAAGTATGTGTAAAGACCTGAAAGGTCTGCAGAAATCAGAATGAGGGCTTTTCACTTATGGCGTCTGTCTTTTTCTCTCTTGGTGAAGTCGTCTCAGAGGCAATTAGTACATCTAGGACAGGGATGAGCAGAGGTTTCTTCTTTGCATCTTTTGCTGGAAAAGCCCAAATTGCAAGGCTTAGACAGAGATTTGAAGTGCAAGGGGTGAGTGAGAGGTTAGGCCTTGAATAATTTTAAACCATCCCCGGCATCGAAGGGAAAGCAAGCGAACGGCACGCTGAAAATTAACTGCTTATTGCCTGAAGCAACTGCCATACCTGTCAGCTGCTGTTATTTGAGTGCTGCTACAGCGGTGAACACCCAACCCCTTCCCACCCGGCGCTGTGCACACCCTGCAGTGCACAGGGAAGAACGCGTCTCTTTTCCTCCGCAGATCAGAAAGCAGAAGAGCAGAGTCATCCCCCGAGAAGGAATTTCCCACAGCAGACGTTACAGCCCATGATCCCACTATCTCTGCTATCACTGCTGCAGGAACCGCTGTGCTGCCCGGAGCTGTGTGTGCAGATAATGCAGTCCCGCTCCTCCGGTCTCGTCCCTGCAGCAGAGATAAAGCCTTGCTCAGCGTCAGTAAATCCTGCCTGCCTGCAAGCATCCCTGCCCGCATTGAGACCTCACCTCTGAAAGGTGATAATGTGAAAAACATCCCGTGACATTTTGTAACGGGGATCTATTTCTGTGCGCTGTGTCCTGGCGCTCTGCAGGCTCTGACCTCCGGGTGGCTGCTCTGTTCTGTCCTCTGGCACCGAGCGGAGAGAAGGCAGCTCAGTGCCAATCATCTGCAATGAAAGTCTGCGAGGCCTGAATCCAGCCCCTGCTTCTGCTCGTGCACTGCCCGTGACTTAAAGCAAGTCACTCAGTGGTTCTGCTCCTCATCTGTTACGTAAACGGCATTTCCCCTCTGCCTGCCCGCCCTCTGTAGATCAGGCGCTGCTCCATTTCGGATGCAGTGTCCCTGCAGACCGCCTCAGGTCACGAAGTACCCCGGGGGGTGTTGGTACCACCAGCACTTCACTTTCCTCCAGGTCTTTGCTCACCTGACTGTGAGTTTCAGGGGATTTTCTGCAGTATTTAAACCCCCACGTCTTTACTGATGTGGCGAGGTGAGAACTTTGCCTCCCGTTATTCCTTTGGGTTTTTGCCTTATCTTTTAAGGAAACATTACCAGCACCAGTGCAAACCTGAAGCATTCAGCTCCGGGCCCTCCTGGAGCTCACACCATCGCTCTAAAACTGAGCCCTGCAGTTTCTTTTGGACACATTGCTGTTATGGAGCATATATCTTCGTGAATGTTTCTCTTCTGTGACCTAATTGGTTTACCTGCTGGCACATAGCATATATTGGATATCTCAGAAAAATTATACCAGTATTTAAATGTTTTAGAGCCCAAAAGAGTAAAATCTCTGATCTCAGCTTTCCCTCTGGGGCTCCACAACAGCTGCAAGAGTTAAAGCTACGTGTATGGGCTGTCCTATATTGCAGGAGCTGCATTCATATCTTTCTTTCTCAGCCTCCACCTCCTCCTATTCAATTTGCAGTCTAGACTGGTTAAAAATATCTTGTTACTGCTTTTCATTTTTTTCTTTTTCCTATGGGGAAAGGGCACTTGTGAGACAATGCTCTCAACTGGAGATGACACAGATTCGTTGCATGTTAGTGCACGATAACAGGAGAGGTTCCAACAAGCTCTAATATGTAATAAACTGCAAAGGCATAAATTGCATATGATTAAACCTTTGATGATGGGCTGTTAGGAATTCCCAGTGTAACATGCCATGCCACATTTTACACCAACCCCAACAATGACAGTGCCAGACTCATCGGCTCCAAGGGGTTAATTATACATCACAGTTGAAAACAACGCAAGGATGCTTGCTAATACTCAATTATTTGCATGGTAACCCTGGGTGACTCCCTTATTGCTGCTGCCAATTCACAAGACTCACCTGGGGCAAGATAGGAAAAGGCTTGTCATTCCTCACCCTCCGCTTTCTTTCCACCCCTCCTTGCTGGCTTTTTCCTATTTGCAACACCGATTTGCTTGTCAAGGTGTCTGACAGGTGAAATGCCCATCTGATTATTGAAATTGTAAGGTCAAAGGAAATTTAATCCATCTGCCAGGGATGGCAGTTTGCAGCTGATGCTGAGCAGGGCAAGTAGAGATGAGGGGCAGGTGCTTCGGGGTGGCTTTCTTACAGGAGTGATTAAGCAGGGGGTGATCAAAAGGGTCAGGGAGGAAGAGCAAAATGCTGAGTTCTTATACTCCTCTGCGTTTGTCCTGCTTCAGGTGAGTCTGTAACCTATCCTGGGGTGTGCTTTAGCTGTTGGGTTAGCCATTTGTGGCCCCTGTCCGTGGGGGGGAGGGTGCTATGTGGTACCCCCTGACCACATGTGAGCTGGCTTAGTGGGTCCCAAAACCCATCTGCATCGATGTCTGCAGTGAGGGTGGTTCAGGTATTGGGTTCTCAGCAGTACGGTGGGAGAGGTATCGATCTTCTGGAAATGGAGCCCTTATGGTTGATAGGGCTGTAGTGCTGCTGGTGTGTGTGTCTGTATTTCCCTATAGCCAAGTCCTACCAGCATCCCAGGGAGGTCTGCCTGATAACTCTTCCAGCCTGAAGGAGTGCTTGATGGTTTAAAAATTAAAAAAGGAGGATAAAAACAAAAGGGCTGGTGGGAAACCAGTGGTAAATAAGGCTCTGACCTTCTCTGAATCGTTCCTGTGCAGTGAATCTAACCAAGGACTCTTGAATAAAACAAACTTGAAGTTTCTAGGCCAGGCGGGTTTTGAGATATGGCTCTGCGATAAATTGTTAGAGGAATATTTCAAAGACTGAATTGCACCTCATTTTTCAAAGCCCCATATCTCACAAACACCTTGTCTGATCTGCCACAAATTTTGTCAATAAATTATCCTCTGGCTACTGATCGCATATGCAAAGTGTTGAGCAGAAAGAGCAGCACAAATCTTCACCCTCAGCTTCATCACCTCCCTCCTGCAGGTGCTGCCCTTCCCCCGCTCGGTGTGGGACGTAAAGCAATAGTTCTATACGATCCACACTGATCGGTGCTGAGTGGTGAGCTGTGGCTTACAGCATCTCCCCACGTCTCGTGGTCTGCACCAGCACAGCTGTGGAAGCTGCCCCAGCTCTGGATGGGGCTGTGTGCTTTATCTGCGCAGCTCCGTGCGGCAGCTGGTGGAGAAGGCTTCTGTTTCAAAGATGTGCTTAAGGGCTTCTTTTCCTCTTTCTCTCCCCCATTTTGCACTTGCAAAGATAAGCCCCTTCTCTCTTGGTATCTGCATTCAGATCCACGGGGGAATTATTAGCAGAACCAGCAGCACTGTCCCACAACAATGGGATAATGACCCCGTTCTCGTAGTAATTTGTTCTATGACATTATAAGGATTCAAATGAAATAATCATTTTAAGAACAGAATAAAGAAGTTTTGCATGTCTATACTTAGGATGATTACTTCTTTTCACACTGATCTCTTTGAGTCTTCCTTTGGTTCCAATGGAAATAGATTTATTTTTTGTCCGTGGTTAGACCCTGTCTGAAGCCTCTCAGAATTTTGGCAGCATGGCTTTCAATTAAAATTAATAAAATTAACAATTCATCAGCATGAGGTACTCTATGGTAAGAGCTGTACTCAAGTCAGAGACTTGTAATAAATTTAAAAATAAATCTTTGAGGAAATATCTGCTGTGCTGAAACACGAAGGAGAAATCTGGGATGCTGGGACTCATTTAAGAGTCTCTTAAAGTGTTTCAAAGATACTGTTGCTAAAGAACCAAAAGGTCAGGGAGGTGGGGAGGTGCTGTACATCTCCAGTCAATCATTTCAGCAGTTCAGTGCTGAAATTGAAATCCTATCCATCCTCCTTAAAAAGATGTAATCAATAATGGCAACTGAGAAGATGGGGAATATCTTCATTAATACCTTCTCTGATGTGAAGTTTAAATGTCATTATGTTATCAGCCAGGTGCTACTTAGCCAAGGAATGAGACTTGGATGTTTTTTGGAGCTTTGGATGCCTTGATGCAGTATGGGAGGTTTGTTGGGCACAGAACGGAGAGGTCAGGATTGATGCGGAGGTGTTGAGATGGCTACAATGGGCACACGTGGGGGTGCTGGGTGATGGGAAGGACTGTGCTGCTGGCATGGGGCATCTGGAAGCCTTTGTGGGAAGCTGTCTTACCTGGGGAGTGAGATCCCAGCAAGGCCCCAGTGAAGTGAGTGCCCAGCTGGATGGGACAGCTCTGTGTGAGTGGGACTGGAGATGGCCTCATCCATCACGTGCCATCGCTTGTCTCTGTAGTGTGTGGAAGAATTGGCTTTTGAAAAGGCTCTGGGTGATATATTTCCTCCCCTCCTCTGGGTGTGTATTTGTGAGCTGCTTGGAGAAGGCTTTGTTTGTTGGTGGCATGTGAAACAGGATCTTCCAGGAAACTTCAGGAATATTTTATGAAGTGTAGTAATAAATACATCCATGTGGTGCAGCCCATGCAAAATAGCATCTTTGGCCAGAAGCAGTATGTACAGTTTCTATAGCGTAGTTCTTTCTCTCAAAAATAAAACTCCCGCAGATGGATTTAATCTCTCTGTTATTTGAATATCCATTAACCAACTCCAAATAGCTTTCCTAGGGCAGTTGTAGAAGTAGTTATCTGTGGCAGAACTTTCCAGCTCGGATCAGGGGCTGCTCGGCACTCAGGTTGGTCCTGCCAGCTTGGATCTGGCTCTGTGCTTCTGGCTCTGCTCCCAGAGAGCCCCGCAGCCATGCTGAACTGCTTAGCATGGCCATGAGCCTCAGCTGGGGGCTGGAGCTTGGTGGTCCTGATGGGATGCGTGGGGCTGGGGGCCATGGGAAAATCCTGCTGGGGGACTTTGCTTTGCTTCCTGTGAGGACTCAACCAGAGAGGTGATCTGGGCCACATTAGAAAAGAAAGATTAGAGTGCATTCTTGATGTAGCTGAGCTCTATTAATTAGTTAATATGGGCTCTGCTTTGTAGCTCCTGCTGCTGTGCTCTGTAAGGAGCTCACTATGTGCTTGCTAAGAATCCTCATGGGATGGCAGTGCTTTGCTTCTCTGCTGTTTTGAGGTCTTTGGGTATAAGGTTGGGCAGGATGTGAGCAAGGCTAGTACTCCCAAAGGGCAAACTGGGCAGTTCTTCGGGGCTGGCATTTCTAGATCTGATGTGGGATTGCATGCAAATAAGCCCTAATGAATGTTAATTACTGGGAGGGTTACATACTTGCTTGATTCCTTTTTGGCAGCTTGTACAACTGTGTTTTTGTATACCTGGCACCTGAAATGTTTGATTAAAAAAAAAAAAAAAAAAAGCAATTCTCTGTAATAAAGCAATCGCTTTAATAAAGGTTGCAGGGCTTATATGATCTCTGTGATGATCTCTGTAGTAAAACTTTGAGTTCCTCTATCTAGACAGTCATCTCCTGGCTCTTTGTCCAGAAGAGCAGCACATGGTTTGTTCACTGCTCAAGCAAGTTTACTTGCCAGCCTTTCCCAGCCTGGGTCCCATGATTTCTAGTGAGATGATGAGGACTCTGGATGTCTGTGGGTGGAAGCCCAGCTGTCAGTTTGACTTAATCCTGATGATCGACTTTGGAGGTCACTTCCCACAGCTTGGCTAATGAGCAGCAGGGCACCAGCTGAGGGCTGCGAGCAAAGCTCCAGCAGAGCCGTGCCCCGCTCCTGGCTGCAGAGCGCTCCCCTCTGTAACTGCGTGAGCAGTGAGAGCCCCAGCTGTGCCTGCACCGCCTGGCCTCACCTCCGTGCTCTGCCTCAGCACTTCTGGAGCACAGCCGACATCCCCGAGCCCTCACGGTAAGTCGGTCCCGTGCGGCTCTGCGGGCGTCACGCGTCGGGTTTGGCAGGCAGGTGGTGGCCAGCGCCAGCAACAGCAATTCAGAGCCCTCGTGCCCGTTTCCACTGGCGCTACAGTTGCTGGCTCTGTGACAGGTTTCCTGTCCTGACTCATAGCTGCTGAGTCACATTTAATTTTATCTCCCTTTGAAGGGAAACGGCATTTGGTCTCGGTTTTCTTTTGCTATTATTTTAACGTATTGCAGTGTTTAATAAGTTTTGGTTCACAGTTTTTATTTTTGCTATTAACACTCTTCCAGTTTCAGGCTGGCTGCTGCAACAGCATAATTGCGTGTTGGGCTGCGATTTGGAGTAACCGTTGTGAAGTCTTTGGAATAACTATTGAAGGGATTTGTAGTATCAGTTCCTATTTCTTCACCCCTGGCAGTGATGGATGATGTGGGGGAAGGCATAGTGCTTGCACAGTGGATCGAACCCAAACATTTACCCAATGGCAGTTTTTTCCCAAGCTGGGAGGCCATATATCCCTTCTATGCTTTTATCTTTATTGCATCCACTGCTGAATCTTGTGTTTTAGCAGAGTTCAGAAGTTGTGTAAGCGTGGTCTGACTGAGGTACCCAGCTCACAGACAGCATCCCTCTGTGTGCTCTATGACAGTACGGACAGGGAATGGACTTTTCTCTTGTCAGCTGACTGGGAGAGGATGGTAGAACCCTGTTGGAGTGACTTACCTGGCAATGTGGGACACTGAACAGCAGTGATGCTGTTGGACCTGCTGGAGGACGTGGTGCCACAGCTCAGGGGGTGACTGGAAAGGCTTCCCTGGCTCTGGGAGCTCCGCATCAGGTGCCGAGCTAAGGCACGTCAGGCAGGCACTGCGACTGCACCTCTGGAGTTCGATGCGGTGTATATTTCAAATGACGGCGTAGTTCTGCTTTATTTGTTTTATTAGTGTTCGAGGCTGAGGGCGCTGCGCTGTAACTCCCGCCGGGCGCGCAGCTGAGATAAGGCGGGGAGCCGCTCGGATTGGGAGCGCGCTGAGCTCGGGGGGCAAACCCGGAGCTGAGCTCTGCCGGGCGGTGTGGGGTCGGGGTGCGCCCCGTTCCGCAGCCCCGCTCCGGTCTCCCCGCAGCCCCCGGAGGCTCTGGCAGCGCTCCCGGGCCGCCCGCCAGCAGCAGCGCGGCTTTTCTTTCCTGGCTAATCGCTGATAAAACAGGAAGACCTTGATCATCCCTTCTGACATGAATAACGATGTTATCTCCTGTGATGTATGACCCAGAGCCAGATAATGTCCTCTGGCAGGCCTTTTTTCTCGTGAGATGTAAAATACAATGATTATGTTACAAGGGGGAGATAAAGTGGCACAATCTTCACTAGTTCAAATAACTAATTGAAGCAGGAACTCGTGGAAATGGCTTCCTTTGTTCCCCAGCCATTGTTGATAGAACAGTGCTTATAATGAAAGCCCAAGCTGTTGCCCTCTTTTTCTTTTTTCCTTTCCCTTCTCTATTTCTTTTCCTTTTTAAAACCTAAGCGCGTTCTCTCCTCCCCCCCCCCCGGTCCCCCGTTGCTTCCCGGGGGAGCTCAGGGCAGCGGGGCTTTCCAGCACGGGCCCCGTTATCCGGCGGCGTGCGAGCATCGGGAGGATGAAATCAATAAGGAGCTCTCATTCTTTGTATCCCCAGAGGACCTTTGAGAATGGAAAAATTGAGACCAGTGCTCTCCAAGCCATAATTACACTTTTATTATATTATTATTTTGCCTTTTTTTTTTTTTTTTTTTTTTTTTTGGTGAAAGCAACAGACCTAATTACCTGGGAGGGATGGCCTGGCCCCTGGGGATGTATTGGTATCTCGGAGGGTGTATGGTTCTTAGCACCACTGAGTTCAAATATTAAAAGGCAAAAAGAGGGCCCCCTCAGCCCAGCCCTGCAGAAGATTGCTGCAAAGAGCAGGAGGGGAGCAGCAGGTTTGCGAGGGGAGGGGGGGTGGGGGGAATTCCCCAGCTGTGATATGTTGTTATGAAAGGGGTTGGGAGGACTGATCTTTCACAGCCTGCTCTGGTCATTAGGAAAGGTGCAATGATGGGGGCCTTTCCTCACAGGTGGGGCAAATGAGCCTCTTCAGACCAAAATTGGCTTCAAATATGAAGCAAGGATTCCCTGCTTTGATATAGACATGTATTTAGTGGTGTCTGCCCTACTTAAAGAACAGCATTAAATATGAGAGCCTTGCCAGAGGTTATCTGCTAGAGCTGTGGTAGGTAAGGAACAGGCTGTGCTCTGATGACTCGATAACCCAGACAGATGAAGTGATAGAGACATGTCCTACTGGGTGGCAGCACGCCACTCGCTCCTCATCACCTAGGAATACAGCAACATCATAATGAGGTTGGGCTGCAGCTCTCATGATCCCAGACCATTGATGCCGTACTATCTGATGTCTGACTCACTAAGCTTTAATCTTATTGCAGTTCATTTTATGGCACTTGCAGAAAAAACTCTGGCTTGTGAGATGCAGGCTGGCTGTGGCTCTGCCTCATCCCTGCATTGCAGCCCCTATGAAGCTGTGTCTGCAGCTGGTGCTCTCTCCATCCCTGGGGTCCAGTCTTGTAAAGCCCAACTCCCTCAGCTGCATGTAGCCCAGAATCTCACCCTGGGCCCAAAGAGCTGATGAAAAGCAGCCCATCAGCTGCCCAAAAGCGTTTTGCTCAGTGATTGGGCTATGCACAGCATTTACACTATTCAACCTTGGGTTTTGTGCACTTTCTTTGCACCCACCAAGCAAATGCTGACCTCCTCCCAGCAAGCAACAGCAGCAATGAGAGCAGGCTGCTCTGGTGTCCAGCAGCCTCCTTGTTGCAAAGGCACAGAGCGGGTTCCAAACATCTTTGAAGATGAACTCCCCAAATACTGTCAGAGAAGTGTGAGAAAGCTCGAAATGAGGCAAGAGCGAGGCTCCTGGGTGCTATTTATTTATGCTACTGGGTGACCTTGAGCAGCACTGAGTCATAGCTCTGCTTCCCCAACTGCAGAATGAGCATTACAGGAACACCCACTTCATTTGCAGGGGTTGTGGCACTGAGGGATGTGTTAGTGGTATGGTGGCGATGGGTTGATAATTGGACTAGAAGATTGTTTCCTGCCTTAATGATTCTATGACCATGTTGTGCAATTTTATAATTAATAGGATGTAGGAGAACAGTTTTGGTGGCATTCAGGCTGCAATGCAATGCAATGCTCCCGGTGCTCGCTTGCAGGCTGAGCTCCTTAGCATCCAGAGGGGTCTTTGTTCCCGGTAAGTGCAGGAAGAAATACTTGCAGAGCTGGGACCCTTGTGCAAAGTTTTATGAGTTACCACATGGCCACTGTGCAAACCAATTACTGCAGCAGCTCTGTAATGAGACTAACTTACAGAACAGTTACTGATTCTACAGCAACTTGAGCAGATGCCAAGAAACGCAGGCAGTAATTAGTGACCACCCGACGGACGCGGGGCTCACAGTGCCAGCGACTCTGGGGATGGCTCTGCACTGAGGTGGAATCACTGCTGATTCTTAAGATATTTGTTTCATGTCAGTCTTAGAATCCCAGTTTAAAACCTTTCAGGTGTAAGTATAATGCTTAAAAGCTTTTCCACAGCTCCACCCTTAAGAATGGGTTTAATCCTTTTAACAAAGCTCTGATCTGACAGTTTATTTCGCTCTAGGCTTTAGCTTCAGTGGTTGCAGCCAAAACCTGACAAGTTCTTCTTGTTAATTCTGAATGTATTATCCAGTGACAAATGTATCTCCCACTTATATGTGACACCGAGAATGAAATGCATATGATAAAATTTCTTATAGCTGGAGTGGGGCTGGTTGTTAAGAACATCTCCATATCTTTGCAGCATGACAGTCAATCCAAAGCCATTCTTTTTCGGTAGCAGATCTCAGCCTAGTTTGGGACACTCATGATGGGTTGCAATCTGCTGTCATCCTCTGCAGAGATTAAAGGAAGGCTAAAAATAAACCTGTCATTTTTCCCTGGACATTTTCTTGTGAAATGCAGAGAGACGTCACCAGAATGCAAAATAAATTCATATGGAATTTTTATGCTATGGTTTTTTTTATGGACAGATGGAGTCACTGTCATTCCTGGTTTCTCATTTCTAAATACAGTGGTGTTATGTACAGCCTTCCACCTGAAAGCTTGTCTTGGAAGCAGAAAGAAAAAGGAGGTTTTTACAATGAAGGCAAAGAAGTTATTAATTCTTGTAAGTTTGCCAGTATACAGGATGCAGATAATGTATTTAAACTCAGACCCCCTTCTCTGCTCAAAAGTGATTGGTGTGTGGGTGAAATTTATTTCCTGGAATACACTGTGTGTAGTAAGTCTACTTTTTTTGTTGTTGTTGTTTGTTTATGTGCGATTGATCTCTTGCTAATGGTAGCTCATCCCCAGGACGATGGCACCTCAGCAGAGTGTGGAGAACTGAGAGCCACATGGCATGACCCCATCGCTCACTGAACTCCTGCAGCTGATCTCATGCCATCTGCTCAACGTGCATTGAAGAGAATGAGAGGGAACGGCCTCAAGTTGTGCCAAGAGAGGTTCAGGGTGGATATTAGGATCACTGAGAGTGGTCAGGTGCTGGAACGAGCTGCCCAGGAAGGTGGTATAGTCACCAACCCTGGAGGTGTTCAAGAAATGTGTAGATGTGGTACTGAGGGATGCTGTTTGGTGAGGAAATATCAGTGGTAGGTGGATGGTTGGACTGGATGGTCTTAGAGGTCTTTTCCAGCCTTGGTGATTCTATGAAGCAATTGCCCTGAGATTTTCCCTTTGCTCCTTCCCAAGGCAGCACAGGAGCTGTGTGGTTTTACAGATTGATGCACGAAGGAGAGCTGCTTGCAGACGGGGTGTCTCTGGCTGGCGGTGCTGTGTGTCGCTGCTCTCAGAGGCACGAGGGAGATGGAGAAAGTCAATTTCCTGTTGAATTACCGTGGCTGTTTCTCTAGGAAAGGTGGAATTTTAATGAAAGTGCTTATTAATGGATGAGCCCAGAGGGAAGTGGGTTTGCGGTGAGGCCAGAGCTTTATAAGGAAAGCCTTACCTTGTAAAAGGCCACAAAAGATGCTTACAGGACTCGAGTTGGTCTGCTCAGCGATCGGCTGCTACTACAGAGGGACAGTCTTCCTCTTCCCATAAAACGTGCATTAAGGGTGCCAACTAAGTTGGTTCTTTTTTATATCAGTCACAAAACCAGCGGGAGGTTTAGTTCCTGTCAAACTTTATGGGCCATTTACAAGGAGGCCTTCCCCACAGTCTTTCACAGGCCAAATAAAAATAAATGGCACTGAACAATTTTATAACACAATGCACAGACTGTTGTGGTAGTGGGAAAACATGTGCTGGAGACCTCTTTTCCCTCTCTTCCATAGAGGTATTAAAATGGAATTTTAATTGTTGTAACTTTTATGGCTTTTTTCATTTTTGAGCATGAATGTAGCTCTGGGGTTACCTTGGGATCTCTCCGTGGGGATGTGTGGAGATGAGAGATGTGGTGGCAGAAGTGTGGTTCTGTGTCCTGGTGAGGGGCAAGGAAGTATCAAAGGGATGGTGAGCATGAGGAGCACTGGGTGGTGACTTGCTTCTTTGGGTGTCTACATCTGCTGTGCTTGAATGTCTTGTCCAGGTTCCTGTGGAGCCCATAACTCCAACTCCTTCAAAAACCTGGGCTGAAACATGGGCTTGGCTCAGGGAGAGCTGCCTCCAGCCCTGCACAGCCCTCAGCTCTTCCCAAGCACGTGGTGCCATGCCATGTCAGGAGCTGAGATTAGATGGTTGCAGGGATCTGATTGAAGCTGACAGCAAATAAGTTCCTCTGAGCCAGGGCAAGTCAGGGCATGGGGAAGGGCTGGCTGTGGGTAGCAACTCTTTGATGGGGATGGACTTGAAAGGTATCGGACTGTGGGGTGTTTTTTTTTTTTTTTTTTAGTGTAGAATGAGGTTAAAAGCTTTCTCCGTGTGTAATTTTTTTTATGACTGATGCTGAAATGCTCAGACAGTGAAAAAGGGTTGGGTAAAATCAGGAACACCTTCAAAATCCTATTGGGAAACAAAACAAACAGAAAACCAAGTTTAAAAAATAAATAAGTAGAGGGTGGGGGAGAGCAAGCAAACCAAGGCAAAGGAGGTTTTGTTTGCTTTTGGCTTATTTTCATACCCTCACTAGTTCCCATTCCTTTCTGTGCTTTCCACCTACAAGCCATTCTAGAAAACGTTAATTTGCTAAGCCCCCATTAATCTGCCATTCTGTCTCAGTGACATATCTGAGCAGTTCTCTTGATGCTGACAGGCTTAGTTTGTGTTTGCTGCGATGCTGTATCAACTCCAGTTCAAAGTCAAGCCATCAACAAGAGGACATGGCTTTGAAATAAGCCCCTGGGATAAACAGAGCTGTAGAGCAGCGGTCTCTGCAATTCTGCCTAATGATGTAGAACAGGGAGACGTTATTCCCCCTCCTCAAGTACCTGTAATTATGTGTTGTTGATTCAAAGCTTTAAGACAGTGATGTACTGATGCAGGATCTCAAGGCATTGGGTCTAATGATGGGACTCATCGCTCCTGTCCGCTGGAAGCAGCACCTCTCAGAGCCATGCCGCACTGGCCAACATCTGGGTACAGCTGTTAATGCTGCTGCAGCAAAAAAAGATGGATGTTAAGTTAATATAATCTCAGTAATCACTGGATTTGTTGCCTGGGAAAACTTAAGACCTTTCAAGCTCTTCATTTTGCCAAAAGCTGAGATCATGGTTTCCAAACTTTACAGCCTTACGCTGATATGCAGGTGCTAAGCATTTCCATACTGCTGAGCCATGATTTGCAGGGATCCCATACACAGCATATAAGCTTTGCCAAGTGCCCTCTTATATGTACTGCTTTACAAGGAAGCTATAACTAACAATGATACCAGCATTTAACATATTTTCTTAGTTTATGGAAGATGGTTTTACGGGGCAGCATATTAGTAAGAGACACTGGTAGGTGTGTGGTTAGCAGTGCCTTGCCCTTTAGTAGTTCACATTCATGCACAGGCATGAACATACGCGATAATCAATAATCAGGTTGCAAATAGCTTTGCTGAGTAATTGCAGCATTAGTCTTCCCTAACTGAAGCTTCAAAGTAATTTCAGTGTTTTATAATTACAGAGTTAGCAGGCTGTAATAACTTCCGAATGTTCTGGAGTTGATTTTTAAAGCAGATCTGCAATGTGTAGTTGTAAGTCCCAAAGGCCTGGACCCCAGAGAACTTGCTTGGACAAGAAGGCTGGGACTCTTGGAGTAAAGCAGAGCCTGGTGGGGAAACCTTCAGTGGTGCATGTAAGGCTTATGTGAGAGATGAGGCTGGTCTGAGTACAGAGGGACCTCTGGGTCAGGGAGGGAAAGGAGCACTAGGCAGACATTGTGGACTTGTGGTACCAGGAGTGCTTTAAAGACCATTCTGATGCAAGCTCTATGAAAAAACACATTCCTCTCCCCAACTTTTAAAGCATAAAGACAGATGATATAGACCTTAACGTATCTCAGTAGATGATTTTGAAGTGAAGCTATTTCATTGATTAGAAACACTTTCTCTTCTAGGACTTGTGGGGCTTCTGTTCTCCATATGTAAAAAAAGAGCTTGTGGGTCAGCTTTTCAAAGGTACTGAAGTGGTTATAGATGGCAATGAGAACCTTACGGAGATTCTCTAAAGCAGCTGAGCTGACCAAATCACTAGCTCATTCCTGGTATTTGTGCCTAAATAAGCCTGAAACTAGGCCTGGGGATTCAGAGAAAGGCAGTCATCCTGTTGTCTCACTCCTGTATCCCACTCTCAATGTTTTTTCAGCACAGTTTCTTAGGGTTGACAACAACACTGTGTGTGTTAATGCACTTGTCGTGTTCATCCACTGAATAGCCTTCAACTGAACTGCTATCAGAAACTCTGGGGGAAGAGTTAGGGGAACTATTAGATAATAGCTTGAAGAGAAGGGGAAAAAAAACCAATCTGACCCCGACCTATGAATCTGACTTGTGACATGGAGATGGAGTTGAGGAGGCTTCTGGCCAGCTCAAGGAAACAAGATCACATTAAAAGTCTTTCCGATTTAAGATATTTATATAGGAGTGGGGGAAGCAGTAATGTGCGAATGGTGGCTGACTCCAGAAGTAGAGATTTGCTTTCTTCCTGTGTGGTTGCATGGTATTACGGCAAGGCTCGGTCCTACTGGTGGCTGAGCTCTTTGCATCTTTCAGGGAACTGAAACGTGTGAGTAGTTCTGCAAAGTCATGAGGAAATCATGCCGGTTTGTGGTGTGTGTGCGCTCCTCACCTGCCTGGCAAGGCAGTTGGTCCTCGGCTCTTCTTTTTAGGGCTGTGGAGTTGTTTGGTTTAAGGTGAACGAGGGCTGCCTGATGTGGTGGGTACTGCCTGGTGGTGGAGGCATCGACATTTTGAAGCCATCGGGTTCTCAGAAGGGGAAGAATTTTCAGGCACACAGATTAGCACGGGAGACCACGGTCTCCAGGTGTTTCAAATAAGAGACAAAATAGGTGGTAGTGATATCCTCTGGCCTGCTAGCATCAAAAATGTCCCTGTAAGATGGCTGATGAGTGCTAAGCTGGTGATGAGGGACACTCAGCATGGGGTAAGTGAGGTAGAGCCATCCAGTCTCACCAGGGTATTGCCTAAAGACAAGAATGCAGTAATTCCTAAGATACCCATTATGTGGCCTTTGTTATCATATGGTGGACCACTGCCACCATCACTCGCAGAGGTGAAAGAGTTTGAATGCTGGTGTTTCTGCTGATGGTGGCCCTGCAAGTTGGCAGCTGACACCCGCCCTAAGAGCTTGGTTGGTCCTGCCTCATCCATAACACTTCTGAAACCAGGTGCAAAGTGCCTTTGATCCCTTTTCTGCAAGGCTATGTAAAACCCTTTCCCATTGCACCATGCTCAGACTGGTACTTGGATATCATCTTGCCTCTTTGTGTATATTTTCAATGTGGAAATGAACTTCTATTGGATACAAAACTCTTATTTAAAATAGAAAAGAGTGAAGAATTTTTATCCTTCCAAGAAGCTGATCCAAGTCTTCAAAGTGTTTTGGTAATCGTGTTTATGGCTAAAAGATTGATTATTTGAGTCTGTGTTAGAGTATACTTTTAGGAATGAAGTAATGGCTCATTACAAACCAGCTCAGGAATGCTTTTGAGTATTTTCCTTTTTTTTTTTTTCTGTCAGGAGTTTTTTTTAAAGCAGGATGGGGAGGGAAGAGCATGAGGCAGTGCTTAACATTTCAAAACATCTGGATCTCCTCTATGGTTTATTTTTTAATGTTTTCCATGAGTCTCTTTAAACAACCACATGGCTTGATGGCAAAACGAATGCAAGTGCAGTGTGTGGAAGGGTACCCTGGATGAAAGGTTGGTGTGCTAACTAGAGTCAAGTGACACGCTCTCGTTTCTGGTTAGGTCATGTGGATTCACAGAAAGCCCATCTTGGCTGCTGCTGTTCCTCTTCTCTGCCAAAAGCTGTTAAACATAAAGCAGGCAAAGGAAGTACTAAATTACAGAACACCTAATCTTTAGCCCTTTGTTTAATCTCAAATGAGTCTCCCAGATTGTGTAAACCAGAGATGAGAACAACATGTCAGGCCAACCACAGGACGGTCCAGGACCTGTGCTGAGCAGAGGGTCTCCTGTGCCTGAAGGGTGGGCAGGGAGGGATGGATATGAAAGCTGAGGGTTTTTTTGTTGGCAGACAAATAGGTATTGTTACAAAATTCGGAAAGCTTCCCACTGCTGATAGGCACTGGCAGTTGAGATTTATCCTCAGTTCTGCTTGCAGGTAATCTTTAACCATTGCTTGCTGCACTTCTCTCTGGCGTTTTTCAGATCTCTCCTTTTCCCCACATCTGCTTTCCCACCTCTCCTCCAAGAATGTTCTCTGTCTGCTGCTGCTTTCAGCTTAGTCCAAATGGTCTTCTCAGGTCTTCAACCTTGTGCTTGGATCAGAAGAGTGATGCTGACTGAGGCACAGCCAGGGGCAGTGCTTACTTGGGTTGACTGGGGTCCGTCCCACCAGAGCTTTGTAGCCAGTCCTGAAATCCCCGTCATTCTTTGCCATTCTGTCTTAACAGTGACATGCAGTGGCTGCATGATGTAACAGAGGCAGCTGCAGGCATCATACAAACTTATTACTATAGCCTCTTTTAAATAGGAAAAAAATAATTCCAGTACATCTCATACCTCTGCATTAGATTTCAGGGAATCTCAGTGACTGTCTCAAGCCTGCAGAGATGGGCACAGCTCAGTGTAGGCAAAAGGAAAAAGGATCCTTTGCAGAGGAAGGACATTTGTACTGTTTTCCAGGATATAAGACTATATATTCTTGTCCTCTTGGTGTGACTGCGATAAGGGATTATCCGCTCTGTTCTTGTTTTGTATGATACTGTTCTCTTAATGATCTTATACATGTTATGCATGTGCACAAGCATTCAGAATGACTGCAAATATTTTTGTTAAGATCCCCGCCAGCTAAAAAAGGTTGGTCTACAGGACACGGCTTGGATTTCTTAGTACCTGGGAAAGGCTTGTGGGGGTCATTCTTTCAAACCTGTATTTACCAGGAAAGGCTGGAAAATGTGTGGAATTAATCTTCAGAGAAAGAATCCCTTGCAAAAAGTTTGCAGGAGGGGTTGGATGGCAGTGTTGTTATAGGCAGTACGGATAAAGGATGGATTCCTCAGGGAGGAGAGAAGAGGGCCCTGAAGGAACAGAATGGGTGGAGCTGAGAGGGGCTGTGGAAGGGGAGAGAAAGGCAAGTGCTGGTATGTCAGGATATTTCTTTCAGGAAATCTTCTGTGCTTCGGGGCACAGCTGCTCTAGGGGCATGGAAAATAAGGGATGTTAGTGCTTAAACTTGAAAGAGATCTGGAGATGGAGCCAAGGATAGCGCTATTTGTCTTCAGTGACTTGTAGAGGTTTCTGGGCTGAGGAGCAGAAGGGTTAACTGCTGTGTGTGTATTAAGGCTACAAAAAGCTTTTCAACCAGGAACATAAATTACTGAAGCTGCTATTCAGAAAAACACATATCAGACATAAAACAACCACCACAGCTTTTCAGATGTCTTATTGTGCTTCATCTCATAGTGATGACTGAAGTGCTCTGGGACTACTTTTCAAAGTATTCTCCATTGTATCTCAAGAATACACAATGGCTCAGCCTTGACATCTATCTTCATATGTAAAGAGACTGATAGGTCACTAGTGACAGAGCTGCAAACGTATTATCAAGCATCTTCTGATTGCTTCCAGGCAAGTGTTCTTGTCCTGTGTAAGAGACAATATTTAGATGTTCCTTTTTCTGAATATCTTGCTTGATTTTCATGTACTTTGAACTACTGCAAGAACAGACATTAAGCACATTTTTCACTCTCTCCTCTGTGAAGTGTAATAGAGAGCCTGAGATCAATATTTCCAGTGACCACTAGATTCCCTCAGTCCCAGCAGGGTCCTAGTCTAAAAAGAACATGCAAAAATCCCTATCCAGAGAGATACTGAGCTCCAGATCTGGAGTGAGAATACACAGCTAATCAGACATTCAAGTCCATCTCAGTCCTCTGTTGAAAAGCAGCCAGATGACACCATGGTCTTTATCAAGTTGAACTAAAGAAACAAATTAATGTTGCTGGAGTAGGATTTGTTGTTCCCTTCCCAGACTCTGCAGCCAGGTGCTGCTGAGCCATCTAGCTGGGGCAATATGCCCCTTGCCAGCCTTCTGTCTTGCATTCATGCCTGGGAAGCTGCAAAATTGTCTGTATGTTGTTTATAATCTTTTTTTTTTTGGAGCAATTGCTGACGCAAACAAAATCCATTCTGACCTTTCTAGCTGCAGCATGAGCTCAGCACATGGGCCGTGTGCCACAGCGCTGAGTGCATGCAAGTCTGGGCCACAGCAAGCTGTGGAAAAGCATTCCAGCACATGGCTGAGCACTGGGACAGGTGGAAGGTGCTGACTGACTGATTTCCCACACGCTGCAGTGCAGGCCTCGGTTTAATCATACCTAGACCTGGCAGTGAAGCCAACTCCTGCAATTTCTAGCCTCAGCTGTGCATTCCCCTCCTGCCCTGACATGCCACTTTGCTCCTCTGCGAGCGTTTAGAGCCTGATGGTTGGTGCAGCAGAGAGCCTGTCCATAAATGCTTCCCTTCTGACACCAGGAGTGCAGCAAGAAGCAGATCCCAGAGCTCACACAAACATCAGGCCCATCCCTTGCAGCTCTGAAGCTGCTGGGTCCAGTAAGGCCCAGCTGTGCTCATACCAATAGTAAGAGTGGTTTTGCCAGCTCTTCCCTCTGTTTCTCCACAGCTTATCACAGAGATGTCCTCCTCCACCACCTCCTTTTATTTATCCTTCTTACAATGCATTAAATCAAAACCCAGGGATAACCACAGCTATAGTGACCGTGGGGCTGTGAGCTGTGTCCCAGGGCCCTGCTTGTGTCAAGGAACTGTCCTATTGCTCTCTCTATCTCTGAAAGGCTCTTACATCTCTTCAGCTCTTCAATATGTCAAAATTGTTGTGCCCTCCTCAGAACCTGGGCCCCAGGCTCCATCTGGTGACTGGTACCCCTACCCCCATGGATCAGAAGAGCTGCCTTTTCCTATACACGTTAAATTTCCAAGGGTTTGGAAGAAGCAGAGATAAACTGCTCTCTTCCACCTTGTTTCTCAGTTTTCTGTGCTGCTCAGAAGTGAAAGCTGAGCCTGTTAACGCTGCTGGCACCACACTCATCCAGCACATTGAGTTAGTGAAAGCAGCAATGAATTCCCATCTTTCCCAGCCCCGAAACTCACATCTAAGTGAGAGCAATCTGAAGAATAGACAGGTGACATCTCTGCACTGGAAAATAAGCCCTTTCGCTTTCATGCATTAACTTCTGATTTACATGCTATGACTCAACCATAAACCCAACTCATAAATGCTGTGTGCATCGTACACAAGGCTTGGTTTGAAATCTGTGTTCACTCATAACACTGGGGAGGTTTGCTGCTGGTTCAGACTGGTGATAATGTTATGTGAACACTGCTGGGAGGTGGAGTGGATTTTGGGGTTTCCACTCTGTTAGACCCAGATCCAGCAGGTTTCCTATGCCCTGCAGGTGTCGGGTGAATTCCAGTTCAGTCTCCATTTCTCCCAACTGCTGCTGAAACAATCAGTCTGAAACAATGAGTCAAAGCTCATGGAGTTTCCACTGCGGTCTATGGGAAAAACCCTTAGAAAGGGGTTATTTCTGTCTCGGTGGTTGAGTGCTTTCACTTAAGTACAGAACCATAAGGATACCAGAAAATAGTAAAGTTCTGCTCTGGCTCTCGTTTGGAGTTTGACTAATTTTACAGCCAGGCTCCAAGGAGACTGCATCTGTGTGCTGCTGTCTGGAAGGATTCTGACGTTGCACGATGCTCAGGTGAGGCAGCACAGTGGTTGTGAGGGATGGGAAAGGCTTTCTCATTTCCACAGACGAGTCAGGTGTTTCCCTTCTGTAGAGGGTGACTGATTCTGCAGGAAGATGGTGTATGTCTGTGGATGTTGAAGGACAGAGTAATTACGAAAGCTAGGGTGTGCTTCCACTGAGCCGAACGATGAGCTGCAAAGGCTATGGGGACGGGCTCAGTAGGCTCACATAAGCAGCTGGCGCTGTGAGAGTGTGATAGAAATAAATAAGGTATTGTGTGCAGACTTGGTGCAGCAGTGGAAAGACAACTCACCTGCTGCATCTGTGGCAGGTGAATAAAATAAAATGCCTTCAGAAAGAGCAGGAGGTCAGCTTTTTGTCTTTTTTTCCCCTCCCCTCCTGTGAGGGAGAGACTAAATCAGAAGCTTGCACCTTTCATGGAAGGCAATCGAGCTCTTTTTTCACCAAACATTTGGATGTCAACATGAGCAGCTTGAGCCTATGTAAGATTATAGACTTTTTCGTGTGTCAGTCAAAATATCCCGGGGAGAAAAATGTCACATTCTTCCTCTGTGTTACTGGCACTCATGTTTTGTAAAACACATAGCTTTTTATTTAAAATAGATCTGCTGATATAAAAACTGAACACACAATATCAGGAAGTTGGCTGGTCTCTAAAAGGGATGCCTGCTGAGAATGTAAAATTAATTTGCTGCATGTGAAAAATGCTAGCTGTGGGGACAGATGACAGAGGTGTTGGAGAGAGAATGGCATGGATGTATTTCCTGCCTCTCGCCAGACGAAATTGTCCTTTTGTGTTCACAAAAAGCTGTTTCTAGGGTTAAGCTGGTCATCTGCTTTTTATTCCTTTTGCACTTGCTTTCTCCTTTCCCAGCCTCTATTATTTTTTTTTTCCCAGCTCAAAGCATCTTTGCGTCTCTTCTGGTAGAACAGCCTACAGGTGGAGTGTGTCCCAGGGTCCCAGCCTCGCCAATGGCAGGTGCCTCACTCACTGAATAATATCATTTTCTGTGAGATGCTCAGGCTCTTTAGGGAACAGAACTCTACCGTCAGGTCTCAGTTATGTAGGTATATTCTTGGGGTGAAGTACTCATTCCCCTGGTTAAACATAGTAAACTTAAGACTAAGAACAAGGAAAATTGCACCTGTCTTTCTATTTTTCCAAAGAAGAACTCTCAAATTCTCTTGGAATTTGAGCTGCACGCTTCAGTATCTCTCTCTACTATCAATAACAGTGAGGTCCAAAGGAGAGGTACCAGGAGATCCATGCAATAGTTTCATGGTCCTTAAGGTTTTTTGGTTCAACTGAAAATAGCTTCAAATTGATTGTTAAATCAGGGAGCGTGGGTGTAGCTCATTCCATTATAATCCCCACAAATTGCTTTGTAATCGAAAGCTTTTGTTCCAGTGTCAAGTGGTTAAGCACCAAGTAAGAAGATCTATTTTACAAGACCAGACAAGATCTGACAGACAGCGGAAACTTAACTTTCAACAAATATAACAATCAACATGAGAGAACCAAAAGGTCCTCATTAAGCGCTGCTGTTTTTAATTAATTGGTCCTTCAGATTTACTTCTTTAAAGCTGCTAACAGCCTTAAGCCTTTCCTAGATTAATTACAAAAGACGAGCAAATCACAATAATTAGTTTAGCCTCAGGCTCTTGCTAGGCCTCTGACCTACGTGTGTAGGTTTGCTCCATGCAGAGTAGACAAGGGGAAGCAATTTGCCTTCTCGTCGTGTTTCTGAATCAGAATTTCTGCCAGGAAGTAGTTTCTTATTTTCTTTTTTTCTTTGGTTGTTGAAAAGTGTAATTTTCTTGTCCCTAATATATTCTTGTCACTTAGTTTAAAACGATCCCTCTGCTGTAATGACTCCCACTTGGGCTGGAAACCCTCCTTCACCAACAACAGCTCAGTCAGTGATGATGACTTTCAAGGCTTGTAATTCTTGGCTTATGGGGCCTACAGACTCAGGGAAGTATCATTAAAAATGAATCATGCTGCTCCCTTGGGGATGTGCCTGCTTCCCGGGATGCGCATTAATATGAATCCATCACCCCTCCCTTGCCGCAGAGGGCTGCTAAGTCAACAGAGCAATGTAAGAATGAATTTCAGAGGAACACACGTACCTATTCATGCTGAGAGAGAAGGGGAGACTTTCTGACTGTGCATGTAAGAGGCTGGCATCCTTGTACCCGGAAGCTGATGCTCTTTAGGTCTCATCTGTATTTTCATCTGTAACTGCAGACCTTTGGGGCCATCAACATTCCCTTCATTCATAAGGCAAATCTTTTCTCATCTCAACTCATCCATTTGGTTTCTATGAGTCTGTTTACAGCATGACGGGAAGGTATGCTGACCTTTGCCTGGAAAACACTTGCCTCAGTTTCCCTACCTGTAAAATGGGAGCAGTACCATCCCTTGGAGAGTAGTTACGTGTCTTGTCTTACTCGTTCTGTAAATTGCTTTGAGATCCTAGGTTGATGGGGAGATAAGGGAAAATTATAGCTGTTTGTGCTCTTGATTAGATAATCATCTACTTAATTTCCTGTGAGTTCAATGAGTCTTATCAAGACACCTAAGAATTATGTTAAACTGTGGTTTAAGAAGTGACATCATCAGTGTGCTGTGCTGTCTGACAAAATCAAGTGTAACCATGGATAACCACTGATAGGTCTTCTGCACCCACCAGTGTGTTCTTCTGTGGGGCTGTGCTGCGGTGTGAAGGTGGGAGTTGGGTTGGCTGCTCCCAGGCACTGCTTTCTGCAATGTCTGCCCTGCAGACAAGAGTCTCCAAATGCTCTGAAACCTGTTAGCCCAGAAGCAGAATGCAGTCCTGCCAAAAGAGGAGGATCAGCAAAAGGGTATTTTCTGAGCTCCGTACCGCTGTGGTAGCGTACCATACTGCTGCTTTTTTCCTCTCTAGCAAGTAAAAGGAGGTGCAACATTTCCATCAGAGACTTAGGTTCCCACTCCTCGCATATCTGTTCTCTGTCCTAGAGCTGCTGGGTGCAGGTTTAAAAGGTGTATTTTTATTTATTTACTATTTGTCCTTAAGATGTCTCCTTTCAGGTCAGAACAAACACACTTAACTGCTGTGTACTGAACTGCTGGGAATTAGCTTCTTGCTGCCTGGGAGCCATAGAGTGGCATCGGTTAACTGCTGTGCCCCAGTCAAGTAGGGAGCAGTTATGCTGGGGTCAGTTCCTCCTGGAGGAGGCTTTGCTTGCCTCCCATGCAGTCGGTGTTGTGGGTGTCACACTGGTGGTTGGACGCCGGGATGGAGATGGAAGCTGGCCTTAAGGAGGAAGCTGGCTGATGCAAGCTCCTCACTTTCTGCTCCCTTGCGCTGCACAAGGAAGTCAGTAGCCCACATGTCTAACCCGCTTCCCTTACAGTGCTCCAAGGAGAGGAAAAATATCCTTATCTCTCTAAACTGGAAGTGGAGTGGGAAGCAAACGGGCCTTCCTCTTCCTCCTTGTTATCGTTCCTTTGTCCCTCTGCAGTCCCAGCTGTCCCTGGGTTCTAACCTCCCGCTCCAAGGGCAGGACAGGGCAGGCTGATAAGCTGTCTCTGGAACTACTGGAACTGAGGCAATTCTTTAGCAGCTGCAGCTGAGCAGAGATTACCATCTCTGTCCCTGGGAAAACTGTCTTAATGCCTCTTTAATGTCTCCAGCCGGTGGGCCAAATTCATGGCACCTTCTGGCTGAATTACCGTAACACCGCAGCCCTGGGATCTTTACTGCTCTTTCTTTGGACTCTGTCCTCAAAAACAAGATCCTTTTTTTTCTCGTGTATTATACTTAATCCTGTTCATGGGATAGCAGCATTCCCACTCACTTCAAAGAGCTGGTCCTGTGTATTTTTGGTCCTCTGGGAACATGCGCAGTGTGACACAGACAGAGACTAATAATGCCAAGAGATGCTTTGCTGCAAGTATGCTAATATTGCTTTTGTTAATGGCTCATATTCATGGCTAATTTGAATGTGGTTGGGAAAACAATGTCTGCAAATACTTCCATGGGTTTTAAAACAGATCTGTCTGTAGTTTGCAAGCAATTTTTTTTTTTTTTCAGGAAGTAGATGTACTTTATCTCAAATATTGCAGACAACCTACAGATGTGACCAGTCCCTGAGACCAGCAGTGCAACCCCAGGTCTATGTATTCTTCCTTGATTCTATGCTGGAGAAATGCAGCAGAATCAGACAGTTGTCACCAATTTTGAACACTGAAGTCAGGAAAGCTTTGATGCGTGGTGCAAAAGTCAGATGCAGAAATGAGGCTCATCTTTTGGGGTATTTTTTCATCATTTGTTTACTGCTGCTGTTCTAATCACTGCCTCTCACTGATTTGAGCAACAGTCACACTCAGGCAAGAAATAAGTGAACTCACAACAGCTCGTTTCACTTCTATGAATTGTTGCTGCTATCCAGCATGTGAAATGGGTGCCACAACCGCAGCCTGTGGCGCTGCCCGGCTCCCGCTCCCTCAGCTGCCTGGGTTGGGTTTCAGCAGCTCTTATGTCTTTGGACCACCTGCTTTGTGCTGGGACTTTGCCATCAGGCTCTCAGGGTGGGAAGGAGGTGCTGAGAAGGGTATGCAGGAAAAAACAAAACAACTAAAACAAGGCAAGATCACTTCTCCAAAACTTTCTAGACAGGAGTTTCCTCTGTTTGAGGAAAGAAAACCAGATAGCATTATCAAACACTTCAGCAGTGAGAGAGAACAAATTCAGCTGAGAGTCAGAAAGCAATAAAACCCTATAAAACTAAAGCCCCAAGTGGTAACCATGGCAGCACTGCTGGCAAGATGCAACTGACACAAAGGAAGAACGTTTTCTGCATTTTTCCCAAAAAGCAGCAGTTGAAAGGCTCTCAGTCAGCACCTGAACTCTGGCTCTCACTCCCACCTGGCTGCTGCAGAGCTGCACCTTCCAGGCACCCCTAACCCAGAGGGGTTGTGCCTGGGGTGCAGAAACAGGCAGACCAGGTCTTTGAGTTATGGATTTAGCAATAAATGATAATGATTTTTGCCTTTGTGTAAGCTAAAGTAGAGGGAAAGAAGAAAGCAAAACAAAACCCTTGCCTCATTTCCTGTTGTGTTTTGAGGTTTCTTACCAACACTGAAAACCACAGTTCATTACGGGAAGTTTTAGTGGTCTGTGTCTGTCAGTGTTTTAAATCGGTATTTGGCATCAGCAAATGAGACACTTTTCCCTTGAAGTAGGAGGGGAATTTCACCCTTTTGTGTGTTTTGTTTGAGAAACTGTATATTCACATTTCTTGTCAAGTTTCTCCTTTATAAGCATTGCAAGAAATCTGTATAAACAAAACCAGAAAAGACTTTTTCCTGCAAGTTCTATGCATAACACTTTGCCATTATCCTGCATGCTTGCTATGGGCTTGGGAGTGTGATGGTCACCGCTCTGTTCTCAGCTTGGCCTTATATCATGGGCTCTTTGTCGAGACATTGGTCTTCAGCAATGCACTTGTTCTGCAGAGTTATGAGCTTGTGATGCTGGTAAATTTTTATGAAACTAGGAGGTTTGTATTTTATGCCTTCTAGGATGTTGGTTGTGTAATGTGTTGTACAGATAAAACACAGGAGTGATAGTGACTCCGTAAAATGCACTGTAGTCTGGATAACCTAGCAGGTGAATGAAACAGAAATTCCTGAAGTGAATGAATTAATGGAGACTGCATGTCCCTGTTTACCTTTAGTTTGCTGTCTGCATGTGCTCTGTTTGGACACTGTAGCTGCGGCTGCTCTCTGGGGGACACCAGTTTGGAACAAGGCTGGCTGGATCTGGGAGGATCCACCACCCTCAGGTGGGCTGCTGGCCATCCTAGCAGAGCATTGCGTGGTATGGCCAACTGATGCATGGGCCTTACAGATGTAGATGTTTCCATTTGATGCCCACTTGCACAGTTTTCCTGTGTTACAGGATTTCTCAGCTCTGCCAGCCCGTAGCATGGCTCTACCTGGGAGTTCAGGCAAGGAAACAGGGGCAGAGGAAGCTGGGGAGGGCTGAGCACCTCTCTGAGCCTGACAGCTTTCGCACCTCTCCTCTCTCACACACACACACTTCTATTTTTCCAAAATCCTCCTTCTGAAGTAGGAGTTGTTAGTCATGATACAAATCACGACAATAGTGGCAGCCCTGCTAAGTGCCACCCCATCCACTGGGCTATTGCCCAATTTAGAGAATAAGAGAGATGAAACATTCTATTTGTTGCACAGAGGCAGTGGGGCTAAGCTCCCAAGTACAAATTGGATCTCTTCTCCAGCCTGAAATGAACAGAAACATGGGTGCTGCTGTAAATTGATATGAGTAGACTCACATTTTGGAGAAAAAGCACTGCTCTTCATTGCATTTGCGTTTAACTGTGCTGCAGGGTGAAATGGCTCTGCTCTGCTTCTCTATGGAGACTGTAGGAGCCCCTGAGCAATGCGCTGCAGCTCTGTGGGCCCAGCCTCGTGTTAAGTGCCCTAAAACAGGGGAGGCACAAAGCAAATGTTCCACTCAATTCCATGTGCCACCAGGAGCCATTAATTCAGTAGCGGGAGGAAAACTGCGCTTGGGCACTGCCCCCACTTCTGCTCGCAGGAGGGATTAGCAGGGGGGTTAATTAATGAGCATGGTGCTTTTCTGCCCTTCTTTCTTTCTTTTTTTATTTTTATTGTTTTGAAGTGCAGCACAAACTACCTGGGCATTGCCCTAATGGCATTCAAGCTGCACATCCCTCCTTGGATGCACAGAGAGCTGTGCTGAGCCCTGGCTAACCATGGCTAGCACAGGTTTGGACACACGTCACACTGTGCTGTTTTCCCTCCTGAAATGATGTGGCCAGTAATATTGGCGAAAGACAAAGAGGCGTTAGGAAGGAGGAGGGAAAGGTCACACTTCCAGCATTGTGCAGCCTATGATACATTTCTTTGATCTCCATACTTTAAAAGGCAATAATGCAGAATCGTTACGCCTAACGCCCCTTGAAAATGCGATGGGCTAACAAGGCTTGCAAGTTTGTCAGCTGAGGCTTGTAACGTCCTTGAGTTTTGTGCCAGGTAACATGTTGCTATGCCACGCGCTGTCAAGGAATCCAAGTACTCCGGGTGAAGGGACACTAAGGATGCCACACA
Organism: Gallus gallus; assembly: GCF_016699485.2. NCBI lineage: Eukaryota > Metazoa > Chordata > Aves > Galliformes > Phasianidae > Gallus > Gallus gallus. The sequence continues at coordinate 2,094,199 of NC_052546.1, forward strand.
GAAGGCTCTGCATGCTTGCTGTGTTTTTCCATAGCAACAAATACGCTTGATTACAGCACATTCATATGCTCTATATAATGAGTATCCCATAGGAAATTTATGACTGTGTGTGCTGCATCATAATTAGAAATCAGACGCGGGCAAGTGAAGCAAATTCCCCAGTGTGGGATGTCGGGCAGCTCTGCTCTGTGCCCGTAGAGGGTCTGCCCTCTGTTGCTGAACTTTGCAGCTGATCCTGAAATGCTGGTGCTGGCCTTCTTGGCGTTGTCTGTGTGTGTGTATGAGCAGGGAGAGGTGGTTCAGAGGTTTTTTTATTATTTTTTTTTTCCTTAAGCAAAGATACCTTTTTCCAGGCTAATTTCTCTTCTGCTCCCCTCTGGTGGGCAGAAATCGAAACCAGCAGCATATAGACTTCAGTTTCATAGGCAAGGCACGCTCTCCTCAGGGGTTTCTGCCGTGGACTGGTCCAATTGTTACTGATGTATTACTTATGATATTCTTAACTACTTCAGACAAATTTACCGATGCTCTAATGAAAAACTAAAATACACAGGCATACTTTCAGCCAGGCAAATTTAATAACGGATTTTATTCACCTGACAAATCTAATCAATTTTCACTAAATAAGGCAACATTCAGCCTCAAGGCTAGGAGTTCACTGTGTGTGCAGTGTATCTATCTTTCCAGGTTCAAAAGACTTATGCTTTGTGGCTGGTGCCCAGTTCAAAACGAGATGATACCAGCAGGTCAAAAGCTGTTTCCTGGTGCAGCATTTGTGTTGCATAGTCGTATGGTTCCTTCAGTGATGATAGCTATTAGGGCGTCTACTTATATTTGCCATTAGCATCACATTAGGTTTCTTCCTTGCATGACAAGATCTGTTCAGAGTCACATAATGAGATTATCTTTCCTCTCCATCAACCTGTATCACACCAACTTAAGGTCAAGCGCTGCCCTTGACCACAGCCTGTCCTGAGCCCATAGATTGTTGCTATGTCTCTGAGGGCAGAATTTGGACACAAGTGGTATGTAGAACCTCGATGGAGAGACCCAAATGTATGCTCTATCTATCCCCCACACGTGTAGACTAGTTAATATTTATTTAGCCTTTCTAGTCAAATCAGCTGGCTCGGTGCCGAGAGATAAGTTTGTGAGGCCTTGCTGAGCTCACGGCCAGAGGAGCACTGGGGGTTGTGTGGAGGAGAGATTTTCCATGCTGAAGTTTATCACATTGCATCACCTGCTGCTGCAGGGTCAAGGGGGAAGGGGGGGGGGGGGAAGGGGAAGGTGAACAGGGTGCTCAAATGCAGGTGATCTGTTAGATACCCCTACAGCATCTGAGATAACTGCAGAGTTGTTATCTAGGAAGCAGGAGACCTGTGTTCTCTTGCAGCGGGTGTGCTTGGGTGTCAGAATGGCAATAGAAGCTTTTTGGGTATTTGAAATGTTTACCTGTATATAGATATAATTATATTTATTCAACAAATGGGCTAATTCAAATTTGAAACCATACAGCATGGTAATATTTATTTCAGTGGAATTATTTTGGATGGATGGACAAAAGTTCACGAAGTTTTAAGCTCCTCCTTAACATACTAAAAACCAACAACACAGCAAACCTCCCACTGCCAAGCAGCACTGTGTTCTCCCTGTGTGATGGCTCTAAGTGATGCTGTTGGAGCACCATGGAAGCGTAATGTTTCAGACCATTGCTACTGAACAATGTGCTGTGTGCAAGTGTGAAGCAATTGCTCAGACCTGCTTCATCTTGGGTTTTTTCACTCAGCCGCAAACCACGTTTGGTTGTTGGGCATGCAAAGGGCAGCCTGAACCTAACCTTTGGAAGGGTAGAAAGACTGCTGTGAATGCCTTATTATTTCATGGGTGCTTGAACACACACAGAGCTCACTCGCAGGTTGCTGTCAGTAGTGAGCCTGGAGAATTCAGGGCTGGAGAATTTGGCCTTTGCATGGCTCTGAGTGCAGTTATCATCTTGGCAATGGCTGATTCATGTGACTGCGCAAGATAAAAGAAAGCAGTGCTGGGTTTCTGGGACTGACATTACAAAACTAATTAATAGTATGTTTCGCTTGCTGCCAACCAAATCTATTAACTCCCCTTACAGGTAAACCAGCCTTTCACAGTATGTACAACACCACATTCCTGTATTCTCCACTTTGGAACAAAGGAAAACAGAGTAAGCTCTTTTACTCTTTCCAGGCATTAATGCCATCACTTCTTTCATTTCTCTGGCATTAATGAAACCATTGGGTGATGCTATATGAATTGAAGCTGCTAAAACTCTTTGTTGCAACTTTCAGATGAAGTGCTGCTCATCCAATACCCGGGGTGAAGCAGCCATCCAAGCAGCCTGCATGAGGCAGGGGCACTCACTGGGCACCAAAGGGCATTTGTGTGCTGTGTCCAAGAGTACCACCTGCAGAAGGCCCTGTTTGGAAATGCTTGTCCTTAAGGAAGTGTTATTTGCTCTCTGGAGGGGATATTACAGCAACTCATGTCATTTTTTTCTTGCTTTTTATCTGCTTTCCCCAAGAAGTTACCAAGTCAGGTAGACGTGAGTTCACCTGAAGGAGACGCTGCAAAAATTGCTCTTGTCTTGCTTGGTACAGAGTGGAAAAGCGTGGTTGTCAGAGTTCCGCGCTTGCTTCTTCTTGCTCACAGATTCCCAGGGCAGAGGGCAGGTTAGTAAATGGTTGTCCTGTGGAGGGGAAGAGTAATTTTCACCCTCAGGTTTCCCATCGTATGGGACCAGTGGGATCCCTGCTGCTCAACACCAAATCTTTCTGTGATTTATTGTCAGGAAGAACACGCAGCTCTAAAAGGTCCTCTCTGTGCTCCTACAAGGGTATCAGTGAGGTACATTCATTTTCAGGGGATGTCTTTGACTACGGGCAACAAAAGGGCCATGCGTGTCCTCCCACTGAGGGTTGTGCTGTGGCTGGGACAAGTCCATGGGTGTTCTCCAGATCTGCAGTGACTGAGAAATTGTTCTTCTAAGAACTGCATCTCTGGATTTTCTTCGGAAGTAGCGTGTCCTTCTCAATAAAATATGACAGGGAAGATTGTTAAAGGGATATCCTGAGTTGCTGCAGGGCGACAACACTGACAGACCATCTCCTCCATTACTTACTGCAATACTTATTGGGGCAGCAGAACAGATTTTCAAGCTGTCTACACATGAAACGAGTTTGGTGTAGCAAGAATAGATCAGAGCAGGAAAAGAGAAATGACTAAGGAGGAGGGGATGGGAAATAGACTGATGTGTCTTTGGCAGGAGGAAAAGGGATGTGTAAAACAGACACAGGAACAGTAGATCAAAGTAGCCCAGCGGGAAGAGGAGAAAGAGCAAACTAGTTATTGCACGAACAAAAATACCATCATGGATGAGACATGAAGGGAATGACAGGAGGAAAGGAACAGAGATTGAGAGTGAAAAGAAACATTTTCCTCTTAGAAAATAATAGAAAAAGAGTAATAAAGAATAGGAGTGGGAGGTAAAAGGGAATTAGATGAAGAAGAGGAAGGCTGGAAATAAAGACACACTAAAATGGTGTCTGTGTGACCACAGGGGAAGAGCAGCAGCGAGGAGATTTATCTTGAAATTCACTCTGGGCAGGACATCATGAGACTCAGCTCATAAAGACATTTTTGGGGAGGTGATGTAAGAATCCATGTCTGTGTTTATGTTGGGGTGGTGGGAACATGGGATGGGGCTGCAGGAACTGGAGCCCTGGAAGGGGAAGCTGGGGCTTTGGCGTAAGGAGAGAGTCCAGGGAAGAGTGCTGTGAGCTTCAGTCACCTTTTGGCCAGAAGCCCCATTCTGCCCATCTCCTGTGGGCTCATGGGGCAGTGCTCAGTGCAGCAGCTTGCCTTCTCCCTGCTTAGAACCAGCACCGTTAGTTTGTTGGCTGCAATAATGTTCATTTGAAGCAATAATGGATATCCATGCAGATAATACACTAATTTATTATTTTGGCTCAATGGGGCTGTGGGATGAAAGATGATTGAGGAAGACTTTTAATAAAATTCAAAGGGATTTTATAGGTCTCAAGCCAGTTTTAAAATGCAAAGGAAAGCCAAGAGTATTACTTTGTTAACCCACATAATTCTATCCTGCCTAATGAAGTCTGGAGCTAATCTTCAGCACTTTGCCCTGGGATCAGAATTACTGGAGCAGGTAAACACCGCTAAGTATCACTCTGCATCTTTGAGTTTTGCTTGCACTGTGACTTTCTGTTCCTTCCCTCTTATGAACTTTTCATAAATCTCAGAATAGAGATTATTATGTAAAAATACTGAACTGGCTTCCTGTAGAGACTTGCATGCAACGGTCTCTCTGCTGTGTGTTGGCCAGGGGGAGCATGCCTGTTTGCGTGTTGCTTCTCCAAAGGGTGTAGCAAGCAAGACACCAGGCACTGTGCTGTGCAGACACTTGTGACAAAGTCTCCATTTAAGCAATGCATCTTTTCTTTTTTCTCTTTTTGCTGTTAGAGACGATCAATGCAGTTTGATGAGTCGGTGCCAAGGACAGAAAACGCAGGTTAAGACTACCAATTACTGTAAACTGGTAGCCCTGCTTGATCCAGAGGAGTCACACTAACCTACGCCATCTCAGAACCTGCTCCCCATCTGAGAAGCTGTAAACAGCTTTCTCCCTGTCAGTAGTATTTCAGCTCAAATCTTGCCACTAAAAACAAACAAAGCATTAAGAAATCGGTCTTGTATAGTGGGCCCTCTCACTGCTCCTGCTGTTCCTTCCTGCCTATACAGGCAGTGCTGAGGCTCATCTGGGGCCGGGTTAAAAACAAGGTATTTGGATCCCAGTTCTTAGAATAGCTTGGAGAAGCTCATCTAGGTTTCCAGAAAATTACTCTGTTTCACAGCAAGCTCCACTTTGCTGGTTTCACAATGTGTACGCACCATAACCAGCAAGAAAGCAAAACTAGATGAGTTTAGAGATCGTTATTATGCTTACTAATTTAATACTAATTTAATACAAGTATGTCCTGTGTTCAGTGCATATTCTTCGGAATGTTTTTTTTAAGCAGAGTGACAGGTTTTTTTCTGATTGTTCAAGCGGTGTTTGTCACAGCAAGCAGCAGGGCACGGCCACAGATGTGGTTTGGGTGCAGGAGACAGTCTTGTGGAACCAACTGACCTAGTGATCCTTTTTGGTCTTGTTATTCAGTGATTACTGTGCGACCTGGGGAATGTCAGCCATAGCCAAAGCAGTGGAGGTTGAGGTGACCACTTAACAGGAAAATGTAGCTTTCAGGGTATAATCTGTTTACAAGCATTTAATTGCAGTAAATGAGCCAGGCAGAAGGTGAAGAAGCTCTAAAACACAGAGGAATAATAAATTGACTCATGTTTACTTAAGCATTTGTATCTTCTGAAGCTGGGCTTAGCCTGGGGATACACGGGTATTAAGATATTTTTGCAGAGCCCCTTCTGCATCCAACTTTTTTGCAGTATTTTAATATTAAATCCTCTCTCCCTTTCCAATGGAGTCTATGCACTTCTACACTGTTTTCTTTGCTTCTCCCCTGTGATCTCTGCTGTTGAGTTCTGTGCATCTCACACCCTCTCCCAACCCATTCTTTCTATCTTTGTATCAGTGAGAGCTGCTCTTTCAAGCTGGTTTATCCTCTCCCACCCTGCATTAATTTGAGTGCAGAAATTCTTCTTCCATGGCTGAATGTGTGAATTGGGATGTATCACTTTAGGCCAGCTGAAACTGGTACTTTCCAGGAGAGTTTAATTAATTAAACGAATCCCAAAAACAAAATTAATTTTGAGCTTAGATGTAAAATGCTTGACATAAAATGGATTATTTTGTTGAGTTTTACTGCTGATGAGTCCGTATTTAAGATTAAACTAAAATCTAAATTAGTTTTTTTTTTCCTTGCAAAATGTCAACATTTTCATTTGGAAAAATGTCAAAACAGAATGTTCTGACATTTTGGAAAATCTATCTCCTCCCATATCAGTTTTCCTTCCAAAAACCTATCATTAATTTACTGTTCATACAAATAGCCTCCTCAGCAGCTTGGGGCCAGATTCTCACAATCCAGTCTGATACAGTGAGACTGTTCACCTCCTCCTTTTGGTCAGGCTGCCTGTGAGGTTGCAAGCCCCCAGGTCTGCACCAGGAACTGAAGGCCAAGTGCCCCTGAGCTGGGTGCTAAATGGGACAAGTAGCCCCATGGCACAGTGGCTCAGATCTTGCATGCAGTTAAGTGTAGAGTCAGGAGTTGGACTCATTAATCCTATGGGTCCTTTCCAACTCAGGATATTCTCTGATACAGTGGTTTAGGTTGGAAAATACCTTAAATCCCACCCAGTTCCAACCCCTTACTCTGTGCCCCCCACTAGCTCAGGGTCCATCCATGGGCTCCAGCACCTCCAGGGATGGGGCACTGACAGCTCTGGGCAGCAGTGCCAGGGCCTCATCCCTCTCTTAAGTAAATAATTTCCTTCTAATATCTAATCTAAGTCTCCCCTCTTTTTGTTTAAAAGCATCTCCCTCTTGTCCCATTGCTATCTGCCCATGCCAAAGGGTAGAGGTTTCCTAACCCCACCTGGTGCAGAGCCGATCCTTGCTGTGTGTATGTCGTGGCTTCAGAGTGTGGGTGGTCTGCTCCAAGGGCATGTTGAGCAGGCTGAGACCCCCGGCATGCCATCAGCTGGGGCTCCTGTAAAAGATGCATGGCACATATGGTCAGTGCATGCATGCCCTGTTTGTTTTCATTTATTGATCGGCTTGGGGGTCAGCCACAGTAATTAACTGTAACGAACCCAGCAGACCAGGTCTGTCAGATGCAGCTCTCAGTTATATGAGCATTCAGACAGGGCAGGCTCTGAGCAGCTGAAGCAGCACTGGGAGCACTGGGGCTTGGAGTGAGACAGGGGGTCACTGTGGTCTCTCCCTGATGTCTGACATCCAAGGCATTTACTGCATCCATCTTGAGTTACGGGTTGTCCCAGCATTTCAAATTAACCCTGGGTTTAATTCACCTCCTTTTAAAACTTGTGAGAAGGTTCCTATCAGTTTCTGTTACAACTGGGCTTCCTTGTTTGCCTTTTGCTGCCCAAAGAACAGATTGATCACATGGGATTTGCAGTGGAAAACTAATCGGTGCCAGAAAATGTAGACAGCTTTGGAGGAGCAGACATTTCAAATTGCTGGGCTGCAAACAACTTGGAGCAACGTGTAAAGCTATCTGAAATGGAAATATTTTTCTCACTTTGAAAAGTGATTTTTTTGAAGTTAATCTGTAAATGTAATCTCCTGGTGTTAAAAGGGGGTGTGCGTGTCTTGGGCTGAGACTTCACAGTGGGTTTATGACTGTCTAAGCAAAGGATCCTGGTGGAGGGAAATCCTGTGTCCTGTTTTGCACAGGGTCTGGCTCTTGTGCCTCATTCTCCTGCTCTCAGATGGGATGTTGACCCTCAGTAACCTATGGTGGTTTTCTTGGGGGGGAGGGCTTGGGAGTGGAAGACCTTTCCGAAACAAAGTGACTTGGATGTGTTAGTGCCATGTGAAGGCATTGCATAGAAAGGCTTTCAAGTCCTGCTATGAGGCCTGCAGAGACAAAGTTTAGGGTGAGGAAGGGAAGTGAAAGAAGAAGAAACAATCTGGAGGAGTGTTCTAAAGAAATGGGTGCAAGAGGCTATGAGCAGAGCTCAGCCAGCAGCCCGCTCCCCTTCCCTGCTTCCAGTTCCTCCCAGGCTTCTCAGAACAGGGCAGGCCTGCGGGCTGCATCAGGCCCCACGGCTGCCTCCAGGAGCCCCAGCCTGGCTCAGGGCTCACAAGGCATCACCCACTGTTCACCCCTTCCCTGCTCTATGGGAAGCAGAAGTAGGTGAAAACCAAAGCAGGGCCATGAGAGCAGCAGGAGGCACTGAGAGGGACGCCTCGCAGAGGCAGGCCGCCGCTTCTCATCGCCTCACAGGCTGTGTGGGTGTCAGGATGCTGCTCAGGCTGCACTGGAGGTCATCTGAACGGTAATGATTCATCCAGTGTTCTTATAAATTCTGCTGGTGAGCAAAGCCCCACAGAGATGTTTCAGGGAAATTGAGGCTGTGGTGCTGGGCACAGTGCTTCTGAAGGAAAGCCTCACCAGAGCTGGGCGTTTCGTGATTCTATGTGTTTGAGCAACAGGAGCAGCACGTGATTCCCCCACTGTGAAACCTGGTGGTTGGAGCCTCTATGTGTGGAGCTGGATCCCACAATACCTTGCTAAAACAGGCAGGACCCTGAATTACATCTTCAGGTGCCCCAGCGGAGTTGGAGCTGGAGTAACCCTGGGACCAGGGGCAGAATTTGGGGATATTGCTTCTCTAAGCAGGCATACGGTGTGCCTCAGAGTATTCCCCTAGCACATACAGGAGGACTTTCCCCTTTTTTTAATTTATTTATTGCCTGCCTAATGGTTTCAGCCTTATCACAAAGTGCGATAGCAGGATATCGCAGAAGTGTAGCTTGCAGACCGCTACCGCAGTCACAAGTAAGTAGTAAATAACCCATTCAGAAAAAATAAATGTGACTTTATCAGTGTGTCCATGGCACCCGTACGTCCAACTTGGGATTGATCACTCATGCAGAAAAGCTAATAATGCTAAGTACTCTGCTTTCAGACCCCGTAGGCAGAGATAGGGCAGGTGACCTCTGTTTGCCCCACAAGCCTGGCACTGCGCTGCTTCATCCACTGCCAAATTTTGTTTGTTTTAAGAAGGCAGTAGATATGGAGAGCAAGAGATAAGGAAGAGAACAGGATAGAGAGTTTTAGGCCTGATTAAGAAAACTGCAAAGGTGAAGAGACCTAGCCTTCCCCTGCTAAAGCAGTGCTCAGACTGGGGGGAATTCCTCTTCAAGCCTCCTGTGCCAGACCTGAGGAAGGTAACAAACATTTTTGGTCTGGAGGAGAGGCAAAGGAAACAAAAAATCGCTTTGCGTGAAGTTCCCAAACATTTGCACGTTTGACAGTGCAAATAACAATATTAAAAATGAGAACCATCTATGGTGTCTTGCCCTGGCTCTTTAGAAGAGAAGTTTTTTCCACCAAATACTGGAACAAGTAAACAAACCCTACCTAGATTTCATTTCTTGAGTTTCACTGAGGTAGCAGTATAAACCTCCTGTCTCTTGCTGCTTGTAGCAAGGGGTTGAGGTTCATCAGTGGTTTCTGGTCCATTGCTATTGAGAGGACATTTGTGGGTCTGGGCTGCCCAGCTTTCTCTGATGTTTCTCTGTCATGCTGTTCATTCAAATGGAAGTTTTAGATTCAGGTATTTTTGGAGCACTGAAGTGACACATGAGTCAAGTGGAATTTTATGGTGCAGTGTTTTAAAATAAATAAATAAATAATGGAACTCTATTCTCAGCATTGCTAGGAATTACGGCAAATGGTATACCTGTATCAGCAGTTTGTTTGACAACGTAACTGCAGATTGATGACAACTATTTATTAAAAAAAAGAAAGAAAGAAACAAAGAAAAAGAAAAAAGGAAGAGAAGACATTTTCATTGTATGTTGGTGTCTTTAAGAATTAGAAAGGAAAAGAAAAGGCTAAGGAACCAGTCATAGCCTTGATCTTTAAAAATGTTCTGTAGCAGCAAAGGGCTGAAATCTTCCCTTAAGATATCTGGAAACCAAAATCTCATTTTTGTTTTTCTAACTTGGTCCCATTGCTGAGAATAGGACAGTTCAGAGTGATGGTTTCTTCCCAGCTCTACAAAGAGCTGGGTGCCGTGGGAGGAGGCACAAAGGCACGAGATGTGTGCCGAAGGACATCAAAGTGCTGCCAGTGGCTGTATTAATCTCTCTGGATTTTACAGTGCGTAGAATAGCTCTTAGGAATCATAGGGATTATTAATAAATGACCATTCTCTTGACCTTGCCGTGTGCTGTCAAACAGTAGGGGAAATTAAAATAAACACTGGCTGCTCTATATTTTAAGTGTAACGAAGGAAAGAACCACAGTGTGTTGGCTTGCCATTTCTGTAGGCTTGGGGAGCTGTTGCCAAAGGGAAGCACAATGGGAACCTTTAGGAACTGTAATGGATGTTGCTAAACTGCGGTTTTGTGATGGAAAAAGCTGTGGTTTTTGGCTCTTGCTTTGAGGTGTTGGAGTTCTGAAGGCATCCCAGAGCAGACACAACATCTCCCAGTGCCTGGCTGACATGGACACCCTATCCCAGTAGCCATTTATAACCCTGAAATCCCACTTTAATACCATAAGGGTGAGAATAGGACGTTTTCCAAGTGGTCCATTCTGGACAGATTTTTGCCCATCAATTACAGAGAAGTACTTGGTAGAGGATTATAATATCTCTCACCTAAATGTGTCTGTTGGATTCAAGAAGCAAGTCTGTATCTAAAATGTCCTTCTAAAATTGTCTTCATGCTTCCCCAGTATAATTGGTCCCAAATTTGAGAATTACATGCATTGTAACAGGTGCCAGAGGAAACCTGTAAACCTTCATAAAAATAAGTAACAGGCAGCAGCTAAGCCTGCAGAGATGTCACTGTGAAGGGCAGCATTTTAACACATTCACATTCCTTTTTGGGTATTTTCCGTTATAGTAACACAGCGTTTCCTGTATTATTTTAGTCTTGATTTTCAGTGGGCTACATTGCCTACATGTACCAAGAATCTGCCCTTCGTATGAATGAGGAAGCTAAGACTCAGCACAGCGATTTATCTTGGTGAGCTGGGGAAAAATTCCCTTCTTTATGGTGGGTCCAACCTTTTAAAGCCTCTGTGAAAGGAAACCAAATATCTTTAATTCCCAGGAGGCATCTCAGAGGATCAGAGCTAAACTGTTACTCTCTGAACTATCACATAGCGAGACCTCTGCACGACCCTTAGTGTGTCAGCATCCAGAGGCTGTGGATCCTCCAGTAGAACCTATTTCCTTGATCACGGTGTGCCCTCATTCAGCCCCTGGTTATACAAGTTAAAATAAACCACGTAAGGTCAGCGGCTGCTTAAGTCCTTACTACCAAGTCTGCAGATATTTTTTGCTTTGTTTCTAAGCGAGATGAGAGTCCCAGTGCCAAAGGGCAACATGTAAATCGTGCTGTTATTCTGTAGTGTGCAGGGTAATAAATGGTGCTGTCAATTGTTTTCACTCAAGTGACAGATTTATTCTCTTCAGGATGAATAACCAGGAACGGCTATTATTGCAAAAAAATTCACTCTGTATCATCTTATGCCCGTTCAACAAACAATGCTGAAGTCTAATCGCCTTACTCCATGGCCAAGCATCTATGACTTAATGGTTTTTTTATTGAAGACATGTAATTTGCCATTGCTTTTGATGTGCCATCAGATCAAATGTCTCCATGAATCACGTTTGTAATCTAGCACCACTTGTCCCAAAGGGGTACTCCTTGTCCCTTTGTTTTCTAGCGATCTGGCTAAAAGCAGGCTTTTTTAATGTGAACTGTGACGCTTCTGTTTCCCAGTTCCTAGACTGAAATTCCAGCTCCTGGCAGATGCACCGAGCTTTAGCAAATGGGTTGCACGGGGGTTCAAATGAGCAGTATTTGGTAGTGCTCCCAAGGAGCGGCTTCACATCCCACTATTGCTCCTCCCAGAGAAAATCTGCGGTCGGACTGGAGCTGGATCCTGCAGCTCTGCCCCAGCACCCCTGGGTTGTGCTGGCAGCCCCTCCTCACCACACCTTCCCTTCCCTGCAGAACTGCTTGGCTGGCTGGCAGGTTGCCTTGGGATACAAACCTTAGCACTTCTTCCAGGTTTTGTGATTCAGCAAAGCCTTGTTTCTCTGTAAGCCCATTTTCTGTTTTTCCAATCAATGCTGCAATCTTTTTAATGTTTTCGTAAACATGTGTGGAGGTTAGAAAATAATGTCTGAAACTGAAAAGCTTACACAAAGCTTTCGCCCCAGCAGTGTAATTTAGAGCTGATTGCAGACAAGAGTTGTTGCAGTTAAGCCTGGATTCTTTTTAAAACAGCTCAGCATCGAAGTGCCAGAAAGAAGGTGATACAGAGCCCAGGCAGTGCTACCTGCAACAAACGTCTTACTTGGGGGTACTGAGATCTGGTGCGGCTGGGAGCGCAGCAAGGTGGTCACAGAAGGGCCATCAGCGGTATTCAGAGGTGGCACAGATGGTCTGTGGGCACTTTGCACCCCCTATGGCAGTGTGTTACAAGCTTTAAATCTGCTGTCAGGCTCTAGGGAACATGCAAGTTCTGCACTGGTGTGATGGATGGAATTAGATGTGCAGGGATTTAATTTCCAGTTGTCCGAATGGTCATGTGGTTGCATCAAGCTCTCTTCTAGCTAAAGATGTCTTTGCTGACATAGCTTATCTGTTGTCTTCAGTTGTGTTTTTACAACAGCATCAACTACTACTACCAGTCATCCTGTTGTAGTTACAGCAGTGTGATTTTTAAGTGGAGAGAAATTCTTAGCAACCACTCACTGCCAGGGCTTGCATTTGTGTTTCTTTATTTCAGTGATGTCTCATTAATGGGCTTTCTCAAGCAGGAAAGGCAAAGGTCTGGTTTGCCAATAGACGAAGGATTAAAAAGGGGAAATAAAAATAGGGGATACATGTAGGGCAGGAACTGTGACTTGTGTGAGAGTCATCCAGAAGACAGTGGAAGCATGGAGCTCTGTTGGTGGCATGTGTCCCAGAGCCGGTGTGCCACTGCTGGGGTCATCCTCAGGTGGGGGCATCTGAAGTCCCCCTGTGGGAGCGGAGGCCCTGACGTGCCTGAGGAAGCATTGCAGAGGATGCTGAGGGCCCTCACTCAGCAAGCTGCAGTTCTTCAGCTAAAGCAATTTGCTAACAAACCCCAGGCACCAATTGTTCTGTTCTGTTAAAACAAACCTCCAGGAAATTCAGCTACAAACTTTTCCTATTGCTCGGCTCTTATCTTACTCTATTGCAAGAACTATTTGATGACCTCAGCAGGGGCCTTGAATCCAGTAATCAGTTCTTCAAGTGTGCAACAAAATCCTTCCCCCCCCCCCCCCCCCCCAAACAACCACAAGTAACAAGGGCTTGTCTTGACCTTTTATCTGTTTTGACAAGCCGAGGACCTTGCCCTCCTCCTCTGCATGCTGATGTGTCCTGAGGATCGGATTGGAGGATGTGGTTGGGCTCTCCTGCCTTGGCTGGGAGGTGTCTCATGTAACTGCCTAGCAAAGCAAAGAAGGGAACTATATCTATGGCCTGCAAGGTAATAGTGTTAGTTTAACTTGCTGTGCCATCAGGAAGTTCAGCTGGTTGGTTTGTGCTCCTGCTTATCCTGAGTGAGGAGAGTAAATGATGTGAGTGATTCAGTTGGGGAGATGGCCTGTTATTGCCCTGGTAGCTCAGCACCAAGAGACCAAGGTTGCCAATAGCTCTGCCCAGCTGCAAGCCTCTGTTTGGTGAGGAAGGGGTTCAACTGCAGCTGGTGGCAGTGCAAACAGAGGGGCTGCAAAGTACCTGAGCACCAGGGCTGTGCTTATCATTACAGTGAAATATTATCCCTTCATGGCTAACAACTAGCAGCAAACCTGCCTGTTGTGGAAGCAATTTGGCAAAATTAGCTGGTTAAAGAAGTCTGCCTATTGATTAACTGAACTAAATGACCCATAATGAACAGCACAACTGTGGAGCTAATCTATTTGGTGGTGTTTTCCCTTCCCTTAAAGATGTGCAACCTGCAGACCCTGTGCGTGGCCACACTGGCAAGGGCCTCTGTGCACTAAACCTTTAGAAGTCCCTTGGGCCACAGGGAGACTCAGCAGAGCTCAGGTTAACGAGAGAGATGAAACTGGAGCTGAAGGTGTGCAGATTTGGTTGGTTGGCATACACTGTTACACCCTGGCTAGGTGTGAGTTATGTCTAGCATGATGCATGGTCTATAAAACATAGTCAAGCTAGAGCTTAACTTGACTAGTTTAGAGGAGCTAATTTAGATATGAATATTTTTGGATCTCTCGTTGCTGTCTCTGCTACTTTCTTCTCACTCTTTGCAGCTGTCCTATGAAAAGCAGTGCCTGAATTCACTGCTCTGTCCTCACTTTGGTGAGTTGTTATAAGAGCTGGAAGCACTAATTTCCACTGTCAGCGGTGAGACCACCCAGCCTGTTTTGCACTGCCTGGTACCACTGCTGCACCAGGCTGTTACTGATGTAGTTAGGCTATAGTTTCAGGCGGTCAGAAAGAAAACAACTTTTGTTTTCTGTAACTCAGCTCTTATCTGCCTCTTTTTCCTAAGAAATCCCTCAGAAAAACAGAGCTGGACCAGATGGGCTCTCAGGGAGTTGAGCATACAGTTAAATGAGTCCCTGAGCAAGAGTTTTTCTGTAGTTAATAGTTTAACACCTTCTTGCAATGTCCGAGCAGCAGACAGAGATCCTGCTGAGCACATGACCACAACCAGGAGGGAAGGGTGGGAAGCAGGAGGCAGCAGGCTCTTTTCCCCTGCAGCCACTCTGCCATTCCTGTCACCTTGCAGTCGGAAACCCCCCTGGCAGCTCACTTGTTGGTCCAGCTGCAAGCCCGCTAATAGGAATGAACTAGCTCCCCAGAAAGATGCAAGAGATCTTAGCATTGCTTGAAATCCCACAGGATCTCTCCATGGGCTCCCCTTGTCTGGCAGCAGGATTGGCCCCTGGGAAGGCAACGATGACTGAAGTGCCCGCAGCTGGCCAGCTGAAAGGCCCCAGGTGGGAAGAGAGGAGGTGTCTCCTTCCCCTGCTTCACGGGGTTGTGCTTCTTACTGTACTTAGGGTGCTTTCTGAAAGGTGTGATGTGGGAGCTTTGCTTTGGTGGATAGGCAGCAAGTGACTCTTTGCTTTCAGTAGCCTGCAGAGCCCCCGACAAACCTGAGCATTCTTTTGCACTACATATGTATAATTTGTTATTAAAGAGATTGTGCCTGTATCAGCATTCATTTCTTAGCAGATCCCTTCATACCTCATGTATCGCCATGCAGCATGCAGACACTCTTAAGAGCGCCTCGGTTGCATAACACAGCTTTAATAGCTATAACAAGGCAATTAGTGCATCGTTCCACTTGAACTTTAACGTAGTAATTGGCAGTAAGTAATCCCACTCTGCTGCTATGTGCAACCCGTGTTGTGAACAAATATCAGAGTGGCCCTATTTATGTAAGGGGAAAAAAAACTGAGATATCCCAATTGCTGCTGCTGGGTTTGGAGTTGATGCTGCTGGATGCTGAGTGCACTGGGGGCAGCAGAGCTTGTCTGCAAGCACTGAGCCCTCTCGCTAGGTGTGCACCCACCCTGCTGCATCCTTGTGGCTTCCAGACTGCCCTAACCACGGCCACATGCTTCTGAAGAGGAAGGGGAGGAAGGAAATGCTCTAACCCACATCTTACCTGATCTCTGCTGTAATCATGTCCCATTTCTTCTCCTACGCTTCTGAATAACTGACATGAAGGTTGTTGGGCCGGTTTGCTACTGACTGTGCTCAGCTTTATGAAATGTGTAGGTACGAAAGGCTGCTTACCTTAGGGAGTTTGTGAGTGGAGAAAACAGGAAATGATATTTGGGGCAGTACTGCATCAGAGGGTTTTTAATTATTTTTCTTGACCCCGTGCTTTTGAGCAGACTTGGTCACAGTATCATTGAAGACCAGATGCATAATTAATGATTTATCTTATTTCTTATGGGTTTTTATGGTGTGGGTGCAGTAAAAACATTTCCAACTAAGGAGGGTGATGGTTTCCCAGTCTTCTGTGGCAATGCTCAAGTGCTGATTTTGGCAGCAGTACACATACCCTGCACCACTGGGGATGCTCTGGCTGCATGCCTGCTGAGTGCCTTGAGCAGCCCCACGGCAGCTCCTGCACTGCCTGGTGCAGCATCTCTATGAGCAAAAATCAGGGAGCAAGGGAATAGGAAGGGACATGTATCCAGAGTTCTGGGCATTTCTCCCTTCCAACAACATCCCTCCAACAGCAGGATCCCCCACCGCTCCTGTTCATAAAAAGCAAATGACTTCTCAGATTTATTAGTTACCTCCAGGTGCAATTTATCAATTCTAAGCTGGGCCCTGCCCGGGCAGCTGGGGAGAGGCTCGTGTCTTTGATTAATGGGCTATCCGGCATAATGGTGGCAGATTTCTTACTGGGATTTAATTCTAACAGATTCTCAAAAATAACAAGAAGCGTATTCAGCAAGCTGGGTGAGAGGACACAGAGCTGAAGTGCGGTTCATTCGAGAAAGCTTTGAAGTGTTTGCAGAAGGGACTGAGGAAATCTTCATTGGAGCTGGGGAATGGGCAATGGAGAAATGGAGAAGCGGGTAAAGGGGAATTAATCCAACAGCTTATATTGGAAACAGGAAAATGAGGGCTTTCTAGACAGAAGAGAAGCAATGGGAAGAAAGATCTCAAGAAGAATAACAAAAATGTTAAGAGTTGGACACTTGAAAACAGAAGGAATTCCTCTAAATGATGTGAATTTTGGTTATGAAATCACTGTGAAAGAATGGAGCAAAATTTAGTGGAAGAAAATAAGAAAAAGTAGGAAAAATCAGGGACTAAAAAGGAAAAGCCCACAAGTATGGAAAAATGTTGATGTTTGAGTGCAGCTCTTCCTCCTCCCCGGGTGGTGTGTCCTCCTCAAACACATGGGGCTGCAGCAGGAGCAGCCTGTTTCCATCTTCAGTTTCTCCTTTTAGCCATGGCCGAAAATGACAATGTGATGTGCAATGTGCAGACATGGATTTTGGACGCTAAGCCAGAATGAATTCCTGATCCTTTGGCCCTTTTTCACAGATGGAGTGATGCTCATTTGTACCTTCTTTTCAGCTCTGCCAAAGCAGTGTTCCAATGGTTCAGTATCAGTGTAGAAAAGCAGCAAAGGCCCACACCAAGATGAGGACAGGATGGGCTGTTGTTTTCCAAAGATGTTGGGATGATTGACCAAGGTGTTTTACAACTCCTCCACCAACATCATCCTGTCCCCTTTGTGCCTGCGTTGGCTGCTGACGACCCTCCTCGATGCCACAATTTAATGTCAGTGTGACAAAGTGTTTTCTCACCCTTGTTAAGCAAGAACATCACAACCCAGTTAAAGGGCAGTGTACTCCAAGATTTCAATACATATTTATACCATCTATTTTAGGTAGCTACTTTCAGATCCTTCTCTATGGTCATTGCAAAAAAAGATACGCATCTCTGGAAGGTGACTCACAACACCCAAAATAGATGCCTGTTCTCAGACATCCTCCCTAATTATAGAAGGAGTTCGGAGAAGTTAAGATCCTCATTGCAGCACGTGGAGGCTGAGGCATGCAGGAAAGACCATTAATACCCTCTTTGTTCTCCTTGACACCAGGAGCGGGCAGGCTTTCTGCAACCCAACGTGTTGGTTTGCATCTTTCCTACAAGCTACAGAGCAAGGTGTGGAAGTAAGGAAGACAGTTTGTCCCATCATGACCATTCTGCAGAGTAGGGATGTCACAGCTCAGGGTGGCAGAGTCCTGAGTTTCTCACCCCACTTTGCATAGCTGTCTGTGGAATCACAGTTGAAAATTAACCCAAAAGTTAGCCATTTGTAAACCAAGCTGACAGGAAATTGCTGGCTTTGTGCTGAAGAAGTCATTACCTTAAGCTTTATTGCTGTGTGCAGAGTTTACTTGTGACAAAGTAAATGTGCAGAGATGTCTGTAAATAGGGCTGGGATATTGCTGTGTTAACAGCTCTGTGGTAAGCTATCAATCAGCAGAGCAGTACGGAGGAGAACATTAAATGCCACTGCTGTAAGCACAGAGGCTCCTCCAGGTGCATGCAGATGGGCATCCTGCTTCCTTGGCACCGCTGGCCTCTGGAGCTCATGCAGGCACATGGGGCTTCATCCTCATGCCCAGCTGGACAGCGTGCCTTTCTCACATGGCTCTCAGGGGGCTGTGTGGAGCACATCTGGGACTGCGTGGGAGATGTTGTTAAGGATGTGTGGACCTAGAGATGTTTGGGTTTGAGGTTCAGGCAGGTTTACATGAGGATCCTGGCCAGTCTGTTCTACAGTGGTGTGATGGTGATTTACTGCTGGTGCAGCCAGTGAGCTCCTCGAGCTGTGATCACGATGTACAACAGCCCTGACGTGTCCTTGGAGGCAGTGCGGCTGCCTGGGACAGAAGGGAGTGAGTGTGCTGGGCTGGGGCCAGCTGGAAGTGTGGCTGAGTGCAGTGTGGTCTTTGGGACCTCTGCCACTGTGGATGGAGCAGAATTGCCTTTGAGCCAGTGTGACAGCTTGATGTCCTTTGTGTTTTGGTCCTGTCCATTAACATTATGGATGCGAAGGGGAGAGGGATCTGTTTCTATATTGCTGGAATAGACCTCACTTACAATAAATGAGGCAGCAGGGCATACTGCCTGTGCTACAAGAGAACTTCTGCTGGGGGGAAATGCATGTCCTGAGAACAGGCTGGTGGCTGTGCTTGGTGTGTGTCCAGACAGAGCAAGCTGCCCAGACAGAGCACCCCTGCCCCCTCTGCTCCCCAGCTGCAGGCCAGGGGCTCGGGGAGAGTTGGCTGCAAGGCACTGTGCTCCCTCCAGCTCGCAGCACTCTGGCGAGTGGGAGATGTGGGTTTCTGGCTTTTCTGTGCATTCTCAGGGTGGCTGGCAGCCTGTCTTTATGCTGTCTGAGTACTGCAGGGTGTCTGAAGCTGTTTCCGTGCTTCTTCCCTTGGGCTCAACCTCCACTTCTGATGCTGGTTTTTGCCAGACCTGTGGCAGCCTGTTGCAAGCCTGCATATCTGGGTTTTTCCTGCTTCTGCCCCTTGTGTGAGCGATAAGGGCAGATGGAATAAAAGTGCTCTGCTTGGGGAGCCGCTGTGGGGGCAGAGCAGAGGAACTTCCCAGGCATCGGCTGTGTGAGGCAGGGCCGCTGCATTCAGCACAGGGCAGCAGCTGCGGAAGCCAGAGCCCTATGCTGGCTGCTTTATGGGGCTGCTTCCTCTGGGACAGCAGAGCTGCTGCATCTGTGGGCTTGTGCAGGTGCAACAGTTTAGGCTGGTGTGGGAAGGGAAAGGGAAGGTTTGAGAGGTGTCAACGTAAATCAGATGCTGTTGCAGATTTCCTCTTGCAGCCCTTGCCTGCCCTGTGCCCAGATGTTATAGGGGTTTTTGTAGGCTGATAAAACCATGTTTCCCTGTAGTGAAACCCTGGTATGGGCCTGAGAGACTTGCTGCTTCTCCCACTGCTGGGATTGAGAGCCGAAGAAACCAAGTGATGTTTTTTGTTGCCTTCTAGCCTTGGCTCAGGAGTTCCCATGTCTCTGATGCTGGGTGGTGGATTTGGTTTTTGCTCTCTCCTCTGCAGCTGCCCTTTTCCTGTAAGCAAGTCTCTTTTGCATGCACAGGGAATGGCACCAAGGAGCATCCAGCTGTAGCTCAACATGGGCTCCCAGAGCAGCGCTGCTGTAGCAGCCAGACACTTGGCTCCAGCTGGGCAGTGACTCACGCAGCATTTGGCTGGAGTGTGCAAAGTTCCCTGATGATATGGAACTTATCCTATTCATCCACAGCCACAGCATCCTCATGAGCTGGAGAGCTGCAACCCTCTTCCAGCTTCCTGGAAGCTTCCTTGTCTCCCTGCCCAAGCTCCCCTTAACAGCAGGAGGCAAGGGACTCCCCCAGAGCCCCCCTCAGGCTCTAAGGCATTTTCCCACCTCTTTCACGCAGAACACTTTGAGAGGCCCAAGGCACAGCTAAGCCTTGGTGGCAGCAGGTGACTGTCCCCCCCGCTCCCTGCTTGCTGGAGTGCAGGATGGAGAGCCAGTGTCTCCTGGACCCATGCCCCAGGCTGGGAGGTTGCTGGCAGGGCCTCTATAGCTGCTGGGTTGAGCTGAGCCTGTGTCTGTGTCTGGGTTGATGGCGAGTTCAGAAAACTGTTCTCAGGGCTGGAGTCTGAGGGGTCTGTGGTGCCTCCTTCGGCTGTGGATTCTCTGGTGTCTAATCAAGGCTGAGCGCACACTGCAGCCTTTTGTTCGGTTGAGGTTACTCATAACATCTCTCTCCTTTACGTGGATGTCTATTTCTGTGAACCTTTGAGGAACTGATTCGTCTCTGAGGCTGTTATCTCTGTCAAATTCGTCTGAAACTGCTCAATGAGTTCAAAGTTGCTGAGGGAGACACAGACAATGTGAATGTATGAGCCATAGGAAACCAGACTGACAGGTGGAAATGAGAAACACTTCAAAATTGTCAAAAAATGGTCCCAGTGGCCTGACCTGACTTTTTGTCCACATTATTGGTTCCTAAAATCTTCTGAGATCCTAGCAGCTACCTTAGCTGCTGAGAGCCCTGTGTTGCAAAGTGCAGCACCAGCTGTGCTGACACTGAAGGGATGCTGAGGATTAGCAGATTTGGCACCAGCTTCCCTTGTGGCCTCTCAGGTCTGGGAGAGTGGAAGCCCGTGGCCAGAAGCCCACCCATGCCATTACCAACCCACCCCAAGAGAAATCTGTATGGGAAAGTCATTTGATTTGTGTTTCCTTTTGCTAAATATGTTTGAATGAAAAGGGACCTGACACCAGTTAATTAGACGCAGGTGCATGTTAGAAAAATAGTTACAATAATGAATCTCCTTTTACACTGATCCCTGCTGCCATTCCACTGGTACTATCACAACCATTCACAGAGTGGTTAATCTTTTAGCTAGTGCTTGAAGCGTTTTATGCAGGGAGCTACGCACCATCAAAAAGAATGAATGACCCTGTTTCTCTTCCCTAACGTGGCTATCAACCAGAGCTGTCTTTGGCACAGCTTGTAGGTTGATTTCTGGATGCACGTTAGAGGCAAAATACATCTGTCCAAATGTTGACATCTAATTGTGGATGTCTACGTTTGAGTTAGTTGTCTAGACTCTTGTTTATAGGAAAGAAATGGGCACCCTAAGGACATGAGTCATTGTATGCTAGAGTAGATGTTGAAAATAGGTCAGATGAATCATTCTCTAACTGGGCCTCTTTCTCTCCAGTGACTATAAAGGGAGTCTGGAGCCACCATGCTGGGGGGAGCAGAGGTGTCTGTAATGCATGATGAGATGTGTCCCATGTGAGATGTGTGTGATACGTTTCTGGGTATGCGTAGTCAGCTGCTCTTCTGTTTATACATCTTACTGGCATCTTCTGCCCACTTCTTCCTGCTCTTCTCCTTACAACCTGGGACTGAGACACCGTTTTGTACCTGTACCTTCCAGCTATGTGAAGGATGAGCCCTAAGTACCTGCATTTCCCTCTTCTCATCATCATCAGACTGAAGTCACCTTTACTAATCAGCAGGGCGTTGTCTTTCTCCATCTCTGTTGCAATGCTGAGTTGGCCACATGTGGTTGAGATGGGCTCATGGCAGGTTGGTGCCAGCCCTGCTCAACCAGCTGCCGTGGCTGTGTGGTGTCACACAGTGCCTGTGGGAGTCAGGGCTGTTAGCCTCAACCTGCTGCACCCCTCTCTTTCCACCTCGCTGCCCTCTGTTGGACTACAGAATGTTCAAATCTTCCAGCAGATGCAAATCCTTCCCAGTAAGCCTGGAGCCTAGTTCTAGGAGTGCCACATGGTTTTAACAGAGCCAGTATTGTGCTGATAAATGGTGGGACTGTGGGAGGAGAGAGAGAAACTATTCAGAACACATGGAGCAGCAGATGAGGGCAAAAAGAAAACTTACGAGCTCGGATAAGATTTGTGCTGTGAGTGTTTCCTCAAGTTTTGCAGGTTTCCCTTTATCTCTGAGCCAGGCCATCCAGATAAGCTCATTAGTCAGGTTAGCTGAGCACTGTTCTGTTTCTCAGCAGTTATCTACGCCCTCTGGCCTCAACAGAATCCCACATTTTTGGGTTTTCTTTTGTCTCCAATTGTATTATATTAAAAACTCCTCCCTGTGTGAGGGCTACTGGGTGTGGTTTTGCCTGCAGTCTCTTGGCTTAGCACAGAGACTTGCTTTTGCCTTCCCTCAGTTAGATCAAGCCCTGCATCCACACCTCTAGCTCTGACTTCTGTGAGACTCAGCTCCCCGTGCCCAGAGCCCATGAAAGGTGAGGGAAGTGGTATTGGAGGGCTGTGCCAGTGGCTTGGGAGGAAAAAGCAATGGCCCTCTGCTTGTGGAGCCTTGAGCAACAGGAGGCTGTTAGGCAGCAACCGCCTCACCCGGCGTGGGAAGCAGCTGGGGCTGGAGCCGTTGGATGGGTGCAACAGCCCTCTGAGCAGCTCGAGTGAGGATCCCCACTGAACTTCCTACTGGAGTTAAATCACTTACCATAATGCACATAGTCCTGAGCACCAAGGACACGTGAGCACTTGCTGGGCATGAAAGCTGATGGAACAGAAAGGAAACCACAGCCAGCCTCGCTCTGCTCGGTGGCCTCCCACCAGGAAGCTCCACAACATGGCAGCCAGCCCTCCCGCTGGCTCTGAACGCACTGTGTGGGGTGCAGCAGGAGTGCTCCAGGAGCCTGCTGCTGTCTCAGCACTTGCAGAGCTGACCTGGTGTGACTCAGAGGTGTTTTCCTTCCATCATGTAAGTTCAGATTTGGCCCGTGCTAATAATGACTGAACATTCATCATTCCTCTGATGGTGTTTAGTGCTCTCATATGAAATGAGGTGGCAATTCCTATCCAGTTCCTAGTAGACTGGCATCTATTTGGTGGAAAGACTGGAGCTGATGCTGATTAGGAAGGCTCATCTTTGCTGGAATGGCTGCCCAACAAAGGGTCCCACTTCCACTGCCTTGTGGTGCTGGTCAGGGCACATCTGCTCTGGTGCTGCACTGTGTTCCATGCCTCATTGTCTCACCCAGCTCTTCTCTTCCTCTCTGACAGGCCCTGTGTTTTTCTCTTATATCCAGAGTTAACCTTACAACTAAAACTCAGCAAACCTCTGGACACCTATTTGTTCCTGGAAGCCTTCTTGCTGTAATGATACCTCTGTGCACACTTGTCCAGCAAATACTAAGCCAGGGATTTCTGCTGATGTTCAGAAATGTCATTACCAAACCTGCAGCAGATTGTAGAGTGGGATTCAAGCAATAATACAGAGATGTTCTCAAAATTATGAAGCACTGTAATGGCTCACCCAAGGCTGCTACAAGATCTTAACCTTGGGAGGATCTTTAAGAACATTGGGTATTAGTTGGAGATGACCCCAGACTGGTCCTCCCCTGGAGAAGGAGAGGAGCTATGTGCTTTCCTGGTGTCCGCTCTGGTCCGAGGGTACACAGCTGAGAAACCCAATGGGTACTGAATGGGTGTAAAGTATAGCAACAGAGAAGAAATGTTGAAAGGAAAGTGTGCATCTCAGATTCAGCCTGATTTCTCAACAGCGGTTTGGTTAGGGCAAGTCCTGCCTTCTTTAGGGGTTTGAAATGCTCAGGCATTTCTGCAGGTATGTCTGATTCTCAGGACAGGCAGAAATGAGAGTGCAGTTTCCTTGGGGCAGAGCTGTGGGGGTTTGCTTTGTGCTGTCTGACCCACGCTGGGGCAACTTACAAACACAGCTTGAAATTTCCTCCTGGCATTTGATGCTTCTCAAAGAAAAACAATCAATAATAACACTACATGGGGAGCAGTCACTGGGCTTGATCTGCTCCCAGGTTAATTTGCATTAAGTGCTTTTCAGTTCTCTCTCTAATGCCCAGTCTGTGTGTTGCTCATTTCCTCTGGTGGAGAAGTGAGAAGCACATGCAGCGGAAACCGAGCAAGCCAATAAAAGTGATGTGACAGAGCAAGAGGGGGAACGTTGCAAACAATCACTGCTTTGACTGATAAAGGCGTCTTCAGGAAGCTTGCCCATTGTAGAAGCCCACAGTTTTCCTGGGCTGGGGAGAGGAATGGAAGAGGAATATACACACATAATAAGCATTTTCACCTTTTATTTGATTCCCACAATGTTTTAGCACTTAGAAGAGTACTTAGAAGAAGAGATCCAGGTCTCCTAATCCACATCTCTTGGTGCTTTCACAGGGACACAGTGAGCAGCACCACGAGTGACATCACAATCCTGCAGAGTCACACTGTCTGCCCCATCACGTGCTGCGTGTCAGTAGGTGCTGGTGGAGCATTCCTGCTGCGTGCCAGGCCCGGGGATGGGCAGGATGCTGCTCCAGGTTGCCTGGCTTCCACCCGCTCCTAGCAGCTGAAGTGGCACTGCTGCTTGTAATGACACGGCATCGGAAATCCCCAACATGCAATTGCACGAGAAGGTCACAGCTCAGTCAGAGCAGCGCATTAAACATTAAACGCTCCATTTGTACGCACTCGTGGCCTCATGCCAAGATGAATTCGAAATGATTAAATCTCCAACCGTGTCGGCTTCTTTCACAACAACATAAAACACTTTGCTCTGCTAGTCAACACACGACGCTGTGCTGAGAACAACGGGCTCACGCTCTGAGCCTCGTGCATCTCGGCTATTGGTCATTAGTGTCCACTGCACCAGGGCTTCCAGGGGCCTCCACTGCTGCTGGGGTGACGTGCTGAGCAGCGGCCATGCAGCTCACCTCAGCCGTTCATCTCTAAGTGAGACAAAGGCAACTGGAAGGCAGAGAAGCAGATAACCAACTGTTGACCACATCGTAAATCCAGCGACACAGCGACAACAGGGTTTAGCTGGCTCATGCAGGAAACGTAAATGAAACTGCAGAACTCAGATTCAGTGGTTGCTGGGAAGGAAATCTCTTTTGGTAGCTTGCACCTGCTGGATATAAAAGGAAAGGAACTGGATTTCTCAATTTTGCAGGAGTCTATTTTTTTCCTCAGAAGGCAGTATATTTATAACTCTAGTAAAACAGCAAAAATTGTAAATAATAAGAGCTTTACAAGAGGAAGAAATTGATTTCTGGATCTGATCAGAGCAAAGCTCTTAATCTTTGCTCCTGTTTAATAGAATTTTTGCCTGCACAGGCCCAGGCCCTTACGTTTCAGTCTGTCCATACCCATATGGAGGACTGCCAGAATAGGGAAAGAACCTTTTTTTTCTCTCTCTCTTTTTGATTAAAAAAAAGAAGATTTGGGTCATTTGTTCTTTGCTTTTTGAGCTCCTCAGGTGACAGGAGCAAGTGCAGGTTTTGTGACTCCATGACTGAGCACTGATAGGAGCACTACTGAGAGAGCAGGGTGACCCCGTCGGTCCAGCCCTTCCCTATGACATGCTCAGCTCCTCAGGCTCACTCAGACAGCCACTCAGACTGCCCAATTTGTCCAGCTATTGCTGCTATGCCTGTATGCCTCCGATGGATGAGGTTCACCACACAAACAGCAAACCTAACCTTGTAGCCAGCCTGCAGAGGATCATAACTCAGTGCTCAAGCGCTGCATGCTGAGCACAGATGGCGTGCCCATGGACTGAGCTGATGCACATAAGCGAACCCATGCCTCGTGCAACCTCGTGAGCCATTTTGCATAGTGGTCTAAAGAGCAGAAGATGAGAAAAAGCAGATCTGCAAGTGCCCTGGGGGGGTCCAGATGTTCAGAAAACTGACCTCCATGTAACATGCACAGCTCTTTTTACGGATCAGTCCACTTGCTTTGTGATGTGCAAGCATAGCAGAGGGAATCCTGCTTTATTTACATCTCAAAGGCCTTAGGGCTTTAAGTAGCGGTAGAAACAAGTTCTGGAAAAGCCTCTGGAAAAGCCTGCGGAATTTCCATGTGATGGGACCCTGAGTCAGACCGAGCTGAATCAGCAGAGGACCTGCTTCTACAGCTGAGGTCTGCAAAGGAGATCTAAAGACCTTAAGCTCGAGGGGAACCATGGGACCAGATTTTATTAGAATGGAAACAGGGACACTGCACCTTGCAAATGGAGAAAATGCAAAGCAGCTGTCTCTGCACTCCCTGCCCTCTGCCTGCCTGCAGCTGTGTGCTCCCAGAGCTGCTGTAACTGGTGGTGCAGGAGCTGCAGCACCCTGCCCAGCGTTCCTCTGCCCCCTGGGATCTCACGAGTGTCACAGTGCCTCACCATTTCAGTTTCCTATTTGTTAATAAGGCTGGAGGCTTTGAAAAGTGCTGTCTGACTTAATCCCTATTGATCACAGATCTGAGAGCCCTGATGTGAAGGAATTTTAAATTTCCAACCACTGGCTATTTAACAGCTTCTGACTTCAAAAGCTCTGGGAGCCTCCTTCTCCTTTTAAACACACTTTGCACTTAAGGAAAATACAGTTGGTCCCTCGTTAACGTGCACATCTCCTGTAATGATACAAGTGCTTGTGGTGCGAGCTCTCAGTTCTCACGCTACGGGTACATATTTCATTCATGAAATCAATAGGCAATAACCGATGCCTGATCTTTATGGAACTCATTCAGTGCAAGGGCACGTTTTATGTGGTCTCACAAGGTAAATGTAAAATGGATGGTGTTGAAAAAGCCAGCAAGTCCTTGGCCCAAGAGCTGGGGCTGCTGCACCGAGCCAGGTACTGGCCCTGTGTCTCTTCGGTGACACAAAGGTCTGGTCCCCACCATCATGGGTACTACTGCAGGGTGACAGCCTGAGTTACCACCTAGCATTGGGGAACATGAAGGAAGCTGGAAATTACAACTGAGCATGCAGAGAAGACGGTAGAAACCACGCTGATCTCATGGGATCTTCAAGCCTATAATCTACATGGGTTTATGCCTGAACTTAGCTTTACGGTCATGCTTTTCAAGAGAAGTTTACTTTAAACTGGGGGGGGGGAGGGGGGCACATAAGTCTCTTTGGCTGAAAGAGAGGTTGATCCACCAGGAGTGTGCAGAACTTCTGTGGCAAGAGCAGAGCCAGCGAACGGAACAGCTCTGTGCTGCGCTGCTTGCACAGAGAGCACCAGGTTTCCATGGGGAGCACTGTGTGCCCAAGGGTGCAGGATCACAGGGTGAGCACTGAGAGGGAGCAGGGTGATACTTAATGGAAAGTGATGTGAGTAGGTGTCAGCCTCCAGAAGGCAGAGTTATTCTGGATATGAATGCTCAGGGGAGCTTTGTGGAGGCTCTTGCATAAAACTGAGAGTTGGTGTTTCTGAGGTTTTTGTTGCGTTGGTTTCTTTCTTTCTTTCTTTCTTTTTTATTGGTGGGTTCTGTCAAAAAGAGAAAAGAAAACGACTCCCCTCCCTGAGCCTCCTCTTCCCAAATGGGCGTCCAAAGAAAGTGTGCAAAGGGTGTGTGCAAAGCACAGCTGTGCACCTTGCAGCTCCCAGCCCGAATGGGCTCCCAGGTGCCGCCCTCCTGCACTGCCCAGTTCTTAGTCACCTCCTTCTGGAGAAGTTGTGAGGCAGAGTGAAACCCCGTGGCCTCAAACTGTTTACAAAAGCTGCAGGAAGGCATCATTTTAAGTAAGTTCTTTATGGCTTTTTTGGTAGTGAGACACACTCAGCCCCAGGCAGAAACCCGAAGCTGCGAGTGGGGCTAATGGGAAGCTGCACCGAGCCATGCAGCTCTGCATGCCAACCTGGGGCTGGTACTGTGTGTAGAGCACATCTCATGGATCCTGAGTCCGACTTCTTGGAGGTGGCAGCCTTGCCATTACAGCATTATTTTGGAGGTAGCTTTAAGGGACGGAGGAGTCTGGAAAACCTTACATCCTATTGACTTGACCACCCTACTCCTCTGCTTTGTCCCCACACTGCTGGCTCTCCTCGTGGGAGCTGACTTAGAGCAGGTGTGAGGAGGTTTTGTCACCCCACTGTCTGGGCTGCTTGGACTGAGATGGAATGGTTGCACCCTTTGGACCACAGCTGCTCTTTATGGAGTTTGGGTGCTGCTTTGTTCATGAGCTTGCGTTTAAACAGGGTTCTAATAAAACATAATGTAAATAAATAAGCGAAAACACATTCTACTCACCTCCGCCCCAATAAAATCTGTTGTATACAGCTTTCTCTTATACAACCCATCTGACTCCAAGAACAAATGTCCCTAATTTCTTCTGGATGTTAAGCTTTGTGGAGATTTAAAGGGCAATTTCTCTCTCTTTTCCTCCATCTCTCACAAAGTATTACAATAAGGAACTGCAGTGACAGACAATACTTAAAGGTATGGTTTAAGAAGTGATTCATCTGTGAAACACAGTGTAGCATATTTTATTGTATTTTAGCTAGTAAAATCTGTGTGTTCTAGCCCAGCTCTGTCATGCTGCAAGGTAAATTATACTTATAGGAATCCCAGCCACCTAGCTGAACATAAGTACCCTCTATACAAGAGTTAATGCAGTAGATTTGTAGTTAGACATGTATTTGTAAAATATTTAAGCTGCATGAAAAGGGCATCTGTAGGAAGATATGATTACAGGATCACATAAGTGTAGCACAGTGCTGTCATATTTCAAGTTTAAACAGCGATCATTAGGCGCTGAGGGCTGATGCTGTGTGCAGGGAGGAGGGGAGCCCTGGCAGAGCTGGGTGGGCTGTGGGGCAGGGAAATGGGCAGTGATCTGAGCCTACAAGGTGGCCCTGGCTTGAGGGGGGGGGGTGTTTGCTGCACAGAGACTCTCCTGTGTGGTCTTCT
The DNA here is from genome assembly GCF_016699485.2 of Gallus gallus. Classification (NCBI taxonomy): domain Eukaryota; kingdom Metazoa; phylum Chordata; class Aves; order Galliformes; family Phasianidae; genus Gallus; species Gallus gallus. The sequence goes on from NC_052546.1 coordinate 2,122,689, forward strand.
TTTGGCAGGAGAAAGGAGCTGTGGGAAATTGCCTCCATGGTGCTTACGCTTTCTGCTTGCTGCATTCCAGGCAGAAAAGCACAGATGATCAAGAGATGCTCTTCTCAACTTTATAGCGGTAACTTGGCGTTCCAAGGCTGCTAGTGCTTTCCAAATGCACACAGAAATCTCATAAGCTCTCCAGCATATCTGGGCAGTGTGTTGCAGCCTCCTGGCACAAAGCAGCTCAATCTGCTGGTGCAACAGCTTTCAGGAAAGCAGAGAGTCCTGGTGTCAGTCCTAATTGCAGAGGGGCAGAATTGGACCTGCAGGAAACAACACAACCTCTGCCCTCTGACCACAAAGCCTTGCTGAGCTTTAAGCAAGCCAGACTTGGATCTCCCATAGGCTTGGGTCTTACTTTTTCACACAGTGCTAGCAGCTTTCAGCCAAGAGAAGAGAAGAACGTATTCAGGTACTACAGTAGGAGGTGAAGTATTGGAAACTTGTGATTGCAGATGCCTAGCCCTAAATCACATACAGTCTAAATAAGCTCCAACTAATTGAAGCATTTTAGCAGCCTTTCACAGACTTCACAGAGCTCTGAAAGCATGTTTAAAGTTAAGTGCATGCTCGAGATCTGCTGAATCATATAGCAAATAAAATATTCAGAGCTGGTCTTTAATATAACCCACTGATTCATGTAAAAACTACACATTTCCCGCAAAGCCTACTTTGAGTTAATTAATGGGCATTAAGGACTTACATTTTTCTCGTGAAGAAGAGCCCCAAGGGATCACGTAATTTATGCTCAGACCCTGAATGATAGCAGCATGATCTTCCCATGGAGGAAAATCTCCCAGCGCTCCCTGTGATGGCCAGCCCCGTGCAGCTGACAGATGGGTCTGGACCACCTCTGGCACTTCACGAGTCAGCAGGGAGGACCCAGTCCCTTTCATCCCCTTGGGTGGACATGTGCTTGTGATTTTGAGAAGGAGGGGTGGCTGCACCCTGGGGAAAGAAGGAGAGGAGCAGAGGGTTGGTCTTCTGGAACAGATTTCCAACATTTTACACAATTGCACCAACTCCCATTGCTGTCCTTATAACCTTCCTCGTGAGCTCTGATCCCATGCTTTCCAAACAGCCATCTCTGTCCATCTTAAAACAACATAGAGTGGCTGAGGTTTCTTAGTCCTTGTGGTTTTGCCCATATCATTGGTCTTCCAGGCCTGTTCCAGAAGCTCACTCTGCTGGTGGCAACTGTTTATTTTCCATTCTGATACTACTCAGTCTTTTGTCAACATTGCCTGGTAACTGTTTCTTTTCTTTCTATTCCTCCTAAAAATCATCACTCAGCCCCATTCCCAGCCCTGTGTGGTCCTCCTTCAGCTGGAAAAGCAGAGGAAAGGGAGGGGATTGCTATGGGCAGTACTGGAGCAATAAAGTTGGTACTGTGGGAAGAGGAGGAGTGAGCCCAGCAAGATGAATGCTTGGGGTGCTGGTGGCATTACATAGCTATTATTCTTTCCAGTGGGGAAAAGATTGTCCAAGGGGAAGGAATGGCTTCTGGGGACTTTTTGGCGAAGACACCTTGTGCTTGGCCTCAAATTAATCTTTTCAGCAAGACGACTGAGGACGCTCTTCATGTCTGCAACTACAAGGAGCAATAGGATAAAGTTGGTCAGAAAGAGAATCGTTAAGATGGTTTTTGTGCAGGATATGGAGCGCTTGAGTGGACTCAAAGCACTGAATTATGTTCATCTGTTCTCTACTATTTGGCCTTGGGCACAGCATATTTCAGGCTTCTTGTCTCCATTTGTGATAAACAGGATAGCAATAGTAAATCACCTCCCCCCAGGGTATTGGGAGGGTTGATCAGTCGACATCTCTAAAGGGTGTGGACCATTTAAAGAATTAAAGAAACGATAAGTATCATTATTATTAATCTTCCTGTGCCTCAGTTCCCCATCTGTAAACTCTCACCCAGTACCTTCTGACTCCTGTTTCAGAGCTCTACCCAAGGACATCTTGGCTGAAGATGAGCCCTCCAGCCATTGCAGCTCAGAGATGCAGCTTGCTTGGAACAGACTCTGGCAAGTGCTGAGAATCCCAAGTTTTGCTGCTTTGGGAGATTTAATCTTCCACATGATGTGTATTATTATTAGGGTAGTACATTCATGTTATTGTTGCAGAAGAAAACAAAGCTACTGCCCTGCTGGCTGCACATATGCCGCTGTGCAGGCACCCCTTTAATGACGAGAAGCTGGTGTCTCCTGGTGTTACACTGTATGAGAAGTCCCATTCCTCCTTTTTTGAAGGTTTACATTTTCTGGTGTCAAGTTTATGGCCTTTACCCATTTGCTTCAAACCCATTCACAGTGTAACTGTTGACATCTGAATTGATTTCCAAGACAGAGCTGCAAGTGGTCTTGTAAACAGTTGTCAACAACAGTTGTAATTAAAGAGTAGAGAGTGCAAACAGACCACAATAGCAGCCTGTAGGAGTTACACTGCTGTGTCGGCTTTAGTGTGGAGAAGTCCTTAGGGCCCTATCGGTGCTTACAAGGGTTTGCTGATGGTTATCCCCCCTCCTTTCCTCTTCTGAAAGGGACAGATAAAAAAAAAAAAAAAAAACTAACAAAGCTTTTCCTTAGGGAAAGGCAAAGAGCTGATTGTGTGAGAGATGCCGCCAAGCACCTGTTTGACAGTGCTCTGTGGGGCCCCTCCAGGACAGGAGATGGGACAGAGGTGACACTTCCCCTCTGCAAAAGAACTCTCAGTGTAAGGACATCTGTGTGGGTCCTGAGCATCGATCACCTTGCTGGGCTGGGAGGTGGAACAAGCCAAGGGGAGGGAGCACGTGGATGGAGATTGGCAGGGATGGATGGAAGTGGTTACAGCAGAGAGTGCAATACCTGGAACTGGTTGCAGGTAGCTGATTTTACATTAAAATGTGCCTGCAGTAAGACTGGTGTAGATCTCCAAACAGCTATTGAGCCTCTGCCAGCTGCTAAGGAGAGCCCACACCTTGCTTAGCACTGATCTCTTCACCTGTGCAGTCTCTCCCGTCTCCCAGAACAGGCAGCTCTCTTGCATTTCCAAGGAAGTTCTCAAGCAGCTATGATCTTCTGTGTCCTAGTTCTGTGCTCAGATCCTACACAATGTGGTGGGTTTTTTTTTTTTTTTTTTTTGCTAAGAGTGGACTCACGGGGCCTTGTCTACAAACAAATACTTCCAGTGTGGCTGGGAGCACAGCCAAAGTGCTGTGGGAAAGCAAAAGAGTTTGAACAACATGGTAAGAATGTGAAGAGAAATAATAGGATTTCTGGGGCTGTCTGGACTGTGGGAACTGGGAATGCTGAGGGAAGACTTTGGTATTTGTTGTCCTCTCTTGAGCTCTGACTTTCCTAGAAAGGAGATGGAGCCATAGCTTGCTACAGGAAGGTTTCCCAGCCTGGGCTGCAGATAGGGTTGTAGAGCATGCCATAATCCTTCTTATAAGACACAGTTAGAGGTCCATATAGTTGTCACAGGTCATGCTGCTTATGTAATGCTTCCTGATCCTCTCAGACTCATCAACTCACTTAATACTCATTAATTTCCAGCTAGTTTCTTATATGGAGATGAAGAAGAATGACTTGGGAGTGCCTGTAGAGGGTGTAATTTTACCCATCCCTTGAGTGATATATCACAGAGCAGAGGTGAACCTCCTCTTCTAGCAGCAGCACTGTTTTAGGTAGGTAACCATCTTAAAGTCACTGGGTCAGGAGGGTAAGAAATACAAGGATAAGGGAGCAGACTTCAAGAGATGTGAGGCTGTGGAGGGAAGGTTGAGTAAAGCCATGGGTTTGCAGTTAGGTGCTGATTTGCATGTCTGCTTCATGCTGATGTACAGTGTAATTTTGCTTCTGTGCTGTTTTGGGGATAAAAATGTTCCTTTGAACTCTTCTGACTTGACTTCTGAGCTACTCAAAAAAAAAAAAAAAAAAAACAACTCTAAGGAGGTTTCTGTTCAGTGTTTAGAGCCCTAGTTAAATCAGCCAAATACTTTCTTCAAGGGACTAGAGGGATTATATAGTGCCTCTCTATCAGGTCCAGAATTACAGAAGTTACACAGTGCTGTTTTGGCTAATGGACTTCCCGTACCCCCCCCCCCCCCCCCCATCATGAGAATATTCTCTGCTTTGTACTTCATGTTTCCACCTGTGACTGGGATGAGATTTCCACTATTGATCTCCTAAATTGTGCTGGAATTGTACTGCCCTGTGGTGCTGCTGTGTTCCCCTGCTTCTCCTTGGTAGGTGCCATCAATGACATCCTTGTCAGCCAGATATGTGTACTGACTGCTACACTTCCTAAAATGCTGTTGACTTTGCTGATGGTTCAAAGTGTGGGGAAGTTTCATAGGCTTCAGATCTGGATGCTTATCAAAGCCTGCCTGCTCTCCTGCAGTACAAGAAGACCTGTACGTGGTAAGCTGCATTTCAGCTCTCCCCAGTCCCTCCTTGCTCTGTTAATCTAACAAGGTTGTTTTTCTTGAACTTGATTTGTTTGTCAAATGGAGCATCATGCAGTGCCTGGAGCCAGGATGAAACTCTTGGAACTCAGTCGTTGCATGCTGCTGCTTCAGGAAGCTCCATTTACTTGGGAGGAGTTATTCTGAAGTAATATTTCCTTTTCTGTTTATTTTTCCTGACAGATCTTCTGCTCCTCCCGTGCCCTGCCACATTAAACCATTTATGTAGAAAGTAAGCAGTCTGGGTTTGTCCTTACGACTTCACTGGAATCAGTTGCTTATTCCTGTCATAGTTCTGCCAGCAAGTGCTTCAACGAAAGAAACAACAAAGTACCCACTGCAGTTGCTACATTTTACTGCCAAGTTGTAAAAGAAATCACATTCTCATTTTAGGTAAATGGTCAGATATATGAATGCTGAAAGCTCTCTACTGTCATCCTGCGATGTGCTGCAGCACCCAGAGGGAGGAGTGAGCCTGGAGACCACCTCTTTCACAGCAGTGAGCTCCTGGTGCCACAGCGATGGCTGTATGTACAAAAGCTGTTGGTATGGTGCTGTCTCTGACCAGAACAGCAAGCCGTGCCCAGCTGGGGGAGAGAAGCACATCTTTGAACCAACCTTCTCTTTCTTTCTCCCAGCACTGACTTCCATGGGCTGCAAAGAGAAGCATTTCTCCCTCACTTCACCAGTGCTGTGTGAAATGCCCTCTAAATGCTAATTTCATTTCACTTCTACAACAGTAGAAATAAATACAGCACAAATCTTCCTTCTCTGCAGTGCTTTTTTTCTTGACTGCTGTATCTAAATGTCCCTTCGATCTAGTATCTCTTAATAGTTCAGTAAAGAATTACTCATGGGACTATCCTTTTTTTTTTTTTTTTTTTTTTGCCTTGAAGGCAGTCCCTATTACTCCACAGTATGGAAACCAACTGGGAAAGTAATCTATGCAAATTACATGTACTTTTCGGGTTGAATCGCATTCCCTTCGCTCATGGTAATGAGTCACTTGGCATGAAGTGGACTTACAGTGAATGGAGAGAGCATATAAGGGCGCTGCTTCTCAAGAATTACTTCTACTTGCTGAATCTCATTTAGGCCTGGAACCATGAGGGGTGAGGCTCTGCTGTCAGCCTCTCTGCTTCAGTGACTGCACTTAATCACATTTTCACTGGTATACTGGGAGAAATGGCCCCAGCCCCCTGTTAACCTTGGATGTGGAGGATGATGGTCCTCAGGCAGTCATCATAGCTGCCTCATGCAGTTCACAAATACTGCCCACATGTTCTTTTTCCTTTAGTGATAGCGAGACAAAACCAAGACCTGATCTGAGTCAAGAGGAAGGCAGCAATAAGCCCCATCCCGAGTGCGGTGTCTGAAAAATGACTGCTCAAATTGCCTTCTGCCTGGGCTAATTCCTGCAGTCAGCTGCCATCTGAAAACTGGTCCTTTTTGTATCTCAGCACTGAAACAGAGCAATGTAAATCGAATTACCACTCTGGAAAATCTTATTTTCATGTGGGTTTTTTATTATTATTATTTTTATTTTTATTTTTTTTCCCTTGCATAGTAATTAACTCAATGACCAGATGATGAGATCTGGTTCCTAGATCAAAAGCACCACTATCAGAAGAGCTGGAATTTCCTGCTCACAGCTTTGGGAGTGCTACAGCAAAAGAAACTCCTGTGGGCACAGTGTTATGTTTTCCCCAACCTTACATAGGCTTACATAACATTTTTTTCTCCAGAATACCTAATTCTTATTTATTGTAATGGAAACAGACAACTGATGCTGAAGTACTATGACACTACTGATTGATAGTAGAATGACATGTTGCAATGTCACTTTCTTATGAGAATAACTACCCCGTATTACAAGAGTAGTGAGTTGAAACGTATCCTTTAGAAAGATGCCTACTCTCATTTTTAAAACTCCAAGTGATGCTGAGGCCCCTGTCTTGTCAAGTAAGGTCTTTAATTGCCCTTTCTGCTAGGATAGGGCGTTTCATTTCAAGATGGTTGCGGTACTGGATTCGTGGGCCTTTTTTTGTTGGGTTTCTTTTTTTGATTTAGTGTCATTGAGTTGCTCTGTGACCTTGGATGAGAAGGGATGGATCAGTTGTTTAAAGCTAAATTGATCTTGGAATTTATGTAGTAATATACCTGCTCTGGAGAGCCTCCAGGGTTGTTTTAAATGAGCAAACCCTGGATAGAGTTTCAAGCTGGGTTCCCATTCTTTGTGTGCTCTATGAGGGCATCACCATGTGTTATCACCACCCTAGGGAATGTGTTCTGTTCAGGAGGTGGCCTGGGATCAGGCAGGTACAGCATTTGGTCAGGGCTGGGTCTGCTGTCTGTGCTGACAGAGTGACAGTATTGATTCCTGACTTTGAGGAGCAGTGAAGATGAACCTCATTATCCTTTTGTGATGCCGTGGTATCCTGTAGATACCAAAGAGAAAAAACACCACTGTTATTTTCCTCCCAAGGTTGTGTTAGCACACCCTTGGCATGTACCCTATTGTCTCATTTTGCACTGCTTTGAAACAAATCTCACTGCAACTTTTAAGTGCAGCCTGAGTGGCAGCACAGGTGAACCGTCACACGTCTGTCATCAGAGTAGCATTTAACTAATTAGGAGATAAATGATAATGCCATTAAGGGCATTTTGAGACCAGTGAAAAATGTTGCGGTGATGGTAGGAATCTACAGTCGCTGAGATGGCTGGCGGGGCCATGCTGGTTGTGGAGTGTTACTTAGCTTTAAAGCAGCATCTCTCTGCCCTGATCTAGACAAATTACCTTTGTACCTTGATCCAAACAAATGCTGATCTCTCTCTTGCCATTGAACTCACCTTGTCTGAAACCCAATCTGACTACTTTATTCTACCTCTGCACTGGGAATTCACTCTATCATTAGCATTTCAATCTATTTAATTCACTGAGGGTCGCTGAGCAATGTAACCGAATCCATGCTAAGCCACCACTGGCAATTTAGCTGTCAGACAGTCTCACCTTCTATTTTTAGTAGTGCTCCAATTCCTTGCTTAAGGGGGTGCACACTGAATTTCTGGATTAGATTCCCCTGACCCCTCCATTGTATCGCTGTCAGTTATCTTTTAGCTGGGAGCTGTATTTACATTGTTTTATTATCCTAATTACAGACTGTAAAGGTATGGTCAGAGTACCTGGGCTTTATCCCCAGGCAGTAACTCTGGGATTAAGCCCTTGTGTTCACAGCTGCAAGCACTTGATATTGCTGTCCTGAAAGTCTTTGTTAAAAACACCTTTTTTAATTGCAGAGCTGATACCTCTGAAATCTTGAGATCGGATGGTTTAGGCTGGGCACTCAGTTGCGCCCTTTGGTTCTCTGGGATATACCCCCAGTGCATGGGCAGGCCAGGAGTGGTACTGCCAAGATTCCTACTTTCAGAAATAAGGGCTTAGGTTGAGGCAAGCGACTGCTCCATTTCTTCCCTAGGGTTATTTTAAGCAGCTGTGCTCGTCAGTTTTCTGTGTTTTTCATTCCTTTTCTCCTGCACAGATTCCACTGCCTCTGAGGTTTGTATTCATCTACTCACTCCGCTCTCCTAAGCTCCATGTTCTAATGATATGCTATACCTTATATTTAGTTTTGGACCAGCCTATGGCTCTCCTTAAGTGCAACTCAGGAAGCAGTTTATTCTTGTTAATGAAGCTGTGCATACATGCATGCTCTGCCTGTGTCAGCTGCAGGTAGGTCACCAGTTGCATCTGCTGCAGCTCCATATTCAAGTCATCTTGAAGTGCAACTCAAAAGTTAAGCAGAGAATAATAACACACGTGCATAAGCTGTTTGGGATGAAAACAGACAGGCTGAGCATTTGTGTTCTGAAGTGTATCAGTAAATGTACTACATTAAATTATCTCACTGGTTAGTTCTGCTGTACTTTGAAGATCAGAATTTTGTTTTTGCCTTCTCCAACATAAGCTTGGTGGAAACGTCTTTGAAGTCAATAGACTTAACCTTATGAAACACGAGAGAGATTACAGCCTCTCAGGTTAAACGTAGGAAGGTGGTAGCGTATAACAGAATACGTGACTGAAAGGTCAGAGACTTGGTTTCACTAGCTCCTGCTGATCTGCCCTGTTGCTTCGTGGTCACCTAACTTCTCCCCATTCTTCTTCTTCTTCATGCTTTAGCTACCAGCTGCCATCTGGCCTTCAAATCATCATATGGTGAGGCTGAAGAAGGCAGCTTTGGGGGGTTTATTTCAGAGGTAACTGATACAAGGCTGCCCTGCTTCTGATTCTAGCTCTACCTGCCACTGTGTAAATATTTTCCTGTGCAATGGCTATGCAAGGGTGAGTAAAGAGCTGTGTCTGTTCTCTAGGAGGATCATTGCTGGGTAGGAAACTGGAACATTGATCAGGAGCCTCAGAAATATCCAATTCAGATTGCTGATGAATACATCCTGACTTTGGGCACATACCTCCTGTTAATACTAATGGGAATGTCACACATGAATGCTGGAGAATATTGCCCATTATTTTTGGTCCCAGAGCTCTGCGCTGAGATTCCCTGAGAAAAAATGGCCATTTGTATTTTGCAGGCTGCAATTCATTACATACAGTGCATGGTGACTGTTATTTACCTTACAGAGCTGTAATGTGATAAGGAGTCTATGTAAGCCACTTAATGGTCTGTCTACCTTAAAGAAAATGTGTACCTGATCAGGCTCTGATTTATGCCACTTTTTCACCCCAGTGCAACTCCATTGGCTTCAGTGATGCTATCCCTGATTTATGCTGGTCTTAGTTGGACTTCATGAGTTTATGTACTTTATATGACTCAAGTACGTGAGGAAAATGTAGTCTCATAAAAAAAATCTGCCTGTGCACTGTGGCTGCAGGTTCTTTGCAAAGCCATTAACAGGGGCACTGCAAAAACACCTTCTGCTCCTGTGCAGTGCCTCTACATCCCAGAGGGCTGTATCCCATAGCTATGGAGATGTAACTTAGTGATCTTGTGCTTGACTAACGTGCTGCCTTCTTGGCACAGTGGAGCGTCTCTTCAGTCAGAACACAACTGCTCTCCTTACCTTAATCGCCTTGCTGCATAAGCACTTATCTTTTGCCTTTGGGTGAATAACAGTCCATTCACCATGTTTATATTGCAGTAACAGCCAGGACACTCAGTCTTAGATGCAGGACTCCTTGGCTAGGAAATGCATAAACAGACCAGGTCACCGCCCTGACCCAGTGACTCTGATCCCATTAATGAGGACTTCTCCAATTGCCACAACAGCCTTTGTCACCTGGCCTTGCTGTGAGGGACCTGATCTTTCCTCAGATCTCTGGACGTGGGGAGTCAGTTTGAGGTCTGGTGAAGGTGCTGGAGAGATGTCCATTAAAGCCACTGGTTTTCAGGTCAGCTCATCTTCCCCACTACACCTGGTTGCTGATGGTCAGCCTTCATACCTAAGACCACCCTATAGTTGATCCTTGTTTCATTCTTCATCTTTCCCTGTGAACTTTACCTGCTATCCTGTTAAGCTCTTAAGCACATTATTGTCTAGTGAGTACAAGTACATCAGGTACACTCAGGTTAGGTGTCGGGTGTGAATACAAAAGTTGGGTGAGGGCTTCAGGGAAAATGATAAATCCATTCTGGGATTTGCCTGTACTGCAAAGACAGCATGATAAATACTTACACTGTGCTTCCTCGAGTTGTAATGTGTGGGTAGGTTTGGAATAGCCTTTGCCTAGCAGTGTGATGGCAGACTGAGGTACTTTCATGTTCTGTTGCAATTTTTCACCTACTGCATTGGCTCTTTCCATTAAAAAAAAAAAAAATGCTGATGAGATCTTAAAATGGAAGTGCATCCTTCTTAGCAGGGTAAAACAGCAAACTGAAGGTTTGCTCTGCCTGTAGTTAGCTGTAATTTATGCTTCTGCTCTGGTAAGGGGTCTGTTTGCCCTTGATGCATGTGCGTAAGTCCCATTAACGTTAATAGGAGTTGAACACAAGCATTAGCTGACGAAGAATTCCCTAAATGCTGCCTTCAGTTCTGAAGCCAAGAGTTGTTCTCTGCTTCTGTTGCTCACCAGTTCCTTGCAGCCTGGAGCTGCTCCTGCTCCATGGCCATGGCTTTGTGTCAGTGCCGAGACACTGACGTTGGCCCCATGTTGTGAAGGCTGAGGGCTGGTGGGAGGTGTCTGTGTTCCTCGGAAAGGCTGAGCAAGAACTGCAGAGAAAGACAACAGCAAGGGGTGTTTTCTGCTTAGCTTACGCTGTAATGAGCTCAAACCCCTGGGTGGCGGAAAAAGGGGTGGCAGGAGGAGATGAGGGGAGGGGAACAACTTGTTTCAGGCAACGAATCAGTTGCTAATTCTGATCCAAAGCCATTTACATAGATGATGTTGGCCTGGGGTGGGTTGGAAATATAAGGCATTCTGTAGACAGCTGCCCAAGGGAATGCTAATTAGCTGGCAGGCAATTAATAATTAATCAGACTTTTGTTCATTGTGAAGACAGTGTTTTCTTTGGCAGCTCCATAATGTTCCGAGCTCGCCTTGCCTTTCTCTCCCAGGCTGATATCATCGGGCTGGAACAAGGCTGCACGGCCACTTGCTTCTCACTGCCTCTGGCACCCCATGCCTGGTCGCATGTGCAGCCCAGGCCATGACCCCAGAGCTTGGCTGTGCTCTGCCGGCCCATTTAACAGTCAGAGGCTGAGAGGCAAAGGGAGTTGCTGCTGTGCTATTTTTAACCAGCTGAACGGTTAAATAATTCACATGCAGGAGCATGCAGTGGTCTGGGCTGTGCCTTGCACTTGAAAGGGGAGAAGAGCATTGCATTGCCCCTGCTTGACCCTTACAGGCAGGGGCTCCCAGACTCTTTAACACAAAAACAAAAGTGCAAATAGGCCTCCAGGAGTGAAATCCCTGCCCCATTAGAAACTGCAGACTCCATTTATGGCTGCTCCCTTTGATAGGGGGCCTAGGAGGGCCGTTTCCCTTCCTATCAACTAGACTTCATCTGGACTCCCAGAACTGGTACTTTTGGAGAAAGTATGGCAGTGGTTTGGCTCTGAAAGACTTGAGAAGAACTGTCTCAGCAGAAGCTGTTCTGTAGAGCAGAAGAGGCATCAGTGTGTTATTGAAGGGCAAACACACCATTGGCAGTCTGTTCCAACTTTGGACAACTGGACATTTTCTAATTCTCACTCTCAGTGACATACATTTCAGTGAACAAGTTTTTCACTTTCAAATGAAGATAAAATGAGAGGATTTACTACCATTGAAAACTGATTTGAGCATAAATTACCTATCCTGGTCTCAAGATGTTTTTATGATTATTGTATTAATGAAGGGAAATGGTTTTAACTGGAAGAAGGTAGATTTAGACTTGATAACAGGACAAAATTCTTTACTGTGAGACACTGGCACAGGTTGCCCAGCAAGGTTGCGGGTGCCCCTACCCTGGAAGCATTCAAGGCCAGGCTGGCTGGGGCTGTGAGCAACCTGGACTAGAGAGAGGTGCCTCTGCCTATAGCAGGGGGTTGGAACGAAGTGATCTGAAAGGTCCCTTCTAACCCAAACCATTCTATGATTCTATGGTATTAAAATTTTAGGACACCAGTGTAGGGCAGGGAGGTATATTCTCATGTGACATGGGGAAGTGCTGGAACGGTCTCTAACAACACATCTGTACCCAGAAAGTCTTTTATTTCTGACTGACTGAATTAAAGGCCTTGAACTTCTAATAGACCATTCTTGTACTCTTGCCCTGAGTCTGCTTGCCATCATCAGTAGGTAATTCTTAGTGTTTTCAGCAGAAATTGTTAGTTTTTGGTTAATGTGATTTAGGGGGCTGAGGTTTTACAATTAGGAAAACACAGCATACTGCGTAAGCAAAAGAAACTGTGCTAAGCCCTCATCCATTGAAGAGAAGCCATGAACTCAGTCCTCTAAGCACGAGGGAATCCACAGAGGGGCTCAACTTTGAAAGACAAATGTGCAGCAAACCAGGCTTCACTGATCCTGCTGTTAATAGGACTGCTTGTTTCCTTTGATTCCTACGTGTTAGCTCAGCTGTGTTTTGGGACCGAACAAGATCTTTCCATTAGTTCAGTTTCAAACACATGGTAAATGACTCTGTGCCTGGAGCACCCCAGATTCCCGGGTGGTCCCTCTGCAGAGACCGGGGCTGCCTTGCTCTGAGATCAGGCAAGCCGTGGCTCGTTCGCATTGCTGTAGTTAGCACACGCTGCATCGCAGCAAAGCTAATTAGTGCGAGGAGGAGGAAGGGGAGCCTCTCGTGTCCAAGGTTAGAGGCTCTCACCATGTCTTCACACCCCAAATCATGACATTTGTTGACGGAAGTGTGTGAAGTCTCGTTAAAAGAATGCGGCTTGTGATGATCCTCGGTGGCTTTAATGAATCATCTGCGGCCTGGGTGACTCAGCCAAGCCAGGACGGCAGCCAGCAGCCGGTCAGGGGAGCGCTGCTGAAGGCTGAGGCTTTGACAGCACGCATTGATATCGTGTGCAAAAGCATCGTGCTTTGTAAAGGCCAGATGTAACCCGTGTAAGGGCTGCGTACTTCTGAAAGAGCATTAATAGGACACCAGCAAGGAAAGCAAATGTGGCAATAGAGCCAGATTTTCCTGGCCAAAAATGTAGGCAAGTGGGTGGAAAGGCTGCACACCCTGTGTTTGTATTTGAAAATGGATCTGATAGCACACTTGAAAAATGTGACCCTCCGTTGACTAAATCCCACTTCTTTTTCTACAACTGCATGATATCTGCCTTCCCTCCTTCCATGCTGTGGGAGTACATTGCTGTGGGAGGCAGATGCCCTGCCTGCTTGTGAGAGCATGCAAAATGGCATGCTGTGCTCCATGCAGTGCAGAAGTTCAATTTTCAGATAATACAGAATGGGGATGTCTTATCTAATCCTGCTGGCAGTCTCTCCAGAGAGTCTGCACAGCAAAATTCACCTGCTTAGTATGGTGAATTTAAATCACCAGAGCACACGGGCAAAGCTCTCCTGTGCAGAACCTCATTCTGGACTAAAGTCCTTGAGTAATTATCCTGTAATAAAGTCACTTAAATTTTAGAATAGAGTGTCCATGTGGAGAAGTTATACAGGCACAGCTGTAACAGACTAATTATTTTGTTATAGCTATGCCAGTCAATTTCTCAAGGCCTCCGTCACATGGGAAAGTTGAGATGATGTATTTTTTACAGTCTCCAGCAATTCTTTATTTTTTAATGTCCATTAGTGCTTGACTAATGCTGAATGATAGTGGAAATTCTCCGGGACAAAGACAGCTCTCACAATTTCCTCGTGGTTATCAAAAGAATTTGGATCTTTCTTATTAAAGCGAATGTGTAATGAATCGCTGGTGATTGGGGGTTTATAGCTCCATTCACCAGGAACTATGGGGCCATTGTTTACTAAATTCAACTGAAATAGATGAAACCTATAAATTTCTAGAGAAGATCCTTACTTCTCTGTAAGGTCATAAAAATCTTCAAGATCTTTTAAGTACATACTAAAATCTTATCAAGATACAAAATTCCCTTCTTCCCCCTCAGTATTAGAAGAGATTGATATTTCAGCATAGGACATGATGACAGTTCTTACCCATTTCAGGGCTGTAGGAAATAGCCTAGTTCCCGAGCACGTTGTTGCAAGACATATGCGTTATGATTCATTATTAATTGCAGTGGAAATAATACTGCAGGATAAAACTGCACCTGCCAAAGGACAATTGCATTTTGGAGGTTTCTGGAGAGGTCTGCCTGAGCTAGTTTCAATCTGGAGATTAAAGCTCAGTGGGAGCTCAGTGAGCGGATCCCCCCCAGAGCTGTCCAGTGAAATGCTATATGTAGCACACAGAGGCCAACTGAATTTGCTGTGGTCATATCTGAATTGAAGATATACTGAAAAGGTGAGGGCCAAAGATCTCTGTGCACACGAACACACCGTGTGGTTCCTGCATGCCAGCCTCTGCACACAGCAAGCTTCCTGGGGGTCTAAGGCTTGTGTACAAGAAAGCAGATCCAATGCATGCTTAATTGAAAGTATGACTCAAAACGAAACCTGCCTGTAGTTGTTAAGTCTGCCTTACTGCTAAATGTTATCTAATTACATGTATAACTTCTCCCTTCTCAGAAAAGGAAATGAGGTTGGGTTTGAGGTTGAGAACTCCAACATGCATGTCTGAATGGAAATACCGACCGGGACACATACAAGGGCAAGAGCAGAGCAGCCTGTGGGGCCACATGTAGTGTGCACACCTGTGTAGCTGGATGGCTTGTTTGTGCCATCATGTTCTCCCTGGGCACAGGCCACTGCGCTGCAAGGATTCTTCTTGCTTTCTTCTCCAAGAGAGTGCTCAGGCACTGGAACAGGCTGTCCAGGGAGGGGAGGAGTCACCGACCCTGGAGGTGCTCAAGAAACGTGTAGATGCTGCTGGACATGTTTCGTGGGAAATACTGGTGATAGGTGGATGGTTGGACTGGATGATCTCAGAGGGCTTTTCCAACCTTGGTGATTCCATGATTCCTTTGTCAGCGTCTCCCAGTAGCACTACATCTGAAGGAGAGCTGCTCTCAGCTCCAGCCCTTTGTGCTGCTGTGTGAGCTCTGCCAGGCCAGGGAGGGCTGAGCCACACGGCCATACCTTCAGCTTACCTCCAGTGCTCAGCTCTGTGGCCATTTCTCTGATTTTGGGTCACGTACACGTGGTTGGAGAGGAAGGTCTGTGCTGCAGTGTGTGTGCATGAAGATAAACAAAAGGACATCCATTTCCAGGGCTGCCATGCGAAGGCTTAATCACGTTGCAGAATAACCGTGGAGTTATAAAATGATGGGGCATTTAAAATGTTATCTCCTTCCAAGCATCGAGTGTTCCAATTCTGCCTTAAGGGGACATTAGCTGATCGTCAAATCACAATGAGATTCTTATGACTTTGTTTGAATAAACAGTTTTCATAACCGCTAACATTTTAATGGATGATTACGTTCCCATTTAGCTACCAGACGCATTCATTTTGATTGATGCTATTTCCGCCCGTACCGAAGGAATTAAATAATGATTTGTCACTTAAGGCCGAGAGCCGCTCAAACATCTTTGCAACAAACAACTTTCTTTGCGGCGCGCGCCCAGACGGAGCCGCCCAACCGCAGCGCGATGCGGGGCAGCAGCGGGGATGTGGCCGTGGGGCAGCAGCGCTGCTCGGCGCGCTCGCGCGGAGCTCGTCCGCTCCGCTGCAATCCGTGCAGCGCCCCGTGCGCGAGGGGAGCGCCGCTGCCCCGTGGCTTTCACGCTGCCGAGGTAGCCGTGACCCAGGCAGCGGGGCAGGGCGGCTGCGGGCACTTTGGGGCTGTGCGGTGCTCTGTCCCCCTCTTGTGGCAGCGAGCCGGAGGCCGGGGCCGGAGGAGCTGCAGGGTGCCGCGCGCGGTGCGGAGCTCGGTGCTGAGGGGGGGCCTCGCGCCCACCGCCCTGCCTCAGCACGGCTCGCTGCCTGCGGGACCCGGCCCTCCTCACGGCCGCTCTGCCCTCAGCTCGAACCGACGGCCTCGGAGGAAATGTAAGGCACGTGTGGTACCGCCCGGGCTTGTTGAATCTTGCTTCCGTGGTGTGTGTACAATGAGCCAGAAAAAGCGGAATTTGGATTTTGCTTTGCTTTGTAGGGCCGCGTGTGGCCCGGCAGGCGCAGCTGAAAGGGTGCAGGGCCGACCTCAGAGAAGAGGAGGAGTTTCACCTGGGCTGAGAACACACACAGATCTGGTGAGAGGTATGTTGCAGAAGGGCTCCTTGCTTTCCTCTGCCCTGAGCAGTTCTATCCTTCTGCAATTCCTGCTGCTTGATGTGCTCTGAGAGACCTGAAGTGACCCTTGATGTGGCATAGACATTTTGGACCTGCCTCGCTCCTCCTTACACACAGTGTGAGAACAGGGCTGTGTCTTTAAGAGGCACAATTCTGTGAGAATGTCTTTCTTCTGCTTTCCAGAAGTACTTATTAGGTTTGATGGATCAGTTATTTGATCCAGCGTGACAGATGGATGCGATGTTTTTGTCTGTGACTAAGCCTACAGAGGTTGCATAAATATCTTCATAGTAAATGTTCTGATTTTGCTGTGTGTATACACGGAGGTGGGTATATGCTGGTTTTCTTCATTTGTTTGTGTAACAGAAATGCTGAATCACAGCTTGAAGCAGTGATTGAGCACCTGGTGGGAAGGCAGGGCCAACCCAGGGGAGCTCAGGTGCAGGCAATGTACCTCAGTGATTGGAGGAGGTGGAGTCAGAATCCTCCCCTTTCCCAAACCTCATTTAAGAGTTGGCAGGGGGAGATGAGGGTATCTTGCTGGAGATCTCTGTGTGCTGGAGGCCTTCTAAAGGTAAGTAGCTTCTTTCCTTTGTTTTTGTGCCCATGATTGTTGTGTTTCAGCAAATCCTTACTTGCTGTAGCCTGGAATCTTGGTCCTCTGCTGTTGTTGTGCTTTCCATCATATTATAGCTCTCTGGTGTGCGGTGGGAGGGCAGCTCATGGATGGCGTGATCCTCTCCTTGGCTGGTGCAGAGTGATAACTGGCATTCAGCCCTCTGGTGCAAGTAGCTCTCTAGTGATAGAGCTTGCCTGTGACAAGTGCATTCATGTGTTGTGCTTTACTAACTGTAGCCAAAGTACAGTTTTGTGTGCCCTACAAGTAGTGCAGGCTATTTGTTTAAGCAGTAGGGGTAACTTCTCTGGTTAGCAGCACTATTTGCTTTGCAGCTTCTTGTGTATATGTCTTGTTTGGTGGTGATTGTTTGGTTTTTGTTTATTTGTTTGTTTCTTTGTGGATGTGTTAATATGCCCCTAAACTTTTGGTTCCGTTGCTGTGCTACAAGTGTTGCCCTTCTACTGAGAATACATTGTGGCACTTCTGTTGGGTGATCTCCTGCTGTGGGCAGCAGGTGTGTGAAGCTGTGTGATTCTGAGGTCTGTGTGCGTGGAGCACTACCCCAATAGGATGTTTCCCAGATCAGCAGAAGCAGCCTGGCTGTTGCTGTCTGTTTAAATGAGCAATGTAGTTTCTGAGAGCACCGTGCCTTAAAGCATGACTCATCCTATGGATTGCTCCTACCTTTGTTGTGAGATTGCTGTAGACCTTTAGAATCACCTGATCTATTCTTGATCTGGAGCTCCAGTCTAGTGATGACATGCTGCAGTTTCTATGTAGAAATCATATTTCTGTGAAGGAATGAGTTACTTATGGAGCTGAATGTCCTTGCTGTGAGGCTCCCAGGCTATCCTGTGGGAGCAATTGCTGTTATTGTCTTCTGTTGTAAGCAGACACCTAAACTGCTTGGTAGTGAGCTTGCCTTTGAACTTCTATGAAGAAATAGCAGTTGAAATAAGAGTATTCTAACTACTCTTAAAACGCTTTTCCTGTGAAACCAGTTCATGTACAAACAGTTCTTATGTAGGTGCTTGTCATGTCCATGTCATAGGGCATCATCAAAGATCTTTACAAGAACTGCTAACAAGTCTTGACTGCTCATTTCAAAGGGCTGCATTTAGCCATGAGGAAGAATGGATTTTAATAATGGATTGGGCTGTCAATACAGTCTTTTTTCTTTTTTCTTTCCCGAATGACTGTTTTCTAAACCAACCAGTAATACTAAATGGGAAAGAAGAACTACTCCAGGCAGGTGGCCTGCTGGTTACCCACAGTTTGCAGTAGATTTGGGCATGTAATGGACTTTTCCTGATCAATGGGTGGGCCAGACTTCGTATCCAACACAGTCAAGTTGTAAACTAAACTCCAACCCTTTAAAGAACTTAAAGCTTAAGGAAAAGTCACAGACCCATTAGCAATAAGCATCATAGGATAAAATGCTGGTGCTTCTTAAGCTACAGTGTACTCTGGATAAGAGCAAGGTGAAAAACTTGGTTGTACTACTCCAGTGTATTTTGAGACTAGTTGGTGTTGTTCTGATCTCAGTCTCTTTCCTGTGTAAGCAAACATTATTAAACAAATCCTGGCCTATGCTTCTCCTATGCTACAACAGTTATGTTGTGGGCTCTCCAGAACATCCATGTGGAAGTTCTGTCTTTGCTTGGGAGCCATTTCTGATCAAAAGCCTTATAGAAGCCAACTGCAGAACTAAAACCTACTTCTTGCACACTTGCAGGGGGGTTAGCTAATGTGTGCTGGTGCAGGGCTTCAGTGCTGGAGAATGACATCATGTTGTTGGCAGAGCTAGCCCTGCACTGGAAACTCAGCTGAGCAAAGATATTGGTTTCTGGCTCTATCATTGCCCTATAATAACGTTTAATTCTAAGAGAAGGCTAACAAAGGCCTTGGGCAGTTTGAAGGCACTTAGCTCCAAATCAGATCCCTGCTTGGATCCCGCCTGGTCCTTGTGATGGTGATGCAAAGGAGTGCATGGCTGGAAAGCTTCCTGAATGCATATATGAATTGTTCTTTGCACTGCTGAGAAATGCCTGCTTCCACTGTGCTGAGCAGCTTTGTGCTGAGCCCCAACCTGAGCAAGACAAAAAAGGTGAAACTGTTCCAGTCCTTCTATAGAGACTTACCCAGGTCTAGCAGTAATTGGAAGAGAGGTGGCATGAAAAGAGCTGACCAAATCATTGTCTTCTGGGAATCGAGTTTGGCACAGACAAGATGGGAAAACTGAAGGAGAGGAATTACCTGGTGATAAGTAACTAATTCAGTATTGTAAAGTAATTGTATGGCTGTAAAAGATTTATGTGTAGGGTGAGCCAAGAGAAAGGAAAATCGAATGTCTGGAGGGGTGGTAGTTGCCAAGGTGTACTAACAACTGCAGAAAACTTAAAGCAGAGTTAGAGATGTTCACAGTAAAAATGAGTGTGAAGGTGGGTCCAGCTGTCTCAAGCCAGGTCCATTCCACCTCCTGTTGTCTGTGATTAACTTCAGCTTTGTAGTTTCTCAGCTGTTCTTGACATATTTCATGCTGGGAACTCTTCAACTACTGGTGGCCAGAGGTTAACTCAGATGAGAGCTGGCTTCACTAAAATGTGCCTACTTTCTCAAGACTAGGTTTGTGCTTTTAACAGATGTCTAATTCTCTTTTCCCTCTAGGCCAGGGAGGTTAATTGGAGGAAAGTGACTGTACATCGGGCCCAAGAGCCTCCTACAGAGATACTTGGCACAAATAAATCAGCCTATTTTTGATGAATAACAAGGCCCCAAAGGCTCTAGTTCTTGCTGCCTGCACAAATTGCAGGTATAAATTTCACAGCTGATCACAGGGACTCCAGAATTCAATTAACTCTCTGCTCATTTAAAAAAAAAAAAAAAATGCTGCCTGCCTATTTAATTATGAGTGTCACTGATGCTACATATGCTGTTCAGGAAAACTCCAATTAATATAGCATTGCATCATTAATATGAATGACAGCGTGAAACCTGTGACTCTAAGCAGTCTGTCCTGACCCTCTGCAATGACAGACCCAGAATTCTTTGGGAAGTGGCATTCTTTTCAGACCTGGGTGATGCTAAGGGAGCTCTGAGATGGTCTCCATGCTTCGTGTGCTGTACTGGTTGCCCTGATTTGGGTGGTTGTTGGGTGGTGCTGGTAACTGCTGATTTACACTGCCCAGTAACTAGGTAACCTTCTGAGGTCTCCAATTTTGGGAATGGGGAGTGGAGACCTGCTGGGCAGAAATCTGCAGACTAACCTAGCAGAGGTCAGGTGAGGAGAACACAGCAGTGTTCTTGCTTGGAGAATGGCTGGGAGAATGCTGCTATGTTCTCCTAGCACTGCTTTTACCACATGAAAGTGCCTTTCACTGCCAGGAAGGGTGTTAACCAAAGCTGTACAACTAACCATGTCTGTGTAGAACATTTCATTTTCAAGTGCTCTTGATTTTTTTTTTAAATTTAGCTCAGTCTCAAAGAGCTATCAATAAACGTTTGATTTTTACTTTGTAAGGTGTCTCTTGTTTTAAACCCCAGTAATATGTCTTGCTTGTTCTATGCTTCTGTACTGACCCTTCTCTCTGGATCTCACATGTTGCCAACTGTGTTACTGGGAATTGTCTCCAATTTTTGCTACTGCATCTTCCCATCCTGTGAGGGTGTCTGTGCCAAGTAACTCTGAAACAGCCTGCAGTGTTCAAGCTGTCCGTCCTTCCTTAATCACTCTCTGTAACCCACCACGATTCTAGTCTGGCATTTTATTCACTCCTTCTTTAGGTAATATCTAATTTATGCCTCTGTTTTGCGTATAATAGTGAATTCCTGACTGCTTTCTTCCTATGCTCATACTTTCCTTTTCCTCAGCAGCTCTGTTTCTGACTACAGCAATCTTCTTTCCAGCAGTGGTGAAAACAATCTTGCTGCTCTAGCCAGAGGCAGATGTCACCCCAGATTAGATGTCATGGCTCTGTCACTGCTCCAGCTCCTCGCATCTCCCTGCGATTTCCTCGCTTGTCACCAGTGCATTTGGCAAATGTGTGTCCAGATGCTGCTGTGAAATACTGTTAGTCCTTTTGGTCACCTCGTCTTTTTCTAATCCTTAATCATAAGCATTTTGCCTTTCTGCCCTTCTACATCCTCTTGTTCCCTGTCCTTGGTCAGAGATGCAGCTTTCACTACCCATTTGCCATGTTTAAATGGAACGCTTGATAGGCTGCTTTCAGGACCAAACTTATCATCTGGTACATGGCACAGTGGCTGTAACAGTACTCATCTTGAAGAAGCTGGCTGAGTTGGCACAGGTAGGGATTCTTCCTGTGGAGAAGTGGAGCTTCCTGTTGCGGCTCTTTGTACAACATGCTTGTTCTCTAAATATTGGCTTTCATCTGCAAAATAAGGATAGAGTAAGCCATGTGAATGTGTGAGCTTTAAATTAATGTGAATGGTGTGTACAACAGTTGGCAGTGATTAGGAGAACTGGGTCTAAGTCCTTGTTTTGGCAGTACAGAACACATAGTCTGTCCTATGGAAGGCTAACAGGCTGTTTCTGTCTGACAAGACTACTACCTGTTCAAACTGTTCTGCAGAGGTTTTGATCCTTATAAAATAACACCTTGCAATGAAGAAAACACTCTGTTAGACTTCCTGACCAACTGTAGCTATGCCTGTATGTTGTTGTTCTTACTTGTCTTGTAAGTCTACAAGGCAAAGGCACTGACCTTCCTGCCATCTGTAGTCTGCTGTGGGAGCCAGGGACAAGTGAAAGTTGTGTGCTGCTTTCATCTGTGCCCCAGAACAGCAACAACATCACTAGAGGAGCTGTACTGTGCAGCCTTCCTACACACCCGCCTTCCTCTAAGCATTGCTCATCTGCAGTGAAATTCCTTGTAGTGCTGGAGGAAATATGGATGTGAGAGTGCATCTCAATGATATGCAGATAACAGAGCTCCCAGTGAAAGGCTCTGACAACTCCAGCCTGCAGCTTTACTGGCTTTGAAGCTGGACTCTCACACATCAGACTTGCTGAGGTGTTACCTTCATCCTGATAGCTACATTTCCTACATCTTGAAGGTCCTCCCCTGGCCCTTTCCTGCTCCCTTTCCCTCTTCCTTCTCCAAAACAGCCCTGGCATTGCACAGCTGACAGATAGTCAGTGACTGCATGCTTCAGGAACCAGGGGATGGAGAGAGGCCTTCTGGTGCTGCCTGGTACCTGAGTCATACCCTGGTGAGTTGTGGGCAAGATGGCTGGTGGTACCTGCAGCTGGAGACAGGGCACTGTGCCTTGCTTGGTATGAGTCCTCCCAGCAAGCACTCAGCTGAACCTGAGCTGCCTTTCTCCTGCATGTCCTGGCCTCAGGGCAGCTTGTTCACTTTACAAGATACAGCCCTTTTATCTATGTAGCCCAGGGACAGAAAGACACTGCTGTTTGCTTCCTCTGAGAGAAAGGAGGGGGAGAAAATTCTTTGTTTCCTGTGTAGTAAGCCTTGGCCTAAGGGCATTTGGGAGCCAACTTTCATCACTCTCTGTCTGTAATAGATAGCAGAGAGCTGCTAGTGCAGGGACTCTCAGCTCCCTTTCTTAATTTCCTTGTTTGGGTTTTGGGAGGGTATCCCAAACCAATGCATTCCAATCGTCTCTTTATGCCCTTTGAGGACACCTAAACACACTGTCAGGGAGGACAGGAAGCCCTTGGTGTGCTGCTGACTGCTGTGTGCAGTCTGTTCTCAGCATGCAGCAAAAGTACAGTGAGGTATTTAAGATTGGTTGTAAGGGCATAGAGGTGTTCTTGCCAAAGCTCACATTGCTCTCTTGGACAGGCTGGGAGAAGGACACGTACTCCATGCTTGCTGGTGCCTTTCCCCTCAGTTTTATGCCATTTACCACTCCAGAGATTATCTGAATACCTGTTTGTACTTGTAACTTGAACTTTCTGTTGAGTGCTATTGACCAGGCTTCACCAGGGCAGCTCCAAGGTGACAGCACTTATGAATGTAACTGATAAGCACTGCATTATAACATGTTGAACTGGAGCTAGACCTGGAGGCCTGGGATTCTGGTTCAGTTTGGATTGGCATCAAACTCGGAGGCTTATCTGAACCTGGAGATGGGAATCAAAAGCATGTGAGCAGCAGTGTTCCCAGGAGGCTCCTAAAACTTGTGCTGCCGTGCTGAGGCTGTACTTCAGGTATTCACTGTTGTTTCAGCACTGTGCTTTTCTCCCAGCCTGAAATCAGAAGGGTAAGGGGGGGGCTGGGGAACACAACAAAAACAGAAGACTGAGAGGGTGTGTGGTTGGAGCCTCATCTTCACATTCCCTTGGTATCTGCATGTTCAGGGTGTGTATGTTTTTCTTCTACACATCTGCTTATTCTGATCAGCATTTACGTGGAATAAAGCTGACTTGAGTACTTACTCAAATGACAAAGATTTGGGGTTTGAGTTTTGATGAAGTGTGGTTCACTTTCTTCTAATGTTTCTGTGGCTCTGGTTGCAGCTGGGATCAATCGCAAAGGTGCCAAAATAAATCAGGAGTTGGGCTTCTCCAAGCCTAACACAAAGAAAATAAGAAAGCAAGATGGCCTGTTGTTAACTGAAGTGTTTTCTTACCTCATGGTGCAACAATCTGCCTCAAAGGAATCCAGCAGTCAGAATAGCACAGAGCATCTCTTTCCTTCCAGCCCTTTAGGGAAGCTCTGAGAATGATCACTGGGCCTTATTAATCTCTGTCTTAGAAGCCCGGGGACATTTGGATAAATGCTGAGGCAAAGCACACAATAAGATGATACCTCCTTATTTTCTCTTCTTCTGGAGGGACACTGCAATAACCAGGGAGCTGTACTGCTTTGAAAGAGATGTCACCCATCGTGGTTCCCAAGGGAGATCCCATTCCTAGGGATGCTGTTCAGGGCAAACCTAAATACTTGTTAATGGCATCTGATCAGGGTACATCATTGTGCTACTAGAATACTAGTAAGGGCATTTTAATAAAACAAGCAAAATGCTGTTAGATTGTTATGTAAAAGAAAAAACAGCATTGATTTGAGTTGAATTATAACTGCTTTCCTTACTGGATGGGAAGCTGACTGCGTTTCTCTTTGGTGGGTTTTACTTCAGTGCTTGGGGTTAAAAAGAGCTTTGTTTTGTTTTTTCATGGAGCTTGTTCTGGGCCCTAAGCAGTCTTCTTTCCACTGGCTCTACCTTGGCTAAGAGTTAACCAGAGTACTGTGCTGGGTTGATGGCTTTATGTGTTAAATCTCACTAATGGACTAAAACATTGAAATCTATCGTAAGTCTTTTCTGCCTGTTTCTACAGCATGCAAAACAGTCCCTAAAGACTGCAAACAAATGCCCTGTGTCAAGGCCTTATGCTGAATGAACTTGACTTTTCTCCTTCGCAAAAACTGCATACTGTAGTGTCAGCTTTGAAGGAGATGACAGAAACCAGAGTCCAAATTTACCATGGCTCGTGGCTATTTCAAGCCTTCTGCTGTCAGCTGAAGCTGAACTTCATCACACTCTAATTAGAAATCTTAGCTGGCTGGAGGATGGGATGGCTTCACTGGAAGCCTTGGCAATGTACCTAAATAAACAGACTTCATATCCCGCTGTTTTCCCCCTATAGAATCCTGTTAGTTATTGTGCTAATATATAGGGGATGGAGGATTAGTGTCTCGCAGCCAGTTTAAATACTACAGATGACTACTGAGGTTAAGGTGCTCAGTTTCTGGAATTCATTGAGCCTTTTGCAATATCTTGATTTGGTGGTCGCATGTACTTAATTGTTCTACCCATACAATCTACTTATCGGTGGTAGTCTAATTATGGAACTTTTAAAGGTTAATTAACCTTTAGACCTTTGAAAACAATATACTGGATCAAACTGCATGTATTGCTTAGTTTATGCAAGGCTGTTCATCCCTGCATTTTGAGATGCTGATGTGAAGCTATACCTGGATACAGGTCTTCTGGGCATGATGGTCATTTCTGCCAGATATGGTGATGGGGATATCTGACTGAATTGCATGGTAGCTGGCCCAATTACACTTGTGGTGCTGCAAGCATGCTCTTGAAAGCAGGACTTGGCACTGCTTGCTACCACCTCTCTACGCTGGCTTCATGTGCTCTGGTTCTTGGCACCAAGTTTCTGCTACTGTAAATAGGGTGGAATAATGCTGGGCAACAAATCTTTTATAACCCAGTAAAATCAGGAGGTGGAAAGGTCTTTAAATGGCTGATTTAACTTGTCTGGAACAGTTATGAAACTGTGCTTGGAGACAGAGCAGGGTATATAGGCTAGGTGTCCCCTTCTCTGCCTTGTTCATTCATATTTCGGGGGGGGGGGGGGGGGGGGGGGCAAACCAGAATTCTTTCAGGCTAAAACAAAGCTCTTTGACCTCTTCCTTTCTCCCACAACTCCAGCTTTAGAACACCTCACCTCAATTTGGATGTGCAATAAATCACAAAAGCTTTTGGCACTGCCAAAATTGTACTCTTTACCCCACTCTCCAAACTCACTCGGCTCCATTTAGTACAGTTTTTTGGCAAAGATAACTGGACTTCATGCTGTGGAGAATATTTGTTTCTTAATAGAACATGGAGCAGAAGTGGAATTGTGCTGGTTGTGTATATTTTGCCTTCTCAAGATTAGCCCCAAGCAATTATCTGACTGTGGCCTGTGCCAGAAAAACACAACAGAACAATTTTAGCAGTGCCAATGAAAACTCCAGAATGTGTTGCACTCAAGAGTGTAATTTTAGATTCTGTTTTCAAGTAGTATTTCTGTGACATCATTGACTTTAGGAAAAATAATACCCTAGGGCTTGCTTTACAAACAGGATGGAGCTTTATGATTTGGCAGCTTTCTGTAGGCAGAAAGACAAATGTTCGTCGCTTAAAACCTCAGTGTGACAACAGGCTTTGCTCCCTATCAGAACTTAAAAGTAATAAGAAAAAGTTAAGACTTCTGTGGAAAGGGAATTGGTAGGTGCTTGTCTGCTGCCCTCAGGGCAGGGATGCTCAGCTCACCTCCAGGAGAAGCTGAGCTCTGTGAAGATTTGTTTTGGGAGTGAGAAGACTTCTGGTTAAATTCTTCTGTGCAGTGTCGCCCCAGGCAATTTTGGGGCTTTCAGATGTACAGTCCTTTCTACTACTGCTGCTTCTGGTCTGTACGCACAGTACAGCCATACACAAACTCAGTGTTAGGATGGGGAGGCTCTGTGGTCCCCCCCAGGAGGCTCCAGCTGCCTTATAGAGCCTCACCATGAGGATGCAGCCCTTCTGGAGTCTGTTTGCATTTAGATGTAGCAGTGACGCTCCCGATGTGCCTAGCCCAGAGCTCTGAGGTCAGGACTTGTTTCTGACTTCTTTACTTCCTTTCTGAGGAGTTCCCTGTTGATTGTAGGGCTGCAAGGGGCCCTATGAATCTGTCTGGTCCTTCTCCCCATCTTGTGTGGGGTCAGTAGGTGTTTGGAAGATGGGTTGTGGGTTCCTTGGCAGACCTCTGAAGCTGAGGTGCTGTCTCTCCTATTCAGCAACTTTGTTCTCTCTGGTAGAAGGCGTTTTCTTCATTGTAACCCAAACTTCCCTTTCTGTAATTGTAAGCCCATCACTTCTCTGTATTGCGCTCAGATTGCAGACAGGAGAAGGACTTTCCAGCACACAGTCAGGCATTCTGTGTTTGACCTTCATGGGGCTTTCCTTTCTTCCCCCACCCATCCTTGTCCTTTCAGTAGTCTGTACCTTTTTTCTGTGCAAGCCCTTTCCATTCTAGAAGGCTCTGTAGGCTCAGTGGATACTTTGAGGTTAGTGAAACAACTTGTTTCCCTTCAACAAGGGATTTCTCATGACAAAGCTGTGTTCTGGCTTTAGGGCAGATCACGCTGCAACCTTTTCTTTGTTCTGTGCCCCCATCCCCAGCATACACAAGTGGAAAACTGGTTGCATTAGCCAGGATGAGTCATTTGTGGCTTGAAGGAGAAGCGATGACACCAGCTCTGTCAGCGGCTGCTTGATTCAGCACACTCCCAGGAATTCACCAACTTCGTTAAATTGGTCAGATTACACACGCATTTCTTTAGCAATCAGCTCCAGTCAGTCAAGTGGAGTTGTTTCCAGGGTAGGTTGGTGCATCTGGCACATTGTGGCTCATGTTGCTTGCCTGCAATCCTGTCTGGCAAGCTTGGGCACAGCTAATATCACCCGAATGAGAAGGCTCATTGTTTGCTGCAGTGGCCAGACTCAGGCATCAGGTTGCCTCTGGGGTGTGTGAACTAATAGCTCTGTTCCAGAAAACACGTGAAGCTCATGCTGATTTCCATGAAAGTGAATAATTTGCTGTGAGCGTGAAGAGGGAGGGGCTGTGTCTTCCCCTGCATGTGTGCAATGTCCAAGAATCTTGGGCACTGTTGTAATATAAATAACAGATCCTCATAGTCTCATCAGCTTGTAGACTCCCCTGGGGAACTTTGCATTCTTCTGTAAACATGAGCTTTGTGGGAGAAGTCTGATGCTCCATGAGCATGTGAGAATTTCCTTCCCAGTTGGCATGAAAAGGCAATAAATCTGAGGAGATGCAAATCCTTCCCCCTGCCCATTCTTATAAAATTAATGGGTGTTCAGTTAAGCCAAAACAAAGAGTGGTTTCCCTCAGGCAAAGTTGTCATTTTCTGCTTTTTTTTTTAAAGGCATTTTAGCATTTGGATAGGAAAAACTTGTTTAAATCCATCTTTAATAATGCAATAAGTGTCCAGGGAAAAGGAATTGTATATTCTGCTCTGCTTTGGGCTTCCAGCTTTCTGGGAATAAAGGCTGAAAGACAAACAAGGGTTAATGCTAAGGCAGATAAGGGTGACCTTGGCCTGTGTGGTGATCTGCATGACCCTGTGCAGTTTGAATGGTTCCATAATGGGAGACTTTCAGGCTGTTCCTCTGCTGGAGGGATCAGCTTCCTCACCTCACCTGCAAAGCTTGTCTTTCTCCTCCTTTTTCACCATTGTAAAGATGTTTTAAAGGGATAGTAGCAGGCAGTTAATAACAGATAGTCACTAAATCATTCTTTTCTGTGTCTCTAAAGACCCTTCATGCAAAGTGGTGCAAGTGCCAGCATGGTGGGGTGGTTTTTTTGGTCAAGAAGTTCCATGGGGAAGGAAGCCTTGCTGGTCAGAAGCTGGATGGGCTGGTGACCCTCAGAACAAAGAGCAGCTGAAGAACACTGCTTATCTCCGCATGGCACACTGTCAGGGATAGCTGTCTCCAACTTTGGTGGCGATGCAAAGCCTACAAAATACAACAGGGAGCTGGGATGCAGAATTTCTGTGGGATCACATGTGTATTCAAGTGTTAGGCATTGTGATCCAGTTTTTATGGCTGGAGCAGGGCCTCCTGAGACTACCTGGGAACCTGAAGCAGCTTTTTGCTGTGCCCTGACCTGGATGGTGCCTGAGCAGTTTGACTGATACTGTCAAAGCTGGTTTTCAGGGATCCTGAGGCATCTCATCTGATGGTCTACCAAAGAGGAATAAGTACTGCTAGCTGGGTGAACGGAGCCTGGAGCTGCAGAACAGGGCTGCCTCTAGGCATGGCCTGAGCAAGCAGTTGTTCAGAGCAGCAGAATGGCTGGGACAGGAGAGGCTGTGGTGCTGGACTGAGGAGGCTGCTGCCTGGGGGAGAGGACAACACCATGAGATGCTGCCTCACCCACTTGCCTTTTCCCTTTTCTCATGCTTGCAACAGAAGCCACGCTACTGTTCCTTGAGCAAGACCACTCCATTCTCTTATATGGTTGCCCTTGAGCTATCTCAATTCAAAAATCCTCTCTAGGTACTGTGTGATTTTTTTTTTTTTCTCTCTAGATTTGATCTACAGCTATTCTAAATGCAGCTCGCTGCTGGAAATAGTTGCTGAGAGCAATGTGATATAGAAAGGATTTCATTTTTTTCCTCTTATTTTCTGCCTTAACCTTCCGTACCCTTCTATTGATAGAGTTCTAATGTGTTTGACTGGGAGCATGGAATACTTCACCTTGAGGCACCAATCCTGCTGGATCCCAAATGTGCTAATGCTCATTTACAGCAACATCAGCTGGCATGTTGCAAGTGAGCTTTGATCCTACAGCCAAGACTTACCCGCTAAATGTCTGCAAGGGTGTTAGTGTCCCTAAGGGTTAGGCTCAGCATATGTTTGCACAGGGAAAGGGCGGATGTCTGAAAGCATTTTTCAGCATTTTCCAGGGTAGGTTATGAAGGGAGACAATGTTATGTACTACTTTTGGAAGGGGAATAAAAAGAAACCCACAACCCAACCCCCAATTTATATCCCAAGGTTCTATAAGCCTGTTGCATGTTCCCTTTTTAGGAAGTTCTGCCTCTTGCACCTGGGAGAGGAAGCAAGAGGTAAAGCTGTCTGCCTCATTTTTTTTTGTCATCCTCTTGCAATGAATTTTTTCTCTAGCCTGGAGACAGGGAAGAGCTGGGTGGGTGATGGTGAAACGATCATCACTTAAAACTATTTGCTGATAATGAGTCACTCTTCAGAGTCCCAATCTGTTCTTCCTTCTGTCAAATACTCAGAATACAGCAAATCCTCTTGCTTTGCTGCAGAATCTTCTGAAGGATGGATTCTAGCAGGAGGAATTTGTGAGAAAGAGGAAAGGATATGTTTGTGGGGAGGGAATTAATCAAGAGATGCCTCTTTGTGCCAAACCTGAGCATGAACCTCCTGATAGCTCAGATGAGGAGCTGCAAGAGTTACTATCAGTCAACAGGCTGCATGTTCTGTGACTGGCATAAGTCTCACTGAATTCCTATTGCCTTTATGCCTCAGCTGAAAGAGGTGCCTAATGCAAAACATTTAGGCTGGGTGGTGAGATGTTGGGCTCTCCCCTCGAGATGGGGTGCTGTCAGACTTCCTGCAGGACAAGGTAGCCCATTCATTCACCAAACTGCTCTGATCAAGAGCCTGAATGGTGAGTTGTTTCTGTATGTTGCCTGTTGCAATGATACCTCAAGCCTGACCTGCAGAGATGCACACTATACCCTGCAAGATGTAAAATAAGGCGTGCATGATACCAACAGGCAGCTATGATTTGCTTCTCTTGCAGTTCCAATTGCAACGATTTATAGTCAATATCTTGATAAATGCCATCTGGTGTGTTAAGTACTGTCTGGCTTGTGCTGTGCTAGGGTGGCTATGATGTCTTCCCTGATATGATTCCTGCAGTAATAGACCAGTCCTGTAGATTTCAATGAAAACTCAATTTTCTTGTAACAAGGTTTAATGGGAAGCTTATTGGAGTATTGATAACAGAAAATGCAATAGATACATGTCCAAGAGTTAATATATTTTAAGACATTAGAGTATACACTGCATCTTTATCACAGTCAAATTCAATTAAGGTTTTCATTACAAATAAAAAGAATTGGTTGTTCAAATGCAGGAACTCGTAAGCAAGGGTAGGTCTGAAAATAAGTGGCTAAGCCAGATAGGGGACACGAGATCCCAGATCAGGAGGAAAATTCAGAGGCTGGCATTTTGTTTCAAGAATCACATGGGCTTCTGCTGTAAACTCAGATGTTGGTTTGACAGCCTCTGAGTGAGCTGGGTGCTGGGGACCTGTGTCCTGGGCTGAAACAACGTGGGGGAGGTCCCAGTGTGTGGGTGCAGCTTTGCCAGTGCCTGTGATATTCTGCTCTCCATCCACTCATAGCAAATCCAGTGAGACCTTGCAGCAGCGCATTACTGCCTGTCAGTATATCCTGGTTGTACTCTACTGCTTCAAACACAATAATCCTTTTTGCAGATCAGATATACGGTAATCCTCCTTTACAAGGGAGAGCACAATGGGCTTCTGCCGTCAGACATGATGTAATCCTGCTGCATCAGATAGAGCACTTCTTTCTACATCACATGAAATCCTTTCCTCTGTCCTCTTGCAGCTGCCTGCAGCCCCTTTCTGTAGGATGACTTTCACAACTGTGCAAGGTTCCCCTCCAGGCTGAAAGCAATAAAACCCCTCACTCCATACCATGCTCTTCTATAATGTATGTCCCTAGGAATGATAGCAATTGGTAAAGGGAAATCTCTACTCTGTATGTGATGTGCTCTTTGGAGTAGAGGCCCTGTTTTGCTTGTGCAAGACTGAACACAGTTTGGTGATGATAAACTTTGGGTGTTACCTGGCTGCAGTACCTCCTGATTGCAATTCCCCACAGATTGAATGCTGTGCAGACTGTCAATGTTGTGTAGCCTGTCTCTGAGCTGTGCTGGAAACAGGTGCTGCAGATTTCTTGCATTAGATGCTGTGTGAGTGCTGGCTGTGTGGTATTCAACAGCTGCCAGCTCTCCCAGCTGTGCCTTGCTCCTCCTGGTAGCTCAGGTGTGTTTGCCTGATCTTGCACAGACTGTTTTATAATCCTGCTGTTGGTGATACAGGAGAGCTGTCTTTGCACGAATGTTCTCTCTAACCTTTACCTAACCCTTCCTGTGGGTCCCAAGCACTGTAAATCCTCCTCCCTTTAAGTACAAATTGCTGGTTTCTTGGCTGGGGAGAGGAGAAGATGCTGTCATATGGAAGGAAAGCGTGTATCCTATAACTCTCCTAATCCTCCAGTCAGTTAGAAAGCAGCTACACATCCTGCCTGACTGAATACCTGCCTTGTAATTCAATCTAGGGGTTCCGCTGCCATTCATAAATAGATTATGTTGCTGTGCTGCTGCGTATTGTGAGGCAGGCAGCTCGATGGAATGGTGGGTCTATTCAATCCAGGCAGCACAGGATGTTGGGTTTTTTCCCCCTCTCTGCTTCTGCTATAGGGAACTAGAGGAGGAACTGAGCCAGAAGCTAGTTGGGGTGCTGGACAGCAGGGGCTACCAACAGCTTTCCTAGCTTTTGGAGATGCATCCCTAAATATTCCCTTGGCTCAGAGCCACATAATGCATCCTGCACCAGCTGAGAGCAGGGTGGATGAAGGAGTGCCAGGATAGCTGGTGAGTGGGAAACAACAGTGGTTGCTGGGAGGTGCCCTGGCCCCATTGTGGGAGTGGATTAATGTGGCTCTGCTGCTCCAGCGATGACAGCAGTGCTGCTGGCAACCTGACTGCATGGAGTCAGCACCAGTGGTGGCTGGCAGCCCATGCCAGGCTCCATGGGAGCCTTGTCTAGTGCTTCCTCTGAAGGTAATTGCATTTGGGACATGCTGCTAGAAGTCCAGATGATGATGATGAGATGGATGCTGTCTCTGTTTTTAATTTGTCCTGTTAACTAGAAGGGTGTTGACTAGTACAGTATTGACCTTCTGCTTCCACAGAAATGACTGCTCAGTTAAACGAGACTCAACTCTTGTACTTCTCCTGTCTTTATCATCCAGTGCAGTATCTGTCAGCACTGACTGGCACTTTCTTGGTAACAACAGCACAAGCTTTCTGGCCTCAGTGGGACAGAGGATGACGAATGTGGATTTCTCACACATGGAAGACCTCCACTTCAGATAGCCCCTTGCTGCTAAGGACTGAGACAAAATGATCTGTGCTTGCAAAGTACATCTGTCTGTCTGTCTAGGCTGAGAATGAGTCTGTAGTTCAGAGTAGCTAAGAAATAATTACATCTTTTTTTTAAAGATAAAACAAAACCACAATTTCTGTTTTGCTGGGATCAGAGCTATGAACTAGTGTCCACTTGTGTGCTACTTCCTTGTTTTGGGGACCTTAAGCTGTTCTGGGCTCCTTACTGGAGGTAGGGGACCAAACAGAAGAAGTTGGTAGTTCTTCATCCTCCTATGTTAGTTCTTCTTGGTCCTGAAGTGGGTGATGCTCTGGAGGTGAAGCTTGGTGCCTCCTTAGGAAAAGTTTCTAGGCACCTTTTTGAGTAGAATTGACTGATCTCGCTGCAGTGCTGTTTTTTTTTCCCTTGCCTTTTTAAATGCTCATTTAATGCTGTGTACAATACGTGCTCACACAGAGGCTTTGAAATAAATTGTTGTTGCTGAAGTACCTCTTAAAACTTGTTAGCTATGGGTTTTTTCCCCAGTACCTTTGCCTCTCAGGGCTATAAATGGCTTCCTAAAGCAGGGGAAAACCATTATTAATTACTGCCTAATGAACTCATTTGGCTTTTTGCCCAGCTTCCAAAAACAGTGCTAGCATGAGGCTGGATACTGTTGTCTCACTGTAATTATGTTTATATGGAAAGTTAATTTTTGTTTTCGTAAATTGATTTGAGGCTTCTGGAAGCTATTTGGAGATAATTAACTTTGCCCACACAGACCTGTATAAGGGCATTTGTTTACAAGGTAGTGCTTGGTGCTGGAGCACAGAGGTATGTTCCTGGGTTCATCTGGAACTATTCAGTTAGCAGCTCTGGGCAGCTGTTGCCAGATTAGATTCCCTCTTTGTGGACAGCCATAGCAAGCAAACAACAGAACTCTGGGATTTTTGCAGACTGGTAACAACCCTCTGGATGGACCCACAGTCCCAAGCCAAATGATTCCAGTACTGTAGAACATGTGCTAGAATCATAAATGCCCTAGACGTGAGCAATAAATGTGAGGGTCCCAAATGGGAAAGGACTGCAAGGACATGAGAGCAGGCCTCTGCAAATATATAGATGTTATGACAAAAGCAGAACTGACTTATTTGTTCAGTTCTAGGCATGTGTCTGAGTTCCTGGCCCCTGTGCTGAACTCTACTTTCAAATCAATTCATTAATGAGCTAATTAATTATGCATGGGTATCCATTAGAGAAATGCATAATAACCTTGGGATGCAGAGCCCTGCTCCTAACACGTGGCTACTGAAGAGCAATGAAGGGAGAGAAAGCAAGGTGTCCTTGGCAGCTCTAAGCCTGTTTGAGAGCTCTTGTCTGACCTCTTAAAACGTAGGGGAATACATGAGGTGCTCTAGGTCACATCTGAGATGAAAAGCAGAGGATGGTCTGGCTGGGAGAAGCAGCTTGTGTAGGTCATTGCCTGCAGTGATGAGTATTAAAGCTACGGAGTTCCTGTTCTGGTGCACCGTGGGCTTTTTTCTTTACATTACAGAGATCCTAAAGATGTATTAATTCTGTACTGCACACTTCAAAACTGCAGACAGAGATGCATCAGAAGGCCTTCGGGCTGCATTGGCATGAAACATCTCTCTGCTTTTGCTGGGGAGAAAAGAAGAAAGGAAAAAGCTAATGGTATTTGGAGTTTGTAGTTTTGGATCTACAGGCAATCCTGTCTGTTCTCGTCTGTCTTGCTTGTAACAAAGAATGACTTTTCCCAGCCCTTGCTGAATACCAGTGACCGTCCTGCAGCCAGACTGCCAGCAAGCTCATAAATTCCAGCTCTGCTGATTGAGCCTTTATGTTTCTGTCTCCTGAGCAAATCCCCAGGGTCAGGGTTCTGCAAGTTTTATCTAGTGCTCCAATCTGGGCTGGGAGACTTCTACAGATTGAAGGTCAGCATGCTGGAGCAGCAGCCCTGGATGAGATCAGAAGAAAAGAACTTCCAGAAGATGCTTGTGGTGTCTCATCTGCAAATCACATTGCAGTCAGAGAGGAGGCAAAGTGAAGTGTTAGCAGAGAAGTTGCAGGTTCCTGAGGTTTGATCGTCCTCTTCTTCCCTTCCCCTCTTTCTGCAGAAGCAGGGTTATGAACTTCGTTCCTGACTTGTTACTGCACTTGCTGGCAGGAGTCACCTCAGTGACTTTGGGTCCAGCTACCTTTCATGGACCTCTGAGACTCTGAGAAAGAGGGGTATACTTATACAGGGGTAACTTATCCTTTCCCCCTTCATTAATTGGTGTTGAGAGAGGTCCAGGAAGTGAAGCTGTAACAGGAGGACTGGATGAGCCATCGGGGTTTGGGGTTGTGTGGGAGAATGAACAGCAACCTGGCGTGAACTGACGGGAGTTAACGCTTCTCCCAGCTGTAAGCTTCACTGAGAGAGCTTTATTTTTGCTTAGCCCTAAGCACTAAGGTGCTAATCCTTAACTGTAAGTCAAAAACCCTGTTCAGGTCCTGTGCAAACTTGGCCAGAAATTCAGCTGGAGACTTGTCCCAGCGCCGAGCAGCTCAGCACTGCAGCAGCCTGCTGCTCCCCGGGGCTCTGCTGGCTTCCCTGCCCTTCCTGCATTCCAGGAGGAGGCGGTGGCTTTCTGTGCAGCCAGCCATGCCTGCAGACCATTCCCAGAGCTAAATTCCAGTTCATAGCACAGGCACTTGAATGTCTCCAGGTTTTCCTATTTTTGGTGGATGTCTCCAGTGAAGCTGTAGCGTGGGCTAAGCCATCTCTGCTTACAACTCTATAGAGCTACAAGGGGTGCTAGGCAGACCTAGAGGCTCAGCTGGTGGGTCTGTAAGGTAACAGCAGGGTACCTCCTTACCCTGCTCAAACACTTGTTGACTAGCACAGAGCTGCTTAGTCAGCTGGATGAGGGCCTGGACATCCCATCTCCTTTCTTGTGCCAGAAATGAGCTTTAAGGTTTTGCTGACAGCATTGAGAAACCCATGTAATGTTGGCTGGCTAATCATGCCCCTCTAGGCCAGCCCTCTGCTCATATTCTGCCCTGGGATTAACCAGCACCTTGATAGCCTTCACTTGCAGCCCTGAACTGTAACAGCAGCAGCTGAGGTGGAGCTTTCTCTGCTTTGGACACCAGGCAGCAAAGTGGATTGAGCATATGTGTGCACTGAAGACTTAAAGCAGTGATGTTGGAACAAAACCCCTGGAAGCAGCTGTTCTGCATGCAGAGTGGAAGAACAGTGGATCTGAATGGCTGCTCATTTTTCCTCCATCTGCTGATCTCTCCCAAATGATAGGTGAAGAGTTTAGTCTTCATCTCCTCAGTTATTTGCCTTCTTAGTTCATGGAGACTGCTTATTGTGCACAACAGACTTCTCCATAGCTGTGTTCCCATGCCAACCATTCAGCAATATGGTATACATGCTCAGTGAAAGAAAGCAGCTTTAATCCTCAACCTTTGGATGTCTTCTGCCCATTGGGGCCAACCCTCCGAAGAGGAACCCTGCTGCTTACAAAGTGGAGCTCCAGGTTCCAGTTAATTGGCCCCAGTCATTAAGTGAAATTCAGTTTATGTCCACTGGGACTGTGAGAGGAGGGGTTTTAATAGCAAATATCTACAATGTACATTGGCTGTCCCCAGGTTTTTTTTAAAGCAAAGCAAACGTTCAGCAGAGAAGAAATGCTTCTAATTACTTGCCTTTGGCAGAATGGCTGCCCTGCTCCTTAGAAGCTGTATTTATCTCCTGTAAGAACCAGCTCATTAGCTCTATTGCTCACACAGCTAATCAACAACATAATTAATAATTATTTATATGGCACCCATGGCAGAGGGCTTTGGATCACGTAACAAAACATCATTGCTTGAGTGATCACAAGGAAACTCTAACTGTATCTTTTGTCTTATTTTCCCCCCTCCTGCTTTTGATGTTCTGGCCTCTCATTCCAGTTTCTGAAGCTTGGCACGAGTTTTCAGTTAACTTTTTCCCAACTGTCTCTTTCTTCTAGAAACCTCTCTGATGTCCCACTTGACTTTGGTGCATCTTAACACACTGTTCCCAAAGACAAGAAGTCCTACAGCAGGTTCCTGTTGGTGTGTCATATGTTCTTCTGCCAACAGTGGAAGCAGATGTGTCCAGCTGCTTGCAGTCCTGCTGCAGGATGGCCACTTGTCCTATCCCATCTCAGAGCCTTGGAGTTAGGAACCAAATGTGACTGCATACCTCAGTGTGAGGCTTGGGATCAGCTTTGCTGGCACTCTGTTGCTAAGCAGATGGGCTGCTGCATTTGTACCCAATGAAGTTGTTTCAGAGAAGGTGGCTTTGGTGTGGCGTT
Source organism: Gallus gallus (assembly GCF_016699485.2). Classification (NCBI taxonomy): domain Eukaryota; kingdom Metazoa; phylum Chordata; class Aves; order Galliformes; family Phasianidae; genus Gallus; species Gallus gallus. The sequence continues at coordinate 2,159,461 of NC_052546.1, forward strand.
CTGGTAATTCTTGCCAGCACAGGGGGGGAAAAAAAGAAAAAAACAGGAGGAGAAGCAACTCCAGTTCTTTGCCACCTGCTTCCCCACCCTCCTCATGCCTCTACCAATGCAGGCTGTGGGTGGGTGTAGAGGGTGGGCGGGGGAGTGTAAAATCATGTGAACTGTGGCATACAACAGGTGAAACTCTGGGAAAAAAACAGTGGAAAAAACTGTGTGCAATAAAAATGTAAGAATACAGATGCTGCTGAGTCACTATAGGGGGAAGTAGAAGACATGAGGTCTGTGAAGGAGATTGAATGTGGATGGGTGGAGTGTGATGTGCTCCAGCACTTGGTGCTCCCCAGCTCTGTGGTTGGATGCGCAGTGCAGGCTTGCCCTGCTGCCCTTCCCATGAGGTGAGCACTGCAGAGCTGAGCCCCGGTGTTGGATTTCCTTCTGTGCTGCGTTGTGTGGCATGACCTGAGGAAAGTGGTGGGTCTTCCAGGGTGTGATGTTTGTTCCATGTAGAACAGGACGAGGGCTCAGTCTGTTGTTGTGAATACTATGAATACGAGCACGAAACTGCATCTAACTTAAACAGGAACAAATGACATACTTTTAAATGTCTCACCCTGAGGCTTGAATAGGAAGCAGTTGTAATTAAGATTTGAAACCCCAATGCTGATTCTGCCCTTTTATTTACTGATTACACATTTCAGCTGTCACAAAATGCAAGTGAGTGCTTTTTGTCTTAAGGGAGGGCGTCCCGTTGGCCTCTGACACAGCAGTGAGGCTGTAACACTCCTGTGCTGTCCTTTTCTTTTTGGAGTTAAAGAGTTGAGATAGGAAGAATGCTTTCAAGTTAAAAATAATTAAAAGAAAAGAGATCGCCTGCAAGGTTGTGGGAATTCTTTGTTTCCCCCATCAGTTTTTTACCTCCTCAGTACTTGGCAAACCTGATACAAGTTGACTGACTTCTCCTGGTTCCGGTCAGCGATCCATCCACCTCTTATATCCATTGTTTTTTTTTTTCCTTTTTCTGTCCTTCTGTTTTGAGATTTATGGAACTGGGTGTACCAAGGAACAAATGCTGCTTCCAACCTCTTGAGAGAATAAGGCAGTTTGTATTTTAAGGGTTTGGCACTCTCTTCTCCCTGCCCCTCCATCCCTGCCTCCCCAGAAAGCAGGCCATTAAGTGATAAAGTTGTTTACTTGTAGCAACAGAATTCATCCCTAAGAGTCTACATATCAAAACTGGATGGAGCAGTTGCTTTTTTGTCTTTTTTCCTGTTGTTGCCCATCCATTCATCCAGCCCTTGATGTGACTGTTCAAAACGCTTTGACAATCTGTGAGCTAACAGGCACTGAACAGATGGGAGAATTGTATTTATCATCATTTATTTATTTAGCTTGCTTTAAACAATCAGATTTCTAGCAGCTGAAGAAAAAGACGTATTTGGGAAGATGTGGGTGAAGTAAGGACACTATCCCTGTCCTTGGCCACAAGGGTTGTTCTGGTTTTCACGAGCACTCTCTTGCAGATGAGGTGCCCATGAGCACTTGTTGCTGGTTTTGGTGATATTTCATCCCCAGTACTGTGCTTTTTTTTCCACTACATCCAATAAGAACAGCAACAATCTAAGACCTTTTTCTGACCATGAACTTAGGCATTTGGATCTTTCCCTTCTCATATGGAAAGAGAGGTACAACTGGGATACCTGTTCCTTCATTAGTCATCATTAGTACTGACTGTAGTATTCTGGCACACTGAAGTGAGTCTTATTCTCCAGGATTTCTGTGTTGCCGGAAAATAGGCTGATATTAAAAAATAGCAAGTCTTGTGGTGAGAAATAGCCCGACATCCCTGTTGGCTGCGGGAAGAGGAGCTGCTGCTGCATCACTGCCAGATGAGTGAATGCGCGCCCTTCATCTGATCACCACTTCCTCCTTCCCCAGCCCTTCATGGAAGCATCAAACGTACACACTATGCACAGATGTTTGAAGGGCTGAATGATACATTATACCGTTGAACAAAATTGGTTGGCATGTTTATCTGGTTTATTTCATGAGTGCTTGAAGAAACAAAATCAATATCATTTATGTAATGCTCCTGTCATCTGCTTCAGCCTCTCTCTTGTAACTCCAGTTGCTTTTCCTGAAATGAGTAATGAAATGTATTTAATCACAGTGTGATGACCACTGAGCAGCAGCTCCAAAGCTGTTTTGATCACTGCAATGCACAATAAATGCTTAAGTAATTTTCATGTGCAAATGAGCAGGAATTAGTTCAGTGTCTTATTTGCAAACGAGCATGAATTGCTGTCCTGATTTTGTATTTTACTGTCATGAATGATATCCTTCTGAAGGGCATCACTTGTTGCAGCTGTTTTGCAGTGCAGCCTGCAGGGAAGGTCCCTGTGCAGGGCAGCATGGCTGTGGTGCTACTATTGATATAGTGGGGCATCTTCAGGAAATCCTACATTTGCTGTTGGCCTACAAGACTTACAGGACTAGTGAACTGTTAGTCTTCACTGAGCCTTGTGAAGGTTATAAAAAACATTTATGTATGTTGTTGGTGTATATATGTGTGTATATATTTATATGCCTTAGTGCTGATTCCCACTGAAACTGGTGAAACAAGTTTTAATTCAGTGTAGCATGTGCTGCTTTGTAGATTAATCCCTCCTGGCCTTGGAGCAATGCACCTCTGCTCTGTGTTCCCTCCCACATGTCCCAATGCCTTCCTGAGAACTGGGAGGGGAGTTCCAGAGCCACAGCCAGGGGTGAGGAGTGAGCTGCAGCTCTGCTCAGTGTTTGGATTGTTCAGGAGCAGCTGTGTAACGCTGCCTAGCCTCCTTCCCAAAGAGTACTCAGGGAGGGAGCAGTCTCCTCTAATTGTATTCAAATTGCATGCTGCTGCTGCATTTATTGGTGTGTGGATGTGGCTGGGTTTGCAGTGATACTAGAAAGATCCCTTGAGGTGTAGGAACTGATAGGCGTGCCATGGATTGTGACCGATTTCCTTTTTCCTCCCCAACTTCTGCAGGAAACTGTTAAAACTGGTGATTACTTTCCAGCAGAAAGGTGTAAATTAACCTTTTGCCCTCTGCCTCCTGCTTTTCCTCCCAGATGGCTCCTGAGACTCACAAGCCTCTGCTATGTGCTCCTGAGGCTGCTATTTGGTGTGGCTGCAAGGTGTGCAGAACCCAAGCGGAATGCAACCTGCTGTATCGTGTCATTCATCTTTTATGGCCTTTGCTCAGACTAGGGCTGCACCTGAGGGCAGTGATTATTTTACTTTTATTTCCCTTCATGGGTCATGATTGTTTCTGAGAGACAGCTAAGCTAACCTAGGGGTTGTTCTGTTACACATAGCAGAAAAATCTGCTGCATGTGTCAGTTTGGAGTAGCAGATAACAGAGGAGGAGGTGACAAGTGGATGCAGTTCTCGCTCTCCTGCACAGAGCAGAGCACGCTGTGCTCTTGCCAGTTCATCTCTGCTGTGGCTGACAGCAAATGGTAGATAGACTTCTTTGCCCATGAGGGAACGCACCACCAATATGTTGTTCAACAGAAGTCTTATTGCTGTGTAGAAATGATTAAAATCTGTTCTGATCTCAAGTATCTCTTTGGCATTGTAGATAGAGGGGAACTCCTCTTCAGCTTGTGGTCCAGTAAGTGGGTTTGTTTCCTGGAATATATACATCACCCATCTAACCTATTTTTTTTCCCAGTGACCTGTAACAAAGTGCAAGTGTTTCATAAATGAGCTCATGGGTTGGTGTAGGTCAGTGATTTTCAGCATTCCAAGTCCCTCTGTAATGAATCTTAGCCTGCCAGTCAGATTGCTTTTCTTGGTCTGCTCAGAAGTCATCTCTGTACCGCAGCCTAAAAACAGCCGTGCATATCACAGAGTCTGGTGGCAGGTCAGGGAAGGCAGAAAGGCAGGGATGAAATCAGATCGCAAATATTCTTGGCAGCATTGTCAGCTCGTTAGACATTGCTTATCTGTTTACTAGTTATTTGTCTCCTGCTCCTGACTGCAGTGTAGGAGCATTTGATTATTATAGAAAAGATGTGGGATATTGTACTGCAGCAACTAAAACAGAGTGGGACTTGTTCTTGGCATGATCCAACGCCTGTTAAAGCTGGTAACAGTCTCTGCTTTCATTACTCAGCCTTGCATAACACTATTGGTTGTGTGACACACTGTGTTGGTTCACATAGTCTGGTAGGTGCACGTAAGGAGCCAGAGGCTAAACAAGCCTGTGTGGTGTTTACCTCGCTTCAGTGGATCAGCTGTTGCCTTTGTGTCCTTAGCTTCTGGGAACTGGGGCTGAGACAAGGTGAGCAGTAAGGGATCACGCACACATCGGATGTCTGGGAGCCTGGTGGGCTCTTGATTTGGATAGCTTGAGTTAAAATGGTAGATAGCAGTATCCCATTGGTTGAGAGCTGGTGTAAAGGGGCTGGAAGGAGAGAGCTCTGCATCCTGCCTGATGCACTTCCACCCTGAAGCTGAGAAGGGAAATCCCACATCTTGTGACGTTTCACTTAGCAATATCCATAATCACACGCAGGAGACTCTCTTTTCCTCCCTTGCTGAGCAAGATATGTTCAGCAGCCAGCTTGCTTCTGAAGTAAATTGAGTTTTTTCAGTATGGCTCAGTTCTACTCATTACTTAGCTAGTTCTGAGTCAGTCCCTTGCTGGGAATCCTATGTCCCTTATTTCTACTAAGGGACATTCATTATCTCTAGCTGGGCAAAACTGTTAGGCTCAGGCTTGGATGCCCTGCTGTCAGGGCTGCTTGCAGCACAATGGTGACCAACTGAATTGTGCCAGATGTGCCCAGCGATGGCAGCATGGAGCTCAGCATGGCTGGGAGCACCTGCCTGGGTTGCACGGGCAGCCCTTGCTGAGCTCTGTGCTGCTGCTGGTGCATGTGCCAGCTCAGGATGTCTGTGCTGTGTGGGGGGGCTATGGCTGGGCTGGCGATACAGATATGCCTGAAATGTGCTGGATGTGTAAGACCATCTCCAAGGAGGCTTTGTGAGGGGTCATGTGTCTGCAGCCAGTATGTGGGGTCTGCGTGCTATGCACTCACCCAGCCTATAGTCATACTTGCTGAATTAGCTGCAGCACTGCAGGTGACTTGTTCTGCTTCCATGCCATCTGTGGAAGGACAGGCTGAGCTGGTGCAAGGCCAGGCAGGGTGGTTAGCCTGTCATTACTGCTTTGGGCCAGCAAAGTCAGCTTGTACAGGATCAGCAGAGCAAGCAGAAGAGGACAGAGGTAATAAAAACCGTAAGAGTTACCTTGCCCTGTGGGGAACTGAGCAGTCCCTGGTTTCCCCAGCAGAGTAACATTATTTTTTACAAAATACTGATAGTGACAGCTCTTAACTGCAGGGGCTTTTCAGAAGCCTCTGGGGGTTTTGTACAAACATCTGTTTTTGGTAAAGCATCTCCTTCTAAGGTTAAAGCCATGCAGAGGAGTTGTCTCTGAGTGTTAGACATGGCCACGTGCACTGCTGTCCTCCAAAGCATTCAGTAGTGTAAAGAAGCAGTGCTGCTCTTGGGGAACACAGCCCAGTGCCCTGCAGTCTGATTTGGGGGTGAGTGGGTTTAGAGGAAGGGGGGGGGGTTGCTGGGTGGCAGGGAGGATCAGTACCTGCATACGAGGCACAGAAACTGGAATTGTTTATGTCACTGAAAGGCTTATAAAAAAAAAAAATAGTATAAATGATTTGTGGCAGAGAATCTTTTGAGGTGTTTCTCTGTTGGAATCTTCCTTGTCCTTGTGTGGCTCTCCACCTTCCTGCTGGCTTCGGATATGTGACACACTGCAGACTGCCACCTTAGCCTCTCTAAAATAAAGACATTCTTTGCCTGTTTGCTCATGGGTCCACTCCAGAGGTTTATATGATAGAATGAGTTCTGGTTAAATTACACTAATGTGCAAATATGTACTGATTTCATCTACAGAGTGCTCTTACAGCTTCCTCAATAAAGCTGTACAAACAGCAGTAATCCGTGCCTCCTTGGACCTCATTAGTCACCAACCATGTCTAAAATCCTCAACTGAAGAGGGTGAACTTCCCGTGACACCCTTGTTCCCACAGAAAAGTTCTGACCTTTGGGGTGAGATGCTCTGTTCAGGTGCTGGAGGTACCGTGAGGTTCCTGGCTTCCCAGGCCCCCCCTGCCTGCTGAGCACCTTCAGCTGTGGCTCTGCTGTGCCTGTGAGCTTTGTGCTGTCTCCATCCACGGTATATAGCAAAGGTGGGCTTTCTTGGAATACACAGGTGTGAGTAGGACTGAGGCAGTGATGCATATGAACAACAAAGCATTTCCTTCTCTGTGTGGGAGCTGCTAAGGCTGATGTCATCAAGATCCAGGCTTTGCTGCTTCCCATTAAAGCTGTCTTAGTGATACAGGTGGGCATTTCACTAACAAAGACAGGGCCAGCCTTGCTGAGATACCGAAATTGGAAGCTGAATGTCAGTGGGTGCCTTCTCAGCTCTGGCTCAGGCAGCCAAGTCAGTGAAATGAGCTTTGCGGACTTTAAATGGTGGTTTGTTCTTAGAAGGCTGTATTCTCTGCCTCACTTTCTTCTTGTGCATGTGTACACAAGGCTGCAGAGTGGTAAATCTCTTAACAAGGAAAGCTGTAGGAAGGGACTGCCTGGAGCCTGAGTCCTGTGGAATCTGGGATGAGGTATTTGTTTAAGCATCTCTGCTTTATTTCTAATGACCTCTGACTTCTGCAGTGCTGCAGGTCACCCTGCCGGGTAGGAGAAACCAGTTAGTGAAGAGGAGCATTCCTTCAGAGCAGCACTAAGATTTCTTCACTGTTTGGCTCTTGCATGGCTATTCCATCTGTAAGCTGGATAAAAGCCTCCGAGGAATGATTGTCTGAGCGAGATTCAATCTGGAAGAGAGGCTCATGGATCCCAGGAATAAACTGGCTGTCAGAATGCAGTATTGACTTGAAGAAAGCAAGTCCTTGGAGGCACTATTGACTGTCATTACTGATGTAGTGGAGACTGCCTAAAGTGCCATTTCTTGAGAGTGGCATCATTTTTTGCTGTACTTTTCTTTGTCTCCTCTTCTCTTTCTTGCTTTTGAAGAGGATGGGCAGAAAACCAACACTGGCATGTGTCACGAGTAAAATGAAAGTACACACTGAGCTGGAGCCTGCCGGTTTCAATATGAAGGGCAGAGAGGGGATCCTGAAGGACTGATTCCCCTCAGACTGAAAGTGTTTCCAGTCCTTGCTTGCAGAGAGCAGCCTCTCCCCTGTACTCACCAAAGCCAGCCTTGTTGCTGCAGGAGCTGTGAGTGCTTCTTCCCTCTGCCCTTACTGAATTCCTCCTCACAATGAGGAGTCCCATTTGGGAGATACTGTGTCAGGTCTCAGACAACACAGGAGAAACCCAGTGTCTGTAATGGGAAGCATAGAAGGAGAGGGGTGAAGATTCTCAGTTATTATTTTAAGGTTTGGCAGAAATAGCCCCAAGGAAAGCAAATACAGGTGCTCCCCTCCCTCCTTTTTGTCACTATTACTTCCCTTCACTTGTTCTCTCAATACTAAGCCTAAAACAGCAGGGAAAGAGCTTTTGGTCCTTTGAGGCCATGTTAGGCTGGGCACTGAAGCAGTTTGGTGCCATGTCATCCCAGGTCAGGGGTCTGTTTGGTGTTGGGGTGACAATTTCACTGTTGCTTGGTAGATATGGACTTCTCATTTTGTTTATCTCAAGGAAGTCCATCAGCATTGCTTTGGTGGCATGAAAAGGGGAGCTTTAAATTCCCTGGCTTTAGTAATGCATTTCCTGAATTTTAAAATCCTTCTTCTCAAAAGCTATTATTTTTGGTTGGTGTAGTGTTTTCATTTGTCTGCTTTCAGACAAAGACTGCTTCAGAGAATAATGAATTTCAGCTGTGCATTCCATAGAGCAGCATCCAATAAGCCCTCAAAAGATGCATGGGGACACATATTGTAGCCATACAACGTCATTCCATTTTCTTGTGTATTTTCTTAATAACCCAGCCTGAGGATCAGGAAAGGGATAATGTAATGGGTTTATACGTGTTAGTGTTTTACTTATCCAGCATTTACCTTTCAAACTGTAGCATTACTGTGGTTTGCTTGAGAACTGAGTACCTTATTAGTAGCCTACTGAGCTGTTCTGGTGTAGAACTGGAAAAGGATGGCAATACTCAGCTCATCGCAAGTAACCTGTGTGCACAAGTGGACATTAGACACAAAGCAGAGTGAAGAAGAGGAAAAGAGGTTTTTAATCAACACTACATGGGAAGGACAGGGAATAGATGCTGCCTAGGCTATTGCAGCTACTGGGTAGCATGAGGAGAAGATGGCCCTTCCCCAAGTGTTCTCTCTGGCAAGGCAACATCCCACCTTGTACTGCATGATCCTCCATCTGAATAACATTGCTTTGAAGTGACTCTGCTCTGAGGAGGTTGTCTGGCATTGCAGGCTGTCTGGCTTTTCTGCCTTGAGGACATGCTCTCTGGGATGTTGAAGTGACTCAGTGTTTGGATGTCCAGACATCGTTTTGGGCAAAGGATTTGTTGTGTTGTCCTGACAGTGATGAGTTCTGAACAGTGCTGTTGTCCAACTGTCTGGTTAGGGCTGAGGAATAGATAACCCTTGGCTCAATTGCTGTGATGATAAGGGGGTGAAGGAAGAACTTTGAGGAGACCTTGTTAAAACTGTGTTCAGGTGAGGCTTTTTCCCTCATCCTTTTCTGACAGGAAGATGTCTGAATCCCCCTGACCACAGCAGCTCTCCCTCCTCTTAGAGCTACTTCTCCAGGTTTTAAATCAAGTTTTGGAAATGCATTGGGATCCAGGTTACCTGCTGAGCTGACTGCTGTCATGGCAGCTGAGATCAGCTGCAGAGTTTATCGGGACAGAAAATATGAGGTGAAATTTTTTTGGTGCTCATTAGAAACATTGGAGAAAAATGGTTGAGAAATGCAGGTCTATTGGTGTAAGAAAATACGCAGAGCATCAGTCCTGGTGCTGGTTGTCCCCAGGGGCAGGCAGGGGGGCTGGGCCTTGCACCCAGCTCAGATGCAGCTGCTGAGCATGTTGGGCTCCTTTTAACAGCACCCAAATACACGCTGCTTGGCTGCTCAGAGAGGTTTGTGGGAACCTTGCCAATGGCTGGAGGTCACGTTTTGTGGGTTGTGTTTAAAGCATCCCTGCTGTTTACTTCTGGAGGAGGCTGACAGAGGGAAATTGAGTGGACGTTTTTGGGAATTAGATACCTTCCTCCCCTTTGTGCCTTTGAAATATCTCCATCCTGGATTCCTTTTCCCCCTGAAGGAGAAAGCTTTGTGCTCAGCTGTCCCATTATGCTGCAGCAGACAAGGAGATCTATTTAATTTAAGTGCCTCTTACTTCAGCTGAAACATGTTTTCAGTCAGAATATCACTTGTGCTCACCCAGCAGTGTGGGAAGCCATAGGCTTGAGACATCCAATTTAAAGGGAAAAAAAAAAAGAGTGATAGAGAAGAGGTGAGCAAAGCTCCCCCCACAAACCCTGGCAGGGATTTCCTATGTGAGACCAATTTTGACCTTAAGAATTCCCAAGTTCTTTCCCTGGGATGCTGACCTGGTATTCATGTATCATTCAAAGCACGAAGAGATCTTTTTTTTAAAAAAAAAAAAAAAGTAATTGGATTGACATAAATTAAAGCTGAGTTAACCTGTCTGGAATAATTGGATTGGTAATAATGGACAGCACTGTGGATTGAAGTAGGTCACAGCTTAACCCAGAGGCCTGGAGAGGCTTTTTTTTCTTTATAAAAACAAACAAACAAAGAAAACCACAACATTTTCCCCCCCTCCAATTTTTTCCTTTTTTTTTTTTTTTCCTTTTTCCCTTTGGGAGCACAAAGGAATGTGGAGGGAGGAAGAAGGCTCTGGGGATGTGCCACGTGCATGGGGCTGCTGACAGCTGGAGAATCACTTCAGGGTGTAAACTTGAACGTTCCTGGGAATAAACCACATAGATTCATTTCTGGGAAGCAGTAGGCAGCTGTAACAGAGCTGTGTTGTGTGTGGCTGCAGTGATAAACCATTTCACAGGCATTAATTCCACCTCCGTACTGTGCTGTCCTTTGCCCATGGTCAGAAAAAGGCTAGAAGAGCTGCTCTTAAATTGGAGCTTTCTTGTGACAATGAGAGATGTAAATGCAGGGTTTGAGACCACACACCTTCATTAGCACGTATGCAAATACCTCCCAAATGCTGTGTTTGATTGGCCTCTTCTTACCTCCTCAAGAGCAACAATGAGAAGATACCCATAGCGTTGAACAAAATCAAGGGTTTTAATCTCAAAGTAGCCTTATGCTACTTTACTTTGCGCCGATTCTGACTTGTGAGACTTTCAGCACTCTTTAGCTGCTGATTAGAAAGGATGAGCAGAACTGAAATGCATCCAAAAGGAGCCCTCCCACCCCTTGAAAAATATCTCCATCTTGGGAAGTAATTCCAGATTATTGCTGCAATGGAGTTGTATGGTCCTCTCCCAAGGACTTGATTGGAAGCTGTGCTGGTGTTTGACACCATATCCTTCACTGCAGTGAAACCCAAATCCATCAAGGCACAGATGTTATGCTAAGCACGTGAGAAATCTCATCCCCGTTGGGGTGAAAACATTTCCAAATGAACCACATTTTCCCTGTCTCCCCAGTAAAGGTCGCTTACGGGTTTCTCCCAGAGTGGCAGCAGTCCAAGAGCACTGCTCAGGTGGCTGAAAAATGAGCTGTGAAGGAATCCTCTAAGGATGAAACCTTCCTCCAGTCTTGAAGTAAGTGAGGTATTGGGAATACTGGGATATTGGGACTGCTCACATCTTGTTTGCTTTACTAGCTTGTTCAGGATGGTTCTGTGGTTGCAAGAGTTGCCTTGTAGGTAAAGTTAACTGGGATATCTTCTGTTTCTGTTGCCAAATTCTGCTGCCCCTTCAAAACTGCACAAGTAGTTCTGATTGTTGTATTAAAAATACCTGCTGTGAATGGATTATTTGGAAGATAGACCTGTGTAAACATGATCTCAATCAGAGCAGTATTACAAGCCTGACAAGGAAAACGGGCTTTAAAGAATTACCCCTAGTTACTGCTGAGCTAGAGACATCTGTCTCTCAGGCATTTGGACTCAAAGTTTTTAGGTCCCTTCCAACTGAGCTGTTGTATCTGATCTCTGTGGATCGGACCCTGATGGCACTGGATTCAAGGGCATAATGCCCTGGTGTTGTTGGGATGCTTGGTGCAAACAGCTTTGCTGTGGGATCACTCTGAACACATGCTGCCTGCTTGCCCTGCGGGAGCTGTGCCAGGGCTTGGCTTTCCTGGGCAGGGCAGCATGTGGAAAGGATCCTGGTTTGCAGACCAGTCTAGTGCAGGCGAAGGGTTGTTCCCTCCCAAAGAAGGGATGGCTTCAGAATCACCATCTGCTTGAGGTAGTCCAGCTGGATGTTTTTATTTCCCCACAGTTTATGATGAAATCACAGGGAGGACTTAGGAGGTGCCTGGCTTCAGAGCAGAGTCATTTCTTTCTGTGCTGACCTTGGCTTATTAGCAAATATTTGCTAAATTGTGGAATCATTTCAAAGGAGCCCAGAGGTATTCATAGCCCCTGGAGGATCTCTTCTCCCCCATGGGCGAGCAGCCCATCCTTGTGCTTCAAAGCAGGTTTTTGATTAGCTGACTGGAGATGCATGTTTAAGATCTTGCATTTTTTTGATGCTTTTTCCTCCAGCCCCTTTCAAAGAAGGGAGAAACTTAACATCGTGCTAGTCCCTTTGTGGCAGTTCAGAAGTTAAATTTACCAGGACCATTATCTTTAACAGCTGCTGCTGTCTGACAGATTGAGTTTATAGTCAGTCTTATAGGCACTAAAAACACTTTTATCCTTGTGGGTCCAATTTCAGAGCTATTCAATTTATTATCTCTAAGAGCTTAGCAGCTGTTCTCCCCAGCCTCTCGTACCCTCTGCCCCTTACTCCCTCTTCCTCCCCAAAGCTCAAACCTAAGGGTGACCCCTCAGTCCTGGAAGTGGAAGCAGTGATGTACAGATGTACACACAGCAATGAGTGCAGCTTTACCACAGCCAGCCAACCTTCACTGGTAGACAAGTCCCCCGCTCCTCAATTTTGCCTGTCGAGCAACAGTATCATGCCAAAGTCAGCCTACCTTGGCCATGGTGTTGGTCAGAGATGTTCCTTTCTCTGTACCTCAGCAGAGGGAAATGGCTTCTCCAGAGACGGCGGAGAGGTGAGGAAACAGTGATGCTCTTAACCAGACCAATTCCAGCTTTATCTCTGAGCAAACAGAAAATCAAAAGGATGATGGAGTAATTGTAAAGGGCACATTCAGATATGTTTCCATTGTGAATCTTTTCTTGTTAGTTCTGACATACATGTCTAGTTGCCAGCTCGCAAGCTGCTCTTTGAAGTTAGGTCTTTCTGCCCTCTGGCACTCCCCACTCCTCTGCCCAATAGTTGGCAGCCTAGAGTGGAAGTCTGGCTTCTTCCCTAGTCTGCTCTGATCTCCTTTGCTTCTGGTAGCACTGTTTTTCCTTGGGTTGCTCCCTCTAAACCTTCATCTACCACTTAGAGGTGGGACAGGCTGTCCTAGTGGTTACAGCCATACATGCATCTGTCCACTCCTTAGTTCCTTCACCATTCTTCTTGCTTTGTGGCTTTATGAAATATGCAGATAGTTCTTTAAATGTGTTATTGAAGATGTCCATTATACACAATTGCCAGTATTGAGTATTTCTGTTCAGGATAAATGCAGAGAACAGATTACTCTCTCGGGGAATAAATGATAGGCAGATGTCATAATTATGAAATTAAAAGTGCCCTAGGAAGTCGTCAGAACAGAGTGCAGATGCTAATTTCACAGTCCCCAGGTATGCACAGAACAGAGGATGAAACACTTCAGATACCTGCGGAAGAGAATAAAGGAGTGAGAATTACTTTGGCAAACTGTGAGAGGTGAGTGGTGTTAAACTTACTCTATCATAAGAGTAGGCTGATTGCTAAAAGTCTGTTCTGGACCTTAGGAAAAATGGATTTTATTTCTGTCTTATCTGCAGAAGTACCCTTTGTTCTCTCATGTGGTAGGAGAGAAGGACGGGGAGCAGGTTTTCTGTGTGTATCTCTTTGTGAAAGAACAGTTCCTGCTCCATTGGTTCAGTGTGAGGGAATGCAAGCCTGTACTTTCCCCAGGGATGTACATCACTTTCTCCTGTTTTACTTTTCCATGATGTTTTTAGCATATTTATTGAGTCAAGGAGTGGGGAATGGGAGATGTCAAGAATGATGAAGTTCAGTGCTCTGGACTGTTGAGGAGAGGTCACAGGGGTCCCATCTGTGCCAACAGTTTCATGCACACTGGAGCACTAACGCCAGGAATTACTTCAGTCTGTCTGACCCATAGGCACAATTCCTCTCCTGGGAAATGTAGGTTCCAGTCTGCAGAGGCAGGAAAAGGACATTTGTCTTGTCTCCTTTGGGATCCTGAACAGCTGGGTGGAAGCCTCCTCACTCTTCATTTCTGTTGCCTTGTTCTGCAGTGTCAGTGGACTGAAAAGGAACCTGTTCTTGCTGCAGTTATTGTCTTTTCAGTAGTGGCAGAAATTCTCCTTTCCTCACATTTTTCACCTACCCCATCCCCTCATTTTATTCTTGGCTCTGCGAAAGCGCGATTTATTGTGTGAGTAGACACTGTGAAGATGAGATACATTGTGAAAAATTGCTGAAAATTAGTAGCAAGAATTGTAAGATGGATTTCACTTATTTCCCTGTAGCAGTGATACATGATCTATTACACCTTGGCTTGGGCTCAGTTTCACTGAAGCTAATGGGAGACTTCCTGTTGACATATGTAGTCTTTGGATCAGACTTGTGGAGTTTTGGCACTTGTCAAGTGATAGCTAAATCTCAGCAAGTCTTGTGGCATAAAGGATTCTATTCAGATCTGTCACTGAGCGCCTGTTCCATTCCTTTCATCTTCTCATCTGCTCTATTCAAGTTCTTGTGTTGCTCTTGTTCCAGTAGTGCCTGAGTGCCCTCCAATGGCGCTCATGCTCCCACAAAGAGATAATAGTGATACCTGCCTGCTTCAGAGGGCCCCTTTCTGCTCTGCTTTCTTTCTCTTCCACCTTGCAGACAGTCTGATTATACCCCGTGGCTATTCCTACTCTCTTGTCAGCTTCAGAGAGGAAGAAAGAAGTCATTAGAAACTGCCAAAAAATGTTAATTATATCATAAATCTCTGAAAAAGAACATCATTTTAGCAGTTTATTCTGATTTGAGCATGTGGCACTGCAGCTAAATCTGCTTTTCTTTTTCCTCCGAGTCACTGAAAGCTGGGAAAAGATGGAGGAGACAGCCTGGATTTGCCGCAGCTATCCACAACCCTGAGTGCAGATTCAGCATTTACACCCTAGACCTAATCAGAAGGTTTAATCAGCAATATTTAAGCAAATACTGAATTAATACTGTGAAGGAAAACCAGTTTTTCATTAGGCTAAAATATGTGCATTTGCGTGCCTTTCCCCTCGTAGGGGCTGGAGTGGCAGCACTGGCACTGAGCTGTGAGCTGAAGCCTCTCCTGCCCTCCTGGCTGCTGGGAGCACCTTCCCAGTGTCCGTGGGTGTGCTTCCATCCTTCTGCTTCCCTTCCTCCAGACCCAGTTTCCAAGTGTGGCCAGCTCCGGTACAGGGGAGAGAAGAGGGTTAATCCAATCCTTTTATGTTGCCCTTTGTCTAATTAAAACCACAACAAATGGCACAGTTTAGGTTTAAATGTAATTGTGTTTAATGAAACATTAAGAGCAATTAAAGGAGTTACCGTGGCAGCCTCTCTATACCCTCCAGGGTTATAATGGTCTGATGAAGTGCTCTTATTGGCTCTCTTGGCAGGGGGCTGTTAATTGCATTAGAAACTGATAGTGGCTTTCTTTTAATGCTGGAGTTTCTCTGGGTATCCGACTCAGGGCTCTCCTGTGTGACTGGTCATGGAATGACAGGGCTGGGACTGCAGCATTCCCACCTCCTTGGCAGAGACCCCAGCTCTGGTCAGGGTGGCTGCTGGGACTGGGGATGCCCAGTGAAGCCCTGAGGTCCCCTCCTGCCTTAGTTGTTATTATCCTGGCTTAATTGTTAATGGGATGCAATGCTCACATTATTTCCCCCAGGAAAAGCTGGGTTGGTATGGTTAGGTTAGTCTGAAGGCTGCCTGCACAAAGGGACACTTAATGTTTAAACCCGGATTACTCATGCTCATAATATGCTATGCATTTACTTACAATCTCATGCTTCTTTAAAGAAGGTCTCAGCACCTAGAGTTGACAACTGGAGTTTTTGCCTACAAGAAATTTCCATCTTCCTCTTCGAAACACAGCCTGAATGTAAAGCTAGTTTCTTACGCTTCAGGACTCTGAGTCATGCCTGACTCATGTGGTTCTTGCAAACACAGCTGGGAGCTGGCATGGGTGAGGTAAACTGAGGCAGGGTGAGTGTGGGCAGCCCCAGTGCAGCAGCTCGAGCTGCTGCTTTGTCTGTTGTCTGTCCAACTGGAAGCCACAGCTTAAACCCAAGGTTAACTGCTGCCTCTGGAGCATGGTGCGGGCCTAAAGCAGCTCTGTGGCAGCAAGGCTGCCTCCACATCCCTGACAGCATGACTGCTCCGTAAATCTTAGTAAGAGATCTCACGGCAGCAGGCGTCCCCCAGAGACTGGGAGGGGAAGGAAATGATATATGAGAGAAACCTGTCTCCAGAGTCCTGCCATCTATTTCTCAACTCTTAAGAAAATGTTGCCACTGAGCTGTCTCCATTTATCTCAAGTAAATATGGAGAGAAACTTTTAAAACGAGAAGCCTTTTTATTTTTTTCCCAACAGAGGTTATTTTTAACATCAAGAGCTTTTTCTTTCCTCAGCACATTTTCCAGTTGTGCTGTTATTTATTTCAGAAAGCACCTTCTCATCTCTGCCTGCTTCCTGCCCTGCTCGGGTGCTTCCTGGGGCCATGGGGAGTGCCTGCCATTTATCTGCACCTCCCAGTGCCCATCGTGATGCTTCAGTCTCACCACAGCCACGAGGGCTGATGGTCTCTTAACACCATTGTGCAGATGAGGAGCCAAAGCCTGTGGGGGAACTTTGGAGCTGACGGCTCTCATTCTAAAAACCTGTGGTCAAGTAGGAGCTGCATCTGGCTTGCTTTTCTTGAGGAGCAGGGAGCTGTGAATTTGAAGTAATGATTGTACTTTTGTGTTGGTGCTTCCCTGACCAACCTTGACGTTGTGCTCACAGTGGTAGTGCTGGGCACCCCGGGGTACTGAGATTGGTGGTGACCAAACTCTACTTCAACCTACCCTGGCTTCAGTGATGGGATGCAATTGGAAGGGCTGTGATCTTCCTCTTTCATCTCAGTACTCCTCCCAGCACTGAGAGGGACAAAGAGGTGCGTTAAGGGCTGTCAGTCTTCTCTGTTGAAAAGGACTTTTCCTCCAAACCCCAAAATATTCTGAAAGTGTTCCTACTTGAGTCTTCTGTTACAAACTTGCAGCTGCTGGGTGTCTACACTTGATATCACCTTTACCTCTTGGTCCTTGGCAGCAAGAAATCAAGGAAAACAGTGTTAACTTAAGCTTTTCATGCTGCAGCCCTTGGCATCTGCCTTGGGATGCTGCTTGGTAGGTTCTGCAGGGAGCCTGCCTGTGTCTGAAGAGCTGTTTGGGACAGCAGTATGGAGATGGTCTTCCTCTCCCTCATTCTTTCCTGCTCAGTTTCCTGCTGCCACAAAACTTTCTCTAAGGGCAACTGTTCTTGTCCTTTATTTCACAGGGGTTAAGAGGCTCTCCTTGATGTCTGGATGACTACCCCTGCTTTAAGGAAGCTGCAGAGACTTGTGTTTCCCTTTTATTTCTCTCTTTTCCTGGGGCTAGAAGCCTGTTGCACAATCCCTCGTGCTTTGGCTGCTCAGATTTCTCAGTGCAGAGTGCTTCCCAGCTTCTCCCATGACCATCGCTGTCCTGTAGAACAGCAAGCATACAGAAAGGGAAAGGGAGGACAAAACCACCCACCTCCCACGTTGGGCACGCTGAGCCCCATCATCACACAACCATTCTGTTTCTGAAAATACCCAGTTTCCTCTACTTGCTCCTACAGCAGTGCTGCGGGGATGGGGCATTCATGCTACTTAAATAAAACATAATGATTTAAGTTTAATTTAAACAATAAAATGGCTATTAAACAAGTTATGCATTGACCACCTTACCATGCCCTCTAGCGCTAATCCTGATTAAGTGTCTTTATTACTTGGCTCAGTTGGCCTTTTTTAAACGACAAGGAAACACTTGATAGCACGAGTGCAAACTCCTTTCCTCTTGGCAATTATCTCCCTTCCCTACTGAGTTGTGCAGGAGGAGGAAAGAAGTGGGGGAAGGCAGAAGGGAGAGCGCATTGGCCAGGGGAGAAATCCAGCAGCACCTGATCCGTTTATCACATAGATGTGCCATGGTGAAGGCTTAATGGAGATTTAAATAATTCAGAGTACTCAGCCCCGCTAAAGCTGTATAATGAGCCTTCTGCACTGTGAGCTGCTGCTCGGCTGAGCATACGAGCAGGGAGGTCGCGTGGTTTTTTCATGCATAATTAAAGAGATAAAAGGGGATTTAGAGCAACAGTGTTACAATGAAGCATGTGGACAGAGGCTTGGTTCGTATTTAACTTGGAAATGCCAAACTGTTGTTGACTTGCAGAATGAGCTTTCCTATTTCCTCTTATTTCTTTTTTCTTTTTCCCCTATTCCTTGTTGTCCTCCCCAGCTCCCCTCTGTCCCTCAGGCATGGGGCTGTCTCTGTGGGGGTTTCACAGTGGTAATTATTTCCCACATCAGGACAAAAGCTCTCGGTCCTGTGGCTATTGAAGGTCTTTGCTGGAACACCAGGCACAAACTGAGAAGCTTTTTCCAGCATCTCCCATCTGTGCTTTGTTCCTGCCAAAGGGTACCAGGTTCAGATGAAGAGATGAAGGGTGAGCAGGGAAGAATCCGTCAGTAGAGTTCCTCATGCTGCCATCTCAAGTCAACAGGAGGAGCAAATGGCTTTGTGTTATTCTCTTCCCAGTGATGGTGCTGGGGTTGGAAAAGCTAAGCTGGTTTTAAGGTGATAGACAATGGTCTGGTGAATGGGATTTTGACACGTCTGCTGCAGGGTACGTGGATCAATGCATCAAGAGGTCCTTTCTGGCTTTTGGTCCCTAACAACCCTTCAGCAGGGACTGTGGGGTGCTGTAGCAGCTCCTGGCTGATCCCTGTGATCCCTCTGAGCTCTCCTATAATCCTCACTTTCTCTGTAAAAATTCAGAGCTGTGAGTGCAGCGCAGCCATGAGCACAAACTGCTGCACCCTGCCACCCTTTGGCCCTTGTATGTTGAACTCATTTTGCGTCTTCAAGTAAACATGAGAAGGAACTCGTGGCCATGATATATGCTGCAGTGTCATGTGTTCGTTACAGGGCGAGAAGGGGAGATGGTGAGGCATCCCGTACAGCCGCTGTAATGGGAACATCCATCTTGTCGCCACCAATGCACACTCTCCATTTAGGAATTTCGAAAACACTTCTGTCAAATATTGCTCTCTGTGCAATCCTGTTAGTGGGGCTGATGAATGGAGTCTCAAATTAAGACCGATCCCTCTGATAACCACAGTGCTGTAGGAGAGTCATCTGCTCAGCCAGAGCTATTTATTATATTTGATTAACTGGGATGGCAATCTTCACAACCCACTGTAAATTGTATTAGGGGCACTCTGAGGCCCAGAAATGCAAATGAGCCTTCCCAAAGCACATATGCATCCGTATAGTTTCTCTTAGCAAATAGGAAATTTCGTCACATTCATTGCAGTGGTGTTTTCAGGGTGATGCTGGAGCCTTTGAGGGGAGGGAGAGGAACGTGGGGACTCTGTTGGTGGGAAGGCAAAGAGGCATTAATCTGGGTTGGCAGTTGGGGGTATGAGACACTGCAACTTGCATAGGAGCACCAACCCCTCGTTTTCTGTTTGCTGAGACCCTGCATGAAGCAGCAGCTCTGGCAGCAATTTTTGGGCATGCTGGGCTTTCTTCCTCCTAGCTGTTAGCCTGCATCCTACAGGTGTTCTCAGCCAAATGGGAGCTTGGGAGCGGCTGGCATTGGCTGTGGGTAGTAATGCTGGAGATGCCTCCTAGGAGATGTGTCAGCAGGGAAGATCCGAAGACAGGGCAGGCTCTTCACTGCTTTTTTTTTTTTTTTACCCTTCTCATGTGCAACTTAAAGTGCTAACCAACAGCACTGCCAGTGGTTTGCTTCCTTCTCCTGGCCATGTTTCATTTTAAGAATTGTTTTCATAAGGGCTCAGTTTTTGCATCGTGTACTCATTTACTAATATGTGCTGTATAACATTCTGCTATCTTCTGATCTGTGGGTTAGACTCAAAGCTGACTATTGATTACTCTTCTAATAAACCCTTTATAAAGGGTTAATAAACCTCTTAAAGGATAGCGTTGATATAAAATATGAGCTTAAATCCCAGTACCTGTTCAGTCAGTTTCCTACAATATCTCTTTCCCTTTGAATGCTTCCTCAGGATTTTTATTGAGCCAAGCTGCTGTGATGATGGGTGGCTACAAGGGATCCTTAACAGAGCTGGAGGTGCCTGGCAAGGAATTAAAATCATCTTCAGCAGTTTAAAAAAAATTCTCAACATGTTGAATGAAAATCTTATCTGGCCATGATAAGGATCCCTTGGTCCCCATAATATAATGTAGTTTGTTTCTTGCAGCCTTGCAAATGCTTTTGTTATCTTTGCTTTATTTTTTTTTCTCCCCTCTGCATCACTTTGATTTTTTTTTTTTTTTTCCCCTCCTTTCTTTCATCGTTGCTGCTTGTAAATCCTTCCCCTGGTATAGATTAGAGTAGGGATGAGTGATAGATGCTGTCAGTAACAGGAGCTAATTTTACCCCTGATAATGGCTCTGTGATTTATACTGACTTGGCTGTGCTGCTGCAGATGTGCCCAGGGCCATCCTTCTGCCTGTGCTCAGCTCATGGGGCAGCACGGGCTGCAGCTGCAGGGGAGCACGCTTGGTGCTGGCGGGCTTCTGTGCAGGGCAGGGTCTCTGCAGGTGCTTCTCCCCTTGCTGGTGTGCTGTGATGCCAGGCCTCTCATTTTGAGCTGCCATTTGTAAACACTGCACACAAAGTGCTGGGACTCTGCCGTGCCCACCTCGCTGCCCTGTGAGACATCTCTGCTCATGCTGCAACTGTTGGTGGCTGTGTGACCCCACGAGAGTGTCTCAGTGTTCTACAAATGCAGCTTTTACTGTCTGTCTTGTGCTGCAGAGAGGCAGGGGTGTCCCAGGACACTGTCTTTATCAATGGCTTTTGTTTTTTTTTTCCCCTGCTGTGATTCAAACAAGAATTCAGGAAGACCCTGGCGTTCCTGTAGACTAAGGTGTATTACTGATATCCTTTTGCATTTTGCTTTTTATCTTTAGATGCTCCTCCTTTCTCCCCAAGTACATGAGATTCTCCTTTACACCAATGCCATTAGCTGGCACCTTGGCCCCTTCTGCAGCTGATATTTTGACATCCATGACAGTGATTGAGTGCATCCAGTGCGGTGGCTTTCCCTGGTGCTGTTCTCTCATTGCTACTGATGAAGCAGAGGCAGGATATCCCTTTTCCTTTGAAGGATTTCAGGTGTAGCAAGGTTTACTCTTCATGAAAGTGTTATTAGTTAGAGAGATGGAGGAAGGATGATTGTAAAAAAGCTGCAGCACAGCTGTTCCAGCCCTGTTTCATTAGGGGCTCAGAGCAGCTGACTTCCTCTGATTGCTGGTGATTTTCTCAATTACAGCTGGAGAGGAACAGGGTGGCTGCATTGCAGATGCCATCTGTGAGGCCAAGTCTTCTGGTGCTTGCAGAGCTGCTGTGCACTGAGCCTGTGGCAAGGCGAGCTCTGGCTATGAAATAGCCTGTGCCTGCTGGAGTCTTTGGGTGTTAATTCAGTGCAGCTTTGCTAATTTCTGATGTGGTATTGCTGATCTGTGTACGTATGGGCTAATTCCTCATCAATAATTATTTCAGCCATTTTTCCCTCCTGCCTTCCCCACCAACTTCTTCTACCTGTAGCTTGGAATAACATTCTTTATCTCCTTTCCTTTTTTTTTATGATGTCTCTTGTATTTTCAATCAGATCTTCTCAGGTAGCTAAAAAGAAAATCAAGGATCTGCCAAAACATTCATCATGTCTTTTCTTTTCAGAATGGCATTAGCATTCAGGCCTGTTTCAGGGCCTGCATGTTGGAAATTATGCAACCCAGAGATGGGAGATTGAAAAGTCCTGTGAACATTGGTTTGAATTTTTAACCAAATTCCTGTCAGCCGCATTTCTTCCTTTTATATGTTTTCCTTCTATTAATATTCTAGTGAATGAGTTTACAAGAAACAATGAATTTTAAACAAAGCTTGGAAGACTTTTCCAGAGAATGTATTTCAAGTCATAAATGTGAATATATTCCCTGGGCTCCGAGTGAACCTGCCATTTGCAGAGCAGACGCGTGATGCTCATTCCTACATCCCAGAGCAGCCAGAACAGCCTGCATTTTGAATGTTTCCAAAAAAGCAGCTTAGGAGGAGAAAGGCGTCCTCTTCCCTTGTTTCTGACTAGTAAAAACAAACAAGGAAGAATCAAAAAGCAGGGGCAGAATTCAATGAATGGTTTCTGGGTGCGGATTTTTTGCTGCACTCTTCACAGGCGCAGGGTATGAGGGAAGTGAAACTTGGCAGTGCAGTATGAAAGGGAGGAAGGTCACGGCCTCTAGAGCCTTTCATGTTTGTGTAGGCTGTTCAAATTGAGCCGAAGCATTTAAGTTAAATGAGCCTGAAAAGCCCAGCTCTGTCCTGAGTACTGCCTGTCTTTGCTAATGCTGCCCTGTACTGACAAGTTTGGGGTGACTTTGCCAACTCATCCCTTTTATGCTCCATCAGCTGTACATCCAGGTGGTGTTTGAGGTCTGGTTTGTCTGAGTAATGAAAGGAGAACTGCCATGGCCGGGGAAGGAAGCTTTGTCAAAAGAAGTGGAACCCATTGGGTGTCTTTTCCTTGGTCCGTGTGGGCATTGACTTATCTCTGGGCTCTTGGTAGACTCTTGGTAGCTGGGCCCTGAGAGCAGAAACCGCCTTGCTCCTGCCTGCTGCTCCTGATGCTGTCCCACATCTCCCTGCCCAACGAGAGCAAGGGGAGGTGGTGACAGTAAAGTTGACTGGGAAATGGGAAGAGGATATTGCCTATTTGTACCAAGAAAACACACAGTTTAACTAAGTGTCTTGTTAGTTGTAGCCTCAGGAATGGTGGCAGTTTCATGTAATGGCTTTAGAGGGGTTGCATCACCTCTACCAATACCTAATTCTCTGGGTTTTTTTCCCCCAACTTTTCTAGAGCCCAGAGTGAGACAGGTAAAGAAAAATAAACACAGTGAATTTATTGAGAAAGGGACGCAGTCTCTCTATCACCCACAGCAAAACACAAGGAAAATGAAGTTGTGGCTATTGTTGGTATTTTGTATAAGTCCTCTTGAACACATCAGCACTTATCATGGGCATTCATTTCATGAAGGACAACTTGGTTGCAGCTTCACTCATTAAGAATCTGTCTTAATATCCTGACAGTTTCTAGGACGCACTGATAGTTCCTCCTGCTTTTAGAAGACAATGAGAGCACTCCTTTCTCAAGCAAACCTGGCCTGGTTTTGTGATTTTTCTGGGTGACATACGAAATGAAAAGCTTGTTATTGCCAGCAGTGGTGTGCAGCTGCGGGTCCTTCTGGGAGAAGTGCAAATTGGGCTGGTGGTGCTGGCTCTGCTGCCGATCCCTAAGGATCACCCTTACTGGTTTTCATTCTGGTCGTCTCTTGATGAGCTATAGAGCATGCGGTTAGACTTTTCTACTTGGTTTTCATTTTCTTTCTACAAAGGAACAGTTTGTGGGTTCTACATCCTGTCTTTTCACCGCAAGTTTGTAACGGATTGGTGTGGGGAGCCAGCATCCCCAAAGGCAGTGCTGAAAGAACCTGAAGCTACCGCAATGTTGTCCTGGTCCCCAGGTGTTGGAGCCATCACTTGGGATTCTTTAGTTTCCAAAGGTCTCCTAAGACAATTATGTCTTTCCCTAGAGCAGAAGGTATCTGAAACGATTGAGGGTCCAGCTCAGAGGCTTGCTGGGGAAGAAGAGCTGCTGAAAGCTGGCTCGTTCAGTGCGGGGTAGAAGTCACCATCTGTGAGGCAGAGAGGAGGCAGTGGGGCTGCCTTTCTTGCAGTTTGGAAGTAAAAGCAGGAGGATTTGGGTTTGGACGGTAGCAGGATTGTGACCTTCATGAGAGCAAAAGCATGAAAACTAGACCAAGCCCATGGGATCCAGAGCTCAGGCTCTGTTTTCTCTCCCCATTGCTTTCCCAGGCTGCTGCTCGCTGCTTAAGAACAGACCACAGAGAAGCGATGGGAAAGTTTTGTGGGATCAAAGGTTTCCTCTGCTTGAGGAAAGAGTTACTGATGAATCTTTATGAAACCAAATCTTTCTTGTTTGAGTGGGTGGCTTTTGGGCAACCCCTTCTTCCTCTGCTGTAACTGCAGCCTGTTTCCAGGACCAATGGCTTCTGCAGCATAAAGGCCACACTCAGAATTTCCCTTTCCGAGTTCCATCGGCTTGTCTATCTGAAATCAGCATGTTTCCTTCTGAGCTGGAAATTAGAAACTTGCTGCTTTCTTTTTCCATTTTTTTTCCCTTCTCCCTCTTTCTAGCAAGTGGAGACAGCCTGTGCTAATGCTGCATGGTCCCAGGCTGATGCCATTAGATTCGATTTGCCAGGGAGCTGCACTGCTTTGAAGGCAGTGGTTTGCACTGTCATGTCAGAAGGTAATTAAATAGACCCCAATTCTTTTAATTACTGCTCGCTCCTTGATACATGGTTGCCTACAAGGGTGAAGTGAAGGGTATAGAAATAATCACTGACAGATCCCAGCTGGAAATATGCAGCACCTCGGATAAACATTGAAACGAAGGCGCTGCACACAATCCAGTGGCTCAGCCTTACAATTACTGTGAAATCTGTCTAAAGAGATTGGGGCATGGAATTGGAAAACACAGCAGCCTTTCTTCTCTGAGCACAGGCACTGTCTCCAGGGAACGGGATGTTACACAGGTTTCGGTGATTGCGATCAGAGGCGTACCTAATGTACAGGATCGGTTTTGTTGTTGTTGGCAGGAAACTCAAGGCGGAGGCGAGGTGAAATAAGCAGATTAGTGTGATGCTGCTCACTAGGCAGGGGCAGCAAGGTGAAGAAATGCAGAGACCTTGCAGCTTATTAGCGATACAGGCTCATCGTGTTGTCCCTTTTCATCGTCATGCCAACAGGGCTGCGATGCGAAGGCAGTGGAGGAGCCCTGCTTTGGGTCTCTGCTTCCTTCTGCCTGGAGCCTGCAGCTGGAAGAGGCACAACTGGCACCAAATGCTGCTGTGTACGCAGTGAGCCAGCTGAAGGAGCGGCCTTGTTGTGTACCTGTGCTGCCTTTGGAGTGATTACTGTTCTTCCTCTCAAAAGGCAGGGACAGGAGGCTTCTCGGGGAGCCTAAAAGCACTCTAGAAGGTGTTCAGAGGTGTTGGCCCATGGAGCCAAGTGTTTGGCACAAGGCACAAATGAACCTCAAGCACCTTCCTGAAGTCAGACAGGTACTTTACTGCTTGTTGCCTCACAATTGTGCTAGGATTCCTGGAAAACCATCAACTGCTACTAACTCAGTATATTTCTGTTGTGGAGCTGGTAAGGATGCGAGGCAGGGAGGCAGCAGAGTGGCAGCTAGAACAAATATTTCAAAGATATAACCAAACGCACCTTAGTGCAAGTAGCTGGGGAGTGAAGCTTGTTTATCTGGGAGCCACTTCCACTTTATCAACTTTCCCTTTATCTGTCATTCTGCTCCTGAAAGGTCCCCCAATGCCCTCATGGTGTTAATAAACCAGGGGCGGAGGCAGGAGGCTTCACTTTGAGCCCTGTGTGATGTATGGCTGGGGAAGGTGCTGACTGTCAGGCATCTGGAGGGCAGCCCAGCAGACGATGCCAGCAGAGAGCTGCAAGCAGCTCATCTGCTCCCATGTGCTCAGTGGTACCAGCTGTAGGGCAGCCTGGAGCCAAGTCTGCTGCAGTTAGTGCAATACATTGATGTGAAAGGTGGGAGACTTGCTCATTCTTCATACTTGCGGTGTGGTATCAAGGATAAAAAACCTCTCTGCTGTGTTGCTCTCTGCTGAAGAAGCTTCCTGCTTTGGATGATGGAAAAGCAGGTTTTGAGCCCTGTTCTGGGCTTTGGGGTCATGGGGTTAAAATAGAACAATTATTCTGGACTGACCTCTCTCCCATGCCTACTTTTCAGAAGCATTGTTTACTACTATGATGCTACATTCTCAGGTCCAAAGCAAACTTTTGTATCCAAAGTCTGTGGAGCCATATCAGTTTACGCTGCTGGTGATCTCAGCCAGTGTCTATGTATCTTCCTAGCTTCCATTTAAAACTGATCTTTCAGAAGCTGACTTGTTAGCTAAAGAAGCAGCAATGATCTTTAACAATGCTATTACACTGTTCAATATAGCACTTTTATTGATCAGTGTCCTTAATGCGACAGATGGAATGTGGCTCAATTTTTTTCCTTATTTCTGTGCCTCTCACCTTGCTGCCCAAGCACTTGGTGTGTGACAAGCATTCTTATCAAAACCTGTTGTCAAGCCACCAGCTTGTCTTCTGCCTGCTGCTATTAAGGACTGAGAGTAGAGCTTTCTAGTTGCAACTGGGCTTGCATGAGCAGCACAGGGGTGAAGGTGGTCAGGTAACTTCTATTGCTGTCTCAAAGCAGACAGGAGGATGAAGAGTGAACAGGACAATGAGGGGGAAAGTTTATGTCCCCTTTCCTTATCCGTGGAATGGAAAATTGTTTGGGATAAGTAAGGAAAATAAGATTAGATCATCTTGAGTTTTCCCCTATATCTGCTGTTGCAGAGCTCATCAGCCTTGAGTGGAAGAATGATTTATCATGTCTGGACCTCAGTCTACCCACAAGCTAAATGAGCTTAATAACATCTCCAGCAAGGTCCTCGTGACTTTGTGATGCTTTTAAAGAGCTTTGAGGTCTTCAGATGATCGCACAGCATGAGAGCAAAGTGCTACTGCCTTACAGCTGCAAAGCCTCTTCTACATTTGGCTCCGAGGACTCTCAATTACTTCAAGATGCTGAGATATGAACGCGTTCTGGTCTGAAAAGACGTGCTGTGTATCCTCTTCAGGAACACACGTCAGCAAAGCAGGTCTGTGCTTTGGGTTAGAGGCCATGATTAGATGCTATTAGGCCTTCCCCACTAGCAGGGCATTATGGTGGTGCTGAAAATAATGGATTCCTTGGGGTCTTGGCATTTTTTTTTTTTACTTTTTTCTTTTTCAAACACTTCCTCCTCAGCCAGACATTCAGAAAGCAGCACGCGTTTGCCCTCGTTCCCTTCCTGCTCTACAGACAAGCTTCTGGGTTTTGATGGTTTCTGCTTAATGACTTCTTCATGCTGCTTAAAGGGTTTGTGTGCCATTGGTTAATATACATTAGTGTAGTTGTGGATTTGTACCACGAAGGCTTCTGTTCTCAGCTCTGCCTCTCTGAGTAACTCTTAAATGGTCTCTGGTGAGTCGTTGGCAAATGAGCTCTTCTGACTGCTGTAGCTCTGAGGCCAGGCCTGGGAGGAGCAGCAACTTGCTGTAACACTGGGATCCCCTTTGGGGGGTCTGAGGTGGAGACCCATCTCTGTGGTGAAATACCAGCAGTGAATTACAGAGGCCATGTAACCTGGGGGAAGTGAACAGGCACTTACTGGCCTACTGGATACAGCAGTTAAGTTCTTGAGACCAGAGGCTGTGATGACACATCCTCTCTCAAGCAGAGAGAAAATAACTGCTCATTCATCTTAAAGCTCTTATCAGCACATCTTGTAACACTGGCAGGCTCCATCTATTTTCCTTTCTCTCTTTTCTTATCTTGTTTTTCCTCCTCCTCTCCTCGTAAGTTTTAATCTCTCTGCAGGGAAGGCGTTACCTGGTGCTGAAGTGCCAGCTTTTTCTCCAAATGGATCCTCTTTCTTTAATGGCCTTTGCTGTACACAGGAATATCTGCCTGCAGGTTGGGCAGTGATGTGCAGGCCCGTTTCAACTGTTTCTTCGTGTAGGAAAGGTGTACAGAGTGCTGGGGGGACTGAAGCAAAAACAGTGAACCTAAGAGTCACAGATTGCTTTCAGAAAATCTCGTCCTTGGTCTCTTGCTTCTGGCAGCAGAGACAAGATTTTCTTTCCCATGCCACCAGCTGACAGCAGTAAATGGGGACTGGGCAGAAGTAGCCTGGGGAATGGTAATTTCATGTTTCTGCTCCAGAAAAGCCTCTTGGATGGGGATCAGGGATTAGTCACACTTATCATCCATCTGTCTTTAGAGCAATAACAAATCCAGCAGAAGCTCAACCTGGCTCCAACCAGCCTCGGTTATAAAGTGCAGGAGTGGCACTGCTTGGCAGCTCTGCTGGTGGGACAGCCATAAGGATCCCACTGATGATGATCTGCTGGGAATAATTTGTTTGCAGAGAAATTATTTAAGCCACTTCATAGAGATCCTATCGGATTGTCTTCTAAAGTGACAAATCTGTCCCTGTTTGACTGGAGGCATGTCTGCATTGTGTGGTCAGGGAGTATGGCCCCTAGTTTGATATAAGCTCTATATCCAAGCTTTACTCACACTTTTGCACCTACAGCTCCTTCCCAGAGGCTTCCCAGAAGAACCCTGTGAAACTTGCTCCTCTTCTCCCAGTTCCTGGTTTTTCACAGCTCACTTTTGCAGTACAGCTTGGCCAGAAGGTCTGAGTTCAAGGGTCATGAAGTTAGCAGCCCTCAGAAGCCAGGTGTTGAAAAGGGAAATGCAAATAGGTGAAAGAAAGCATGCAGAGTGGAGATGGCTTCTAGGGAAAGATACCAATCCCCAGAAAGTAAATGGAAAAAGAGATTTTTGTTGTTGTTGTCAGATCTGTTCAATAACAGAACACCAAGCAGCTGTTGGCCTGCCTGCCCTGGGTCCCTCCCAGAAGCAGGCAGTCACTGCATTGTTATCTGCTTGCTGCTGGGAATCCAGTGGGACGCAGCAGGGCTTCTGGAGAACAACCTGGCACTTCGGGAAGTTTTGTCTTCCTCCTGCTTCAAGGTCTTTTTTCTGTAAATACGCCTCTTTTCCTTAGAAACTCCCCTTTGTAGCACAGCATCCATGTGGCTGTAGTCACAAGCACTGCAGCCTCAATGCTGAATATTCACTGTAGGACCTCTCAGTGCTACAGTGCAACCACAGGAAAATGCTGTCTGTCTCAGCCATCAGGCAAAGCAAAGGCTGCAGCTCATACTCTACAGGGGGAACTGAGGCACAGAGTTAGTCATGTGGACACGAGTGCCATGTAAGTGCAATAAGCATCTTATTACAATGTTTATTTTGGTCAGAAGTTATTTGGTTGCTGGGAGTAAGTCACAGCTTGTTCTTTTCCAGAGCTGTACCAAGCCCCATTTCTTTCACCATGGGCAGTTTCAAACAGGAAATCTCAATATAGTCGTCTTGGGTGACAGCCAATTTATTTCACATCCCCAGTCTGTAATTAACATTAACTGCTTTGTATGTTTTTCTTGAAACAATTACTGCTGATCTTCCAGGCGGTGCCAGGAGGTGCAGGCTGACCCTGTGCCTTGGCAGTGGTGGCTGCACTTTGTGCTCTGCTGACCTACAGCCTCATGGCTTTGACTGAGTGCGTAAGTCATGCAGGGGAGTCTATGGCTCCAACACTGAGCTTATTAAAAGGCCTCTGGATTAAAAGGTCAAGATTCACCTTTGCTGACTTACATTGTGTCCTCAAACGAAGGAGAAGCTTTTACTGGAAAGCTGCAAAGCTGTAAGAGGAAAAACAGTTGTAAAAACCATTAAGAGCTCTTTGGCTTTTTCTTTTCTTGTGTCCTTTTTTGCTTTCCTGCAATCACCAAGCTGATGATGTTGGTATATTTAGATGAGGAATTTCTTAATTTCCGTTCTGCTAAATTTCACCTGCCAACGCTGCTTTTTCTTGCAATATTATATCGCCTCACAGTGGCTCCTTGGATAATTTTAGCACTGAATGCTGAAACGTGCCTCCTGCAAAAGCTGGCCTTCTTTCAAGGAACTGCCTTCTTCTGGTTTTTAAGGTGAAATCGACAAAAGAAAATGTTATCTTTTCCTCTAGTGCTTGTTGTAATTGGAAATGTTTCTGTGCTCATAGCCGGATGTAGGATGTTTGAATTACAGCCAGTCCCTGCCTGCGATTCTGACTGCCTCTCCCCCAAGCAATGGCTCACACCTAGCTTTAGTGACAAGCACCCATGGATTTTTTTTATTATTAATTTTTCAGGTGGAAAATCTGTATTCTTATGAATCTGTATTCTTATGCCTCTTTAATTTCAGAGCATTTTCCTTCTGGATGTGGTTTACTTTCCTCATTGTGAACCTTTCTTGTCACAAAGGGACAGAACGCCTGCAGTCTCCCCGCTGCCTGTAGCAGAACTGCAGTGGGGGAACTGCTCGGAGTGGCTCCGGTGGAGAAATGGGCGCCCCAAGGGAGGGTGGTGGGAGCCAACCAGTAATCTTTTGTTCTGAGAAACACTGTGTTAATAATACAATAAGAAAGCAAGGATCACTCTATTTCCAGCTCTGCTCCCATGCAGGACAGCTTACGTGGCACAAGCAGGGGCTTCTCAGGAGAAAGAGCTTTTCCATGGCTCCCAGTTCATGCAGTGATGGGGAAGGGAAAGGGAGGCAGCTTAAGCATTCAGCTTTCTGCTGTGCACCTCCAGGGAGAAAGGCAGTTAAATGGAGATGTGAGGACTCGCCTTGTCTCACAAGGAAATAGTCTCTTTTATGTGTATCTTGCCTGTGTTGATATTTGAAAGCTATTTTGGGCCACAACAGCAAATTTAATCCACGGTTTGTTTTCTCTCCGAAGTATTGTACCGTAAAAACTCAGATCAATTTTGACAGCTCTGACTATTTAGATTGCAGAGAAAAGCCAAACAATGAATCATTCTGAATATTTACAGTTGAATTCATCCCAGGGTACCTGTACCCACCTCTCTCTGAAATGAAAGCATTATCTGAGATATGAGCAAAGGCTTAGAGGCTCCCAGCTACTTTCTCAGTAGCGTGCAGCAGCGTAGCCACGCTGCCATGGCTGGGTGCAAGGAGCAATTGAGGGCTGAGATTGCAGAGGGGTTGAGGAGTTCAGTGAGGTCCATGCACTCCCTGCGGGAGGCTCGAGGACTTGTTTCACACTTGCTCTGCTGAAAGTCAAAGCACTTGAACCAGAGTAAATATAGCTTTCTTACCTCCTCTGAGCCAGAGCTGGCTGAAAATGTGGAAAAGATGTGTTCTCAGATAATTATACAGTAGTCAATTTTCAACAGTCCTCACACTAAAAACAAAAAAACAAGCAAAAAAACCTCAAACCACCATAGAGAACCCCCAAAAATCTCTCACTGTAAGATATCGAATCAACTCCCTTGGAAATCTTCTCTTGCTGTTAACACATGGATACCCGTGCTCAGTTCTCAGCTCCACTCCTTTAGCAGGGATGTGCCATTTCCCTCATGTCTCAGCTGGGTAATCTCTTCTCAAGTTTCTGCTTGTTGCCCATCGCTGTAGTATCTTCTCCATTAAATTGTTAGCAATTGCAAAGTCCTTTGCTGCTTTTATGGCCTTCATAATGCTTCCTCACAGAGAGCTCTGCAGTCTATATTAGCTATCACTGTCATCTTCTGAAATATTGCTGTCATTCACATATGTAATGTCCCCAGTCCCAAAGGACCTACAACTACTGTGCTAACTATAAGTGCAAGGATCACTCTGCTGTTAAAATATAGGTATATAGGTACCTCCAGAGTATAGAGAAAGGCTGCATGGCCAAGTTAGTGGCAAATGCCATTTTGCCTGTTTCCTGGGGGACAAGACCAACTTTTGGTCAGACGTAAGAAGAAAAAATTCTATTTCCAGGCTTTCCACCCGATGTGCACTGAGAGAAGATGCAGGATGGCTGTTCAGAAGAAACAAGGGGTGATCAGACTCTCCTTCCTCATTTTCTCCATTCTTGTGTGCCTGTGCATGAGCTGTAGTCCAGTGAATTCCTAGCCTGGGATTTGGGAATAACATTTGTCTCCCCACATCATCCTCAGGCCTTATCTAGAGAAGCATAAAAGTAATGCTTTTAGAAATGCTGTAATGCTGCTTGGACCAATGTTCAGAAGATTGCACATATTTGTATTGTCAAGATTGCTTGTCCAGGCATAAGTGCCTGAATACACAGTTGATTAGGAAAGCTCTAGCAGCCTGGTTTGCATGAGCACTGAGCATTAATGATGAAGCAGGGGGGCTTTTGTCTGTGGGGTCCATTTCCCTCAGCCTTCTTCCTTCTGGAGGAAGGAAGCAGAGCAAAATCCCAGCAATATTGCTAGGCTTGGTGCCATGCAACTTCAGTTGTTCACAGCATTCTGCTAGGAAGCTGCTGTGCAGCCTCTCTTGCCTCTGGCAAGGCAGAAAGCGTCTGCCTCTGATGGTCCTTCTACCACCGTGTGAGTTGTGTTGCTTCAGGCAACAACATATTCTGGCGATAAGGTACAACTGTGTGTGCACATGTATTTCATCTGCTGCCTCTAGCTCTGGCCATGGGGACTGCTGCGACGTTTTGGCTTGGCATGCTTTCTTTCATTCCTCTTCCTCACCTGTTCTCTGTGTGTGCCCAGGCAGTGCATCTCTGGGGCTGTTACTGACCATGTCAATGCAGCATCTTGTACAGCCATCCTCTGGTGCTGGGCTGAAGCCGTGGGCATCTGCGTGCTACTAAAGCTCTGTGTGGAGCTCAAAGTTGTCATGTAAGACCTTTCAAACCTGTCTCTGCACAACCAAAGCCCCAGAAGCAGGGATTACAGCACTTAGAGATAGGCTGCTAGATGGACAACAGCAGCAAATCTCCTGGCAGGCTTTGTCCTTAATCCAGTTCCTCTCTGCAAAGGCCATGGTTAGCACAAGTGGCACTTGAGAGAGGAGGCCTGGGTGGAAGTGGGGTGCTGGAAAGGAGGGCAGATGTGGCTGCTCAGATGGAAGGGAGGGAGAAAAAAATCCCCCAAAGCCTGGGTGAGTTACTGCTATGCTTGTTCTGCACCATTTATGTGGGGAGAGGGACTCGTTTGACTCGTGCCTGTGCTTTATAGGAGTTGAAGTCTCACCTCTGCTGTAAAGTGCCAAAAGAGAGACATATACACATCACTGGGAAATTGTAAAAAGTGCCAATAAAGGACTTGTCATTTCCACACCAGGAGGGTGGGAAAGAAGGAGAGCAGCATTATCCTATGTGTTGAACAGGGGCTGAAAACATTTCTATGAGGAAGGCAGAGGGTGGGTAGAGGCATATTCAGTGCATCCCCCACTTTTCATGTGCAGAGCATCCCTGCAGTTTCCCACCAGGTTGGGGGTGGTGGTGAGAAAGCCGTCCGTCTGTCACAGCTCCAGCAACAACAGCAAGCAGTGACTCGATGCCAGGAGCTTTTCCCTGTCCCCTTTTCTACCTGCCCATGCTGCCGTGCACTCAAGGATGCTATGTGCTTTCCTATTTCCTCCCCAGGGCTACTACAGGGAGTGGGGAAGCCTGAGAGCCTTCCAGCCTAGGAATGGCAGCATGCAAGCTGCTAATTGCTCAGAGTGAGAGCAGAGCAGGATGGGAGCAGTCCCTGATGTCTGTCCCCTTGCCTAACACCTCCCTGGGCAGCACAGTCTGCCCACCAGCTCGGTGCTTAGGCACAACTGAGGACAGATGTGATGAAATCCAAGGGCAGTGCTCTTTAATGCTAGCTTAGCATCCAAGGAAGAG
Organism: Gallus gallus; assembly: GCF_016699485.2. NCBI lineage: Eukaryota > Metazoa > Chordata > Aves > Galliformes > Phasianidae > Gallus > Gallus gallus. The sequence continues at coordinate 2,192,518 of NC_052546.1, forward strand.
CTTTGCTGTGTGGAGCGTAAACCAAATAGTTCATTTGCAGCTATTGATTTATTGTGCTGCTTACTGAAATGGTATTACAGCAGTCTGCAAACCAGTTTGCATCCGCTGACACCCAGCTCCCATAACGTCAGTGCCACGGATTTTGCTGCCTGTTTAGAGCAGTGCCAGCAACAATCTGACCAGTGCCAGCTGGGACAGAAAATAATGGGTCACAGCCTCAACTGGCATAAATGTGGGGAGTTCTGCACGAGCTGGCATTCACCCAGGCCTGGTGTAATGCAGCAGAAGGACCCGGCCTGCTTTGTGCTCGGTGAGAAGTCCTTTTCACAAACACAAAGTACTGTGCAGTGAAAACTGGGTGCAGCTCCTTTTTTATTGATTGCAGTAGAGGAAAATATTGTCTTGGATGCAAAGAAATCCAGAGGAAGAAGCTTTCATGTTTCTTTTGTGTGACTGCATAGAGATTTTGTTCAGTGTGGAATCTCTTTCTATGGTTCATGGAGGAGCACGTTAAGTCTATGCCCCCTCCTACTGTGTGCTCATCTGTGGACCTGTCCTGATCCGCCTGCTCTGTGTTTCCTGTTCTGCCTGTCCCTCTGCTGGCAGAAAAACTCTGTGGGCAGCACTTCTTTCCACTGCCCAAATCATGCGGCACACTGAACCTCTTGGCCACTGTGCACATGTAAATTAAATAACAAAAAAATGCTGTGCGTGGCTGGTGATCAAAGATAGGGAGCTCATGGCCTAACAGGCATATAAAACAGCACTTGAAATTCTCGTTGATCTTTTATCATTGCAGCCTGTGTCTGCCAACTCTTTGGAAAGCTGTGGTCTGTGTATTACGTTTATTGTGGCTCCATTTGTGACAGCTTCTTGGAGACAGAAAGGGAACTCGTGGGGCAAACACTGGATGGTGGCCAAAGAAAGGCAATGTACACCGGGAAGAAGCTGCAACTCATTCAGTACAATTGTAGTGTCAGAAAAAAAATGATGATGGAGAGAGAAAAGTTTTCTGAGGTCTGTGGTGAGAGATGGCTTGTCAGATATGCTGTTACCCCAATTTTGAGACTATTCCTTCTCCCCACTGTGGGCAGCTCCCCAGGTGAGCAAACCTCTGAAATGTGTTCTTATGCAAACTGTCAGGTTTGAGTTGGATGGCTGCCTTGGAGACAGCCTCGACTGCTCAAGGGATGTCCTTGAGTAACAGCTGAGCTTGCTGTGCATCCTCCAGGTTCCAGGCAGACTACTGCTTGCAGTGGGCTGGACCCAAATTTTCAGTGGGCTGGATTTTCAGCTGGGCAGATAGGTGGAACCTGCATTGATATTTAGCTCCACAAACCCCATAATAAATTCATTCATTGCATATGCCTCAGTGATGCAGGAGAAGGTAGCAAAGCATCTCCTCTCCTGCTAGAAGGGGCCACTGTGAACCAGCATCAGAACACCTTCAGAAGTGCTCACTCCTCTCAGGCAGAGAGGTAGTTCTGTTAAGCAAAGAGGCTTTGTGGCAGCAGGGAGCTGGGTTGCTGTGGGAGAGGACTGCAGGAACCCAGCTGCACCAAGCAGGCTGCCTCTCTTAAATCTCTGCCCTGTTAAATGGGATTGGCTTGTCTGCGAGCAGGCAAAATGCCCTCTTAGCACATGGGCACTAGTGCAAGTGGGTGAGGCTGCCAAGACATCATTGCTGATCATTAAGCATGTTTATAAAGGCAAGGCTGAGAGCCAGCAGGGCCCCACTCATTCAGCCTGAGCCAGTGGCAGGGGGATTCAGGCTGGGTAGCTCTCCTCCCAGCTAGAGTAACTTCCAAACCAAAAAAGCCTGATGCAAGTCAGGTCCAGGCTCTGGCTCCATGCGTTCCTTTGTGTCCTGTGGGCTCTTTGGGTGAACAGCAGCACATGGGATGCCCACAGGAGCTGGGATCGCTCGGTGCAGCAGGTGCCTGAGCAGGTTTGTTGGTCAGCTTGCTGGTTGCTGTCACATCTGCTATTGGTGCTGCTGACAATGGCCATACAGCAGAGCTGCCAGCTCCACAGTAGAACAGCTCATCTAGGTGGAAAAGCTCTGGAGGGAGCCAACACCTGCTCTTAGGAGTTCATGAATTTGCTCTGAGTTAGGTGACAAAGGCCAGAGTGGGGTGACAGTGCCAGGGGCAAAGAAAACCTCAGCAAGAACAAAACCTTTCCCCGCTGTTGGGTTTTCTAAAGCAACTGAGGTTTAGGGGAGGCCTTTGGAACAACATGTGCTCTCAGTAATCACTGCACGTGTTGCTGTGCTTTGCTGCTCTCCAAGCCTAGCCTGGGTCTGAGTGCAGCAGCAATGCCAGCTTTGCCTCCTTGATGGAGGGAGGCCTGGTCTGGAAAAACCATTTGGCTTCAAGTCAAACCTGCTGCTTGAACTTTAGAGAAGCATGAGTAAAGCTGAGTAAACGTCTCCCTTCCCCTCTAATCCATTATTTTCTAGTTTATTTGTGTACCAGCCAATGGAAGAAATGCTGAAAATACTGCAAGGTGTAAAAAAGCTGGACTTCCAGCACCATCATAGGGCAAGAAATCATGTCCGATCTGCTTCTGCAAAACTGACAGCCTGGTAGGGTTGTTATAAAGCTGTTACTGAAGAGCAATCAATGCTTGTTGCTTTGCTGGCCTTGTGGCATGAGAAACAGAAAAATGTGTTTCTATTAGGGCTGAATGCTAAATGGAAAACAGGTTTTTGTGGTGGTTTCTTTCCCCCATCCCCCAAAGGACTCTGCCTGTTTTTCCTGTCTAATGATCATTTCCAGTTTTCCCAGTCTCTGCTTTCCTGGATGTGGTCTGGGAGGCCGGCTCAGGAGAGGCCAGATTGTTGTTGCTGTTTGAAATAATTGCGCATAGGCTCCTTGCCAGCCCAAGTAAAATAAACTCCTTGGTAAAGGATGTAGGTGTACTGCTGCACATGCTTTGGGACCCAGAGTGAGCGCTGCACTCCATGGAGCTCCTGTGGAACCCCGGCCATCACCAGAGAGGGCTGAGTGTGGGCCTGGGGAGCTCAGCTGAGACACAGGGCAGCAGAGAGGAGCCTTTATCCCATGGGAAGATCCTTTGCAGGCCCAGTGTGTTGTACACAACAAGTGCCAAGTGATTTCTTCTTGCATTCAATAATGGGAAGAAAAAGGGTTTGTTTCCAGTGGTGATCAGCAGTGGAAATCAAGTGATGGATGGCACTTGGAGAAAGGTGTTACAACCTGTAATGTGCCTGAATCATGACTGCAAAGGGTTTCCTCTGTGCATGGCTGCTTGCTGCCTGGCAGTGTCTGTGCGCATCATTCCTGAGGTTGAGATCATTCAGGCTGGAATAACTTAGAAAGCGTCAATGTACCACAGGGATTGAAACTTCTCTCCATCTGCAGCCTTAAAAGGAAGGAGCTAAAGGCAGGGTGCACAAACTGATGACAATTACCGATTTTATTCTCTATTTTTACTACATTTTTTTCCCAGAATAAAATTGGATCTGAGTGATTGAATAATCCTTAAGTATTCTGGGTGGGGAAGCACGAGCTGAAACAGTCAGCATTCAGCACTTTTGAGAACCACGCTCTATTGCTGGTGTCTGGGGACCATTTTAGGGCTGTAACTTTAGTTGATTAAACATTTGGCTCCAACGCATTGCTTCTACCTTGTTTGCTCCACGCTTCTCATTACAGCTTTTTCTGCAGAGTGTGGTATAAGCAGACTATTATTATGTGAGCTGCACATCTCCTAATTCATGTCAAAAGGAATAGACAGGGAAATGAAAGCTGGATGTTGGTATCCTCTCGGCTAGGTCTGAGGGCGGATTTAGGGCAAGTGGGCTGGTGAGCCAGGATGAGAGCCTGGCCAAACTTTGTGTTCTTGCCTGCGTTGCCTCATCCATGAACTTCTTGGGGTGTCAGGACAGCCTGGGGCCCAGCATTGGCTCTGTGATGGCAAGAGAGACGGGATGATGTTGGCTGAGGTGATGGGAGCATTGATCCAAGCAGTACAGCCAGGTCTCAGAGCCATCCCTGCCGTCACCAGCGGAGGGACTGGCAATGGATGATGGCAGCTGGAATATCCCAGTTTTGTTGGGATGTCTGTCCCCACATACCTAAATGTGAAAGTGGGGTTTAAGTAAACAAGGAACATCGGTGCACCTGTTGCATTGCCGTCCGTCTGCTTGATTAGGGGATAGGAAAATAATTAATGGGGAAATACTTTCCCATCATTCGGCCCGTTTGAAAGTCTGGGCCTATGGATTATCCTGGCTGTCTCAAGGGTTAGCAGTTTCTCATGTCCTTGAGAGTAAATGCCAGCATGTTTGGGCTTGGCGGAGGCCTTGTCTGCCTTTGCCAAGGACTTCAGAGTGTGCCTGAAGAGCAGAGCAGGGGGGAGAGGGAGAACAGAGGAGCCGTTCTGGCACACGTCAGTATTCCTGGCGGTGCTGCTGCCATCAGCTGCTCTATCGGCTTTCACAGCCCCTGCTATAATTAAGATCTGTCAACACTGATAAAAGGGAGAACATTCAGTCAACTAATTAAGTATCGCTTTAATACTCTAATATTTAAATTCAGGTCCCTAAATCAGCAGAATAATAAAATGTTTTATGTCTGTTTAACTGGCAAGGGAGCAGAATGTGAATATCTCGGTGGTGGATTTAATTACCAGCCGGGCCTGCCCCTGCGGAGCAGAGCTGGTTTCACTGCCAGTGAAGCAGAACCAGATTCCCCCGGTGGCCGCAGGAGGCTCCCGAGCTGGGGGCTGCGTCTCAGGGGGAGCTGGGGAACCACAGTGGTGCAGCTGAGATGGGGAGGGCTCATAAGAAACCTGGCGGTGCTCCAGGGGGGCTCACAGCTCAGCAGGAAGGAAACGGCTCCCAGCACTGGGAGGGAGGTGGGAACCTTCATGGTTAGGCTCACAGCCTGCAGTTCTCTGCTTTGTGTTATCAGCGTGATGTCAACATGCACGGGTACCTTCCAGCCTGTAATGGAGGTAGCAGAGGTGGGGGACAGCTTTGTGCCTGCCCTTGCCATCATGTGCCTGCTCTTGCTATTGTACTTCTTCACAACATTCCTTTGTGTTGGCTGCAACCAGTGTAGATGTGCTCTGTGCTGCAGTCTCGTCTGGCCAGGCAGGGCCAAAACGGCTCCACTGAGCAAACAGTGCAGGCTTAGGGCATCTCTCCCAGCCCAGTGTTGTTCCTTCCCAGAGCTGGTAGACTGCATCGTTGCTTGTTTTCCCTGCCACTGCTATGTATCCATGAGAGGAACCAGCCGTCCCACTGTGGGACAGAACAGCAAGCTCAGTGACATGCTTTTGTCACGATTTTCTAGGCTTCACAACACTCAGCTCACAAAGTCAGCTTGGGATGCAACTGTGGGCAGAGTTTGGGTGCTCAGTGTATCGTCCATGGCCCCAAAGATGGGAAAAGAGCTGCAGTGATGTCTGAGTTGGACCAGGTGTTAAATCCAGTGAGTACTTCAGCAGACTTGGCCCCAGCACTGAATCCACTTTGTCCTTCTTGCATTAGTTCTTTGTGGCTATTACAAGTGCGTTAACAGGCAACAGCCTTTGTGGGGAAAGGAAATATTTGCTGAAATTAGCATCTAAGAAGGCTGCAAACCTGTACTCTAAGTATTAGCACTCGAAACTTGATGCTGCGTGTCCTAACCCTGTCAAGAAACATGAAGAGCCAAAAAGTGACATTTTGCAGTTAGGATAATGGTGGTTGTAATTAGTTCATTGCTGCCAATGATGGCTACAGTCTGGTTGTGAGCAGGTGAGAACACTGCAGCTCTTTTAAGGCTTGGAAACTTCTCTCGGAAATTGCACTGAGTGGAAAAAGGCTTGGAAAAATCAATTTGGAAAATCCCACTCTGTTCATACATAATTTGCAAACAGAAAAAGAGGTGAAATTCATCAAGGAAATGAATCATTGCAAATGATTTGTTCAGCTGTTATAGGGAGATGATTTATGAATATTGATCTGTTTGTAATTGCAAATATCTCCCTGTGGAAGCAGCATACTGTGTGAAGCGTTAGGTATCTGAAATCAAATGGAAAAGTGCATTTGTTTTTAATACCAGAGTTATTTCAGAAGGCTTTGGTCAAGGTTGCAGCCTTCTTGTGCTGCACGTTTCACACTTTCTGTAGGAAGGAACACCACAGTCAAAGAGTTGTTTATGAGGGTGAATAGTGATAGGACAGGGGGGAATGGTTTTAAACTGAGACAGGAGAGGTTTAGGTTGGATATTAGTAAGAAGTTTTTCACCCAGAGGGTGGTGACGCACTGAACAGGTTGCCCAAGGAGGCTGTGGATGCCCCATCCCTGCAGGCATTCAAGGCCAGGCTGGATGTGGCTCTGGGCAGCCTGGGCTGCTGGTTGGCGACCCTGCACACAGCAGGGGGGTTGAGACTGAATGATCACTGTGGTTCTTTTCAACCCAGGCTGTTCTATGATGATGAAAAAACTCTGTGACTTGCATTTTGTAGTTGAGCCAAAGAGGTATTGAACGACCTGCCCAAGATGAAGGGGAGTCTACAGCAGGCTCTGAGAAAAAAACAGAGTTGACTTAGCTCAAATCAAATGCTTTGGTTTGCATGAAATAGCTCCAGAGAAGGAATTATTAGCAGTTAGGGTAAACTTTATGCATGTCTGCTACACAAACATCATTTTTGCAATCAGGGTTTTATCTGAACACCTGAGCTGGGAGGAAGCAGTGTGAAATCTCATGTAATTTGCCCACTCTCAATAGCAAATGGAGTGACAGTCCCCTCCAATGGGAGGCTCAGCAGTCAGTGTGAGCTCAGGATGGACGGACCTATGCGTGGTGCATCTCACCACGAGGTGTGGCAGAAGGCTGTGCTGAAGTTGTGCTGAGCTGAGCAGCCATGGAGAGGGAATCAATGGAGGAAAGGTGCCACAGAGGGGTCACCTGCTGAGCACAGTTCTCGCAGTCATTCTGTGCTTTCTCCTTCTCCTGGTGGCTTTACAGTGCAATTATTTTGTAGGTGGGTCCAGCATGGGTGCTGCATAGCAGGTGGTTTTGTCTGAGCTGCCACGGTCGGCACAATGGGATGGCTGGCAGGAATATGGGGCTTATTTGTTTTAGAATAGGGAGACGTGGCAATTTCATACCCTGCAGTTCCTTCCTGACAACTCGTCCTCACACATCACGGTGCGGTGAGTGACAGCAACCAGAGGCTATTCATAAGGGTGGCATCTCAGCATGTAATAATCATAATTACATGAAATAATAACTATCTAAAGGGCAGCACAGTGAGTGACAAGCCAGAGAATATACCTTGACACCTGCCAAAGATGTACTAAACACACAGAGAAATTCTCCCCAGGATCCTGTCACTTTGTCAACTAACACAACCAGCCGGAGTTAATAAAATTACTCCAACAAAGTCAGGCAGGTTTCTCCCTTGCTGTCAGGCTCACTGCTGTAACACAGTTCACAGAGCCATCGAGGAATGTGATCTAGGTCTGGCAATGCTTTTGTTGTTACTATTCCCAGCTGTAATTAATTTGAGAAGTTCCTCTGCATGGAGTTTAATCTGATAATTATTAGCAATAATAATAGTTGATAAAGTGAAGGTGGCAGCAGGCTTTGGGGACCCGGATGAGAAGCCCTGACAAGGCGTGACATTTTCTTTGCTGCTGTTTCTTCTAATGTTTAATTCTGCATGTGTGTATGGCCAGGAGTGCATGATGAGAAGAACCCCATGGCACCTCATAGCACTTAGGGTGTTTCTCCTCCTGTGCAGCAGCAGGTAACCTCATAGTGTGCAGTGTCTAATCCTTTCTTTACGGCAAAAAGGAAATTGCTTGGACAGACCCCCTCCCCTGAAAAAGTTGTTTTGAAAGGACAGGAAAGTGTGCATGGGAACAGATAATGTGTGTAGAATAAAGATGCAACATTAAAGCTAGAGTAAGTTATCCCAGTATCCTTTCAAATGGAACAAAACCTGCTGGCTGAGCATTGGGGTTTTATGGCTGAGTGCTGGCTCTGCTGCCTGGAGGTGCCCAGCTCATGCAGTGGGGTTGGGGCAGATCTCCCCATCGTGCTGAGTTCCTACCAGGAGCTGTGCTGTTGGAGACGGGATTGTGCTTCTCTGCACAAAACGTGGGGAGCACAGAAGGGAGGAAGGTTTTATGACTCTTGAAGATGCTGGGCCATTTTTTGCATGGCTCCTTAGGATCAGATGATGGGCATCTCAGGTGTCTCTTACGGGCTATTCTCTAAAAAATTACATAGGGAATGTAACGTAACTTAAAATTTTCGTATGGAAAAATTAAGATTGGTGATCTTTTTCTACGCTGTTGTGAGAGACGGTGTTTGACCATGTCTTGTTGTACTTGTCCATACGGTGCCTCACTTCCTTGGCCTTCTGTGTCTCCGTCTGCATGTCCTCTTTTGGATGGTATTTAGGCACAGAGGAGGAAACACTGCACTGGTACACCGCAGACACAGAGCCATCCATGTCCCACCTGAAGGTGTTAGGCGCTGGCTGTAAAATAGCACGCAGAATGAAGCTATATGAGAGGCTCATTCATATTCCTGGCTGGATGCACCAGTGATTTCCATGGGGATGGGTAGGGCTGTGCAGGACGGCAGTGAGCCCTGCAAAGTCCATGTTAGCACAGCTCTACAGCCAGGCAGGTCACAAGCTGCAGCTGTCCCTGCCCATGGCAGTACTTGCTGCACGAGATGCCATTTTTAGGAGACAAATGCGTGTTCCAGTGGAGGGCTGAAATCAGGTTTCTGTGCAGCCTGGTTGTAATTAAAGTCGTGGTGGGTGGAGGTGAGGAGGGCTTTGCTCTGGGGCACATGGGAACATCCGTGGGGAGATGGAGATTGGCAGGGAGCGGCCAGGGCTGGGGATAATGCAGGAGGTGGGGGAAGGCAGAAGTAAAACACACCCCAAATTGCACTCAGACAACACAGATGACAGTTATTTTGATTTGTAAATGTCTACCTAGTTGGAAAAGCTGCCATAAATAATACACGGCTGTCAGCTTGGGCTGATCCACGGGCTGTGCTGAGCAGGGCTGCACTCAGCCGTGGCACCAATGGGGGGCTATATTTTTCACAGTGTACGTACAGGGTAAACATACAATCTTCTCACATACGTTTGTCATTGATAAATCCCTGCTGCACCTACACTATGTCATTACCATTACCGTGTTCAGCCGCTTGAGCCTTACTTCAAAGAGGCTTTTTTACTGTTGTTGTTGGGTTCCTTTTTTTAAACCTCCTCCTTTGTTCCTCAGCAGAGGCAGGAAAACCCCCCACCCCACAGCTCTGCTTTTGTACCTGCTGCACTAAGATGGGTTCTGGTTTGCATCAGGCAGCCGTGGTGTCAGCACAGGGTGGCCGTTCCCAGGCAGCTCAGCAATGCACTGTGCTGCAGATCACTCCTTCCCAGGCTGGGGAGCTGCATAAACCTGAGCCATTTCCAGGAAGATACTTGGCTGTTGCCAAGATTTCACCTCTTTTGTGGATAAACTGAGAACTTTAGTCTTCAGGGCTATCAGTATTTATAGGCCCAAGAGGGAGCATGTATTGTTACCCACTCTGCCCTGCATAGGGCCGCTGGCTTCGTTACAGCCCCTGCTGCTCAGGGCTCTGTTTGGCCTCTGGCCACAGCCTTTCCTCTCTGGTTTCGTATATGCCATTCTAGAGCTGGACTGTAGCTTTCCAGGGCAGCTGGTGTCTCTTCTGCTTGGTGGTGGTGCTGCTGCATTCTGGGGCTGCTCCTTGTCTCTACAGCATGCACAGTGAAATGAGGTTGGATTGTGTTACGGGGAATTTCAACCTATGCTAGTTGTGTTGTCCAGCATCAGCTGGTTCCTGAAATTGCCCCCGAGGGCACTGGTTGGATTTATGGTCAGGTAATTAGCGAGAAGAAAGCAAAGAGGATAAATTTTGCAGTCCCACAAATGAGTAGCTGAAAAGTCCCCTGAAGGTTTGGGAAATGCGGGGGCAGCCCTAGATGGGCTGATGGCTTCCCACCAGCAACTGTGAGAAGCTCACGGCTTTGTGTGCTTTATCCGGGCACTGCACTGAACTTAGCTTTGCATTCTGGGCTCAAACAGATTTGCAAGAGAAATGAGGGGAGCGCAGGCTGCAGCGTGAGCTGAGTGCTGTGCTCACGTCCCCCTGGGAAACAAGGCGCTGCGTGTTTGGCACAGCTGTGACCTCCAGGAAATTTTCCTGTTACATTTTCCTGTTTCTAAATCTTCTAACAGTCTCTTTTTTTTCAAGGCTGAAATCGCTACCAGTAAATACCGCATCTGAAAATACATTTTGCACAGTAGTCGACTTTTATGCACCGTTTCAGCCGGCCAGCCTTACTGGGATGGCGAAGTAGAATGCTCTGTTAAATCAAAGTGCCTTTTTATTTCCTCTGCTCTGTGACTGATACGTGTCATCGTGTCACCGAGCTATGTATAGCTTCTCCCTGCTGGGAGATGTAGTGGCTGCTCCCGGCCGTGTCACCTCAGGTCGGATTAATTGACCCTGACATCATACATTTTCATGGACGGAGATCACATTCCCTGCTGCGCGTAAACAGAAGCCGCTTACAGCACGAAGGCAGGCAGGAGGCGATGGGGAGGCTGTGTAAACACGGTGGGTTTGCGTGGAGCCAAGGCATTTCCAGTGCCTACTAAAAAGAGCAGAAGCCAACTTTTCATCTCCTTGTTTTTCTTAGGGCTTAGCAAGGAACCAGTAAGTTTGCAGCGGCGCTGATTACAAACATTTGCTCTTTTCTTCAGCCCCCAGTGACTCCGCTGTTGGCTCGGTGACAGCATTTATCCAGTGTCAGCAATTCAGCAGCACTTGTCCGTTCTCTCTGAGGCTGAGCTGTCCCCCCAGCGCCTTGTCAGAGCGGTCAGGCCAGGTTGCTTTTGGAGGGGCTGTTTTGGGTGCAGTGTATGGGGATAAGCGGGGTGTGGGGCTGCAAGCAGGCAGGCAGCAGAGGGTCTGACCACCAGCCCTGCAGAGCTGTAATTGCTCTCCCAGCTGCAGTGGTAAAATTACGGATGTTTAAGATTGGAGAGGCCTGGCTAAGAAGTTTACCTTAACTAAAAAAGTATTCCTTTCAACTCGAAGCTGGCAGGCAGACTTTGTTTCCAATCCCCACTTTTGAGCTAAGATAACAGTGAGCGTGCCATTGCTGTGGGCTCCACCAAGAGCCGTCTTTCCATATGGTCACATCTACTGTTTGATTCCTCCTTAGAGCTGTGGCAGTTAGAAAGCTGCTCCCGTAGGACGGATCCTCCCAGGAATGGATGTCTGGCTTTGTTAACATCGAGTTGATGGTTTTTCCTCAACTCCTTTTTTTTTCGCCTCCTGAAATGATATATAAGTCAGGCTGCTGCAATCACTTGGGAGAGACCAGGGGAGCAGAGGGAGAGATGCTGTCTGAATGCTCTCTCACCGTGATCACAGTTAATAAGGCTTCTGTCTGCCCTTTCCTGCACTGTACGGGTGGTATTGAGCACTTAGATCCCCCAGATCTCCAGCACAACCTTCTGCAGGCATTAAGGCCCAAGGAGCAAAGATGAGCAGCTCTGCAGCTCCAGTTCCCTTTGTTACTGGGAAGAGCCGACAGCTGCAATCTTGTTGCTGTGCCTCTTGCTTTCCTAGTTCTCCAGCTTGTGCTGTTCAACTCTACTGGCATTGATTGGCCTCTTTTGAGAGCGCGGGGAGCCCTGGGGGGAGGTGGGTGTGCTGGTGGGTGGCATCCATCCATGTGGGAATGATTGCCCCAGAGCTCTTTGAGAGCTGTGTGAAAAACCAGGGGGATTTTTCAGGCTCCTGCTGTGACCTGCTGAGAGCTGGAGTGATTTACAGTCTCTCCAAAGTCTCTCACGTATTTTAGAGGCGATGCCTTTGTCCTGGCAGTCCTATACCTGTTTGTGAACTGCTGGTGGGGATTTTTTTGCAGTCTAGCATAGATTCTCATCTTCTGGAAGTCAACAGGTTTTTCTGTGGATTCCTATGGGACCAGTTTTCATCTGTCTGAGCATTGCGTGTGATGTCCCATATTTGCGTTCAGCTTCTTAGAACTTCATGTTCTCTAATAGTTCTGGAGCTGAACATGCACATATAAGGTAGAAAACTCAGCGCTCTACTTTTATGGTGCTGCAGTTAATTTTGCTCTTTTCAGAAGAGCCCCTACCTGTGTAAAGAGTGGAAATGCAGCGTTCTCTCTCCCTGCTTTGTGTTTGCTGCATTTTGGGGCCTCACAGACTGACACATTTATGCTGATCTAGTCAAAAACGGAGCCAGAAAGAGCTTACAAATGAACTCATGACACCTCATCATTCTCCCCATGCACAGAGACTTTCACGAGCCCGGTCCTTTGCAGCGAGGTGTGTGGCAGTTTGCACAAGCCCGAGGCAAAGGGCTGTTCCTCTTCATGTTTGGATTCCCCTCTGTTCCTCTGCTGTGGTCTCTTCTTTCCTGGCTCGCTGGTACCAGCCCACTGAGAGTGGCCCTAAGCCAGCAGTGAGTCGATGGGAGCAGGAGGCAGTGGGGCTGAGTGGGATCCTCCTGGGGGCAGGGGTCTGCCAGTGCCTCTGCTGGTCACTGCTGGGTGTAGGGCTGGTGATGATGCTAATCACCCAGCACAGCAGCTTGAAAGGCTCCGTGCAGTCCAACAATGCAGGATATGTCTGCCTCAAGCATCCTGTGTGCTGATACCCATGGAGGGAAGGGGTGGACACCTGAGGTGCTTGCAAGGCAGCAGAACATGCCCTGCATCAGAGCTTTGGCAAGTGCTGCAGAGTTGGTTGCAGACAGTTATTAAAAGCTCAGGCAGGTGAGGCTGGGATTGAGGAGATGTGGGCTGGGTTCTGGCTCAGCCCCAGCCTGCCCAGTGACCTTTGGCTGCTGGCAGCGCTGGGCTTTGGCTTCACACTTACAAAACTGTTTTTTTATTTGGAGTGAAAGCGCTTTGGTTTCACTGGAAATACTATGGAAGGATGGCAGGGAGAGAGAGCACGAGAGATGAAGTCTGCTCAGGGATTGGATCAGAGTACTGTATTTTGTCTCCCACTGTGCTACCAGCTGTATAAGATGAAAATGTCAGAAATCCTGCAGCAGGCAATTACAGCCCGACAGCGGGCTGCTCACCGCCTCACTGCTGTGAGCTCGGGCTCATATCGACCCAAAACAAGGGGTCATCTCTCTCCCAGAGCTCTTCGCTTTCTGCTTCCTTGTCAGGAGGCTGAGCTTCCTTCGTGCCTCAGTGTGACCTTGGAGAAGTGGTGTGCAGTGGGAAGAGGGGAGGGTTCAGCAGTGGTGTTGTACCGACCCCATAGAGAATTCGTGCTCGCCAGCAGTGCGCAGCACACCCCTTGGAGTGCCTCACGAGCATCCCCCTCCTCCTCACACCACTGCATGTGGGATTTATTTCTCCAGCCTCTGCAGCATGCATTAGCTCTGCATCTGTCTGGCTGGAAGATCGTTTTGCCACTCCATGGCCATATTTTGCAAACTTCCTCGGGCCTATTATTTCTCTTTTATTTCTCTTTGCAATACCTTTTATCCTGAAATGATCTGAACTTAATTTAATTGCCATTTTCTCTGTTTCTATTAAAATATATATATATTAATATAGTACAAATCCCTGTAGTATCCCAGGGGCACCCCCCCTTCAAGCTGATACGTTTCTGGTCCTCATTGTTCCTTTGTTCATTATGCTTAAGGCAGCATTAAACAGGAATGAAGGTGTGTGTAGCTGAGCCAAATTGGAAGCTGATGAGTAATAAAAAATTGCTCTACATTTGTGTAATGAGGGGTGGAGTAAAACAATCTAACGTTGTGAAAACAGCCGTGCAGAGAGGGGGAGGGTCGTGTTATGGGTGGTAGCTCTGAAGGTACTCAGCACAGACCAGGTGCTGTGATCTCCGTGTTCAGCAAGTCCTGTCTGAATGCTGCTGTGGTCCCACAGATCCCACCTGGGCTGCTGCTGCCGCCACCAGAAGCAGGGTGTGTTTTCTTTATTTGTCAAGGCACTTTGCAAAAGAACTGTTATGTGTAATTGGTTCTGGATTGCTGTACAACCTCATTCAGACAACGCCTGTCACCTTGGGGGTAGCTAATGATACATAACAAGCCAGCATCAGCACACTCAGGCGGAGGGGCTTGATGTGCATGTATGTTTTGTTGTCCTTTTGTTTTTAAATGTCTCAGAGAATGAAAATACACACATATTTTAAGCAATCATTTCCTTGCGCTGATCTGTTTTGTTTGAAAGCATCGTGTGCTCCTTTAGCAGATCAGCATTATTGTGCTGCTCTTCTGATGCAGCGCCAGTTACATTTATTTTCTTAGCTAAAATTATTTCCTCAGCAGATTTGCCTTTGAAAGGACATTGCTCTGAGGATGTCTTGTTCAATCCAAAGCTCAGATACCTACAGCTCTGTGCTTCTGATAGACACACTGCAGGTAGGGAATGGTCTGATATTATTGACAGTAAATGTTCATATCTAAGCCATCTTAGAAGCCCATCGGAATCTGTATGAAGCAGGCTTCAAGCAAATGAACTCCAAAGTCCTGGTTTTGATATCTCAGAGAATCCCTGCTGAAGCTGTTAAGGCAGCATCATGCCAAAGACATTCTAGGCTCAATATTACCAAATATTAATTGTTATCTTTTCGTCAGCTGACAGCTGTAGCTGTAGCCCTGCAATTTAGTTTTCCAGCAGAAAGAAAAGTCCTTGAACAAAATTAGCACATAAAGCTTGTAATGAACGTTTCAGACCTGGTCTGAACATGCTGTGATTTCTTTTCCAGACTGCAGCTCAGCATGCCTCTGTTTTAAGGAACTGGCTTTCAAAGCAGCCCCTGCCACTGAGCAAACCTTGCTGTGTTCCTCCTGTGGAACGTTTTGGTGGAGGGCAACGAGAGGGGGGCAGGTGAGGGAAAACCCAAAGATAGCAGTTCCAGCCGCCAGCGTGCTCTGCAAGAAATGCAACTTGGGTGACTTTGTACAACAGTGACATCTGGTGATACCCACCAATATTTACTGCTACCATCTGCTTTTTGGAGGGTGGAGTTACAGCCTATGCAGTCCTTGTTTCTGGAGAAGTAAGGCACCGTGAGCACATGGGATGACTTGAGGCTGCCTGCTGCTGGGACTGCTCCTGAGAGCCAGCCTGCCTGCTGGGCCCGGGCTGTACTGAGCCTGAATTGGTATATTTGTTAGTGTTAGGTATCCTACATGCACAATGAGCAGAGCTGATGTGATTATTTCATACGTGTTTCATTCTGAAGGATATGAACTAAATTACCCCTTGGAGAGCAATAGTAAGATAATGTTTTCACATCGTTCCTCACATGCAAAAATATCAGCGTGCTTTTTCTTTTCCTTGGCGATGCACAGCCAGGCACAGCAGTCAGAGCAGTATCAGCCTGCGTGCTGCCCTAGGAGCCTGCCTTCAGTTCTCCTTGAAACTTTGGATATCTGAAAAGCTGCAGCCACTGTTTGTTGCCAGAGAGTCCCGGATTTCTTAAGGGAACCTCTGTGCTACTTTCTCTGCACTGTGTGCGCCTGGAATTCCTAAGGTGTCCCTTTGACTCCATCTGGCATCACTGGCTTTAGTTCAGCTTCCCTGTGCTGCAGCCCAGGTGGGTTGGCAGAGCTGTGCTGAAGCGCTGCCGTGCGTCACTCCCGGGATAGAGACTCAGTTGTCCCTCTCTACTCATAACGCTCATACCTGGATGTCCTCAGGCACCTCCAGAAGCTGCTTCTGCTCCTGGGAAGCCGGGGCTGTCCCACACCTGTGCTTCCCTGAGCTTCGTATCCCCTAAACCCGTGGGTATGCTGGAAACCCAAAGTTCCCTGGCAGTCCTTTGGGGAACCTCGTTGACTTTTACGGTCTCCAAAAGACCTCTGCGTGGATTTGTAATCATTGTATGTGTACTCGGAGCAACACTAACATAACTGGTAATTAATTTGTTTTAATTGTTTTTATATAATCCCCGCGAGCGACCTCATGTTTTGTTTTGCATCTGTTATGTTTCTGACTCAAATTTTAATGCCTTAATGGGAACGGTGCCAACTGCTGTTACACTGAGCTATGAGCAATCTCCTGGCATGCTTCCAGCCCTTTATTGTGGAACTAACTATACAGCACTGTAATTTAACTAGCAAAATGTGGCAAATCACTATTATTAATAACAATAAATCTATTTCTGCAGGTTGACAGCATTAAAATAACAAATTACTTTGCAAAGAAAGCTGGTAATTTTGGGTGCTTTCCACTGCGATCATTGCAGAAGTGTAATATCCATTATTAAGAGCCCTTTGGTGTCTCATGACGGAGCTGTTTGCAATGACAGTGCTTCAGGGTACTTAGTGCAGGGGAGGATACTGAGGCCAGGACCTTGGCTATTGCAGTAATCCATCGTTTTAATTTAAATGTTAATGGCAAGATGGGACGGGTTAGGGAAAATTGTCTCCCTGCCCCATTCCCCCCCTTCTTAATAATTCTGTTAGTTAGTTAAATCTTAATGCCTAAGGTCTCCACTTGTCCTGCTCTACTTCCTTCTCTCCTCTCTCTGTTGCTGTCTTCATCCCAGGGCTGGCAATGCCCTGCAGTGCGCAGTCCCCCCAAGCTTCAGCAAAGTGCTTCATTTGTGTAAGGCCATAACCACCACAGCAGTGCCCAGCAGAGGATGGTATTTTTAGGAGTTAGCAGCTCAACTCCTGCAGAGCACCACTGGGTTACAACAGCCCGCTCATTTCCAAAAGACCGAGCCAAAATCAGGGGGTAAAATTACTTTCAGGCTGAAGTTCCTTGTGGAACTCATTTATTGGACGTGGAGGTTAAGCTCTTTGAGTGATCCACGCCCTAACTCCATCTGACACCTCTGTTGCACAGACCTGAGCAGTAACCCTTGTCCTGGGGCGCTTACATGAGGCAAACCTAACTTTCTGCAGCTGGGCTGAAGGAAGCCACATCAATTCCTTCAGGTCTGCACAGCTGTAATGAGCACTGATTGTGAGGGAGTGAGGAGTGCATGCTGCTCTGCAGGGCAAGGTAACTGAGGTTACCATAGGGAAGTGGTGGCTGTGTGGGAGCTGGGGCCTGACTGACTTAACTGCTTATTTCCTTTGGTTTCATACTTTCCATTGGTGGAAGAGGCATCCTATTGGGCTTAAATGGGAGTTAAGGCATTACAGAAAAGAGGATGCTGGAATATCTGCCTCGTGAGCTGCAAGCACTAAAATTCTGTTGAATTGCTCTGACCCTTTGTGCTCGGGTAACATGAAGGAGACTGCATCCCACCCTGTGCTCTCTGCCAGAGTTGCACGGCACTTGGCAAGTGAGAGGGAGGCACTTGACCTTCTGAGTGGCTTCATCCTGTCCTTTGCAGAGCAGCCAAACCCTCGGTCTGGTGAGGTGGAGCGTGCTGATGGCTCCAAGCTCTGCTCCAGCACTGGAGCATCTCCAGGTGCATTGTCCAGCACAGTCTTTAAAAAGTCACGACAGAATAAAGCATGTGCTCACACCAAGAGCCCAGCTTTGGTCATCTGCCCGCTATTTTTCTGCTTTCTCTCTTTGTTCCTGCTGTCCCTGTACCTCCAAGGCAGCTGTAGGCACAGAACAGGCAGCTGTCTGGGCAGGCAAATGGCTGCAGGATGCAATCCCTTTTTTATTACAGTCTGGAAAAGCATTGGGCAGAAGTACTTACATAAGTAAACCAGTACCGGGGGACCTATTTTTCTTCACTTAGGCCACCTACTACGTGAGCTCCAGTTTCCCACCAAGCACCTCTCACTGTTTGTATGAGGAATATTCTGCAGAAATCTACCTCAGCTCTCTGTGGGGTTGGGTGTAGTCGTTAACCTCAGGTCTCAGTCAGCTCCTCTGTTCCTGCCCTCTAAGGATGCAGGTGGAGACTCAGTGAAACCCACTGTCTGGTACTGCAGAGCTTTGGCTCTGGGAAGTGGGTTTGTGCAGGCAAACTTGATAGGGCTCTGCTGTCTGCAGGAGAAGGTGGTTATTGAAATCTGAAGGTACTTCTGCCATTTTGTTACCTGAACTTGTGCTTTCTGCGGGGGCAGAGATACAGAGGAAACATGCATTGCTGCTAACCTGCATTAAACAAAAAGATGGCAAGCCAGAAATGCTATCATTTATACTTCCAAAAGAGTGTTTCACAGTGGTTAAACGAAACAATAATAATAATAAAATAAATTAATGGATTTTTTTCTTATCTTAAAATGCAGAGGCCAATGATAGTGCAGATGGAAAGCTTTAGCTTCTGTGACCAGAATGGTTATCGACAAATTAGCAACTGATGCTGCTGTTTGAGACAAGATAACAAGGTGTTCAGATAACAAACCCCAATGCAAGCTGTCTGGAGCTGATTCTGAGTGCTCAGAGCTCCGCTCTCAAAGATGTCATTCCTTACTGAGTCTGCAGCAGGGGCTTGAAGCAAGAGTGTGTTACTGGGACCAGGATGACCCTCCCTGGTACAAAACTAGAAGGATCCTTGCTGAGCGCAGGATTTGTGAGAGCTTCATTTCATAGGAAGGGTGCTGTGTGTGTGTGCTACCCCCACCCTAACAGCAGGGTGACTGCCCTGATTGCTCTCTTATTTGCATGATGAGAGTATTTTGGGTGGGCAGAAGGTCTGCTTGGTGTGTGTGGCAGACAGCGGGGCGGTGCCGGACATGGGGTGGGTGCATTTACTGCTCCTGTTTTCATTGGGGGCCTACCCATGTGGAACCAAAACAGGAGAATAACATCTTCTATCTGCAATTACAGGTGATCACGTATTGTCTTTATTTAAAGAACACCTGAGTGCCTTAATAGCGTGGTTTATTTTATCAGTTGGTTAGTATCTAGATGATATTCCTTATCAGGTTGGACAAGTCAACTTTATGGCCTAAATTACTCAACACCATCTTTTTAATGCCGAATTCTTGCCTTTCCTTGGCCTGTCTCATAGCTGGGGTGCTATCTAGCCTGCGGAATTTGATTTATTTCTGTGCTGGCATGTCCAGAAGAATCCGTGTAAAGCAAACAAACTGCATGTCCCCTTCACAGGAGATCTTGGCTGCTATTTCTCTACCCACTAAAATCTTTATCACTCAGCCTTGTTATTACCATACTAAACGGAACACTTCAGAGCTTAGCGGCTTAACAAGATAAAAACATGCTTTGCGGTTAATGTGGTTACTGTAGGCATGCACATGGGGCTGCCGAGGAGAGCTGCTCACTTCCTGCTGCTGCAGCTGCGGATCGGCGGAAAATAACTTTGATAAAGCCTCTGAAGGCAGGCAATGGGAGATAGCTGCAGCTTTATCGGGGCTACGCTCTGAGCGCTGACCTAAGGTAGAGCAAAGCATCCCTTCCTCCCGGTCACCCTGTGTCAATGTGTATCCAAAGATTTGCTGTCTGCCAGGCTCCGGGTCTGTATTCCTTCTCTGGTCAAGTGCTGTTGAGTGCAAGGGTGTTTTCCAACTCAGAAGGGCAGACTGGGATTCCCCTGCTGACACTGTGCGTTGGAAATAGTCCAGGAGGCTTCTTTACCCTGGGAGTGAGGAGTGTGTTGTGTTGTCTGAAATGTGCGGCACTGAACGTGCTTGGGACAACGCACTGACGTTTGTGTTTTGGGAATGCATGGCTTTGGGTATGTGATGGAGGCAGACACCTGGATTCGCAGCCACTGAACCTTCACAAGGACTTAATTTCTGGTGTTTCCTCCTCCCAGACCCCAGGGTTGGCTCCTCAGGATACCACCAAACACTCCTCCTCTTCCCAGATTCTTTTGAAGAATTTGCAAATGCTGCTCTGGGATCCTCTCGTGGACCTCCCTGTAATTTCTGAATATGTCCTTATTTTCTTTGAAGTGTGTTTCTTTAAAGAAATACAGTAATTGTATCTACAGAAGACTCCGAAAGGCAGCTCTCTATCCTGAGCCTAAGGAGCAGGGGATGTTACAGCCCCTTCTCATGTTGGTTGATGCTGTTTATGAGGATCCAGTTGTTACAAGGGTACATTCAGTCCCTTTTCCTCCTTCCCCAAACTTCCTGGGCCTGGCTCCCTCCCTGAAGTGCTTTCCAACCTTCTTTGACTTCTGCTTGTGTTTTATTGTTGCTGTTAATACTCTACTTTTATTGCTTCCTTTCTCTGTCCACGCATTTTGCTCTTCTTTTACACTGAAGGATAAGCTGTCTTCCCACAGAGCAAGCAAATTTACTATCCCAAGGCTCTTGGCTCAGATGAGGCAGCCATTTTTAACCCAAGGTTTCGTAAGCAAACAGAATCCACCTTTTCTGGAACACTAACGAGGCCGTTCCCAGGGCTGTCATTGAGCTCTGACTGGGATTGCTGCGAGCAAAGGACAGCCCACGCTGCTGCAAATTGCATGGTGTTGCTCCTCAGCTCTCTGCATCCCTTCTCCATGCGGATACAGACAGGACTAACCAGTAATGAGCATCAGGATGAGAGAGATGCTGACATACTCTGTCGTGTTGTGCAGCCATCTCCAGTCTGTGCTCTGCTGATCAAATCAGTTCACACTGCGGCGTGGTACCTCTCCTACAGGCTCGTGCTGAAGCTCACAGGTAGCTGAGAAGTGCACAGATGTGTACATTCACGCGTATCAGTTAGCAACCAGGGTTACTCTTCAGTTTGCTGAGGAAATATTTTTCATACACACAGCACGCACTAAAAAAGCTGTTTCCAGAGCACAGTTCCATGCCTGTAATTACAGTAACCTTTTGCTCACCAAATGCTTAAGCTCACTTCTGAAGGCTCTGGTGAGGGAGGAGTAATAACCCATGAAAAAACATTACTGGCATTTATGGATAAGGCAGTGTGTGCTGTAAGCATTGGGTGTGCAGGTGGGGGAAGGCAGCGTGTCCGAGCCACCTCTGGGATCTTCAGCCTGTGACCTGATCCAGAGCTGTCACTGAGCATTGGTCAGTGCAGCCATTCATTGTCTATCAGCACTTCAGATTATGCTTCTTTAGATAAATAGTTGGTATTCAGGGGTTTCATGCTAGGCCCTGCGCAATGCCACGCTCCTCCTCAGCCTCTTGGACTCCATGATCCTCGTGGCTCCATCCCAGCTTGGGATACTCTGTGGTTCTGTGGTGAATTCTTCATGTTTTGCACATGCAGACTTTGCTTAAGCAGACAGACACATGACATGCACAGTTGAAGGGCAGCATCCTACCCAGTGTGCAGTGTTTCTGCTTCTGCATGCATTGCCAGTGGCTGCAATGTGTCCGGTGACAGTGGACCCATGCAGGGCTGTGCCCCCACGTCGCTGTCTGCAGCTCATTCATTATGCACAGTGTTTGCAGTGCTGAAATGCTGAAACAGCTGAAAGCATTGGAATTCCCTTCCAAACTTTGCTTTACCTGTACTGATCGCAATGTATCTTCCTTTAAATAAATAAGGAGGGAACGTAAGTTTTAATAAGCTGTGATACAAAGCAGTTGATTTGCAGTATTTATATAAGCCTCACATTTTGTAGGCATTTGAATTCCGTATTAATTGATTCTTTGCTGTTGATTTTCACTACAGTTACATTTGGATTTACACCCAGTGAAATCCTGTCGTGCCCATTGCAAGCAGTGTGTCTGTTTGGCTGCAGAAAGTTCAATCCTTGGCTTTGAATTTGAACGTTCAATAAAATAGATTCCACGGAACACAAACGAAAAAAGAAAGAGGAAAAATAATGAGAAATAATGGCTCTCTCTGGCAATTTCAATTATTAGTCAAAATATCCTGAAATCAAAACCTGACTGACACTCAGCCTCAATTATAGGAAAAGCACTGGGGATATGGAATATGTTCATAGAAATGAGGACTCTGATAACTGAGGGAATTTTCAATGTACTTAATGGATGTCAGGAGACTTGACCCTGTTTTGAATACCGGGGAGCTTGGGATAATTGAAGTTCGGGTAATCTAGGCTGAACTGTAGAATTTAGCAAATTAAGACAACTCTGAGAATGTGTGCGAGTTAATTTTAGTTCTGATGGATACAACCAGTTTAACACTTCTAGCAGCAGCAGGCAGCAGTGCAGCCTCCTCAGTGCTGGACCTTCCATTTCTCCAGCAGCACGCTGCCCATGCTGCCACTACAGCTTTCTGTTAGTGCAGGAGTGACTTGTGTCTGCTTGCAGGTGAGCAGGGAGCTGCTAGTGCTGCTGCTACAGCAGGCTGAGACAGCTGTGGGTGGTTATGGGGGTGGGGATGGGGATGGCACAGCTGCTGGGGGTCAGATGTGAGACAGAAACGTGCAGTTCTAAGTCTGCTGTTCCCGGTGTCGTCTGCTACCCCAGTGCAGGTTGTGCTCATCCTCCTCTCCTCTCTTTTCTCCTCCCACAACGTATGTGCTTTGAATGAATAGTTCTAGATTGACAGGAAGGGGGAGGAATAAATTATTGAGAGTGAATTACTGGTGCAGAGGTTTATGGCTATGAAGTATGCAAGATCTGTGGGAAAATGTTCTGTCCTGCACTCAGCTGATGGCAGAAAACTGATAAGCTCACACAAACATCTCCATCTGACAGGTCTGAGCAGATCCTGTGCCTGGAAGCTTTGGGCTTTTTCCTGCTTCTCTGCTTTGAACCTTCGGTTTGAGCAGCAGACCCTAAAATATTCTGAGGGAGAAATGCTGAGGGGCAGCAGAGATGTCTGTAAGTGTCAATGCTGCTGCTGTGCTAGGAGCTCTGGGAGCTGCTGGTGTTTCCTTGCTTATCTGCAGCCCTTGAGCAGGACAGCAGCTGCAGTCCACCCCTGAGCTTTGGAGCAGTGTGGGCCTGAGCACTGTCTGAGTGTCATGGAGAGACGTTCACTCTTCCTTTAGCAACTACAGGGCAGAAAAGTGCTGGGCAATGTGGTGCCCGGGGCAGGGCAGTGCTTCGGTGCAGATTATGTGAGAGGCAGTGATGGAATTTTTGACTAAGGCACATATTAAATATGATTAAATATTTTGGCTGGTGCATTGTGTATCACAAAATCTTCTCATCTTTCAAAAATATGTTCTCATTCTTAATAGAAGCTCTTTTGGCAACAGGAGGATAGTGACAGCGTGGTAACCAGTGAAGGCGTTCTTCATGAGTATTTTAACTTGACACAGGCTCCGTCTGTCTGCAAGACTGTTTATCTGAAAGTATAACTGCTACATAGCATCAGTGGAAGGATGCTCTGCAAGCAGCGTGTTAATTTTATTGCACTAGCAGCTAGAAACCCCAAATCACCCCCTGGGCTCTGTTGTGCTTGGCTTTGTATAACACCCTCTGCCTTCTGAAAAGGAGAAAGGAAGGAGAAAGGGAAGGGAAGGGAGAAGTTTTTTCCTCTGTTATAGATGGGAGTGGAAGCATGGTGCCATCAAGTGACATACACAAAGTCAAATGCGAAAGTAGAGCATAGGAACCTCCCCAGCCCCTGTCTATGGTCTTAAACTTGTAACTGTCTTCCCTTCTTAGATCTCAATTTGAAACCCATTGCACTGGAGTGGGTAGGAAACTAACTGAGCAGGATTATCTAATGCTGCACTGAAAGAGCAAAGAATGCTCAGCTATGGAGAGAGAGCCATACCAAAAGATGAGAAGCTGCAGAGCTTCAAATGGGTACTCCAGAGGATACTGGTGAGGTATCAGAGACTCGTTGGAGAGCTGATAGGAATGGGAGTGTGGATCAAAGCACAGAGGGGAAACACGAGGGGTAGTGTGAACCACGTGTCAAAGGGGGGCGAAGAGCGAAATGAAAGGAACAGTGGAAATCTGTAGGTGTCTGATAGCTGAGAATGTATTCTCATCCTTACAGCTCTATTTGAGATAGCTCGCTTTGCAAACATCACCAAAAAAGGAGACCAGACAATGCCAACTATTTTCTACTGCAAAATTACCATATAGAGAACCGCAGGGAAAATGCCTCAGACCGCAAACTGTAAACAAGCCGAGCCACTGGCAGCCTTAAAATCCAATGTTTTGTTTAAAGGGTGTGCTAAAACCAACTTTGTTTTCTTCATTGCAAGAGAACATTGTATTTTTCTTCACGGGAAATTGAGAAAACCTGGAGGGCGATTCTGTGGTTTGCAGTAAATAAACACAAATGTGAAATCGAACACTGCCCAAATTATAAAAGCTGAGTCCGTGGAACACCCCCAGCACAAAGTTGTCACTCAAGTGCCCACTGCCAGAAGTTGGATACTTTTCATGGAGCGCAGCTTTAGCCTTTATCTTAATGTCAGTGCTTTGTTACGACTGACCTTCTTCTGGCTGAGAGCCCACTTAAACCAGACAATCCTATTCTGTTCTGAAGAGGGCGAATAGAGGATGCATTGTTACTTTGTCAAATGCCTTTGGACGGGATCCCAGATGGGAAGGAAGCAGTGTAATTACTGTACTCAATAGCAAGCAGTGTCGGGGCATGCGAGGCAGCTGGGCTGCAGTGAGCGCAGAGCCGTCCTGCACCTCCGCTGCCTGGGAGGCTTTGCTAACTGAGCAAGTTTCCTACCAGCAAATAAAAGCCCCCAGCCAGCCCTGCACTTGATCACTGTAAATCAGAAATTCAAACTAGGTTTCCTAAGCAGATAAGGGAAAGAAGATGAAAAACAAGTGCTTACAGTGGCTGTATGAGAGCGGGGAGCACAGCAGTGTAAGCCAGGCTTGTCTTTTCTTTACTTGCAGAAGGTAAGGCGTACTCTGTTTTAAATCTCACAAAATTAGGTGGATTCTTCTGGTTACAGCTCCATTGCAGTCTTTGCTATGAAATGTACCTGGTCTCAGTGCTGCTTTTGAACTTGTCGCAAGGTAGCGTATGAATGGCATTTTAATACCTACATTTAAGATGATATGAATTTCCCTGAACACTGTTTTTATAAAATAGCATAGGAAGCACATTCATTACAAAGCCTTACCGCTCTGTGATGAGAGACCTCTCTCTTAAGTGGAAAATGAACTCAGCTTTCTCTTAAAAGCATCTCAAGAGTGAAGTGGGAAAGGAGGTGAATTATTCCAGGTGCTGTAAGTACCCATTATGAGAGATGCTTTTTGCCACGCACAGCTCTGTTTTACATGAAATGGGCAGAGGACACGGAAGGAATTGCTGTTGCTATTTTACAGGGAAATAGCAGGGCCGTGTGGGTATTCCCAGCCACCAGGAAGGCTTGGCATAGCTGGGAATGCAGCGCTGCCTCCTGGGATGCAACCCAGGTGCTTTCCTCCTCAGGGACAGCTCCTGTTTGCACAAAGGCTCCCTTATGCTGAGAGCCATCCAGAAGTGAAACGCAGGCAAGGTCCCCATCCCAACGGAAACCCCCTGGCAGCAAAGTTGTGTTTGAGCTGGGGAGCTCTGCCCATGGTGTAAGCCATGTGAAATGAAGTGCAGCTCACTCGGAGGATACAAAGTGTGCAGTGTTCAGGACTAATCTAAACATCCAGGGGAGTTAGTAAACACATCCTAACGCAGCCTTTGCCTTGCTCATCTCAGGAGCTTGACTCGGCTGAAGAGCTAAAGCAGGTGCTTGTCTGCAGTTGCACTCCTTGCTGTCTTGGTGTTCCGGTCGGTGTTCACTGCTTGTTTGCAGCAACCCTGCAGTGCCTTACATCAGTGTTGGCTGATGGGCTAGGGACTTCAGCTAACAGGTATGTTAACACCGGTGTCACCCTGCAAGTAACATGGAAAAAAAAGTTTTACTTCTCAGGTCTGCACTGGAAGTGCTATGTATTAAACGGGTGCTTTGTTTCGATGTGAAGGAGGCAGCTCCAGCAGTTTTCTGGGTCCCTGATGTGCTCTTGAACGGCATCCAAAGTTTGGGTCAGGACTGACAGGAAGCCAGATGGGATGTTTCTGTATTTTCCGAGTCAAATTGCTTCACGTGCCGTAAGGATTTTGCTCTCTGGAGAACCCAGCTGCAGTGGAATCAGAACTTCTAATTCCTGTAGTGCTGACAGATTTAGCAGCCACTGTGCTGAAGGCATGTTCTCACTTGGTGGAGCAGACAGGGCTGTCCTGTGTGTTTGGATAGGTGTTCCTTCCTTGAGAACTTCTGCAGAGACATTCGTGGTCCTGCAGGAGTGAAAGGTTTGGTGCCATATGCGGATGATAAATGCTTTCATGCATACAGTGATTATTTGAGAAAATCGCTGGCTTAGTGCTTATCTTTCCTTGGGGACCATTTTTCATTATATCTGATGTTTTCTAAAGGCCTGTACACTTTGAGAGAGGAGCTGGAAGTCAGCCATGGTGATCAACATTGAATGAAAAAAGAAGGAGGGTTTTTAAAACTATTTTTTTTTTCCAGAAATTCTTTGTGCTGTAACTGTTGTACAGAGATCACTGCTGACGTGCACAGAGGCGTTTTAGTGAGAAGCATTCTACCAGCATTACTGCGTTTATTGCTGGTGGAATTATTAGATTAGGGAGAAGTTTGCAGCTGGGGGGAGGCAGTTCAGTGGGAACTGGAATTTGGATGGATCCGAGGTGGGAATCATTGCTGGAAGTGCTGCTGGTAATGAAATTGCTTGTGATTGCTCAGAGAGCCACTAGCCTCCAGCACACCAACTGTATCTGCTGGGGGTGCTCAGAGCGCTGTTGGTGAAGATGGGGAATTCAGAAGGCTTCATCCTAACAGGTCTGGTTAGGCTGTAGGTTGGTTGCGCTCAAGCAGCAATATCTAGAAAGCAAAGTAAGCTCCTGGCAGCAATGTTCAGTGCACTGAACACTCCAGGTGACAGCATTTGCCAGGAAACAGAGATTAAATTGATTGAAAACACTGAAGAGAGTGAGCCCTGGTGAGCTCCATGCCCGTCCCTTGCCTTTCCATGCTGGGGGTGTTGTTCTGGCTGTGATCCTCTGTGCCTGCCTGGCCCAAGTGGGGCATTTCCCTGCCCGGCCGCTGGCACCTCACGCTCTGGCTTTGCAGCACCTGGGGCACAGTGCTGGGCCGGCAGTCCCCGGGTGGATGGAGCTGAGTGCTCACCTCCTTGCAGATTCTGAAGGGGTACATGGCCGCTTCTGGGCAAATTTCAGAGCTCTGGAGGCTGAAAGCATAAATTCAGTGAAGGTTTTCTTCCATCCCCAGAGCTGCCCTTCACGATCCCATTTCTGGGGACAGCTTGTGTGGTCAGCAGGGGTGGTGAATGGAGGAAAAAAGGCTGCTTTCCTCTGCCATGGAGCTGGGCGCTCTGTAGGTCCAAGGGATCCTGTGAGAGGCTGATAGCTCTCATCAGCTGCTCTTATCGTTCCTCTAGCTGTGATCTCCCATGTACTCTCTGATGCTGTGCTCCATACGTAGGCCAAAACAAACCTTTGTGCAGCATCTTTGTCTCCAGGATGTAAGTAATGGGTAGACCTTGTGCTGGCACTGCTCAGAGCCGCCTGTCACCCCTGCACCAGTGGCTGGAGGAAGGGAAGTTGTTCTTGGAGAGGAAGGGGATGGGATGAGGCCTCTGCTCTTTGACTTCAAGAAAGGCACAGTCAGCTCTGCTCACTGCAAGTCCCTCAAGGATTAGATCTGGGAGGCTGTCACAGCACAGCCATCAGGAGCCCTCTGGGAGGATGACCTCAGTGCCCAAGGTGACAGCCTGCAGCACATGGGGCAGTGTGTGCTTCCTACAGCCCTTGGTGTGCAAACAGTCGCTCTGCCACCTTCTGCAGTGAAGTACCAGCTGTCCTCTTGAAGAAGGGGCCAGGCACGTGTTTGGGCGACGTATCTGAGCCAAGGAGTGGGGTGTGCCATCCATGTGACAGACAGGGCAGTGCCATGCTGCTGTGGGGAGACACCAAAGGGTTGAGCCCAGAAGCTGGGAAAAGGCTCTGTCTCTTGCTAACAAGGTCTCATGTGAGGTTTTTAATTGCTGTTCCCTCTTCCTGCACCGGCCTGTTGTGAGCAGCTAACTCTTTTTGAATGGAGAGCACTGGAGTGAGATTTGTTTCTTCCTTAACCCACTTTAACTAATTTTCAGGACGCTGGCAGCTGACGTGCATTATTTATACCGCTGCAAACCTCGTATTTAGGGTAAGAAATCTAACTGCCAGGCTTCCTGCTCCTAATGAGCGTTCCTTTCAGTGAATTATCTCTGCACAGCCCAGGGCTGCCCATGCCAGCACCCAGCTGTGCAGTGCAATGCTCGGTGGAGGGGGAGCAGCCCGCCCTGCTCAGCAGCAAACACTGCAGCGGCTGCCCTGGGATTGAGTGACACCAGACCTGATTTTCTGTGACCTGCTGTTATGTGCTGCTGTTTGAACCTGCACAACCCGAATTCAATCCGCTCTCCTCCTCCCCCCGCCACCTGGTTGGGGTGGCAGCAGGAGGTGAGGCAGGTGGCCCCAAAAACCTCTCCAAGGGCCCTAAATCTGTCCCTGTCGCACCGGATCAATGGTCAGGGCCTGCGCCACCACCTCTTCTTGTTCGTTTGGGGGATAACTCATTCCTTAACAGCCGGAATGGTTTCTGACAGCCCTCCCCTTTGTACGCCGCGCTCAAGGACACCGCTCCGCCGCTGTTTGCTCAGTCAGAAATATTCTGGGGAGGATTTCTTCTTCCCTTCTCTTTTATCTGAGGTGGCATAATAAAATACCTTGGATAAACAAATTTATTCTTGGAGGGGTGTTTATTAAGCGCTGGCAATCCCGACGATAAATAATTTCTCCAGCAGAAAGTAGGGCAGGAGGCGATGGAGCGGGCAGGGCGCTCCCGCAGTGCCACCTGCAGGGACTCGCGGCCCCGGGCAGCGCAGGGAGGAAGAAGAAGATGAAGGGCCGCCCCGTCTGCTCTGCCAAAGCAAAGCGAGCTTCCCGGTGCGAGCTGTGGAGGAAACGGGTCGCGTCCGTTTGAGACACAGCGTTTTGTTGTCGGGTTGTGTTGGGGTTTTTTTTTGTTTTGTTTTGTTTTGTCAGCGAAATGAAAACCACAAAACTTTCGTTCTGGGTCAGCCCGAAGCGTCAGGTTGGATCCAAGATGAAACGTTCGGTTTTGATTTGGGGTTGTTTAACGCCTGGTTTCCTCTTGCCGATTAACTTCAGTGGCTTTCAGTGCAAGGAAAAAAAGCACTTTGAACTGAAAAGCCAGAAAGTTTCTTTTAGAAAACGTTGAAGGGAAAAAACGTCAGCGTTTCTGAGAGGAAGCTTTTCATTTTAGCTGTGCCCTGAAATGCAGCAGATTGAGCTCTTCTCCTTTAGGTTCCCCTCGCAGCTGCAGCCTTCCCATCCCTCACCCACTGTGCCTCAGTGACTGCCACTCGCCCGGTTCACCTGCCGTTCAGTTAGATGTCCTTAAAACCTGGTTTCTTGGTAAATTTATTATCTGCCAAGCCCCTAATCTCTTTTCTTGAAGGAATACACCACTCTCCTAGTGAGGAACTGAGTTACGAAGTGACACATCCCAGATTGCATTAAGAAATGCTTGGCGGTTCCCCTGAGACTTGGTCCTCAGCCCCACCTTCCTGCAGCCCCTCTCTCCTTAATGGCTGCAAGCTGCTGGGTAATAAAGCGTAGCTGTCCTGTCGCAGGGCTGCGCAGGGATGTGGTGTTCTGACTGTGGGAGGAAATCAGATGATTTCTGTTTTCCCTTAGACTGCTCTGATAAATGACATCCAGTGCACAGCAGAGGTCACTGAATGCAGCCAAGCTCCAGGCGAGGTTTGGAATGGGAGAGGTCAAGATGATGTTTTCAGACTTACATTTAATGACCAATTTTGAATTTCATATGTGCTGGGTTAGAGAAATCTCCATAAAGTGGTTTGGCCTGTGCATTGGAGGGACAGGCTAAGTTTGATGCAGAAGGTGTGAACTCCAAGAGGGCCCAGGTAAGTGGAAGCATGGAAGCCTCAGAATGTGCTGCTTCTGTGCACTGTGCCATTTTCAGAGCTACTTAACAGGATACCAAAACCTCACAGCAATGTGACCTTGCAGGAAGAGGAGGTCTTCCTGGGAGCAGCCCTGGGTTGACCTTCTGGTGGGCTGCTGTGCACATCAGGGCTGTGGGGAGGCAGGGAGGCTGCTGCTGTCCTGCATGCTTCTGGAATGGCTCCTTGGCCATCCACCACCCCCAGGTTTTTCGGTAATATTTTGGCTGTCACTGACTGTGTTGGTATCAGTGCTGTGTGTATCTCTCCCATCTGTAGAGGGGTCTTTGTATAAGTTAGTTTCTAAAGAAGAGCCACTGCAGTCAAGAATGGGTGGTCATGTTGCTGTGACTCTGGTGGAACTGTGCTTAAACTTCAGAAGCAAAAGGGGAGTGGGTTTTGGCCAGAGGGAAAGCCCAGCTGTTCAAGGGAAGAGCAAGTTCTTCTAATGGAGAGAAATAGCAAAACGGTCTGAATTACTCGCTGGATTGCAGCGACAATTTGCTTCCAATTTCCTTTATGCAAATAGTAGCTGGAGGTTCCTGGAGGTCAGAGTGGGGCAGATTAGTAGTGAAGGTGAGTTGGCAGCCCCAGCTGTGGCCCTGCGCCCACTCGCTGTGCGCTGGGGGCTCCGGCACTCGGGAGCGACAGCTTCCCAGCTCCATGCAGAGCCGAGCTGCTGGCAGGGCACGCTGCTGTCCTGGGAAGGCTCTGAGCTTCCAGGTGCTGAGGTGGAGAGGGAAGGGAAAGAACCAGAAATGGAAAGAGATTAATTTGTGAAGCCTGTCTGCATTTATTTACATAAATTCTGCTCCTCATGCGGACGCGAATGGCACCGGCTGCAAAATCCCTGCTTCTGCTGTAGGCAGAGCAAAGGATAAATATATATGGATGAATAAACAAGGCAAGTAATCCAATCTCATTGCTAGTGTTCAGTTCCTGCACTGTTGCTCTAGGCAACCAGCTTGAGTGTGGATATTGTCTATAACCTTAAAAACTGATTATAGGCTACTTCACTGCCTCATAGTGTCTTAAAGAGGATTAGAAGAGAGTGTAAAGCTGGCTTAGGCACTATGTTAACAAAGCCTCAAAGGCATCTGCAGATTTCCTTGTTCATGAAGTGATTAACTTATTTAGTAACTGGAAAAAACGTGAACATTCGGGGAGCCGGGGTGGTCGTAATTAAGGGGCGTAATTCTGCTGCTGTGAGCCTGGTGTGGGCTGAGGACGGTCTGCACATCCCCTGAGCACCCCCAGCCGTGGTGTGGGGCAGCTTGGCATGGATTTGGCAGGTTTTGTCCATCATTCTGCAGCCAGAGGGGAGGAGCGCCGTGCTGTCAGCAGTGCTGAGGTCTCATTGGGTGCGTGCTGGAATTGTGTGCGTTGTGCGGGACGGCACTGGAGGAGCGTTCGGAGCTTTTGTGGGTGCACTGCAGGTATCTGTGTGTGCCGGAGGAACAGCGAAGAGGGAGAACTGATCCTTATGTTCCGTGTAAGAAGATCTTCAAACTGAGAGTGGTTTGAAGAAAGGGAATTACATGCTTCATGTCGAATCAATATGGGAAGGTGCGTGAGGTCCACTGATTGCCCGTGAGCGTTGTGTTAGAGGATGGAGACGTGATTTGGTCTTGTAGGAGTGGAACAGCCGTTGTGTCTT
Source organism: Gallus gallus (assembly GCF_016699485.2). Taxonomy (NCBI): domain Eukaryota; kingdom Metazoa; phylum Chordata; class Aves; order Galliformes; family Phasianidae; genus Gallus; species Gallus gallus. Next base: position 2,224,015 of record NC_052546.1, read on the forward strand.
TTGTCTCTCCGCTTGTTTTCCTGTGATTGCTTCGACCCCAGATAAAGGATGGGATTTGCAAAGTCACACAGCCTTGACCTGCTCGCTTTGTCACCCAACTCAACTCAAATTCAAGAAATTCAAGAGAGTGAAAGGAAAGACAGCGTTATTGGTTTAAGGAAAACAATTAGAGACCTGTGCGTGTTTCCCCACTTAGCTTTCTGCAGGAAAACAAGTGCTTTCAAATGCTGTTCTGGTGTTAACAACTCTTGTAAATCTGTCACTGTAGCTATGTGTGCCTTTCATTCAGCATCCGCGGAAGACACAGAAGTAGCATCTTATGGATGAAGAATCTCCTATTTTAACCTTTACAAATGTCAATTGTTCTAAACTTACACACAGTACTTAGCATCAGGGCTAGCTCACCAATTATTAACAGCTTCTCCTGCTACATTTGAAAACAGATTCTCAGTAAGTGTTGGCTGGAAAACAGCTTTAGTACTTGGTAGTTGTTCCAGTCCAGTCTGGTTTCTTCCCCTTCTCTCCTTTTTCTTGAACCACCGTGCATTAACAGTTTTCCCATAATGATATCATTTTATCCATTCTCCAGCAGACCAGAAATACGTAATGCGTTTATTGGCTCCCAGGGTATGGCATGAATTCATCTGGATTAGTTGAATCTCATCTTAGAAACCTCTGATAGGCAAAGATGTTGGATCTGGATTCATGGGACCTGCATTTACACACAACAGACTCTGACCTGCTCCTTTCATGTGGGTCAGGGCAGTGCCAGAAAGTCATCAGTATTTTGCTGTGGTCTAAGAGGGGACTGGGACAAGAGGGACTTATAATGCAAGGTATTGCAAGATCCACTTTTTTAGGTCATAACCCTTAAGTTAATTTGCTTATTACGGTGGAGAATTACACTGGCTGGCTTAAAGAGCTTTCTGCTTTTGCTGTCTGTGCCTGATACTTGCAGAAAATCAGGAAGGAAGAATATTTTTTGCTATATTAGTGAAGGGAAACTGGTGGGAAATTCCAGTAGCAGAATGCAGAGAAGTGGTACAAAACAGCTCATGCTCCTCAGATTGACCTGCATCGAAGAAAGCCAAAGCAATATCATTTTGCACAAACCTAATAGCACGTGGCTCCTGCCAGGACTCGGGGCTGAGCTGGGGGCTGCAGGGAGAGCTCTGCTCTGACCACACCATGGTCTGTTGCATACAGACATCCCTCCTGCTGCAGAGCAAAGAAATGGTGGCCTTTGTGTGTTTTGTCCTTGGAAACCTGGAATGACACTTCAGGCTGGTTCAAAGCCACATTTGTAATGAGTGAGCCATCTTTTCTTTTCCTCACTTTCTAAACTGTAAGTTCCTCAGGACACTGAGGGATGGGGAAGGGAGATGCTTTACCTTTCAGCCTCAGGGCTGTTCCAGCAGATCCAGAGCAGGAGGAGGCAGGTGAGCATGCTGCTGGCTGCTGGGCAGGGAGGGGACTGTGCACTTCCCTTTGAGAAAAGCAGATATGCTTTCTCCACCTGGAGGAGAGCACTGGTGTAAATCATGTCATCCATCCCTCCTCCTGGGAGCCATTCCACAGCTGAAACTCTGCCATTGGCTGCAGACGGAGCGGGGTGGATTTGGGTTCCTTCCAACCCAAGCAGCCCATGCCCGTGTCCCAGCCAGCCTGCAGCACCTGTGATGACAGTGGGAGAGAGCAAGTGTTAAAGACAACAAGCCAAGATTGTTGGGTGCTGGCAGCTTTTTGGGGTGCACACTGACCTGTGCATGGTGCAGTATGCAGGACATGTTAAACAATACAAAACCTGTGGTCTAGTGGGGAATGAATGAGCATCCCAAGTACAAACAGCAGTATGCAGCACTGGGAGCTGCTCATCTGGCTGGACTTGCTCAGAATCCACGAGCAGGTAAAAAATCTTTTTTTTTTTTGCCATAAAAAGTGAAGTGTCAGGGGTTGGAGTCCTGGATTTCTATTTATTTGTTTACTTACTGCTAAGTGTGACCAGCACTTCACGAGGCCTTAGCAAGCCTTGTAATTTCTTTACCAGGTTTCCTTCCTTTGCAATGTGCATTACAGTCTTTATCTGTCTCAGCTGTTGAGAGCAAGTTTTTTAGGACATAGATTTCTTCCTGTGTTTACATGTAGCTGTGTCACAATTAGGATCTCTAGGTACTGCCCAAATTCTCACTGTAACATCACTAAATTACACTTCAATAAATTACACGTCATGGATATTAAATGCTCAGTTCAGTTTCAGTGCAAAATAAAAAGCTGAAATGATGGTAACTTAAACTGGCAATAAAATAGCCAGCATTACGCTTGTAAATACTTAATTTGCAAATGGTTAGAGAATTAGGCACCTGCTATAAATCCTTATCGTGGGCTCTGCACCCCGTTGGTAATCGGTGAGCTATATCTCACTTCATTATGCATGAATGTGTAATTTTCCAAAAGCATAAATGTGGCCTCCAAGGGCACGCACATTAATAGCATTCGAATGAACCAATTTGTTTCCTACCCAATGTGTTTATCTTCCAGCTCTTCGCTCTGAGTGCCAGTGGAAAGGTTAATGGCTCACAGTTCCCTGTCAAATGATGCACTGATTTAACCTCCATGGTGTCTGGATCTTTCATTGTCTTTGGCCTTTAGCATGCTGAAAGTTAACAGCTGCATCCTGCATGTTAGCTCAAGTGTGAGAGGGTCTTCTTTAAATTATTGCACATGTCCAGGATTAAATGGGATCCTGTTTCCCTTTTGCCCGTCGTGGCCCTGATTCATTGGGTATACGATGCTTTGGGAGCGCTTGTGCTTGCTTCAGCAGAGTCTTTATGCCATTAGAAACACACAAATAGCCACTAGAGCAGCTGGGTCTGGTCCCCTGCCAGAAGACGAGCAACTCTTAGTCAAATCCAGAGTAAATGGGAATGCAGCCTGGATGGCCGTGTAGCCTAATGGTCAGGCAGGACTGCTGGGGAGGGCAGGGTGCTCGTGGTGCTACCACAACCAACGTGCAGCAGATCCAGTTCAGGTGGTGCTGTGGTTTGCAGAGTCGTGTTGTTAACCAGGCTCAGTTTGGGCAAACTGGTGCCAAACTTTGTTTTTAAAAAACAGATCATATGCACAGATGAGCTTAAGTATAACTGCACACGTGGCATTTTCAAGGGAACTCAAGTGAATGGGGAGCAGAGTCATGCTGAATGACAGTGCACCTCCTCAGGCACCCACATTTGAAAACTGCTGCCTAATTAGATATGCTCCAATTATTACTATTATTTGCTGCCTAACAGCTGTCACTGAAGGCTCAGGACAGCTTTGTGCTGAATGCCACCAATACACAAAGCAAGAAAGGAAATAACCTGAAGGCACTTCATATCTCTGCTGGAGACAATGAATAACTGCAGCGGGCTGGGAAGCAGGAGGGGATGGAGGGGACCTCTGAAATGTTTGATCAAGTCTCAGAAGCATTCGGCATTGCCTAAGTTTGCACTCAGAGCTATCACAGCGAATAGGTGGCATTAAGTTGGCAGGGATGGCTGTCTCAGAGAGGAAGGAATATTTATTTCCAGGCTTGTGTAATAATTGTCCTGGTGAGCTCAATGAGTTTTAAAGGAAACAATAAGGCCACAAATACAGAGGGGGGAAGAAAACCATAACCCAACAAAGCGAGCTCCCTCTTCCTCCCCTAGCCTTTTCTCCCCCCTTTCTTTTCCCCACTGTCCACTCGCTGCGTTAATCTTGAATTTGAATGAAAACTTAAGTGTGTCTAAATGTAGCCTTGCCCCTGCGGAGGGGGTGGATATGTCATCAGGGATCTGTCAGAGTCAATAACGTTTCCCCTGCAGCCCCAAGCTGTGCCTCAAGATCTAACATTTCTGTCTGAATTATCAGCTAATGCTCTGACAAATTGCCTGTGATTTTCTTTTTTTCTCCCTGAGTGGATGTGCCTGGTCTGCAGATTAGGTAAACACTGCCTGGCCCTGGTGTGCAGCCGTGGCTGATGACTTCCAGCCCAACATCTCTGCCGGGCTGCGAGCAGAGGGGTCGGGGCATTGCTGGGCTGGCACTGCTGGGCTGGCACTGCTGGGCTGGCACTGCTGGGCTGGCACTGCTGGGCTGGCACTGCTGGGCTGGCTCTGGGGCCCGGTGCAGGTACAGCTGTGAGCAGATATGCAGGAGATGCAGTGAGAAGGGCTGCAGGTGGAGCTGGGGGAGCTAAGCTAGATGGGAACAGCATAAGTCATCTCCTGTGCAGGTCTCTCTCATTTCTCTGGTCTTTGCTGGATTCCTCTGTATGCACATCCTGGTACCTGGCTCAGCCTTCCCAGCTGCTCTGCAAGTGGTTTCTGTGTGTTTTAAATTCCACCTGAGCACACAGGCTTTGCCCTGCCCCTTCCCCTTGCAGGTTGCTCATTGACACAGTCATGTTGCTGGCTGTGCTCTGAAATATTTGGGAATTCAGCAGCACTGCACTATTCCTTTTAGTGAGAGCAGTGGTGTCTCAGACTCAGTTCAGTTTGATGGGATGCAGGTACTGACCTCCCTTAGGGTCACTGTGCAGATTCCAGCCATTTACAGCACTGTGGAGTAGTAAAGGCAATTTGGGATCGTGGCATTTCACACTGCTTTCTCTAGGGGGGAGTCTGGAGGAAAATAAAACCCCTGGGAGGATGGGAGCTGTGGGACCCCCGACACGCACCATAAGGACAGGAAGGTGCTTAATAGGTGGGCAGGGGCTCCAACCAGAAGTGCTCGTGTATGGTTCTGGGAACCCAAGTGGCCAATGGCAGGGAGATTTCTGATCTTCCTCAGGCACTGTACAGACATGCACAGCAGCCAGTAATAGAAATGCAGCCCTGAGTTCCTTCTGAGCAGTCTCAGACAAGGCGTGCTCCCTCATTATGTGCACCACAGAGGTTTGAGGAGGGAAGAATGGAAAAGGAAGGAGAGAAAAACTACTTAAAGTAATTGTTAGTCATAAGTAATTAAAACAATGATTATTGTTGTAAATATTTGTAAATTGACACGCAATATAAGTAAACAAAATTATTAAAGTGGAAATTAAGAGCAGAAATTACCATGTCTTATTAAAAAATAGTTTTTCATCTGAAATTCCTAATGGGCTCTGTGTTATACTCGAATTGCCCAGCAGGAAATCCCTTTCGTTTCCATGTAGCACTGCATGCATAGAGGACACGTGGATAAAATCTTTAAAGTCTTGGAAGATAGATGGCACTTCGATAGACTGGAGGCTATTAGATCCAGCAAAGGCCACCTGAATGGATGGAGGGAAATGAATGGGCCGTTCATTTCAGGAGCCCCCATGTATGGCCAAGATCTGATTATGTACAGGGTAGTGCATGGCTTGGGCTTGAGGCTTCTTCCTGCGTGGGGCAGCTGGGTCCCCTTGAAGCCATAGGTTCAAGGTTCCATATGGGGATTGAGATGGGAATTTGGATTGAGCAGTGTGCAGTGGATGAGAACACTGCTCGGCTGAGGATTGGGGCAGTGGGTGGCTCTTCTTGGTCCTGGCTTTGGTGCAACGCGTAGGTAGAAAAGCAATAAAGAATTTGTCAAGTGCAATACATTAAGGCTATTTCTCTTGCCATTAAAGTTTCATGCAGAAGTTTCACAGACAGGTCCCAGTCCTATTTATAGGTATCCTTTTTGCTTTCAAGAACATTATTAAACTGGTTTGTTATAGAAAGCTGCTCTGAAAATGAGCCAGCCTGGTAAATAAAACATGCTTGCCTTTACCAGCATGCTTTTCTCCACAGAACAATATACTGGAGAATATTTTCCCCATACATTTTTGTCAGCACATTATTGCACATGCCTGTTTAAGCAGTAAAGCAGTTTGAGTGCATCCTACAGCACTTTCCTATTGATTGGAGGTGGGAATCCCAGAAGCTGCGAGCAGACAGCGCTGAGTAAATCCTGACCCCGGGGGCCAGAAGGGCCCACAGAGGAGAGGAGAGGTCATTCCCTGCATGTTGCATGGCTGCTCGGGGTCTCGTGCCTTAGAGCTTGCGTTTTGCCTTTGAGGCAATGGAGGATACTGTAGGATTCAACCAGAAAAAGAAAAAAAAAAAAAAACTTTAAATGCTTGCTAATTATTTTGTTAATCAGGGTTTTCTGCTGCATATTATTAACAATGCAAATTAAAGCAGGAGTCTGTGGTGCCCAGAAAACATCTGCTCACCAGAGATGAGGCACTAAACAAAATGCCCCACGTGCTGTGCTCCCATTGCTGTGCCTGCAGGAATGCATGCAGGGCAGGTCGGTGCTCCTGTGCTGCACTTTGCTGCGCTGTGCCCTGCACAGCCCCACTCACTGCTGTCATTTTTAATGCACTCTGCCTTTATAGTTACATATCTTAACCTGGAATTCCTTTTTTTTTTTTCTGTTTGTAGGCCATTCTGGAAAGCAGCATCTTCACCTGGAAAAGAGCACATGCTGGCTGAGGAAGCCCTCCATCTGCTGCTGGCTCCTGCTCCTGCTGCCTGAGGTACTTTGCCTTTTATCCAATGCAGTACTCTTAACCTCTGTACTGAGCTCTGCTTCCAGACCCCATTTGTGTACCTGAGCTTCTTCTCCCAGCATCTGCTGTGCTTTTGTTTTTGGCTATGAGCATTTTGGTTTCAAAACTGAATCAGTTGTGCCCTCAAAGCACCTCTTTACCCTTCAAAGCCCTGCTGCTCTGCTGCCTGGGGAGGGGCAGCTCAGGGCACGGCCTTTGCCAGCTGATGTGAAATGCATTATAGGTGTCACTGTGATGGACTGTTAGAAAAGCTGGGGTCAGCTCTCCTTCATGTTAGCAAAATTAGTTCAAGGAATTTTGGTTTGCAAACGAAACAAGACCAGAATCATGAGAATTTAAGCTCATCGTCAGACATACCATGCACCTGGTTAAGGTTTTGCTGAGGTATAACCAGGGCAGTTGTGAGGAGCACCTTATAGCTCTCTGTAGTAAGAGTAACATCCCTGTGCAGGGAATCCCTGTAACTGTGAGTATTTGTGACCTTAACTCTCTTCTCCTGATATTTTTTTCCACAAATATGCATGCAAATGTATCTTTAGGCAACTCCATAGCCTGTAGTAGGCAGTCTTCTATCAGCTCATACATCTCTTTATACCAGAAAAGCATTTTGGATACTTTAGAAGTAAGAAACCAGTAGGAGATGTAGATGTTTTTCTATTTTCATAACGTGCATTTGGTAGCTCTCCCCGAGATGTGTGAGAACCAAATGCTTCCTATGTTTGCTTATTAAGCTCCTCTCCTGTCTGTTGAAGTGTGGGTATCCTACTGCTCCTCCTGCTCATCAGATTCTGGAAGCCTGACGGGGTTTGTTGGCTCTGGAGGTCCTGGAAGGGAACCCACTGCAGTAGATAACATCTTATCTTCCAAAGGAGGGCATAAGCAGCGTTACTGCAGGGCCTGCTGCAACGTGGGCTGTTGCACAGCATTGGTGCTTTGTTTTCCCTGCTCGTCAGTGAGTGCTTTAACTGGGTGCGGCTCTTTAAATTGTTTTAAGTGGGAAGCTTTATTTTGAACTTAATATTTTCATACCTAAGAAATGTGGGGATTTAATGACGTTCTTACGTCTGGGACTTCTCCATGCTCTCGTAAAAGAAATTCCCAATGTTGCAAGTGCTCTGCAACCAGAGGGGACTGTCCTGCACTAAGAACAGTGGAGTGAAACCACCCACCTGCTGGAGATTCAGTCGTGTACTCCTTTGTGTGAACTCAGGCTGGGTTAATCGCATTTGAGCTCGGCTGGAGAAATAGCCATGCATTATGCTGCCAGCTGACTGCACAGGGCTACACCTATTTTTCAAAGGCAAAGGAGAAAGCTGCTCTGAGTGACTCAGTTACAAGTCAGGCAAGTTGTTTTCAGCGCTGCCTCATAGAGAACAAAGATAAGAACTAGAGAAAATGAAATCAACAGGGAAGGGAAGGCAATCTGACGTTAGCTGAAGGTTTGCCCATGTTGCTATGTTTCAGCAGCAGGTATGTCCACTTATGTTAATGAAATGGCATGAAGTGCACCTTTCAAGGTAACCCCAGAGCTGGAGAAGAAGCAAGCTGGCAGGCAGGGGGAGGGGGGATGTTCAGCTCCCTGCCCTGGGTGCTCACTGCTGCCTTCCTGGGGCTGGGGAAATGGCTGTGCTCCTTCACAGAGCTTCAGTGAATTCATTTTTCTGTGTAGAAATGGCATTTTCTCATTGGAAAAAAGTATGTGATGAGTTCCAGTTTGGCACTGGGAAGGTCCAGGTGAAGTAACAATCTGGCTCACCTGGAAGCATTTCTGGGTTTACCACCTTTTACCGCCCCCTGTGCTGGAAGGGACAAAGCAAGGATGCAGGGCGACTTGTTCTGCTCTGAAACAGCTCCATTTCTGTGCTGAGTGCACCACTCCGTGCGGATGGAGCAAAGTTACAGCCATTAGAGTTATGAAAAGAGCTACGACAGTCTCTAATCTAAATCTGATCTTGAAAGATCAATCAGTGATTGTCCCTATCATCAGCAGTAACTTCATCTCACTGAGTTCTTTGACGCCAGAGAAAAGTCTGAGATAAGAACCAGAGATGTGAATTCAAATGGGGAATCAAGAAGGTATTTCTTCCGCTTGATTTTTCCTCTCAATCTGAGCTATGGTGTGTGTTTATTACGAACTTGTTTCTGACTTCCTTGGTAGAAATTCACAGTTCCCATCGTCTGCATGTGCTGTCTGTGCTCCGTGCTAAAATTACTTTGTACGGTTTACCGATCGGGCCTTCTTAGCTGCAAAGATTGAAACAGAGGCAAACAAACAGCTGTATTTCGATCCGACTGCCCGTTGAAAAAAGCTCCTTGCTGCTCTGCCCTGAGCTCATGCTGCAGTGCCAGCCCCAGGTTTGCTCTGCTCGGAGCAGCACAGCTCAGCGCCCATCCCCGAGCTGAGCAGTGCCGTCCCAGTCCTTGGGGGGCCCTACGGGAGGAAAAGCAAACGTATAACCACACACACAGCAAAGTTAGTGAGTGCCTCTGCTGTTGTTTATACATTTAGATGCTATGATTAAATTACATACATAATGCATAGTGTTTGTAATACATTATTAATAATAATAATACCGTCTTGTATTATTCGGCTGGAAGAGGCCTGCTCCGAGTGATGGTTCATTGGTCTATTCACACACAATTTTCATACATCTCTAAAGATTACCATTTTAACAGCTTTCTGTATGGATACTGCCAGGCAGTTACATTTAACAGTGCATAAATCTAATTCCCTCTGCACTCAATTTTCTCAGGCAGCAGAATCAATTTGAATCTGTCAGGATTTTATTCTAAAGTCTATTAATGACTCCTGCCGTTTTCTGTATTTTTTTTCCCCTCTCTCTGTCTCTCTCTTAACAATCTCACTCTTTCATGAATTCATTCGGCTGCAGAAAGAGATGCCCCACTGATACAAACACTCTTTTATCTCTTTACAACGGAAACCTAATTAGGTGTGAAGGAGACACAAGGAAGGTCACAATTAGCCCTCCGGCAATAAAGGTTAACGGTTGTGAAATCCTATAATAACACTGTTGAACTCTGTTATTATCAATAATGATGGCCTTTGACAAGGTCAAGCTCATTACTCTTTGCCCACACCTCCCCTTGCCCTGCATCCCCACACGTGGTGCTCCCAGCGCATCTCCTCCAGCGCTTCCATCTGCTGGGCAGGTTCTGCCTTGGGCTGGTGGAGCAGGACTGCTCACCACGTCTTTTAATTATTGGTTAAAAAAAAAACATGTGGATTTTCTTTCCCATGCTTGAGTGAAACGATTCTGCTCAATTAAGAATTTAAATGGAGGTGGTAGCAAGAAAGTAATAGGCGATGCATCCTGGTAATACAGCATTTCGGAATGGAATGGAAACAATTACGTGCCTTGCCATCACAAGCCAATGGATCTCTGACACCTGCAGAAGGCTTCAGGGGAGTAATGCCACAGTGGGTGTCATTTATTGCATCTGTATCCGCTCTTACATCTCTGGAATGAGATGGATTGTAAACTAAACATTTCAAGTGACTCTTTATGGCATTTTAATGCTGGTTTTATGCCTGTTGAGGAGTGCTGTGGAACAACTTGAATCTGTCAGAGATGTTAACCTCCCTGCTGCTTTTCAGGAGGTCTCCTGAAGGAGCAGGGCCGTGCCTGTGACTGAGCAACCTGTGTCTTAGTTCTCGTGTTTCCTTGTACGCTGGCAGCGTAGTTCCTCAGCTGTCGATACCAGATTTGTGCCCTTGTCTTGTCCTGGCCAGCTGTGGACATGTGATTTCATTTCTGGCTCAAGAAGTGCAGCACGTGGCAGGGAATCAGTGCCAACTTGACACTTTCTCGCAGGGTCAGTTTGGGCAATCCCTGATGTGAGGGAAAGTGCCCCTGCACGAAGCACAGATGGGGAAGAAGTGCATTGAAGGACCCTCTGACAGCAGCTTTGCTGGCATCTGGCATGAGGTACTTGGAATGCCAAAGCTGGAATGTGCTGCTGCTTCTGTATGTGTGCTTGGCTTTGTGGTTGTGCATTGGGTCAAGGATGTCATTTAGCCTTTATTTTCCACCTTAGCTGGAATTTGGTCAAACAGTGGTGCGTAATTTGGGGAAGTCCTGTCCTAGGCTGCATCCAGAGTGTGGAGGGAGAGGGGGGAGGACTCAGATCTTACGTGGGCTGAGCTGTGCCTGGAAGCTGCCCCTCTCCTTCCCTGTCCCTGAGGGAGTCGTAGATGACCACACTTCTCATTCAGACCCCGCAGGAGAATTGGTAGTAGTGCTTAACCATTACAGAAGTCTTATTACAGAAGTCAAAGCCACAAAACGTGAAGTAAAGGTAGAGGAGCAGAAATACCAAGAACTTGGTGTACATCTACGTGTAAAAAGCTGCAGATAGAGATGTTCAGTTCTGTCACTTCTATCACTGCTCGGGGCAGATTCTTGTCTGCTCAAGTGAGACAGCATTGTACAACAGTAGGATACAATGGCAGCAGTTGCTGCCTCCTGCTAAGTCTGCAGATAATGCTGCACTTGGACCTCGACTGGCATTAAGCCATATCCCATTTAGTATTTCAAAATATTTGTGATATGGGCTGTCTGACCAGCTTCTGGTAAAATAAGAATAAAACAGGATGTTCTTGGGATTATTTATGCCTTTTAGAGAAGACTGGGTGTGTGCAGGGGTAGCTGTACAGCTTCGGAAGCTTGTGTGAGTGCACAGAAACAAACCCGCTCCTGTGCTGCCTGCAAACAGCAGGGTTTGTGCAGTGCTTGGCAAGAAAACCCTGCTGCAAGTGGTTCTTAATTCATAGCTCAAGGCTGAAGTTCAAACCGCGCTGTCAGAGAGCAGACATGGATCACTGGGCACTGTAAGGATGTTCCTCCCGTCCCCTTGCTTCATTGACTCCCTGCTTTTGTGTGCCCCCAGCACTGAGCCTGGAGCTGCTGGTGATGTTGGTGCCGGTCTGCAGCAGCTGGGTCTGGCTGGTAGGTCTGCACAGTTGGATGGGAATATCTCAGTGTGCAGAAAGTGGGGAGAAGGTAATAGAGACAGATGCCAACAACTGTCCTATCATTAAAAATAAAAGAAGGAATTAATAGTTTACCAGGAAAATAAAAATTCACAGTTCAGTGCGCTGTCTGAAATCACGTTAGTCACATGGCTTGCGTTTTGTTAGCACGGCTTGTGAAAGGTTGGTGAGGGGCTCCCTGGTACTGCTAACATCCAGTTCTGAGAATGGCAGAATATGGCATCCCAGGTGTAGAGGGGGAAGCCGTCTTACAGTGGGCATGAAGTGAAGAGAATCCCCATCACACTGCTGGTCAGAGATCCCAGCTGGGAGCATCTCCTGTAGGACAGCACTCTCCTGCACCCCTCCCTCCGCCATAGTACACAGTATGCAAGAACTTAGAGAAAGGCCTTGTTTACAGCAGAGAGCTGTGAACTTCATCTATTAAGCAGTCCAGCTGTATGAGGAAAATGAAGCCATTTGGGCTCCCAGTTGCCCTCACAGCAGTCACACAGCATTTCTCTCGCTAATGTTTCTGTATGGCCGTTCCCATCCAGTTGGTAGGAACTTTTATTTGTACGATGCAACAGATTCTTCTTTTAATAAAGCCAAGGACGTGTCCTTGTACTTCAGTGAGAAGGTTATCAAATGATTGGCATTAAATGCCAATTTTATCAAAATATTGATTGAAAAAGTTCTTATGCTTCCATTGTTTCGTATAGATATATCTAATCTCAGCCTTATCCAGGCAGAGCAATATATTGCTTGCCAGACTAGAAAATGATATATTAGCCATCTGGGCAATGGGCCCAACCCTGGGCAAGATTAGTGCTTCAATTAGCTGTTGATAGCTTTCCATTAGAATTCTGGTTTCAAAGAGCACTAAACAAGAATGTTGTGCTTTGATTTTCAGATTTAATTACTTCCATCAGGGCTATAAATGAACTCATTAGTCTTAGTGGCTCTAAAACCTAGAGACAATAGAATGTTATTGCTATTGTTCTTATGGTTTGTGCAAACATTACTTTCAGAATGCCATTAGCGATGGCTATCAGCCTTTCCTCTCCTAATGCAGCCAGCTGCTGACCCTGCGCTGCAGCTCTGGGCTGAAGGTGAGCATGGCTGCATGGCTGCATGGCTGCGCTGTGGGATGCAGTGCCTGCTGGCACACAGCAGCTGCTGCTGAGGGGGTCATTGCAGGCAGGGGAAGTAACTGAGGATAGGATTAAACCTACACGTTGCAAGTGCTTGGCTTCGGTTCAAAGCGTGTGTGCTCTCTTTTCCTTTTTCCTCTCTGTTTCCTCTTTTTGTTTGTTTGTTTTAACGTTTGCCAGAGCTTCTGAGGATTCTTGAGGCTTTGTGGGTTTTTCAGTCCGGTGCATCATTGTTCCATGACACTTTTTCACCTAATTTTGCAAAAGAATGTTTGAATTTATTTTATTTTATAACCTTTGCCTTTTCCCCTTGAGCCCAGGAGGTGGTGCGGTGTCCCACAAGTAGTAAATTCTCCTTTGAATGTGATCCTTGCCCCATTCCTCCTAAAACAGAACAAAACAGAGAGATGTTGACAGTCATTGCACACCCGCAGGACTTTGCAGGGACCCCCAGCAAGGAAACCTTTTGAACTTCCACAGAGGTCACTGATCTGAGCATCACCAGAGAGCCCAAAGCTCCTTCCAAACTAAATAGTGCCATAATTCTGGGCAAGACGAACAAGCCTCATAGCAGGGAAGGGGTGAGGCAGCACTGCTCATGCAGAATTACCAATCAGCCCTGTCCTGGGACTGCTATTTCTAGGAATGATCAACACTTGCCATTAGATGAGCTATGTATCATGTTTAAGACCTTAAACCTTGCAGAGCTTTCTTTCATCCAAGGTATATTTTCCTTGGTAAAAATCCCTCTGTTTGTCTGCTCTTTTTCTCTCCTGCTGAGGAAGGATGTCATGTGTAAGTAAAGGATATGATGCTCTGCACTGCTGACATTCATTAAATTAAAGCTGTAATCAGTACAGTATGTCTTGACCATAATATTAATATGGCTAAAACATTAAATGCTGTCATGTTCATAGCCTAACACCTGTTTTGTATTAACATCTGGATAGTTATTTCATTTTTCATTCTAATAGAATATTCTTTGATGAAATCCATAACTCAGTTGTAATTTTCAGTTCCTAACCCTTCATAAATCCCAGAATATGATTCAAAAAGCCTACTTGTAGATCTTAGATCAGTTTCTCCTAAATTCTGGCAGACTGCTGTGATGATGTTGGGAGCATAGGAGAGAGAATACAAAGGCTGAATCCTTTGGTATCAGTCAGATGAGGATTTTATCTGTGACTTTGGCACGCAAGTCCCCTGCTGCTCAGAGCAAGGTGACTCCAGCCTTTGGAGGTGTGCTGGTCACACACGTCTGTCCCCTTAAATCCATCCTTTTTCACTCTGCCCTTTTGCTGGGAGTCTTCAGCATGAATTCTAGCTATCACAGAATCACAAGGTTGGAAAGGACCTCCAAGATTATCTAATCCAACCGTCCTCCCATCACCATTGCTACCACAAGCTACTAAACCATAACTAAACCATTTTGTAGGCTTAGAGGTGAAATGAATGGAAGTGGAAAGCCTGTGGAGCAAATGGGGGTGGCTGCTGCTTCAGTCTGTGTGTGCTGGCAAAGGATTGGAGCCAGCCCAGCCAGAAGGGAAGAGAACATCCCTGCCTGTTCTGATAGAGCACAAACCCGTGGTGCAGTCATTGCAGTCACTGGGGGCCTCAATGTATTCCTGGGTGATTCTTTTCTTTCTAAGCACTTTCCATGCCTGTCTCAGTAGTCCTGGAGCCATTCTCAAGTGCTTAAAAATAGCATGATGTCTCTCACTCCTTCCCTCTCTCCCGCTCTTCCTGCATTTCCCATCTGTAGGGGAATGGTCTGACAGATGTGTTTGTGTTCCCAGTTCTGTTATGCTGAGGAGATGGGAAGAATGGGAGTGGGGAGCCTTCCTCTGTGGTCACTGTTTTGTCTAGCAAGCTTTCTGTTCCCCAGGGTCAGCTCCTGTAAAAGCTAAACTATTTCTATTTATAATTATATGGACTATAGAAAATGGGGCAGATTATATACAGTTGTCAGAGTTTCTGCCAGTAGACAAAAGCAAGATCGCTCTGTGAGCTTCTGTCGAATATTTCTGACATGGTCCTCTTCTGCTTCTCTTCTCCTGGTGTGCAGAGCCCAGCTGTGCTCCTGCAGGCAGACCTGCAAGACTCCCATCCCCACGCAGGCATACCTTGGGTGATGTGTGCAATGCAGAGTGGAGATCTGCTGCCTGTGAGGCCAGCAGGGACTTTGAGTTCTCATCAGCCCAAACCTGACGATCTCTTGCTGCTGGCTGGTGCTCACAGTGGTTCACGTCCGGTGTATGCCAGGCAGAGGGGAGCTGCTGTGCTACAAAGATATGATGTGATCCTACTGAAGGTGGGTGAGGACCATGAAGACCAAGCAAACAGCTAAGTGCTTAGGCTACCTTAACTTTACCTATAGCAACAGGATGGGCTTCTCTCCCATCACTCAGCACAGCCTGACTGCTTATCATGGCCTTGAAAGATGATGCATGTTTAGCTGAGTGAATGAATTAAATTAAGCTCCTCTGTAAAACTCATCAAATACTCACTTGCAGAGCACCAGCCCCAGGTTTGGATGGTATTATCTTAAGAATTCAAAAATAAATCAGAAAGCACCCAAAGTCTAGTGGGTTGTCACGTTTGATATACAGATTGTCCAAACACTGCTTGCATTCAGTGTGTCACAAACCATGTGGGACTGAGAAATAAATGACAGATGTTGGAAATGGGAGACTGTGCAGCAGTCTGTTGCCTGCACCCACTCTGCTGCTGCTCCTGAGAGCACGGCGGTACCTCAGCTCCTCCTGGTGCTGCGGCTCTGGGACAGCTCTGGTGAAATCACTCAAGCTCCTGTTTCGTAACAACAATACAGCAGTGGTTTATTTGAAGGCTGAGCCAGCTTTGTATCAAAGCCAAATATGTCTGGCTTGGCACCATGAGCTAGTGCTGGAGCCAAGCAGCTGGAGCAGACTGTACGTGTATTTAAAAGAACAAAACCAGAGAGACTCTTAAGTTATCTCCTGTTTGAGGTCAATCAGAGTGCCAGAAGGCAGTGCCAGATTTTGCATCAGGCTTTCTCTGGCGTTATACCTGCACACTGACAGAGCCAAGCCCCAGGCTAAGGCTCAGTTCTCCTCTGCTTTCTCACCTCTTCTTCGGGTTTTCTTCTTGCAGTTTAACTGCAGGGGTTAAATCCCTGTAGAGCAGTAGCATCTTGCCCCCCCTTTCACCCCTCTTCTCTTTGGGTCCAGGTCAAGCTCTTTGAGTACACACCTTCACAAGGGAAGCTCTCTAAGATTTTCTTGCACAGACTTGCCTTAAAGCTGTGCCTATCTGAAAGCTGAGGGGATGACTTCTGTTGCACAAGGTGCACAAATGTGTCTTTGGCCTCACGTTTTCAGTCATGTTCTGGTGAGCCAAGGGTCTGCGCTGGGCTGTTGGCTCCACTGAATGTTGGCTTATGGGATAATGACCAATTATTAAGGCCGTGGCTGTGCTAGATGAATGCTGTTGAGCTCATGGCTGTCAGTTGCTTGGCTGTCTTCTGCATCCAGCATGCGGAGAAACGTCCTGCATCGGCAATTAGGCACTTCAAGAGTAGAGAGGGCTCTGGTGTGAATGCTCACAGGTGGAACGGTTTGCTGCAGATATCTGCTCAAGCACTTAAATTTGAGTGCCTCTGGAAAGGTTAGGTTTCATTCAGTGTGTGATTCATCACTAACTGAACTCCTTTTCCTGGAACTAGAATGTGTTGAGAGAGTGGATAAAAGGAATCCTTTTTCTCTTGAATCCCAGAAATGCTTCAGGTGTATTTGTCTGAACCACGGATGGAGAATGAGAAGGAGTCGTGTTGGTTCACAAGGTATTACAAACTCCAGGCACACTTTTTCTTGTCTAATTAACAACTTTGCCCACAATATTAAGTTCACGTGTGCTTATAGCATGCCACAAATGAGAAAGCTGGAAACTCATTTCCAAAGCACTTTCCATTATGCAAGTAGCAGGAGATGTACCGTGGCTTCTCAGTAAATTGGTTGGTAAATTGTTTTCTCTCTCATCTTTACTGCTGTAAGAAAAACACGTTGGCTTCAGGTCTCCATTTTTGGGGGGCTTTGTTTTCTCGTCTCTGCTCCTGCCTATTAGCTTGAATTAATGATGAAACCCAGACAAATGTTTTGGTCTGCAAATAGCAGCATGAATAAGAGGAAAACTTATTTGCTGGAGTAAATTTTGGAGAGCTTCTGGTGGCGAGGTGAGTTGCCCCATCCAGTGGTCATTCATACTGTCTCAGTTCAGCCCGTGTGACTGATGGAACCCCTCTTCATTTTGTGCTAAATGTCTTGAGGAAATGCTCAGCTGGCAGCTCATTTCTGGAATTCAGAAGGGAAATTCGCTGCAACCCAGCTAAAGGTAATTACCTCTCACCTGTTTCTGTACTCTCTGAACTGCCTGTGAGATTCACAGCCCTTGAAATGAGAAATCTGAGACCTCTTCATAAAATATTTGTTCAAAATTCCATATGAAAGTGTTGGAGTGTGATTGAACTGGAGTGAAGGTGGGCTGGTCCCAGTGGCACTGCATCACAGACGCTGGATGATGGGAGGGACCAACCCGGGGCTCGTGGCTGTTTCTACAAAGATGGTCTGCAGGCAGGGAGGAGGGACGGTGGTAGCTGAAGGCTTGATTTCTGCACAGGAGAGATAGATGAGGTGGCACAGCTCCTGCTTCCCAAAGGTTTCCTCCCCTTTCCCAGTAAGGCAGCATGTGGTTGAGGACGACCTGAGCTGTGCTCATTGCACACGGAAGCATCAGCAATGCAGGCCCAGCTGCAAAGAGCCAGACGTGGGGCAGGCTGACGCAAACACAGCCGGGGCTGTTAAGTGGAAGCAGATGGCTGCTGGGAAAGGAGCGAATTGTTGCCAGCAAGGACAGCCCATCTGAGGTGGGGGTAATGAGTACTATTTAGTGGAGGTGGGATGTGAGGTCTCCCGTGAGTGCCTTGTGATAACGCATAGGAGCTCACAGGTACCAGGGAAGCCTTTTCTTCATACCCTACGGGCAGGGATCCTGGAATGACTCCTTTCTCGGGCAGAGCTGGACGCCAGCGACAAGCTGCAGGAGCAAAGCTTTTGTTTCATGAATTACTGCGGGGTCCGTGAGGAGCAGTTGCTATGCAGCGTGAACTGCAGGCATTCATCTTCCCAGAAACGCATTGAATAATGCAGAGCAGAGCTGCTGGGCTTCAGCCCGCGCTGTGCATGTGTGTGCCCTCGCATCCCGGTGAGGAAGCTCTGGGTTTTTTTCAATCACACCATTAGATCCATCAGAGGGGCTGGGCGGGCGGCTGAGCCCACCGCTCCCATTGGCTTTGGAAGCACACTTCACATCGTTGCCTTGCAAGACAGATGAAAGTGTCACCAGCCGTGCCCGTGGTACTTAGCAGCAGAAACACCCTGTCGAGGTTCCTGATCCTGGCAGCCGTGGGGTTTCAGTGTTCAGATGGATGAGCATGGGAAAACATAGGAAGAATACGTGTGTGGGGTGGTTGCGCCTATTATCTATGCATAGGCAGTGTTGTGTGTATCATCTGTGTTTGTTTAGCAGAAGTAAGATGGGCATTAATATTCTGTTTCAGTCTTAATTAGTGGCTGATAAAAGCACAGGTGATAGTTAACAGTCTTGACAGAGTAATTTATCTAAAATTTCCTAATAATACGGTTACTGCAGTCTCAGAAGGGCTGCTTTAATGACTTTCACACACTCAAGATTTGATACCAACAATATCCAATATGTTGGTTGCTTAGGAGACAAAATTAAACAAAGCCTAACACATTTATTTCTCCCCTTCTTTACTGCGCTGAGGATTATCCCACTGCCATATTTTTCTCTATTAAATGTCTAAGCTTTAGGTGTTTATAAGAAAGAAAAAAAGTCCCTAACAGTCCAGATCCCCTATTAAATCAGCAGATGGTTCCTAGAGCCAAATTAGAGACCTGTGATAGAACAATAAAGTCTCTGCTTTCAACAGTGCACGTGTTCAGAGTTGGCAGTGTTAAATGAGACCTCCGTGCAATCTGCTCTGAGAAATAGCCTCACTGGCATTGACCTCTTCCTTTGTATAATTCAACACCGTGTCATCCATCGCGACTGCACAGACGTCTTTGCAATTTAGCAGACCTTGTATGGACTGACTTTCCCAATATTTGTTTAAGGTGAACTGTATAAACGTGTTATTAGTAGTCTGCCAGAGTAAGGGAGATAAGAGTGTTTGCGTTGTGCTTCGTGCAGTGCAGCACCTGGGCAAGGTGCACCCAGCACGCTCCTAGCAAATGTTCCTGTTGTTTCAGGGGCTGCTTCCCATCCTGCTGAACACAAAAGTCAACCCCCCCCTCCTGGCTCAGGTCAGGGGTGTGTCTGGCCTGGGTTGTGTGGGGGCTCTGAGCTTTGCCTGGGTGAGTTATTAAAGTGAGGTTGTTTTTAAAAAGTCTCTGAATTCACCTGAGGAACGCAGCCAGCAGAACGGGGCTGCAGTGGGATCTGACCAATCCCAGCTGAACGTCTGTGCAACCCCATGGATCTCAGTGAGGCTTTGCTTTGCTTTTCTCTGGCTGATATGGCACTGTGATGCGGTCCCTTTGCAGCATCAGAACAGCGGTCTGGGCTCCCTCTGGAAAACACTCCGTAGTGGAGCAATAATGTCCCTGAACAGTTGTTCCTCAGCCAAGAGGCTGCTCAGTGTGGGTTCCTCCTCTGGGAAATAACTGGAGTAAGGAAAGTGGGTGTCTGTT
The DNA here is from genome assembly GCF_016699485.2 of Gallus gallus. Taxonomy (NCBI): domain Eukaryota; kingdom Metazoa; phylum Chordata; class Aves; order Galliformes; family Phasianidae; genus Gallus; species Gallus gallus. The sequence goes on from NC_052546.1 coordinate 2,243,443, forward strand.
GGGAAGTCACTGGTGCTGCTAATAGGAGCTTCCTGCTATGGAAAGCACCCCAGTGTCTGCAACGTGGGTGCCTTAAACGAAGGAGTCATTGCCACTGCTGTATCAGTACTTGCTACTTCTTAAGACTGATGGAGGAGGCTTGGAGTTTCCAAACCTGAACTGCCCACAGAGAATGACAAAATACCTCCCATTGTTAAAACCACGTTGTTACAGATCTATTGTGAAATGTATGGATGTCCATTTCTTTCCTCCTGCACGGAAGGCCTGGGGTAGGGAAGGAAAAAGGACAAAGCCCTGGAGCTGATGGTAGCTGATGTTTGGGCACTATTTCATGTTTCATTGAGTTTTTCTTCTCATTCCCTGCTCTCTCTCCCTCCCCACAGTATCTCTGCATTGATTTTTCACTCTGCCTGTTTATAAATGTTTATAAAGCATTTAGGGAGCCTAGGGAAGACAAGATCTCTAAGTACTTTGTGCAGGAAGAACTTTAACACTGGGCTGCTAAACTGTCGCTGATGCAGGGCGGTATTTCACACAGGACTGAGTCCCTCTCCTGGAATACGGTGCTGCTTGGCTGGGAGGGTTAAGGCAGGGACAGTCCTCCTGCCCTGTGTCTGGATGCTTATCACAAGGCACTTGTGGGTCTTTTCTATTTCTCCTTTTATATGCTTTTCTTAAGTGTATCAAATGGAGCACCTTGGTAGGCACAGAGGCTCGACTGGTCCTCCCTTCCCCACCCCTTTTCACACAGCTTCATCCAATCCTTCCCACACTGCCCCAGCAGCCACTTAGTAAGTGCTGCTGCTCCATCACCTTGGCCCCTTCTGGCTGGGAACCTCAGTGGGGAAGAGATAAGGAGGACAGCTGGAAGCCCACAGTGCAGCTGATTGGCACAAGGACGAGCAGGTTGGCACCCCGTGAGCCCCAGTTCCTCCTGTTGCTCCCTAACATCTGCAGTGTGATTCCTTGTGAGGGAGGCACAGAGCACCCAGAAAATGGCACTGCTCCGGTGAGGGGATGGCAGCGGAGCAGCAACTTTAGAGCCACAGCGGGCGGCTGTTCTGATTGTGCCATTAGCATCCCACGGGGAAGTCAGGAGTTGGTGTCTTTGCTGAAGTAGCTTTCCAGGAGAAGCTCTTTTTCTGCTGAAGCTGAAATGTTTTGCAGGAAGGTGCCTATTTCAAAGACGTTTTGGCAGAAAAGTTTGGAAACGAATGCTTGTTTTGTCTCCTTTGTTTTGCTGAAGCTGTTCTCTCAGCGTGTCAGTGAAGCGGTTGCTTGTTTCTGGGCAGAAGCTTTTTGAAACTTCAGTGCTGCAGAACAACTCAAGGTTTTGAGCTTTGGTTCCAACTCCGGGTAGCAGCAACTATGACACATCAGCACTCCCTTCAGGAGATGTAGGACTCCATTTCCATCCAGATGCAGGTAGGATGCAGTCTTGTAAGCCCACTTTGTGATTGCTTCTCATTTCACCTCTGTAGGTCGTTTAGTCTGTGAAAACGTTTGCAGGCATCCTGCTTGATTTCCATAGGGTGAAGAACTCCATCCAAGACCAAGCAGCAGGGGCAGGTACCATGTACCTGAGAGAGCTGATGCTCTGTAGAGATAGGGCTGTCTCCTTTCCACACTATTATCTTGAAAAGGAGACATCTGTATGGATGGGGACTGGACCCAGCGGGCAGGATCTGGGCCCCATCTGCCTGGGGAGATCCAGGGCAATTTCCTGAGTCTCACTGCTATTTTCTCACAGCAGCTTCCATACTGTCAGTGTGGAGAAGTCCCTCTTGTCCTGCGTGTCTTAAAATGGTGGAAATAAAGAGCGCTGCTGTTCTGGCAGGTGGGATTTGGAAAGCCCCGATAGAAGGAGGCAGAAAGGGGACTGCTGTCCCTGGGGCTGCTCGCTGTGCTGCGGGTCCCGCAGGGCAGGACGTGATGCCTTTGAGAGCCCAGGTGCTCCGTAGGCTTTCACGTCTTCCTGCTGAACCAACGAGGCTCAGAATTATTTTGATTTAGATAATCCCAAACTTGAAAACAGCTCGACTTACACAGTCAATAAAACAGAACTGTCTCTTCAGCAGCGCACTGACAAGGCTTTGAAGAAAGACGCACAGAGAAGCTCTCCACTAATATTAAACTGATTTGGCCATTTTTATTCTATAAAGGAGGCTGGTTATGAGATTTAAAAAGACTCATATATCATGCTGCCTCATTAATTTTCCATTTGGGCTCAGCTGTCAGAGGATACCATATTAAACTGCTGCCTGGAGTAGTCTTAGGTGGCAGAGAAATGATGTTTGATACCCTTTGCATTTCACACAGTCTGTATAAAAGTTCTCCTTGATTTGCCATCCCTATTATTTTCTGTCAGAGAACCCTACACGGCCTCTCCAAAATAATATCACCTCTCCAAACCCTTGAAGGTCTATTTGTGGTTTCCATGGTGACAAAATGACCCATAATATTCTTTGACTACTTCAGTAAATGAAGAACACAACCGGGCTTTTGAAGAATAATAGATTTTTTTTTTTCCTTAAGAAAAGACATACTTGTGAGCTCAAAAAGGGGAAAAAATGGGATGAAAAAGATATTAAGGGAAGAGATTTGGCTTGTAACTCAAAGGGCTTTGTGTCAGCGAGTGCGGCAGACAGCACTTGTTGAAAAATAGACCTTGAGCCATCTGGTACCAAAACAGAAGCGGGATACAGCCCTTGTGATGACTGAGATGAAGGAGCTTTTGCTGTAACTCATTTTTACAATAGCTGTGCTACTTAATTCTGAATTCGGGGACACTCGAGGCCGGGCGCTGCAGGTGCAAGCGTGTGGTTAAAACATTTTCTTCCAGGAACCGTGCAAAGCCCGCTCTGTGCTGCGGAGGAGGGAGGATGGGATTTTCCAGCAGAGCCGGCCTGGGGGAGAAGTGGGTGGGAAGGAAACAGCGAGGCTTTTCTCAGGGTATTTGCTGGGCTTTGTGGAAGAGCTGGTTTTCTACTTGTAGCTCTGCTAATGATCTGCTGCGCTGCACAGGGGGCACTGAGCAGGGCGCTGCACGCAGCCCTGCTGCTCCGCTCCCTGCCACGGGGCTGGATGAGATGCAGCCCCTCCAGGGTAGGAACCATCCCTTACCGTGTGCTGAACAACAAGCCCCGAGCCTCCTGGCTGCTTTACTTCAGGCCAGTAGGGGATTTTGCAGACCGCTTAGCCCTGGGAGAGCAGCTGCCCCAGGAGCATTGCAGCAAGCTCTGCAAACAGGCTTTAAACAAGACCTCATCTTACAGGGGAGGAAACGGAGACAGAAAGCAAATAGCAGAGCTCACCAAAGCACTGCAGTCTTTGTTGGGTAGGAAGGGTAGAGAATTCTGGGCTGCTGGTTTGTCCCAGAGGTGCTTTGGGATAATGATATTTCTTTAGATGAGCTGTAATTCAGTATTTAGCACATGTTTCCAGCTGGTCCAGCATTGCTGTCTGTGGTTATAAGCCCCACTGTGTATCGGGGAGACAACCAGGCAGCGGTTTGGTCAGAAACCTGCAGAAAGAATGGCCCAAACAGCTCAAAGTAACAAATGTGGGACTTCTGGAGTGCAGCAGCAGGAGGTGGTTCAGGTTAGCGTGGGGAGGGGAAACCCATGCTGCTCAATTATCCAAGCACTGAGGAGCAGCAGAAGGAGGGCTGCTCCCAAAGCCTGTTAGTAATTCCTGCTGCTGGACTCTGGATATTTCTTATGCCATTTCTGGCCTTCTGGGTGTATTCTAGCACTTTGCCTCCCAGTCCTGATGAAAAAGGAAAGCAAAAAGGTGACTAAAATATGAAATTTACTTCCAGAATGTCCTGGTGGTTCGCAGATGTCTCAGAAATGCCTTTGGTGGCCGTTAGCAGGGTGTGCTCGTGCTGCCAGAGGGACCAAAGTGTGTCCCGGTCACTCGCTCACCATTCAGCCTGTGCTTTGGTGGTGTTCTGGCTTGGATAGCTGTTGGCCTGAAAATACACTGACAAGGACTTTATCTAATAGATGCTTGTGTGGCTGGTTGCTGGCTTGATACGAGATGCCAAACAAAGCGACTTAATATGAACAGAGAAAGAAATGACAGCAGGAATAAACAAATAGACAGTTTAAGGACACATTCACCATCAGCCTTGCCCATGTGAGGTGCAGTCTTGCTTGGCTCCTGTTGCTGCGCATGCTGTTGGCAGGGATGATCGAAGCCTCTGCTGCTTCTCCTGCAGTGGGGATGCAGCCCTTCAGAGCCCGACTTCAGTTTCCTCTTACAATCATGGTTGGCTTCCTCTGGGAGCAGCCTCTGCCTGCCCACAGCCCGCCTTCATCCTGTTAGGGCCTGCGGAGAGTTACTCAGTTAAACATCATAAATCCCACTATAAATGATTACACAGGGCTTTTCACTAACAATCTTCTGTGGGGATATCAAGCTTGATGGAAGCATAAATCATTTAAAGAACATCTGCTTAATGAGGGGTAACCTGGAACTGCTTCCCTGAGCCTGGGTGTACCAAGGGGGAAAAAGCTCAGGCAGCTGAACGACCTCAGCCGGCGCCTGCTGGGTGTGAGCAGATGCCTTCTGTTGCCACATCCAAGCCTTGCCACAGCTTGAGCTTCCCATTGTCAGCCAGAGTTCAGCTAACCTTGACTGTGAGCATCCAAAGGATACCTGACTGCCAAACAGACCGAGAAGGATCAGTGGGTGAGGAGTAACAAATGGAAGGTTTTCCATTCAAAATCACAGGATCGTGAGGAAAGCTGTAAATAAGCAGCAGTATTTGTGGGGTGCCACTCGAAGAACCCAAGTTTGACTTCTCGGTGTTCATCGCAAGTCTCTCTATTGTAGGTTTCAATCTGCTACTCCCCGATGATAGATTTCACAGATAGCAATAGGAGCAGGGTAATATTTTAAATGAAACTCTTGTCACAGAGAAGTGACCATGAGATTTCAGGAAATTCACTGTCTCCCTGTATAAATAACCTTGCTGTATATACGCTTTGTTCATCACCTTATGGTGGGGTCGTTACTGGGCGTTTCTTCCCACTTTGACCTGCAAAGACGGTGCCCTGCATCGTGCTGCTGTGATTAGAACTGAGACAGGGAGGTCAGGAATAGTTCAGTCTCTTCCTTGCGCTGTTGAGGATGAAGTCAATAGGAAGTAAATATTATTGACTGCTTTTTTCATTCAAAAATCAAGATTCATTGAGGTGAATCTGAGGTCAGTAGAAGCTCTCGAGAGGGAGGGTGCCAATAAATCATGATCCTGAATAAAATAATATTTGTAATGCAGCTAATCTGGGGCATTGAACACTGTTCAATCCAGTGATTCTGTTTGTTTGTTTGTTTGCTTTTAGTTGTCCTGTTAACCAGATTGGTAGGCTGTACCATCCTGAAGACTTTCAGCCTTAATTATCTCAGCTATAAAATCTTACTGCAGTGGATTGAGTTTTACCCTGGTGTAAAGATAATCTGCAGTAATTTAAGTTGGAAGAAATCTTTGGAGTGTATGTGATCCAGCCCCTGCTTGGAGCATTACCAGCTTTCAGTGGAAATTCAGTGTTTTATGATCTCAAGCAAGGATGTTTTGAATCTCTCTTTTACTCTTTGGTTTAGTGAAGCAATCCAGACATTGTGTGTGAGTCAAAGGACAGGATCAGCTTTTAAAGAAACAAATCTGCCTTTGGCTTGCCGTTACTCTTCAGCTTCAGAGGTAGAATGAGCATGTGGCCAATAAAATGATGGTGAAGCAAGATGACTGCTACTGAGGGAAACAAGTGAAAACCAAGTTTATTACTTACATTGTACTGTGCATAGGGCAGTTCAAGTCCACTGTTTGAGGAGTGTGGGACTGTGGAATGCCTCATTTGGGATCATAAAATGTATGAGGAGATAGCACACGGTGTGTTAGCTTAGTGGTGGGTCACCTTCCTGCTGCTGGGGGCTCACCTGCCCCACAGAGCAGCACCAGCTTGTGATGGCTGAGTTCTCTGAGGATTGGAGACAGCAGTTATAAGGTGCCTCGTGTTCAAGAAGAGATAGGGATCCTTTTTTTTTGCAGTTGTGACACCTTAATATATTGCAAGTGAGGCGATCTGAGGCTCAATAGGCTATAAAAGAGTCACCGCCTTCAGATCAAGGGTAACTTTCTGTGCATCTTCACGAAGGGTGGTAACAGTCTGGCTGTAAAGCACGGGTTACCGTGGGGAGTTCTTCCATCCACTTCTAAATGATCCTGCTCAGATGCTAAAAGCAATGTAGCTGAACTTACGCAGAGTTCAGGTGGGGTTAATTACTCTTGATAGATGCATTTGCCTGTGTAGAGCTCTTCCTCTACCTGCGTTAAATCTTAACCAGGTGTAATTGAGTTTTCTTTATGGCATTACGTTATGCCACGTTGGTGTAAGCAAGCAAGGCATGATTATGAGGAGATCAGGAGATAGGTTTTGAGCAAGGAGGCACAAACAGGGATTGGAGGAGAGGTACAGTTCTCCTCAGGTGTGAGTTCTTTATAACATCTCCTGTCCTTAATTGAGTGATAAAACACCATTTAGATAATAATATCAGCAAACATTTCACAATTTCTTTTTGGCAGCGTTTCCCTTTTTCCTACGTGGGCGTACATGGCCTTGAGCAATGTGGCTGTGAGCTGTGGTTGAGAGCTGTGTACCTGCTCTCATCCGAACCAGGGTAATTTGATTAGATTGTCAGCTGGTCAAAATTGCTGATCCTTTACTTGGAATCAGTGGAGTTGTGCCAGACCGTGCCGGCTGGGAACGTGACCATCATTTTTACTCAATCGCATTTCTAGCCCTTGCTATGCTCTCAAATTCCTGAGCTGGAGCCAGCTGTTGCAATATCTGCAGGGGAGGATTTTCATCAGCATCCAGCCTTGGCCTGGCTCCGCTCCCTCTGCAGTCGGGATGTTTGTTGTGTGGCTGCGTCCAGAGTCAGATGGGCTGGATACAATCAGACCCTGCTGTAGCACTGAGCATCAAGCCCTTCGCTGAGCTGTATCAGTTTCAGTCCACGGAAACCACAGGGCTGGGATGCTTTACAGCTGCCTGAGGGTCAGGCCTTGTGTCTGCATGTTGTGCTAACAAAAGAAGGTTGGGAAATGACAGAAGAAGCCACCACCTTCACCACATTTCCTCCCCTAGTGCATTTCCTCCCCTAGCTGGAAGGAGCAGGCTGTGGCTTGGTGTCTGCAGAGGTGGCTCTCAAGAAGCTGCACGGCTCCAAAGGAGCACAGCAGTGCCTGCTGGCTGCCTTCCCACGGCAGCGTGGCATTGCTGGGTGCTCAGGCTGTGTGTGCACGGCAGCTGTCAGAGCCTTTGCTCACCACTAAGTAGTGTTTCACCCTCCTGCAGGGGACGGCTGCCGGCTGCTGCCTTGTGTTTGTACAAGGGAAGGCTTGCAGGCTGCTTTGAGGCTCGGAGAGCCACTCGAACCAGACTGTGCATGGAAGAATGGATGCCCAACGGTTGGATTTGCCAACTCCAGAAGGAAGTGCCAGTTTCCAGGGAGGAAATAATTATCTGAACACATCCTCCTCAGATCTGCCTCCCACTCCAGCAGCAGAGAGCGTCTGAAAGGAGCTGCCGGAGCAGCTGTTGTTCCAAGTGCAGCATTCTCCAGTGGGTTTTCCTCCTGGAGCGATCCTGAGCCCACGCTCAGAGTTAGGGCTGGAGGAAAGGTGCATGAATTGCCTGACTTGCACGGTGCTCTCTGCTGGCTCAGTGGAAGTGATTCACTTGCTCGTGAGTGCGAAATGTTCGTCGTCCCTCCTACCCACAGCATGATGTGGCTTCTACCCTTCCCCCTCTGTGCTCTTATCTTCTGCTGCTTGGAGAGGCGGAGTGCTCAGCGGCTGTGAGGTTTGTGTGTCTGGAGGGGGTGGCAACTCGCCAGCCCACGGCATGCTTCTTGTGCTGTGAAATTGGAGCGGGTGAATGCCAGCTACTTCAGTGGAAAATGGGAGCAGTTCCTCTGCTGCCAGTGAGGGCTGCTGCCTGAAGGTACCACTGGGCTCCAAAGAGTGGAAGACTTTGCTTCTGGCTATGTATAACACACCTATTCCTTTGACACACGTGAATTGGTGTATATTACTGGGAATTCCAGGATGCTTAGCTGGGAATGAACTCCTCTCCGTTTCACAACGTGACTCTGTGGTGTTTGTACTAGTTTAGATTTGTTAATTTTGTTTTGTCTGTTTGTTATTTTCCACTGCTTCAGACTGGGGAATAGCAGCTGGCCGAGGCTTTGTACTGTCCATGCCTTACCCTGGTTTTTAAATTGTCTAACTCTGAATGAGCTGGGACTTAAGGGGCATCGTATGAAACCTCCAGGTGGCAGATCTGAACCTAAGCAGGCCTCCTTCCACGTGCACTGCAGAGCAGTCGGATGAATCCGAGGAAGAAATGTCCATTGAGGACTATTAAACACAAAAGCTTTCATTACCGGGCCGCAGCCTGGGCACACGGCTAACGTGTTCCATCCAGCAGGGCTTTGGGGACTGCTCCGATCAGCTCATCTGACTCCATCAGCTGTCCATCAGACGGCTGGGAAGTGCTCCCAGGGCTAACCTACACACGGTGTCAGCAACCCACCGCCTCTGCTCCCGTTGCTGCCTGCATAAAGGTCACAGATAACGATTAAAAATAAATAAATAAGCCAGGAGAACCCCCCAGCCTACCTCTGGGGTCACTCAGGTTTGAAATAAATCTCTCATCTTTCTATTTCTGAAGCCACAGATGACTTAAGCCAAATTGCATTTGGAGCCGTTATCCTCACACTCCTGTTTTATTTATGCTGCCGTGTCCTGTGCTAACGCTTTGTGAAATATTTATTTGCTTCTGCTCTCCCACAGCTCAGCTGTGGATTCATGAGGCTCCTGTGCTATGTCTCAATTCTACGCAGCTGCGTTCTGTCAAGAAAGGAGAAAATGAAGACTCCAATCTGTGTTTTACATTGTAGCAATGCACCATGTATGACTGTAGCTGATGTCTTTCAACAGGTGGATGTTTTTCAGGTGCCTGGCTTGAGTAAGAGCTGTGGAATGCATGTATGGTGGCAGAACCTTAATGTGTGATGAGCAGCTCTTCTGTATGTGCTTCCCCAAGCTGCCCTTGTGCTTGCTGGCCCTACTGGTTCCAGGTAACTCGCACAAAAGAGTTTGGGAGGAGACAGACGTCCTAAAGGACACCAGTGTGTGGCTTATTGGTTCAGGGGGTGAGCTGATTACAAATTTCAGATTCTGTCCGTAAGATAAATAAATGAAGTGTCGTAAACACCTTTGTCTTCTGCTCGGGGCTGAAGCGAGCAGCCAAGTCAAACCGGTGTGCATCCGAAATGGCTTCTCCAGGCACTGTGCCAGCTTCCTGTCCCTCAGTCCAGGGAGGAAATGAGCAGCAGCTGTCCTCCCTGCTGCAGCTTTGCTGCTTGCAAGCCAGGGAGGAGGAAATCTGTGTACTGGGCTCCCCTTCCCTCCCTTTATCACAAACACCAGAGTCTTGGTTTGAGTTCCTGCAGGAGCAAGGATATGGGCTGGCTGAAGATACTTTGGTGCAGCTCTGACATTTGGGCAAGCCAGCAGGATTCTGCTAGAGAGGATTTGTTCTCTTGCTTCCAGCTGAAAGCCGGACTAGAAGTGTCTGGTTGCCATCTGAGTTAACTGTTGTTTAGTGTGTAATGAGTGGATGGTTCTCAGTCCAGTGGTGGATGGACAAGTTTAGTCTGAGAGCTGCAGGCAGGGCTGGTCCCCAAGGAGTTGGCTGACACTGACTGTAAGCTGCCTGCATCTTTAGAGGCAGTGTGTAAATTGGAGGAATAATAAACGTGAGTGCCTGGAGGTGGCACATGAGTATACGATGGAGGAGATTTTACTTTTACACACTTAAGCTTGGTGATCTGATGCCATCTCTAAAAAACCTTTCCGAGTCTAAATTCAGTTTTAGGTCAGTATATTTATATATATACACACGTATTTGGGAAAGGACCTGCTAAGCTGCTGTTGCCACTTCTTGCTGAATTATACCAACAAGCTCCTTCTGGTGTTAGCTTTAAGTGACATTTACTGTGTAAATGACACTGACATTCAAGATGAGTTGTTGGCTTTTGCAGCAGCTTGCTAATTCCTTGTAGGATCTCCCAGGAGAAGAGCCTGCAGCAAAGAGCTGCTGCAACAGGTGCTGCTTTGGCCTCCTGTGCTCTGTAGGGAGGAGGGTGAGCGGGCAAAGCCTTGTTGTCACGTCAGCACTTTTTGCTTCCTTTCATGTCTGTAGGAAACCTGGGGACACACTGATTTACCTGTTGGGTTTCCATGATCGACAACAGTGAATGCTGTTTGCATGTGTAGTGAAGGAACCAGCATGTGCTCGCCTTGTTTAGTGAATGCCTTCCACTGGAGATGGAGTGAAGGTCAGGTGGTGGCGGATCGGTCAGTTGAGAGGTGGGGTAATGGAATGATACTACCACAGATTGCTGTGTGCTGACTGATGCTTTAAAAGATCAGAGATTTACATTGGAGGATACGTAGCTTTGCCAGAAGAAATTGGGATGTTTAAAATTTATTTTATCTTTTAGCCAGAGGAGAAGCTTTAATAGCTGTGAGAAGTGGTTTTGTTTTTCGTTTTGGCCTTTGGTTTGAAGGACAGGCTGGAGTCAGCTGCCTGATTCACACTGACTTTGGGGGAGATCCGCCTGCTGAGCTGCTCCTCATGTATTTCAGAAATCTCTTCTTAGTCTGCAAATCTGTCCATAACCCCTTTTTAATTAGCCTGTCTTTCTGGAAGAAGGGACCAAGAAATCATGTTCAAAGATTATTGCTCTATCGAGCAGCTGCTAGAATAGACCAGTTAATGCTGCAGAACAATGTTCCAGGCCCCAGCAGCATGTCTGGGCTGCATCTCCCAGCTAATTTGGCTGAGGGCTTTAAACTTCCCCCAGACTGTAGTTCAAACCCATTTCTGGCCAGTGATGCTCTGTGCTATGGCACCAGCTGGTCACTTTGCCAGATAGCCTAGCTTTGGATTTCTTGGCAGAGCAAAATATTTGAAAGGGAAAGAAATGAGAGACTGGGGGAGCTACAGAAGATGAATGCCAAGAGCATGTGTGAGCCAAGCAGGAGATAATGGTGCTGCCTTTACTGTCCCGGGCACTCCATCTGCAGCTCGTGCTGCAGCCGTGCTCCTGCTGCTTGGGATCAAGAGAGACACGTCAGTCTTGCAGGCAGGGTTTGAATCTGGATCTTGAAGTTGTTTGGAGAAAATCAAAGTCTATTTTAATGGCAAGCTGTGCTTCTCTAGTGCAATTCAGGGTGCGGATGACAAGAGATTTTGAAGTGTTTCTGCAGCTATAATAATAAATACAGTTTAGCATTGGTATGTGGTCTTAAAGGAGGGGAGAAGAGAGAAAAGCAAGGACCAGTCTTAGAGGTGGAGGAAGGGGTTCAGCAGCTGCAGTTTCTCCTGATTTTTTCCTGGCTCCTGCAGTTAATGTGATGCTGATGTGGTGACACAGGAGCTGTTACCATGACCCCATTCACTGCATCATTGGTGACCGAGAGCCAAGCAGTCGGGTTTTTGCTTGAGCTAATTCAGAGCTGGTGTGGATGTGTGTGGTGTGGCCTTCAGGCTTTTCTCACACCTGTTGAGCTCTGCAGTCAAGTGTGAAATCTGCCTGAAAGTCATTCCAACGTTCAAATATGCACCAGAATTTTGTAACACTTCATCTCAGCTTTTGACTGCCGAAGGTCTCAGGCCCATTTCCCAACTTGCCAGCAAGGATATTATAGCTGCAGAAAGCCAGATTCTGCAGTGACAAACCCTGCAAGCAAGGCTCTGGTAGTTGTGGTGGTGTTTGTCACTAAATGTGGTAGGAGCCTGAGGGCTGGGTCAGCCTGCAGCCATCCTGTTTGGAGAGCATTCCGACATCCTTGAATGGCAGCACAGTAAAACTGGAGCTGTAGGTCATGAAAAAATTGCAACATTTTTTTCCTTCTGTAATAACAGTGGAGACTGAGCACTGCCAGCCACCCCCAAAAAAGGGACCCTTCAGGCTGAGCTGGCTACTGTCAGGCGGCTGGAGGGTGGGGAGGATAAACTCTGCTTGCTCTCAGCAAGTCCTTGAAAACATCACCACATCCAAAGCATGTGAGCTAGGAAAAACAACTGCCTTCTCTACTCCTTCTCTGCCTGATGAGGTTAATAATAACTTTGAATGCATATGTACAGCATTAGCTTTCATGGTAACATGCATAATTCAAATCCCCCAAAGAACAGTAGAGCTTTGAGGAAGCAAACTTCCTTAATGTACTGGGCAAGGATCCAGCTTTTACCAGCTGTTGAGGGTTGATGTACAATTTTTGGTTAAGTGAATAATTTATCATGGATATTATCTGCGGTGTATCACATCCCTACAGCTTGTCGGTCTGTACATATGGCTCTCGAGATGCCACAACACTGCCATATGCTTCATGGCCCATTACCACTTCAAACTCCCCTAAGATGTTTTTCCCCTGTGTTAAGCATGTTAAGAGTGCAGTGGGACCACTGGCTCGGTGCAAGAGCTGCTGGCTGGGTTCTTTCCCTATTAAAAAAAAAAAAAGGAAAAAAAAAAAAAAGGAAAGATGATTTGCTGTCCTTTGAAATAAGCTATCTGTGCTTCACGATGCAGACGTGGATTATAAATCCTGCAGAACACCTGCCCTGCTCTCATCCCCAGCTACCGCTGGTACGGTGTCTTTGTGTGGTTACAAATCCAGTTGCTGTAACCACGGCCTGCTGTCTATGAATCAAGCCTGCTTTAATCAAAGGAGACTGCTCTGCCCCAAAGCAGGGCTGCAGCTCCCTCACAGCTGCTGTAGGGCTACGTCCCAAATTCCTCCTGCAGATATCCTAATTCTTGGGCAAGGATCTTTGGAACTGAGATCTTTGGACCCTCTTAGTTAAGGTGTAAAGCATCCAAATGCTCTTCCTTAAAACCTTTGTCTGTGGAGAGAAGGAATGCTGAAGCTGAAGAACTTCCCGGCTTGTGTGGCAGCTACTGTGCAAAAGAGGGCAAAAACATCTGGGTGGTTTGTCAAGTTGATTGCTTGTATAGAGAGCAGCTTCGTGTAATAAAAACGGCTGAGTCAAGAATGAAAGCAAGCAGCTGCTTGGCAGTAATTATAGCTGTGTGTCCCTCATAAGGACCTGTGATGGTTCTTCAGATACAGAACACGCTGTTCATAAGCTCAGTGCTGTCATTTCCAAGAGAAATATCTTCAGCTGCATGTTGAGGTGTTGCTGGGGTGTTGGTCAGTGGCTGCCGGGCTGATGGCTGCAGCTTGCAGTGGAACAATCCCTGCGTGAGTGTGGTTTTTCAGTTTAGAAGAGAGAAAAGGTGCTTATAGAATAGGAACAGTCCCTGATGTTGGAGAAATTATTTCCGGTTCAATGTCACGTATGCTTCTCCTTCAGAAAGAAAGTGTTGTCTTTCTAAACAGGTTGGTTTTAAGACACTTTTATTACTTCCCAGTTGTGTGCAGCTTTCTGCTGTGGGTGCTGCCATCAGATTGCTTTGGTTGCCTGAGATCCTGTTTTTGTTTCCTGCTTGGATCAGAATTTTTACATTTTCGCACCTCTTTTATTGTTGGTGTGGATATTGATCATTACAGCGTTGCTTTAACTTGCTTCAACCTTGGAGGTCTTGTGGGAAGTGGAAAAGGGTTGTGAGGTCCAGCACCACTGTGATGGGTTTCAGGTGAGAAAGACATCTGTTCTGCTGAGAGCACCATTGAGTCCTGGCAGTGGCAATCTCCCTCCTTCACACCTCTGCTGAGGGGAGGGCTCATGCTGATTATTGCTCTCCCTTCAGAGTTATGCAGGGAGAGATGCAGAGGATGCTGTCAGCTAACCTCCTTGGCTGCAGAAAGGAAATGGGCCTGGAGGAGCTGATCCCAGCTGGAGGAGCTGGCAGACAGCTCAGCTGCTTCAGAGCGTTATTTGTACAGCTCTAAAAGAACTGAGTGTGAATAAATTGCAGGTGAGGTGCTGGGTTAATCCTGCCAGGACCGAAATCTGTGTTTTGCTGAGAGCTGCTCATGCCAAACCTGCTGCTTGGGGTGAGGTGAAGCTGGGACTGTTCCTGGCTGGGACTGGCTCAGAGGGCTGTGGCTCCATGGCTGGGCTAAGTGCACTTGCTGCCAGCAAGGGAATGTGCATCCGGTGTCCAGGGTTCATCCAGCCTTGAAAAAGGACCCACTCAAGCATCTAAGTAACCTTCAAGGCAAAACATGTGAGCATGTGTGTGTTAAAGGGCTGTCTGTGGCCCTGCAATTGGAATGATGCTATGTGGACCTATCCATTTCATACCCTCGTCGTCTGGATTTGGCTATGGAACACCTTTTGTTTCTAAGGCACTCCGGTTCTGTCATCTTATCCAGCAGCCTCCCCCCTAAAAATGAGTCATACAGCAAGGTGTTGCTTTCTTGTTGTGTTTCTATAGGGATTAAACGGTGCTGAGGATAAGATCAATATTTAAACAAGTAGTTCTTGAAGCTGGTGCTCCTCTTAAGATGATGCACTGAGTTGAATTGTGAGCAGACCAGTTCCCATTTCTTACAGGGGGAATTTAGTATGTGTCTTCTCCCATAATCATTACGCTCAATATAGTCTTTTGGAACCATCATATTAAATTAAGATGTAAAATGACAGCAAAGCTTTCATTTCTTTGCAGCAACGGGCGTAACAGCTGGGGGAGGGGAAGGAAACGATTGCTGCCACTGAAAGTCCAAGAGTGACATCTGGTGGCTCCAAGGGAGGCTGTCAGGGTAATACGTGCACTTAGTTGCTGTTGTCCCACATCACGGCAGGATCCGGCTCCCCATTTGAAGCCTGAGTATTTGTTCTTCGGGTGTGCTCTGCTGCTGCTGGTTTCAGTGGTCATTTATAGATCTTTACCAATAAAGAGTGATGAGCACAGCACTGCTGCAGGACACACGGGCGTGGGTTGGTTTACTCAGTGCCTCCTTGTGCTTTAAGTGGAGTGGCTTGTTGGGCAATAAGCAGCTGTAGCACTTAAAAGAAGGGGTTTGTGAAAGCACTTCGCAGTGATATTTGAGTGTTCCCATCTTCTCTACGTACAGTGGAGATGACAATTATAGTGTCTGTAACCTCTGTGCAACTGAATAGCCCATAGGATCTGATGAAGGTTGCATGCAATGCATGAATCATGGCAAGCTTACTGATCCTGGTGTGACACAGCTAATTTGGTGTTTAATTTGTGTTAGGCATGTCTGTTTTGGAATTAGGACTCCACCTTTGCTTATGCTGCTAAACTAGCAGCTGCAGCTCTGCCTTCCTTTGGAGACAGCCATCGGTTGCACTCTTTTAGAGGGAAAAAATGCACTTTAAATGTGGAGCACATTTGTGGCTATAATGCCATGTAATTATGTAAATAGTTCCTAGTATTAATGCTCTACTTCCCTTTATTAAGAGAGAGTTTAAACTGATAGAAGTGATGTCCTTTTAAGCTGGCAGGCAGCAAATGAAGTGAGTTAATATCTTTGGAGTAAGGGCAAACTGTGTTACAAAGGGAAATGTTCATCAGGGTATGAAACTAAAAGGAAAGGACCATCAATAATAATAATAATAATAATAATAATAAGTGGGAACATGGAGGGATAAGGGGTAAAAAAACCAAGCAGGCAGATATCTGCAGCAGAAACTGAGCTTTTAATCAGGAGCTCAGTACAGAATATCAAACACCAGTAAGTGCTTTAATTTCCAATGGACGCTCCCAGTTCTAGCAGCCCTCATCCAAGCTCCAAAGTCCTTCCAGAGGGATTGCAGAAGGCTCAAAAGCTACTTGAAATTCACTGTTTTGATGCTCCTCCAGCCCTCATCCAAAGACAAGGACTGCAGCCACACTACTGAGCATCCTTTTGCACCCTTGTTGCTGAGCGGGGGCTTCCAAGCCGTTGCAGGGGAGCAGTGTGAGATTCCAGCTGGGGCAGTGGTGGTGCGGGCAGCTCTGCCCCTGACGGGCGGACTTCGCCCAGGGTGTTATGGCTGCTCATGGCCGCGGGGGGGCGCTGCAGGCACACGGACACGCGGGTGCAGCTGCTCTGCACGGACTGCAGCCGGCGGTGTAAGTTAGATAGAAAGGAGAAATGAGTTCCCCAGAGGGCGGTGGGGCCCCGGCACTGCCCTGAGCTGTGCTGCCTCATCCCTGGAGGTGCCGAGGCCGTGGATGGGCCCTGGGCGGCCTGAGCTGGGGGGCACACAGCCCATGGCACGCGGGGTGGCACTGGGTGGGCTTTAAGGTCCCTTCCAACCCCAACCATTCTGTGATCTTCATGTCTCTAAGTCCCCTGGCAGAGGTACAGCTAGAATTAGGCACCAGCAGGTTGTAAGAGGGCTGGAAAGTTCCCTTGATATAAATGAGATCCAGGACATGGCTTTGCAGAGAGGCCTCTGCAGAAATTTGGCAGGATTTGGTGTGGTGTTTATTTTTGTTTTGTTTTGTTTTTTAATTAATATTGATTGGAAAGAGTGCTGAGTTTCACAACTTGCTGTTTTCTCCACCTGATATACTCAGCGCTCGTCTAGATAATGTGCTGATTGATGTGGAGTGACGAAAAGCAAGCTGAAGCAGAATGGTACTTTGAGGATATCTGCTGAAAGGACTTCCCTTCAGCATCAGCCAGATGGACTGAGTGGATATCACAGTTCAGACTTGTAAACAAACTCAACTCCATCTGGCTTAGAGATGAATTTCATTCCCAGCAATGTAATTCTCGCACCAATTTCCCTCTACATAATCCATCTTTCTCTAACGTGTGACACACTCTTTCTATCATTGACTTGCAAATAGAAAAGGTTTGCTGTGAAGCTGGAGAGCGTGATGCTTTCCTGCTCTTCCTGATCGCCATTTCCTTACTTTCCCAAAGGGCTGCAAAGTCCAGGCAGAGTTCTGTGCCCAGCTGAGCATTTCCCGTTTCCCAGAGGGATGTGCAGAGGTGACGGGGAGTGGCCAGCTCCAATTCCCTGCTCCTCAAAGCCTTTTGTTTTGCAGATTTCTCTAACTGTAGCCTGACTCTGCAATTCTTATTTAAGATTGGGTGTTTTTTAAAGGAAAAAAAAAAAAATCGCACAAACAGAAGCATCCCCTGTAACCATCCCATGTCTCAGTGCAGACATATTTCTCCTCAGCCTGCTGCTCTTTTCCTGTCCCCTCCTGCAGTTCCTCCCTGCAAGCTGCCAGCACAAGGACTTGTGCAAGAGCTTGGAAGCCCACTGCCACAGTTAGTCAAATTAGTAAATAAACAAATCACATCTTAGGTCCGAGTAAACCAAGTTAAAAAGGATAACTTGGGTGGGCAGTGAAAAGGAGCCCGGAAGATGGGTTTTGCACGATTAATTTTTCCAGCCATTGCCCCATAGGGATGTGCCTATACCTTACAAGTCAGAAAAGCTGCCTTTACTTCAGCACGGCTGGTCCTGGCTGCACTGCCTGCCACCTTCTGGGGCTTTCACTCAATTCTTTATTCCATGCAATCTTTTGTGTTCTTTTGCCACGTTGTTCTTTTATTTATTCCTCCCCCCCCAGTTAAATATTTACCCAACATCAGCTGAGAGCACAGCCTGGGCATGCTGGAGTTCATGTCAAAGTTCTGAAGTGCCACAGCAGAATGACTCACATCTGTTTGTGGTTATCTGTGGTCTTAATTATCTGGCTAACATATTTCATGGGATGAGTCGATCTGCCCGGAGCAAGGTTAAAGAATGTGTGGTATTTTATCTTTAAACAGCAGATTCCAAAAAAAAAAAAAAAAAAAAAAAGAGAGAAAGCAATAGAAACGTGCTGTTATGACCTTAGCTTCACAGCTAGCATCCTGGAAACATTAAATTGCAGTGGAAGTGCCCTGCTCTAACTCAGTATGCATCTAATGAAATGCTATGTAAATTATTTAAGATTGATTTTAATTAAAGCCAGACCTCTGACAAGGCGAAAGTCAGCTGTATTGTGTTAGTGAGATGGAAGCTACTTGCAGATTCGTAGCTGTGTTTTTGTGCCATACCTATTTGCCTAACTCAGCCCATCTGCATTGAGTTTGGAAGAAGAAACACAATAAAACTCATGCTAAATTTGCTCTTAAGCTCTGCTGTGTTCCTTCTGAAGTCAACAGGAGCCCTGTCCCAGGTTTCAGCAGCCTGCTGCTTGTGGCTGAGTTTTCCCCTTACTGCCCGCAGTTTGCTAGTGGGAGCTGAGCTCGCCTGTTACTGTCCCTCTGCCATTCCTGCTCCATATATTTTTACTATTGGCTCACTTGCCTTGATGTTTGTTCTTATTTCCCTGTTCTCCTCCATCTCTTTATAGAAATCCTCAGTTTTTGTGAGGGCCAACAGACCTACTTTCCTTCATTGTGATTGGGAATGCTTGGAGGAAAAGGGCTTCTATTTCACCACTGATGGTATCTACCTTTGTAATAGAATTGACAGATCAATTTCTCTGCTTGCAAATCAACATCCTTGTCTTCACCAGAAGATAACGTAGGAGTTAGTTTGTTTTCAAACAGTTTGCAGTTGCTGCTGTTAGGGACTGGAAAATCAGGACTTTGGTGTTAGAGGCAGTAACGGCTCTGGACATTTATCCTCTTGGCAGCACTGCTCTCCTCAGTGGATATAGTGATGCCTTAAAGTTGGTAGAGAAAAAGATTGTATTTCATCTTCACAGGCATCTCCTGCAGTGTTCCCTGGTGTAGGCACCTATGCATTACTCTTTGGATCCCTGTGATGTTTCCAAAGCAGATACAGGAACAGAAAGAGAACTGGGGCTGTGACTGTGGTGCTGCATGGAGCAACAAGCATCCCTCCCCACTGCTGGCACTCACTGTGTGCACTGTCTCCTTTTAACCATAGAGGGGAAATCTATTCTTACAGGGACCTAACAGAATCAATCACTGTGTTTGAGGGAGTAATGTATATACTTATATAAAATAGAGAAAAGCATTTCAGTTCAAAGCTTAGCATAAATAATACATCAGGTTTCCTGTCTAAGCTGTGGCTTACCATCGTGCTGAGACACAAATGTAAAAGGGGAAGGAAACTATTACACGGAGCCCAGCAGGCTTCTGTCTTGTTACTTGTACATAAACTGAGGGTGTGTTTCTCCTCTGTTCACATGACGAGGTGATTAGTGTGTTGTTTATCATCAATTATGCATGTTCCATGTTTACAGATGTTAAATTATGCAAGCTGTAGTCTTTAGACTTTTTATTTAATTTGCTAAAAGGAAAAAAAAAAAAAGAGCAAATGTTTCAGTTCTGTGGTCTTCCTTTCTCCATCTGCATGGGTTTTGCACTCTGGGCCAGGTGAGTCAATGAGGCTCTCCCCCAGTGCCCATCCCCACAAGTCCCAGCCCTGCCCTCTTGGGGACACATGGCCCAGCCTGCGGCACAGCTGGGTGGCGCCTGAGAGGGCTGATGTAGCTGCAGCAGCAGGTGTATGGGACACATGGCTCTTAGCAGACTAAGGGCTCTGTGGCTGCAAGGAGTAACTTTCCTCTGCTTTTTTGTACAGTTATAGTTGACTGGAAAATATAATTGAGTGTAGGTGGATTCCAAAATGCTTCCCTACCAGCACTTGCCTTGAGTGCCAGACACAACTGAACTCCTGTGCTTTCTGGGACAGATAAATACAGTGTTCTGACAGAGTACTTGAACTTAGATAGGGTCATGGGCACTTGAGAACCATGCTGCATTTATGATTTGGTTTCTACACTGGAAGGGCCTTTTTACAAGTGCTCTTGTCAGAGAGTGCCAGAATGTAGTAATGTGTTCAGTGACACTTTAACCTTACTGTGCTCAGACCTGGGAAGTGGGGTGGGGAGTCTCACCTGTCAGCAAAGGCCATGGAGTCTTCTGAACTGCTGTGCATGTTTCCCTTAGGAATAAGTGATATTTGCTGGTGGTTCTGAACAGTGAGCAGTATACTTCAGTGTATTTCACCTGCAGGGAGAGGAATGCTCGCTTTCAAGAAAAATGTGTTGGTTTTGAAATTCACAGGATTGTTTCCCCCCCACCCCCAGCATTTACTCCAGGTGAGTGTCCTCTAACTTTTAGAAAGACATGTCAGGAGTGAGACTTGGATGGGGAGAAGTGCTGTGTTTGGAAGAACCCATCTTTCATGGCTACATGCAGTCATAAAATACTGTGCAAATTTAAGATGTGCAGTATAAAAAGAAGCACAAACTACAGCTATGCTGTACTGTAAGAAAAGAGCAGGAAGGCCAAGGGCATGCTGAGCGTTGTAGGTCCCTGCAATAGCAGCAGCTTAGTGAGGTGGAATTCCCAGCTGAGGACCTAAGAAAAGAAACATGTCCTCAGTTATGAAAAATCAACAAAGGGGAAGGAAAAAAAGAGAGAGAAATCTAGTGGTGTCTTTTCAACCCTTAGTATGTCAGCAGCTGGGAACACAGCGCAAGCAGCCTGCTTTATGTTGGGGGGGATCGTGTACAGTGCTTCCCTGAAAGAACAGCCTTACTTGCGTGTTTTGTCTTCAAACCCCAACCAGAGCAGTGAGAAGTGCTCTGCAGACAATGTGACAGGTTGCTGTAGATAACGATGCCTGCTGGGACCAGTGGTTTGAGCAGCAGATATCTGGCTGCTGCTCTCTTCAGCTGAACTAAGTACACAGAGCCACCCCAGAAACATGAAATAAGCTGTGGTTTTTGCATCTTGTGCTCAAAGCAATAGCAAAACAACCCTTGAAACCAAGTCTTGTTCCTTAGGCTGTTTGTAACTGCTGAGTTGATGCTCTTGTCTGGACAGCAGGATGTGGCAGGGCTGGATTCGGAGCCCAACAACCTTGCGGGCAACCTGCAGGGGCATGTCAATATGGGCTCTTTGTGTTACAGGCATTAATGACATTTTTGAAGGAGTAGGAGGATCTGTTTTGTTCAGGCTCAAGGCCAGTTAGGACTGACTTTCATTTAATTGTGCAAGATGTGTCTCCCCAAGGTACTAATATTAAGCAGGAGGGTTGGGCAGTGCAACGAGATTACTCAGCAGTACTTTGATGCTATATACCATTGGCAAACAGATAAAGAGGAATGTGGTGCTAATAGTCTGCTTTATTATCAGCATAAAAACCCAGAATAATAACAGGCCAAAAATACATGCAGAGAGCTCATAATCCCAAAACAATCTGCGTGAGACTAGAGAGAGTTGTTATGTTGTAGGCTATGATTTGGTGACGAGAAGCTGGGATGTCCAACATAATTTATTATGGTCACAGATATTAAACGTGAGGCAGGATCAGCGGCAAAGCAGATTCAGAATCTCATTTTACAGCATTGTCATGGCAGCTCCTGACAGGCTGTGTACATGCTGTGCAGTCAGCAAACATGCACGTCTGGGTAGTAGCTGTGTAGAGAGATACACATACAGCATGTATGTGTGCACACATCTCACAGAAACAGATGTGGAAGCTCATAAAGTAAGTTTATGGAAAAGAGAGATTAAGCTGGGGAGGCAGCAAAATGCTCCAAGAACTTAAATGAGAAATATATGTTGGCAAAGGGACAGTGCTTAGAAAGAACTGAAAAATCAATTATTGTTTAGCTGCAGTAGAGGACATGGATCATTTAGCAAGGGCTTTTAGAAAACATCCCAAGAATAGTAACATCACTTCAAAGGACCTCGGAGAAGCTGATTATTCTGTGAGTTACTGCTCCCCATTACATATCACCACCTGCCATACTGCACAGAGGATAAGTCTGTTGAACCAAACTGGAGATGGATTTGAATGTATCAGAGGTTATTTTATGAAGTAAACAGCGAAGCATCTCTCAGGCTCCAAGATGTAGGATCTTGAAAGTTGGACTTGTTTCTTTTTGTCCCAGTCCCAGCCTAGAAAGAATCTTAAAGATACAAGTAATCTATATGTGAAAGAGAGTAAACAAACAAAAAACCCCAAGAAACCTAAGAAGAAAATGCTGCTAGTGATGATGCCATCTACAGTGCACAAACATAAAACTTCCTCCTAAAAAGAAGAGGGAAAAAAAAAGCAATGGGAAAAAGAAGTAGTAGAAGTCTAACAAGTGCATGTGACTGATTTAGTGGAGCCATGGGCATGCTTGTATCTATGGCAGCAGTGTGAAATGAAGGTTTGAGATCTGTGTATGCTTCTCTTGCAGTCTTGGGTTAACTTTGGGTAGGCTATGCAGAAAGGCAAGGAAAGCAGCCCTTGTCTCTGTTTTCAGTAGTTGTTAGTATCCTTTGCTGTGATTAGCACATGAGAGCACTGAAAGTAATAATCATGTTCTGAACAAATACCAGCAGATAACATTCCCACAAGATGTTGCATGGTCATTTGTTCTCTTTTTGCCTGAAACTTTACATGGAAATGCTGAATGGTCCCACCTCAGCAGGACGTTATCCAGGATTTACAGTTAGTTTATTATCTACAGGCACAGAGCTCCAAACAGTTCTGCTGTGCAGCAAAGGAAATGGATTTTTACCATGTTTCTGAAGAGACACCTGAGACAGCATTAGGTACAAATACTGTGGGTTCTGGTATGATGTTTCGATCCAATGCACAAATGAATACTTACAAAGATTCTTTAGCATTGTTATTAACATAGTTGTTAATTTGGTTTCCTTACAATTCAGGCTTAATCAGCATACGATATGTTTATTTAAGTATGCATCTGTGTCTACATGTCTGTGGGCACACAAAATAATTTGCATTGTGTTGTCCATTATTTCCATCACCATTCGTCAGGTTACACTACCAACTAGGATAATGAATAAAATAGTGAGAGCTTGCTTTGCTTTTATTTCCAAGGTCTGTATAAGTTACTGTGTTTATTTGTGCTTTACTGGTGCATCTTGTTACTCTGCTGCACCCCATCCCAAGCATTTAACCTCTCAGCTTCTGCTCAAATAACACTGTTTGTTCTTAGCTGATCTACCTTTTCTCAGTGGCACTCTTGCTCTGAGGGAAAACCTTCCAATAAAGTGAGAAGCAAATAAGAAGCAGATGAGTTAGATTTAGGTTATTACTGAGAGCAGAGTGTTTGAGGGCAATAAACATCTGGAGGTTCTTGTGTAGCTCTTGGTTTTGTTTTTGTTTTTTTTTTTTTTTTTGGAGTGACATTCACCAAATGTCTTTGCAATTCAGTCCAGACCTTATAATTTGACTTTGTCTGCAATCTTTGATTACAGAACTGAGCTGTTGAAAGACTTTTCAGCACATAGGAACTGAAGCAGAGAAAAGGGGGTAGAGTCAGCTGATTGAATGAAACATGGCATCAGTGGCTGATAGGCTGAGAATTATGGCTCAAGGTCATAAAGAACAAAATTTTGCTTGTTTTTTCAAAACTCTAAAGGATCTTAATTTGATGATACATGATATAGTGATGTTTTGTGAACTTTGTCAGGTGTGTAAGTGTTGTGATGCTTCATTCAAGAAAGAACTTGCAAGAAGAGTATGTGATCACTGTACTGTAGGTCTATTATATATGACACAGATGATAGCTTCTGTCTACCACTTCCTAATGCACTTTGTGCTGCTGATCAGTCCTATTTAACCTTTCCTATATATCACATATTGTTTCAAATTAGGCCCAATATAATAGACTGGCAAGAAGTTCTCTGAGCTGAGAATGAACAGATTTGGCCCTGGGGACTCATCTCTACAATCTTCTTTTGTCTTTGGCTCTGAAGTTTAAGTGCTACTACTTTCTAAGATCTCATAAATGGGACTCAGGCAATTTTAAAGAGAGGTTATTTCTGATTATAGCTCACAAGAAATTCTGCCTCTGTGTAATTTGCAGTGTTGGTGCTTCTTGACTGAAGCTGAGGAAGAGGCAGCTGGTTTCTAAGCCTGAGTATTCAGAGCTCATGAAATACAGGCCCCTGCTTTGTTTCTATTCAGTTTATGTCATCTCAGTCCCTGTTGCCACACCAGTGGGGCATGAAAGCAGCTGATCGTGAAGTTAGGGTTCAGGAAACACAGATACCTTCCTCTGTCTGGCCCTTGAGCATCTCTCTCATATAGGTCAGTTACACCAGAAAACAAACAAGACCTATGTCTTTGTTTCTGAAATGAACGCCAAGATGCAGATGATTCCTTTGTAACACAAGCATATAAAAATGTAAGTGATACAACAGAACTAAGCAGTAGGCCAGGTCCTAACTGCTCTTGATGAAAGCACAGGAGGGTTAATCTACAAATACAGCATTGCCAGGTTTCTCCTTAGGGAGCAAAATGTATCAAGTTCCTATTTTAGAGCTTTCTTCCATTTCCTCTGTCCTTCTTCTAGGTAATTGCCATCTGCAGCATACAGCAGTGTACTTTGCCTCCCAGTGGATTCTCCTTGTTAAGACAAACTTTAAGTGTCTTATTTTTGTGTCACATACACTGTGGTCTTACTCCCTGCTGTAAAATGGCTCCCAGTTCAGCTTTGCATGTCAATGTTTTTTTCCTCATTTCAGACATCCTTGGGATCTACTGCTGATTCCTACAGGCAGTGTAAAAAGGAAAACACTGCCTTTTGCATGGAATCTATTTTGTACCTTTTGTTCATGCTGATGACACTCTTTTATTCCTAATCTTGAATTCTGTGTGATGACTTCATAGCTGTGTTTGAAAAGTGGCTGTTGTGATGGGATGAGACCTGCTCAGGATTTGTTCCACGCCAGTAATTGACTCCGTAGCCAAGGGAGCTGCATGTGTCACTGTGACAGACCAGTTTCATACTCATGTAAAACCATTTGAATTATGCTAGAATAAATCAAGTTAATGATTTAGAGAATCAACCTTTGTGGTTTGGTGGCCTGAAGAAACAACAACTGAACTCGTATAGGTATCTTGGTAGTCATGTCAGTTTTCCATTTCCTTTTTCTTTAGGATAAGGGAGAGAATCTGAGGCTATTTGAAAAATGAAGCCTATAGAAGAAACAAACAAACTGCCTGCTTTTGTATTAGACTCATCAATCTTGGTCAGGCATTATTGCCAAAGGAGAACTGGGCTGGAAAAATATGCATGTCAGTATTCAATCATTACATCCATTAGATACTGCTTGGCACTGAGACGTATTAAATAAAGGAGTGTGAGATGTAGCTGCTCCAGTTTTCCCTGTGTGGAATACCCGGTATACTGACAACAGGTTGAAAATGCTCTCAGCAGCTCATTTCTTTATGAGTTTGTAGACGGGGGGCTGTTGGCAGCTGGACAGAGTTTAACACTGTAAAGAGGAAATTTGATGACGTGCCATGAGATCTATGGGTGCAATCAACAACTCTTAAAGGATTCAGGTCTGGAAGAGAGGAGTGTTGCTAAGGCCAGCTGAAGTTAAAGGGATGTTGGACGTATATATGTGTGCATGTGTCCCTGCCTGTATGTTTAGGGCAAGAAACGGTGATAAATACCATTCTCCAGAAGTCAATTGAAGCCAAGTTTTGTCTTGCTTTGTCATCAGTGAAGCAAACTGCATGGTGTGACTGCTCCAAACAAATGATGTTCTGGCATCTGCACTGTAGGTATCTTAGCAATAGGTATACAGATGTAGGAGCCTGCAATTGCCAGCAGCAGAACTGCCTCCCTTCCAGGCAGTGTATCTCTCACTGGTAATGGATATAGCTAAGGTGGCCCGCTCCCTTCTCAGCAAGGCTTAAAATGTATGAGTGTTATATTAAAAATATATATATTTCCATGATTTTCTTGATGCTGTAGCTCTGGGGCATGGGAATCCTTGGCTAGTGACAGGCAGAGGTCTGAGCACAGCTGTTCCTCTCCTTAGAGGAAACTTAAAACACTGCATTTAAAAGCAAAATGTTCCTTTTGGAAGATGAAAGAAAATATTTCTGAAGCCCCGACCGCTCTGAACAGAAATGTTCCCTTCCTGGAGCTCCAGGTGGAAGCTGTGCTTTGAAGGCCCGGTGCCCCTTTCTCCTTACAGGCTGCCATTCTCTCATCATGTTGTGTCTCAGCCCAACCAAGGGCCGAAGAAATCAAAGCAGGGCAGGATCCTGCACAGCAAAACCAGAACACCTGCGGGCAGACCTCGGCTGTATCTTAGTGAGATTTTCCTACTGGCAGACAGCAGCAAAGTCTGTTCCCGTCAGAAGGACACGGGGAGCATCGCTCACCGGCTGTGTTTCCACAGCTGGATCCTAATCTGTTTTCAGCAGACCCTGTCTGGATGGACAAGGTTGCCTTATAATGGCCATGTACTGTGTGGCCGTTCTGAGCAGCAGCTGTGCTAGCATTGCAGTTTCCCCTCCTTAGTATGGTTTATGACATAGCTTTGTGTTTGTTGTTGATGTTGTTGTTGTTTGGTTGGTTTTTTTGCTTTTTGCTCAGCTCGGTGCTGCACGCCGCTTCCCGCCCTTTTTGCTCAGCTCGGTGCTGCACGCCGCTTCCCGCCCTTTTTGCTCCTCGCGGCCCCGCAACCGTTGGTCTCGCGCACTGCCCCCGCAGCGCCACCTCACAGGGCCCCGCTGGAGCCGCTGCGTGCAGAGCGGGCAGCCCTGACATCACCTGCCGGAGACCCGTGGCTACGTTCGTCTGAGCAATGACGGTCAGAGCTGAAGGGGTTGAGCGGTGCAGCTGACCCCGACACGCACACACGGCCACCCACTTTGAGACATTTCCTGAGACGGCCCCGGGAGGTCCCACCTCGGTGCAGCGGAGACAATGTATTCAGCTCTGGCACTTGGCATCCCCTGGCTTTGGATCGGGCTCTTCAATCAAGGGATCTTTTGTAGACTGAAGAAACAACTTTTATCCACGCTCAGCTTGTTTAAAAGCAGCAGCCAGAAAAGCACGAAGTTCTAGTGCCTAAAATACCCAATCCCCTGGGAAACCATTTTGTGTTTATTTCCACCTCCATTTCAGGATGTACAGCCCAAACTCCTTATGTTGCGCTCAGTATCACAGACAGTCAATCCACCCGAAATGGAGGCAACATGGGCTGACTGGAAGGCTCTCTGTGCAGTGCCGCGATGCATGCAGCCAGCCGTTGCTCTGCAGCTGTCAGGAGCTGCAAAGTGCCGTGTCTGAAATGACAGGAGCAGAGACTGCAGCTGTCAGTACGGCTCTGTGTCCCGTGGCTGTCCTCTGACACCCTCCCCATCACTGCTCTGCTTAAGGTAAATCCCATTCTGACCATGATTTGAGTCACGGTCTGTCAGGTTTGGGTGACTTGGATGATCAGGAAGGTGAGTGGTTTTAACTAAATGAGAGTTTGGATAAATACTGTGTTCACATGTGGCCTCGGGCTCCTTTTAGTAGTATGAAATTATTCCCATGGTAAAGAGTGAGTGAGAAGAGATGGTTACAAGAAAGACAAGATGCTGTGGGTGAGCTCTCCAGTGTTCATAAAGCAGTCTGTTCTCAGAGTTTCCTCCCATCCAGGCTAAGCTTGGCGTAGGTGTTGATGAGCAAAAAAATCCTCATGGCTTCTTGACTGATTGGGAAATATCTTCCATCAGAACGCAGCTGGTTGGGCATGATCCTTCAGGTGTGCTGGCTGTGGTTAAATTATGTTTCTCCTGAAGTTACTGTAGCTGTGAATACCAGCACGTAGTGCTGCGCCTACCTAACCCTTCTGTTGCAAGTATTTATTGCTTTCTCTAAATTTTAATTAATTTCAGTGATTGATGCCTTAGGCTGACTTTGTTAGAAAGATTCAGGCCAAGCAGCAATTTCAAAGTTCTGGTCTGCAGGGTAATCTGTAGAAAGCAAAGACTATAGCGATTTCTCCTTGAATTAAGTAAATACATCTTCCATGAGTGGCAGTTGAAAGCAAGCTTGTACAGTGCCACCTACACCCTTTTTTGGAACACAAGAGAGAGTTTGAACTCATGGGAAACATGGTTTATTTTTGTCACTTTTATGGTCTCCTGGTCTTCGGACACAAACAGCTGTGCAGGAGAGCAGAGAATCGCCCCTCTGGTTCCAGAGCTCAGCTGGAGCTTCCTTGCTGTGGGGTTGTCCTGCTGGTGGACGCTGGTTGTCCAAGAATGCCTGGCATACTCAAGAGGTTACCCTGCTATTTTGCCGTCTCTTTTTAGACTGCTGTACATTAAAAGTAGGGACCTGTGTGAGAAATTTATAGTTAGTTAATTAAGAGATCATTTTATAATCTAATTTTACCTTTTTTATAATTCACGCAGATGACATTTACTCAGTCACATTCTAAGTCCAGGACTTTGAAAATGGGCTCTAGCTTTGCCTAGAAGTTGGAACTGCATTCCTCGCATCCCTCTCAATTATGCTTATGAATAATTTGCTTATGATATTTTAGGATGCTTGCAGGGTATAAGAAATTCATCTTTGTGTCTGGTTTTTGTGGATGGTATTCTCCATTTCCTGACACAGAGCAGTTTGCGCTGGGTGCACGTTGCCTTGTCTCCTTGTCTTTATATCCCTGCTGAAATGTTTCAGGTGGTGAAGCAGAAACAAAACTGTGTTGCAAAACTGCACATCTCAAATTGTGTGCTGCTGAAATGGATGTTTTAGTGAACTGCCCAAAGTCTGGAAATGATTCATGCTGACTGTTTGGGAAATACTTTCAAATAATGAATAAATTTGCAGGAATCATGGGTGGCTCATGAAAGATTAATGATAGAAGAGGAGGCCTCTTTTTTCCTCCTTAAGCTTCAGTGTCAGGTTTTCAGTTTGTACTTCTCTTGCTTTTGAAGTTACTGCAACAATGCTGATTCATTTGAGAGGAGGATTAGGCTCAGAATACTTTTAGGGAGTATGTTACACTTAAGTGTGTGGAACAAGGTGCAAAGCCACCTGGTAGTTCTCCTGGAAAATATTACTTATCTTCTGATTTCCAATTTTTGCTTTGGCTTTAATTTACCTTCACATTTTCTTTGCAGTGATAAATTAAGACTATGGTATCACTAGAAATTATTTCCTTCTCATAATTAGAATGTGACGCTTATTTTATTGGCCTGTTCTATTATGGTAAGTATACATTTCAATGCTTAATAGTTTCTCCTCCAATCTGCTCATAAATTTGCTAGTCACTTAGAAGTGTTTGCACTGGCACTGGCTTTGGTGATGCTTTGTTTTCCCCCAGTGTGCAATACAGTCACCTATATTCTAGGTCACACTGGACATAGTAATGGGAAAATCTGTTCTTTAGGATGGTAAGTGCTCAATCCTCTTAGCTAAGTCACCAGAAATGATGTCTCCTTAATGCTGGAATCGGTGGGAAACGTAGCTGTGGATATGCATGTACTCAGTGTCCTTTTGCTGGGTTTAAGACCAGGGGAAGCAGGATCTGTGGAGCCTATTGTAAACTGTTTCTAAAGGAATGAAAGCCAGAAGGGCCATGGAAAGTACTGTAGTTCCAAGCTGTGGGAAGGCTGCAGCTGAGGCTGAGAGCTGAGCAGCAGGGACAGGATTTGGGAAGGCAAGAGAATTTGTAACCTGTGCTACCTGTGGCAGTGTGGCTGTGCAGGCAGCAAAAGGCCTCATTGATCAAATGGTGGCATTTCTAAATCTGAGTGAAGTGCTACTTGGCACAGTTTGTTTCGTTATCCATAATGATAGGTTGGATTGCCGTGAATTTCCAGCTATTCTTTTATACCCTAAGCCATGTTTGAAAGGATTGGTGTAGTTTGGCTGATAACTGTGGAGCAGAAAGAAAATGGTTTCTTAAAAATAGCTGAGCCTCCACTAGGGAGCTCATTATTTTTGCTGTACTGAAAGACACTTCATTCACCAAGACAGGCTTCCATCAAAGAAGCCATCAATGCAGCCTGCCATCATCTGTCAGAATACCTTGTTCTCTTCTCCATAATTAAAATACAGTTTGGCCTGTTCGTTACCCCCTTGGCAGCGTATTCCCTACTGCTTGGCTTATGCAGTGCTACTGAATATAGGACCAAATGCTAAGAGAGAATTCTCAGTGTGCTGCCCCGTGACTGATACGCAAGCAGATTATAATTCCTCTGTAAAAATGAAAGTGTCTTTGAGATGTTACAGGGGAACGACAAATGCACCATTTCAATTCTTGCATTGTAAACCACTCATTCACACTTTACATTACACTACAGAATGTAAACTTAAAGGGATGCAACTTGTCATTACTCGTGTTTCTGTGTGCTTTGGGGCAATGCAGTCTATTCACTGTTCAGTTTCTTCAGCTTTACTAGTCACCAAGTGATGCTGCATTCTGTGAAACCAGGTGGAGCGTGTGTGAACTGCTGGACTAACCTCTTAAGTGGGTTTAGTGGATGACAAATGGCAAATACTGAGCACGAGTGAAAAATACTGCTCTGTTGTGCTAGACAAAGCCTGAACAGGTCTTAAATTCTTTTGTAATCTCCTAGCACCTGCTTTGTTACTATGTAATTTATCATAGAATCATAGAATCACCAAGGTTGGAAGATTCTTCTAAGATCATCCAGTCCAACCATCCACCTACCACCGATGTTTCCCACTGAGCCATGTCCCTCAGCACAATATCTACACATTTTTTGATCACCTCCAGGGCTGATGACTCCAGACCTCCCTGGGCAGCCCGTTCCAGCACTTGACCACTCTTTCAGAGAAGGATTTACCTAACGTCCAATCCAAATCTACCCATTTAGCTTGTAATGTCTTAGAGATGAAATCATCTACTGTACAAACTAGAGGATGCCCATTACATTAAAATACTCAGCATGGCATGTGTCATTTCTGTAGCACTTCTCTGAAAGTCAGTGCCAAAAATGAAAACTTTGTGGGTTTTTTTTTGTTTTGGTTTTTGGTTTTTTTTTTTTTTTTGGGGGGGGGGGGGGGGGGGAGGGGGGAGCGGGGAAGGAAGGAAGTAGAATAGAATTCATTGATTTGTCCCTTTTGTAAGTAGGTAGCAGTGAAGCTAATAAAGACAGAAATCAAGTTTTTCTAGAAAAAGCTAACTAGTTTGACCATAATTTGTTTTCAGTATGGCAGCAGCCCATTTTTTTTCACATATATGTATCCTTAAAATTGTTATTACCACGAATTACACTTTGCAAATGAGGAGTACATATCTGAATGACAAATACCTGCAGAAAGGACTGGCTGGATTTGCACTGAGAATAAGCATAAAGCATTGGCAGATTCTTTTCCTGTAACATTTTTAAAGGCATAGATGGAGAACGGGGAAAAGAAAGGACAAGAGAGGATGAAGCATATTGGACTTTTGTATTTTGGAAATATGGGGTTCACAGAACCCATCTCTAAATACAAGAGAACTGTAAGATGACAGTGACAAAAGTAAGTTGTCTCAAGTGAGAAAATTGCTACTGATAATAAATGTAATAATGAGAGTGCTGAAATTTACCTTGTGTTGATGATCTGGAATGTGATTAGCTGCTCTATGCAAATGCCATCCAGGTCCAATTAACCATCTTGTCTTTCAGTGTCACTTTCTGACCTTATTGTTCTTAGGAGCGTTGCAGATACATTTACAATTCAAAGATATTATATTGCTGGTGCAAGTGTTGTAGGTTGTACTAACATGCACAGCTCCCTTTTCTGACACTAAAGAATGGCAAGAATTTGCTACAAAGGAAGGGCAGATGGTTTTTCCACAGAAGTGATCCCCAGAGAGTCTTTTCTAAAATGGGAATCTACCATCCAGCTCTCATTTTTCAGCTGTCCATGTAGCTGCATTTATCTTTTGTAAGCTGCAATTTTCTGCCAGGGCTGTGCTCCCTGTTTTCTTGCTGGGTAAATGGCCCACATGTCTGTACCAGAGATTTGCAGTAGTGCAGCTATATCAAGATTTGGCCATTAATAGACAGTGCTAAAGCAGTCCCAAAGGCAGATGATCCACAATTCCTAGCAGGGAATCTACAAAACCCCGTTGGCAGAGTCTGAATCAATGATGATACATCTGTTCAGGTCCACAGTGCAGCCAGTGCCAGTAGAAGACTGCTCCAGGGGGCATCTGCATGGTGAAAAGGGGGATGTGAGATCACCGCTTTGTGAGCCTTGGGAAGGGCTGTTCACATCTGGTTTAGAAATACACTTCTAAACATCTCTTTTCTTTAAACAGAAATCTCTTCTGTGTACCCCATGGACCCTCTGCAAATTACTGATTACCTTAGGCATGCATGGAACCCAGATTAATAAAATGTGATCCCAGAAATGCAGAGGGAGTTATGTCTGATTGTGATAGCAAATGACAGAAATGGGCAGAAGGAGCTGAAGATCATTACTGGTGATTTTTCCCCTCCCTCCATGCCTCTGACATCATTCCTCATACCCTTATGTATGCAGCGTAAAATAAAACCCTTGTGTCTCAAAACTCCCTTTCAGATGTGTGGGGAGAAAAACACTTATTTTGCACCAAAGAAAAACATATTACTTTTTCTTTGCAGATACGTCAGCCTGCCTTTCTTGCACCTTCCCCCCAGTCTGAATTATTACGGAAAGTGGTATCTGGTGGTGTGAATAATGCTATGCTCCTGCCAACAGGCATAGAACACATTGAGTATAGATCTCTTAAATGTCTGAGGTATATAAGAAACGTAACTGGGGATAGTTCAAATCCAAAAAACAAAAGGGACTGAATTGCAAAAATTGGCTTAGCTGATGCTCCTCCTGAACTTTATAGACTTCTAAGAAATGAGTGCTCTTGAAAAGTGAATTGCAGTTACAGTTTAGCACTGATTTATCATAAAACATCTTAACAAAGTAGTTCCATTGAGTGTATTGTAGGCTGTTACTGAAATACAGCATTAAATCTCGCAGGGACTCTTTGCTCCCCCACAGTGCACAGGCCCCTTATCAGCAGTTACTCTCCTACCCGAGAGAACCTGCAGGCAGAAAATGTTGGGAGGTTCTGAAGAAGTTATAGCACTGAACTGAGCAGACATTGGGTACCTCTTCTTCTGCAACTTATCACAAGAGAAATCTGTCCAGTTAAACTGATAAAATATTTCTCCATGTTTATATGCTAATGTTTGCAGCCTGGAAGTTGAGGTCTATGAAGGGGCACAGAATTCTCACCATATGTGGTACATATTGCTCTTGTTTAGTATGAAGTAATCATGATCATCCAAACCTTTCTTAGTGCTTCAGTGCCTTTCTGATCCTCTTCTACAGGAAAGTCTGGAGAAATGTCCAGGAAGTCCCAGTCCTTTTACTGAATGAAAGTCTTGCCTTTTATTTTTTTCTTTCCTATCTTGTCTCTACATGTGTTGCAGGATCTGCCACCTACTTATCCAAGCTTTCACCAGTTGCTTTCAAGCCACTGGTGACTGTTTTGCATTTGACTACTTTTTCCAGGTTCCAGTTCTCCATTTCTCTATAGCTGTAACTCTACTAAGTTTCTGATTACTTGTAGCCGGCGACTTACTGCTGAAGTATTTTTTCATACTTTACATCTGTGCTTTTTTTCTCATTTTCTTCATACATTTGACCATAGGCATCTCAATAACAGAAATGTGACATGCCACGTTATCTGTCCCATCAGGATGTGTGAGAGCAATAACTCTGACAATGGATCCTGTTGTCTCGAGTTAACTGCTCACTCTGAGCTTAAGCGTGGTTTATGCTACCACACACTGCTCACTCATCATCTCGCTGTCTCAGTGACGTTGTCTGCTGGTTGCCTTTCAGGCTGTATGTACTGACACCATAAAGTTTTGAAGCAGCATCCATCTTTAGAGTGCAGTGAATTTCACTGCAACTGGTGCTTCTTTTTGGTATTGTTTGAGCAGATAATAATGATAGTAATGTAACTGGTCTGCAAAGAGTGCTTGGCTGGAGCAGAACAGGCCACTTCCCATCACTTCACAGTAGGAATTTCTTCCAACCTGATAGCACTGGGAACTGTTAGAAATCATGCTCTGTTCCTAATTACAGTGTGTCTCATGATAACTCTACCATCTTCTAGATAACCCTGCTATTAACTTGTGTCAGTGCTGTAATTTGTTAAGTATGATTTAATAAGAAGAGACTAATTTTTGCAGCTCTGTTTAAGGCACGTTTGGTTTTTCACTCCATAGATTCAGGAAAGACAGACAATCTTTGTTGTATTTCAGGCTAAGTGAAGTGTAGAAATCTCTCCAGGAGGATTTCCTAATGTTTCATTTCATGTCCTTGGCTGTGTACTGCTATTCCTAAGTGAGAGTATGAACTTGAATCTTTTTCAACAGAGAAAAAGATTCTGTGTTAACTCCAATTTTCCCTTACACGGAATGCCAACAGCAAAAATCATGATCTTAGGGAGGCCTGACTGAAGCTCAGAGAAAGATTGAACTTTAAAAGTAAGGTTAAGTTAAAAGTAAGGATGAAAAGAAAGCAAATCTTTTGATAACATGAAGTAATTATTGTATTTTCTCTGTTTAGAAAATGACAATATTATAATAAAAAATATCTTTGTAATATGGGTTGCTATTACTGCAGATGTTTTGCCTGGAACTTCAAACTCCTCCAAAGCTTCTTGCCAAAAGTGGCAAAGTTCAGATTGAGATTTGGATTCTGAGTTTCGTTACAGTTTAACATCAGTGGTCTACTTTACTTTTTGTGAAGAGATTGGGAAGTAGAAGCAGAACCTAAGTGCTTTGGTAATTCAGAAGAGGCAAAGTTGTTCAGAGATAAGTTTCAGATGTTTCTGCAGGGTACAGTTGCTTATCTTTCTAAAAGCCTGAGGCAGTAGTGCTGGGATGAGTGTAGATTGGAGGAAGGGAATAATGGTTTTGTATCTCCCTGTGGCTACTACAAAAGCCTAATGGATGCATGAAAGCACTATTGGAAGAACATTCTGCAATCATAAACAACATTCTGGTAATAAAAAGAAAAGAACCCTGATTAAAGATGGTGTATGATTTTATTGGAGGATGTGAAAACAGCAGTTTTACAATTTGCTTTGTTTATGGAATTTATTACAGCCCAGCAATGGCCTCATTTGTGTCTGGAAGAGCTGAGAAATTCTCCTAATGTGTCTCCTGTTGTGTTGAGAACAGGGATTGTTTTTTAGATGATGCCTCGTTGGCACTGGATGTATCTTTCCATACTCCTTGCTGCCTTATTTAATAACATCTATGCCCCCTGTGGACCTGCTTCTTGATTATTATCCCTTTGAGGTTTAGGTACAAAAAAAATCAGTAGAATAAACCCAAGGCTATTATTCTTGGAGGTTTACAACAAGCAAATGGGCGGTACCAATTAAGTACTTAAATAGTTTCATCACCAAACTTAGTGTCTTCCTATTTATTTTGTCAGTAGAAAACTATTGTCCTCTGTGGTCAGTGTTTTACCCTTTAGATGGGTGTTCACTGTCTTGCAAATGAAATATTACCTTTCAAACTTGCTTATATTCATCTGAAGCTATTTCCACGTGTGGTTAGGCATAATAGGATGACAACTGGCAGCCTGTTAATTCACCAGCATGTTTCCCCTAGGTTAATGAAAATGAGGAGAGAAATGCTCTGTGTCTCCTTCTATGGTCTTAACTCAGTGAGCTGAAGATGTCTGTAAAGGTCTCTAAGAAGTTTCTGTGAACGGCTTTGTTTTTCACCCCTTAGTGGTTAACTACACTAGAAAACAAGGTTTTGCTTGGGCAGCTGAGGGAAGTGTAAACCTCTGGACTGCTCTACAGGTGGCATCCAGGATGTGAGGTTTCTTTCTTTCTTGAGATTGAACTATTGTAAATTTGCTGTGTATTCTGGTATTGTGCTGCCAGGAGACAGCTGAGGAGGCTGACTGACTGTGCTCTCAGAGGGAAGTGCTTGATCCCTGTCTGTGTAGGTCAAGATTGAAGCAGACAGGAAAAACAATTGAAAGGAACTTGTTCTGCCCAGGTATCTGCACTCTGGAAAAGTGATGAGGTTGCTTTACATGTAAAGCTTATCAAATGGGGCATCAAATTCTTACAATTCCCATCCATGGGCGAGAAGCAGCTGCAGGCAGTCTGTGAAATGTGAATAGATGAGAAAACATACTGAATTCTGCACAGATTAGCTGCTCCCATTTTGTCACTGCCAAAGTGTTGAATCTTAAGGATCTACCCAGGCTGCAAATGGTTGACTACTTGTGTCTTGTCACAGAAAAGGAGGAGATGGTGCTGCTATTAACGTTATTCTCTTCTTTCTAATACATCTCTTTCTACGTGCCAGAAAAGAGGCTTTTGCCACTAGTGCTTTGTTCTTATTACAGAAAACATATTGAAGAATTAGAAAAGGTGCAGGTGAGAGTAACTAGTAGGATAAAAGGTCTCAGTGGTTTAGAGCTGTGTGGAGAGGTTAAGAAAATTAGCCTTAAATTTATTAGGAGAGAGCAGATTTAGAAAGGATATGAATGAGGTGTAAAATTCTGGATGGGGAAGGTGGATGGACCCAAAGCTGTGGGGGAACAGGTTAGAAACAGGAACATATGAACTGAAATTAAGAAAAAATGGGGGAAAAGGGTAGAGGAAGATGGAAAAAACTAATACATCAAGTGAAATTTTAAAAGAAGCTGCAAGCTACGACTTTTGGCTGGAGAGTATTCAAACAAGGATAGGGAAAAGAATGAAGTATGGAGACAAGGGGTGAAGCATTGATAGAGTGCTGCTTCCAAGCCCCATCAACTGATGCCAACAATGGTTTAGCTGTTGTAAAACTGAGATAAGCTCACACAGAAGCAAGTGGTTGACATGGAAGTTGTTCCAGAGGGCAAGTGATTTTGTACTGTGTCTCATGTGAATATGTAAACATGCCTGTGTCTTACTGTAAGGCCAGATCCTTGTCCTCATGCCCTCTGTGTTGGTGTTGTGTGTGGGTAACTGTAGTTGTGTTCTCAGTGTTTTTGGTTTTGTTCTACCTGTACTTGGTAAACCTTTCTCACAAGTCGAAGTCAAATAGCTGTCTTTCACAGATGCTACCCAGCTCTCTGTGAGAAATTGCCAGAAACTAAGTTAACCTTTTCCTCAACTGAACACAATCCATTTTAGAACCCCCAGGTGATCTTGCAGTTCAGGAGATTTAAATTACAAACAAATCAAAACCCAGTCAGGTTTTTGGATATCACATTTAATTTTGCCCTGAGTGTTGTGTAGTTCAAAGGTAGTATTTCCAGGTCCTGACATCTTCTGTTGCCAGAATCTGGCATTGGAAGGAAGGTATAGACACAGCTGCTGAGCACGTGCTGTGCACGGCTGCAGGAATGAGGAAAATCTATAGTCTGGAAGGATATGCTGGACTATCATTAGCTTTACTGAAGTGATACTGGGCTGTGAGGTCTCTACCTCACTCCAGGCATCACTCAGCTGCTGTGTAGTCTCCAGACCTTAGGAGAGTGTTAAACTGCATGTCTCAGCCTGTCCAGTGCTTTGATCACATGAACAAGTTGCTCGATTCCTATCTTTGCTCAAGCTTAGTGCAAGATAACTACATTGGTTAAAATCACATTCTTGCTTAAGCTGTGATTCTCTGCTGATTTGGATTCTCTGACTTAGCTCTGCTGGAGCACCATGAGGGACAGAACACCTCATCCTTAAGGATTCTGCTAAACTATGGCTAAGAACTCTCTCTCATCTTGAAACAAGGTCTTATTTTCCCAAAGAACAACTTTTTCCTCGTGGAAAAATCTCCAGTAGAACCCTTCAAATTATTTCCTGAGGGCATTTAACACATAAGTCCAGGACTTCAACAGTCTGGATCACTTCCAGCATCCTCCAGTCAAGATAATCCAGCTCTCTCCACCTAATTAAGCTAACGTCTTGTTTCATCACCAAAGTGCCTAGCAGCCTAGAGTTTTGCTTTGAAAGGACTCAGCCAGAAACCACAGGTATTCCAATGATTTTTTTATTAGAAGTATTTATCACTAGCAAGACCTTTCAGGCACCAGTTCTTAGAAGTCTGCGCACGAGCAATGAGCAAAATAAAAGCTGAAGCAAGCTGTCAGAGACTGGAGAGAGGCCTTCAAAACAGTCTGCTAGCAAAGCTGGCAGAGAAGTAACAGTCCGTAAAACATCCACCATGATCACCATGCTCCTACCTCTAGGAGGTACAACCAGTTCCTCCCCCAGCTCTGTGCTTCCATCCACACATGCAGCAGCAGTGCACTGCCTCCAGTGCTATGGTTCACTCATACCTTTAGGTCTCAGATTTTATCATATGCTTAACTTGCAGCCTTACATGGCTCTGCTTGTAGGCTCTCAGACCCCTTGGTTTATCCCTCCCTCCTCCTTGAGGAAGGAGGAAGGTCAGGAATCAGGAAGGTCATATACAAAGATGTAACGTACATACATCATACAGAGAACAGATCTAATTAGAAAATGATTTAATGGACTTGCTTGTAACGTGTTTCCCCCGGCCCCCAAGAGTTGACAAATTATATCAGCTATGTTTCTGAGGACATTTGCTTTCCTCTGAAAGTTGTTCTGGGCTCTGAGACTACCCATGAACATTTCAGTTCCTCTAGTTCGTCTTACTTCCTTTCACTTAGGTACACATTTTCATCTGCTCTTGACATCACACAGGTCTCTAGGATGAGGCATCATGAACAAGATGGTTTGGGGGAATTCATTTTAATATCAAGTAAAGTTGTATTTTCTTTAGTTATCTGCTTGGAACTAGTCACAGATCAGGAGATCTGTATATAATCTGAAAACAAACTGGCAGTCCCCATTCTGGACAACTCATGCTATGATTTGAGGTAGTCACTGAATACTCCAAATTTATATATGCCATATTTCAGATGTTGATGGCTCTAAGGTACTTCACATGATGACAGCACTTTTATTTAAAAATAAGCAAAACTAACAAAGCAAGAAGTATCACTTTGAGCCACTTCTAATACAGTGCATTACACAAGTCTAGATTATGCTGGAATATATCCCATAAGGATGCATTAATTCTGCTCTCTCCAAACCCTTCAATGCAGAAGAGATTTGTCGGGAATATACAGTTCAGATTGGTGCACCATCTTAAATCATTGCACATATGAATGGGCACATATGCTGAGCATCTCTTTAACTGGTCCCTTTTATTATTTTTTTTTAATCTTAGTGACAAAGTCATTTTTCCTCACCCTGTAGACACTATTTGGAAAAGGCATTCCTGAAGAATTTGTTACAAGTTTCATTACAGCACAAGCTGATTTCAAGTATTAGGAACTTCTCTTTGGCATTCAGTGCTTCCCCTCTACTTCCCCCCCATGTGATATGCACAGAAATTAAGAAAAATTTGGGGGGTGGGGGTACAACAGGTTGGGCAATGGCACCCAAAAAAACCTTTGTGCTGTTTCCAAGAGGAGCTGACAATTTTCTTGATCTTCCTTCAGAGCTCAAGTAACACTCAAAAGGCAGAAAGCCTCCAGCAAACCCAGAAACCTTCAGAAAAATCTGTTTTCAGATGTCATCTATTTAGATAGCTCCAGGGCAGCACTGCTAACAAGACTGAAGTTCTCTCCATCATTTTAACCACAAGCCCTTACATGTGGGAAGTTTCACAATGCCCATCAACAGCATATTGTTTACATTTAACCTTAGCATTTGCCCTTTCTTAAAATGGAGATAGGTTAGAAAGGAAAGATTTGGCTTACTCTTCACAGCATTTATCGACCTGAGGAGGCTATTATGATAGACTGCAAGTCTACAAGGTCACTTGCACTCCAACTCTAATTTCCATAAAGCTATAGATTTTGTGATCACAGCTGCTCTGTATAGGTACGTTTAGCCAACAGCTGCACTGAACTACACAGCTCAGCTCTGCTGAAAGCAGAGTCCTTGTGAGAAATCTTAGTGTACTGCCTGCTCTGAACTACCATTTATCATTTTGCCTTGTAGAAACACAAAGTGTTAGACTGTGCATACAAAATTAAGGTAACTTCATGTTGAAAACCTGTAAGCCCAAGGATATGTCTACATGGTGTCAGCCAGTACCAAGGCTGGTATATTGATTGCACCACAGCAGCCCAAGTACTGTGAAGATCAAGAATAAACCATATGCAGCTCACAACAGCTCCAGTCCAAAGACCTCACTTTGTGGCTTACGTTACCATTTCTCCTCTGATCTAGGCTAGACTGGCAGTCTGCAGCAAAATGTGCTTCGGATGTCCTCGTGGCATTGCTGTCACCTGGGGAAAAGCCCAGCCCTGTTGATATTCATCTTTCTTCCATATCATAGCAAGGGGGAAACAGTCTCTTTTCTGCTTCCCATGGAGAGGACCAGATAAGAATAGATGCGTCTAAGCCTTCTTATGGCCATGTTCCAGCAACCTCCACCAGTTATGCTTTGGAGGCAGAGCACCAAGCCAGGCTTGGCATCCAAACTCCAAGCCAAGTATTGCATTTTCCAGGCCTGCCTCCTGGACTTCACGAAATCACCCAATTTTAGGGGCTGGGAGGGACCTCTAGAGGTCATCGAGTCCATCTTCCCTGCTAAAGCAGTTTTCCTACAGTAGGTCATACAGGTAAGTGTACAGATAGGTCTTGAATATCTCCAGACAAGGAGACTCCCCAGACTCTCAGTGCAGCCTGTTCCAGTGCTCCATCACTCTCACAGAAAGTTCTTTCTTTTGTTAGTATGGAACTTCCTGTGTTCCAATTTCTTCCCCTTGTCCCTTGTTCAATTGCTGCACACCACTAAAAAGAGCCTGCTCCCTTGACTTCTGCATGTTAGATGTCTATAAACAACTATAAGATCCCCTCTCAGCCTTCTCTTCTCCAGACCAAAGGGAAACCTGTGGTGTTTAGCGCTGCTCAAGCCATTTCAGTGCAGATTTGAAGTGTAGGAATACAGTCATCCATGTGAAGGTGCAGCAAGGAAATTGCTGATTAGACTCATAATGCATCACAGCCATTGCCTTCTTCCTTTCAATAATGATACCAACCAGTATTACAATAGTTAACAAGTTAACGAAGAAAAAGGTCTGTCCACAGTCCTTTTCTAGTAAGAAGCTACAGCTCTGTTGGCAGCTAGGATTGTCCACTTTAAAACTTGTAGATCTGTTATCCAGTCTAAAACTGCCATGCCAGACATTTGGTGCTAACTTTGCTCTTCACGTGACAGCCCATGAGTACAGAACTGGCCTCTATTTCAGCACCAGGATTGGTGCTTGCATGCCCAAAAGCAGGTTTTTATTTCTTTCTTATACTGATAGCTGTGGGTTTAGCAAGGATATTAGCCCCAACTAACAACATTGCCAAGATTTTCTCACATCTAGTTTCTCAGATAAATCTGCATCCCTGAAAGGCTAAGGCACTGACAGGATGAAATAGTACCTTATATCACAGTTGCTTTTCACATTAAAATACCGTGACTTACATGTTTTTTTTTATTTGCTTGTACAAAATACTATAAAGCGAGACTGAATTTTCCTGAAAATTTCAGGAACCAGTATATTGCTGTGGAGCACTTTTTCTGCATGGCAATATTTTAAAGTTTCTGGTCACAAGACCTTTTAAAAAACATCGACTCTCCTCAGAGAAAATACATATATATATATTTTTTTTCTAACTCGATTGGTGCTTGATTGGTTCCTTCCAACAACCTGCTGAGTCTGCTTGGCTCATGGCCAAGGGATGCATTTTGCCTTTCAATCTGTATCAAGTGAAGTATGACCATATTCAAGTTGCTAGGGCTAGGCTGGTGGAAGTACAGACTACTAAATAAGCTCATCTCCTTAGCAACAATCCCTTTTTCTGCAGCACTTCTAAAACTCTGGTTTTCAGTATTGCTCCATGCTGACCTATTCTGTCTCTTGACCTTAAGTGCTGACACAACTCTAGTCTACTAAGCATCATATTCAGGTGGTGTAAATTGCTCTGAAGCTCACCTTTCCCACTTCCTAAACTATCAGTGCTTCGTGTTGCTGGTGAGATCACTATGCAGACAGACCTGTGGTATTTAATGCGGACGAGCCTTGCCCAAAGGGCACCTGGACACTGCAGTACTGCATTTGTTATTTAACCAATGACATCCTTAATTAAGGCCAAGTGAAATCTTAATCCTGAGCACATCTGTTTTTCAGAAGAAGACAATTATTGCTGTGTGCTGTATCTGAACTGGATAGAAAATTTTCCATGCTTAACACAAAATCCTTAGTAGGAACAAAGATAGATTCAGTTTGGAGTCTGAGATTTGTACACAATTATCTTGACAGCCAAATCTACACCTGGTCCATTCACACAAGCCTGAGTGACTGGTAACCACTACAGTCTAAAAAATTGGGAAATAGATGATCCAAAGACATGGCCATCATCTCCCCATTTGCTAGGATAATACCTAGCCTGGCGCTGACAGCCTACCAGCAAAGCATGCTTTGTGCGGTTTCAGGGAAATGGCTAATACACAGAAACTCTAACGTGCATCCAAAGGATTGCTGGAGAAAGCACAACACTAAAAAAGCAAAACAAAAAAAAGGAACAGCACTGCCACTATGCAGCAAGTCTTTCATTTTCATCCAGGAACCACTCTCAAACAGGTGTTCTGCTGGGCTTCCCCACTGGATATGCAACTCAGTAATTATCGGATTTGTCTCAGGACTACTGGTACTAATTAACATGGCAGTGTAATTAACCAGGATTTCAAATTCCATTGAACAGCTTTTATGCAGATATTTTTGATAGGCACAATGGAGGGATTTCTTTGGATATGAATTTTTTATTTGTTTTGTTCTAAACTAGCAACAAGATCAATAACCTTGAGATTAGAAGAACTGATCACTTTCTATTAAGTATCTTCTTGTATTTTTTTTTTTTGAAAAAACTAACGTTGTTCTTACTAAACTCAAGCACATACACTTCCCCATCTTATTTTTTTTGTTCTCAAAACACAATGTTTCTTCACATGGCAGTAATCAATTTCTTAACTGTAGCTTGCTATAGATCTTGCTATCTCTAGCCTATCAGCAGTTTAGGCTTGACAGAGGACTCACCCTGCCACAACCTTTGAAGTCTGAGATATCTACAGTTCTCCCAGCACAAAAGCTAAACTCACATTAAAAACAGATCACATTTATATTATCCAGTTTAACCCAACCGTCGTTTCTTCAGGGACATGTGTGTTCCTTTCACTGAGTTGATGGTGTTTCAAGGACAAATGGGATGTTTGATCTGGCCCTGCAAGAGGTCAGAGCCAAGCATAGCCCCCAGATATTTCAGGAGTCTGTGGTACTCACAGCAAAATACAGATTATCACTTGCTCAGACTAACAGTTTATATTAAGCCCTTTCCTTCCCACAAATTCTAAATGGATATTTAGCTTCCCAGCCACCATTTTTTGTTTCTCAAGTGTTCGAAATTCTGGTCTTCTCTGATAAGAGATCATCATGGGATAGTGCAGGGCACCCTGCATCTTCTAGAACCTCTATTAAAACAACTAGGCAAAGATGGCAATA
This sequence comes from Gallus gallus, assembly GCF_016699485.2. NCBI lineage: Eukaryota > Metazoa > Chordata > Aves > Galliformes > Phasianidae > Gallus > Gallus gallus. The sequence goes on from NC_052546.1 coordinate 2,286,748, forward strand.
TTCTTTAGTTGCTCACTGGACCTTATTAATTTCAGTCACATGGGGAGGAAATGTCTGATTTTATTTTTGCTAGAGTGATTTTTAGTAGACACGGCTGAAAAAGACAACTAGCTGCTCTAACTGAAAAATAAACTGAAGTGTGAAATGTATAGATGGCCACAAATGCTATGTGCCTTTAAATAATCCACTTTCCAAAATGATACTCCTCTAGATCTCTATGCAAGTTTGCCATAATCCTTAGCCCTACCATCTATTATTAAGGTGCCCTGGTAGCTAGCTGTACTTTGTACTGCTTAAATAATTAAAAGGCAAGCAAGTAGGACATTACACAAACCTACAGTACACAGGCTTAGAACACACACAGCTTTAAACTATTTCGGTGCAGTTCAGTCCTTCAGTACTTCACAAGCCCCAGACAACCCTTCATTCCCCATCCAGCAAGACTACACTGGGAATCTGGTGTCCTATAGGATTTTATGAAGCAGTAGGAGTATGAGCTGAGATTGAAAAGGTGCATTACATTCAGATCAGATGAAATCTTGGCCAACTCCTAAGTAAAACTCAGTAAAAGAAAACCTCCCACTCTACCTATGGGCTGTTCTGGAAGATCTGCTGTACTGAATGATTTAGCAGCTGAAGGCAATAGAAGCTACAGGTACTCAGCCTGTCTGAAACATTAGCCCTAATGAGGCAGGCATGGCAGCGAGAGCAGAACTGCCAACTAGCACAAGCAGAGCTAAATCCTGATGCTGTTATTGACTGGACCCAGGGTAAACAGAAGTTAACCCGTATGTTAAACCTTGCTGGTTTTTACGTTCAATAGCACTGTCCTCACTGGTTGTACAATTAAAAAAACTTTACTTGACCTAACATATTATAATCTTAATGCATCTAAACAAGAAGAAAATGCAGAAAGGAAGCTCCTTGTGCCCTTATGAGCACTAGGAGCCCAGACATGAAACCTCACTGTACTTGCCCATGTCTTCCTGTTTCCTGTGCACAACCACACTAAGAAATTCCAGCTCCTGATAAGCTGCAGCTGTTCAACACCAGCAGTTTGTTCACTCAATGCACATAAAGCTATATGCTTTTAAACTTGCACAGGAATTATTTATCGCAAGTTCTGTGTCCCTCTGAAAGCTGTTTTTAATCTCCTGTTGCACATCCATGCATCACTGCATTTGTTTTCCAGAGTCTTTGTATGGAAGAAAGAAGGACTTGGCAATTTTCCTGCTGATTATACCTACAGCTGGTGAAAATTAGGGGAAGGCAGATGGTGTCTCACCAATTGTTCTGCAGCTGGCCACAATGAAGGCAGCTGGGGGAGACAAACGCTCCCACCATGCTTGTCACAGAACAGCACAAAAAGGAAATGCATTTCCTCCAATTTGTTTTTTTAAAAAATAGAAATTGTTTCATGTGATTACCACAGGGGAAGAACAAAACAAAAACAAAAACCCTGTAAATTCAGTTACTTTGTGAAATCTGGGTAACAAAATGTAGATTCATGTGAGTAAATCCCAAGACACATCACCCAGGGGTGTCCTTTAGCTGTAGATAAAGCTATGTGTGTTCCATGTGATGCTTCACGTTTTATCTCTGGAAGACTGATTTCCTATCATCCTCTGAAATGCTAAGATCTTCCTCTCCCAACGCAACACTGTTGAGAACAGATGCAGCTCCAAGGTTCAGAAGCTGGACCAAATATATATTTTAAGCAAACATACGATGACTGGCAACCATTCATTACACAAATAATGAGATTAAGTCAGGCTACAATGGAGCAGTGCTCTACTGAAATGCTTATCTGAAGGCTTGGCCTTTGATTTCACTATAAATGATACATGCAGACTTTCCTTTGAATGTTATGGACACCCTGAGAATCAGTCAGCCACCCTCCTACCTGAACTAACCCCCCAAAAGGTATCTGTATCTAAAGTTTTCCATATCTATGAAGCACTAGCTGACTGAGGCGGGAACTAATGTTTTTGTGGTTTTACAGATGATTTGGAAAGGCAGTTTCTTAAAGGTTCACAGTCTTGTTTCTCTACACCTTTAGTTTCAATATATCCAAGGGCTCTTCAGGTGCCAAATCCATTCCCAGAGCACTTTCCATCATGTCTCTCAGGCCAGACCTGTCTTTTACCTTCACAACCTTAACCTGATAGTTCCACAGTCTGTGATAGACTGAAACTCTTTTTCCAGTGCTGTGATGCTGGCAAGCACTTTAAAATTTCCACAACAGTTGTACACATCTTACTATTCTTTCTTCCTCACCATAGCAGGTTCTCTTAAACTACTCATGAATACTCAGGAGCATTTACACACCTGCTGGACCTTCATTAAGCTCAGTGGGTCAAATAATCAGTTGGGGTACATTACAAAAAGGAAAAAAAAAACAACAAAAAGATAATTTCAGTGTGCAGCAGGCTAAAAGCCACCAGCATCTTTACCTCATGACAATAAAACACTGAGTGATGTTTCTTGTCTCTATCAGAAATTATGAAAGATTGCAAATGAAGCTGAAAAGCTCATTCTCTTGGGAAGGAAAAACAGAACAATCTTCAGAGATGTGGTGACAAACTAGCACAGTTTGTCCGTCACTCCACATGATCAGGCCTTTTGCTCTCTTCTGACAGTCCATCTTTCCAATGTACTGATTTTCTTGCAGCCAAGTACCATGCAGTGCTGCTTCAGAGCATTAAAACAGCTTCTGCATTTCATCCCAGAGTCTTCTCCACTTCAGTGACAGGGAAGGGATTCTTATGCATGCAGATTAGCTGGCTCTACTCTATACAGCCAGCCAGCATGAGTGAGGCTATTGTGACAAACAGAGCTTGTGATAGGTTATGCATCTGCTTTCCAAGCAGGGGGAATCTCACTGCTTATGCATCTGACCCCAGAAAGAGAGAGCATATGCAGTATGTTTTAAAAAGGCCTATGTGTTCATTGACACTGTGACCACAGTGGAGACATTTTAATCCGTAGTGTGACAAATATTAGCTCCCACCTCAACCCATCTAGACATGAAAATCAGAAGTCCTGGTAGATATATACCTAGTAAGAATTGTATTTTGAATGGCATGCAATGAGAATATTTTCTACCAAAGCCATAAAAATTATTGGTTCCCTTCATGCCTGCCCCCTATTAGGCACATCTGATTTGAAGGCAGCAAGGTTTCTGCAGTATTCTAGGACAGTACAGGATCACATATTTTTCTCTGTTCACTTAATAAAAGCAAATATATAATGTGCCGAGTGTTTTCCCAGAGTATCAGGTTTATAACTGTATGGCTTTAACTAAGTGAGGAAGAAGAGAAATAGATAAAACACTTTGATGTTTCAACAATATTACAATGTTTATTTTTTAATTGCTATTGCTGATTCTTCCACCTCTGTAGCAGACCGGCAAGGTTGAAAATATAGTCCCATGAACTCTTTGTTCTTAAGGTAGATACCACTGATACTCAAGCCAGAAAAATGGAGAGAATTATAAATAAAAAGATTTCATACAGGAAAGATAAAGCACTGAAAACTCATGTCTGTGTAGACTCAGATGGTAATTTACTTGCTTAATCTAGAAACATTTTCAGACTTTAAAGTGGAATAATGTGTCTGTGTGGGTACAAAATAACAGGAAGATGGAAGAGATGAGTAAGTTGAAGTGTTAAGATACTATATTAAGAACATATATGTTTATGATCAAATCTCAATAGAATTCCAAAACTTTTGAAAAAATTCAAGACTGTTTCCACTGTTTTTGATAGATTGTCTTAGATATGTTTTTTGGGTGGAAGAGGGAATAACCTTACTTTTTAACCAGCTAAGGACTGAAATACTGTGTGGAGCCCACACAGCTCCTCCCCACGTTATCCAACCAAGGCAGTCAGCATTTCTGTGTGCAGCTAATAGCTTAACTACACAGTGCTGGCATTTGCAGGCTTTAGCAACCCCTTTCATCACATGCTGGAATGGGAGGTACATAAATATAATGTATATGTGGTAAGATTTTCTTATGCAGACAGATAGATAACTTGGAAAAATAAAGTACCAGAAAGTACACCAAGAATACACTGGTACTGGAAGCACATTGCTTTGCTTTTACTCCAGGCTCTGCTTTCATTGTACAGCTACTACATCCCCAGAGCACTCAGCCCACACCACACCATGTCATGTGGACCAGCTCCTCATCAACAGCAAATTGGCACAGCTCCAGTGACTTAATCAGAATTTTGCTAATTAACACCAGCACAGGGCTGATGGCTTTGTGCCTGAGGAAAAGCGAGCATTTTTCCTGCCTGCTGGCCTGTGAAAACCTTTTGTTAGCATGGGATGTTCTTTTCTGGTGTGGTGGAGAAACAGTTGTGCATTGTATTTCCGGAAAGAATTTCAGTGACTGCTTGCTGTGGCAACAAGGCAGGCTTCAGCAGACTGTGGTCCTGGTAAGATCCACTGATGTCAAACGACCCTGTGACCACGCAGGTCAGGTGGAAAAGCATGCTTCTGACACACTGCAAACAAGCTCTCCTCATGCTGAGTCAAGCAGTCTCCCCATTACAATGAAAACCCAGCATATGTGCAAAGAAATGAACAGCTACCATTTAGATCTGGAAACTAATTGAGCGGAGATGGAGCTGGAGAACATCAGTGCCAAGAAACAATGGACCAGTTCTAACTGGGAACAAAGCACAGCACATCCCTGCTCCCACTGCACCCAGATCTGCCTACACACACAGTTCTGCAGAAGATAACTCTTTCCTACCAACCTGGCAGTATGTAATAGTGACTGACATCTTTGATAAAGAGCACCTATATAGTCCAACAGAGGTGAAATCCAACTGAACTGCACACAGACTCTTCCTTCAAAAGCAAAACACAAATTCCTGCGATGACTGAGAAAGAGTCCAGAATAAGTGATGTGACCAAGGTTATGCAGACAGCCAAAGGGTGCTGAACATTTCTATTCCAGTTCCCTTTGTTTCCTACACTGGTAAACTCTAAATGCAATCCCATGAGGAGGCAGATGAAAAAAAACAGTCACTGCTACCAGAGACATTAGGCTTAATCAGAATCACATTGATTTGTATTGATATGAATGATAGCGTACAGAAAAACTCATAAATTGCATTGAGATCTTCATTGTATATAAAGAAACCAGACAGTAACAGGCGTGGAGCTGATAGTATAAAAGCAGTATGGGATCATAAAATTTCAGACTGATTTTTCTCCAATAAGAGATGACAGCAAGTGATAAAGGCATTTCTACTAATTGATTAAAGGTGTTTGATCCCATCTCTTCTTTTAGATAGGACTCAAGCTTGTAGTTGCAGCTATTTTGGTGTTAAGAATTGAGACAGTGGAAAAAACATGCAGCACAATTCTTTTAGTTGACTTGAAAATACAGTGTTGCTATTCTCATTCTCACTTACTGTTTCTTTCAGTGTTGCCAAAGGTTACAGACACTCTAGAAACAAAACTCCATAGTTAACCTGGTACAATTTATAGTAGGAACTTCACCTATATAAAATAGGGCTATGCCACAAGCCTAAGTTGCATGGATTTCTTACAGAAGACGCAGAGGCTGCACTGACTTCTAAGTTGTAACTCTGGAAGAGCTAGAGCAACAGCCACATTTTATTATTAGAGGCTACAGGCTTGTTTGTTTATCCATACTGTGCATCAGGGGGGAGCTAGAAAGCAGGTGCAGCCTTTCTCCCAGGTTGTTCATACATCTGAGCTACTACAGGTCTGAGTAACCCCACCTCTTTACCAAACATTGTCTGCAACCCCTCCTTTATTTAGAAAAACAAGCCTCACCTAGATGCCTATCAGAACACATGATCAGTCCCACCTAGTTGAGAGTATAAATCTGGCCTCTGCCAATGCTCTCCTGGAAGTTATTCTGGGATGCTTAGTGATTAGGCTTCTCTAAGCTGCCCCATGTGGAACTTGTACCTTAAGTGTGGCAGAAGGAGTGGCTGTAGGATGATCCTTTCTGACCCTACAGAGCCCTTCTGCTAGAAGAGATGTGCTACTGAGATGCAGCCCTTGGGTACCTGGAAAAAGCAAGGGCTTTCCTGGAAAAGGTGATTTTTATTATTATTTTATTATTATTATTTCACTATTTTTGCTCACAAGCTTCTTTCAGATTTCAGTCTAATGGTATTTGTTGAGCTAGGAGTGTGATTTATTTTATTTTATTTTATTTGGGGAAATTGTCACTTCATTAGACTATTTACAGCTGAGTGACAGAGAATTCAATTTTCTGCCTTTCTTTGATACCATTGGAGAATTCTTCCCCGTCTCTGTGTCAAACCATCACATTGCACTGATGCTTGTGAGGCAGAGATACTGTAGCACAACTCCTCAGCTCAGTCCTAATAAGCTTTCTCACTTTAGTCTGGTGTCACTCACAGTCTTGCCTTCTATGCTATAAAATCTTTGATTTATTTGTTGCTTGAGCGGCTTAGTGATTTGATATGCTTTCTCAAAGTACTCTTGGAAGGGTCAAGAACATGGGCACAGCACTGGGGGGGGTTAAAGACCTTTCACTGTATGATAGTGAGATTTTTGTCACTCCTAACCTGGCTGCTGAGTAGGGTCTAATTTCTCAAATAATTATATACTGGAAAGATGCAACTATGAAGTAATGTAGTTGAGTAAGTGAGGCAGCACTTGCCCTAGAAGTAGCAATTCCTCCATCATTTCTGAGGAGAAAGGAAGGATTTAATTGTACAAGATTTATGAAGAAAATGGATGATGTCCTAACAAGAATACCAGAAATTAAATGTGCAGGAGTGGGAGGGTTGCCTATGCTTAGATGAGACCACTTGGAAAGAATGAGAACATAAGTGAATTCGCTGTTGGTTGGTTCATAAACGGTTTCTTAAAGACAAACAGCGTTTAATCAACATCCAAGGGAAGGAGGGGAGGAGTAAGCCTACATCATATATACTAGAACCATGTAGTCTGAAGAGGGTCAGTTTTATTAGTGTGACTCTTTGGATAATGAGAAGCCAGTTGTCTGTGGTGATGTAATGTCGTTGTCAAGTGTGATAGCCAACTGAACGGAAAGAGGTGAAAATTTATTACCAGTATTTAAAGCTGTTTAGCTGTCCCTGCATCAGTGGCATGTGGCTGAGAATGATTATTGGTAGCAGAATGTGTAAAGAATGTCTCTGCTGTCTGTATTATAAAACAATCAGAAACCGCATGTTTGATCGTAATAGTCTAAAACAGGAAGAAACTGCAAATATGTCGGAAGTTTTATTTTTCTTTTTAGGTACTGTCTCAGGTACTTGCTTCTAGGAGCTTCTATAAAACACCAAAACTCTTGAGGAATTTAGATTCTCTTGCTTATCCTGGGAGGAGTGGGTGATGAAGCATTTGAAACATTAGCATTTTGGGAACTTAGAAATTTGCTCCATGTCCACTGGTTTTGAGGAACATCAAGTTCATATTCCATGGTGTGAAGTTTCAGTGCTTATCAGTTTGCACAGACTGCCTTCGCTGCCTCTCAGCCAGGCTCGTTCCCTCCCCATCCCCACTTAAACAAGTGCTGGAAGAGGAATGTTTCAGTTGTTTTTTCTTACCCCATCATCCCATGATCCATCACTCCCTTTATCTATGAATGAATGAACGAGTCTTCACTCTTGATATCAACATTTGAAATTCCAGAAACTGAATGAAGAAAACTTACATTCTGCAAGTTTGTATCGCTGCTATATAGCAATTTGCTGCTTCTGTTCCCTGACTGACCTATACCTATAATAGAAAACTTTCTCCTAAATTTCTCATAGTCAAAAGTTGCCTTATCGTCACAGAACAAGAAAATCGGTTCATTACTCAAAGAAAGACAAGGAAGTGTCATCCCAAGCTAGGATTTTGTGAGTGTTTTGTTTTGTAAGTGGCCACTTACTGAATGGAAAATTACAGAGGAAAAAAAAAAGCACAGCAGCTTTTCCATTACTATTTTGCTTTCTAATTAATCCTGTCCATTCAAGCTTTATCTGTTTTGCTCATGTGGTGATTGCTTTTATTTCTTTAAAAAAGGTAGAAGGGAGCTGTGAATACCCTCCTCCAATAATGCATTTTGATTGCTTTTCCCCCACCATTTGGAATGCTGTTAGAAGCATCATGGCTCGCAATTTTTCATGTGACACTGGTTTTCCACCACTCCAGGCTATTCAGCTTGGTAAACATTTTGTCTGACGGGTTACATTTACTTTGAGGCACAAGGTGGCTGAACTGAAATTTCAAGCCTTTGTGATTGCATTTGATGAAGATATAATTAAGACAGGCTAATTGTGTGTGTGTGTTTTTTAATAACTTTTGGATCATCATCTGAAAAGTGAATGATTGCTGTGGCTAATCGCTGCAAAGCAATTACACATCGGGCAAGTGCTTGAAGAAAAGGATTTCCCAATGGTAGGGGTTACATGAAAGTGTCTGTTAGCTTAGCTGGATGGCAGAAATTAAACTTATTCATCTGGCACTATGTTTAGGTACTTTATTTAGAAATACTTTACTGTTGAGTAGCTCTGTCCGTGGCTCCAATTTCTCCTTTTGCAGTTTATTTCAGACTAGCATGTGCTTCTAGAAAACTTTGAATTCATCTTTACAGTGGGTGTCAGTTTGAAACTAAACATTAAAAGGAAAAAAAAAAATCATGTCCACTTAACGTTGGGTTTTAAGGTCCACATAAGTCCTATTATTGTTTATTACTAATTAGCAGTCGTGGATGTAGATCTCTGAGGTACATAATTAGAGTAGAAAATAGTAATATTCAGGTCTTGGTGTTCCCATTTGTTTCTCAACAGGTTTTATTTTGAGACTTGGTGAGGAATGTTTTCTAGCCTTCCCTTGGTAGTTCTGCAATTCATTAATGCTCAAATACCTTGGGGAGCCCAGGCCTCAGACTATTTTTCACCCTATAAATACCTCCTTGGAATCATTTACAAAAAAAAAAAAAAACAAAAAAAAACCTTGAAAGTGTAACAACAAATGCCAGATGCTGTAAGTATGCACAAGTTTAAATTATAAATACCCTAATTCCATGGCATACAAATCTTGCTTTGTGCTCAGTATTGCTTTCCCAGGTTCCCTGTCTGCCATCTTTCCTGGATGAAACTGTCAGGGCAAAGTGCACTACAAAGCTGAAATGTCTCTGTGTCTGAGCAGTGTCTGCCTGTCACTACTCTTTAATGTTTAATGTGATATTTAGAGGTGAGATTGAAGATACACAGTATACCCACAGCTGACTTCATTCTAAATAGCTGAGGTCTTGAGTACTGTTGCGAAGGCCTCCTCTCCAGGTGCTGAATTGGTCCATGGCTTCAGCTGGACTCAGTGTCTGTTCTGAGCAGGTCCTTGTTGAAGCTTCCCAGCTCCTGGCCTGTTGTACCCAGACTAAAGCTCTGACGTGTATGCATTGTATAACTATTATCCTATTGCTGCATCTTCCAACAGTACTGCAACCGTTCCCCTAGGAGCTGTGAAGTTTTGTCAGTGTGCTGCTGGGGGAAAGCTAGGCTAAGAAAATTACTTTTATACTTGAATCTAAAAGTGGTGCTGTTACTGATCTGATGGGGAAGGAGTTGGCACCGTTCGTTGCCCAGTTTTGGAGTAATTACATTTTCAGATCTGTTTAAAGCTCTCTTCAGGTGTTGGTTTTACTACTGCTCCTATGTCATCTAAACAGCGTAGGTGTAGAGGCAAAGCTTTAGTTGCCTTGAAAAGGATGCATACAAAGCTCAAGTTTGGAAGTGAGATTCATTATATAATGCCATACTCCAGCTATGTTTTCAGCAAGACAGCTGGAGCTGGAAGACACGTGTCTGCAATAGTAAGGCCTCTGCTGGAAGGCTTCTATCTGTCAGAGCCAGAGAGCATCTCACCAAATGGAGGCAGATTCCCCTTGCTCTGGATTTAGTCAGTGAAACAGTGAGCAGAAAACAGCAGGGTGATGAGGGCACTGGGAGAGACCTGTGTTGCTCAGCAGGGAGCCAAGCTGAATGTGTTTCAGCAGAAATGTCTGTGTGATTTAAGGGATTTGACTAATCACCACTCTTTACCAAGCATGTTAGGTAATGTTTTGTAGGCATTTCCTTTTAATGGACTCATTTTTCTCTTATGGCCAGTGCTCCTGAGCTGGGTGACTTTTGTAAGCATTCCTTTTTGTCCTCTTGGCTGTACATAAAGAGAAAATGTGAGATGTCAGCAATGGTGTTGTCTATTTGAGTTTTAGTTCAAGGTAGCTTCCCTGGATAAGACAGCAGCACTTCCCAACCCCAACTTTTCTGCTTTCAGCTACAAGTCTTCTGCTTCCAGATTGGAATTAGAAGACGTATTTACCCTTGAAACAGATACAGGCAGATGTATAAGTTGTTTCCAGTAGGATATTCTTTAAGTGAAAAAATCTGTGGACATAGTAGATTTGAAAATGAAGAGTACACTGATAGTAGAAAAGGAAAAGATGGTGCTTAGCTTATTCATATGAGCATCTTCCTTCGTTTCTTTTGTGCATTACTATTTGTAAGCCTCTATCCTATGTGTGTTTGTGCTAATTTCATAGGTAGGGCACTGATAGCACTCCTAGAAAGCTGTCATCCTACTGTTTGTAAAGCATCAGCATTGCTTTCTTTCTGCAAAATCTGAACTTTTTATATTGCAAGCCACTGTCATGGGTGATAAATGATCCTGCAAAGCTTCTACTTCTGTGTGAGCATATTATCTGCCACTACTTTCAGTGGTTGGTTTTCCACGTGTGTACTTCTTCCTTCACTTCTTGAACTTCAGTTAGTACTTTGGTTTTTGTAGCTGTATGCAAAAAAACCCATATTGTGATATGTTATGTGGGGCAGGAGAAAGCTTTGTTACCACAGTAAGTATACTACAGTTTTGAAAATGCACGGTACTGCAAAGGGAGCTGCAACTGGGGCAGGCTGGGTTTGCCTTTGGTCACCGCAGTCCAGTGACCCTGATGCATAGGTCAGCAAGCAGCTGGCAGGTCCTGATAGCAGTGTATTTTTCTGAGGTGCTAGGATGTGGAATGTTACTGGAATGGGCTCTCTTGCCAGATAGCTGGGCTGTCCTCCTTCCCACTGATATGGTAATGCAGTGTGCATCCCAGATGCACCTGCCAGAAGGGATGATGAACTGTCTTTCTAGCTTGACCAGATGGACACATGCAAGTAAATCTTGTTGGTATTAACAAGGCTTTTAGGGGTGTTAGGAGAAGCTAACTCACAATCTGTCATTACACCTTTAAATCATCGTCAGAGCTAGAGCACTGAGTCTTCCCAGAACTGTATTAATTGGATTTTGTGCTACTGGGAAGATGTGTGTTTTGTGTCTTGCATAGCAATTACAGGCACAACCTCAGAAGATCTTAGTACCTCATGTTTTACTTTTCTTCCTCCAAAACTGCCGTTTCTCTTGAAACTTTTAATAACCACCAGCTACATGCCTTTGTGAATCAATGATTTGAAGGAGTAAACAAAACTGGACTAGCTTTTCAGCTAATGCAAATCAGCTAAGGTTTTTGGCTGACTCTGTCAAAGTATATTTCTTTCTTTAACCTTTGGATGGTTTTCTTTCACAATGGAATGCCTGACACTGTGGTGGCCTTAGGTCCATAAAACAAAGTAAGCATAACTTATGCATCTGAAAACTGTCATCTTCAATCTTGATTTCCAGAGTGCACTGCTGACCAAAATGCAATTTTAAAAGCTTTATTCCCCCTTTTTCTGTCCAAGAGGTCTACTCAGAAAACAGTAGAGAACAAAACCATTTTTCAGCTCAGATGAAGGGCATAAAAATTATAAATTGACTTTATAGTGCTAGTTGAACTTGCTTGTTCGATAATAAATTATTCCATTTATAAAGTAACCAATACATTCTTTGTAACTACCTACTTTCTGAACAGTGACAGCCTACAACTTGTATTAATATAAACCATATTGAGCAATCAGCAGAGCATATGCAGTGTTTCAATGCAACATCAGCACTGAAATCATGATAAAATGCTTCAGAGTGCCAGGCTGGTCTGTGGTAGGGAGCTGGTAATTTAGTCTGGTCTACAGCAACGTTCTTCAGGAGCCAGAGTTAAGTTAATATGGGAGGGGGAGGGAGGAGGTTGGCTGCCGATAAAAGGCTGAGTGGCAATTTGTTTGTCTGTTCAAACCAAGTATCAGATGCCAATTAAAACGGTCTCCTGCAGTTGCTAATTAAGAAGCACTGAAGGATTGATTAGCCATTTACCAATGACTGTTGGTACAGATGCATTTGTTCTATTATCCCAGCATGTACTTCAGGGAATTGACAAGTTTCTATTAATGAATATGAGCACGTTCATGTGATAAGCATGAGAGTTTGGCACTAAATTTGTTTAATATATAAGCTAGTAATGTTATTGACTGGCCTATGCTCTTCAGTAATGGCTGTTCTTTCTGTGGCTTCAGGAGTTTGTCTTCTAAAATTATTCTCTCCAAGGACAGTAGCCATTCGGGTAACAGCCACTGAGTGGAGAAGGGTCAGGTTGTTGTTTGTATCCTGCCAACTCTCTGGGCTTTCCTTTCCCAAGTCCTATGTCTAGGAGGTTCGTGAAGCACAGGCAGTGTGCAGGGAGCCTTTGGCGTGGGATGTTTCTTGTAAGCAGTGCCATATATCCAGTAGCTGAGCCCAGAGGAAGAATTTGTGATTCCATGTCTGGTGAAGACTAAGACATGCTATTGATGATTCATAACAAAACCTAAAAAAATCAACAACAAAACAACAACAAAACAACAAAATTATATACTTGAAAACTTTAGAAAGATGAAAGGGAACTATCTCCCAGTGAAAAAGCTGAGAATGAAATATGACTTACACAGTTGCTCAGATCTGTAGAACGATAACTTTACCACCTCACCCTCATGCATCAGAAATCAGTCCTTTTTCTTGTAGTGATGAGATGGAAAATTCCAAGGACTGTTCAGCATTAGTACAATCAGGAATTACAAATTGGATTTCTCTCTCTGGGTGAAATTACTGTACAAATGCCTCAAATATTGTTAAAGTAATGCTAACTGGAACATGAAATTCGAGGGAAATTTAACAAAGAATGGAGCTCTACAAATCTTGCTGTTCCACAGTAAAATGTAAGAAGTCCGAGAGAAAGGAAAGCAAAAGTAGGGGCTGAAGCAGGCTGAGCTACCTTGCCTTTTTGATATCAATATATTTTTGAGTTCAGAATACTGTATAAATGGCTGGCAAGTTATTGAGCTGAAAACAGTCATACAGCAACTACTTCAGGTCCCAGTGGCATTGGGATTCAAGTGATGCACACCTGAATACAGAGAAATCCCTTAATAACCTCAATATATATTTGTTTTTTATGCACAGAAGGCTCAAGTTCTGCTATTAGCTACAGTGACGACACACAGTACCATATAACAAAGTGATGGTATGGATGTATGGATCTGAAGTCCTTCATTTTAATCATGCTTTTCTCCTAATGGTCTTATTTTGTGTTCCCCCACCAATTCAGTCCTCAAATAAGGCTTTGTTTTTCAGTTATCAATATATTACATATGCTTGAGGGAGGGGAAATTTGTATTTCAGTAACATTTGTGGTTACCACTAATGTTTTTGAGGGAGTTTTATTACAGCTCATTCTCCCCCCCCCATTCCTTTGGAGTTGCTCCTTCTGGTTCCTTGAGCAAATGGCTGGCTGCTTGCTGGGAACACACTGTGTCCTGAGTGCCTGAGGCTGTGCAGCCCAAACCATTGGGGAGGAGCCTCAATGTCTGCCAGGCTTTCTAGTTTAATTTGGATTTCTGTTATGGTCACAGAGAACTACAACTTGCCTCTGTGATCTTCCATCCTTCCTGCCTTTATTACATATTGCTCTCTGGGAGGCTTTGAGGCTTCCTGTAACTCAGAGTGGTCTCAGATCAGAGAGTTGTAACTTAGCCAAGAAGTTTAATAATCTACTCCACAGCCAAGTTCAGAGAGAGCCTTTTAAATAAATACCTGGGCTGGTGACACTTTAAACTTGAGGCTCTATGTTTAAGACAAGCAAGATCAAAGCAGCTGTTATTGCAGAAGGATGAATGCAAAGCCCACACAAGCTGATGGAAGGCCAGCCTGCCACGCACAGTGCATGGAGTAGAGTCAGGGTACAGAACCCTTTCTCATGTGAGTAGTCTTTTTATTGCAGAGCTGTAATTGCTTGTTAGCATCATTCAGTGAACTCCATTTGACATGAGCAACAATGCAGAAAGGTGAAGATGTGTACTAGGAGATGAGTATTGAAAAAACATTGCTTTGAAAGGCACTAGCTGGAGATCTTTGTTGTGGTTCCACATGAGACTGTAGCCAAAACTTAGAAGACTTTTGGGTCATGTGTTGGCCTTGGAGACTCCTCCACTGTAAAATAGTGGAAATCCTGAGAACCCCAAGGATGGGGCTGGGATTTCCAGTGCTGCTTGTCAGACTCCTTTTCAACCTTACCATATTCCCTAAGCCATGGGAACTTAATTTGGCAATTTCTATCCAGGGCTCTTGGAGCCTCCATTTCCTTTAGAACATTTATACAACTGTGTTTTAATATAGAATAATACTGTTTATCTTGAAGGTGATCCTTTTTCTAATTAGGAAAAAATGCTTTTCTGTATCAAAGTTTCCCACATCATAGAAACAAGTGTTTGGTCAATATTGTTGCTTAATGTTGATAAGTTTCTCTGGTGAAAAACAACTGTAGCTGTCTCTTGCAGGAGCTGCATTTACACTGAGTTGCTAGGTACACTTTGAGAGAGTCACTTGTGTATTCTTCTACCTCTGGTGCTGAGAGGTGGTAATCAACCAAATATGTAAGGAAGTGTGTGTAGGAGAGCAGCTACCACCCAAGATCTTCATAAAGGCAGACAGAGTCCTGCTATGATAGAAATTTTGATTGTATTGAAGCCTTCAGTGGCACTTTCTGAGTTGAGTGGAAGCCACTCAAGACATCTTAGAAAGGGGTTAAATGCAGGAAAGGTAGAACATGTCATCTTTATTTTAACCATTCAAAGTCTATTTCTTATTAAAAAGCAAATAAGAAAACAGAGACATCCTTATGCTGTGATACTTCGTTCAGCATACTGCTTTCTGATGCTTGTTTCAGACTTTGACCCAGTTTTAGCCCATATGAAAGTCTTCCCTGGTCTGGATTTAATGTTTGCTGAAATTAAATTTGGAATGAGATCCAGTAAGAGGAAATATATCTTTAAATTTGATTGCTGAAAGAAATACCTTTAATCTCTCTTGTTATTAGTACTGAAGGGGCTTTTGGAGAATAATAAAGCTATCACTCTAAGCCCCTTAATTCTTTTTGGTACTCATCTTTTTTCCCTTTGCTTCTGCTTTCTTTTTTTTTATTCTTCTGATATGCATTTTCCTGTTGTTTTTCTATGCAATTTACTCCTTTTTCAAAGCCCTACATTTAGTGCACTTTTCCCTCCCTTCTCCCTAACTATTTTTAAAGTCTGATGTTTTGTTTTCTCCTCTCTTTCCTCCCTTTTAAAGCCTTCATTCTGCTTCATATTCCCTGCCATAACTGAGCTCTTTGCTGCCATGTCCCTGTTTCTACCAGCCTGGTCACAGAGGGTGATCCATGGTGGGATGACATGTCTGCATTCACTTTTCCAAGAACTTCGTACGTGGGGCAGCTGCTGGCCTTGCTGACAACAGCCGCTGCCTGATGTTAGCCCAGAAGCTCTGGTTGTATGCACCACTTTGAAAGCTGTACAACAAGAATTATAGCAGATGCTAAGTGACTTGAGAGTAAACAGGAATATAGCTGGCTGGTATTTTTGCTCTGTGACCAGTTACACTGCTCTCCTTTTACTTTGGAAGTAACTATGTGCAGTTACTAACAGTTAGCTACTGGCATTGCTCTCTATGTTAAGAAACTGGATAGCTGTAGTAAAAGATGTCTGTAAGATGGTTCATTAGAATTAGGAATATCAGAGGAGGTAATTATATCATCAGATGAGTCTGATTTTTTACATATATCTTAAGCCTTTTCTTGTGTCAAAACTTAGGAGAACTCAAGAGTCATAATTTCTATGGTGTTAGCAAAGGAAATGGTTGCACATATAAATAAACCCAGCAAAACTGCGTTGTTGCTGATCAAATTATTATTTTATGTTACAGTTGTACCATCTCCTATTTGATACCTTGATGCATGGAGTTTGTGGTTGAAGAAAAGACTGACTTTTGTGGTAGAATGAGATAGTTATGTTACCTGGTCTGTGTTATGTAGTAATTACATTAATGCACCTTTCTGAGTGAAGAATTGATGACAGCTGTTAGCCATTGCTGCAATATCTCAGTGTTGCATAGCCTGCGATGGATTTCGGGTGTCAAGAGAATTAAATATGACTGAGGTGAAAAGAAGAGGCAGCAAAGAGCAAAATTGAGACCCAGACAGGATTCCAGTGGAGGCATAGGGCTGCATTCTGGGTCCTTCTGTCCCATCCCTCTGTCCACCCAGGGGACAACTGATTGCCCTTCTCCATCAGCACTGCTGGAATGGCAGATAATTGTGCGTGTCTATGCTGACCTTTCCTACTTAAATAAGGGCAACTTCTGCCCAGAAATGGTTGCTTTCAAGAGCTAATTACTGCTGAATTTTGCATGATTAATGCTTACCAGTACAACTATAGTGGGCATTTAAATGTTTTTAGATCTTTTTCCTTCCTCTTGAGAACATCTTGACTTACAAATTTATGCTTAAAGTTCTGCCTGATTTAGGCATTTCTGAATCTCTATTTGAAATAGAGAATACAGTAGTTTATTCTCTCATTTTAAAGTTCTGCTTAGAGAATTCAGAATTCTAGTGAACCAGCCTGATTATTTATAAAAAGTCTTTGAGCAAATAGAAAAGTAGGCAATATTTTCTGTTTTAAAGAAGGGGAGAAAAGAATGAGAGCAAAAGCCCAGTTATTACTGAGGATAAAGTGCAATTAACTGTATGCTAGGATAAGCTGCTACGCATTGGCTTAAATTGTGAGACAGATGAGTTTTGATGATAAACAATCTCATCTAACTTTCATGTTGGTGTTTTATCCTGGTAGTAAATATGGAAATGAGGGCAGTGTAGATCTGTCCTGGTACTGGACATAATGAGTTGTATCTTCTAGATTTGCTCTATATAGGGATCTACGTCTAAGTATTGAGAAATATTCAATCCTGGTAATGGACATCAGGTAAAATAATGCATACCAGATAGCTCAGTGCTCAGAGCTGCACAAAATGGACTGCCCTCTCTGGGCTGGCATCACTTGGCTAAGAAGGATTATGCTTTTTCTGTTCTGTTTCCGAAAGCTAAATCTTGAAATCTTGTTAACATTTCTGCTTTATATTAGGGATTGGGAGACAGGAGCAGGGTGCAGTGAGGAGTAAAAGGATCTGTTCTTTTGAGCTTGTGAAGATAGGAACATGCTTTAATGAGGAATGAGATGCGTGCTTCAGAAGGAACCCATGGCCCTGTAATTGGCATTGAAAAATACTCTGTAATACCAGGCAGTATTACCAGGGTCAGTATGTCTCAGAAAGATCCAAAATATAATGAAAGCTCTGTATTTTGTAAACAGACTTTTGCATCTAGAGGTACTACAATCTGCCACATGTTTTATAGTCCACATAGATTTGTAGTCTATGTATGTGGACTTATAGGTGCACATCTTTATATGAAGAAGTCTAAACTGGATAAGTGGCTTGGAAATATTAAACAAGGGGGCAATGGGCTATTTCTGTGATCTGGAGTGACAATTTTTTTTATGAAACTGGACTTTATTTTAAAATCCCTGATAGGCTGCTTTTCCACTTAATTCAGTTTCAAAGATATCTTGGTTTTAGGCAGCTGTCCAAAATATTTGATGATCAATCCTTTCAAATCTGTTAAGGCTATCCTTAGGTAGAGAACAGAACAGGGAAAATTGTTTACATAGTAAATCCCTAATAGAGTGAGTATGAATAAGCAAACTCCATGTAATTTTTGCCTTAAATATTATTTTTCATTAAGTGCAAGATCAAAAATATTTGGTCTTTTCTCTCTTTTACCATTAAAATTAAGTTATCATGAAGCAAAAGCTGAAATACTGGATGTGAAAGCAAGTTTTGTAAACCTTAAGGGTGATTGGATCTCAAGTGGTTTGGTAGAAATATCATGTAGAAGAAGAAAGAACAGACTGTATCACTCACCTTGCCCCCCTTCACTGCCTGCAAATCACAGCCAGTGTGCTTGCATCTCTCCCACCAGTATTTCCTTTGCCAGAAAGCAACTGTTACAGGAGAAGGCAACACAAGCCAAAACCATGGGAAATGTGGCTGTGCACCTGTGTACGCAGCCTGAACGTCCATGGGGTTCCCACTGGTGCTGCGTGCTGCTGCTGTCAGACAGCTGGACAGGGAGGTGGGTGGCTTCAGTGTCCATCTGATGCTGAAGTGTGGTTTGATGCACTGCTTCTTGGGACCGTCTTTATTTGTTGTCTGTAACTCTGTGTTTGGATGGTCACATCTTGATGCAATGGAGTGACTGTCTCAAGGCCTTTGCAATAGAGTGCTTTTGAAACCCATAGTGACAGCTACTGCTCACACAGGGGCCGAGCTCACCTGAATAGCAGCAACCGGTAGAAGATGCAGTCTTAAATCCCCAGATTTCTGAACTGACCAACTGCTTGAGGGTGAAGCTCATCAAACCTACTTGCCCCTACAATGTTTTGCAAAGAGGATGGGGTGTTCATCTGAAAATTTACCAATGTGCTTTTTCAAATATAAATATCATTTTTCCTTCAGATACCTGCTGGCTCCTATTTGTCAAAGTGACAGCCAGCCAGCAAGCAAGCAAACATCTCAAAACATGATAAAATTAGCAGCAATTGATACTGCATTCAAAGTAATATGATCAAGCCTACAAGTTCAGGTTCAATTTTATCTTGCAGAATGCAGATGGCACCATTTCAAAAGGACTTGATTTTTACAATAACCAAGAGATGATAAGCACAGATCAATTTACAGTTCTCGTTGGCTAACTATGCTTACTGCAAAAATGAAATGTTAGGCGAAACAATGCTGACATATCTGCTACAGGGTGACAGTTATAAGCTATCACTGACTCCAGAACAAAATGCCAGAGATTTCATTACACAATTTTTGAGGACTCAATGCTGATTCATACTATTGCTGGTGCATGCTGAATTTAGTGAGGTGGAATCCAGTTGGGTCTTTATAATTGGAATTTTCATTTGTAGGTGAATATAGCATCGACTAATCTCACTACTAGTTCAGTGAAGAACTCAGGCAAGAGCCTAAAATTTGGGCATTTGAGATAACATAACACAAGGTTGTTACTGTTACTAATAACTTGAGAGCTACTCTGGTCTGAAGTAAAAACAATTTTCCAGCTGCTTATAGCTGTGTCTTTTGGTCTGTGTTAATGTGATTTTTTTTTTTCTTTTTTTTCTGCTTGATGCCTTTGGGTCACTGAGATCTCTGTAGTGTCACTGGTTCATCACCAAAAATTACTATTAAACATAAATTTAGCACAGGGTATTATAACGTTGTTAACTCTTGCATCATTAAGGTGCCTTTTGGGCATGGTCTTGAACAAGAGAATGGAGGATTTGCTGGCTTTGCAGATATTTATTTTTCCTGTGTGCCTTCATATTACTGTGCACATGGCCCATTTCTTCCTTTTGTAATTGGGCATGATTGATCCTGCCTCTGGAGCGAGGCAGCTCTGGTGCTGCCTTGTCACTGTCACCCACTGGTGTAATGCTGTAATGCAGTGTCAATGAAGCCATAAATCAAGTCGTCTCTGTAGTAGATACTTCGAGAAAGCTAAGTGTCCTAAAAGGTCTGTACAGATCACTATCTAGATGCCAGATTAATCATCTTTTTCCAACTTGATTCAAGCAAGATGTTTTCTGGTATAAGTGGGGGGGGGGGGGGTGGCTGCTGGCAGAAAGCCCTCTGTGTGGAGGTATATTTTGTGTGAATTTTTTTCTGAATCTTTCTGATCCTTTACCTGCTTGCAAGAGCCTTTCCTTTGGCTCTCTGAGGTTGTGCTGTAGGTGTTGGCTGAGGTGTTCCTGTCCTGTGTGGAAGAAGGATTGGCAGCAATTGAGAAAGGAAGCAATGCAGAGAGTTAGAGAATAAGGCTTTTTGGCAGTTTTTGCTAGCAGCAAATCCTGAGTGTACAATAACACCTACAAAAAGAATGTCAGAAGTCAGTGCCATGCTAAAGAAAGCCTGAACTAATCTTTCAATTTTGGGCTGTAAGAGACTGTTTTACAGGGATGTGTGCATGCACACCATGTGTTTTTGTGTGTATGTATAACTAAAACCTGGCTTCTGATTCTTGTTATCTCTTCCACCTGGAAGAAAAATCATGGTATTATGTGGGTTTTTGGTACCTTGAGAAGAAAAGCTATGTCTTAGCACATTTCCAATCAGTGTGATGCAAGACATAGCCTTTAGGTAGTATGTACAAAAAGCTTTGCAGGGAAGCTGTGAACTACCTTGCATGCTCTGCTCGTGCCTATGGGAAGTGGCTGTGTTGTTTCCATTATAGGTCACCTGTAAATGATCTCTTCTGAATGTGTTGCTCCTGTTCAAACTGTGATCTAACCATCAGCTCAGTGAAACACCAGACTTTGAGGAAATTATCTGAGAGCACAGTTCCTTGTCAGACCCTTTCACATGTCCAGTTAGGTTAAAATAACCTGCTGATATGTGCTGCCATCAGCAGCTGTATTGGCTTGGGCACACTGACATGTAGAGTGGCTGATTCAAAAAGATGCTGAACTCCATCTGTCCTGGATCAGGCTAAGTTGTAAGTAAGCTTGCGAACAGCAAATCCTCTTGCTGAACTCCTGATCCTAGAGAAGATGATGCTGGGAGTGGGCACATGTCCAACTGCATGAGAAACACAGACGTGACCAGGTGATGCAACCGTCTGAGAACATGCTGGAGTTAAGGCTGCCAGTAGTCTTGAAACTGTCTTGCTTTAGTTGATCTCTCAACACAGTCATTTCTGTTGAAATGCAGATCAGATCTGGGAGGCTTATAGTCCATGTTGTAGAATCAGAGCCTGGCCAGAACATCCATTAACAGAGGCAGCACTGCATCACAGTGCCTGCTTCACAGCCCTTTTGTAAAGTGTCAGATAGAAATGTGTGGTACAGAAAGACTTTGTATTCAACTTCCTGCTCTTCACCTTGACTTCTAACAGTTTGCCCATAGCACAGAACTAAAAACGTATTTGCCTTCAGTGTCAGGACAGCCTGACTCCTTTGCTCTGCAAAGCAAATAAATGGTGCTTGCAGATTGTTCTGACACCAGGCAATGCCTGTGCTTCAGCTACCTTGCTCACGAGGCAAGAGAATGTGTGCTAACCTTGTCTCTAATGCGTAGACATTTGAAGGTCAGTGAGTACTGCACATTAAAAAAGAACCTTATGGATGGCAATTGGGAGAATCTGGCTGTGCAGCTCAGTTTGGGGGGGAAAAAAAAAAAAAAACAAGCTACAGAGATGGGTTAATGGCTTGTGTTCCCCAATAGTAGCTGAACAATGATCAGAGAAGGCAAGATGGCCCTCTTTCCCTTCTTTCACATGTTCCTTCCGAGCTCTCCAGAACATGTCTTTCCAAATGCCACCAGAAAGCTGATGATGGCTTCATCTGAAACACTGTAAATGGCAAAGGATTGCAGAAATTAACTCATCTTAAAAATCAATAGCATTTAAGATGTGTGTTCCAAACAGTGACAACACTAATCTGAAAGTGTTCCCTGATTCAGCAGCTGAATGGAAATATCCATTAGAGAACAGGATGCTTCCCACTGTTCCACCCACGCCTTTCTCTTGCTCGGAAGTAATTCATGTTCCTTCGCAGCTGGTAATGGCAATGAACTTCTCTGCATTTTTGAAGTCATGAGAAATGAAGAGAAATAGTGAAAGAAGGAGTCAGCCCCTATGTGCCTTTGCCAGAAGACAGACAAGCAGCTTAGATTTGGTGCCAGGCGCATAGGATCAGTTTGGCCCTAGGGAGGGCTGGGAGTAGGTTTAGAGGTGAGCTTCGGGGGTTTGCAGGCAATGATTTTGAGCTAGATTTTTTTGCTGAATTTAGAAGTGCTTGGTTTTAGTACTGGGAAGGGAGAGTTGGTAGGACTTAAAATGACAAAAAAGGGACAGAAGGTGCCAAAAAACCCAGGCAGTTTATTAATGAAGGATGGAAAGTCTGATAGCATGGGTAGCAAAGGGCTGACAGATCTGCCAGAGCACATTTTACTTGGGGCTTGCAGGTGTTGCTGCCATTGGCCAGGGGTTCCCACTGCTGGGACAATGGGGACTGTCAGGTTAAAAGAGAGTGATGAGGTCTTGATGTAGGAGGAGGTTTGGAAGAATGTTTCAGGACCCCATCATAGGTGTAGTAGATGTGGACCAGGAGCATCTAATCTGGCAATCTGTATTTCCTGCAGAATTTTGAAGGAACATATAGGCTATGGAAGACTAGCTGTAGGGGTTTTTCTTTTGTATTAGAAGTTGGACTGAAAATATGGGTCTCTGTTAAAACTAGTCACTCATGTAGAAATCAATTTAAACAAATTTTCCCAAGGGCATTAGCAATTCATTTCTCTAGAGTGAAAGGAGGGGAGGGTCATTCACAGAAGAGCACCTTCGTATCGCACAGATTTTTATTTAAACTTAAGTTGTGTTTGTGGGTGTGGCTTCTGTTTCCTTCCTTCTACAGTGATGGGCACTGCTGCTGGCCATAAGCTGTAATTCTGCTCCATTACATCATACCTTCTGGTCTACTCATAAAAGCAGACTTAGCAGTAGCAGAGACCTGAATGCAATAACATTATTGCAAAGCAATCTGAGCTCCAGTGTCAATGCTTCAACAACCTCCTTAGAAGTTTGGCTAGACAGCAACCTGCAAGCTGCCAGGGTAAATGCAGAATGACTCCATATTTGGCTCAATTTCAAATGTAGTTTAACACTGATTTCAACTGGGTGAAATTCTCTCTGTGGGGATCTGCAGTATGCAGAACCTCACTTCAGACTTTCTTACGCCTCATCACCTTAGTTTTTCTGAAGAGAGCTTGTGTGCTCAGTCCTTTATGCATTAGTTGATTCTCTGCTGACCTCAGTGCTCCTCCATTACTCCCAGCAGTCGGCTTCAAGAACAAAAGGAAGTTTCATTATTACAGTTCAGCTGCAGCCAGAGAGAAATGGGCTGCAGATCCAGGGAGCAGCAGACAGAGAAAGTGAGAGTGTGTATATGCTAAGTTCTTTCCTCCTTAAACACAATAAAATAATGCTGAGGAGAAAACTAGAAACTCCAGGTGGAATGAAAATCTTTAACCACTAGAAAGCATTCCCCTAGTAATTTATATCACAAAAAATATATTTCGAAGTGCTGATCTCTTCTTCTTTTTTTCATTTTCAGGGCAATCTG
The DNA here is from genome assembly GCF_016699485.2 of Gallus gallus. Classification (NCBI taxonomy): domain Eukaryota; kingdom Metazoa; phylum Chordata; class Aves; order Galliformes; family Phasianidae; genus Gallus; species Gallus gallus. Next base: position 2,310,234 of record NC_052546.1, read on the forward strand.
TCCATACAGAACTATCCTTTGCTCTTCCTAGGATCTACCAGTGAAAAATAACCCAAGGACAAACATAATGTTAGGACAAAATGAACCAACAAGTTCTATGGGGAGCAAAGAATTCTCTTGCCTTTTTTATACAACTTTCTTCTGTACTTCTGTTACACAGTCCCTCAGCTGTTTATCTCATGGAAACCCTAATAGAGGTCTAATATTCTCAGACTTTCAGGAAGAATCCTCTCTACTTCAAGATGTCTACTATATGGTAGAGATGTCTTGGTTTCTGTTCTTTAAGAGAATCACCCATGAAGCCACTGCTGTTATTGCTGTTTGCAGTAGGACTCAAGTGCAGACTTTGATAACCATGTCTACACAGCTCCACTGCGGGGTTTTGTTTTTTGATTTCCCTGCATGTTCATTGTGTCTGTTGTGCTTGGAGGATCAGTTTGCTCCTGGCTTGACTCTCCAGGCATTATTTCCCAGTGGTTCCTGCACTGCCTCCAAAAAATCTGTTAAAGAAAGGGCTGTACATCCTGGTCTGAGAGTTCTGTAACAGTTGTAAAGGGCTGGTGTGTCCAGTGATCATCCCAAGTGCTTCCTCTTTTTCCTGGCACAATCTACCTCTGAGACTGACAGCACACTCCTGCAAGACTGTGTGATTGTTCTGAGCTGCAGCACATTTTACATGGTAATCTGGTGATGAGACCCAGGGACAAGGGCCTTACCATTGGTACCTGATTCCTTCCAGCTAAGCTTTGCAGTCCCTTGAAATTGATTTGAATACAATATCTTTCAGTCTTTGTACATCCTAATAACTTCTTTTTATGCTGCTTTAACTGATACTGAAGTCTATGTTAGCTCAGAAGTATTAGAGGTTGGTTTTACAAGAGAAAGCCAGTGTTCTTAACATAGCAGCAGGCTACGCTAACATGCCAACATTATCCTTCTGCATCACACCAATACTAGATGCTGGTTGAGTGATCCTGAACACATAGTAACTTATTCTGTAGTATCTTGGTATTAAAAATGTATCAAGCAGTTTGCCTTTCCCAAGCCTGGTTACATGCCTTTTGAACCAAGTGTGCTATCATGTTAGCAAGAAGCGTGACTGCCTATGTAAAAACAAAGAAGAAAATCCATTCTTAGTTCAAAGCAAAGGAACTATGTTTTACCCAGGGCATATGAGTCAGCATAAAATCTGGGATTTCTTTATGTTTATCTAGGCATTGCAATACAACAGTGGCATACTGATATTGGTCTCTGTAGGAGTATAGTGCATCAAAATCACCTACTTACAAGAAAAAAACTTTTTAGTTTATGAAACACAGTGTAGGATTGAACTACATCTCTGTCTTGATTGCATTCCTCCAGCTCTAGCCTGGCTTAGTAAGGTACAAGCCATTTGCATGGCAGGGATCTTAAAAACCAGCAAGAAGTTTCTGTGCTGCAGAGCCAGCTTCTCACAAACACCTTTGATGATGGAAAGATGAGTGAAAACCTTCAGGTTGAGCAAGGCCCCAGGGGTGACTGCAGCTGTGATCCCACTTGAGACTTCAAGTCTGAGGGAGCAGGGATGACCTGGCAGCTGCCCTGCAGAGGCTGCCCACAGCTCCAATCACAGCTCCTCTCAGGAAGGATCTTTAATTCCAGAGGCAGCTGTGCTTGAGGCTAATAAATCTCCTTTTGCTCTTAATGTTGCAAACTTACAGTAAAAATGGAAGTCTTGTGAAACTATTCTGGAGCCAACCCCATCTTCCTGGGTATGTGGAGGCACAGAATTCAAACTGCCTGAACCAAATGAGGCAGCAGGAGCCCAGAGAGCAGGAAAAGCCATTTAAAGCTCTTCTGCTTGTATCTTTTACTGCTGAACTTGCTGTGGGGGTAGATGTTAATTTAATGAGTACTCATTAAATGATCTTCCAGTAGCTGAAATAGGTCCCAGCAGGTTCCTTGAACATGACACAGGATTTTGTTTTGTTTTGTTTGGCTTAATTAATTTATCTGAGGGACTGTTATAGTCCTAACAGAAGAGGGTATAAAAATACCATTGGACAAAACTTCCTGGGGAGTACTTTCACTTATCCCCACCTCTGCCCCTGGTATTTTCAGAACTATATTTGAAATATAGTTCAGTTTTCAGTATTGAATTTTATTTAAAACCTTTGAGCTAAAATATTTTTTGAAATGTTAAAAGCAATAGCTTCATATAAGGAAAAATAATACTAGGCAATTTGAAGTTAATCAGGATTTATCTGGGGATTTTGCCTGGGGAAATAAAATAAATAAATAAAAATTAAAAAACCCACAAACCAAACCCATTTCACTTGGGACCAACCTGAAGCAGTTTCCCACCACATTTTTTTTCCCATTTCCCAGAGAAGATCAGTTGTTTACACAACGCTGTTATCAATGAGAGTTGAATTAGATTAATTTCACTGCAGACGTACAGTTGTAAGTGAAGTGTGACATGCTGAAAGCATCAGTTAAAACAAAAAAATAAGCTGCTCATCTGAAATTGAAGCTCAGTAGAAAAGAGGAAAAAGTAGTAGTTTTGAAACAAGGAAACTGCTCAAAACTGGTCATAAATGATGCTTTTCAAGACTGCCCCTAAACACTAATTATTGACGTTACCAGAGCAGCCATCTTGCATTAGTAGTAACTGAGGACTAGTTAATAACAAGGATTACTGCTTGTACAATGTTCAAGTCCTTTAATGATTCAACATGCACAATAAGCTTTAAAATATTTACCATTTTCAGGATTCAGAAGACTGTCAGTAGGCTCTGGAGGGAGGTCTATCTCTGGGATGTGCCTGCAGGCTCCAGCCTACCCATAGAGGTGATGTTCCAGCACCCCAGCCCAGAAACATCTTTTGCTCATGTAAGGTGAAATGCAGGTTTATCATGTGAGCAATGATCGAACAGTCAAGCCTCTCAAAAAAGCATTAAGATCCCTTTCCTAGGCAGCACAGCTTGTTTCACTTCTTCAGTACTGGCCGTGCAATGTCCTCTGGGCTCCAGACCCTCCTCAGCTAACAGGAGTAGAGTAAAAACACCCCCAAGGTCTTCAGTCCTGCTGTTTTCCATATCATTGAGTGAGAAAGCTCAGATCAGTCACAGAGCAAACAAGTAGAATGTTCAATGGCTAATTTTGTGTTAAAACCCACGTTTTTCCTTATTTGGACTAACAGCTTATCAGTATGAGTCAGGCCTGGAGAAATGAAACACTGTGTTACATGGGTTTACGTATAAGTTATCTCATATTTTCTCAGAGGCAGACTGGACCTTTTCCATTAGTCTACCAAAAAATTCCCAGTGATCGGGGTTTCAAAGGGCGATGCAGCCTTTGCAGTGGGAATACTTGCTGATGTTACAATCGAGTTTCTAGCGGAGGTGAGGCATGGCCTGAAGGTTTACTAATAGCTAAACTGATGTGCCTTATAATCATAAAAGCAACACTAAACAAACTCAGCTCTCTGTTTTTCATTTATTTCAGGGTAATATAGAGGCAATTTCAATTCCTTCTGATAAGTAACATGTCAGAGGGTGCAAATTTTATTTTAAAATGAACTTTGTGTTAGTGTTTTCATGTGTCTGAAGCAGTCAAAGTAAATCCAGACAAGGAAGACTAGAGGGTTGAAGATATTAAAGGCAATTAAGGCTGTAAGGACTAGAATGAGCTTATTAGGGGTGAGAATGTTGTGTATCATGAATCAGTTCTGAAGTGACTAATCCTATAGTACAGAATATGACAACTATGAAATCTTAACTCCTACAAGGGCCACTGCTCAGCACTTTAGCCCTTGTGTGGATGTGAGCAGCCAATTTTGGTTGGTGCTGGAGGTTTCTGATGATAATACAAGTGTAGTTGGGCAGATGGGGAGCTGAGGTGAGAGAAGGGTAACTGAGACTTCGACCAGCTGTTGTGAGTCGCAGGCTGGGAAGCATAAATACTTGGTGTTTCTTGGGTGGAAGAACAACACCTATTTAGAAAGGGGCAAGGAGACTGCCAGAAATGAGTGCAAGAATGGTTGTTGCTGTTGCTTTTTATCACAGTTCTTACATATTAAAAATACAAGCCAGGGAAGGGACTAACTTTCCTGAGGACATCTATAGTGCTTAACATAATAGACCTGTAGGTTCTGGATGATTTAATGATGCTGTAGAATGTGATTTTATAGCAAACCTCCTCTACTGTGAGCCAATCCCCAAAATGATACCTCCAGGAAAACTTTCGATTTTCTTAATAAGTTCCCACTGCCTGTTTTTGTTCTTGCTTCCTTTGTTTTAACTGAAGCCCCAGTGCTTTTCCCAGCTGTAGAAGAGGGGGTCCCTGGTTACCTGGCTTTAAGAAGCAATCATATCCCTATAAATGTTTGCCTTAAGTTATCTGCTTCTAAGGCTTCCTGAATGGAACTGGAGTCTGATAAAATTGAAGGAGATCTAATACAAGCAGACAAGTGATAGCAGAAAATCAGTGCAGTGATGTTAAATAAACAAAACTCTGGTAATGAACTCTTTGCTTGTAGACAGAGAACAGCTCTCAGAATTGCAAATTGTTTTCATACTTCAATACTCTTTCCATTATAAAGCAATTAACTCTCTTCCATATTTTTTTAATAAGAAAAAAAGAATTTGTTTCAAACATGACATTTTTCTCTCTTCCCAAATATCTTTTTTGCAGTTTCTTAGTCTTTACTGCTTTGGATGAGGGATTCACATTCTTCATAATGTCTTGGACACAAGAACAGCTGATATGAATTTTCATGTATTCAGTTTCTTAGCACAAAATGTGTTGTTTAGGTTTGGCTTCTTAATAATTTTTTCCATGATATTTATTTCACACATATGCAGAAGAAATGAAGTTCCTCCATCTTCACAAGGTAGATTTTAGCAAATTATTTGATTTACCTTAAGTTGTTATTTCCACAAATAGTCATAGCAAATCTCAATTACCATCATGATATGCATTAGAGAGTTTATGCCACATCTTCAGAACATCTGCTATCGTTCATAACTGGAAGTGCTTGACTTGGCCATCTTATTTCAGTGTGTTTTGCTTCCCCTGCCTGCTCTTTGAACTAATCAACAACAATCAAGAGGGGAGAGGAAACACTGTGCGTGCAGAAGGAAACAAGGTCCTCTAATTCATTCCATGCTTGAAGAACCAAAAAGTGCATTTGGAAAACAAAGTTTTATTTTTCTTGATACATCAGCAACAATGACAAAAAAAAATCCAACAACAAAAGTTTTATGAGTATGTTTAAGACAGATTCATACTGATGTGGAAACATGACCTCAGACTTCTTAATTTAATCCTTTTTAAGCTCCTCTAGTGTGCTATTATTCGTATAATTAGGCAATATTTTAAATGAAAATAGTAATTGAGCGTTTTTTCCTCAAAAAGCAGCATGCAGCTGTAAATCTTGAAACTTTTACAGGATGAAAAAACTACTTTTTCCTGGTTTTTTTTATTATTTGTATTTTTCTTCTTGGCAAACTTAAAAAAGTTTTGATTTGAGGTGCTTTGTTAGGAAGGTGACCTCATCACAATCTCCACTATTTATTCTTCTTTATGATGGAAAAAAATAACCAAAAATAAAAAAATTATGGGCAAAAAAAAAAAAAAAAGAGAGATGCACGGATGCTACAGAAGTCCTCATACAAATTCTGCCTTTTTTTTTTTTTTTTTTTTTGGCTCTGATTTTAATGCCAAAAAGCTTGGAAAAGGCACTTGGAATCCACAGGGGAGAGAGAAATTAGACAACAGCTGACATGACTGAATACTAAACTACTGAATATTTTACAGTTAGATTAGATAATGCTAGATTGTGCTAAGCATAGCATCAGGCTCTCTGGGGGCTTTTGTTTTCAGATGCAATTTGAAAATTGAAGTCAGCAGCCAAAAACATTGAATATCTTTAACTCATGGCATGAAACACCATGGTGCCCAGAACTGGTGTAAGACCCCTCCCTCGCAGGCATGGTTTACACTTGGTCTTAGGCTAGGAATTCTCCTGTTTTAGCTCTGCTTTGTTTTATTTCATTTTTTCATAGTGGAAAGATGAGAATTCAGTACTAGCATGCTGAATTGGCTGATCCAATAGAAACAACAACATATATCATACTACTGAGAAGATGTACTTAGTTAAACTCAAGATGATGTAGCTGAATACAAAATAGCCATTTACTTTGATATTTTAAATATGGTCACAAATGTTTATGAGGCTGAACACACAAGCACAAAGCCACATATTTTGCAGTCAGACAATGCAAGTTCATTAGGCTGAGACGCAGCCTAGAGCATCGTGCTATGAATTCCTTTGGATGGAAATGGGGTGAGGGTGAGTGCCAGACATCTGCTGGTGTGGATCAGTGAACTGAGGATAATTTTATTAGACTCTTTATTCTTCCACTGTAAACCAATTGAATGAAAATAAAAGTTCTGGAAGTCCTTCTTGACAATGCAAACACTTACAAGTTGGATTGAAAGGGAGAGATGCCTGGTTCTTGCGAAGAAACATTTTTTTGTGGCCACGTTGTGCCTTTAGGGCAGCTTTGAGGTTCTGCTGTAAGATGAATCCAGTGCAGCTTCACAGTTGCTTAGGTGTTACAGATGGAATCGTGTCCCCTTAGTCATGTGTTGATCATCTCTTCTCTACAAGACTGGGGATTCATTGGATCAGTTGGTTTGTTAGGTATGGATCTTCCCCCTTTGTTTGAAAACAGGCAGTGTATTTTTCACCCTTAGGTTTGTGGTAGGTGCTGAAGAGGCTGCTGAGTTGAAGGTCAAACTGCTTTTTCCTTCTCCTGTAAAAGAAAAGACATGGTGTTTATTTCAGTGTTGTAACATTTTTCTGCCGCGAGGGCCCCTTTACGAGGTAACGCCTTTTAACACGTGGCACTGGAACCATTGTTTGGTTACTGGAGCACAAAAAATTGTTTGGCAGAAACTTGTCCCTGCATATGCTCCCAGGAACAGCAGCCTGGGAGTGTGCAAATACATGTTTTCTCCTTAATAGATCTCAAGTTATTTATTTTCAGGATTGTTCTAAACTCTCCTGGATTACTGTTTTTTATAGGCTGAATTGCTGCTGCTGTCAGCAGGGAGGTAAGGAGCTGGCTCTTGAGCAGTTTTCATGCTCTCCAGAGGAATGCAGTGAGAAAGGTGTTATGTCTTGCTGCAGCATCAAGGCTGTGAGTTTAGGATCTGTACCCACGTAACTGACCCTGAGTGGGTCTGCGCTTCCCTAGGAAGCCTGCCAGGCTAGCAATGCCCTGCAGATGCGATCCTATTGTACGGTACCCATTTGCTTTACACAGATGACTTGAAGGGGAATGGTGCCAATGCTTCTAACACTGGAATGAAGTCTCCCTCCATTCTTACAGCATTCACATGTGAGGAGAGGACAGGGATTGAAAGGATTTGGTTTTGTTGCAAGAAAGCAGTGTCTTCTGCTCCTTACACTCCTTAACAGTAACCACACAGGTATCCAGCTCTTCTTCAGTCTGCCTCATTTGAAATGCCTTGGCATGAGATCTGTGATCACATCAACAACTGCACTGCCTGCTTTCCCTTTCTCTGTTTTTCTTGTTCTAATTTTTTAGAACAGATGTGTGCACACTAGTTTTGTTGTCCTCTTTTTTTCTCTCTCCACTATACAGCGATGGAGCCTGTTGCATTGTGCTGACATGTAGAAGAAGTCTGGGGAGACATTAGCATATATGCCAAGCTCTACAGAATGTACTGTGTAACCTTTTATTGGGCAAGCTGTTTCCATTTTCTCACCTAACAGTCTTCCCCTATCCTGTCCTTCCTGTTTAATATGTTCAAGGCATCATCCATTTCTCCAATAAAATAGCTTTCTTCTTTTTTATGGCAGCAGCAACTTGTTGCCCAGTGCATTCAGTAGGAAAGGTGCCTTAAATCTTTTCATTATCCATGTGAAACCTGGTGGAGGTTGTAGTGGAAAAGGGAAAGAGTGATTCCCAAGTGCAGTCACCACTTGGTGGTACGATACAAGCAGCTGAACCCCCAGCAGAGGGGCATCTGCAGCATGTTTGTGGCAAGCCAATACTGAAGGAGGAAAGAGGTAAGGAGTTGTGTGATCCTAACAAAAGATGAGGTTGTACTGCTGAATTTTCAAGAAATTAAAGAAAGGAAATAAGATTAAGGATGTTTGTGCTTTAATTTTTTTTTTTTTTTTTTTGCAAGGTGCTTTTTCAAGTTGAGAGAAATTTTATAGAAGTGACAGAATCATATACTGAGTATAATTGCAATTATCACCCATATACAGTAAGAATCCTGCAAGTCTATAAGAATCTGTATTAAAAAAAAAAGTGGAAAATTTGAATAATATATTTACGTTAATTCTTGGCATTATACAAGAAAGATGTGCAGTTTCCTCATGTTCTCTTAGCAGGCTTTAAGCACATGTGTGAATTGAAATAACGATAAGGATGGTGAGTGCTGCAGACAGACCAAATAATGCAGTCTTACGTTCAGTGGAGAAGGTCTGGTCATTGTTAGGAGGGGAGTTCAGTCCTGCACTCTGTCCATGCAGCTTCCTGCAGCATTTGTGCCCTGGCTCCTGGGGGCCGCATGCTATGGAAGCAGGAGCTGGGCTGTGCAATGGTACCAGCAAGCTGAGTTCTGCATCTGGGCATGGAGGAGCTGCTCTGAGTGTGAGATGTGACATGCCACAGTGTGCAGGGTTTTCCTGCAGATGCTTTGGTACAGCTCATTATACCACTTTGATACTGGAGAAAAGAGGGGACAGGGTTACAATTATCCTGTATTCTATATCAGATAGGACCAACCCAATGTCCAACTCAAACTGCCTACCAAATCCATCAGCAGCTTATATGTAGAGAAATGTGCCTCACGCTTCTGTTGGGTTTTGTCACCAACTAGTGATTAAGGGGTGTTTAGGGGGTATCATTCTGTGTGAGCATCCAATTCAGGCAACCTTAAAAAAGGCTGCTGTTACTGCAAGTGCTTCCAAGCTGCTTGCCTTAGGATGTTTCAGTGTTGGAGGCACCTCAAGCTACTAAAGCTTTTTGAAAATCTTGGCTGTGAAGTCTGGAGCTGTGAATATATAATAGATGATGGCACAAGGCCCAGCTGGAGTCCAAACACACACATACAAAACCACACAAGAATATGAGCAGCACTAACAGGATATGTGCTCTGCTGCTGCTCTCATCACATTTTCAGAAAATGGCACATGGAAATAAAGAATTTACTCTCTGCCCATTTCTTCCAGCCTTAAGGTTAAATTATGAACTTTATGGGACTTCCTGTTTTCCTCTGTTTTTCATCTCCTTTTCCCGTATAACACTGCCTTTTGGTTTTATCTTCTTGAAAGCTCAGAGATATTCTGAATTTTATCTGCAGGGAAGCTCATTTGTTTTTAAATGATTTTCAGTCTGGAAGCTGGGAGATTACAGGCAGCTGTAAAAGAAATTTCTTCCGAATAAAGATGAGTTTATTGGTTACCTGAAAACCCAAACTAGTTCAAAATAGGAGTTAAAGTATGAGATTATTTTAGCAGGTTGATTCAATAAGTTTACATTGCAAGGCCTGTAAAATAATGAAGAGGAGGACTCTGATTTCTTCGTCTCTTGTAGTCTGCCAAGTGAGTCAAATGCTGAGCTGGGGCATGACAACAGCTGTGTTAGGTAACACGTGAGGGAATGCGAGTGCTTCCTCTGCAGCACCATGCTTGGCAGCTTTATGTCTGGGAATCACACAGAATGTGCTGAGGGAAGTGGTTTTCTGTTCTCTGCAGGCTCAGATCTAGCAAGGGCAACCTGAAGATCTGTGGCAGATGAGATGGGTCAGGTACCCAGGTGTGATGTCACACTTAGGCACTCTGCTTCCTGCTGTGAGCAGCAGAGCACATAGGAATGGTGGGGAAGGAAAATCCTTGTGTGCTGGGCTGGAAACTTCAGTGCTACCATTGCATTCATATCATCGGCAAATCGAGATTATAACTATTTGCTAGGAAGGCGATACAGGCTTTCATTTATTCCAAGTTTTCCTTTGATATGAACTGGAATTCATCAAGAAAGGCATCTGCAACAGGAAAGGATGTGGTTGTCTTAGGGATCTTTTGTTGCATGAGGCAGGTATTAATATAATACTTTTTAATGGATGATTAAGTTTAATGTGGTTAATAGGAGATCATTTTCCTGTGCTGTGGTTAGGAAGATATGTATGAAAAAGCAGAATAGAAGCCCTGGGGAAGTAATTTTTTCCTCTCATTTTTTTTTCCTTCTGCCTCCCCCTGTTTTAATTTCTTATTCTTTGCTTTTTTTTTTTCTTCTTTCTTTTGTCACTTCACTGTCATCAATTTTCTTTTAGGGAGAGATAATTGTGAAGGGAGAGAAGTTTAAAATTAAGACATTTCAAAGTTTGCCTTCTAATATTTTCTAAGGAAACTCAGATTGCATGTGTTTTTCTATTTCATGTTCTATGCTGTGCTGTCCCTGATAAGAGACTTCAGTGGTTTGAGTGAACACCAAAGTATCAGCCTAAAGCAGGAAAACAGTCAAAAAAAAAACAACTCAAGGCTGTCTTTTAATGGACAGTGTTTGTTCCCGTCTTCTGTGATTCTCCCACAACTGTGATCAGGAATTCTAAGGACAGCAGTACCTGCCTTGCTCTGCCAGTAAACCGGTGCTAATACACACAGGCACGCACAGTGGGAGGAATAATATTGCATTTGATCTGAAGGATCAAACATTTTGGGGAATCATCTCATCTCAAGGATATCTGCTCCTTCCTTTCCCCTTATTACTTTTTAAAGATGCATCCCTAACCTGCCTTTGTCACTGCTCTGTAAACAGCAGTGCTGTAAGATAAAGAGATTGGCAAAGAAAGAAGAGGGAAGTTGTTTTTTGTCGGCATTTCGGTATTTGTTAGATGTGCATCAGACCTCTCTCTTCTAAGTGTGAGGAAAGGGACCACAAGTGTTAAGTGATACAAAACCAGAGAATTAATATGCAGGTTGCAATCATTGTTTGTTTTAGTTCTACAGCATACATTAGCTTGTTAAGTATCTAAACTTGCCCTTTTAGGTCACAGAACTGGTCCCATTTCACCTCCTCTCTGGCAGTAGCTGGTGTAGAATAGAATCATAGAATCATTAGGTTGGCAGGGATTTTTAAGACCACCTATTTCCAACCCCCTGCTATAGGCAGGGACATCTCTTTCTAGCCCAGGTTGCTCACAGCCCCATCCAGCCTGGCCTTGAGTGCTTCTATGAAGGGGGCATTCACCACCTCTCTGGGCAATCTGTGCCAGTGTCTCACCACCCTCACAGTAAAGAATTTCTTCCTGATATCTAGTCTAAATCTACCCTCTTTCTGTTTAAAACTGGTTCCCCTCATCACTACCTGCCCTTATTAAAAGTTCTTTCCTGTAGGCCACCTCCAGGTACTGGCAGGCCACTATAAGGTCCCCCAAGAGCCTTCTCTTCTCCATGCTGAAGATCTCTAGCTCTCTCAGTCTGTCGTCGTAGGGGAGGTGCTCCAGCCATGCTCTGTTCATCCTAGCAGCCCTCCTCTGGAACTGGAGTGGAATACCTCTTCAGTAATTCTGCTATTGGTGCCCAGGAGCAGAAAGGCTCCCAGGAAAGCACTTTTCCAATCCTACAAGCTAAGCAATAGTTTAATGCTTGCCTGAAGCTGCCAGACAGGCTCTTTAAGAATCTGGGCTGAGATAGTCATTCCGCTGCAATGTCTTTCTTGCCTTTGATTTTAACTGATTTCTGTGCATTTGAGAGTGACTGACTTGGTAGTAAAGTTCAAAACTGAATTTTTAGATTTTTTTTTCTGAAAATGTAAGAATAATTTGTGTTTTGGACAACAATATGTTGTTTTCTCTTTCAGATTTTTTCAGGATTTCTCAAGAGGGAACAATTTTCTTGCCAGCTCTGCTCAATCACTGAGCAATGGGACTGCCGGATCTGGAAGGCGTACCTCTTTGACAAGGCTGTAGCCCTGCAGTGGGTGCTTCTGCAGTGTGGATTAGACCAGGTAAGGCATGGGTCACTTTGACCACCTTTTCTTTTGAGGATATAATCACTGCCTGGTTGTCTTTATGCTTGCTGTTGCACTTGTGTTTTTGTTCTGCCTGACAATAGCTTAATCAGGCTTAAAATCAAAGTACCTAGAGCTGAGAAGAGAGAACCACTCTGTCTTGAGGTTTCTGCTGTAACAGTTTGCCTAAATATTCTTTCATAATTATGTTCATTCTACAACCTTTGTGACACTCAGCCCACCAACTCTACATACTGGAATGTTCCAAAAAACCTGCAGAGAACTGAGCAAGCACTGGCCTTTGTGAAGGTCTTCTGGATTCCTCTAGGCCTCAGCACCGTATCATATGGTGCTCAGGATGCTGTGAGCACTGCTCTTGCAATGCAAACATCTGTGTTGTGTGCAGAAGAGATCATTTTGTCTTCACTGCAAGGGGGAGTTGGAAGTGTTTGTCCCAATTAAACATTTTTGAGAGCACTAAGCAAGACAGAATTATTCTTTCTTGGTTTTCTTGCACTTCCGAATTTGCTTGTGGCTTGAGTACTTGCCTTTGAGTGTTGTGATATGCTGGAAAGTCCTTGCTGGTGTGACTATACTTAACAAATGGTACACAGTGGACCAGCCAATGTACCTTATTGACATGAACAGCTTCCCCAGTAAGAGGGCTTAAAATACTTTGGTAAGTTTCTCAGCAGACATGAAGCAACTCCAGTTCCTCCAGCAAAATAGACCAGCCTTTTTGCTGCATCTGTACTAAGTCTTTCTCTGGTGTAAATCAACTGTATAAAATCAAGAGGGTGGTGGTGACAGCATGTGTGCTATGAGACAAGAGCAAAGGGGATAGTGACTGCTGTGGTGTCTGTCACTACATCTGACTAATGCTGTAGCAAGGGTGGAGAAAAAGTGGTTGTTGCAGTGACACTGATCTGCTGGTGAACCTGCCCTGTGGACTGCTAATGTCTATGGGATACAGGGAGAGTTTCAGCCTCTATTTTCATATAGGACCTAGACTTAAAGATGCATGATAGAGGTGCCTCAGTGCTGCGGTAGTGCAAGTGTGGTACAGTTATAGGGCTGTTTTGTGTTCAATACCAAAAGGTATCCTCATGTCCTCAGCAGCATGGCATACCTGCTGATAAATGGGGAATGAATTTTTCACCTTAGGGCTCTAATTCCTCTAGAGAAAAGAAGGGGACTCTGTAAACATGGGGCCAGCCCTCATTTTCACAGGCTTTGGCAATATCTCTACCTATCTGTCTTTTAAAAGCATCTGAATTTGTCTAGGCAGCTGCCTACCTAAAACTGTTACAAAAGCCATGAAAGCCTTTCTGCTGCACTATTAGAAACCCAGCAAAATGGAGGCAGAGGGTTTGTTTTTTTTTTTTTTTTTTGTCCTTCAAAGGCAACTCTGTCTCATCAATGTGTGATGGTGCTCAGAATGGTTTTTCACTCTGTGTGTATAGCACTGTAGTTCTTCCTAGCAGGAATGTATAGTTGGAAAAGGAAAAAGTGTAATTTCTTCAGTCTGCATATAACAACTTCATAAATTCTATATGGGATGATTTATCACTGGTTAAAAAGCAGAAGTTTTCCTACCCTTACCAGTATGGGTTTCCTGCATGAATAGTTACTGAACTGTCCGTGTTGCTGTAAAGTAGTCACATGCAGAATTTCTTCTTTCTTGTGAGTGTCAAAAGTTGACTTTCTGACTGCACAGCAGAAATACGCTTCACTACTTACGCGAGCATAATTCTGTGATGAAATTACTGAAGTCAGCAACTAATTTCATTGCTGCCTCAGACCTATTTTAAATGAGCAGGTATATTCATCAATCATATCCTCACTTCTTTTAGTACTGGCCTAATCAATACTTGAAAGCGCTATTAAAACTCTTTCCAATTACAAACAACAAAAAGTGAAACTGTGGGTGGACAAAACAGTAGAATGAGGAGGGAATTCTAGGGGCAGACATCAAAGTTGAGTGTTATTCTGCATTAGGACTTCATAGATAGTCACTGAGCATGAAGAATTTTTTAATGGTACCCTTCCATCCAGCACTTTTAAAATGCCAAGAAGTGATCATATTGTGCTTAAAAACTGGTAGCACACAACACTCATAAAGGGTGAAGGAAACAACATGGCCAGTGCTCTGCACTGGTCATCAGATGCTTGGCTGTGTTGTAGTGGATCTTACAAGTATTTTGTTAATGTAAATGCAACACTGTGCACTTGCTGAAAAGGGACAAGTCAAAGCTGAGTTTTACCAAAGGCACCCAGTACAACATACTGGCTGAAATAAGTGAGACATCTTAAAATATGGCTATTGAAGGATCTATTGATATTGGGTGCCCCTATGATAACTCCTCTCCCACCAGCCGGATGACTCTAGGCTTAAGTGGCTTTAGTAGGGTGTCACTGATGAGACCGCAGGTGGAATGGTACATTATGTAGACTTTGTAGTAGATCAGCCTTGGTGATGTGGTCTGCAATACCAGACCAGCAGTACCAGTTAGACCTATCCTGTGAGCTTTGTAGAGAAGACTTAACTTTCTCTCATATTTTACAGCAACTACGTTTTTTTACCAGAATCTGGTGCTACAGAACACAAACAGGAGTGCTGCCTGGTATTTCTCTTCAGAATGTTTTTTCCAGTGTTTTAGACCTTTCCATACTTTATCACTATGCAATACCCTGAAGCAAGCAGTGCCGAAATGTAAACAGTGAGGACCAGCAGGCTTTAGCACAAACCTCTTAGCATTATGGAGCTGACTCAGTCCTTCACAGTGTGCAAGAGTACAAACCTGTGTTAAATTCACTTTTACAGCTGGCTTCTCCTACATCCTCACTTGCACTGTTCTGCTACTGCTGCTCTGTCCCACCTTCTGACTCTGTGCAACAAGTAGAGTCTGTTGATTTGTGTGACCTGTAGACGCCATGTCTGCAAACACAGGGTTAGAGACCCTCTGCTCAGCGGAAGACAGTACAGAAAGGGTTTCTCTTGTTCCTGTAGAACAGTGGAACAAGTCAGATGAACCTCCATAGGCTTAGAGGGGTGGCTTGTCTGCCAAAAGGCTGTTTCTCCTGGGAAGAGGACAAGGGTGCCTCCTCGGAGATGGTGTTGTGGCCCCTTTCAGCCACTAATAATTTCTTCTGTACGTGGTAGTGAACAGGCCCTGAGTGATGTGAGATCTAGGCTAAGTGAAGATGTCTCTTAGCAGTAGCTATCCCTTGTACCACATTTCAAGCCTGTTTGTTTCCTTCCTTTCAAAAATGTCTGGGGCTGCTTTTCTTCTTCTATTTGTCTATACTTTTAATACCCGCTAAAATCAATGCCTCTGAGAAAGGATTCGTTTTCTTCAGTGCAGTAGGGTATAGCTCTGCTATCCAAAACCCTGAGTAGAAAGAAGAAAACCAGTGCTGAAATATTCCCTCCTACTGCTCCTCTAAATCCCTGTTGATCTGTGGGGGACGGGAAAGCAGAACTTCTCCCTTCAAAGATGAGAACATTCAGATGAAGAAATTTTAAAGCTGCACATTTGCTTCACATGGATTCAATTTCACTTGACAGTAGAAGAGCCACAGGGCTAAATTTTATTACACATTTGTGCAACAAGCATTAGATATTTCATGTTAAGAATATATTAGATTGTTTAAAAAAAAAAAAAAAAGAACACAGACACGCTCAGAACAGATACAGAAAATGAATAGTATTCCTGGGAGCTTTTTGCTCATTTAAAGCCTGAAGACTGAAAAAAGAAAGTGCTGACTATGATACAGAGAATTTCATCACTTCTCCTGTCCTAGGTACCTCCATGCTATTTTGTGTGTTTTGCCATTTCAGAGGATCACTTCTCTTATTTCAGAGGTGCTGATAATCCCATCCTTACTTCAGCATTTAGTCATGGACTTGCTGGACTGTAGCCTTCATGAAATGTCTGGCCCAAGGTATTGGTCTGACTGGTGTGAAAATCAATTTGGTGTATCAGTCCCAAAGAATTAGGGTGTTCTCCCATCTTTCTTTGTGCAGCCTCTTTGATTCGGGTATCCTCACATGTATTTGCTGAGTAAAGGTGAAAATCTGCCTGTTAATCTGAGAATGGTGGTCTTCAGAGACAACAACTCCTGGGTTCATGTGAAAAGGTAGAAATGGACCAGACCAAGCAAAGAACTGGACAAAATCTGTGGTGTGATAATGCCCTGGCTTCTGTTTGAACCAAGGGAATCTTTCTTGCTGCAGCTGAGTACAGCATTCATGCAACCTCAACCAAGAAAGGCAGAATATTTCTATTCAATATAGTTGTGAGGTGGTTTTCTTGCTCTTGTCTTCACCATAGTAAGATTAATACCATAGTGGGGTTCTCTTATGTTTGCTGCTATTGGTTGTTTTGGGGACTGGATTGTTTGGAAGGTTTTTGCTTCATATCTTCCTGCAATAGTAAAGAAATACTTTTGTCTTTGCTGCAGCAAAGTGAGTGTGATCTGACCTGGGGAGTCATAGTGAAACAGATGCACAGATTGATAATTACGTTGCCTATAATCATCTTCATTTCATAGGCAACTGATAGCCTGCATTCTTCTTTTTCCATCTGGTATTATGTGTACATTCCTTCATTTTTCCTTCTGCCTCTTAGCATCACAGCATTAACTACAATATGGATGCTAGGGAGGAAAAATGCTGTCCTTGGAAACAAATGGAGGGATTGGCAAAGACTAAATGATTGGCATTAATCATGCTACAATTAGATTTCCTTGTTGAGACTTTGATATGTTTGGGTGTCCAGGCTAATGAGCTGCCAATTTCTTGTCATCACCAAGCTCTGTGCTGATTAGCATACAGCCTTCTCAACATGGGTTTCTGTTTTCAGCATGTTAGAAAATCCAGGATAAAGGCCACTATCTTGTATGCCTCGTGTTGGTGTTATCTACCCTTCATCAATTTACATGTGTTATCAGAGTCATTGTAGTGGCAGTACAGCCAGGTTGTTGTTCCCTAGGCTGATTTACATAACTAAGAGCATTTAAAAGGACCTGGTGTGTTCAGAGGACAAAGTAAAGTGTGGGTTCATTTTTTTTTTTTTTTTTAATTATTCAATAAAGCCTGAGGCAATATTACTGGGGAGCTTGCATAGAACAACAACCCAGGATTTCACAACCAACCAAAGGAAGCAATGGCTTCCCAATCTCCAGCTGCCTTCAGCTGCAGCTGAATGCCTTTCCAAAATGCAAACACTGGACAAATACAAGTTCTTAGTGCAGCTTGGCTATAATTCAGTAGAGCAGAACAATCTTACCTATTCAGAGCAGATGTTTTAATCTGACCTAAACTCTATGTATTAGTAACACCAAAAGAGAAGAAAGTATTGTTCAGTAGTATCAAAGTGTCTTCCAATATTGTAGATAAAGTATTTCCTCTGAACAACTTTTCTGGAGCACCAACAGTGCTATATTTGAAGGGTGTTCTGTAATTTTAGCAGATTTGGAATCACTCTGGATCCATTCTGCAAGTGGAAGCCAATATGACTCATGTTTTCGCACTGGAGGTTTCTCAGAGCAATGCTGTTTTGACAGCAGCAGTATGGCTTTTGTGTTATTGCTTGGGTTATCAGAGAACTTTAATCTTTGATTTGTTGTCAAGACTTCATTTCATTCGCTGTCTGGGAAGCCTTGTCACGTTATGACCATTTGCTCATATGAACTGCTTACAACTGTTGACAAATGCTCTTATGTAGGCTGGATTATTTTCAGAGGCCTTTTGCATGTTCTTTCAAAGATGTGGAATTTTGCACAGACCATAACAGGTATAGACAGGTCTAAATATATTACTCCTGTCTTGACATCTTCATTCACAGTAAAGATTTACTAATACAAAGATCTATGTGAGCTCTAAAGATATTACAGAGGCAATGGCCTTAAAATATCTGAATAGTATTTTTTGCATGACGTCCCCTCATGATTATTTCCTCTTGTTTATCTTAAAGTAATAAAATATAGAATTATGTTCATTTTCTGGGAACCACGGGGCCATTTAGTAATGTGGTCTCTGTCCTGAGAAGCTTAGAGTCCTGATAAGATAAAGGGTGAAATGAGCATTACCTGCGTGTGACTGAGGAGCATGGTGCAGAGAGAAGGCTAGGTCACACAGTTGTCTCATGTTGAATCTAATAATTAACTTAGGTGTCCATGATTTGGATACAGAATCTTCTCTAGAAGACCTTCCTTTTCTTTTGCTATGAGATGGTCTTTTGACTCATTCGTGCTGGCTGTTTAGTGGCAATTGGCAGAAAAAAATCTAGAAACAAAGTGAGAAATATAGCTTCCACAGTTTTGTTTTGTGGCTGGATCTGATTGTAGAATAAAAGCAATGTAGAATGGATTCTTTCATCCTTTTGAACCTAACAAGTAGCAAAGCATCAAATATTAAAGCACTCTTAACTTTCTTTCCTATGCATCCTGATCTGCAGGATTTTTCTCCATCGGTTGTAGTTATTACTTCATACCTCAGCCATGCTTCCAATTTGTTGTTTGCAAAATCTAGGCTGAATTTACATATGCACATTCTGACTTCACAGTCCAGGACCAGCCTCAAACTGAAGCTCTGTATTTATCAGGATGGGTAGAACCTTTCAGCAGGCGACTTTCAATTACTTGTGTAATTCCAGCCCAGAGCAGAACTGAAGAAATAATATGTGCTAGCAAGTAAGCATGTGCCTCTTGTTCCTGGAGAACAATTGGCTATGCACAGATGGCCATAGGAAGGAGTATGCACTTCAGGCTTCATAATGAAATAAGCTGGTTACTGTTCTGAGTGATTTATCTGTTCAGCTACTCTTATCTTTTACATACACCTCATACACCTCTCAATATTACGCAGTACTTAACAACCAGCATCTATTGCCTATTCATCCTCTTTGTCATGGCAGACTAGAAAACCAGTTCCTCCTTCCTCCTTCCTCCACCACCACAAATTTTATTTTGTCTTGGCTTTCGGTAGGCCCTGGGGGAACAGGCTGGGTCATACTGGAGCAGTAACAAATCAGATGGAGTCTCCATTTGTGATGTCTCACTCTACCACCAATGCTTGCTTAGACAGCTGCAAAAGATGTTGCAACGTCAGCATGAAGAATGCTTGAATGGCTTAGTTCAGAAACACAAATGTCCATTAGAAGACTAGACATGGGAACTCTTACGTTGATTGTTTTCAGTATTCCTTTCCCGTCTAGAATAAGGATCTTTACACTTTCAGTTTTGTCTACAAAATTCCTTTTAAGAAAATATACCCCAAAACTGTCCTTGAAAACAACTTCAAATAATGAAGTGATAGGGAAAGATTTCAGAATCCAAGAACCTGTATTTTAATTCTCTTGAGCAGTTTTTTAAAGCTTCTTTGTGTGCTCTGTAACGTTGTAATGTCTGTCTGTTCTATTATGCAAATGTTTAATGGTGGCCTTTTTGTGAAGGCAGCTTAAGGAAAATTATTACTCTGCATTGTAGAGCTAATAATGTATTTGCTGCAGAACTATCTTATTTTTGTGTTCCTTTTTTTTTCTTTGGAAAGGTTAACAAAATACACTGAAGCCGATGAGTTCAGCATTACTTCCACTGCTGTATAGCATCAAATCTTACTTGCTTCAATGGGAACAAGACCAAATTTGTACAGAAATACAGCTGTACTAGATGTCACTGAATCATATTTGTGTTACTATTTGTGTTCTTGCTTTACTATAAATGCCTGCATGTGAAATGCAAGCAAAGCACATGCAAATTGTAGAAGAAACTATGCAAAATAGTGTTTCAAAATTAAATATGACATGGCACAGTAACTTCACTGAAGGAGAAGAGGGCAACAATGCAGAAGACTGAATAATTCATTTGCTGATCCTCTGCACTGCACAAACACAAATGGTAGGTCCTGGTAAAGGAGATCTTTGTGCAAAGTTTATCTCAGGTGCAGAATAAAAAATTTCTTACATTCAAAACTCTTGCAGCCCAGCTATCCCTGTCACAGAGATGGCTATGGGGGAAAAAAAGGCCACTGGCGCTAAAGGCAAAATTCAGATTCTCAAGTTCTAGAACCAAATTCTGAGTCTCATAAGTTTTCCAAATATCCGATTCCATCTCTCTCCATTGCACTTGGGGCTAGTTTGCTTTGTGCTCTTTTGATTGCCATTTGTTGCAGATATTTTTAACATCTTCCTGTCTTAATTATAGGAGTCATTAGAAGGAAAGATCAATACTGAGGATAATAAAACCACACAGATAATTAGAATAATAAAGCTCCAAAGATAATGAAAGCAGTTAAACTACTTTTCTGGGTGGCATGAGGATATGGAATAATCCTGGTAGGTCTGGCATTTTGATTTTAATGAAATTGACCTCAGAATTTCAAGTAGAGTGAGAACAACAATGAAAGTGAGACTGAAAAATAGCACTGATCTTTCCTTTCTTCTTCCTCTGGTCTGTACATGTCTGTTCACCTGAAAAAATATCTAACCCATTGTCTTCAGGATCAGGTGGTGATCATCTTCATTTGCCTTTTTTAATGCAGGCGATAGAATCACAACTTCAACACCAGTTTTAAGATCTATCATTTCTGGTGTGAGATGCACTTCTTAATACAAGCTGAATTTCAAAAGTACTCAGAGATCTCCTCAGTTGCTCTAAGTAGGGGAAAAATAAGCTTAATTTCTAAAGCTATCTGCAAGTAAATCAAAATATGTGATTTTACTTGAAGTCAAAGTTTTCTTTTGGGAGTTGTTTACTTAAGTAAGAGTTGGACTCATCTTTCACCTCCCCTTTCTCCCATTTATACTGATGGTAAATTGTACGTACTATTCTACATAAGCTTCTTCAGCCCCTTTCATGTTGACCCAGAACATTGTTCCGGTATAAACTGGTGAGATCCTGTAGAGATGTGGAGCACCTTGGGGAAAAAAAAACAAGTATAACTTAACCACACCATCATTTTTGGCTTTTTGTTCCTACAGTCCTCCAAATGTTTCTGCTGAGCTATGACACCAACTCAGAATGTTATCCAGGTCCACTCTCCACCTGACACTTCATGTTTTTTCTTGGAATTCAATTGCTTTTGTGAAAATAACATTGTGCTGAAATGTGGTTCAAGTGGGAAGGGGAAAGTAAAGCAGTTGTTCCCTGTAAAAGCTTTGCCTGATAGGAGCTCCTGCTGGGCTTCGGTTGATTGTGTTCAGTTTTTCCTCCCTGTAGAGCTGGTAGTTTATCTTATTTGTGAAAAGCTAAACTTAGTTATTTCAGTAGGCAACGATAAACCATCCCTGGAACTCTGGTCAGCCATTGCTGTATGTTGCTGCGTATTGGGACTTGCAAAAATGAGGGGAAGACAACTCAAATGTTGTTCCAGCACTGACCGTTTTTGGTTTTGATGTCAAAAAAGACAGAGAAATCTTCAGAGAAGTAAAGGGAAGTCAGAGGTGTATAGCACGGTCCTGTAGAAAAGGTGCCTTTGTGAGCAAGAAAAGGAGAATAAACCCCAGTTCCTACTAGCACAGCTATAAGAAAAGTAAAATTGATGTTCAGAGGCCACAAGAAAGCTTTGGTGTATCAAAAACCAATTTTGGGATAAAATGTTAACCGGTGGAAATGGAAGCAGAAGATATGGTTGTATGATTTCGTGAAAGAGAGCTTGGCCTGTGGGGAGAAGCAAAGTGCCTGTGCAGCTGCTGGTGCTGCAGAATGATTTACTTTTATTTTTAATTCTATTTTGATTTTGTTTTATGTTATGTTACTTGCTGTTTTCTGGTGTAAAAAGAAAGCTTCCCCTTTTCTCCCAAGAAGAGCTGCTTTTCACAGAGAATTACTTGCAGATTTGTGGCTGTGGAACAGTGGATCAATATTGGTTTGTGAAAAGCTTCAGTTAAAGTGGGACAAGTGGAGATTAGCTAGATGATCTGCTGGTTGTCCATCACTATAGATTTTATGTTGTTAGCTCAAGAGGTTTATCTTGCCCTTCCTGTTCAGAGCCAAGAAGCGATATGAGCTGAACAGTGTAGCACATAGAAATTAAGAATAAAAGCGGTAGGTGCTGTAGTCAGCTGGAAAGAAGGAGCAGCGTAGGGCAAATCTGAGCTTGTTTGTGCTCTGGATAGTCTCCCTGCTTTAATACTTTGTATCAAAGGAAGCCTAAGCAGGCAGAGGTTACGGAGTTGACATGAGGTTGACCAGCCTCCAGTTTTGTAACTGCTGCATAGAAATGGCCAAAAAACAGTGAAGAAGGCTTCACGTGTCTTTGGGGTTTTTTTTGGTTTTTTTTTTTTGTTTTTTTGTTTTTTGTTTTTGGTTTTTTTTTTTTTTTTGTGATTGGACCTTTGTACCCTAAATAGAATTGTTTTTTTCCTTGGCTGGTTTTGCCAATGTGCCAGCTGCCATCTCTGGGGAGTTGACAACTGGCTCTTTTTGGAGAAATACTGCTGTATGCTTAATAGTCCGCTGAAGTCAGTATAGCTCCAGTTGAATGCAAAGGTTTAACCTTGTGGCTCCAACTGTGGGAGAGTTTCCTCTGAGATTTGGAAATGCTCAAGTTGGAGTGGAACATGCAATATTTTTAATCTAAGACTGTCATGCAGTTGCACTCATTTTTAAACCATTTGGATTTGTCCTGGTGTTTGTATTTCAGTACCTAATGGGTGGGACTTGGTGATTTTTTTCCAGTGACATAGATGTATTAAGCAGAAGTGTCTAATTATCTGTATTGATTAACCTTATCTTATAAAGAAGTACCCACTCATTAGAGCAGTCTGTATTCTGTACAGTGCAGAAAATGATTAATTTACTCCCTGCTTTCTACTATTCTGTATGCTTACAGGAGTAAGTGATGGATAAGGGACAGCCTGCGCTGTCTTAGGTCAGAACAGTAGGTCAGATTCATTATTTACCTTCTGAATGTGGAGCGAGAACTTCCTCTTTTTGCAAATCATGACCCTAATTCACTTGTTTACATGAAGAGGTGGAATTGGGCACACAGCTGTTCTGTTCTGCCGTGTGTGTGTATATATATATTTACATATATAAATGTATATAAAAAGTGCTGTGGTTTCTGAGATGAATTAGAGAAGCTTTCTGTTAAGTGTATAGAGCTTTACTGTTAGTTTCTTTAAATTATACTTTTCAAAGCGGCATTTGCTGTGACACTAAGAAGAATGGACCGCAGCCAGAGTGTGTATGTGCTTAGACCACTTCTTTTTGTCAGGCAGTAATGTCTTGCTTTCTTGTGATCCACCATTTGTTTATTTTCCACTGTGTTTGGTGCAGAGCTCTTGTTTTGGTATGCATTTGTAAGCCTCTGGTGTGCTAAGATGCTGCTGTGTGATGAAGCACCATAAGCATGGCTGAATGACGCTCTAACCTCAGCAGACTTTATATATGGTTTATTTGTGTATGTGTGTACCTGGGTATGATCCATGTGGGCTCTGTCCGCATTTGGAGACATGTACATCCTGAAGAAGTCAGGCAGGAATGCTCATCATACATTTAAATTATTAATATAATGTAACATTTATTGCAGTGGAAACAAAATGATATATGCAATAATCCACACAGTCCCAGCAACAAAACCAACACTGACCCAAGAATGCTCTTTGCCTGTGTCACGCTGGCTGACAGCTGAAGGTTTTGTAGCACTCTGTACTGTAGTATATTTGTATACTGTAGTATATACAGTATAATATACTGTAGTATATTTTTCAGCCTCCCCTCTTCCCATTCCCTGTCTCTAGGATGTAGAGATTTTTTTTTTTGCCCAACCAAGTAAGATTTCCCTCTAAGCCTTTTCTTACTGTCACGTTTCCTTCTGCTTTTGAACTGAACTTTTGAGCTCTTTTTTGCACGAGAGATTGTTCAAGACAAACATGAATGAGACTGAGTTATCTTATTTTGCTGTTTTGACTGTTTAGCACATTAAGACAGACTTTCTCTTCTCTAGTCCATCAAATCAAGCTTCACAGTAAGAATTGTATCTCTGGGGCTCTGGCTATTCTCATAACATTCCTAATCATATTGAGGCATACAAAATACTTCCATGTTCATCTTTAAGAAGAGGGTGAAAAAAGTCTGTTCTGATAAGTAAAATACTTTTTGATATTGGTAACATAAATGCAATGGAATCACTTTTGTCTTTGAAATATTTCCCTTTTATTTTATTGCACAGTACACAGCCATTTTGATGTGTCATACTTCTGTTTAAAAAATCAGTCATTTTGTGTGACACATCCATCTCAAAATAGCTTGCTTTTCACTGGTCCAAACAGCGTGATTAAATGTTCCGTGGAATAGGTCTGTCGTAACTTGAACGGTGCCTTTCCCATCTAGACATGACCAAGTAACAATGGCTAGCTTTCAGTGCGCCAGGTCCTACCCAGGGAAAGGCATAGCCCAGACAACACCAGCATACACTGAGCATGTGACATATGCTGTGTTGTTTATGCTAGCTACAGTTTGTACATGATCACAAACACAAATGGGCTGTGTCAGCTACTGCATGCGAGCTGTGCGGCAAAACCTATGTTTTAGTCTGGCACATCATGATATAACAAGCTGTTGGGTTATTTCTTGAGGATACTGCTCACTGGTGATGCTCTGTACTTTGGGAACTGACGCCTGTAGGCACAAGTAGAAGATTGTAAGATTGAGTGATAAAGGGGTGAACAGTAAATAGTATTTTTCACAGATCTTGCATATGAGAATTTCTCTTTAAGTCAAGTCTTGTTTGACCTACTGACATGAGAAGTAGCACTAATGGGACCAAAGAGTAATAGAAATTTTCCTTCTACGGTGAAAAAGGGTAACCTGACTCGCACTACTGATAATGAATTCTGTTGATTTCTACTTTTGATTATAGAGGAAAGCTGGGAGGGTTTTTTAATTTGTGTCCTTCCCCCCCCCCCCCCCCCCTTCTTATATTTTAAGAGAGGATTTTTTTGGTTTCATCTTCTGTTTTCCAAATTTAACCCACAACATTTGTTCTAGATGATTGTATCACACAGTGTAAAGTAAACTGGTGCTAGATTAAGAGCCATTTTATAGAGTTTACACTTTGCCAGTTTTATAGACTAGCATAAAACATAAAGGTATCTTGGGATTTTTTTGTTCCTCTGCAGGATATTGAAGATGTTTTTCTAGCTGCTTGAAAACAGAATGCTTGGATGTGCACAACCATTTTCGTCGTGTTACTGCTGCTCTGTGGGGCAAATTCTGCCTCATGAGGGCAACTTTAAATTTGGAATTATTACGTCCAATTACAATCTGTAATCCAGGGCTTAATTTAATCTGTGGATAAAATATGTGCTTTGTCTTCATCTTCACTCTAGCCAGTTGTTAAAAGGAACAGAAGGGAAACTTTTATCACAGAGAAAATTTGTTTTTGGAAAGTTCATGCTAGAGCTTTGCTTTCATCAAATTGTGTATATCAAGGATATGTTCAGTTTCATTAGTGGACCTTTCACTGGTTGGGCAGGTTAACCAGCACACATGGAAAGCCTAAGTGACTTTCTCCGTTGGCCTTCAAAAGGGTAAATGCCATCAAAGGTTGCTGGGCCTGGGGCCCTGTGTAAACTTTGCTCTCAGGGTCTGACTGACTCATGCTCCCACCATGTCTCAGCACCTGGTCCTGTTTCCTGAGGGAGATGGCCCAAGGAAGTGCCACACACTGTAAGCTACTGATTTGGAGAGATATTTCAGGGTAGTCCATAAGTAGCATTTACTGGGTGAAAATCTCTAGGCTTTCTCTAAAATAAATGGATATGGTATGAGAGCTGTAAGACCATGTGTGGGAAAGGGCAACACCATACTATCTTCTTACTGTGTAGTTAATTAAGACTCTGAGTTGGATGAGGTTAGACATGACATACAAACAGAGATTTGAGTTCCTCCTGTGGTCAGATATGACTTGCTGTCTATCACAAACATTGCAGCTGAGCTTGATAAACTTCTGCACTTTTTGTACTACACAGGGCAAAGCATCACCATTGATTTTTACAGCCTGATGGTTTTTATTTCTGCCTTCTTGCAGGATCAGCATGAAGGGGAAAAGTCACAAATCATTTCACAGTATTTGGGGAAATTTTCAAACTTAAACTGAGTTTTGTACTTGCTTCTCTGAAATGTTAAAAAATATGCATTTTGGACCATCCTGTTGCTAATAGTTTTTCTCCAGAGACAACATTGTTGAAAACAAACTGATTGCTATGTGAAAAATCAAAGTGTCATGAGCTATTGCCTGTGCTTTTCATCTGGTGAGTGAAATATGAATGCACACCAGTTGCTCTGGCTGAATGGGCTGAAGTAAGTTATTGGATATAGCCACTCTGTATGGTGTCTTCATCCCATGATCCTGCAGAGATCATCTTGAAGTCAGTAGTAAACTTCACTTGTGAAATCAAGTCAGCATGAACTTTGTGCCTCAGAACCTCAAAATCATTTCAATTAGGAAAGGCTTTATGCTGCTAGCAATTGCATGAACCAGTCTGACATCTTAGTGCCTGGGAAAGCATAGGTAAGGCTGATTTTTAGCTAGCACTTCACTTGGTACAGGGAAAACTTTTCACCACTTCAGACTGTGCTGATATATATTAAGTATTCTTCTTGAGAGAACTGCTGCAGAAAAAAGCAAGCAAACAAAAAATATAGACCCACTTTAGATGTGAAGTTAAAGACAAAAGAGGAAAAATGTTCTGAAACTATTTGATACATTAATTTATATTTGAAATTAGAACACTGTCTGTGGTTCTATTATCTGCTGCCATACAGTGCTTTCTTTGAAAGGGGAAAAAGCTTAGTGAAAAGTAATTTCAGAGCCTTGGCTGCTTTTTGATTACAATTTGGGATTACTGTTTTAATCACCGCTTATCAAGTAATACCACAAACCTCAGAGCATGTCCATCTTTCTCAGGGGATGCCAGATTTAAAAGCCAATTTTCAACAATCCCTCCTCTTTCTCCCAAACCCATATAACAAATAGAAAGGGATAGTAATCTGTGGTATTACAAGAGACCATAAGCGATGTTTGAAACTCTCAACATTCTCAGATTTCTTCTAGGTTTTCTTCATTGGTAATGTGTTTTTATTCAGCAGAAATACTGTTCTCATGTCTAAGCAAGCTCCTGTTTTGAGGCAATCTCCATGTGAGCCCAAGGCATCACGCACACTCCCCTTTTCCTCAGCAGATGACAGATGTTACACATCCAAACTTGTCCAGATAGATGTGCCTGCATGCATTGAGAGGAGGTCTGAAATTAATACATTGTATTTGCATGCTTGTAGATAATTCAGCCTGGCCTCGTGTGCAAGCTAAAGCACTGGAAAATATGTGTATTAGCTAGCAGCTATATCCATGATAGATACTTGAGTTAAAAGATGGGTTTCCACTCAGAGTTAGTGATGATGCATGGTTCTGGCACTTCAGGAGTGGGTGGCAGCCCTATGTTTGAAGTAGGGTGAGAGAAGAGGGAGCTCTCAGTTCCTGCTGTGCAACAGGAGGGCCGTGACTAGGGTGTTACAAGGAGGAAAAAAAGTTTGAGTTCAGTGTGGTGCTTAGTGAGGAGGTAAAGAGGCAGCGATCAACCCTGAACCTCTTCCTTGCGTTTGCTTTGGTGACTGTCTCACACTAGAGTGTAACGAGCCTCTGCTGTAGGATACCTCATGCATGTTCCTTTAGGTGAATATTGCTGCTGTGTTTTAAAGGTGAAGGCAAACCCCCCTCTTCATTCTGAAGAATTTGCATGTAATGAATGCAAGCAGACTGATTCTGTTGATTCATCAGGGACAAGGAGGTGACTGTTCCTCTTTATTCTGCCCTCATGAGGCTCTATCTGGATTACTGCGTCCAGGTCTGGTGACCCCAATACAGGAAAGACGTGGAGATGTTGGATAAGGGTCCAGAGGAGGGCCACAAACATGATCAGCGGGCTGGAGCACCTCCCCTATGAAAATAGGCTGAGGGAGTTGCACTTGTTCAACCTGGAGAAGAGAAGGCTGTGAGGAGACCTGATTGCAGCCTACCAGTATTTAAAAGGGGATTATAAACAGGAGGTGAATCAACTTTTTACTTGGGTAGACAGAGGTGGGATAAGGGGCGTGGTTTTAAGCTCAAGGAGGGAAGGTATAGATTGGACGTCAGGGGGAAGTTCTTCGCAGACAGAGTGATGAGGTGCTGGAACAGGCTGCCCATGGAGGCTGTGGATGCTCTGTCCCCGGAGGTGTTGAAGATCAGGTGGGATGGGGCCCTGGGCAACCTGGGCTAGTACTAGATCTGGAGGTTGGTGGCCCTGCCTGTGGCAGGGAATTGGAACTTGATGATCTTTGGAGTCCCTTCCAACCCAACCATTCTATGATTCTGACCATATTTAACTCTTATCAGAAGAGGCTGAAGGAATCCCAGAGCTAGTTTTATTTCAAAGCTAATTTACATGGGGTATGTGTGCCTATGGACAGTGCTTGAAGTGCATGTACTGAGCTCAGGGAAGCAGTACCAGTTCACACCAAGGTTAGTGCAAAGTTAGAGGAGCAGATGAGCTAGTGCATATCTATTTACCTGGAGAAACACAGATCTCCTTTCTTCTACTTCATGTCTATATTTTACCAGGTGACTAAAATGTAAAGAACTACTCTGAATTAAACCATAATAAAGATGAAGTGCCTTCACTCTAGCATAAGACAGATTTACCAAGATCAATCCCATCTCACAGTCACATCTCATCCTGGGGCTGACTTAAATTTCTAGTTAGAGCCCATCATTAGCAGTATTGATGTTTACAAAGATGCTGCTTAGTGGAAATGCAGTATGATAAAATCACCACTGATGGAGCGGTACATCTTATGCATCTCTTTCCAAACACAAATTCGGATGGAAAGGAGGTTCTCTACCAGCTGGGAGGGCAGGGGATGGTAAATGCAACATACTGCTGCGGGAGTAGAACCCCATCTGTCTACATTGTGTACAGCTTTCAGTCTCTCTAGAGTAGGCAAAAACTCTCAGAAAACCCAAACAGAAGATTTTTTTTTAGGTAGCCTGGAAATGGGCATTCAGCAGCAGAGAAGACTGTTGTAAGGCAGATGACTTGTTGGCTTGGCATTTCACAGTGCAGAATCACTGGCTGTGCTGAATGCTTTAGCAAAGAGATCTGTTTGACCAAGCAAAATTTGGCTGACTGCTGACCTTGACTTTTGAAAAGCTGGGAGATGTGGCCTCACAGCCCATAAGATAGGAGTGTTGGTGCTGTGCTTTGAAAATGCCAGTAGTCTGCCCTGGTGAGGAGTTTGGAGAGACTGAATTGGATTCAGAGCCTTCTGCACTGTCTGAGCACTGGAGAAGACAATTTTAAGGGATGTCGTTAAGTGATGAACTTGTACATATGGCACAGCTCGCCTTCTGTCTGCTGGAATGTATGTTGTCCATCTGTTCTCTCTCTGCTCTGAGAGCAGTTGGGCTGCTGATCAAATGATCATGCCTAGCTGATGAAAATGTCAGTAATTAGAGATCACTTCCTCGTCCGCTCTGCATATAGATGGCTATAAAGAGAGTGGGGAACTGGCACCTTCAGATGAACCATGTTGTTGATTGTGTAAATAAGTTTTGTGGCAGGGTAAAGTTTGGAAATGGTGAAAGTGTTGTGGTTTCTTACAGGGATACAGGACTAAAAACAGAGCTGCACCTGTGTACGCAATAGTTTAACTTTTATCAGAATTTGCCCTTAATTGTTTTCTGTGGTGATTACCTTAATTTGAGACATGGATGAGAGCAGGATGTTTGTACTGATTTGATTAGGCCTGGCAGCTGTCTCTCTTGCCGTAAGGGGTGCTCACAGAATGTTCCTCATTCTTCCTTCCTGAGAGATACCACAGTGTCATTTCAGAGAGCTATCTCAATTTTCCTTAAGGACACTGAGTTGTGTGATGTTGTAAGGTTCCATTTTCAACAGCAAGCTGAAAGTATGGCAACCAGCGTTGTAGGAATGCTTGTGAATGCAACTTAATTTTTA
Source organism: Gallus gallus (assembly GCF_016699485.2). Lineage (NCBI taxonomy): Eukaryota > Metazoa > Chordata > Aves > Galliformes > Phasianidae > Gallus > Gallus gallus. The sequence continues at coordinate 2,340,274 of NC_052546.1, forward strand.
TGTTAGAATAAAAACAATTTTCAAGTAGTCTTCAAAAGAGAGTAAAACTTTCTATTTATAATTGGAATGAGGCAGACTCAGAGTCATGGAGTCCTGAGCTTGTCAGTGTGCTATGTGATGTCTCAGGCTTGGGGAGCCTGGCTGATTGTTTCTGCTTGCAAAATTAACATCATTTTCATCTGTGCCTTCTGTCAGACTGAATTAATGTGCCAGTCTGCTCTCAAAGAGGAAAAAAAAAAGTCCAAATCCCTCCACTCTGCTAACAAAATACATCAATGCCAGCAGCCCCTACACATGAATGAACCTCAATAAGCAAACTACTGTGCATGGGTGGCAGAGGAGGAGAAAAACAAGAAGTTGATAAAGAAATGTATTTCTCTTTCAGTCTTCTAAGATGTTGGCTTGAAAACAACAGGGAGAGAAAATAAAGCCTTTTTTAAATCATGAAAAATACAATGACAGTGACCTCCAGCTGAAGTAGTTTTTCAGGGCTTTGTGAGCTTTTTTTTTTTTTTTTTTTGGTTGGTGTTTGTTTTTGTTTTTTTGCCTACAGATTTAGACAGTGGCCTTCAGGCTGGGAATCTTTTTCAGTTGTTATTTCTGCAGCTCTGGTCTTATTACTCAAATGTGGATTGATCCTAAGCTGTCTAAAAGCCCAATCTTTGAACCCTTTAGTGCTTGTAGCATTCTGCTGAGATACTGTATGGGTCGGGCTAAAGCTCCTCACCCAGGAGAGCTGCAGGAAATGATGACGTGCATGTGGTTGTATAAAACACCACAGCAAAACAACCTCTGAATTCAGATACTTTGCAAGTAAATATTCCTGGGAGGACAAGCTGGGTGGAGGCTCAATTCCAGTTAGAAAAGCTTGAGCGTAACTTTTCCCCCATAGTTACCTGCCCAGAAAGACCTTGATGGCTGCAGATTGCCCAGGCCACTCCTGGCCAATGGAGGGATGGATGAGTTGGGAAGAAGGCTTCCCTCTGAAGGCACAGCACTCAGTGTGCACACAGCCTTTCTAATGGGACAGTCCTGAGCCCTTCCTGATCCTCTGGACGACAACGTAGGATGTAAGGAAAGAGACAGTGCAGAGACAGGTGGCAGACTTAACTCTAAATGCTGGGACATCATATCAGATGTATTCTAGCATGCATTTCATGGGGACAGAACATCTTCACTTTTCTCTGACACAGTGAACGTAGAAGGTTTCGATTTTGTTAGTACCAATTCTGGCAGAAGCAACCTTAAAAAGAGGGGTTAATCTGGCTGCAGGCTATTTTGTGTTCAGCTTGAAAACAGCATTTTATCAAACAGAAGCACTGGCCTCTGGACTTTGAAGGGGATGACTGACAAGCAAAGGCTTTCATCAGAAGGGTGGGAAAAAAACCAAACAATCCCTTTTGTTACATCAGCTCTCAAAGTCAAAATGTGCCATGATACCCAGTCCTGCTCTGTGTTCTGATGAGAAAGTGCACGTCCTGATGCACAGGTGCATTTTCCTGCAGTATCTGGGTACTTTCTAGACTTTGATTCTGTCTCTCAGAGGATTTAGAGATCCTTGTTTTTCTGTACTGTCAGTAGTATGCTGAGACATAAAGTCTAAGAGCCAAATACTTACAACTTAACTTGCCTCCAGACCATAGTCTTTTGGTTGATTTCACAAGGGTCTATTTGCATCTTCAGAGGTCTGAATACTGCTTTGAAAGCCTGCTCCTAGGTGATATGCCTGGATCATAGCATTAGTTCATTGCCTGTGGGTGTCTCAAATGTCAGATGAGAATTGCCAGCCTTATTATAGATATTCCAGGATAAGTCGGTGCCATGTAGATGTGGCAGGGGAAGGAGGAAGCAATGCCAGGGGACCCATTCACACCTTCCTCCTCTTTCTTGGTGAAGAATGATGCCCACAAGGAGCTAAGTTGGGAGAGTTGTCTTGCCCTGTGCAGGGAGCAGTTTTCTGGACTTCCCTCAGATTTGTGGTCATCTTTTACAGGATCAGAGCCTTAGAAGAAGGTGTTTTCTTTTCTTTTTTTTTTATTTCTCTCCCAAGCCTAGTGCTTTACTCAGCGGCACCATATTTGATTTATTGTGGCGTGCAGGTTTTTCCCCATGCATCCGTAGAAAACATGGAATAAATGACATAGACTGGATGGAATCATATCCCCCAAGCTGCCTCTGAAATCTTAATTAAACCCACAGGGTCTTGTTTAAGGATACAAAAACAGCAGAATATGAAGTGCTGAAGACCAGTAAATAAATTATTGGTGCTCCTTGCTACTTCACTGTGCTGGTAGTGATCTGAAAAAAAAAAAACCAAAAAAAAAAACCAACCTCCAAATCTATCCTTTCTGTTTGACCATTTTATTATTAGCAGCTACTCTGTGTTTTAACCATGGCTTCTTGTTGAAGAAAACTGCACTGGGGAGAAGAGAGTTTTTAAAAGTTGGACTTAGGCTCATAAATAGAGGGAGCTTCTCCACTCAGCCTGAAGTTTGCTTCTCCTATTTTTCATCCATGGTATCTCATAGTACATGCTGAGCCAGACACTTGGGGAGGTGGCTTGGAACCTAATACAGCTATAGGCAGGCTGCCTGGATTCAATGCTGGCTGCAGGGACCAGAGGGCAACTGTGCAAGTATGAGGACAGAACATGCTGACATCTGTAGTATGGCATGCACAGCCAATTAACTGGAAAAGGGGCATGCTTTCATCATTATAATCCCATGCCTGGTAACTTATTTGTATCAGGGAATTGTATTTTGTCTTTCTTGTGCTCTATTGAAATAAGAACTTGATGCCTCCCAGGTGAAGAACTGAGCTGAAGTGACCTGGTCTAAGTCCCACAGGAAGTCTGTGTCACAGCAGGGGTCTGCCCTGTTTTTCTGTGGGGTAGGCAATAATGAATGGGGCTGAACTGTAAGCACATGCTCCTTCCAAACTCTGGCAGCAAGCAGAGTACGGGAGCTATGTGTAAAGAATGAGAACTGCTTGAGCTCCTGACGGCCACAGGAAGGGCTGAAAATTATATTCTGCGCTTTCCATCTTGTTTCTACAGAGGTGGTAGAATCTGGAAACTGACTTGGCAGTATTTGACATCTTTACCATGTTTCTGGGAAGCATGTGCCATGCTTTAGCCTTTAGAAATGGTGGAAAAAATGCAACATGCCAATACAGTCGTATTCCACAGGAGTGCCGTGCCGTGGCTGTGGCATTATGGGGCTGGGGACTGGCTGGTGGACTCATAAGCGAGGAAGCAGCTTCAGAAGGACATAGGTTGGCCCATGAGGAATTACAGATGGTGAAAGAATTCCTGGGCTCCTCATATACTTAGGCATCAACCCCTCTGGATTGTTTCCTTTAGTCTGCCAGTGTGGAGCAAAGAGGTGTGAAGGATGCAGTGCTCCAGTGGCTGTTGCTTTCATAGGGGCAGTCAGCCTAGGTTAGGCATTGGAGGCCTTGTGATGCTGCAGCTGCTAGATGATATCAATTATATCATTCCTTTAGGGTGCAGTTGATCCACCTTGCTTAACTCTGTCCTCCTTTAGGAAGCTATTAATGGAAGGACACCGAGCCTTGGTCCTTTTGGATACTAGTTATTTAATAAGACACATAGACTCAATTTAAGTAATTGCTGAGATTCTTTTGCTTAATGAAACTGAGGAAGAGGGAACCTCACAGCTTCTGTTTTATGAGTAAAAGTCGCCTACCCTCCCCTTCCTTTTTCTTTACAGCCTTCCCTTTTAGCCTTGTAGATGCAAACTGAGAACATGCAGTGCTTGCCGTTGCCACATGGAAATGAATAATGGTTTTGGGCAAAGACCAAAGCAAGTTTCCAGAAGGCTGCTCTTTCCTGCCCATTCATCTATGTGATGTATAGAACAAAGCAAAAATATACTGTCAGGAAAAAAAGAGCTGTTTAGTATTCAGAGGTTCAAAGACATTTAACAATATTGTCTTCACCTAGGAACAAAATTATTTCTTCAAGAAATGTACAGAGAACACTTTACTTTCAATTTACAGCTTGGTCTGCAGGAACATATTGCAATGGTGAGAGTCCTGTGTCAGGAACACTGAATTTATACCAATAAAGGCTCTGAATACCTTCTTGCAGATATGCCTTGTCAGTTGATAAGATGGAGATTTAGACCAGGAGAAATACTCTTTGATGCCTTTTGCCAGCATTGTTACTCTTTCTGGAGGATGAATGTTTTGTGTGAGAGAAGACAAAGAGGCAGGAGCTCTTTCAGCAGTAGATGTCCTTCAGTCTCTGGGTGAGCTTCAGTGGGTAGATGGCTTAATGCATGCCTCAGTTTCACTTGAAAATTAAAATGATTAAATTGGGATAACCTACTCCCTTAGACCTTTTCTTCGACTTGAATAGGTCACAAATTCTCATTTCTACAAACTAGAATGAAAGGACTTCAGTGTTTCCGAGTGAGTCCAAGACTTAGCAGGGCTGACCTGTAATAGACACCACTGTACTGCATACAAATATGAGGTCAAAATTTTTTGTTTTATCAAGATTGAAAAAGCTGTAGACTGACCCCTAGAGTTCTACACCTTCATTTGGACAGAATAGAACATTTGATTATCTTGTTTCTAATTTAATCTATTTAATCTTTGGCCTTTTGCTGAGATTGCTTATGACAGGAGAACTGACTTCCAAATTTGCCAGCCCCCTAACAAAAACCAGGCTGTACTCAAAAGTGCTTTCATGGGCTGCTTTTCTTATTTGACTATTCCTGTTTTTTTTGTTGTTCGGGTCTTGAGGGGAAGAAGAAAAAACTAGGGCTGGGATGGGAACTGAGAAGAATGACAGAGATCTTCATGGTGGTATGTGCTGCTTTTGTTAATGCAAAGGACCTGATCTGAGTACTGTGTTGTTTCTTTAATGCCACTGTCTTCACTCATTCCTGGAGGTATGAAGTATTTATTCATTTCCATTAATTAAATTCATATCCAAAGGCTAGTTCTATCAGAATGTTTAGAAGCAGAAAATTTGTCTAGTGGGTTAATCTCTTAAAAGAGAAAAAGAAAGGGAATCATGCCAAATCTAATTATTATTATTTGTTAATTCAACCCCTCCTTCAATTCTGGAGCAATTTGTTAACTGTGTAATAGCTGATGTGCCCAAGCTGCCTCTCATCTGACTGAATGAGGTGTATGGTGTGAGCATATGCAAAGAGAACATGCCCAATTCAGTGGGGACACAGAGGTTTCCACAGCAATTTTGTAGAAATCCATAACAAATGCATTGTTAGGTTGGTTTATGCTTTCTCTTTCCTGCTGTGTAAAGTATTTGATATTCAAATTAAAATGGTGCTTGTTTAGGACAATTCAGTTATAGAATAAGCCTGGTAATTGGTGCCCATGGGACTGTTTACACTCTGCTTGGTGTAATCCACTTATGGAAAATTAATGAAAGGCGATTTCCTCCTCCGTTGTAGCTGTTCTAATATGTATGCTTTCTGTGCTGTTTCCTCTCCCAGCTGAAGCTTCAGATGGCTATTCTGGGACAAAAGCTCCAGCAAACTAACGTGCTCCCTGGAGAGTTCCTTAAGGTTAAGGGTGACTTTGGTGGCACAGAGGTTGCACGAGCCCCACAGTGCTTTGACTCAGAAACGCCCTCTGAACCTCAAGCCTGGCCCTCCCAGAAGCACCATGAGGAGTGCTTTGCTACCAGTTTGTGTCTCTTCTGGAGCATGATGCTAATCTGCACCTGTGGGCTCAGACCAAATGCTTCCTCCCTTCCTCAGTACTGGGGTTCTGCCTTTATTCCACAGGCACGAAGCCTAAGTCTCATTTGAGCTAACTGCAATTGATTTTTCAGCTTTGTCAGCTAGCAGCCAAAGCTTCTTTGGTAAGTAACACAGAGAAGATAGAGGAGAAAATACAGGTGTTATAGCATGCCTATACAGTCTGTGATATACTCAGTATGCAGCGTTTAAGGTGAGGTGAAGCCAATAAGATTTGTTATATATTTGGAAAGATTTTACTTGTCCTGTGGGCTGGGGAAGAGAGAAAACCTTTCATGTGCCTGAGCTAAAGCACAGCTGTCACTACCCAGGGATTTTCTGTTTCCCATTTTGTCAGATGAGGGGAGAAAGCAAAAGAAGCAGAAAAGCCATCCCTACTCACTTTTCTCAGGAATATTTTCTAGTTGTTTCACAGGGAGCTGACTTTAAGTGCAGGCTGAGTGTGAAACAGGAAGCATTTCAGTAAGTGACTGTTCAATTTTACAAATGGTACTAATGTGCAGCTTTGGGCTATGGGAGTCCTGAGTCAATATGGCCAAAGCAAAGAGCTCTAGTTCCAGAGCAAATAGCAGCAGATCTGGGAATATCGAGAGCAGAAATAGCATCATTTTGTTATTCACAGTGGCTACAGGAAAAAAAAATTGCTGAGGAAATACCAAATGCAGAGAGCTGGAGGTCAAAGAGGAGAACAAAATCAAGACCAAGAAATTACCAAGCTGTATTGCCTGAAAGAAAGTGAAATGAAATCATTGCATCTTACTTCAGTAGTTAAATATCAGGGGCAACACATGGAAAATGTGCTTAGTTCGACCTGGGCCCATTATCTAGATACCATCTCTTCCCTGTCTTGCCCCAAATTCCCTTCCTTTTCTTCAGGCAGTGGACAGAGTACGTTTTCTTTGTCATTTGTAAGAACTGTCATTTCTCTTTCTGTGCTCACTTAGGCTTACTATCTATACTTTTGCTCCTTTAAATCAAAAATAACATAGCCTTCTCTTATTGTCCTTAAAAGTTCTCCCTGACCCAGACACGAATGTTAAAGTCCTCTCTCTGATGCTCCCTTTGCCTATTCTGCCTGGAATTCCTTCAATGGTGACCTGCCATTGCCACTGCTTGGCATCACCTTTGGAAATTCAGGTATTGTTGCCATGCAAGTTTCTGCTGTCTTATACCCTATGTGTGGAGCACCAGCTCTGCACTGGGGAAACTGCTTTTTCAGCTCTCTTAAGATCTATCTTTTCCTGGCTGCTCTGCTAAGGAATGGCTTAGGCAGGGTTAAATTGACCACAGAGTTGGGAGGGGAAATTCTGTTTCTGTTTTCCCCTTCATAACCTCCCAAACATTATTTGCAACCACGAAAAACAATATGGGACAAATGAGCTCAAACCATGAAGTGGGAAACATGGCTAAATGCAGTAATGTACCTACATCTTTCTGTGTATGGCCTACCAGTGTATTCTTATTTGGGAAATGTGGTGTTTGCCAGATTGGGATTTTGTGAGTGTGAGCCACAGCTGCTATACTTTCTGTGAGTTCAAAGCTTTGTTTAGCTATTGTTTTACCAGGCTCAGCAACACCTCACATACCATGTTCCACAAACCATGCAATAAACCTTACCTGCACAGCACTATGTCTCGACTATTAAAAGCCTGATATATTGCATGCAAGGTCCAACTCATAACAGCCTGCGTTCCACAGCTCATTTGATATCGTTCTGAGGAGCATCTGTCTTAGCTACTGGCAGTGCGGTCTTTGAAAACAAGCTTCATTTTGCATCTCTGGCCTTTGGAAGATGGGAAAGATTTATGACCTGCAAATAATGATGATAGGTGAACTTGCATCCTAGAGAATGGAATGGAGGCAATGAGCTTGAGAGATGAACACCTCTAGGGTCATTTGGGTGCTCTCACTGGCATTATCAAATAGAGATGGATCAGATTTGCTCTGCCTCACCACTCAGCTGTGCTTCCATGCAGGAGCTGCACCTCTTTGTAATGCATTTTCATGCATCTGGGACATCTACAGGATGCCTTTGGAGATGGACAGGAGGCGAGATGAGCAGCTTTTAAGGGATGTTATTCAACATTCAAAGAGAATTGGAAGGAGAAAGTTTCGGGAAAAATTATTTTTCTTCAGCAGTCTCTTGAATGTCATTGAGAAGGACTGTCTGTAATCTCCAGGTGATTGACACCTCCTTCTCTGGATTGAAGGGGGCTTTCTCTTCATATTAACTTATCTCTTATTCTTTTGTCACTTTTGAAGTCCCTGCAGACTTTAATTTTTTCTTTAGGCATGATGAACTTCATTATAATTTCATTTGAAGAAAATGAAGAAAAGGGCGTGTTTGAGAAGTGTCCTTTCTCCTCCAGATCCCTGAGTTCAATGACTGCTGTCTTCAGTTGTCCTTTCACAGGCTGTTCTTGGCTTTCTCTTGGTATTGAATTGTGTGTGGGTACTAGATGTAAATGGTGAATATTCATTATCTTGAGGGAGGCGTATTGCATCTTTTGCTGCACAGGGACCCAGCTGTGGAAGGCAGAGTGTAGTCTGTCCCACTGCATGACCTGGACAATGTTTTCTAACTGGGGAATTGTTTAAATAGAATGCGAAGCTCAAATCCATCCTGGAGGAAGTTGATGGAAGCTTTCCACCGAACGTAGTGGTAACCAGGCAGTTATTTGCTACAAATTAGATCTCGCCATGTGTATGCGAGGGCAGGAGCATAGAATGACTTTCTGAATATGGACCTAGTTATTTCTCATCCTAGGAATCACTCAAATGAGCAGTTGAAGTAGTATTTTGCACGAGGATCTCTCATGAAATTACGTGGTACCAGTATATGAGGAAAGATATTTGGATCTATGATGTGGTCCTTCTAAGCAGGTAAAATAAAAACAAACTAGCCCTGGCTAACCCCTAGTCAGTAGCTCATCTCTCTTCATTGAATGTGCAAGTTATTGTGAACAAAAGGGAACAAAAACCAAAAGTATCTGAAAATCACTCCACTGTCCATAAAACTTCCGACAGATACTTTTCATTTAATTCATCCAGGAAATCAATATGTCTTACAGAATCATTTGACTGTGGTTGGCAGTGAAATGATAAATATACATGAAAACAGAATTGGATTAACAATTTTTGACAGGTAATACAGTGCAGCTGTTGCTGGATGATATTAACAAGAGGAGGCATGTTAAGTCCCAATGTCAGAGTAAGGCTAGGTGGTTATAATGTCTGAATATATTTCATTCTGTGATTGAAGACTCTCGATGGCAGATGGAAATCAACATTATAAAGTTCCATTAAAAAGTCCTTTGCTTTGCTAATTCCTGCCTCCTTTTACCGGTCAGTAGCCTGCTCATCGATCTTGGCTGACTAAAATAGAATTTCCCCATGTTGTCTACCTGAGCCAATAGATTTGGTTTGCACTGTACTGAGTTGTGGGGAAGTGGGAAACGTCACCCTCCTGAGATCAGCATCCCAAGGAAGGCTGTTGCCACCTGGCAGGGCACCTTTCTGACTCCCAGATGAGACTGAGATTTTACATTTTTTTCTTCGAGGTTTACGAAGCAATTGTAAATGTGTATGAAAAACCAAATGTCCTCTGTGAAGGACACGAGATCAGATTTATTCCAGTTCTACTCCTCATTCTCTTCTGTCATTGTCTTTTCTGTTCTATCCCCATTGTCCAATTCCCTCTCAGCTTTCACTTGTGTGGAAATATTTTCCCCCAAGTAATGCAAAGCAACCAGAACCCACCAAAACTGCCTGTGGATTTCACTTCTGTGCCATCTCAGTAAGGTTGGATCATATGTGCTTTTTGTTTGAGGAATTTCTTATGGAAAAAACTCCTCCCGAGTTTCTTCAAGCACTCATAGTCCAGCCTGCGGACTCTAGATGAGTATCAGACAGTGAAAGCGTTGTAAAGAGAAATTGATTTCCAGGCAATTTGCAGTCCTTTGGGACATAGAGTACTGCGTGAGCATATGACATGATCATCTGCTGTGCCCAAACATGGAATCCCTTCTTTAAAAGGAAAAGATTTGACCTCGATAGTATATTCACAATTTTCCATAGGCAAACTCCCTCAAGATGAATTTGAAGCCTCACTAGGGAGCTGCAGAGTGCTGAGAGGGGCTGATCAACTTGGAGGCCAGCTGCTGTGCATTTCAATACATATTACCATTTATTCTGTTAGCTTTTAACTTAATCATGAAATCACTTTTTCCTTCCAAAAGCTCTTTGTCTGAAGGCTGCATATCTCAGCCTGCATCTGCTTTCCTCTGCAAGGCAACTTTAAGTGAGAAAACTTGCAGTACCTACAGAAATGATGTGAAACGTACCAGCACAGTGTTGCCCCCAACCTTAGGAGCATTTTAGCACCTCTGTAGCAGGAGGCCTTGGGGCACCAATGGGCATTTCTCTGTGGAAGGTTCTCTCCACACCCAGTAAAAAGTTATTATCTCAGTGAAGATCCATCTAAAACTGCATTCCCTTGAATGTTTTGGGCAGGTTGTGGTAGTCTGCTAAAGGCTGAGGTTTGCTGTGAAGTGACTGGGATAGGAAATACCAGACTAGATCTTTTTCTAACAGCAAGAAATGGTTAACACAGGGAGAGATTGAAAGGAATAGTTCAGCTGTAGCTCATCTACTATTCTGTCATGAAACCATCAGGGCTGCCATTTTATTACCAACCAGAACCTGGAAGACTATTTTAATGGGACAGAGTAGATAAAATGGCAAGGAAAATAATAGATAGCACTGGAATTATGCAACTCTTATTATAGCTTGTTTCAAAGATTATTTTAATTTAATTGATCAATTAGATAAAATTATATACCAGTGTGCTGCTGGCAGGGGCCCAGAGGGCCGCTACCAGCATTTTAATATCCATCATATCAGCCACAGATATCTTTAAAAATTATTTTCCTGATAGAAAAAAAAAATGTTTTTAACTAGGATGTTACATGTTATATTTACAGGATTGTTTAAACCAGTATTTAGAGTGCTGGCTCGATAATGTCTGTCTAGAAAAACTGTGCCAAGCAAACAGCCCATAGATCTCAAGACAGGCACATTTTGAGTAGCTTTACAGCATCACACATGACTTCTACAGTGATTAGAAATCAGACCATGTTGGGAGACAAAGCTCCAAACCTAGATTTAATTTTCACTAGTTTGAAACTGTTTTCTCAAATACATTTATTGTTGTTCTTCTACTCTTCTTGTCATATTCATCTTTATCCCTTCAACACATATCAGAAATTTCAATGTATTTTTGTCATGTGAGACTTTGAACAATGTAGTCTGTAAGATGAAGAGATTTTTGTTCATAGCTCTCTGGCCCAATCCTCAGCTGGTTTTATTGAGCTGTTTGCCTCCCCCTTTCACCTCCTGCTGCTGCTCTTGCTGCTCTGGACTACTAAAATATGGAACGTTTTCTGATACCACTCCTTTATAGAGGTGGCATCTTTCATTGTGATTTCAAAGCTTTTCAACAGTCCTGTGTACTGCATAAATACCATCACCAGAAAATCTAGTTAGATTCAATTAAATGAAATGTTTTCAGGAAGTATCATCTTCTGTCTAGCAATGTTTTGTTTCTTATTCAAGAGAAAAAGCCCAAATTCCTTTAACTCAGCTTTTGTTGTCACCTTCTTTGGCTTTTGTGTCAGTGTTTTGCAAATGTACTTTTGACCAGAATAGAAAAAGCTTTGTTCAACTTTCCCACAAGACAGAAAAAAAAAGATTTCTAGCTAGTTCAAATTCTGTCTGTCATGCAGAAACACAGATAAGTGCACTGTTCCAGCTGACGTCAGCTGAAGCCCACCCAGCCTTCACTTCCTGTGATAAGAGGAGGCTATGTGATGTGCGGCCTGGGCTGTGTTGGGTGGCTGAAACACGTCTGTGAGGATGAAGGCTTCCCTAACCTTTAACTGTATGTTCTGCACTGGCATGTCCCCAGGAATACAGGCGATTGATATTTTCTGGTAACTACTTGGAAGGGTTCAGCTGAATAATGGGGTGGATTTTCAACTCAGGAATCCATTTAGTCTGGTTCTTTGTTTCTATTTCATGCTATAATGAAATGAGTTCCTGGCCAGACGCTCAGGACAAATGATGTGCTGTGATTTTATTCTCCCCTCCCCCCTCCGCCATGCTCTTCAGGTGATCATTTACACCTGTGTAGGGTGGATTCAAAACAGCGTAGACAATTCTTCCTCTTGCCTTTGTATTATATATGCTGCTATGAATAGAGTGAAGGCAGTATTTCCCAAGTGGAGCAAGAAGAGTGCCTGCTGTTTCCACTCTTACTCATGTTGTGTGATGCAAATTGATCTGTCCATGTAACAGTGGGTCCTCATGGTTTGTGACAGGTTTGGAACCTGTGCAAATACAAGCCACCCTCCGTTCCAGGGCACTCCAAACTGCATCCTAAGTCATTATAGCCTTGAATTCATGGACCTGTCCTTCCTGATTTTGAGTCTTTTTATACTTAGTTTGCACAGCACAAGGTAAAGGACTTCAAGACAGACATGCTAAGCTGTAGATATGCAGATGACTATAAAGGTTTATAACCAGGGGAGCTCTCTTGGGTCAGTTCTTATTATTTCAGCAGGAGACTCAGAGATGGGATGTATTGATATTATCTTTTTATTTAGGGCAAAAGCGTAGATTTTTTCCTCCCACTGCTTGTAGTTTTCATTATTCTTCAGAGAGAATGATAGGTTCAGTACAAAAACCTGAGGATAAAGAACATGGTTCTAGTGGAGGTGTATTGTTCTTAACTTACTGTGCACTATTGTAAAATAGTGCAGTCATTTGCAAATAGGAGACTGAGACGCAGAGAAACTAGCTGGGGTAACTCATCCCACAACACTCTGCCCAAGCAAGGATACATGGAAGGAGTGCAGAAGCTGATTGCATGCATGCCAGCTGTACCTGCCTAACAGCTGCAAGGAGGAGCAGTGGAGTGAGGGACGAGGTAGGAGCTATGGCTGTTGTGTTTCCCACCCCAGGCAGCCCGGTTAGTGCCAATCCTAACATGGGGCTCTGAGCAAAGGCTCAGCCCAGGTCATGATTAACCACGAGGTGAGTGTCGCTTTTTGTTAAATGTGATGCTTGCTGGAGGCTGCTGGCAATGATGAAATATACTGAGATACTGGAAAAAGAAAACATACAGAAAAGCCCACATGTCCATCTCTAAAATGATATCAACATATCTGATTTATGAAAAATGTATAAATGTGACTTGGGAACAGCTTGCGCTTTCACACTAAATAAAATGAGGAGACAGAAGAGGGAACTTGAATGTCTGTGAGCATACTCATGTATACAAATGACTGTCATAAATCTTTTTGCATGATTGCTTTGCTTTGTGGCACCTCTTTGGGGAGTTCTGCAGGGGAAAGAGCCCTACAGTTTGGGAAAGTGGGAAAAAAACAGCTAAAGAAAATGGATTTGCTGATATAATTATGCAATTCATGTAGAACATATTTGGCCTACTAATCAGAATGGAAGGGAAAGGAGTGTAGACAGTACTGTTGGTTTAAAGGAATTGAATTAAAAGACCAAACATCCTGAGTGAGACTGCAGCCTCCTGAGACTTCAGAAGACAGGCTTGGCTTTGGAAGGAGCTGGGAGACAAATCCCTGTAAGTCTGAACAAAGTAAATGCTTTATGCTTACAAGATGGGGAGAAAACAAATTCCTTAGCCAATGTAAATCTGCCTTGACATTGGTGCTCGTTTGCGTTACCTGCAGATTTGGTCCACGGCAACCTCAGTCTGGTTTTAAAGTCACTTGTGATTGTGGTCCAGCTTCATCAGCCTGGAGCTGATGGAGAGCTCCACAGAAAAGCAGGAGCTTGTCTACCACAGGGAAGAGTGCTGTCATGGCCAGACCAGGTCCTGTGCCCAAGCTAATGCTCTGCGGTGACTGTGCAACTGCTCTGCCCTGCTGATTTCCTTAAACAGTGCTCCCCGCTCCCCTTTGCCTCTTCAGACTGGGTGATGGGTGATTCTTAGTTATCTTTTTGATCTGGGAGTGAGGGAGCGTGTTAAAGGAGATCATTCAGAAGGAGACATCAAAGAGGGAAAATGAAGGCAAAAGCAATGGAAAATGAACAGTTAAACTGATTTGTGCCCCTGTAATGTGTTCAATAGTTGTGCTTTATCAGGAAAGCTCCATCCTCAGCAGAGGAGCAAGCAGCTGTGCCATGGTAGCTTCTGTCCCACTAAGGAGATGTGACTGAGGCTTGTTCCTGCCTCTCTTCTTGCATGGTCTTGATGTTGGCTGCACATCCCTGCCTCATTCACAAGTAATATGCTGGAGCCCAGGGCATGTACCCAAGGGATATTTCTGTAATTAATATTTTGCAGAGGAATTCCTGTCAGTTATCTGGGCTTCTGCAGCACACTGTAGTTTTTTAATATTTAACTATTAAGCTGCAATAAAGCATCTCTAGAAAGGATATTTAGATGGTAAGGAAGGATTTATTTTGATATTGAGGATTTTTTGCAAACAATAGTGACTGTGATTTTATTTTCTGAGCAAGAGTATGCACACACAACTACTCAGAACAACACTCATTTTGGTGCCCTCACACCTATCCTGAAATGGCTGTAAATGATCCCAGGGAGTTCAATCAAGCTGATCTCTCCTGCTTTTCCTAACATCAGCCATCTGGCTCCGTTGCCTTTGTGCTGTGCATGACCAGCCAGCTGGCCAGCTGTACCTCTCAGCTCCCAGATCCCTAAATCTTCCTTCAAGATCAGTTGCCCTTAGGGCTTGAAGAGCTGCTCAGACTGCCATGAAGGTGTTAACTCTAGAGAACTCTTTCCATCATCCACTGTGAAAAGAGCAGTAGCTACTCAGCGAGGCTACCGCTTTTTTCTTTCTGTCACTGTAAAATGGAAGAAAAGCAAAGATTATGGTGAAGTTGCTCTTAGTATAAGGGGAGACAGGTTCTCACTGCTATGATTATTTTTGGAGCTAAGCTTGCCTTACTTACACTGAAAGACAAGCAATTGTCTTTGTTAAAAATTTGTTCCTTTCAGTTGAAAGCCTCTGCATTTTGAAAGTCACTGGAGGATCCCTTTCACCTTCCCAGAGTTTTGAAAAAACTGAAGATATGGGAACTACTGAAGCCTGTTCTATGGTCCTCTCTTCCTGTACTCAGTGTCTCCATTCAAAGTATTTGTGCAACCTGAGCATTCATGGCAAAGCCAAGCTTGGTCTGACACCCATTAGCAGAGGTGAGCAGGGGCCACCTTGGCTCAACTACCAAGGCATTTTCCAGAGACTTTAAATTCTCTTGCAAGTCTCAGCTACAGCTGCAGGAAGCCTGCCTCCTCCTCACCTCTCTGGCAGAGGGAACACAACGTCAGTATGAAGGACTCCCCAGGTGAAATCACAAGCAGTGATTTCTGGGGAGCAATTTTTTGGCCAGGAGTCTTGTGCTAAAGGGAAGTATCATGTCCTGGGGCTCTGGAGAACAGAGTAACAGGGAGAGGTTGGATGTATCTTGCTGTAAAAGCCTTTCTGCTG
The DNA here is from genome assembly GCF_016699485.2 of Gallus gallus. NCBI lineage: Eukaryota > Metazoa > Chordata > Aves > Galliformes > Phasianidae > Gallus > Gallus gallus. The sequence continues at coordinate 2,355,578 of NC_052546.1, forward strand.
GCATTTGAAATAATCTTTAATAACTCAGAAAGATGCAGATGTGCATTTCATCGAACAACAATGAGGATAGTAAAAACTGCTTACCCCTACTTTCGGTGGCTTTTATTTTGCATTAATAGTCATCCCTCTCCCTGAGCTGTTGGGCTAATCATTGTCGACTCACTTAATTCATGTGCTCAGCAGACTGGCAGCATGGAAACTGTGCCACAAGCAGTTCTTGCTGCTGTCATCCAATTTTCCATGGGGTTGTGTAAAGTTAGAAACTGGATGCAGCAGGATTTGGTGGGTCATTTCCTTGTACTGGGAATCTGTCTCATCTGCCCTAGTCTCAGGCTTCCTAGCATTTTTATTGGAAGAAAGTTCTGCTGCAATTTTATAGACAAGAATAAATAGGGCAGAATAGCATTTTATTACTATGATTATCTTATTGTTCTTTGTTTGTGTGACACTGACCATGATTTTGAAGTGCTGTTAGAACAAGGCCCACTCATAGAACAGTCTTCAGATCATAACAAGTCTGATTCTGCAGACACTCACCTTCACAGACTGTGCTAGCTTTCTGTAAAAACAATGCTTTGTATGTGGCTCTCTGCAAATAGATGCAGCATAGTTAGGAGAGGAATTGAGAAGGATTCAGCAGAAATTTTCTGAAGCTCCTGAGGCATTAATGAGTGTAAGAACCAAAGAAATTTGGTGACCTCTGTGCTCTTGATGCCAGTACATGCTTTAGAAATCCCACTTAATTCTGCTGGTGACCTGAACCTGTCACTGTTACTGCAGTGACTTTGAGCATGTTGGTCTCTGCCCTACCTGTTCTACTTAACCTTGCTAGATTGCCTGTGCTCTGGAGGGTGGCTTCACCACCCTGTGCTTCTTGGGATGAACCACAGTGTGCCCGTAAGTCTTATCTATTGTAAGTTAAGCTAGTAATTCTTTGCGTTAGTACCGTAACTTGTGCTATGGAAGGTTATAGCTCTCAGTACGAATTTGAAAGAGCAAGAAGAAATGTGCCCCGAGTTGTTCACCTACTCACTGGTAAGGAAAGAAAGTGCCTTTGCTTGTTCAGGGAGCTCGCAGCTGAAACATGAGTCATGTGGCACCACCAAGGCCCTTGACTGAAAGCCAGTCAGAGCTGTCACTTCAGCTGCTGAGCCTAATAAAATTTCTAAAATGTATTTCATGAGGTAGTAGGAAATGTTAATTGCCCCATTCTACAAAGAAACCTCTATTTTAATAATTTTTACTGTTTAAAGGCAATATTAAGTCACTCTTTCAACTGCCTTGAAAGTATGAGTCTCATGCATAAGACCATCCTTTACACCATTCATCCCTTGGCACATTTGAGAAGCTGTGCCACAAGCAGTTCTTGCTGCTGTCATCCAGTTTGGCATGGGGTGTGTATTGTCAGTTACCGCATGCCTCAGGAGTTGGGGGGTTCTTGGCAGAGTTGGGAACTGTTGCAGACTTGATGTATCTTCAGCCTTGGGCTGTGTCTATGAGCCTCTGACTGTATGAAACATGGTATGTGAGAGCATCCTGAGTCATAGCTCTTAGTCTAGGCTGAAGGAATTGAGAGCCTAAATAAGTTGCTCTTCTGTTTCACATCTTGAATACAAAGTTGTTTTGTACTTTATTAAGGTTACAAAAAGCTGATTTCCTTTGTCTGTATATACATCCACTATGATGGACTTGCTTCCTTCCTCTGTGGTTTCTGTCAGCCCTTCCTAAAACTACTGGCTAAGCAAATAGCTCTCTAGCAGATATTAGGTGCTCAGCGTTTCTTCAGAACCCCTCTGAAGAGTCTTAACTATGAAATTAAGTACTTGTTTGTATTAGGGTGACTATGCTCTGGTTTCTTAGAATTGAGTTTATGATACTGTGCTATCTAGTGAGGAGTGGGCTCTAGATCTCATTAAAGATGAACTCTTAACCTCACTGAAGCCCATAATGGCATTTGTGTTGTTTTTCAGTCTGTGAATCACCCTGAGATTAAACTGGATTGAGACTGCTTTAGAAAATAACTGGATATTCAAAACTCATATCTCCTGACCCTGTTCCACTCTGCTCTTCTGAGAGGAAACTAGAAGGAACCAACTAGGGATTGTTTTTTTTGTTTGTTTGTTTGCTTGTTTTTTTGTTTATTATTTTGATTTGTTCTTCCCTTTTAATATAGTAATATTTGAAAAACAACTATACTTTGTGTACAGACTGAGTGCCATGGATCATTTCCATCTCAAGCAGAGATTTTCAGACTTGTTTAGAGCTAGTGAGTCTGGAAATCTACCAAATTTATAGACATTGGACCTATTTCCCATTGGATTTTCTTCCATCTGTGCACAAAAAGTGCAAGATCTTACTCAGGAAGAATAGCATAGATTTAAATGACTGCAAAGTGCTGAAGTGAAGAGAATATGGCCCTACATCTCTCTATGCAAGACAAGCAGTTCACAAAATAGGAATTTGATGTGGTTTGTGTTTTGGCTTTGCTAAGCCCAGGGGCCTTGTCATGTTGGTTTGGGAGATTGATGCTTTCTTTACAGCTTTCTACCTTCAGGAATACTTTGGTTTTGTAAAGAAAAAAACTTCCAGAGAAAGGAGTTACTACTGCAGCTGTTGATCAGGGATGTCTTAAATGTGTTTACATTTATTTTTTTTATAAGTTAAATAATGGTTGTTTTCTTCTAATCAGGAGGATTTGTCTTTTCACTCAATCTCCAGCCTCTCAATCACGGTCTCTTTTTTTTTTTCTCTCTTTTTTTTCCCTTAAGTACAATCAACAGTGACAAACCGAGTCTACATCAGCTTGATGTTTATAAAGTGGTCCAATCATAGCTTCACTTCTGGGCAGGAACAAATAAATTCATCAAGCAATTGATGCTTTTGCATTGCTGTTATGATAAATGTTGCCATCCATTATACAAGTAGGCTCAGGCTGCAACGAGCAGAACTGAACATTGCTGCCTGATAGGAATGACAACAAGACAATATGTGCTGCCTCTTTTTATGCTTCGTATTTGTAAACACAGCTCTCCAATTATACTAATTTTGTTTGTTTGAATTAGGCAATAGATTAGGAAATGTTTTCAGTTAACAGTGGAACATTACACACATTAATATTTTGGCAAATGTGGCATACTTCTCTGCATTGGGCTGCAGTCTTATTTACTTCAAAGTTCCACCAGATGCAGAGCATACTGTGAGAGAGCCACTCTGCTGTGGAACCTGTGCTCACTGCAGCATGGAAAGAGATCCTAATGTCACTTACCACATGCATGATTAGCATGGTGCATGTAGCATTTGAGAACAACCTGCCTCCCCAGCTGCTTCCTCTGGAGAAAATGATACTGATACTGAATATCTGAAGGCGCTGGTATATTGCTGTGTTTTGAGGAGGTTATGAGTGGTAGTTCTTAGGAGATTTGCTGTTGTTTTGGCTCTGGGTTGACAGTAATAAGGTAGGAGCTTGCTTTTGTTTGATCTTTGCACTGGACTTGATTCCTTCTCTCCTTTTTTCCTCCGCTGTATTTTCATAGCCCTGGTGTGATGTGATTACAGAGCAAAAGATTCATTAAAGGATGGGAAACCAAGCTAGCAGTACATTGCAAAATCTAAAGCAAGTCTGACATTATTTAAGACATCCTTTCTTTGAACACAAGAGCTGAAAAAGGACATGCAAAGCGTGAATTAGAGGAAATTAATTATTTCAACAGGGAGAGTTCTGTTTCCTCCTTAGAAATTCCAAGCAGCATTTCAGAATTGGGTATCATCTACTAAAATATCTACAAATAAGTGCACTGTAAAGCTTCAAGTAGAAGTAAACATTCAACATCTGCTTTTCTTTGGTCCAGAGTTTGTACACCAAGAAATGTGGCAGCTCTTGACTTTTTTCTGATTTCAGAGTTCTCAGATGCAACTGATACATGCTTAACAGTTGGAATTGCAAAGTTCAACAAACATGAATTCAACTCATATAAATGGCTGAGGTACAGTTCATCTAGTGTTTAAACTCTACTCTAGGTTTCTAGACAGCTTGCATTCAACAGTCGAAGGTAGCACAGAGTCCTATCTACATTGCACAATCTTTATTCACCATCTCCAATTGGTTGCTGTTCAGATGCTGTGGTGGGGTAGCATTTATTCTTTTTATTTGGGTGGGAATGAAGAGGAGCCATGTCCAGTCATCCTTTAATGGATATTACCAGCGTGTATTTTAGGCCCTTCTGCGGGTAGCTTTTGGGTCAAAAAATAGTTCTTGGCATAGCATCTAATCCAAACTTTCCCTTTCTGTTTGCCTCAGCACCACTGAGAGGAGTTTGAACATAGGTGATAATCTCATCTATGTAAATAACTGTTGTTGTTTGCAATATTCTTGGCCAAAAAAGAAAAAAAAAAAAGTGCAAATTGAGAAGTTGCAGTTGTAGGTGGGAGGCTAAAGGCAGCCAGAAATCTGTGTGTGCATGAGAGTATTGCTGGGTCTCAGAGGGATCAGCCCACTTTTCTAATCCAGCCAGAATAGGCGGTGATTTGACAAAAGGTAATAAGTGCAAATTCTCCAAGTGAGAGTGTGATCCCTTGCCTTTCCCATATCAGACATTCAACAATGTTCTGGAGTTGGTGGGCAATGTGGTTCTTTGTAGTGCGGGACAAGTCATAGCCACTGAAGCATAAATGGAAAAAACACGATGTACAGCATCCTTATTAAGCACAGAGCATGGTCTACAAGCTGAAAGAAGGAAGACTGGACTCTGCAATCTACTCTGCAGAGAACAATTGTGCAAGGATTTCTAAATGACATTTACAAATGATGAGAGGAATGCTGTGCTAATAGCATCCAGACAAAAAAATGCACTGGAAGATAAGAAATGGATTTCATTCCTCATAGCATTTTATTGTCTGCAGCAAAAGCATTTTGTCTTTTTAGCATTTCTTCCAAGTACTCATCTGCTTCCTTATCAAGAACTTAGGCTTTAATCTAGTGGATTTCTGAGTTTCCAAGGGTGCTTTTTTGTGCTTGCAAGTTGAAGGCTGGTTGTGGGCATCATTTACTCTGTTATCCTGCCAGCTACTTCTTTATCTGCTCTAACGCACATAATGAATGTAATTATGTCAGGATAAAGCAACTGGCTGATTTACAGCCTCTGCTAAAGAAACAGTTTGAGTCTTCAGTTGCTGTACCAGGCTCACTACCTGCCCTCTGGATGGTGTAAGGACACTGCTTTCCTGAGCTGGAATTTATGGAAGCAAGCAAGAGAAAGCATTGGCTGATCTTTCAGATTAAAAAAATCCGCCTTCTACTTTCATGGACTTCTGTATGAATGGAAGGTGCTAAGAATTTGTAATCAGAGCCAGTACAGAAGTGGATTTTCAGACTTCTGGCTACTCCCATTGTTGCAACTGTGGGTTTGGGTGCTTGCAAACAAACCAAGAACTTCTGTGTGTTTCACATCCTCCTTACTCTCCTCTCTCTTGAAACACGATGAAGGAAAAAGTAAGGATAAGCATTGAAATTTCAATAGAGATTTGAAATTACCACGTGTTCTGTCTACAAGTCAGATTTACTCTCCCTAGAAATGAAAATAACATTTCTCTGTATTATTTTCATTGAAAGATCTTCTGCTATTTGATATTCTGGACTCCCAGAAATTCAGCTGTTTTAGGAGACAAAGAACGTGCTTACTTGAATCATTTGCACTCTTTAATAGCCCACATTTTTTTGTGCAGTGTCTGTAGAATGCTGCAAACTGACTAATGTATATTCATCTAATTATTAGTTAACCTGAGCTTGACAGGTGAAGCAAAAAGTAATCTAATTTTGAAGGGAATTCCTTTTTCTTGAGCAAATGCTCTGCAGAACCAGTGTGGACAGCCCCCAGTGCCTGGCTGCGAGGTTCTGCATGCATCAAATGACCAATGTCTTTTTTCCATTAGAAAAAAACTTCTTCAGAAATAGCTGAAACACTGCTGAATATCAGTACTATTCAACTGCAGAGGAAAAGCTTACAATTACTACAGGCAGAAATAACAGCAGTACAGTGCACCTTACTGAAGTATTCCATAAAGCTTTCTTGACTAAGACGCCAAATAATGTCACAGGAACTCTGTGTTTCCAGGGAAGGTAATTTAAGTCATTGTGGAAGAAGTGAGTGTGATTTTTTACTTCCTTTTCCATCTTACATGACTTCTTGTAAACAGATACATCTTAAATACAGATAATTAGGCGGAGAGGGAAGAAAACAGTGTCTCTTTATGTACAAGCAATTGCAGTCACGTCCAGGTACTTCTGAGACGGATAACCAGCTTTGTTCTTGAATTACTATGCAGCTGTGGTTTGCACTTGCCCCGAAGAGTGCTATTTTGCATTTCCCTTCCATAACTTTCAGTAGCAGTACGCAGTAGGCTGCTAAGCTGAATCTCCAGGCACGACCTTTGTGTTTGGATGCCTCAGCTTTCAGTCGTTTGCTGTGAGACAGAGTGCCCTCTGTGCCGATGTGCCAGCCCTCCCCTTGCATTGGAAGAGCTGTGAGGGTTCAGCACCTTCTGCAAGTCACGCTTCATGGTGTCTGCATTGGGTGGCAGCAGGTCGAGACCCAGAATTAGGAGGTCTCATTTGAAAATCTGTCTTCCCTCAGCCCCTTGTCTCAGCATGCAGAGCTGAGCATAGTGTTCTGAAGGGCAGTCTCCTTCTGCAGCTTTGGTTCTTAGTGAGGGACTGTGCTCATTAAGGTTTTGTTACTTTATGTTGCTTGCTCCCTTCTTTGAACACAAAATCCTTGTTTTTATTAGGAAAAAACTGTGGCTGTTATGCAGTGCAAGAGTGAATGCCAGATCTTTAGCTAAGGTAAATTCTTACCTAACATTAGCAGTTTTGGTGAACGGGGGCTGTTTTCCTACATCCTCACCTGAAGTTTTGGATATATCTTTCTGTTCAATATATAATTTATATTTAAGTTTACTGTACAGTATATTACGACAGTATATCTTACATCCTATAAACAGGATTATTGTTCACCCAACTTTCAGCTCTGGCCATTGTTGGCAGTGCATTTAGACAGCCACACTGGGAACAACCGAACAAAGGAAACAACCTTTTCAGTGCAGGAAAACAAGGAACCATGCTGTAGCCAGTTGTGAGCTGTTCTACAAAGGGATTCAGGCAGGTAAAGAAGAAGCTGTTTTGAATTTCAGACTGATTAGAAATGACAAGTTATCAGGGAGCATAAAGAAATAGCTACCGTACGTTTCCTAACACCAATACCCTTTGTTAGACTACAGACAAAAGTAGGCTTTGACTTGAGACTACAGGAGAATCTAAGATGAGAGTCTATAAAGACAGAATGTATTGATCTTCCCTTTATCTTTTCAAAGCATTACTCTTTTGTCAAGGATTCCTGTTTTTGTATAACATTATGTCCCAATCTTCTAATATTTTGAGCATTTCAGTGCATTTCTTTTAGGAAAATAGATATTTTCTGTAATTACATTTTTTGGAAATATTATTCAATAGTGAAACATATGCAAAGTTATTTTTCAAATGAGCTGATAAAAATGGGTCAGTTCCTGGCCTGCCTGAAGTACACAGCTTCATGTCCCTCACTAAAGATGTATTGATTTTTAAGCATCTTTTTCATGAAGCTCCAAATCAAAGTGGGTTATTTTGGAGTGTGCTGGCTCCTATTAAATTTAAAAAGGGAAAACTTTGGGAGGAAGACTGCAGATGTTCAAAAAAACTAATTTACACACTACAGATACAAACAGCACAATAGCACTATTTGATAGAGAAAATTCTCAGCTACAAAACTGCTTTTCAACATAGTCATCACAATTAGCTGTGCATTTTCGCCAGTGATGAACAAGAGCCTGCATGTCTGAGGTCAGAGTTCTGCAACATCTGCACAGGTTTTTGAAGCCAGTTCAACTGTTTGTTTTCAGTGCTGCTTGAAAATATCAAATACTCTACTGTCTTCATTATTTTGATGGTTTATTCTAAATGGCAGTAGAGCTACTGTACTGGCATTTCTGTTATGTGCCAATGCTATACCCAACATGTGCCATCAGAGGAAAAGATAGCAAGAGAAAAATTCCTATTTTGTCCTGTGTCTGCAATGATCCTTCTTTCAACTTTTCTATAAATCTGTGTGAAAAAGAAGTAGTTCCTTTTGGTTGCCTTGCTTGAAGTGTTGGAGCACTTTTACATTTACATGTGCTGAGATGGAAAGTTTATGGTGCTCAGAGATTGTCGGCAGAGAGCTGCGTCCTGGTCTGCTGGAAACTGCTGTACCTCCATTTGCAATGCAAAAGACATTTTAAAAAAGATGTGAACCTTGGGATTTGTGATAATCCATAGTAATATTAAATTAAGTAAAAATGAAAAAGAAAGGAAATTGGTATGGAGGAGCAAGGGAACTGCAAGAAACAAGCAAAACATTACTAAGTGGGTGTGAAAGAGCATAGGCTCACTAGTTCTGATACTGCTTTTCTCTAAAATGAAGGTTTTACCTGAGAAAAGTCAGATTTAGTACTGCTTGTTCTGTTTCCTTGTTTAAATTCATACTGATGCTATGCACAATTAGTGGCAATGAATTTACACTTTCAAGGCAGGGGCTTTTCTCACTAAATCAGGTCTTAAAATCCCACTCTTCCAATTGCAGTAGTATTTCAGTGTTACATGCAGTATTCTCTTAACTAATTTTAGACTAGGCTATTTTAAGAATAGTCTGATGTATTCATTTATGTCATACGTAGAGTGAATGTTATAAAGATGTGCTATTCTTATCACTGCTGCCCATTATTATTTGTCTTGCCTGCGTGTTATGTGTCAGATGGAAGCACGTCCCTCTCCCAGCCAAGACTAGGGTGCCATACCAGATAAATGCTCCATTTGAGCACCGAGAACAAAAACATTTGGGAAAATGCCTCAGGAGAAAAGGGCGATGTAAGATACAGACTACAGAATTAATCAATAGAATGAATTTGATAGTAACCAGTAGTTGTGCTTGTGCCTAGTTAAAACTACCGGTAAGACTCATTTCTGTAAATGTTATTTTTTGCTCCTACTGCCAGCTTAATTTACCAGTTTGTATTGAAAGTCTTCTCTTAATCTCAGTTCCGAAACTCATCTGTGTTTGAAATGATACGTTAGCAGCAGGTTTGACCATTCTGTAGGCTTCCTAAATATTATTTCCTGAAAGCAGCCTTGCAGATTGGTTTCTTGGGCAGGCAATTAACTCAAATTAGCCGATGATGATACTGTATTTATATCGGGTTCTGGATCTTTGGGAAAGTATATTAGTTTAGAGTCTGTTTTCTTATGGCAGCAAATGTTACCACTTCTGGAGATATTTTATTCTTCCTGTGACATTTTGTCACTTCACTTTGGCCCTCACAGGAAAACAATCCATGCTAAATCCCCTGCGGCCTTTCTTTGCTGTAAGAAGGAAATTCCCTATCCATCTACTGACCACCAAAGTTCTTTAGAAGGAGGAAAACAGCCTCAAGTTGCTTTAGCTGCAGACACATCAGATTAATTTGAGTGTTTTATTCGCTCGCTTTTATCCTTTGCTTTCTGTCCGGTCTGCCCTAGGCTTCTAGTGGTAAGTTCATTAAGTTCCTCTATATTAACCTACCCACTTCCAGTTTCCTCTTGACCTAATCCAATTCATGCTGTGGTTTCTTCTTTCTTGTGTTCAAGAAGTTGCAGTATTTCATTTGACAGACAATTACTGTTTTCAAGAGAATTCCCCTAACCTTTTGTCAAAAGTTGAATAACCTTTTTCGATCACCTAGGTTACCCTTTAGTATTTAGCCTGGCAAGGTACCATACTAATTGTATTGAATAAAGCATGCCAACAAGCAGTAGGTTTGCTCAGCGCAATGTCCCTGCTAAGCAGCAGCTGAAACCCCTATATTTTAAGGCAGTAGAAGTCCCTGCTAAGCTTGGTGAAGGTGTGCCCTCCCAGAAGTTTTGTACCTGCGTGATGAAGGGGAATAACCGGCACCAACAAAAACACTACTTGGTGCTGGGCTGCCTTCACTGCCTGTTGCTCACCTCTGGTTTATGTAAATCACAAGTGGCATGATGGACATTAAAGGATTTAATGCCATGAAATGTTTTGAGCTGATACAACTGGACACATTTTGAGTATAATGTATGATAAGAAATAGCATAAAGAAAACTACAGGCTTGAGCCTTTCCATTTCATGTTTCCTTTATACAGGTGGAATGTGATCTGTCCTTTAAGGCTGGTATTAATGTCTTGGGAATATAAAAAAAAAAGACACAGAATATCTCCCTATGTTTAGTATAAGAAGCAGTAAGTGTTCTGTGTCTACAATTATATGCCATAATGTAGTGATTAAAGACATATGCAATCTGAAACGCTTGGCCAGAGGCTTTGAGGCTGTGATTTTACTGTGGAGGGTTTTTGGTGAGAAACGCATTTTCCTTAAAATACATAAATATATAAATAAATGAAGCTCTTCAACTTCGTAGCCCAAAGCAAGATTAATTAAGAGGAAAAATGCTTAATCTATCTGCTCTCCATAGAATTAATGAATAATAGAGATTTTCTTCCTAGCATCTACAGCTTAAAGGGTTCTGAGTGTCTATGCATGTCCTGTCTACATGTTGCTGCTTGCAGTTCCTCAAGCTGTGTTTCTCTTTCCGTGTCATGTAACAAATCTGCTGGCTTTCCATATTTTTCTGGTTTTGGACTATAGTTGATTTTAAGCTGTGTACAGGCTCTAAATCAAATGAGGTAAAGATTAATAAGAGCAAATTCTGCCACTTTTATGGTGAGCTGTCACTAATTTTTAGATGGAGAAACTGAAAACTGGAAAGTTGTGTAGTCTAGAATAGGAAAAAGCACAATGGTTCTTTAAACATTTCCATAGTCCTATAGAATCTTAAGTGTTCTGTTTCTACTGTCTGGCTTATTTTCAACGGTGTTTAAAAACAAAACAACCACCACCAAAAAAAGAAAAAAAAAAAGCTCACATCCAATGCTGTTAAATTAGACTTTGTCCTTTACTGGAAATATTTGAAAACTCAGTTCTACTAGATGAGTTTGACTTTGTCATCATACATCCCTCTGGTAAGGGTGCCCAGTGTCACAGAATTCAGGATGGAATTTCACCATAAATCAACTGTTCTTTTTTTTAAGACTGTATTTTTAAAAAATACTTTGAAGACTTTAATGCTAGAAATGGTTTGATTTCTTCTTAAATATACTGAACATCTCTGACGAAGCCAGATAAAAACTGAACTAAATGTTCTTTATTACTCACACATGCATTGTTCCTACGAAAAACATAATACCTCAGAGGCAGCAGTGATTCTTCAGATTTGCCCAATGACAAGCTACTATATCAGCTAGTCTTTGCTAAAAATGTCAGCATTAACTTTATTTGCCAAAACATGTTTTCTTTTTTCAAGCTGCCAGTTGTTGTTTCAAAATAAATGGAATCTAAAAATCTCATTATTTTTATTGTTTAAAGCCAGCATTGGGTGCAGCTCTGGGGTCAGATGGCAACAGTACTAATTTACCCCTGTGCTGCTGCATTTAGAATATTCAATCTCCTATGACTTTGACATGATGACTGTCTCTGTTTCTTAATTTTGTTGCGAAGATTTTGCTGGAGGGCTGTGCATCTCTTAATAATGTGCATGAAGGCAGAGACAAGGAAGTAAATGAATATTGTATGAGGTTCTTTTCCTACATGTGGGTCTGCCTGGGTGAAGATCTGCAGAAGTCCATGAGACTGCATCTCATGGCAGGAATGGGACTATGATGATGATAGCCAAATATGAACGTACACTGCTGAGTGCAATGCACTTATAGCAGTAAACTATTCCCACTTCTCAGATGGATCAGATAGGGAAACAATATACTTCCCACTGTGTTTGCTCCTTTGTTGGGTCCATTGGCTATTTTAGTGCCAGTGGAGAACTGTGATTAAACAGAACTGTTACCTGAGAAGCAAAGTCAGGTTGGATGGAGCCCTGGGCAGCCTGATCTGTGCTGGCAGCCCTGCCCATGGCAGGAGGTTGGAGCTCAGTGACCTTTAAGGTCCCTTCCAACCCAATGTTTTAATTTAATGTTGGCGGTTTTTACAGTTCTGTTTTTACTGACAGATTTATTGTTTGTTTGTTTTTTAATGCATGTTTGTATAATTATTGGATTTTATCTGCATGTTCTGTGGTCGTCAACACAATATCACAAGCATGAAGTCCATGAAGGCAGTGGATCTTCCTGCATTTGTGCTGCATTTTAACATTATCTGCAAAGTAAAATCTATAGTTTATATGATGGATATATGGGCTGTGCATTTTCTTATCGCAGTACAGAGGCTAGAACCCAGCAGTCTGTACATTTGAAGAGCTGCCTCATGTGCAAGTGGGAATTGCTGCAGTTTTTGAAGGAAGGATCCCAAAATTCCTTTTAGGAAATGTCTGTGTAGCTGTACCAAGTAAGTTAGGTGAAATGGTGTTGAGGCTAATACTGCCAAAATTAAATGAATATATGTAGCTACATGATTTCTGAAAGATACACGGAGATTTTAGGCCATCCCATTTGATTTTCCAAATGTGAATTTTCAAATCTCTCTTTCTAAAATCTGTTGGAACTATGCAAGAAGGAGACTGCACAAACACTATTGCAGTTATTCAGTGTGCCGCAGTACCTCTTTGCAGCAGAATGAGGGCCTCAGTTCTGTATGTCTGGGTAATTTAACACTTTTTAGATTCCTGATATATTCGTTACTGTTTTCTTCTAGATAAAAACTACCTAAGACATAAAATATTAGTTTATATTAAAATTCTAGGTGATTGGCTTGCAAATTCGTTTGGGATTTCATTAGGAAAATGGTAGTTGATGCTAACGTGCATGAACAGCTACAGCTGGAATCTGTAGTTACAGATCATCACTGGCATCATATTTTGTTCTTTACTTTTTTTTTCTCGTTAAAGCTAGCATTCAAACACTTTAAACATCAAAGTCTCTCTTCATATTATTCATTCTTGCAAAAGTCTCATATTGTGCAGTAGAATGATCAGAAAGGTATTTCTCTTCAGATATGGTAAATCAGTCTCGTTGTGTCCTTTTGGAGAAGTGATTGGGAATGATTTTATGGTTATTCACTTTAATATTTTATTGTTTTGAGTCTAAGCCTTATTGAAGTTCTGAAACTTTTAAGCTGGTATTCAATCACCATCTCCTCATCTTATTTCTACCCAAAAGTAACGTCTTTCATTGATCACCTTCTGGAGACTCTAAAAATCAAATTCCACAGAAAACATCTCATAAAATAATTGAAATTCCATAACTCTGAATATCTGAGTGTTCATCCTCTTCACCTGGAACTGTACACCAGAAGGCATGGTAATTCCAAAGGTTCTGCTGTACATAAAGTATTTGCAGGAGAGTCTGACATGGTTATCTTAAATTACTTTTTCTGCCCACTTCTGGGGAAGAATTGAAATCTATACCTGTTGAGGTTAAGATCTTCCCTAGCTCTAAACGAACGTGGGGTCAAGTTGAGTTATATTGCCATTACTAGTTCTATACTGGGCTCCACAGATAAGACTATGGTTGCAGGACTGATGTTTTACTAAAGGTTCTTTTCAAAATCTTTTAGTTCTTTATTGTTTAAAGTGAAATTTACTGTCTCTGACCTCAGTAGCTAAGCACAGCAGGACTATAAATGCAGAAGCAATTGTTTCCCTCTATACAAACATCTCCATGCCAAGCTGGCGTGTAGTGCAGTAATCAAGGATCAACAGAAGCAAAGATAACTGTTGCAAGATCAGCATTCTGGAAGAGCAAGCAGAGTTTCAGAGAGACAGACAATAGCAAGGTGGTGGTGGTGGTTGTTTTTCTCCTGTTATCATTGATTATTAGCTTTAACTACTTGACAGTCTAGTAACAGCTCAGAAGTGCCCCAAGGCGATAGACCATCTTTACTACTTGAGGGGAGAAGCCTCTGTCAGGTACCTTTTTTAGAATGTTTTGTTTCAGAATCTTTACCTCTGGCTACTTAACATCAGCCAGCTGTTCTTCATCCAGATGCTTATTTTGATTGAGGACAGTGAAAGTAAAGTATGATCAAGTATAGACTGTCATTCAAATACATAGGATCTTGGTGTTTCTTTCTAGCAGCTTCCTATTCATCTTGGTTGGTATGAGTGAAAACATGAGCCCTATGGAGACGAGTAGGAGTAAAAATCGATGAGAGAGAATAATAGCCTAGTAGAGAGAGAGAGAGAGCTGGATTTGCAATTTGTAATGGGATCCCAGATTTGCCTCTGGCTTGTTGCATTGATTTGGGGCAAATTACAAGTGCCTTTCCATGTTTTCCATTTGTAAGATGGCTCAGCAATCAGAGCTGATTAGTATATTTTCAACAAAAGCATTTTCATTGAAACCTAGATGTTGCATATGCTGATTTTGATCTGTTTTTCTTCTGGCAATACAGGCCTATCTGAGGTAAAATTGGAACCTGACCCTTATGAACAGGTAACAATGGTTTCAACTCAATGCTATCTCTGTGAGAATATTTCAAAGCTTTCTGGCTTTGTTCCAATGCAAAAAGAAAACATGTTTTCTGAACTTGAAAGTTTTCCAAAACACTACTGCCATTCTTCAGTCAGCTCTAATAGTATGTTGTTTGTAAATTGCTTTGAACTCCTTGAGTGAACAGAGATCTATAAGAGCTAGCTATTATTTGAATGGTGTTAGGTAAGGTTGCAGCCATGTAAGTATGCTCTCATGTATTTCTGTATATGCTGTAGGCTATTTTAAGTGACTATTTAAAAACATTTGCTTAGTGAAAGAAAATTTTGACCCAAATCACATCACAAATAAAATCTTGTCTTTGAAAGAGCCCATTTAAAACTGCAGTGATGTGAAAGTAAACATCAACTGGTAAACTCTGTGATAGTAGAAAGTGGTTTTCAGCTCTGGGGATAAACTACTAGCAGATGAGTCAGAATCCAAACTGAATTCTTCTGGGCAACTTGTGAACTTGGTGTTTATAATCTAAAACTGAGCTAACAGATTCTTAACCATATCAAGACCAGCAGGTGTTGCTATAATATATTAAATGCTGTGGAGGTACCTAACAAGCTGCACTTGAGCGTTAGTTCAATAAGCATTCAAATTAGTGTTTTCCAGGAAAGTGTAATGCTATGACTGACTTGCAATAACAATAGTATTAAAATTATCAAAACAGTAGAAAGTTATAAGTTCAGAGCTACTTTCTGCTGAGCTGACTCTGAGTTTCAGTATGGCTTCAGGGAAGCAATGTCTGACACTGGATTTAGATACCGAGACTTCAGTGTATTGAAGACTACAGAACTGTAGAAAGTTACCATCTGCTGTAGACCTCTGTAGAAACATAACTCGTGAGAAATGTTCCCGCAGAAACTCTAAGTAGGATGGTGTACAAGGAGGACCACTGTGAGCATGAATGCAGAAGCTGCCAGTTTGAAAGGGCTCAACTACCTTGTGTCCACAGGTTGGCTAAGTGATCTGGATAGTTCTTCATCAGTTGTTGTGTGTGCGTGTTTAATGATAAGGGCCTAGGCTGCTTCTCTCCACTTGTATATGCTTGGCAAGAACTTCTTTTGCATATGGAAGTGGTCCCAGACATTTCACTTCCAGATAGGATCACAAGCCAAGGTTGCACTTAGGCTGCTGGGAAACCCATGGAGCTGAGCACATTAGCAGCTTTCCCTCTTGCTGGAAGCATGTTAGCTTGATTCAATTCATTTCCAGCCACAAGACAGGTGGGTCATCATCTAAACTACAGGGGTGCAGACATAGGCAAGAGAAGACTTGGTCCTGTACTTTCCCAGGAGCTACCTGCAGTGTTGCTTGGGTAGGATACGGGCCCTCTGTGTGGACAGCAGAGAGAAAATGGCCACTGGTGGAGAAAACCACGCAACGCCCGTGGCTCACTCACCCATCCATCGCGCCGAAAGCCAGCGGTAGGGGAGCAGCGAGCGAGGCGGGGCGGCGCGGCCACGGCACGGCGGCTCCACCGTGTGCATGTAGATGAGATCCCCCGGAGCACGTCACTCCGCACCGGCGCTCTGCGTTTGGGGCGGCGGAGAGCGAGGGCGGGCGAGCGGGAGCCGCCGGCGGAGGAGAGGAGAGAAGAGGAGAGGAGAGGAGGCGGTGGCTCGGCAGCGGGCAGCCAGCAACGGCTCCGCGGCGCCCCCGATGCCGCCCAGCCCAACGCCGCGCGGGCCCCGCGGGGCGAAGACGGGCGCCGGCGGGAGGGGAGCAGCGCGGTGGTGCTGAAGGACAGCTCCGCTCACATCCGCGCCCCGCCGCGCCCCGGCGCCGGGTGGCCGCGAGGCCGCCGCGCCTTGATGTGCCCCCAGCGCCCGCGGCTCCCATGGCGGTGGCACGGAAAATCAAAACTTTGTTGACGGTCAACATCTTGGTCTTCGTGGGGATCATCCTCTTCTCCGTCTACTGCAGGATCCAGGATCGTTCCCAGGAGCTGGTGCAGATTGTCCGGAGCGCAGACCGCCGTGTCAGGAGCCGAGGAGCCAAGGTGGGCAGCCTGGCTGACAGGGAGTCCATCCTGCAGCGCCTGGACCACCTGGAGGAAGTAGTATACAACCAGCTAAATGGTACGGAGGGCTGGGGGGAACGTGGTGCTGGTCCCGTGGTGACCAGCTCTCCTGGGAGTGTGCTATAGGGTGGGAAAATCACCTGAAGTGCCTGCTTGCTGGGGAGGGAAACTGCACCAAAGCACAACCCTGAAGCCAAAGATGCAGGGAAAGTGGTAGCTGCAGAGGTTTGTTGGAGGGGTGTGTGAAGGCACCCCCTCAAACTCTTGGGTCAAAGTCAGGACTTTTGAAGTAGAAAGTTAAGGAGGCTGCAGATTTCATGGGTGTAAGGGTTGGTGGAAGTCCCAGTGCACTGTACCAGGTTTTACAGTTTCCCTGAATATATTAACTCTGTGTGGGTATGTGTTTTTATGGCAAATACACTTCAAGTTTTTAGTTGGAAGTTGCATATTTGGTCTCCAAATTACTTAAAAAGCACTCTACCGAGTTCTTATGCTGTGTACTTTTAATAGTCATTTTAAGCATTGCTTCCATATGTTTCTTTAATGACTTTGCCATTTAAATTTTATATTATCTTTGGTGAGAAAAGGAAGCACCCACTAATTCCTTTTGTTACATTCAGTTTCAATTCACTAGTCTTGAAAAATCTTGTTAGGTAAGCAAAGAACCCTTCTGTGGCAGCTAGAACAGGTTAAGCCATGCCAGTTGCCAAGGGACAGATAACGTTTCATATAGGAACTAATTCTTTCAAGGAAGTCTGTTTGTATTTGCCTAGATTCATAAAGTTTTAAATGTGGGGCATCAAAGAAATAAGTATGTGATTAAATACATCCATGCTTTCCACAAGAAGCTGAAGGAGCAAACTTTTACAGGAGATTTTAATATAAATGTAGCATTCAGTGTCGAGCACCAAATAAAACTTGCAGTGTAAATATTTTTAATGATACCAAATGTGCTTCTGGGCTGCTTCTGAAAATCTTACTCATAATATTGATTTAACAAAGGCTACTGCAGTCTCAAAATGCAGACAAATAGGAGGATTAGCATAAAGTGTATATACTATTACTACTTTCTGAATGAATGACCCTGTAAATCCAAGTAGGTTAGATGGTTACAGTAACACACCGTTTGCGTCAGTGACTGGTACAGAACAGGCATCCCCTTACACTTTCACATACACATTTATGTGTATAAAAAGAGAAGAGAGAACAGGAATGTGGAGTGGTGAGTGTCAGTCACAAAAGTATGCATTCATAAGTTAGAGGAAGAGAGTCAACAGAAGGAATCAGCAGCTGTATTTTCTAATGATAATTTGGAGAAGTTTTGAAGAATGTAAGTTTTAAGAGAAAAATCTTCCTCCCAGATTCAATATATCCATCATAACGCAACTGAATGATTTGTTTTGCCTCTGAATTGTTTTGTTCTTGGTGGTGTTCACAAGGGAGATTTTGGGTAGGATTTTGCCAGCTCTGGGTTCATCTCAGCATAGCATCCCCTGAAGGAACAGCAGGAGTCCATAATGTTCTAGGGAAGCATCATTGCATGTAATGACTGTGGCTTCAGAGTAAACAGAAAGTTCTCCATAAGCTATTTCTCTATTTTGGTGGCTTTTTTTTAAAGTGCAATTACTTTGATTAAAATATTACATTGCTCCTTCAGGTTATAATAAACACTGTACGCAATTTTTTGTTCTAGAAAGTTCTCATACAGAAAAATACAGAAAGTTAATCAAGCTGAGATGTTCAGATTTCCTGTCCATTTCCCCTCAGTCTCTCTCTGACGTGGTTTTTGTTTATTACACAACAGTTTATTAATGCAAATAAACTATTTGTTCATCACTGGGAAAAGACACTTTCTCGATTTCATCCTTTACTTAAGTATTTGTTCATTTTTCCATCTTGTGGTAACAACTCTCTAAATTCTTTAAAATTAGCAGGTAGCCTACTGAAATAATCAGAACTGCAACAATGCAAGTGAAATCAGGATCAAGCATCTGTGTTTGGGTTTAGCTCCCTGGTGTTGCTTTTTAATATCATGACTCATTATTTACTGGGCATAATGCTGCTCTGGAAGCATTGAAATTCAAGGGAGTCTGTCTGTGACAACGCTCTACAGTGAAAGACTGGTGTTACACAAACACTCAGAACTGCGCCGTTTCATCCCAGTGTTGAGCAGGGCTTCTCAGATGTTATCCTATGCAGTACTTCATTGCAAGTGAGAGAGTCATCTGATGCCTTCTTGAATGTTACTTCTTAATGAGGTGGGTCAAAGTCACTTTTATAAGGGGAAACAGATAAGGACAGGCAGATTTTATTCAAAAGGAATATGAATTCCTGCAAGCACCATGAGTTTGAGTCAAGTCCAGTGATTTTGTGGTGATAGGTCTGTCCAGATCACAATGCCATCTTTTTTACTGTTCATTCTTTCTGTTTTGAGATTAACAAATGTACAGCCAAATATTAAGCATCCTACATTTTTGGTAAATAAGTCTTAGTATTATTTGTTTTCTTCTATTCATCTAAAACCTACCTAAAACCTATTCATCTAAAACCTACCATCCTACCTAAACTGGTAGGACCTTACCTGTTTTTTCCAGGGACTTTGTTGAAGTTCCAATATAATAGAAAAACCTTCTTTGAGAGACCAGCCCTGCAGCTGCAACAATACAGAATTTTGTTTCTGTCACACTTATTTATTTTCATGGAGTCAAAGAAACATCATTTGAAAGTGCACTTTTCTGCAAGGTAAAACAAGCACGAGCAGTAATGCTGAAAGAGCATCAGGAAGCAACCTAAAACTGATCACTAGAGAACTCGTTAGTTTTTCAGTCTGCATAAACTGAGTAAAAACTGTGCGTACAGTGCCTATGAAGGTGTGTGTAGAACACAGTGGACCATGTACAAAAGCAAGTAGAAAGCTGGTCCTTGCAATTATCTTCGGGCAGTACAAGAATTTGTAGAATGGGAGTGAGTAGGAATTGCTGTGAATCCCTGCGGTCATGCAGACGTACACCCAAACAATGGTTTTCAGTCGGCTCATGCTTTGGTTTTCCATCAATTAAAAAAAAATAAAAAATAAAAAGTCATGTTATGAAAAGTTCCCTTATGCTCAGCTGCTACTCTTTGGTGGAAGTAAATAACTGGAGCATGCAGTGGGAAAGGAAAGCAGTAAAATGCATCTGGAATTTCCTTAGTCAAACTTTAGGTAAGCTATTAGTGTTTGACTTTGGATTTAACATTTATTTTGAAAGCTGACGTATTCTATCTGCAGTTCTTCAATCCGTGTATTTTTAATTTTTTTTCTATCTAATTTCTACTGATGAGTGTCATTTATTGTCAGTCAACAGTGAACCAAAGCTAGGTAGACTTAGTAATAATTCTTGAAATGACGTGACTCTGGTATTTTGTTCCTTTGCCCTCCTTTTTTTTTTTTTTCCCAGGGGAAAAAAAAACCACAACAAGATTTAATTGGCTGTGTTCTTTCTTTCCCTAATCAGTTTTGCATCTAAGTCTGTTGCTAATGATTTATCATAGAAGATAAAGAATTTTTGATGCTCCAACTACATCATAACCTTTCATGCCAAAAGCAATTGAAGGGTCAGACTACAATTTCACTGTAATTGCCTTTTTCCCTTTTCACTGTCTCCTTCCAGTAATCCACAACAATCAATATAGCATGTAATTAAATTTCATTCAATCTGCAAAGATTAAGAGAGTTTTCATCTTCTCATTATGTATGCTCACATCATGTCTTCCTACCCACGTCTTCTACATTAGACCTCTTTGACCTGTTCTGTTGCAGATGTGGAGGAATATGTCTGGAGTATTCCCTTGAATTTCACAGATTACCATTCTTTACACATCATAATTTGATTTTGCTCTCTTTAGGAAGATTAAATACAACAGCAATTTCCAGTGTGATAAATGGGTTTTATGTTGCATATGCATTTCATTGAGGGGGCTGAGGGGGGAGGGGAAAGAAAAAAAGTGGACAATTCACATAATTGCAACACACAGGCTTAAAATGATGGAAATAGCAGGTCCTAGGTATGGAGGACTGATTCAACAAGACTGATTTTTTGAGTGTACTGGAAGCAAAGTGATTGCATTTAAAATTCAGCCTGGCAATCTGCATACTTAAAAGGTACAGTAGTATTTTTAAAAAGACTATTTACCTTTCATAGGCTTGAGGCTGGTTGAAAATGGTTCCAAATTTCTATAATAAAAGTAAGAGTTGGGAACTGGCTGCAGTTGCATCATGTGAATGTCCGCATCAGATTTGTCAAAAAGAAGCATTTATTGCTGGCAACTTTCAGTTCTGTTGCCAAAAAGAGAGGCATGTGTGCACGGGGATAGATTAAGTGTGACTGCCAGCCTCGCATTAATGAAAGCACACCTTCTATTACCCACACACAAGTTCTCATAAATGCTTAATTTGATTATGATCCAATGCTAACATGCATCCAACAAAATTAACACATAGTAATTTCCACACTTGTTTGTGTAGAATAATCATTTGTAATTTGTAATACGTAATCAGATAAAAGCAATGTTTACAGGTGTGGAAGGAAGATTTTTGGCTGATACAGTGGTTTTGTTGCCATTTAGAAGCCATTCAAGACATTCCTGTTCAGTTCCTTTCAATTTCTTTGTAAATGTAGCTGGAGTTGGAAAAGCAACAATTGGGCTGTCACTTTCTTTAATCAAGGACTGCAGTCTAGTTGTTGCACATATAATAAACAACAGATATTTTCACAGGATCGGAAAACCTGGCTTAACTTAAAGGCCTTAATATAGGAGGTGGGGCTGTTTTTGGTATTTGCCACTTGTTTTCTTTAAGTAAAGGCAGGTAGTAGTTAAACCAAGAGCATCGTTTAAGAATGCAGTTCCAGGCACTGAGTGCATGGCTGTTCTCCAAGGAAATAATAAGATTTATGAAAGGAAGGAAAAGAAATGAGTCATGTTTAACAAATCTTTCTTTTATTAATGCCCCTCTCTAACCTTACTAATGGGTACTCAGTCTCTCCTTGTTCAGTGTACTTGGCACGCTTTTTCATTATTGTTATTATTTGTTGGGTTTCACTTGAGAGTCATTTCCTTTACTTATTTTAAACTAACAAACCAAAAGGGAAAAAAAAAAAAGATTGTACAATGTTCTGGATAACAGGAAGGAAGAAAGTCAATGACAGCTGAGCAGCTTCCAACTTCGTTGTAGTTCTATTGATCAAAACTGTCCTCTGAAATGAGAGAATTTCAGCTTTTGAGAATGAAAACCAGAGAATCTCCCACTGGCCCCAAGTCTCCATCCTGAGAGCATGGAGCTAAAAGCATGGAGTCTTAGTATGAATGTGGATGACATCTGTCTGGTTTTCATAAAACCTACAGCTACAGTGCCATGGAACTGTGTATGAATGTCTGAAAGTCACATGGATAGAGGCAAAACCTGTTTTATGGCAAATGCTCTTCTTTCCTTTCATTGGCATGCATGAAAAGAAAATACAGCAGCACTTCTTATGAGAAATCCAATGGATCATCCATCCAGAGGAGCTCTCACACAAGCTTCCTACCTACTATTGCATTTCTCAGGCCCTTTTGTTTCTGAATAATTCCATGTTTCTGTCATCTAGACAAGGATGAGCCTGAGATCATAAATTTGTCTCCTCAGCAAGTGGAGTTCTGAGGGAAACACTGCAGTAGAAAAAGCCCACTTTGGAGAATCTTTGACAAATGGCAATAGGCCTAATGCATGTTGTTCTTCAAGTACACCCTTGATTCCTGGCTTTGGAGGAGAGTCCAAGGGTAGCTGCAGGAGAGAACAGACCTGTTTCTGCTTTGTCATCATGAGCAGTGTGGACAGTTTTCTCAAGGGCTTATGAGAGATGCCTAAGGAAATGAGCAGAACGTCTGTAGAAAGGGTGAGAATATAGATTTCTGAGTACTTTAAGCCTTTCACCACCTCCTATGGAGCCATTTTCTAGAAGCCCTTTCATTTGCCACTGATCTGATCTATACTTCTAATATTTGAGCTGTGATTTGCATGTCAGCCAGAGAGAATGGGTAATTTTTAAGAAAACTAAATGAAAAAGAAAAAAAAAAGAGAGATTTTTGAAACAGCTTCTGGAAGCATTGCTACTTAAAAACTGATTCTGTCAGACAGAGGCATTGGTACCAGAGAGCTGGAGAAGAGGGCTACCTATTTCATCGCATTGTTTGGAAATAACATCTAAATAACTGAACACAGTGAGTGAAAGATGCCCACAGTATAAGGGAACATGTTGAGCCTCTGGGGTTCTCTAGAGGATTTGCTTCAACCTTACCCTCTGGGGTTTAATGTTAGAGCACATGTGTAAGAGGCTGCTGCAATGCCAATGTCTCCCTTGGGTTGAATACTCACCGCAAAATAACATAGCACTGGGAAAAGCCATGTTATATAACCCCCCATCTCCCTGACACCTTGCTCTCTGCAAGCCTAAAACATGCCTGTGAGAGGGAAGGTGCTAGCGTAAGCCTTTGTTCTGTCTGTGACACCCAACTCCACTCAGCAGGAAAATTCCTTGGCTGTGCAAACCACCACTATTTCCCCTTCAGTTAGTTGCAGCAGGAGGGAGTAGAGGAAATCTGAGACTGTGTAGGAAAAAGCAGCTGTGGAACTTAATTATCTACCTTTTGCTTATGTTTCAGAGCTACTTGTACAGGCAATCCAGTTGTCTTTGCTGGAGTACTCATGAGAATCAGTGCTCACCAGTGTATGAGCCACACACTTTATAAGGGATGACTCAAACCAGGTTTGCTGGAGTCACATTTGAATTGCTGGTACATGCAGCACGGAAGCTCTCCCAGCTGGGCTTTTATGTCTGATAAACTGATCAGGGAAGAAAATGGATCCTTCCAGGTCTTTCTCTTCTGTGAAGTTGTTTAAATATTCAGATAACGTGAAATGCAAGTGCTACCTACATAGGTTCATGCTGGGCTGTGTCAGACTATGCGGAGATGTCTGTGAGGGTGTTCTTTTGTGGGCTGGTCTCTGTGGCATCATCAGAGTTGCTGAGTTTTGTTCCTGAAAAAAAATGCATCTGTGATACAGCCAGCAGTTGTGCTTATTTTAATCCAGTAAGGTATAAAACCCAATACTATTTCCTAAGCAAATCACAGATTCTGCCATCCCCTGTTCTGCTGTCAGCTGTGTTATGTGGACAGTGACAGGTATCACCGGTTGGATGGCATAATAGGCTCAAATAGCTTTTGTGCCTGCAGCAGTGAACCCAATGCTACTCAGTTCACCCATGCAGTTACTCCTCTTGAAGTCAGTTACCCAAATGCACCTGTGCTTTTGATCCAGAAGCATCAGGGCTGCCAGTAGTTAGATGCATTGTAACTCCATTAGCGAATTCGGCCAAATGAAGGTACTTCTGCCACAGGATGAACATTACTGGTTAGTTACGATGAAGTCCGTATTTAAAGGATGACTTCCTGCTGTGTCCCTATATTACTTTATTACGGCTGAGAACAGGATCTTTACTCCTTGAAGGTTTTGGAGTGATTCCTGTTTTAGTACAGGTCTGATGAACTTTGTCTTTCTGCCTCTGAACCTTGTTGCTGGCCCTAGTTTGCATTTTGCAAAAAGAGCACACAGACCAGGAGGTCAGATAAGCAGCCTTATCGTGGCTGTCTGGCCCCTCGTATCTGAGTAGGCTGTATTTGGAAATTGATTGATCTGTTTCCACAGAACTGCACAGTACCATCTACCTACCATGGAGTAAAGGTGAATTCTCTCCTTGCACCCTGCCTATCACACACACTGCTGGACACAACTTCCCACCTATCACCGATTGTCTGTGCTCCTGTGGGCATCGCTCTCCCATCCCTCAGCCACTGCCTGCATTGCAGGAAGCCCTGGATGGTGAGCTGGTCTGCATGCAAGCTCTTACCTCACACCCCAGAGGATGGTACTGAAGGGGCAATGCTCAGGGCACTTGGGGCTTTGTCAAAAACTGAAACTAGTGCAAGATTACACAGAGTCTCTAATTGCTGTTTCCCACAACCCAAACTAGCATCCTAGCCAAAGTACTGAGATACCAGGGCAAAAGGGGATTGGTTGCACAGGAGCTCATTTTTAATTTGGAAAGTCTCCACCATGACAGCTGGAAAGCCCTCTCCTCCAATACTGGAGAAGTTTGCTTCTCATTTCGTCTCTGTGGCATTCTTAGTGAGGTGATAGGGTTAATTGGTTGTTTTTCATTTGGACTCTTTACTCTGGTTTTGTATTTTATTTGGCAGTGGGGCTGTACTGTCCTTTTAGAAATTGAATTTATTTTTTTCACAGCTTTTCAATGCCTCTGGGTTGTGAAGGTTCTGTAAATAAAGACGTATTTTTGTTATATTAACTCATTTTCAAGCAAGCTTTGTGCTGTAGAAAAGATTGGTGGCATTCTTTCCTGTGTATGCTGAACTGAAGCCAGTGATAAGACTAAAAATATCACCAATTGAAATAGCATTGTATAACCTAAAGGTTACTCTTCTTTAAGACTAAAATTTGCTTTACTGATTCCTTGTGGGGCAGATTTCTAGCTATCCAGCTATATATAAAATGAGGTTACAGATAGCTGCATAATTTTGCATCTGCAAAGAACCTGAATCCCATTGGTGACTATGACAAGCATAAACCTGCAGGTGAAAATGATTTTGATACCTTTGCTGGTGTTAGCCAGTGAGGTCTGCACATTCCCAAGTTGTTTGTATTACAAATGCTGTACCAGAGGTGCTGAGCAGGGACTAGGTACTGTTCACACCTCTAATAGGAAAAGCAGACTCTGCTGTTAATCCCAAAACATGATAAGTTGCAAGTGGCTCCGTGGAACAGATGGGAGTGGAGTGTAAGGTAAGAGTAAGCTGACCATGTCCAAGCTATTAAATAGCCTAATACTAAGCTGCCTAACTGCTGAAACAGTTGACACGAAATTTACGTAAGCAATGAGTAGGTTTGGCTGAGAAAAAAATGGATGGCGGAGTGGTTTGAGAAACTCTGTTATATAATCTGTGTCATGTGGAGAATCCTCTGAATCCACATTTGTGGATTTAGACACTTTCAGCACCATTGCAGGGACTCGGACAGCCCAATACTCCACTGAAGCCTGCTTCTGTGTTTCTTCGTGGTGGCTTGTCTTTTCTCCCACATTTAAATGAACTTTTAGATCTCAAAAGGAAAATTCACTAGTGATTGCATCTCAGTGCTTGCTGAATACCTGTTGTTTATACTCTCTTACTGTTGCAGAGAGAAGTGAAAAGATTTCTAGGTACTCATAAAAAAAATTACGTATTTCTTTAATATTTGGCAAACTCCTTCCTGGGATACTCCTGAGGTACTGTGGGCCTGAACGTGTTAGTACCTGCACAGAACGCTGTGCTCTCAGCTACTTCAGTTTTGAATATACAAAACAAATAATCTTTGATTTTAAACCTGTGCCAGCCTGATCCTCCTCCTGAAATAGATCCATCTGGCTCACTGCGTTTTCATCCAACAGGAAATTAATTCTGGAACGGAAGTGGCTTTTATAATGCCTCATATCCACTGGAGTTACATCTAAAAGTTTCTATTTTCTGAAAGAGTCCTTTTGGTATGGTTCCCATATTCACAGCCATGCTCCCATTGCAGGTCTGCAATACCCCAAGTCAGACTGCAGGAGCCCTTTGGGATGGATTCAGGGAATTAAAAATTTCTTCTGTGATTCATTCAGAGCATGACCTGCCTAACTGCTGAATTCTTTGTCACCCTCTTTCTGCCACATGGCAAAAAGTTCACAAAGTGAGATTTCTAGTCTTCCTTGCACAGTGTGTAGAGCAAGAGAAAATACACAGAAATAAAGGAGAAATGTTCACAAGAGAATGAAGACATGGCCTGACTTTGAGGCTGGGACAGCCAGGCATGCCAGTAGGCTCAGGTTGGGTGTTGCAGTCCTCAGAGAAGGTGCTGATTAGTGCAGAGGGCATTTCTGCACGTGTTACATTACGCGATGTTTAGGCTTCTCTCAGCATTTAATTCTGCTGACCAGAAACTAGAGAGAAGTACTGTTGTCCTAGAGACGCAGTGCAGGTTGTGGAAGAATGAAACTAGTGCAATTCTTTATGAAATGATTGAAGTTGCTTCTGGATGATGAAGTAAGTATGGGATTAGCGAACTGGAACTCAGGTCTGTGTATGAGTCCCAGTGGGGACTGCTGTAGCCCTAAGGAGAGGTTGGCATAGATCACTGAGAGCTGCTCCAAAACAGAACTTCAAGGGATATGGCAATGTAGAGGCAAGATCAGACTCAGACCCAAGAACAGGACAGATAATACAGGATCAACACCAACACCTCAACATCCAGTGATTACCACAGTTAACCCCCCAAAATATGCACTTCATTCCTTGAGCAGCAAAACCAGTAAAGCTTGCTTTCTTGTGGTCTGGTGTCCTAGAGGTGAATTCTTAGGGAATCTGCTACAGCTCTGAGAGATTTCTTGGATTTGAGCTTTCACTGAACCTCCTCTCTCACTAGGAGCATTTTAATGCTTCTTTCTTTCCAGATGTTGGCTTTTGTGACACATGCAGAAATGTGATTTTTTAAGACCTCTGAATGTCTGCCAAGCTTTGGCTGAAATCAGACACAGTCCTCCAAATCGAGCAAGCAGAGGAGAGGGGAGGGAATGAGAGAGGGAAGCAGACTGTTAGACAAACATATTCAGCAGAGTTCCACAAAACATTTAAACACAAAGATAAAAATCAACTCTGTAGATTGTAAAGGAACCAGTCTTTACTTACTCTGTTGGTTGGAGATATGTTAATGCAAGCATTTTTTCTCTGTTTTCCTTCTTATTTAGGATAATAACTAAGCAGCATGCAATTTCCCTGAAACTAAATCAGTACTGCAGGAGAACCTCCTTTATTTTTATCTTCCTAAAATGGCAGACCTGACTCTCACCAGCCTGTCTCATTGCCTTTCAGTAGCAACTGAAGAATTAAATTATGCAAGGAGCAGAGAAAGCGATGGTGTGCTGCTCTTTACTAGGCAGAGTAAAGCATGTCCTGCTGCTCATCTCATCAGATAACTTTCATGGCCCAGCAGGCTCAGCATTGGCTTTTGCTGGGACCATTTGGTGCTAGAAAGCTCTTTCTGCCTCTAGAAAATGTGGCTTTACCCTGAAGTGTAAGTACTGGATAGCACATCTTCTTTGTGTCCTTGAGGAGTGATGAGTCCAGGCTGTAAGTTCTGACCTCCATTTTGTGAAATTCTGGTATGTTGCTCTGATTCATACCTGTCTCTTCTCTGAACGATCTTCTCCTGTATAAAGGTAATGTGTATCACTCTCCTTGTTGCTCTTTTTACTGTGTAATTTAACACCTCATAATGTAGCCGTAACTACAAACCTCAGACACATCAGGGGAAAGGAAAATTCATTCTTCTGTGGAATTTCAGTGTAAAGGAAAGGAAAGGAAAGCTTGGAGGAAAATTGAGACTCTGAAATGTAAATTTCTTTTTAGATTCCCTTCGTGTAAACCAGATAAGCACTGTTGTAGTCAGTGGGATTAGTGAGGTAAATTGGAGAAGTCTGGTCCACAATTTGTAAAACTCAGCCATTGTCTTATTATATGGCCTGAATTACTTATGTATGTGCTTCCTTAAAATGTGCTCTGTAGGTGGATCAAAGTAGCCTATGCTTACCAGATGCATCATCTTTGCAAAACAAAGCAAAACAAAACAAACAAACAGAGAAAAAACCCAAACCCTTTGTCTTGGAAATAAGTTTGTCAGGGCCTGGACAAGCTATAGGTCACAGCCAATTCATAAAGATCCTGACATGCAATTATGCCAATCTATTTAATAATGAATCAGGTATTATAGCAGTGTGCTGTTTTTTAAAGTGCCTGTAACAGAGGACCATGACTTTCCTACTCCTGGAAATTGAAGTCAATTTATCTTTATATGAACAATATACCAGGAAGGGCAAAACCCAAAGTATTCAATGGTTTTATTATTGCTTTTAAATAAAACATTGTGCCAATATTTTGTTCTAACATTACACTTCATTTTCTCAGCTTTTTCAACAATTGCTATTTATCCTCATTTTTCTGTTCTTTGGCAAAACTATCACCTACTTTGAATTACTTTCTCCAGAGAATACTGTACCTAATTCTTTTTACTTTTCCCTGATAAATTCCTGATTAATTGTATGCAACAGCATGGCATTTCAAAACTGAGTATGACTTTCAGCTCTGTGATCCCCTTCTACTCCTACTTCTCTATGAATAGGTCAGAATCAGACCTTTAGCTGTGGCAAATCCTCTGATATATCTGCTACTAATGTGCTTGCTAATTTATCTTGCTATTGAGGACCCTCTGCACAGGTATAGTCTTCATGCAACGTAGCCATAACTCACTGATTTGTAAGCATTTTGGTGTAGATGCTGGGTTCTGGGCTGTCGTTTAGCTGTTTCAAATATGCCTTCTGTTGTTTTTGGATTGACCACTCCTACTGATAGGAAATTAAATCATATGTGTATTAAGAAGTTGATGGAAGTAGACACTGCAGCCTGGCTTTGAGAAGCAAGGTACATCTGTAGTATGCATTGATATAAGATGTAGAAATATAAGTAAAAGAAGGAAAGAGGAGGAAAAGCAGAGATAGAAACTACCTCAAGCCAAATTTCTGAGCTTAACTCCACGAAAGTTGGCAAAGATGTATATGAAAAAAAAGGCAAACAAATATAGATTAAGAAAAATACATTTAACTATAGTTGTAAAATAGGTAGCCTGTCAGAAAAATGAGTGTGCTGAAGCCAGCCGTCAATACTGCCTCGTAACAATGCAAAAGAAAAGCACATCACCTGTATATTGCCTACAAGGTAATATCACAATCAAAGGAAAATGGAGAAATAGAGTCTGTCTTTGGCTCCCATCAAAACCAATCCATATATTGGATATCCAAATATCCAATATTTCAAGAGTGAGCCCATGAAGAGATCTGATGGAAGTGTTCAAAATGTCCTCATCCTCAGTGGCAGCTGACCTCTGGAGGTGTTCAAGGCAAAGTTAGTTGGAGCCCTGGGCAGCCCGATACAGTGTGTGGCTACCCTGACCACGGCATATCATTGAAACTGGATGGTTGTTAAGGTCCCTTTCAAGCCAAACCATATGATTGTTCTGCCATGTGTTCCCAAGGAGGAATGATAGAGAACCAGCATTGCTCAAAATGCTGGGGAGCTTTTCAGATTGCTTGATTCAATTGTGATCAAAGCAGGCACTAGATGATGTCTCTTAGAGAGTGAAAGGGGGAACAGAGGACATAGCCAGCAGGTCTATAGTTGTTGGGTTATCTCTAGTGTGGCTGCCTCGCCATAGGTGGAATTGGTGACTGATTTTAAAGTTACAGAGAAATAACATCCTAGTTTAAAGAGCAATGTGATTTTAAATCCCAGTAGCTGCTATGTCTGGATTTAATGTTATCGTCTTCCATTGTGTAAAATGGGTTGAACATCAGGGAGCTTTTCAGTCATTGCAAATGTCATGCTCTATGCAACTTTGTTACTGAGAAAACTGCTTGTGCATGTGGTTTAATTTGACAGTAGGCTGTTTAGGTAAATTACAGGGAGGCATATGAAGGTCTGCAAATAATGGGAACAGTGACCACAAATAATGCTGCAGGAGATGGACTTCTCTGGCCCTTGTTGGGAGCTCACCCCAAGTATGGAGAGCAGTGGTGGTGGGTCAGTGGTTGAATTTGGTGGTCTTAGAGGTCTTTTCCCTCCTTAATAATTCTCTAAGTGTCCCACTTAGTCTTGGGCACAATCCCTGCAAGAAACAGCAGGCTCCCAAGGGTGAAAACATGGGATGAAATGAATTAATTAAACAGATTTGGCAGGATCAGACATTGTACAGCCTTTGGTTAGATCAGACTTCAATATCAGTGCAATAGAGTCTGGAGTGGGATAAGCCTGTGTAGGATCTGAAGTCAAACGGCTAAGTTTTTTAAGATTCCTTGCATTTGAGGATAGATAGTTTCTCCGCTATTGGATCCCAGTCCTGTGGGATTTACTGCTGCAGTCAAGCCATGGGCTCCATCGCCAGCCCTATCAGACCTTGGGTCAGAATCCCCTTCCTGCAGTGATCTGCCACTTCCATTCCCTACCTATCATTCCTGCAAGAAAAATCCTTATAAGCTTTTTCTTATTTATGGAAGTGGGTTAACTTGGCTAGGAGCAGCTTGTTCCTGAAGCTAATTAACTAGTCCTATAGTTTTAACTCGTGCCCCTTGGAATGTTCAGACGGAGCCTCCTTCCCCTTTCTCCAGAATGGTTCTGTTATTGTGTTAGTAAACACTTTCCCAGAAGATTTCATGGTTTTCCTAGAAAAATAATAATTAAAAAATATATATACTGGTACAGATGATCCATTTCATTTGAACCAGTGGCACTCTGAAGGTGATATTACTGGAGAATTGCTGCAGAATGCCACTGAATCTGATTCAGTGAATCTGGGATTTTACAGGAAGCTGACTAGTTTTAACCCCATATTTCTACCTGTCTGTGTTAAGATAATGAGGGTAATCTAATATTATGCTTCAGGGCTTTAGTTACATGCCTGTAGGGTTCAGAAGGGAACTCTGCTTCTATGGACTGTGCAGTTTAATTGGCCAACTGTTCTATGATTTGTGTTTTGATTCCTCTGAAGCCTCAGGTATTGACTATTGCCAGAGGCCAGATACCAAACCAATGACACTCAGATTTTGTTTACTTTTAATATCAGTGGGCTGCTGGGCTGCTACCCCAGCACTGCAGCCCCTGCTTCTCAAACTCCAGATTTATGCCATCACCAGAGGAGAACTTTTCTGGCCTTCCTCCAAAGCCCTGAAGAGAAAAATCCATTTTCTGTATTTTATCAGCAAGCCAGAAGTCAACTGGGATTTATAAACTTCTAGAATAATCTTGGTATCTGTTTATTAAAAAAAAAAAAACAACAACCACACAAACTGATCTTTCTCTGTGAATGATGTTTTTGAACATTAAAATTAAAATATAGAAGAAAAAAAGAATTCCTAATGCAATTTAGAGTTGTGTGTATTGGGTGTGGTCTTTTTTTTTTTTTTTTTTTGGTTGTTGTTACTCAAAATTTAAGTTTAAGAATATATTGCTTGACCTTCCCCTGTTTAGGGATTCCTACTCTTAGGAAATTGATTTTTCTTATATGAAGGCTCTAACAAAACTGGCGTCTCTCTCACTATGTCAGCCTGAGATCAGCATCCTACTTCACAAATGGGCTTTTATCTTCATCTCCAAAGGTCTGCGTGGCTCCCATTTCGTGGTCCTTCCCGTCATCAATCTGTTTATCTCTTCCTGAATTATCTGTTGTAATTAGAATACATTTTCTTCTCTCAAGGGGAAACCAGCTTCAAATGAGTGTTCTATAAAAGCAATTATTTTTTATATTAGATATCTGTACATAAAAACACAGTATTTCTTCCAATTAAAAAGCATGAATGAATTTGTGTCCAGAGAAGGAGTAGCCAACACGATGGCTCCGTGCTTGCAAAGCCAATAAAACAAAAAATAAGGTTTGTGAGGAGTCTGGTGAAGCCAGCAGTGGCATGTATGCAGCACGTTCACATAGTATGTTAGGGAATGAAGGCTTTGTAAGGGCATGTATTCCCCTTTTCCCCAGCATCCAATCCTTTTGCACTGATGGACTTGGTTGTTCCCTGCATTATGACAAGATGACTAGTGTAATTTTTCCCTACTGCACTTGGCTCTCTATTACACATTTTTTTGTATTTTCTCAGGTATTTCTCTCTTATTCTTGGAAGTCCTAAGTCATGCACTAGGAATATTGCATTTGTCATGGAGTAGCTTTGCCAGAGGTCTCCAAGGACTTCTTTTCCCTCCAGACACAGAAGGAGCTGCGGTCAGCCTTCTCAGCTGGAAACCTGACTTATATTTAGCAGAACTGCCATCTTTCATCTTCTCAAAATAACCTGAATCAGTAGGGAGCTTTTTTACTATGAGCTTTTTCACAAAAGGAGTCAATCATTTCAGAGCCATCTTGGTCATGAGTGGGTATTTTTTTTGTTTGTTTGTTTTTGAAGAAAAACAAATTATAAAGCCTATCCCTATGTTACTTTGCTGTAGGAATCCTGTCCTTTTTGTCTCCATGGTGCCATCTGTATAGAGGGGACAAGACCTTCTTGTCTTCAGTATTTATAGTGAGATCTTTGGGGTAGGAACAGTCTCTCTGGGCTCATATAGTGCCTGTTGCAACGGTGCTCTAAATCTAGATCTACATCCTATGAAAACACTAAGGAAAAAAGCTGTTCTGGCCAAATCCTGTTCTGTTAAGGCTTACTGTAAAGAGTTTAAGGATTAATGTATCGACGTGTTTAGGGACATAGTGAGTAGGATGGACTGTCAGAGCCAGCTTCCAGCCCACATGCTCATAACAACCCTGTTTTTTGACCTCGCGAAATCCTTATGGCTTTCTCCATCTAATGTACTTCAAGCACTTGACAGATACTCATAGGCTGCACCACAGAGCACTTTCTGAGACCAGGATATATCTTGATTTTTAAGAAGGCAAAAAAAAAAAAAAAACAACCCAAAAACCCACCAAAAAAACAGTGGGCAAAGCACATCAGGGTTTGGATATTTGTCCTAATTGCATCACTTTCAAGGCTCCTGATTCTGCACTCTGACTACTTTCAGTGGGCAGAAAAGGAATAGTCTTCCTATAGGTAGAGCTGCCAAGTCACTTCAACCCTTCACCTCCGTTCAGCAGTCTTCTCACAAAAGAAGTCTTACAGGATTGTCAGTCATCTGTGGATGAAGGTTGAGAAACACTATTTTTGGCTTCCAATTGAACAGACAAGAAAGGTCTGGAAACAAGAGGTCAAGGTACACTGCCACCCCATATTTTCTAGGGCCAAAAAGTTGTTGAGTGTTTCAGCTTTGCAAGGAGTTATTGCACTTTTTCCTTTCAAACTGTTAGCCACAAGACACTGTTTGTCTTCTCCATGGTATATCTTCAGAGATACTTGATGCTGATACTAGATACCAGGGGACATAAATCTTTCAAGCAAGGAAGCAGCAAACTTGATTACGACTATAAAAAATGAGGCTGTATTTTGGATTTCAGATAAATGGAAGTGCTGTAGTCATTTAAATTGGATGGGGTTTTGTTCTTTTCTCTTCATAGAGAGTTGGAGCTTCTGTCCCTGTGGAGTGCAATTTGTTGACTGTTTTTGTATGTAAAACTAAATCTCATTCACAAACATCATTCATCCTAGCCCAGGAAATAAGCACCTTTGATATCGACAAAATTTACATCGGTTCCCTGGGCAGCAAGACTTACACATTAAGTAGACTTTTTGCAAGGTGGTGTCAAAAGAAACTGATTTGGGAAATGGCAAGTTGGGATATGCAGAAATTAAGGACCAGACTCTGTTTAACATTTAGATTGAATCATTGAGACAGACTGCAATGACTCTTCCTGCTGCATACTACAGTTTTGCAAAGTTGACTGAAATAGTTTAAGTAGTGAAATAGTTTCAAAGAAGCCTTTCTTTTGCATATTGTTGATCCTGGTGCTTGCAAATGCAAAGTAGCTTACTTTTCTACATTTAATTTTTATTCACTGAGCTGCTATTGCATGTACCAACTTCTTTGTCTGAAACAAACTGATGTTTGGATATTCTGTAGGGTAAATGTGTTCTTGGCAAATTTTGGCTTGAGATCCTTTACCAGAAAGGAAACATACAGCATGGAAGAGAGAAAAGAAAGTGCGGACTCTAAAACTTGTTCAGCATTTTGGCAGAGTTAGGGTGATGTCATAGGGTGGAGAGCAGTGAAATACCATTCTATATGTGATAGCTTAATGAGAGCCCATATTGTTAGCATCTTCTGACCTCAACTGAGCATCCGATCAGAGCATCCCTGATCTGTATGTAAGAGGCAAGAGGCTTATGCTATTGAGCCATTCTCTAGTTTAAACATGGTATTTTGTAAGCTATTTTCCTCATGATTATTTTTAGGGATCACCAAAACGGAGCTATAAACATCAAGACTGGTGAGTTGAGACCTTTTGCTTAGTGCTGAACGGCTCCTTCACATTGCTCTTTCTTCCTCCTCCTCCAGCCAACTGCTTCTCTCACGCATCTGCTTCATTCTGACCTGAGCTGTTAATTCCTGAACGAAGAGGAACCATTTTTAATCTCATTGCCTACACTTACACCAGTCAGTGAGGCTGTAACCTTCATCTGAAGTTTCTAGTTGCAACAGTATGAGATCACAAAGTCTACACAATCCAATAGTAATTAAAGATAGAAACATTTTGGGCCGACTCATTAGATGTAACTGATTTGATACCTGCCTCCAGAAGGAGTGGTTTACATTTCTGTCTTGCACTGTGGTTTTATATAGGACTAGATTTAAAACCATAGATTGTAAGTAAGTTACTGAACCTCTATGAACCTTTTTATTCAGAAAGTCAGCTTTGTCAGTCTCTGTCAAGTTGCTGTTTCCCCTGAAATCTTTGTTAAATGAGGATCTAAAGATTTTTTTTATTGCATTACAGGGTACGCAAGCATATTTTCAAGTCCATATTCAGAGTTGGAAAAAGAAGAGTACAGCTGTTAGCTGAGATTTTTGTTTCCTCTTTAAAAGAGTAGTGTTCCAGAAGTTGCAGGTATAACTGCTGGGTGACTATGCCAACTGTTTTACAAGGAAATGTTTTATTCCTTTGTTTTAAGATGCTGGAAACCAGCATACATTTCCAGAGCTATTCTAGAGTGCAGATGGTCTAAATAAGGGTAGGTAAAGCTCAGAGATTTCCTTTGGAGTCCTTCTCAAATTCAGACTGAGACAGAGCAGCAGTTGTCAGCACTCCCCAAATCTGCTGGCCCTGGTGGTGGAGCTGCCCTTGGGATTGGGCTCAGCACCCCTGGAACCACATGCCCAGGTTTTGGCTGGAGGAGGGATGAGATGTGGGAGCAGAATCATGGCTGCCAGGAGAGGTGACTGTGCCAGAAGTGGCAGGAAGGCCAGGGAAAGGCCATGAGCAGATTTGTTCTACTGTGAATGTGGGCATATAATTACTCTCAATTGCTTACCTTTAAAAGGTTAATTATGTCTAAGAACCTTGGCTGAACTTGATTTTACAGCTATCTGTAATTGTGCTGCATATATATTAAATAACAACAAAAAAAACCCACTAAAATAATTGCAGATGTAGTTGATCTTTTGCCATAGTTTCTCACTTAAATCTCGTCAGTAATTTTTCCATTGTGACAGAATTTATGGTGAGAAATAGAAGGCCTCTTTTCTTCCTAGGAAATTATGCATCCTGCAGAGTAATTAATCTGTTTAAGAAACTAAGACTGGCTCATTCTGCTTTCCATTCTCCCAGCAATTTCTGTCATATTCAGAAATCTCTGCAAGGAGAACAATAAATTTGAAATGAGTGACAGACACTAATTGTTTGTGACCTCATTGTCATCTGTGGCATTGAACTGGGTATGACTGATCCCAGTGTACCAGCTGTAGATCTTTTTAGTCTAAAATTTTAAAGAAAAGACATTGTTAAAAATAGCAGCTCATCGGGCACTGCCACTGTTGTTCTACCTCTGCCCATCACTGTTTCAGAGCTGAGTTAGCTGGCAGTGGGATTTCTGTCAAACCTTTGCTCTGGCAAGAGCCGCAGGGTGACATGAACAGCATCACTACCTTCCCTGCCCACAGCGGCTTCTCAAGCTGCGGGAAAATGGGTGCTAGTTACAGCCACAGGGAGACAAGTCATAGAAGGAGGATCTGGAAGTCTGCAGCAAGCTTAAAAAGAAGGAAAAAAGGGAGATTTGCTGTCTGATCTGCCTGGGTAAAAACCCAGATATATGCTGCAGATTGAACCAGAGGCACTTTTCCATCTGTCTTTTTTAGGCTTTGCCCTGC
Organism: Gallus gallus; assembly: GCF_016699485.2. Lineage (NCBI taxonomy): Eukaryota > Metazoa > Chordata > Aves > Galliformes > Phasianidae > Gallus > Gallus gallus. The sequence continues at coordinate 2,392,115 of NC_052546.1, forward strand.
TCTCCATCATTGTAGGACCAGAACACCCTGCATATAAAATAAATAGCCATTGTTTCACTGCCCAGCAGCAGTATTTTCAGAAATGCACCCATTTCCCTGCTGTTCTGGTAGGTGAGACCCTTGGCTATGAACTCTCCTGTGGGCAGCCCCTGAAGACTGGTTTTTCATTGAGCAGGGCACAAATAACTTTACTTGAATCCCTGTCCTTGGGAGCCACCTCCACTTCCTGTGGGAGCACTGTTGTGGTTTTCTACCCCTCCACACCCTCCAGGGTTTTACATTCTGCCTGTTGGAAAGTCTCTGAGGAGATTGTTCTGCTCAATGGTCCCATGCTGTGGGGCTTCTTCTGGGGTTGACCAATGCAGATGGCTGCTGCTGAGGGGTTAGGAAGTTACAGTCTTGGCTTGGGTGGTCATAGGTTAAAGCACTCTATTGAGGAGATATTTGCCAAAGAAACAGGTAATTCTCTGCGATGAAGAATGCTATGCAGATGTTAGCATATGTAAGTCATTGTGTCTCTCTAACCATCCTAAGCATTTAAAAACATTGCCCGCAATTCCTACTTTTAACACACACACACACTTATTTATAAATTATACTGTATTCATTGTTCCTCATAATTTCTGGAGACAATTCAGTGCTTTTCCTGCAGAATGAAGTAAGGTGATATTATTTATTTAGTTGCTGTTATAGATTATTCAGTGTTACTGCATTGCCATAGGAATCGCAGGTTAGTTTAGGCTAAAATTTGGGTAATTAATGGTGAAAAACACCTCACAATGATGTATTCTGAGAGCAAGCCAGATAAGTGTCAGATAAATGATGACATTTTCCTGAAATTAGATCAAATTAGCATCATGAGGAACTGGAATATAAGGATCGGGAGCAAAGTACGTGAAGTAATTGTCATTATGTGTGGTTTGGAAGGCTATCTAATTCTCATAAGAACAATTGAAAGCAAACTGCTTGATGCTTCCTCCCTGTTGAAGGTTTCATTTCCCTCTTTCTTGTGCCTTAAAGATGCAAGTGTTTTGTTCTGTAAACTGCAAGAACTTGTAGTATAAAGAATAAAGTTTTTAACTACTGGAATTAAATCATTGCTTGAAGTCAAATGAGCACACCACATCTTGGAGTCCCTTTCATCAAAGCAGGTCAGTTAACTTTAATGAAGTCATCTTCAATTTGCTTTGATGTAACATCAGAACCCGGCCCAGATGATTCTAAGTGATCAGCAAATAAATTTCCACATTGCAGTCTTTCAAGGACGTAGGCTTAATGAAGTGTCTAGTTTCCTGGGTTCTTTAACTTCTGAAGTGCCTAATTTGACTCGCTTTTAATAAGGCCTGTTTGCGGTTTTGGGGGGGAAACTGCTGACTTTTCATTGGAAGCGGAGCCCTCTTTAAGATGCCATATGTTAGACAAGTAAAACAGAGGCATGCAGCATCACTAATTGCTATTAGTGTTGTAAGTCTAAGACTGTGCAATGAAGGAAGATTAGGCTGCAGATTAGGTTTTTCCTTTCGGGAGAGAAGAGATTTAGAGTCTCAAATACATAATTTCTGTAATGACTAGAGTTGAGGACTGCTTGTCAGGCTAGAGATTACAATCTTAGACCCTTATCTTTTAAAGCAACTGATGTTAAATAGCAAATCTGGTCAAAGTGCCCTATGTCCCCTCATCCTAAACTGGAATAAAAGGAAGAAACGTAACTAAGCTCCATAAAATGCTTTCAGAAATATTTAGTGCCAGAATGTGCTTCATATAATAACATCAAAGGAATTTTGTAATTTGAAATCAGTAACTGTAACACAGTTCTTGAAGAGTTTTCATCTTGTCTCAACTCAAATTGTGTCTGTCTGTTTCTCTACTTTTCTGGCAGAAAATTATTTCATTAGAAGAGACACAGGCCATTTTTTTTGCTTACAGCTTTCTCCCTTTGCATGACCCAGTTGAAGACATGATTATATCAATCCCTAATTGTAAGCCTCCCTTGTGCTAGTTTCTCTTTCCCCCTTCAGAATGCTGAAATGTATTACTAGCTGCAGATTGATCACTAATGTAGACGCCATAATATTTGTAATAATTGAAACAGAACCAGTCAGGGCTACACCATAAGATTGCAGCCGGAGTCATATGTCCTGTTCAGATTCAATATGCTCATTTGTGATTCCCAGTAAGAGGTAGTTCAACACAGGGCCATGATTTGGATTTGTCTGAGCGAACTGTTGCCAGTGTAAGTCAACAGCAATCTTTGACTCGTGAGCCAGCCTCAGATTCAACCCTCTTGGCCAGAGGTTTGGTACTATGCTGTTTTTCTGTTTACATGAGAGAGGAGAAATCAGGTTTTCAGCTGGGCAGAGATTCATGTGGCCAACCTAAGATCACAATAAAGGCTCCTGCCCCCTCTGCTTTTGCACAGAGGAGTTGCATGGCTAAGCCAAGTATGCAAAGACTTTCCAAATACTTCTGTATATACCTAAAGAACTTTTCCATCAATCCAAGTGTAGCACAGAGGCATAATTGAAAACTAAATAGAAGTCTGAAATAATTACAATTATCTTACAGAAACTGTTAGCTTAGTTTTTCTTATTTTTTACATTCAGTCCACAAAGTGACTTGCACTACTAATCACTTGTGATTTTTATTTTATTTTATTTATTTATTTTGCCAGAAGGATCATGAGTTGGAATAGGCACCATGCCATCCTGCTGACTCAACTCAGTCTATCTGAACTGATTTTCTTGCATTCTTCTTGTACATTTTGAGACAGGTTTTGAACAGTTTCCTACTTGTCTTTTGGGTTAGCTCCATCCCTTACTGGAGAAAAATGTGTTTGAGAAAGGAAGACAGCATAGCTGGCCTGTTTTGCATTATAGAATGTTGGGGGATGAGTCATTGAAGGTGGCCCAAGACCCAGTTTTGGGACTGTGACTAACTGACGAAAAGAGATGTATGCTGATTAGATGTTCCGCTGCTGTGAGCATACCTTTCATTTTTACTGGCGTTTCACTTAAAGCTTTGAAGAAGTTTGTTGTTGACTATATGTCAGTATCTCAATCCCAGTAGCTTAGTTCTTTGGTCTTCCCTCTCTGTGTCCCAGCAATATGAAACTCTATCAAAAGATGCTGCTACAAAGCTTTGTCTTTCCACTTTCCCCTCCTGCCTGTGTGGCCTGTGGGGTTCCTGCTCACACCTTTGTTTGATCTCGCTCACTGAAGGTGAGATCTGGAGCTCACCTTCCACACTCATCTGTAATGAGACCATGGCCACATCAGCTTCTTGTTTTTCTTTCTTTTCAATAATTCACTGGGTCTGAATGCTTAGGGCTCTCTGAATTTTTCAAAAGCTTGACCATGCCAAAGATATTTTTCCGTAGTTCTTCATTTTTTTTTCCTTCTTCTGTCCTCCTAGTCTTGCTGAGACAGTTGATCATTTCAGCGTATTACGATGAGAAACATGAAGGAGACATCAAAAACATGGATATAAGGACCGTTTCCTGACCTGGGACCACTCATTGCAGTATGATGTGTGTATTTTAGAAGGGAATGTGTGACATTCAGCAGGTAGTTCATGTTCAGGCAGACTTTTTGTAGTGTTGCACCTAACCTTAGCAGGAGATTTTATAATACGTCTCTGTGGTAGAAAATGTTAACTTTATTCTCTCAAACCACTAATGAGCCTCTGCTTTGCCATTCTGTCCTTCTGTAATTAAGCAGAGATAACAACAGAACTTTAGCAAATGAGAACAGTCTTAGCAATGAGATAAAGGAGAAATTCCCATATGAGGGCTAAATTGTCACAGACCTTACTATGACTTGGAGAAGCCAGTCCTAGCTTTGCACTGTCATGTTTGTCTGTTACTAGCAAGCGTTAATAGTTTTTCTTTTCTCTTTATTTCTCTTTAGTTGTTTATTTGAAATACTGACATATTCATCTTGAAAAATTCTTAATTTGAAATATGTTGAGCAGGTCAAACTCTGTTTTGCTCTGCGTTGTAAATGATTTGGAGGTTATTTACACATTTCTGTATGGTATCCCCAAGGCTATTATAAATAACTTTTTAGCTTATAATGACTTGTTGATAGTCAGCCTTTTGGGAAAGAAAGCTTTGACATGAAACACAGGATATTTGAAGAGCTTATTTATCAGAATTCAACGCCTAATTAAATGACTGTTGCCATGGAAGAGGTTCTTGGTGATGTGATTGTATGGGTATTTTTTTATGTCTGTTTCATTTTGTTTTAAATGTATTTTTGAGCTGAGCAGTAATATATTAGAGTATGAAACCTATCAAATGGATTGTTGACTGGCTAACACCTTAGCACTAAACAATGCAGGGTTAATCATTTTAGTTCAAGTATGTCCAAACTTTCTGATCCTAGAAGCTTTATAGAGCTGAATATCTTTACACAATATACATGGTCCATTTGACATAGTTCTGAAGGACAGAGGAAATCCAAAGCAATTCAAGGGCAAGAGAGTTTTCAGCTCCCCAGTGGTTTTTGCACATCTTTGTGGGAAGAGGCTAGACAAGGCATTGCAACTGAGTCCAAATGATCCATCTATTAACTCACATAGTGAGGCTATGTTTACCCCATATATCCCACCAAGTGGCAGCTGCTCACCAGTCACAGAGTCGTATTCCCAGCATGGGAAGCTAACCTGAACCATTCAAGATCTGCAGATGCTCTCAGAGCCACAGCATACGTGCCCCATCTCCAGCATGTATTCCAGAACTGATGTTAATGTGGAGTTAAACTTCTAGATCTGCATGTGGTAGAAATTCACCGTATCTCCTTAAAATGAGTGGAGCTGTATCAGAATACACTGGGAAAGGGTCTGGCCTTGGTTCATATGTGAATGACTTGCTTTTTCACCCCATGTTCCTTTTCCAACTCTTCTGAGTATTTGACCTCTTACTCTGAGTTTTGAGTTTGTAGATTTCCAGTGCAGATATAGTGAGATGAAATCAAGGATAATTAGGCATTTTGAGATGTTTGGAAACAAGATTCCTGTTTCCGGGGAATTATCATGGAAAAAGGGGAAACTGAAAGCTGATAATTAGTTCTTTATAGTTTGCTCATTAGCAATTATGCAGTAATAATGCAAGATGTGTTGATATGGACTCTGGTTCGAAAAGCTGAGGAAAATTTTTAGAGGTTTTGGGTTTTATGGGAGCTCAGATCTTGTTCTCTAAAAACTTCAGAACACAGAAGAGGTTAGATGTATGTTCTTGGTTAATTGCTTGTCTTTTTTTTTTTTTTTTTTAAACTTCTATTTAGGCCTTGCAAAGCCTATGGGATTAGTTGAAGGTCCAGGAGGCTTGGGCCAGGGGGGAATGGCTGCTACCCTAAGAGATGATAGCCATGAATCGGAGACTAAATATGAAGAATATGGTTACAATGCCCAGCTCAGTGACAGGATATCTCTCGACAGGTCCATCCCTGACTACAGACCAAAAAAGTAAGTTGATATATTCCATATTATTATTAGAGCAAGTGATTGTTTTTCTTTGAACTCTTGATGACAATTCATTTCTCCTCATCCCTTCCCAGTTAGTCTGCCAACATTTAGTCATACATATGTCCTTGAGTTTAGTGAAAATTAAAATGACCAGCTGCCATCTGAAGCATGAAGTGCTGTGTCAAAAAGAACAGCAAATCAACTGCCTCTCCTTTAATTGCACTTGATGTTCTTAGAAGTGTTTAGTCAGGGTCTGCAATATCATCCACCAGGGTCTTGTGATTGCAGTAAGATTTTTTTTTTTTTAGTTTTTGGAATATGTGTGCATTTTTATTCTAGTATTACAATCTTCATATGCCTGTGTTATGTTTGACAAATTTGGAATTATGTGTTTATTATATGTACTGATTTATTATATTTTGTATTAGATGTCCTTATTATCTTCTATATTTATGGAGTTATGCATCTTCCAGATGTGACATCCTCTCTGTCAGCCAATGAATGACAATCAGTAATGTCTTAATGCTGAAAAAATCAGTGGCAATGCCTAGTTACTCTCAGGAGACAGAATTGAAAAGAATACTTAATTAATTTCTAATAATAATCTTCTGTTTTAAAAAACCCACTGGGGCTCCCAGGCAGAACTGAAAGTTAAATAAAAAAGTATCTTATTAAGCAGAGAGAAAAGTTTAGCCAAGCAAAACAGCTGTGCTCTGTGAGTAGATTGCAATTGAATTAGGATTGTAGGCAGTTCAAGCTGCCAAAAACAAAATCCAGCAAAACAAAACTTCATCTTAACCACAAATTTCATTAGCTGTGTTACATATTAATCTAATCTCAGAAGTATTGACTCAGCATTTGTTTTCTCAGATACTTGCTGTACAAAAGAAATCCTAGATCAAAGAGGTGGCAAAGAGAAGAAAAAAAAAAAGATGCTGCTTTGATGTCACATTTGGTCAATATATCATAAAAATGTATTATGAAATTATCCTGGAAAAAAACATAGATTGCAGTCGTCATGAAATATTTGAGTTGCACATCAGATTCTGGTTCAAAGTCCCTTAAAATCAGTATGAATTTTTTCAAGTGAACATCAATGAGGTTTCACCAGGCCTGTTGTTAGCTGCTGGGTCAGGTGGATAATAAATGAGAATGATCTACCTGGAAATATAAAAGTGAAGGCTGCAAGTTTGAATCTAGCTTAACATCCCTTAGAAGCATGGGAGCATTCACAGGGTAGTGATGTTTGACTTTAGATCATGCTCTTCCGTAGTTGAAAGTGTTTATGATTCTTTCAGCTAAGCTTTTTGATATGCTCATTTTGGTAATCTCATAAGGCAACGCTGCATGAATAACTGTCTGAATTATGAAGAACTGCCTTCCTTGTAGTGTTCTGACATTCTTTAGATGATTCTGGTTAGATCCAGATGCTGGAATAGTGTCTAGAGACTTCTACATACTTATGGGTTGTAGGGTAATTGCTATGAAAAATGAGTTTGGGGAAGGTAGAAGATCTTACATGAAGTGGTGATTTTGTATATTTTTGTTGTTAGTTTGTTTTTGTCTCTGACACCTTCAAAAGCACAGATAGTCAAATACAGGGTCTGTGATGCTGAACTCAGTTTTCTCTCCCTTCTTGTGCCATGTATTGGCATACCAGAGTAATCAACCTCTTCTTATCCACCATGTCATATAATGCTTACTTCCAGGTGTGCACCATAGCCACAGGGCAAAGCTGAGCTTGACTTTTTTTGGTTTGGGAAATAGCTATGGGGAAACTAATGTGTCCATCTTCATATGCAGCTCTTCTCAGTCTGCTTGTGATTTATACTTATGTCGTTCCCAGTATTTTCCATCTTTAACAAGGAAGGACTTTTCATTCTTAAGTTGAGAAGCAAGGTAGAATTTATAGCCAAGACTATGTACAGAGTCTGTGGCAAGTCTCTGAAGAAAACCAGCATAAAATACATACATATGTATTTGTCTGGATTTCATAGACACAAGTTAGGAAAACATGATTTTGTTATGCAAATATGGGACTTGTAATATTCCAGATTTAATCTTCTTTTAGAAGAAATTTAATCAGGAATAACAACCTTGGGTTCACTTTATCTTTGAACTCTTTATTTATCTTTGACTTATTTTTTTCCAGGATTTTATTCTGGTAGAATGAGCATTTTTTTCCATCCTCTAGCATATATTCAGTAAACATTTGGAAGTATGATTGGTTTTCAGGAGGTATTTTTGTCCCCACGCAGCAAATTAAAAGTACATTACACTACGGAGGTGCACAGTCAGACAGTGTGACCATGAATGTCCCTAAATTGGAATCACCATGTCCTTCCACTGCAGTAAAATCTGCAAGCCTGTGTGGGTAATGCTGTGCCCAGAATGCTTTTCTCATAAACCAGCACTGTGTTCTACCTTCCTATCTGCTGCCAGCTCAAATATAACTGCACTCAGAATGCTTTTCTTTGAGACAGGAATCACTGAGTCGGTACAGGAGGCAACAGCAGATTTTGTGCGTGTTGTGATTGTATGCCAAACTGTAGCAATGACAGTAAATAGCTCACTTGTGATTACAATTCACATGATAATTGCAAAATGATAGTTTGATCCTAACGTGGTGTAATAAATATCTCAGCTTTTTCTTCTCTGATATTGCACCTCCCACAGCTTGAATGCTTGCCCTGTCTCTCTGCAGAGAGCAGACAACCCTGGGGAAAACAGTTCAAAAACATACTGTGATTTGATATTTCAAGCTGTTTAGTTTCAAGAGACATATAATATAGAGAAGTTGCAATCCTGCTTTATAAAACAATGCAAAACCTCTCCAACAGTTTGTAAGTTTATTCAATGTGACCTTGAACAGTATTTTCATTCCATGCTGGATTTCTCCTGAATAGAATCTGCTGGTACCAAAGTTGTGCTGATTTTTTAGCAGGTTTTTTAATTCTTGAGTAACTTTATGCCTTGAAGCAACGGAATGCTGTGCAGCTGAGCTCAGGAAAGATGCAAAGACCAAGCAGCAGGAATGAAAGGTGTTTGAGTTCAGTGTGGGGCTGATGAATGAGTATTTACACACATTCAGCTAATAACCCTAGAATTAGACTGACCTGAGATTTTTTACTTTGTTCAGATGTCTTTCTGTGATATCTAACTGTGAAAAAGTGGTCCAGTCAGTACCAACTGTTACTACGTAAATTCTAGAGTGAATCTTACAGAAGTGCTTACGAAGTCTACATCAGTGCCAAAAGACTTTCGCATGATTATTTTTGTTACAAGGGAATTGTTAGTGCCTACGATGGGATTATTTCCATCCTCTGTCATACAGAGGATGAAGGAATAGGTTATTTTCCCCTGGCAACACATGGCTAAGCCAGGGCTTGCTCTGTGATTCTCTGGTTTATTTAGGGGTCAAATGCTATTGGGTTTAATTCCGTTTATGTTTTTGATAGTAAAAATGAGGATTGTGATGGCATGAACCTGAGTACTGTATTAGCTAATGACCCTAACATATATGTATGGGAAAGCATAAGCACACGTATCTGTATCAGCCGACTTTACTGATGTGTGTAGGTGTAGAACAGCCTGGAATCCTATCCACGGACATTCTGTGGAACCTACTAGTCAGTATGCGTGTCCTTCTTACTATAATGTCAAAGGGTGAGTGTTCAACTAAATGGTCAAAAATGAGTCTGGAGAAACACAGACAAGATTTAGATAGAGATCTCACACTTCAGAGCCCTGATAAGTTGTCTGACTTCAAGTGACTTAATTTGTTAGGGTTGCTGAGAGGGAAAAAAGAGAGCAAGTTTAGCTGGAGTATGCTGGATTGCTACAGCAGGTCCAGAAGCAGCCATAGCCATCCTTCTGCCCTTTTTGGGGATAACAGCCTTCACTGCTGCCAGCTGCAGCACATAATACAGGTCTGTGCTCCCGTAACAAAAGATCACACTCAAACCTTCCCAACCATGCATGAAGATAGAGGTGCCACAGCTCTATATATAGCAGTAGATTTTTGATGTTATCGAAGATTAAGAATACAGAAGTCAGAATCCTGCGGAATTTCTTTTCAAAGGGAAAAGGCCCTCAAACCTGCAAACACAGTTTATTTTGCAATGTGGCATCCTGGTAAATTGGGAAGTGTCAGATAACTGAGTGCTTCAAATGTAAGCATCATCTCTCAAGAGAACATCAATTCCTGTGTTCTTTTTGATATAGAAGGGCAGATTGTAAGAGGTTGAATGAAACAGGTTGAACACCTGTAAATTCGGCCTTTTCTAACTTTCTAACATTTGACTTTACAATTCAAATACCTCTGGGGTTTTTCTGCATGCCAAACACATCCACACATATGCACACAAGCACTTGTCAAAACCACTTGCTGTGATGCATTACTCATACTTTTGAGGAAAGTTAATATGATCCTGGAGCTTCCATAAGGGCTGAATTGGCTTTGACAAGAAATTGTCGTTTCTTGGTGGAGATCTTCAATTTAACTGATCTTTTCTGTGCAACTTGATGCCAAGTGCATTGTGGCAGTTCAGTGATAACAATAATACTAATAAATGGATTCAGTCTGCTGGCTCTATCAGCCAAAGAAAATATTTCTTTGTGTTATGGTCATGGATGTTTGTACTGAGAAAATTCAGCCCTAAAGAACAAACTTATTAATGCTGAGGCAACTCAAGTCTTTAGCCATAAAAAGCAGAGGAATCTAGGTCTTGAGGAAATTACTTTCATTTATTCAGTCCTTGTATAGAGGCAGGCGTTTCGTGGCTAGCTATAGAGTTTCACAATAGAAAAAGAATTGCATCTCTGGGGTTCTGAAGTGTAATTAATGGTTCACTCCACACTATAACTAAGGAAAAGCTTTTTTAATTACCTATCAGAAAGGATTCTGGAATTGATCAAATAGTGCTATCAAGGGGCAGACTTGGTAAATAGACATCTGATTTGTTCATTCAAGGTTTAATAACTGCAGCTCGTCCAAAGCCAACAGCTAGAAATCAGCCTTTCTATAGGACATGGTGCTCTAGTGCTGAGCCCAGGCTTTGGAGGACGCAGGAAGCTCCCCTGTAATTTTGGCCCTTCCTGCAGGCTGCAGAGCTCTGCAGGCTCACTGTGACCTTTGAGGCATCCCCAAGGCAAATGTTGCACACATTATCCAGCTTTGTGTCACCAGGGCAGGAGCAGCAGCCTGGTGCCATGGCCCTGCTGGGGGCCCATGGAACAGGCAGCTCCTCACCATCAGTGCTGAGAGCGGGGCAGCGAGGCAGATGGTGTTCAGAGAGCATCAGTTTCTGGATCAGTGCATTGGAGAGGGCTGGACCTGATGCTGTTGGATTTTCTCCACCCCTGCAGCTTTCTCTGCCTCACGACCCAGTTTTCAGATCCTCTGGGGACACCGCGTGTTCTTCACACCACTTATGGTAATGACGGGAGAATCTCCAAATTACCTTTAGGATTCCCCCCAGGTTAACCAGAATGCACTGTTGTGGTCCCCTCTGGAGGAAGCATTTAAATTGGAATGGATCCAAACCTGTTCAGAAACCAGAATTTCTGATTAGCAACTTTAAAAAAAGAAACTATATTCTGTATCAGACTGAATTTCTTCTGTAAAACGATTGTTTTAAAAAAAATATTTGGACCAATTAAACATTTAGATTCCCATGAAAAATTTAGCTTAAATATAATGACTTTTCTATCAACAGCCTTTACCGATATTTTCAGATTAATATCAGGTTGAAGTGAAGTGTAGCAGTCGTTGAATTAAACTGTTCATCTTTCAGCTTAGTGTTTCACAATCATGATGCAGGGACAAGCGTATTTTAATTTCAGTGAGCCTTATTTTTAATAGGAAACTTTTCAACCTCGTTTTTTCCCCACTCTTAATAAATAAAATAAAAGTCCCTGTGCTGCTGCTTCTGAGAAGAGCTGGGCTCTGACCACCTCACACTGCTTAGCACTGTGATTCTGACTCAGCTTATTAGGGATATCAGTTGGCAATCTAAATTTGCTCATTACTGCTGCCTCTGGGCCAGCTGTGCTTATGTGTGTACCCCTGCGTAGGCCAAAGGCTTATTGCTGCAATTTGAGATGTGTTTCTTATTTGGCTGTGAAGGACTGAGGCTGGAACTATGCAAGCCCACAAAGGAAAGGAAACATCACCCACTCCTTTGGCTGGGAAACTCTCTGTGGATCACAGGTACCTTAGCTAGACTCTGCATTTGTACTCTACCTACTCCATAGGTCACTCCACAAAGTCTGGGTAGACAGTGCCAGAGTTTTCTACAGTTTTTTCTGATATTCAATAGAAGTTTTCTCAGCTTTTTTCCCATTTTGATACATTATTGATTCTCTTTTGTTTAGTGCTAGCTAGGCTTTCCAATCAAGTAGCAACTTTAATTATGCCACAAAGTATGTAACATAGACCTTGATTATTAATAGTGGTTCATTGGATAATGAAAGGAGAATCAGCAAGTCTAAATTAAACAGAATTATAAAAATTAACAACCTTTTCCAAAATCTCATCTTACATTCATATGCAGTAATTTTCCTCTTGTTACATTTTTGCAGTGTCTTTCTGTATATTAATTGTTGAAGACGAGTTCTGCTTGACTGTCAGCACTAATAAATGTAGATTTAGTGGAGGCTGAATTTGATTAACTAGGGAGCATGAACAATAACTGATTGCAATGTTGTGTTTAAATGCAGTAAGACTGGAAGCCATTCCCTGTAATTTGTCTGCACCAGAAAGTACGCTTGAATGCATGAATAGCTTACCTAAGGTGGGTTGCATAACAATGACTAACAATTAGACATACAATTTAAAGTGGTCAGCTAGGCTGCCTTTATATACAGTGGAGGAGAAGATGTGGAAACATTGCTTTACATGTGTATAGTGTGTAATGTCCTCCGCAGATCTCTCCCCCGGAAACCTAGGGCAGACAGTTTAAATGGGATTCCAAGTGAATCCAATACAAAATGTTAAGAACTCCAAGGCATAAAGAAATGAGGGAACTTCTGTATTAGTAACACATGTTGAAAAATGCTCTTCAACAGAGTTGCAAAGTTGGACAAGCTTGCCAGCATTGGCAAGCTGGACAAGGTCCCCGTCCAATGCAAGGCTGGAGGCAGCGTGGTTTTCTGCTGAGAGGAATGGAAGGTATGAGCAAAAATCTCCTTTTCATCTTCAGTTTTTCTTACAGATCATAAAACTAAATGTGTCTCATGTGACATGCACCTTTACAGATACCTTAAACACTGTTGCCACCTTTTCTTTTTTTTATTTTTATTGTAGAGTGTAGTAATTTTCTGAACTTGAGAGTTGTAATATTTTCATAGCAGGAATATTTCCCCCTTGAGAAGAGCAATTGTGGGGTGCTGTCTTCAAACTGTGTGTGTTATGTGTCTGTAATGCTGAGGCACTATTGAGGTCAGCAGTGACTTGCAGCTAAGTGTCTGCAAATGTGTGCTAGCATCTTAAAGTTTCTTCCATGTACCTCCCCTGGGCCTGTGTCTGATGGTTGCCCACTATCAGTTCCAGGGAGAAAAGGATATTCCTGTAAATTTCTGAACTGTCATGTTATGTTACACTCCACAGTATTACATTACAGAACAAAAAGAGGTAACAGAACAAGTCAGGCAATGAATTCAGAATGGTGTTTCTTTTCCTTTTATGTCATCTTACATGTATCTCTATTACACTATACCTGATATTCTTTTTATGGTTTTGAAGGAGTTCTGATGTTTTGGATGATGCTCTTCTTTTCTTGCTTAAAATGTGCATGCAAATTTAGTTCAGCTGACAATGTGAGGTATGGGTACATATTACCTCCAATTGCCTTAATGATGTAATTTTAAAAATAATCGATTTTTGGTACTCATTGCAGTTGGGTCTGTTTCACAGTATAAAAAAGTCAAGGTTTCAGGTCAAATAACTTAAAGGCTTTTTAGTTGTTTGTGTCTTTGCAGGAAAAACATGAACAGGCCAAGATGTCAGACAATTTACTCTTTTGTCTGAAATAAAACTGAGTTGTGGACTCCAAGTTGATGCCGTGTTTCATTTTAATAGTGTCACTTCCTGCTTGGTTTGTCCATGTCTCTTGTTTTGAGTGAATTTAGTGCTAATAAAAATGAGAGACTTTTAAAGCTCTCCTTTGCCAGAGGTACTGGACTGTTGCAGGCTGCAAATGTGAGCTCCCTGTCTTGGGTAGCTTGATCTAGATGCCTTCCAAGGTTTTGTTTCTCTGAAACAGCACCTGCCACTTAAAATCTGTTTGATAGCTTTATGATGTTGAAGTATGGGCCTCTATTTTCCATTTCTCCAGCTTTCTGAAAAAAAATCTTGGCTCTGTTGTATTGCTTCTAAACCTTCTGCTGTAGACTCAGGAACAAACCACTGCCAAACCAGGTCACCTTGCCGGGTGCAGCTCCAGGGGAGGTCCCAGAACAGTTGCTTGCCGTGCAGTCTGTGCCCTATTTTCTCTTGATTAACCAACTGGTTATCATGGTAAGAAATGATTGTTCAGATGAATGTGTGCAATTTTGATCTGTATCCTTTTGGCTTCAAGAAATCCTGCAGCAGATCAAAGTCCCCACCTGGACACTTCTCTTGAAACATGGAACAAGCCATGAGGAGCTCCATGCCTCTTCTGTAAAGCCAGAGCCAGGCCAGGCCTGGCTGTCTCTTTCTTAGGAATGTACGAGTGAACCTCGTGGAGCAGGCAGCTCACAGTGTGTGTTCCTAAGGCTCAGAAAATGCGCTTTCCATGTATAAGAGAAGGAGATCGGTGTGTGAAATGTGGTGTAAAATCAGATTCCTGATCTCTGTGGTTCTTGACAATTCAGCGCGTTGGGAGGAATAGCCTTGTGAGCACTGGGGAGAGTCAACTGAGAAATTTCCTTTTGCACACAAAGCTTGTAATGGCACTTTAACGAGCTGAAGTACTGTAAAGGCAGTGTTAGTGGGGAAAAGCACGGCATGCTCTCTGTTTCTAGTATGTCATTTTTTTCATTCAGCGTTCAAGTGTATGCGTATCTTAGAAAGATGGGTGCCTATGTTTGTAGTTAATGAGTATGTGAGGCAAAGTTCACCTTTGCCAAGGAACTTGCTATGGGCTGCAGATTCTAAAGCTCAGAATCCTCGGTTTACTGTTCTGACAACCTGTGGTATGTATATGGGCATGTATGTGAAAATAGCACTGGAAACATGCACCCAATCAGTGTTTCTTATCTCTTCTCCCCTGAAAGAAAGCTGGGAAGTCCTAGCTCACCAAAAGACTAACGGTAGTGACAGAAGGGGAGGTAACATCTTCTCTGTTTTCTGCAGAGGATTTTAGTATAGTTGATGTATCACAAAGGAATCACTGAAGCAATGACAAGAAGCCATTCAGTGGTGAACAGCAGAGCTGGCTACCCAGACAGACACATCTCTCCTTACATGTCTGAATTAAACAGAGAAAACGAGGATGATTGCCATGTAGACATCAAGTGAAATTCAAACTCTCTTGGCCTTAGCAGCACACGCAAGGCATGAGGCAACTTGAAATTACAGGAAATTTCATCTCTAATTTTGTATTGCTTACGCAGAATGCTCCCTCAAAACAGAACCCTGTGGAGCTGCATTTTACCTGTGTGAGCTGCCTTCAGATTGTCCCTTAATTAGTTTATTCTCTTTGCTCCAAGGGATGAGTATATTATTTATTCCACACTTGAAGACTTCTGTTAGTCTGCATTTATGTATTTTGTCTTCAAAATGACCTAGCACAGGGCTAGCCACTGGGGTAGTGTGAAGCAGACCTTCCTGGCAGCAATGGCAGTTCAGACTTGAGTGATGGTAAAATAATTGTAATAGCAGCAATGACAATTAAAACAGTGCACCAAAATACCCTTGGGTGCTGCTGCTAAGTTGGACTCTACCCCTAAAATTCCAAAGGAAAGCAGTAACTTTTAGTTACCTCTATCCACAGAGTGAACAGCCATCTCATTCAGCAACTGGAGTTAGCTTTCATTCCCTCCATGGATTTTATGCTTGGACACAGTTCTCACAGAGGGTCATGGTGCAGTTCACATTAAAAAGTGGATATAAAAATGACACTGAAGCTTTGCTCCTGTGTTTTCTACACTGCCTGGAAATAAATACATGACCTACAGCTAGTTCAATGGCTTATTGCCTTGATGTTATTAACCCAAGTGTACCCAAGTGGTGAGGAATATGTATTCTGTTTGCTCATGGAGGAGCACTCAGCTCTTTGCCTGACAGATCTGGGAATCTCTGGGAACAAGGTGGGGAAGGTTTCTCTGTGAAAGGGTTTGGGCAAATAGCCCAGCTGCAATAGGGTGAATGTGTCTGTCTGTAGGTGAGGGATGAAGAAGGACATGGTTGTGAACGCAGCTTCAGTCTGCTGGGCAGACAGGTAAAGGGAATAATCTGCTCCCCCTGTGCACAGCACTTAGTGCTACTTTTCTTTCGGGTGGTGAATTAATTTCACTCTTCAAATACTGAGGATGTGGCTTCAAAACAACACAATAACAAAGGAAATTGCTTCTAAGCAGGCAGATTTGGGCAGGAGCAGTGTGTGAATGCTGAACTGCTGAAATGGGAGTTGTGAAAAGCCAAGCGCTTGTACCCGGCTTGGTCAAATATTCAAAGTCACACTCAAGTACATTGCCTGGTCAGGACACGTGCCTGATTTCTGTCAGCCCAAGTGAAAAGAGAGCACACACTGAACTGCTTTTTTTTTCTGAATTGGGATGAGAGCTCATAAATATAAAAGTTCCCTGTGTGTTAAACTGTTTTGCTGTTATGAAGTGCACCCCTAGATGCCAGTTTCATGCTAGACAGCAAACGTCGTGGGATTTTTTAAAATGTTTTTATTTCTAAATGTAACAAAAATGGAATCTAATGCAAATTTTCTGAAGTGCCTGAAATAATTAGAGGGTAAGAAACTCTTTCTAACATTTAACTTCTAAATGCATGAAATAGTTGAATACTATGCTGCTCACCTTTAGCTAGCCTTTAATTTAAACAAAAGCTATAAAAGTACCATTAGGCTCCAGTCCAATGAAACACTTAAATATGTTCCTAGTTATAAGTGTATGAGTAACCAAGTGAAGATGAGGCATGCTTAACTGCTTTGTTTGAATGGGATATTTTGCAAAGTAGTTATAATAATCGAAGAAAAATCCTGCAGTGACACTGAGAAAGATGTAAAGAGGAGTAAAGTCCCATCAGCACTTCAGTATCCAACTGCTGTGAGGTTTTCACAAAGCTGCTTGCCTAGTGATTTAATCTGCAGGGTCCTGCTCCCAAGTCCACGGAGCTCTCCAGATGTGCTCCATCATCTACAGTTAAAGAGGCTCAGTTTGCCAGACAGTCCTCTCCCTCTGTCTGGTGGGGGAAGTGCACATGGCACATGCACCTTCATTTGTCCTCCCTGCCTGCCTGCCATGCCTTTTCATAAACACGCTGCGACTGCTGCCAGGTTCTCATATAAAGCATCTAAACATCATGGATTTAATACTCCCATTTTCAGTGCTAAATCAATGTTCTTTATGCATTTGTTCTTGGAACACTGCTCTGTTTGAACCATAATTCTTCCCACATACCATAAACTTGGGTCCATTTTCACTCTGATAGAAACTGATCTATTTAAAGCTAGAGGAAAAACCCTGTGACTACTGCTTAAACATTCCAAGGCTGTTGCTTGTTAATCAAATAGATTCCTGCATCACCTCGATGCGCTGAGATGTCTGGGGAAGTGCTGCCTTTCGGGGCCACCACTGGCCTTGTTGCTGCTAGGCAGGGCAGCATTAAGAGCAGTTCAGTACATTGTGATGTTCAGCAGGCAGTGAGGGATGGGTTTGCTCCGTTTATGACCGACCTTCTGTTTAGCTGTTTACTCCTTCAACCATCCTGTATTTGTACATAGATATAAAGAAACATTCTGCTGCATAACTGGATTTGACCAGAGATTAAAGCTGGTCTCCTGTGAAAAACACCAGAGCCCATTAAAGAAGAGATTGTTTGCCAAACATTGTTGTATGTCCTCCCGAGACCATAAAAAACATTGTTAGCTGAAGTAATAGCAGAAAATGATTGCATTCCTCTATCCTCCTCCTTACCACCACACTGCAACGTGACAGCAAACCTGTAATGAAATCCGTGAAGAGCTCTGCAGCAGTTACCTTGAAAACTTTTTTATTGCCCTACATTTCTGGATAACAGAGATACTCAGCTTCTGTCCAGCGCTGAGAGCGCCGGCTGAGGGACCGAGATAGTCAGAACTGAACAGAACTACCTTGAATTTTTAGCATTAAATACTTGCAGCAATTTCTTAATAGTCAAGGGTAACTTTCTGTATTTACATATCATTATCTGAATAACAAATAGCTTCAAGGATATGGCAAACGCTTCTGTGCAAATAGCAAATAGTGACTTTACTCTCATAAATCATTTATTGAAAATTATTCTTTTGATTTCATCTCCTCTGTGTGTTTTTTTTGGTTTTTTTTTTTTTTTTTTCTTACGTATGTCATTAGCTTGAAGTGTGATGGGTGAGAAATTGCCATACAAGGTGGTATCTTAGGATGCATAGTCCACTTTTCCATATCTGGGCTGTCAGAAACGCAGCTGAAGAGCTGACTCCACATTGCTGGCTGATACGGAAGGACCCAGGGTGGCTGGAATCAGGTCTTGGTTTTGGCAAAGCAATGAGGTGAAAGTATGTTCTGTCTCCTACACAGAGAGTGTAGTTCCCAGAATTCAGTTGGAAAAGTCATGCAAAAAGGTAATGATTTCTGAATGTATTTTGCTGGTGACAACTTGGCATCAAATAACTGTTATTGTGAATTAGAAAAATTCCTTTGGTTTTGCCTTTATTTAGTATAATTTCATTGGGTTCAGAGATGTTCATGTTCCAACTGAGCTTCAAGTTCAAAGACATCTCCAGTCTCAAAGCAGAACTTTGTAAGACCACCACTGTGTGCACAATACTTGTCTAGTTTTTACTTATGAAGGGTGCAAGCTAAAAATCCAGTGGGAACAAGGACCAGAATCATTCCGAAATCTTGAAAGCCTAAAAAGGCTGTTAGTGTGTAGTAAATCATCTAAAGGCAGAATACATCACTTGAACTTTAGATGGGAATCTTCCTTAAATATGTCTAGTACCATTAAAAATAAAGTCACATTGAGAATAAATTCTCTTTGGGGAGTTTTGAAGAGCACTGGAAAGCAGATTTCAACTTCTCCATTAATTTGCAATCAGCCTAATGCTTTGTGATGCAGCATGCATCCAGCCATGGGCAGATCTGAATGGGCACACTAGGGGGTAGGGTGGAAATTTCTTACAGATGGTATTTCAAAATGTATCAGTGATTCAAGTTGTTACCAAAAAAATGAGGCAAATACTACAGCAGGATCTGAACATGTGCTTTTACCAATTTTTGTGTTAATAAAGGCACTTGTTTTAAAAGCCATTGGAACTAGCTTATAGCGTTGATATGTATATAAATCAGTATGTTTATTAGACATGCTGACACGTTTATGGTGTTATTTCCCCAAGGAAAGCCAGAAACACCTCACTGAAACACAGAGCCTCTTACTTGATGTGTGGGGCAGCTATTTTGAGGGGTCTAACAACCCTGAATGTAAGGGTTAATGGCCTTTGCAAATGGGACCATCTTCATGCTGCGTGTGTTAGTTGTGCATATATAGTCACCCATCAGCCACTTATTGGCAGTTCTCAAGGCTTTCTACCATGCACATAAACTAATGTATCCTACAGAAGGAAGGAATTAAGCCCAGTAGAACAGTAATGAACATCCTGTGTTTTATTCTGTTGTTTTTTTTTCCTATCCAAACTAACTGCACAGTGCAGAGAAGTTAGTCCCAGTTGCACTGACCTGGCATTTAAAAAGAAACAAGTAAGGACAAAAGTAAGTGTCTGATTCTCATGAAACCTTTGTCTGATATTAAAGGACAGTTTTCTTTGATAAGGTGATTAGCATAGAAGTAAGGATTTGGCCTGATATTTTTTTCTGATAAATGTGAGTGATAATTAGACTTTTGGGTGCAGAACAAGGAAAAGTGCATCAAGGAGGCAAGAGAAAAATGCTGCTAGGGACTCTCATCACATGGGATAGATGTAAGATCTGTTAATTGTTACCCTGAAAATGGTCATCAGTATCATTGTATACCAGACAAATTAGTAGACTTGCCTTGACTCCCCTGTAGTAGGAAGTACTGTGGGATGAGGAACAGACAGTCTGTACTGAAGAACAGTTAAAGAGATTCCTAAAATTTGATGGATACAGTAAGTCAGTGTTAGTGCCAGTGTCCAGATACTGACATACAGGAGTGTCATAGTGCTTGCAGAGGTGGAGGGAAAACTATCCCAATTTATTCAGCTGTCACTCAAGGTAGGAAAAATATTCTTTCCCCAAACCCTTTGATGGAGCTGCCTAGACTAACAAGCTTACAGCACCAACCAGAAGTGCTCTGTATCTTGCATCTGCACTTTCCCAAATAAATCCTGGAAGAAGGAAAAGCTGCTGATGTTCTTTCTGTATGATAAATCAAACTGAAGGCCATCCCATAACGGGAACACTGAGAAGGGATAGCCTGGGAAGGGGTAGCCATGTTGAAAAGGCACTGATCACCTTACCAGATTTTCTTGGCTTTTTCTGAAAGCAGCTGTGGCTTCTCTTTTTATCTGGCTCTTGATTACAGTGGTCCTCTTCTCTCAAGACATGCGGAGTGTTAGTGTTCTGCCACTGCTCCCTTGTTCAGTTGTATTTATGTTATTTAATTCTTCCAGTGCCATCCTTAAGCAGCAAAACAGGAAAAGAAAGTAACTATTTACTTTTTATGCTTCTTTCTTTGGGATGGAGGAGAAAATCCATCCTCAACAGAAAAAGAATGTTATGGCATTACACAGTTAACACCTTCTTTGGGGAAGGAGAATTAATTAGGAAGGAGTGGGAGCCCTCTGCCTGACAGATTCATGACCCATGAAGCTAATCAGTTCTGTAGCCTGTCACTGCCTTTTGCCATGGACTGGTCAGTCTCCTGAGCTCAGCAGTTGAGTCTCTTGCCGGGGAAGGAGATATCTGCAACATGTCACATTTTCACTCTTTTCCCAGTGTCGAACAACAAAGTAATGATAGTTTATTTCTGCAGCTGGAAAGTTACTATTACACCTAGCACTGGCTGCAAAAGCTCAGCAGATTTCTGGAGAAATAAAGGAGGCATTGAGCTAGCCTTTAAATTTACAGATTTAAGCTGTTGTAAATAGTCCGTGGTTACTAAATCAGAGCAGCATTAACGTACTAAAAGGTAACCTTGTACGTGAGAGTAATCTGAGCCTTTGGTTTAACTGGATTCAAAATACACACTGACCTGATGTTCAAAAGTAGTATTTGTCAGTGCTAATGAGCAAGGCTTCCATTATATTTTAATATTTGTCTTTTCATTGGTCATGTATCTGTGGGCCTTCTGTTCCCCCTCTGTGGCTTTAAAACATGAATGCAGACCATCCTGCAGCTCTCAGGGTATGGAGCATGCTGAGGCTTTTTTTGTGCCAGAACTGCAGAGGAGATTTCTGCATGCCCAATCAAGTTTGTGAAGGAGAGAAACCCACAATCATTTCCATCCCAGTGGTTCATTGGAAAAACATGTCTGGTATTAAATACTTTAAAGATTCATGAAGCAGCTTTAATTTTGTTTGCATTTCTTCCTGAAGGGTAAAGCTGTCAGAAATCTCTAAATGTATTGCCTAATCCATTTCTAAACTCAGTACATTAAGATCTGCAAGCAGAACTCATTTTTGGTGTTAGCAAGTATACAGACACGAGAGAAAGCCAGAAAAAGAGAGTAGGAATTCCTTTCCTTGGTAATCCACTGAACTACCAGCACAGCAGTAGTGTCAGCTGCTCACAAAAAATAGTGCAACTCAATTGGACTGTAAGAGCAGCAAAAAGAGAGGGCACCTATTTCTGCTGGATCAGATACAAATAGAGAAAATACAGCGATTGGGCAATGAAGGCTCAGACAAAAGAAAATTTCTTTCTATTTTCTGCCTACAGGCTCACAGGCTACCATGAGCAGGCTGCTGTTCAGCTGAACAGCTTTTGTTTTCTCATTGTCTCTGTTTCTAATCTATGACCTTTTTTGTGTTAGTACATGATTTATGTCCAAGGCTCTATTTCCAAGCTGAACAGCCTTTCCTCTTTTCTTGTGCCTGCACAGACAGTGCTAACATTTGGGCTCAGGGGGCTGGCTTGGAAATGTTCATTTAAGGAACTAAGGGAAAGGATGAGTGAAAACCATCTCCAGGGTAGAGAGAAATGATCTGACATCAAGCTCTCTATCATATGCAAAGGAAATACCTCTGGGTTTCCAGCCACGCTCTGCAGTAGCCAATGCAGAGCAAGAACTCTCAAAGACTCTTCCCAAGACAACAGCAGCATGCCTTAGGTTTGATGCTTAGTGTGTTGTATGAAAGATGCCTAAAGGGCCGTTTCACATATCAGATCTAATCCATCCTAAGCTGGTCCGTGGAAATGATTAGCCATGGCATCATCAGCCTTTGTTTGGAACCACCAGTCCTAAATGCATCCAGTGGTGTGTTTCTCTACAGTGTGTTCATCTGCCCTGGAGAGACAGTACTCCTTGTGGATGCTCAAATCCTTTGCTGATGTGCACTGAGAAGGCTTATAACCGCAATTTAACATCATGAGAACATTAAACATGATCTGTGCCTGGCCAGCTTAGACCTTTGTTAACTGATATATAGGTCAAACTTATGCTGTCTGTTCTCTCCTAAATCAGTAGTGCTGGTTAATTTGCTTTCAATACTGTAATTGTCCTCCCTCATCCGATAGCCACAGTTCCTAACGTGATCAGACTTCGTATAGAGAAACAGAGGGCATAGCAGCACCCTGTTCCTTCCTGGTAGAGTGCTGGACTTGGCAGCAGAGTTGCCAGAAATGGGTGATTTCTTCAGTTCTGATGCTTTCCCTCCATCTTCAGGCTGCTGCTCCAACCATTTTGTGAAAGGAAGTCCTTTGCTGTTATAAGTAAGTGGACTGGTTATATCCTTATTTTTTTCTGGGAACATCTCTGCCACACTCTGAGGCCAAAACCAAGGGCTGCACCAAGGAGGACTTCAGTATCTACCTGACACTGACAAACGATTCAGTTCTCCATGCAGTGCTCTTGGTCTGCTGTCGGCATCCAGCCAGAGCGAGGCTGCCAAGGGGCTGTGAGTATACAGTGGGCACAGCTCTGCTTTGATGGTGGAGCATCTTTGATTGTGACTTGCTAATGTCACTGTTTGGCTCAGAGTGTCAATTGCTGGTTAGAGTTTCTTGAAATGAAGGAAGTATTAACTGTAAATTGCCGCAGCTGCTGTATAATTACGGAACACGTTGGGAAGGGCTTGGGCAACAATCCAACAAAGCACTTAAGCACCCTCTGATTTTTGAGGAAAGGTCCCTGGACTGGGACTGCTGGTGCTCTCAGTCATCATAAGAAGTGTTTGCTAGTAGACCAGTGCTTTCTCCTGACTACCTCAGCACATCCATCTCATTTTCTGAAGTGACTTAAGGAGTTGGGAGTTCAAGGTTGACTGGAAGTCTTTAAGAAATGAACTGCTAAATCATTGCTGTAGTTTGAGAAGTTTACTCAGGCAGACAGCTTCTTTTGTTGCTCTTCATCTTTCTGTAATAAGTAAAATGATGGCAGCATTTAAACCACTGCTAAGTTCTGAGGTTTGCCTTGGCCCATCTAGATGTTCCTGCTGTAGTTGTAGTTGGAATATTCAAACGTGTGATGGCTGGAGCATTTTCCAAATAGAAACATAATGGAGTTTTTAGTTACGTCCTGCTAACAGAAAGAAGGGGGAGCAGACAGAAGGAAGACAGCAGTGAGAAATGATGGAAATTATTTAGCCCTGGAGGGATAAATTCAAAACACCCTTTATCAAAAGCATCCAGTGTGGCTGGGTGTTCCACACCAAGTGTTCCGGCGTACTTACTAGAAAAATAAATAATTCTTACCCCAGAAAGACTCAGCAAAATTTCTTGATCAGAAGTCAAATGAAGCCCAGCATAAATCATTGAGGCCTTGTGCTATTCTATTGGTTCCGTTTTTTCCTAGACAAAATACTTTGGTCCATCTACCTATGCCTCTCTGCTCCTGGTAGTTTTGTTCATTTAGCCTTCAATTGCTTGTCTCTCTACACTACAAGTGCTGCTTTGACTGCTCCCCCAATTCTCACTGCACATTCTCCTCCTCAGCCACAGCCTCCTTGCCCTTTTCAGCTCTCAACACAATCCCTTTGCTTTCCCTCTTCCTTTCTGGCTCTGGGTCCCCATGCAGGACCACCCTCTGCCTCGCTCCACTGGCAGCACACCCACTCCTTGGGTACCAGCCTGATTTACTGGGATGCAATTTGCTATGTCCTGCTGATATAAAGTGAGGCTCTGAAGTAAATTGCTCTCAGATTAAAGATGTCCCTCGTCAGAGGAAATCTTGCAAGATCCCTGCTTTTAGCTGATGGCTCTTTCGTGTTACTGGAGTATTCTTAATGGACTTCTTTGGTATGTTGGTGTGGTCAAGAGGAAAATCATGCTCAAGGAGAAATTCAAAAAGAAGGCTGTGTCAGAGTGTTACACCTCCTGTAAATCTTTGTCCTTCTTCCAGATGCATGTTTAGATTGTGTAAGAACGAAGCTTAGCCTGAAGTTCTACAGAGGTCCTCTCAATGGTACAGGCCATCAAGTAAGCTGTCAGCAGCTGTGGTAGCCATGTAATCAATGACAAGTCATCAGGTCTCTGCAAATAGTGCAGGAATGGGTAGGAATTATAAATAATTGCGCTTTACTAGAATTCATGACAGATTTCCAAAGGTGATCCAACAGTCAAGTGGTTGCCGCTCTCTCCACCCACGTGACTGCAGGTAGTGGATAGAAAGAGTGATTATTATGCCAAAGTAACAAGCAAGAGGTCAGAAAGTTTGATAAGAGCAGGAAAAGTCATTTCCTGTGATGCAATTAGCAGTATTTTAGAGAGCAGGTTCAGAAATCACTATGGTAATTCAGAATGGCTTTTGACTGTGAGAACATGTAGGTAATTTTTTATACTTGGCCTTTTATCTGGAGGAAGAGAATTCTCCTAAAAATAAAGCAGTACTGTGTTGCAGAGGTACATAGACTGTTATCTATGACAACATGCATAAGTGGGAATAGCTGCATACTGAGGTGGAGCAAATTCATTTTGCGAATTCTTCAGTAGATTCTTCCCTGTTCAACAAATACCTTGCATTTGTTACTGCTGCACAAGCTGCAGAATCAGAAAGTAATTCAAGTGCTCTGTTTGGGCAAGATTTGCCCAAGTGTATACAAACAGATAGGCTTTGCTTCTCATCTGGTTGATAAGAAGTTAGGTGCTCCTAGCCATGTTGCTTCTTTTCAGTTTTTACCCCATCTTCATTTGATGTCAGAAATAAGAAAGCCTGTAAACCCCTATAATGCTGAAGAGCAATCAAAGATGAGAGGACATTCTGCAGTATATTTTACCTCCCATTGGCTGCTTGGGTTTTAATTGTTCTTTTCTTCTCTTCAGGTGCAAGCAGATGACCTACCCAGATGACCTGCCCCAGATCTCTGTGGTCTTTATATTTGTTAATGAGGCGCTGTCTGTCATCCTGCGCTCCGTGCACAGTGTTGTGAATCACACCCCCTCGCATTTGCTCAAAGAGATCATTCTGGTGGATGACAACAGTGACAATGGTGAATACACATAACCTTTCCTCTAAGTTCTATGTCTCGTGTCACTTGTGAACATGAAATACAAATCAAAAAGAGTTCCGTCACCTCTACATTATATATTATTATCATTTTTATCTTTGGATGAAGCAGCGTTGAGTTGGTCTGTATTTGAACAACTCAAAGAGCTGAACAGCCACTGATTAATGCTCACAACCGCTGATTAATGGCCAATAAGGCAGACCATACGTTGGTGTAAGTTAACATACTTCCCCTGGTCAGAATTTCCAAGAGTTTGTGTTTGATGAGGAGATGATTCAGTGAGCCACTTGCACAAAGCTGTCAGTAAATATTAACTATTTATTTAAGAAATAAATACTATGTGAATAAACCCTCTTGACTTTGTTGGAATCCTCACAGAATTAATGACATTTGTATAAGCAGTCTCTATATAGAGACAAAACTTTTCTCCAAATTTGTAGATCCAGAGCAGTATCAATATCAGTAGACCAAAAATTGAAGTTCTGTTTCCAGAGAAATGTGAAGTTACAGATTGTCCTTGAAAATGTTTTATTTTACATAGAAGCACACTTTGCTGCTTCACAATTTACACACGAGTTTACACAAGTTGTAAATCTGATTTCTTTCTTTTCATTTTGGTAGGAAAAAAAATAGACTTTGCAAATGCAATAATAGAATGGGTACAAAGTGCATGTAACTTTTGGGTCATGTAATTCCTTAGTGTAAAAGAAGCACTGCAGTTAGGGCCATCAAAACTCAGAATCTTGGTGAGCATGTAGGGTGCTACTGATGGATATATTTATAGGATGAGTTGGAATTGCCTTTAGGATACAGATGATCAGCAATATTGTCATGTTTTAAGTTGTTATAATTGAATCTTCTAGAACTGTTGCAGCTTCTGAATCCTATTTCTTTTGAAGGCTCAAGTTGGGCATTTCCTCCACAGCTCAAGAACTTCAAATCTTTCAGTTTTCAGATGCTGTTCTTCTTCAAGATGCCTAGATAGAAACGATGTTCAAAAGAACAAATCACTAAAACAAAAAGAAGCCCCAGAATAGACAGTTTTAAGAAACATTTAGTCCAATCCTGCTTTCAGTTACTGCACTGTAACCTATGGAGTAATTATGTGAGATTACAAAGTGTTTCAGTCAGCATAATGCAGAAGAGAATTGGATTCACTGTTTCTCAGTGAACTCTTATATGGCTTTTCTCTGTCATTCTTCTAGAAAACTGGAGATTTATCAGGTCTTTTACTTGGATGGTTATGATTCTACTGTGTAACATAGATCATAAGAATGAGGCTCCTGATGCCATGGAAGCTTCCTAAGTTTTCCTAATAAATATATTTGAGTAAAAGCCTCATTATGGGTAAACTGTAGTGTAAATGAATGACCAAACTAGATTGATTTTTAAAAAATACAGTGACCATTTTGTAATCTGCCTGTTTGTAAGCCTATTGAAATGAAGGAGTGAACAAATTCATCTCTATCTGTGGTTGAATACCTGAAAATGAAAAAAAAAAAAGAGAAGTCTATTTGAAATCTTCAAGATCCATTTAGCTTAACAGAGAAGAAGCCTGGTATCACATAATATTCATTGTATTTAAGGGAAAACTTAGAATGAAGGGAAATTAATTCTGATCTGACTTAGATCTTGACCCAAAATCCATTGAGGTTATTTTTCTCATTCAATAAGAAAAAGCATAAATCAGACCCCCCAAAAATCCCCAATAACTCCCATGTTACTCTGCTCCAAGTTCAGAATTATTCCACCAGGGGCCACTTGGAACCTAATGCAAATCATCAGAGAATTAGTACAGTAATTATTTTAGAATATTTAGACAAAGCAGCTCTTCAAAACAGTGCTCAGATCCTTCATGCCATACTCAATCTTTGCAGGGCTAACAGCACATGCTCTGATGTGTAAAGGATTTTTCTGAGCTGGTACCTCTGGAATTGCTGTGTCCCGCAGCTGTGGTACTTGCTTTGTATCTGTGAAAGTGACTAAGGATCTGTTGCAGAATAAATCAAAGTAAAGCATAGCATTGCAAGACTGTGTGATTTCATTCTGAATATTCCTGGGTTATTTTCTTTTTTTTCCCTGCAGTTGAGCTCAAATTTAACCTGGACCAGTATGTCCATAAAAGATACCCAGGTCTGGTGAAAATAGTGCGCAATAACAAACGAGAAGGACTGATTCGAGCCAGAATTCAAGGCTGGAAAGCTGCAACCTCTCCTGTTGTTGGGTTCTTTGATGCTCACGTGGAATTCAACATTGGCTGGTAAGTCCTTGGCTGTTTCCACAGGGAGTGGGGAATACGTACTATTACAGTTTGCCCTGTGTCTCAAAGGCTGTGAAAAAGATTCACTCAACAGGGGAGCTGAAGAACTGTATGGATGACACAACTACAGGCTTGTGTTTTCACATTAGCAATTACATTTGAATAATATCTGTGATTATTGCAGTATTGCCAACAGTCTTCTGCAGTGGTTGCAAGATTCATAAGAAAAGTGTTTGTCCCTGTTCTAGTACAGCTTAGTGGAGAGAGAAGTAATTTAAACTGAAATGAATGCAAAGCCTCCGAAGCAGGCAAATGTGGGCATACCATTAAGGAAGCTCTGTGCTCAAGGCAGATGCATGCTTTCAACTACTTTTACTTAATCTGCTTGACATTTTCTTTCTTTCCTTCTTCCAAACTTGAATATAAATCTGACTTGCTTGTAAATTTTCTTACATTTACATTTGGAATGAAATAGTGAAATATTTCCTGTATTTTTAACGGGACTTGAAATTATTGTGCCTTTACTCATCCTCTCTGTTTTGAAAAGGAGGGGTATTAGCTGTGGTTAGCACCAGTTCGATCTTAATGGACCAGATCTGCAGTTGGAGAAGTCTTCGCAGCACCACTTAGTGGCCAATATTTGGCATTACTAGAACCTGAGCTTTCATCTGAAGCAATGGAGTACGCAGTCAGCTGAAAAAGGGCTGGTGGGACCTTCAGTATGTAAAATGTGTATTTTCCAAAGAGAGTCTGGTATTTCATAATGATGATGGAGGGTTATGGTGGAGCTGATTATACTCTGCAGTTCTGAGAGAGATCCCCAAATTAAAACTAAAATTAGCTGTACTTGCAACTTAATTGCAAAGGAGTGGAGTGTTTATTTTTATATGTTCATGAATGGAAGATGCAATAAAGTGCACCTGGTTTCTATTCACCCTATTTTCCCCCCATCAGAGACTGTAATAGCAGTCATAGTTATTTTTTAGGAGCTTAAGATGTTAATTTGTTTATTTCCTTTTAAGGCAGGTGGATCTTTGAAAACCTTGCAAAAGTTTACGTAGGGTAATATCAGCTACTGGGCAGAGCCAGAGGCTGAGGCCTGGTACTGGGGAGAGCATGTTCCTAGCAATTAGTCAGTCCTGAGCTACAGGTTCTGAGACTTGCAGGGAATTTTATTACCCACTTTGTAAAGGACATTGATATCTTATTGATGTATTCTACCTAGAGAAAGTAGGCAGTGGTGTCTGTAAGCATAGAAAGGTTTTGTGGCTGCTTCTGGCTGTGTTCGTTGATTTTTTTTTAATGCTTACTTTGCATTAATGTCAGAAGGAGTTGAAATCAGCCTAGCAAGTTCATGGACTACTCAGTGAATGAGTATGTGTGTATATCCAAGATAAAAAGTGTTTGCATTTACCACACTCTCCCTGGTGTACTCTCCTTTCAACAAGTTTCAATAATACTACTGAGGCACTCTGCGCAGCTGCTTTGAGACCACTTGGCTTCTGGAGTAGCTGCAGAAGATGGATGAGAATAGCAAATGCATACCAGAAATGTTATATCCACTTGTTTGAGTTGCACATGGAGGCTCAGCGTGTTCCTTTCTGGAATTTCCTCTGTTCTTTGGTGCTGCTGACAGCCATCTCAATCCTCATCCTATCTGCTTCCCGCTAGTATTAATTCTGCCCATCATGCATCATGTGTTTGCCTGTCATTTCAGTTTTCATTTCATCTCCTTTTACTAGGAGGGACTGGAAGGTTTTCTGTATGGGCTGCTTTATTTTTTCCCACCAGGTTACCAGTACCCCCACTCAAGATTCTCTACCAACTTGGTAGTCGGAAGGGAGTAGCTTGTTAAAGCACCAGTGTCCCATTCTCCTGCTAAGTCTTATCCTGTGTGAATATTTTCCCCTTTTTACTGAGTGTATTCATGTATTCAGTGGCCACATGGATTACTCCCACTCAAAACTGCCTATGGATTATTTGTGAGGCAATTAAAAACCAGCCAATTCCTTTACCACAGAAAAGAGCATTAACTTTCTGTTTGGTTTGTGTTCCATCTAACAGTCAGTTCCCTGCAGTGTAATTTTAGTCTTCCATTCTGTGGCTGCTTTACCTGCCTAATCAGCTGGCAGATAAATTCACAGGGAATTAGAGAAGGACTTCATCACTTTCTCATGAAATATGCAGAGCTCTGACAATAAAAACCCCACATCTTTTCTTTAAACAATAGTCACCCCATAATGAGTGAACTCTTGCCTTGGATCACGCAATAGCACTCAAAGGCTGCTCTCACAGCATAACTCTCTGGGGACATTTCTTCTAAACTGAAATACAATCTGGTAGGATATTTAAAAAATATTCTACAACCTGGCAGGTCAAATTAACTATTGAATTATTTATTTTACTGAGCTTAATTGCTGCTTTTTTGCTTCTCAGGTATTAAAATGTGTTAGCACAGAGCAAAGAGTTTCTACCGACCCGTTCCCCTTAAGTCCTTTGGTAGTGAGAGCTAATACTGCTGTGACAGCAGGAGTGGAGAGGAGTGGAAGCATGGGAGGAGGCCAGTGTGTAACAGTTTACTGGAAAGGCAGACACTACAGTTTTCACAAAAAACATCTCCCAGGAAAGTTGCACATTCTGAAGAGAGATATAAGCTTGTATTGTTTGATCTTCTCTTCATTCCACTGCAGATTTCAGCACTCCTGCTCTGATTTTTATGTTAGGTCCACCTGCTGTGCGTGAAGCACTATACAAGTA
Source organism: Gallus gallus (assembly GCF_016699485.2). Classification (NCBI taxonomy): domain Eukaryota; kingdom Metazoa; phylum Chordata; class Aves; order Galliformes; family Phasianidae; genus Gallus; species Gallus gallus. The sequence continues at coordinate 2,422,412 of NC_052546.1, forward strand.
ACACTGAGCACAGACAATTGCATCCTGGCTGCTAATTATATTGCAGAAGATGTAGAACATTATACAGACTCCTGTCTTTGAGAGATGGGAAGGAATAATATGACAAGGAGGAAAGAACTTCACTACTTTATATCTGGGAGCAGGAAAGAAGAGAGAGGAGAAGTGGGGTATTAATTCTGTCGATGAGAAAAGGGGCACATTGAGTGAAGGAGGGCAGAAGTCAGTAAGTGAAAGGCAGAGACCACAATATATTAGCAGGCACAAAAAGGATGCTGGGAGCCATAAAAGAAGACATAATGATAGAGTATTATACTTGCTTTCTAGCTTAGGACTTCATTTTGCACGTATCAAAGAAGTAGTATTGGAGGATTGAATGGAGATATGAAGTACTGTAGTAATTAAAATTTTGTCAGACAAGAGGAAGCAGAGGAGGAAGAGCATTTCATCAAAAAATTTCAATATACCAGAGAGACAGACACAGCCCAACATGAGAAAGAAGACCTGAAATATAAGCTCAGTATCCGTCTGTCTGTGCTACACACAGCCCATCTTCATTGGCTATCCCTGAAGTTGTCAGTGTTTTAAAACAATAGAAAATGGGGATTTTAAGAAATTAAGAATAAGAGCTGAAGATCAAGATGCCAGGTCTACAGATAGCCCCTTGCAGATACTATTTCATGCTGTAATATGTACTGCAATTGGCTGTTGTGGCCTTAAGCAGTGCATTCTTGAGAAACTGTATAATGAAAAAGGAAGTTGCTTTCCTCCTAATCTTCTGCTTTTGGTTTTGTTTATCCCAGCTGCTTGATATTGGAGACATGGTTACACATCTGTAGGACAAAGACATAATAACTTTGCTTCCTGTGAAAGTTCCCTTCTTTATGTTTTCATGTGGTGCACTGGAAGCCAAACTCAACCAGCAGCTAAGCACCCTGTCCTGCCTGTTCTCACTGAGCTCATGTCACTCTCTGGGGACCTGCCAGAGCCTGGGTGGCTTTTTCCTTCTAGTGAGAGAAGCACTGAAGCCAGGGGTGAAATTGTTTGCAGTTCTCCTGTGCAGTCCCTCCCTTAGGGTTCACACCTATCACTGCTGATTGAGCCACACTCCATTGCAGCATCCCTGATAACAAGCTGAGTTTGACTTGGGAAGGAAGTTCTATTTATGCAAAAGCAAAGGAAAGGATGTGTCTTTGTTGAAGGAGTTTTTCCTTATCCAAATATGAGGTTCAATTTGGTAACCAAATGGAATTTATATTTCAGATAGCAAAAGTGAACTAATATTATCTGAGTAAAGAGGGCAGCATACAGCAAACATCATGTGGGCCTTCCGCATCCTTGGGGCAGTGCCAGTTTGCATACAGAGAACACATAAGAAAAGCAAGTTCAACTATTCATCTACCTAAACAACCTGGAATGCTCATTGAAGCATAGTCACTACTTTTCAGTGGTGCTGAGAAGAGCTGTTCAGGTTTGGCAGCCAAACAGCTGATCTTTACTCTCCAGCAGGCGTTGAGCTGCGCTGGCTCCGCTCTGGCTGTGGGCTGCAGGTCTGCACCTGCAGGGGCACACAGGGGTGCTGATAGAGATGTCAGGGAGAACAGATGAGTAATTTCCCCTCCTCTTTGAGATTGAGGAAGGGAGTATGATATGTATACATATATTCATTATGATATACATTCATTTTTTTAGTTCTCTGAACACTTATTTACAGGAAAAGAATTCTGCATGAAATATTCTTCACATGGCCTCAGTGGAGATTTATGTATGTCTTTAAATCTGCTTGTCTGCATCTGATAAATGTATATTGTCAGTAAAATCCGAGGTAGCATATAAAATCACATGCAAAATAAGCTTTCAGCTTACACAGCTTTTTTTCTTATATTTCTCTTTTAAGTTTTTACTTAAAATGGTAACTGACAGCGGCACAACCAGAGTAGAATAAAGTGTTAAACCCACTGAGCCACAAAATCTAACAGATGAGACCATTTTGTCTTTCATTTAATGTCGTAAGAGTCCTTGCAGGGAGAAAAGGGAGCCCTGATTTGTGAAAGGGGAAACAAAATAATTGTTTTTTTAATGTTCTTTTTTTTTTTTTTTTTTTTTTTTAATTGCAGTAAAAATTGGAATGGTTATAATGGAGAGTTAAAAAAAAAAGAAGTGTGCTTATCTCAGAAGAACCCAGACCAAGATATACAGACATCTACTTAGGACAGGGGCAGAATTTAGGGGAAAAGCTCCCCAGCACAATTTATGCTATTTATAAAAGGGTTTGGTTTTGGTGGTTTTGGACAAATTCCTAAGAAGTGCCATTTAGGGGGAGAAAAAAAAAAGAAGGGAAAATGATTTACTATGGAATGTCCTTTAGAATCATTCTATTTAAAGAACTGAAAGGGGCTCTGGGTCTGCTCCTCGAGTAATGTGGGTTGGCAAAGCCTCTTGGAAGTCGTGAAGTCCCATGAGCAGAAGAGTTGGGCAGCAGCAGATCTGCCTTGTGGCACGCTTGTGGCTTCTTCTCCTGGATCACATGCACTTCTTCCTATGTTTGTTTTGAAAAGTCTGCTTGAAGTCAGTAGGTGGCTTTACATATTTAAGGGGTGAATTACGTACTCGTGTGCTGAGGAGCTCATTACTAACTTGTTTTTACCTGTTTCTTTTATCTGGAAGAAGCTGTTCCTTTAAGCATTGTAAAAAATCAGACTTCCTCATTGGCATGAACTCTGACAATCTGATAAAGATGCAAGATAGCATGCAATTTTTGTTTGCCCTGATGTCTCCTGGGGTTTGAGCTGCTCTGCTTTGGCCCAGAGTTAAAGACAATGAATATAGTTTCAGAGAAAGACTTACAATGGGATTAGGGAAGTGAGTACGATCACAGTATGACCTCAGCCTTTGCTCTCAATCTTCTCACAGACTTATTTTAAACTCAGGGTTAAATTCTGCCTTGCAGCTCCTTTTCTGACTCTAATATTTATCTCAGGAGCATTTACACAGCACTGGCATTGCTGGAGCTCCCATAGAAGTCAACATGGGCTCTCAGTACCTTGGAAATTCCATACTTTGACCTCCACTTTTCTCACTGGTAGGCGAAAACATGACACGTGTGTGCTATAATTAGAGAAATGCTAAACAGTCACTGTTAAATCAACACATCCCTTTGTTGTGATTTTGCTCCTGATCAGATTCTTGCCACAAATCCCCCAGGACAGCTTCTGCAAGGAGCCACTTAGCAGAACACCTGCTGTGGATGATCCTACCAGCATGTTGCTGTGCTTGTGGGAAGCCCACCTAAATTAGGGTAAAGCCTTATGCTCTTTGGAGTTTCAATCATGCACTGTTACCCACAGGACTGAGTCCTGGGAATGAGATGTTTGCAGAGTGTTACTGTATTTCAGGAGCTGCTTCAGAGAAATAAAACCCAAGTGAAAATAGCCATTAGCTTAGCAGAGTCTATAAGAGAGTTAAACTTACTGTCCTCTCTCTTCTGACTTTATCCATTCACTAGCTATATATTCTGAGTGGGAGGACACCATTGACAAATATATTCTTTTAGTGGAGATAGAAGGGAGGAACGTCTTTGTCACTCAAATTCTACCCAAACTGTCTGCTTGTTTTTCATGAGGTGGTGGAAGGAAAAAAACGCACAAAGTTGTATGAGATGTAGTACTACCTAGAAAGTTTAATCTTGTGATTATATTTAGTTTACTGAAATCTATCATGTCTATGAATTTGCCTGGAAGGATTTTTCCTCTTGCTCCAGTAAATAACTTGTTAATCTTGTTATTATTATAACTTGTATTTGCTACTCTGTTCCTATACCTTGATACAAGCTAGGAACCTAGTATTTTTTTTTTTTTTTTTTGCATCTGTGTAAAATAGGGATGAATCTCAAAATTCACATCTGGCTTACCTAATCAGGAACAGCTGGATCCTGCTTCACTGCCAGCAGTGGCCATGTGGAAAGGAAATATTCCAACCCCATCCTGCAGCTCATCAGCACAGCATGGTGAACCCACTTGGACTTCAGCTACCTCTTCCACTCAGTCCTTTTTCTCCTGAAGTTGCCAGGAGCACCTGACATCTCCAGATGTACAGTGGGGACGACAAAGCATGAGGAAAGAAAATAGATGAACTTTGGTGCCTATAAAGGGGATGAGTAAATCCCCATAATAATGTAGCAGCTTAAAATAAGGGAAAAATAAAATTAGAAATTTCTAGGAAAGATTTAATCATAATCCTTTCAAAAGCCTTAAGCAGTTAGACAAAGCCAGAATTACCAGCAAGGTTGACAAAGGATTTGATGACAGTGCAGCTCAGCCTACAGACACAAAGCTACCAGGCAGGTCTGTTGAGTACAGCGGAGCTGTTCCAGGGCTGGACTTCTGCGGCAATGAGCAGCAACTAAAAAGAGGCTTGTATTTCATGAATTACCTAAGATAAGAAATGTAAACACAGTCTATTACCCTTTCCTGTGGAAGCTTGCAGTAGTACTTCATTCGACAGACTGGCCATTGCTTGGAGATCATGGCAGATAGAAGAACAGCACAAACAGTATTGGTGGCACAGAGGGCATTGACTGAACCTGGGATTTGAATGTTCCTGTAGTTCCCTTTGAGATGCTCTAAGGCTTGGTATTTGAATACCCCTAACTATTTCTGCCATCCCTGACTGGGCAAGACAAGCTAAGAAACCTCACAGGTGTGCGGTTAGCTGAGAAATCACTCCATTTTGAGTTTTCCCAAGTAACAGAGAACTCAGAACTGCATTTTCCCATCCCATCTGTGACTGCTCTCTGGAGGGTATAATTCCTCTACCCTGTGATATCTCTTCTACACCAAATGTGCTAAAGCAATGTCCAGGAGCTTCAGAAGAGGGTCCAGCGCAGTGCCCAAAGGCTGCTGCAGTGTCGGTTGCTTTGCAAGGGAACCAGTCAGTTTTGTAATGGGGCTCCTGCTCCAAATGCTCTGCGGTGGTCTGCTTCAAGGTAATTTTTTTTTCCCCACAACTGCAAAGAGGAAGATGCCTCTGCCAGTTTGTCAGTGGCCTGTCACTGATGATGATGTGGGGTATTTTGAAATCCTTTATTCCAGAGGCTAGAAGGGAGTGAGAGAGCCTCCTGTTGATACTAAGAATGAGGGTTTCCACAGCCGTGCATGGTGGCACAGAATCAGTGATGGGAGAAGAGTGTCTGGTTGATGCCTGCCTCTAGGCTGGTGAACACAGAACAGCATTATGGAAAGAATTAGCTAGATTCATCTTTTTTTGCATTCTTTCCTTATTTTTTGGAGTTATAAGAGTTTTTCTGGTGGACACACGCTGGATTTTAAAGCAGTTAATCTCATAACTATAATCTCTTATTAATAGTCAAAGCTGCTTAGCCTGATTTGGCAGGTCATATTGGCTCTGTATGGGGGATGTGTGTGTGTGGCCTCAAGACTTTACAGATTGGCATACTGAATAATGCACTGCACCCCTGGGGAGGGGTAGAACAAGAGTGTGATGTCAAGAGGAGTATTTTGGCCATACCTGAGTACAAAGGAAATGTTATCTTCTTACTGATGAGATCAGAAAATCTGTGGTAGTTCAGACTGAGGCAATGCAGAAGGAAAATGGAGGTTGAGTTAATTTCATAACTTGTCCCTTTCATTTAGCCTACACAAGAAAATACATGGTAACAAACAAAATAGAAGATAACAGAACATAAAACAGCCAACTTGAAAGCACGAAGGAATGATTGCCTTTTGAGCACAAAAAAGGGAAAAGATCAGTGCTCAGCTCCTACTGCCTCTGTGAATCGCAGCAAACCCCCTTCCCTCAGAGAAGGTACACGTGAGAGCTCTGCAAAATCTTCAAAGTTTGTTTCAAGGGGAAACAGTTACAAAAGAATGGAGTGATGGCTGTTTCCAATGCTGCTTTGAGAAGTGCTTTCCACCCTTATATATGTCTGTTACCTTTTAGGATCAGTTTCTCTCAAACTTCTTAGCAATTTCCGACTGCCTTGGCCAGAAGCAAGTGGTTCCCGAATCACTTTGGGATACAGCTTCTGTTGAAAGCACACTGATGTTTTAAAGCCTTTTGAAATGGTGGCACATTTCCTTCAGGTTGCTGCTTTTGCACCATCTGGCTATTGAAACCTTCTCATCATCAGAGAGGTTTTAGAAGACACAATACAGTCTTATTTGTCATTCAAACAAGGTCCAATGGAGTCAATCCTTCAAAAACAAGATTTAAGTCTTTGAGTAACCTTCAGATTCGTTCTCTGTTCTGCATTTTGTTCCTCATCCCTCATCAGCAGGAGGCATCCTGGTGCTGTAGACATTAAGGGACTGTTAATAGTTACTCTGGTCATGGTGACTCGCAACACTTGCCCATTACAATTTGAAATGGCATTCCCAAGGCATAAGAATAAGTATTTGGTAAATTTTGTGCTATTAAACACAAAGTGGTACAACTCCTTTGGGGCAATAATCTGTGTGAGGCTGCTATGTGAGTATTGCCATATCAAACCTCAGCCCCTTTGCTCTATGACGGTGACGTGCATTTGATCCTGCCATGCTGTGTTATGGTCTGCGTGATCTCGCTGGATTACTGCCGTCAGTATTAGAGAACGTTGTTTTATCAGACTGCAAAGAGGGGCCCGGGATAACTGGATGGCTGCAAAACATTTTGCTGTCTTTATTATTCTCAGGGTGGAACCTGCGCTTACCCGGATCAAAGAAGACAGAAAGCGGATCATCTTGCCAGCAATCGACAACATCAAGTACAACACATTTGAAGTGCAGCAATACGCCAATGCAGCCCATGGCTACAACTGGGGCCTCTGGTGCATGTACATCATCCCACCACAGGACTGGCTCGATAAAGGGGACGAGTCAGCACCCATCAGGTAAATCTCCTACACGCTGTCACTTTGTGCTAACAACGTCTCCATCTCCCCAGTCTGCCAAGGGGCAATTTAAGTGAAGCAAGGCTGTAGGCTTTGTGCAGGGGTGGTAAAATGAAACTGGGGAACATGGATGGGTCTGCAAAGCTGTGAATGCATGTGTGACATTTCAGAGCTGCAGCACAATGTGCATACAAGTACTGTGATCTAGTTGTGAAAATGTGATTCAAGTTCACTTTGTGGCCCTTACTAGGATAGAAAGATCTTTTTTATCTATGTTTTATTTTCCAAATTGGCCCTGGTATGAATAATGAGTCAGATAAACATTGTATGCATGAAAAATGTAGGTATTTTTTATATGATTGCAAGGAGGCTGTTTTCACTTTGGGTCTGTAGGCAGCATTCTTGGACATCAGCCCAAACCAGAGCTTCCCAGCAGCACTAGTAGGAGATGTGTTAGCCTGGTCTCACTGGAGCGTTGCTCTTTTTTTGGAGAACTTTGTGCACGTTATGAGTTTTCCCACTGGATGAATTTTAAAATGAAACCAGACCATAGGAGCAGAGCATCATTTTATTTTCTCTGTAAGGTAACATTTTCCCTTACAGGAATGAAATTTTCTAAGGAAATACTGATTCAGGAATTGTCACAGTCATTTTGAGAATTGTTGGAGTTACAGGGAGAAAACAAGAACTGAGGAGAATGAGTCTTTCTTTCCTCTTCTTTTGAAAATTCACATCCAAACTTCCTTCTCTGGTGCAGATGCTTGTCTCGTGGCTCCTCTGAAAAGTGCCATGCTGAGTGAAGGGTACCTTTTTTAGCAACTGTTGAAATAAACAGCAAAAAAAGGTTTTACTCTAGGGTTCTTTGCCTTGTTTTTGAACTTTCCTAGGAAGGATACAAACTACCTTCTTAGAGATATCTTCATCTTGATGTATATCATATCCACCCTAAAGTGAGCTAAAACTCTATCATATGGTCACAGCGTAGGCTCTGGCAGAAAAGATGATGTACCTCCATTCAGCATAGAGACTGAGTTGTCAGGTTCTGAGATGTCTGTTCCCAGTCCATCCAAGAAACCTCAAACAACACACCCAACTGGAAAGACCCTGGAGGTCTTTTAGGAGTGTTAGGACACGGATGGGCTGTTCACATTTCTAAATGATTGGTTGGGTGGGACCATCTCACAGGGTCTCACCCTCATACAAATTGTATTTCAATCTGTACTTGAGCAAGTGTTGCAAGTTCCTATTATGTTCATTCTCATGCCTTGCGACTGCAAAACAGATATACAGCAACACTGACCTTACTTATCACAGCACAGCACAGTCCTTCAGCACTGACCCTTCACTCAGCTTGAAACCTCAATAAGCAGGAAAGTAATTACTTAGAAAATCAGTTTTCTTGGATAACATGCCCTGTCCTCCCATCATTGTTTTAAAAGCACAGCCATTCTCTATCTACTTCACTCAGCTCTGAGAAATAGATATTGCAGAAGAAAAATTAATCAGACAAAGCTTTCACTCCTGAAATCAGTGTTTCAGTCTTTTATTCCCGAAAGATTTTGCACACTTCATTACTTCCAGTTTATATGTGGAATCACTATATTAATTTTCACATCAGTTGTTCTTGTATTTGAGTCTCTTCTATTTTGGGGAAACAACGTCAAATATCAGATAAGACTGAGCTAAGAGGTTAAAGTTAGTTAAACCTCAGCAAGTTCCTTGGACAAGTTCTGTACAGGGGTAGCCATTGCACTCACTGAAGCATGGAATTCTGCAAAGTATTTCTGGGAATTCAGCTATTGATCTTTCTAATAGACATTAAGGAATCTCACCCCTGTGTTGCTGGAAGAGGAGTTTGTTTTCTTTCAGCAATACTGCCTCCATTTACCATGGGCTTTCCTCAGGTGTGTGTTCAAGTACTTGCCAGAGTCACACTGGTGCTGAGTTGGACAGGTACAGAACTGAATAAGGTTCAAGAACTGAAGGCTGATGCACGTAAGCAGCCGGCTCTCAAGAGCTGCGATTTTATTCTGAGCAGAAACCCTGTGCTTCAACAGTGCATAAACTGCACTGAGGGAGAGGAAGCAGCATGAGGAGGAGAGCGCCCGGCCCTTGCAGACACATCCCAGCAGCACTGAGATGTTCCGGATACAGAAGCACCTCTCTGCAAATTATGAATTACATGCCCTAAAATGCAGAGACATCAATGTTGAACCGTGAACACTTACATGGCTCCCTGGGAACATGAGCTTTGAAGGCAGTGATCTAGGAGAGCAGGGCTTCTGCTTGATAGTCACGCTGCACTGATTTCTGATGGATGGATTTGCTAAAGCATTTGGCTGTGCTGTTGTGTCGTGCTGGCCTATAGACATACAGTGCAATTTTGTGGCTTTTAAATGAGATGCCAGTGTAATTATGGTGATGAAAAGAGGGAACATATGAATGCTATTGATGAAAAGGATTAGAAAGTCTGCACTAAGAACTGAAATTTGAAGGCACGCTTGACATGAACTTAGTAACTGTAAAAATGTGAGTTTGCAAAAGCAAAGGGAAATCAGAAAAGTGAGCAGACTTTCAAAGTCTCCTCAAGTTTGATACAGGTTTATTTTTCTAACCAGCATCCCACGTGGTAAACTGCAACTATGTCCAGTTTGCAGGGCACACAATCTGTTCCATAGTCATGGTGTTTAGATCCACATGTCTTTTCAGTGCTTTCATAAGGTTGTTCACAAACAGAAAAACTGCACGTTCATTCAGCCCTTGCTGACACCGTCCCTCCTAAGGCTTCCTTTTACACTGCCTTTTCAAACAGGGGGTTTGTTGGGAGACTCTGAGTGTTCTGCAAAAGCAGAGGCTAATAACTAGTAGCATTGTGATTGGTTTTGTGTTTGGCACAGCTGAATACTTACTCCTGGGTCTCACAAGGGACCAAAGGCTTTCAGTGGAATCTATGCGTCCTCAGTCCTCAGTGAGGATCAGAGTCCGGCTGCTGCAGTACAGGTGACAAAGGGGATGTAGCCTTGAAGTGCAAACAGCAGTAAAGGAGTAGCCAGAATAAAGTGTCAGATTTTGTAAAGATTTCTGCTACAGTTCAAAGTCAGTTCCTTTTCTTCCCCTGTGCTAATAGTCTGAAATTTGGAGCAATTGATGTTTTCCAATTCAGCTTCTGCAGGCAATCCATTTTGCATGTTTGACATTTAAGATGTGAGATGTCTCGAACGTGAAGATTTAAATGAGGATGGTTATTTTGACACGCTGTGTCCATCACGTCATTTTCCATTTGTGTTCCTTTAGAACACTGCCCAAAAACGTCCTTATCATCTGGCAACAAACTGTGTAACAAAGGATACTTTTTCAGAGGGTTTCTAACGAATTTGGCTATGCACTGAAACAGGCTGGATTTTTTCTGCATACAAAAGATAACGCTGCATTTTGGAACAGCAAGGAAGGTGCCTTCTCTCCAGAGCTCTGTCTGGCTCATCTTCCCTCGTCTGTCACGACTGTGATGGACTGCTCTGTTTGATTTCATGATCAGCAACCACCAACACTGGAGTCATTAATCAGTCTCCCTCAGCCGAGCGTTGCACAGCTTTCTGCTTTATCTTCCTTCTGCAGCAGCGGTGCATTTCATTGTTGCATATGTTCTCACTTACTGCTCTAATATGCCATAGCTTGGTACTGCAAGAAGTGTGTGTGTGTGCACGCACTGAGTCAGCCACTCCAGAAGGCATGTGTGTCTCACACGTGGATGCAAATGAGCACCTGACATGCCCGCAGGCTGCCTGCTTTGGCTGGAGCATGGGTGCCCTTCTCACATGCAGCGAGACCTTGTGCCGATCCGTCACACCGATGGTGATGCAGCCACCTTTAGGTGGCTGGTGGGCATCCTGCCTGTTCCACAAGCTCTATTCCTGCAGGGCTCCAGAATGTTATCCTGCATCCTTACTGCCCTGCCATTCCTAGCCAAGCTTTCTGGGTTGCTTTATTTTCCATTGCTGTTTATCTCCAAAGGAATTAGCATACCTTCCCTTCACTAAGCTTGACAGTTTTTTTCCTGCAGCTCCTGAACAGCGAATCTGTCCTTGAGTTCTGTTCCTATGGCCTGGTGTGACTCTTTTATAGCATAAGGCAGCCATGGTAGCCATCCCACAGCAGCACTGCTCCTGGCCGCACAGTGCCCCTGCTCTGGTAGCAGTGTGCCGTACCTTTCAGCAGTGCAGAATCATGCTATTCTATGCTGCATTTTAAGATTTTAGCTGCAAAAGCCATTTTAGTGTGTTTCCTTTGTTAACTTTTTACTCATGCTGTTGATTATAATTAAAGCTTATAATATCTTCAGTTCTGTGACAGAATATTCCACCAATCAATTAATTCTCTCAACACCTTTTGAGGTGTTGCTAATAAATAATACACATCCAATTGCTATTCTGTGATACTTTCCTTCTAAAAATGTCACTGTTTCACTACAAGGTCCTTGACTTAAGGAAGAGAGACCTTTTATAGGAAGTGTCTGCAATGCAAGTTAATTTATTTTACTTTGCAGTCATGAAGTGCAAAGGGCAGGCACCTTCTTGTTTGCCACCCCTTGGGCGGTGAGCAGTGCTTAGGATGTGCTAACACAGTTGTTTTTGCTCATATATCTATTGCTGACTTTCCAGGAGAGTGCCTGATGCAGTGTATTGAAAGTAGCAGATATATTGGGGTTTTTTAGTTATGAGAGAAACCTGGTGGTTACAGCCAAGCAAAGGTCTCGTGCTTTACGAGGGGCAGGTTTGTTAAAGGTGTTTGCAATGTGGCACTTACACTGCAGTCCAGTATAAGTTTATAAATGAATTAGTTAGGCTTTTAAGGTGCTAAGGCAGACCTGAAATTTTTACCCAGTATTATTTGTGCTTTGTGGATAGAGTAACAGAGGCAGGGGGAGGTGATCCACTGAAGATCAAATGAATGACAGAGATGGGAGCAGAGTTGAGGTCTCCCGAGTCCCAGCACCGTTACCAGCTCACTGGGCTGTGCAATCGTATTACACTTAGTTTACAGTTGGATCAGTCAAAGCACGGGAAAGTTAAGGGCCTGGGCTTGAGGAGAACTAAATGTCCGAAACTCTGGTTGAACCTGATAGAAGTCTTTGCATGCATTGTTCAGAAGACTCAGCACTGTGCTTCCTGGGTAGTTTTTTCCATTGCATCAGGATGTGGCTTGGGCACAGCCTCAGGCTTATTATTTCCAGCTTTCCCTGCACTGACCACATTTTTGTTCAGCTTCCAGGGTTGCAGTGGCTATAGGTAGCCAAATTCAAGTGGAGATACATTGACTGGAATTTTTTTAAGTGGTGTCTCTGATGAGCAGGATGTCATTCCTTCTGCCATTGCACAGCTATTGTTGCTCATTTCTGAAAACATTTTTTTTTTCAGAATATGCCATGAGGGCTTGTGGAGTCTGTTTGTATTTGCATATATCAAATGAGAAAAAATAAAACCTAGAAGAGAGGGAGGGAGTTGCGAAGGTAGTCCTCAGTGGCATTTATCTGTGAGTGATGATTATGTAGTTGCATCCAAAATGTATTTCCCATCCCCATTCAATTAACAGGTTGGTATTTTAATGGACAGAGCTGGCAGCTGCAAAAATCCATCTCACAGGGAGAGAGATTGCAGCACCTGAGAGCAGTCTGCAAAGCCTACAATTTCTGCTCCTCATTAGGAACGAAGGTAAACATCCTCAAGGTAGCACCCTACTGCTTTAAGGAGCTGCCTCTGGGGGACTTTTTTAGGGAGCTAGAAAGGAAGTGGGTCTAATCCCGAACTAGTAGCTCCATTTTGCAAAGCAGTGATGCTCTAGCATTCACCTAGCAAGGTCTATTCTTAGCTTTATGCGCATAAGAAGGCAAATGAAGATAGTGACTTGTGCTGTTTCTCCCCATTCCCTTCCCTTTTTGTCATGGTTAAAGCTTAAGAGATGCCTAAACCCTCAAAGGCTTGTTTAGTTTCAGAGCTATTGAATTTTCTTTCTTTGGTCACACCCTTCTTTTATTTCAGTTTCTAGAGCTTATTATTCCTTGGATGCCCAAAAATCATTTTTTCAGTGATGGAGGATCTCGGCTTTTGTTTAGGCAAGCCTGTCTTCAGGCATGACTAGGAACTGTAAACAAGAATACATGTTTTAGGAATTAATTTGTATCTGTAAGTTTCATCCATCTCACAAAAATCCTGGTATGTAAGCATGTACATAAAGAGAAGGTGGATGTTCCAGTTTGTGGCACTCAGCTTGTTTCCTTTGACCTTTTGGAACAAATGGGTGCAGGGCGATGACTGAGCCCCACTTCAGACCACAGTCATCTGAGAAAGCCAAATTCTTGTCTTTGTAAACTTCATTGAATCTTGCCCTGCTAGCTCACAATCCATAGAGTGCATCTTACTCTAGGGTGAAATGTGAGAGTTAATCAAGCTATTCCAGCTTCTTTGTCAGAAACAGTGCTGATCAAATGCTGTTCTATCAACAGCTGCCTTTTTCAATTATGCAGAGAAAACATGAGAGGGATAGTGTGCACTGCAGCATAGGCTTGTAACTATCTGAGAGGTTGCAATGTCTTTCAAACACGAAAAGTGCAAGGTAGAGACACTGAAGCGGTACCAGTAATGTGAGTGCCACAGCAGAGTCCATTACAGATAAGTAATAGCAGTACTTCAGCAAATGAACCTTTTCAAAGGTACCAAATAGTTCCTGCCATAGATTGGACTGTGTTCTGCAATGGTGGGATATGCATTAGGAGCAAAGATAAAACAATTGTTTTATCTCACCATATCTTGGCCATTTCTTTGTAGTCTTTCTAACTTTCTTCTATAGAGATGGTGAACTCCTGATGGGAAAAATGACCTCATGTGCTAGCACTGCTGCTACCAGTGGGATCCACCCATACCTCAGTAAAAATGTATTCATTTTCCCAGCCAGAACACTTTTTCATGTGTGTATGAAGCTGCTTTGTGAATATGTTTCTCAGATGTCACTGTAAGTTTCTTGTTTTCTAGTTTTCTATACCAATTGGAGAAACACGCAGGTATGTCAGGTCAGAGAGACTTCACAGTGATGGTATAACACCAGTCAGTTTCAAAGGAGACTTCTTAAAATAGGTCATAAAACTTTCCCATCATCTTTGTTTCTATAGGGCATTTTTATGGTGCATATATAAGCTTAGGTCATACACAGAACATTCTCTATTCTATTACAAAGTAGAAAATTGGGATGAACTAGTATTTTTCTTATGTCTTTTTATAACAGCACTGTTAGGGATGATGCTGCATCTGACAGATGGTCCAAAATCATCTCCCTTTCAATGGAAGAGGGAGCACAGCTCATTCTTTTAGGTCAGTTCTAAAAGTATTCAGGTTACTAAACAATTTTCTAGGCTGCACTTTCCCAGTTTCATCAGTCTGGGCTGTCAGAATCCCACTTAAATGTGGGGCTCTGTCTCCAAGGCCTTGACCTGGGCCCTTTCTGTAGAGATAAAACCTAGTTCCTACCTTGAATTTTAGGGAGTCAGATATTGTGACGAGTGCAGAGATTCAGCAAAAGTAGCAAAAAAAAAAAGTAGAGATTCAACAAAACTAGCAAAAGTCACTAAATTATATTACATTGAAATAATGCCTGTGTTCATGTAGTAAATGACCTCATAAGTTGTTATGTAACAGAGCTCAGTGGCAGGTCTCAAAGTGATCTGTAAAGGAGAGCGAAGCTGTGTTTTTACTCATAAGCTGATGCTCAGAGAAAGGAACCAGTTGGTCAGTGGTGGATCTGAGAGTAGGATCTCTTCATCTGAATGTTTTTACAAAGACTTGCCAGAGAAAAAAATAGGAATGTTAATAATGAAACAGCTTCACCAAGGCTGAAATTCCTCTGTTAGAGTTGATTCCCAGAGGACCAAACTTCATAGTGTGATTGACCCATGGCTCCTATCACAGCCTTAATTTTAATATGGGAATAAAGAGAGACCTCATTTCTGAGAAAGCTTATGTTTTATTGTGCATTAATCTTCAAATAAATCATTGCCTAGTTCTGGTGCTGCTCTGGATGGTGATGAACTTCAGCTCCAGAGCCTGTTGTGTCTATAAGCCAAAGGAGAAATAGTCCAATGTTTCGCTTACTTGCAGGGAGTACTTGACCTCACATCCCATGTGTGTCTCATGGACAACTGGTCCAGGTGTGTCTGGCAGAGTGCTTGTTGTTTGGGTGGCTCTGGTTCCACAAGGTTGCTGTGCATTGGAGGATGGAGGATGGAATGTACATGGAGGATGGAAGTACAGGCTAGCAGATAAACTTCACAGACTTCAGCACTAAGCAATGTTTTGTGTGTGTAAATTTATTGTGAAATGGTTTCTGTAGTAGCTAAAAAATGACTTCATTTTTTCTTTAATCTCTCTGTGCAGGACACCAGCCATGATTGGATGCTCATTTGTAGTAGACCGAGAGTATTTTGGTGAGATTGGCTTGCTTGACCCTGGCATGGAGGTCTATGGAGGAGAGAACATTGAATTGGGCATGAGGGTGAGTAAGAAAGAAGACACTTTGTGCAATGTTTATTTGCAAAGAAAAATGGGAGCCCGTGGCCCAACAGAATTGCTGCCTGACTGATAGGCTATTATGCTGAAGTAATTGTTACTGCAGTGCTATCTAGAACTGACATTCCCGGTAAATGGATGTTCCTGGCCTTACTGGCATTGCAACGACTGATAACAGTCAGAAATATGGTTCATTGGTTCATTTTGTCAGTGTCTGAACTCAATGAGACAGATTCTTCGCCTTTCCCAGTAGCTCAGTTTGTGATAAGAGCTATGCTAACAGTCTGTGTGTGCTCATTGCACAGATGATGATGTATGTATGTAGTCTTAGCACATGCAGTGCCAACAGAGAACTGAAGCCAGGCTGGAAGAAATCAGTTGTAGTGTTCTGTGTACTGCTCATAACAAATGCAGTGGTATTTTAAAAAGTTAAGGGTCTTCTTTATAGAATAAGCACTACAGAGGATAGGTATCCAAACCTGCTGGCCCCAAAGACTATTAGAATAATATTGGAGAAGTCACAGAGTACACATCTTGAGGAATGCAACGCTGGCAAACATCAGGTACAGCAATCTCAGAAAAATGTATAGAAATCAGTATACTTTTGTTTGCGTCCATCTTCCCACCTGCCTCCACCCCCTTCAGCCCAGCACACAAGGAGTCCTGTGGGCACAGAACTGAGCACCTGGCTACCTGCACTAGTTAGAATCTGGCTGAGCTCTGGGTGGGAGGGATTTGGGAGAATGTTCTTACACAAAATGACACTTCACAGATGCTGAAAAGGTATGTGAAGGAGGGATGAATTTTGTCTGGTTCTTACAACAGTGCATAGCATGGACAGATGGCTTCTGGGCAGCATCAGGCTTCTGAGCCTATAAGAGGTTTGATAGTTGTGATCCTTTGCCCTTGTTTTCAAGGTGCTCCTTTCCAGCAAGTCCTTCTAAAGTCCAAGGAACCTGCCATTGCTTAGCACTTGAAATTAGGCTACTTAATGTTGCATGAACACAGTTTCCTCATTATAAAGCTTGCGGTTTAATTATTTTCCCCTTACTCTTTATTCCCTGTTTCACAGTAACACGTCCCCAGCGTGTGTAATGTGCTCATTAAAGCATATATTCTGCTCATGCTGAAACACTGAACATCAAATTAGTCCATCCTTTATCCAGATCTTTTTTTCTGAAATGACTACAAACTCCTTCACACCAGTGGGCTGGGGGAGAAGGTCATTGTCGCCAGCACTTGTTTCCACACATGGGTGTGTGTTTATTATTCCAGCATCACAAGAGGGATAGAGTTTTTAATGGGACCGTGCAGCTACACTGCTTACACTTTAAGGTTCAGAATTCACACAGGGGACAGAAAAACTGCTACCACAAATCATCCAATTTTCCTTAAGAGGGTCAGGCTATTACCAGGATTGTGTGAGCTTTCCTTTATCATTGTGCAGGGCTTTCAGCTGTTTGAAACTTTTTCCACATGGCTGCTCCCAGAATAGATTGAACGCTCTGGCAAAGCTCTGGTGTGGCTGATGAATAAGTCTCCTAAGAAATCTGAAAGCTGTCGTTCTTCCTTAGATGAGAAGAACTTGCTGAGTACGATTAGGGCTCCTGGTAAACCGAGGCAAAGGTTTTAATAGGATTATGAAATGGCACTTGCTTGAAAAGCCAAGGATTTGAGTGTGTGAGGACAGATTTTCAGGGGTAGGGAACATGTTAAAGTCTGTAGACACAAAGCATCTAGAAACCAGCTCTTCGTCTTTGCACTTTGGCAATTTTTGGTTGTGGTTTTTGGGGTTCTTTCTTGGTTGGGTGGTTGGTTGGTTGGTTTTTGTATACGGAATAATGAACCCTACTCTAAATGTTTGAGAAGAGCTTTGTGAAAGCACAGGCATATGAGCGAGTTCACTCTGAAATGAGCTATATAATGCAGTTTGTCCATAACATGGATCCATTCATGTACATTCTCAGCCTGAATCTAGCACAGTGAGTAATGTAAAGTGTGCACCTGCTAATCCACAGGTCCTGCACCGATCCCCTCCTTTGTTCTCTCTGAGGTGTCAGAAACCAGCAGCATGAAAATGCACAGAGACCTCCTCTCTTCCCTGAAGGATATTTATAAAATCACTGTGAATTTAGAAAGATTTTTTTAACTGCAGAATCTCAAAGTAAGTTGCAAAACTCCTTCCTTTCCCAGGGCTGATCCACACAGGAGCTGCCACAGAACGTGGCCAGCTGCAAACCAGAGCCTTGTTCCTTGTGAGTGTGGCTGGGCTCCTGCTGTATCTTCCAGGAGTGTGGCCCTGCAGGAGAAACTCTGGTAGTGGCAACATGGTGCAGTACTGGAGGCTGTAAGCTGAGCAGGGAGCAGAGGCGGTCATCAGCCTGTCCCACACACCTGTGTGAGGGATGTTGCTGCCCGGTGTGACTGTGACTGTGTGGTGCAATGAAAGACAGAAAATAAAAGTGTAAATGGATGAGTAAAGAGCAAGAAGTAATGGTGGGGAAGTGGTGATGGGATGTGTTCAGCTGAAAACAGCCCCTCTTTTAAAAAGCTGTAACAGTAATCCTTTAAACTTCTTTGCATATTATCATCATGTTATTACTAAAGGAGAAAGGATTAGGCTCAAAGTGTCTGAATTAGATTACACTGCATCTAATGAACCTTCCTTTAAATAGTTTTCATAATATGAACTAGGGAAAGGCAGTGCAACTAATGAGCTGACTGGGGAGGGTACTGTTTGATAACCCAGCTAATCCCCCTCAAATCTATTGTTTATTAAAAAAAATCATGTTCTTGGGTATTCCACTACTGGCTTTTCCCTTTTCTGAATTCCAGAGATGGGAGTATTTAGATAATTAACCTAAGCAGTTTTCTGTGTTGACTAAGCAGTGCGTAAATGGACTGGGGCTACCACAGGTGTTGAAAATATCCAGGGCTTTGCAATTCTTTATTTAACTCATATTAATGTTTCTGTTTAAACCTACTGGTCAGAGCTGCGATGTTCTCCTGACAGCTTTGCAGTGAAGCCAATGTCTGCCAGGAAAAGGTTAGCTGTGACCACAGCTTGTGCAGGTGTGTCACACGTGGCTTTGGTCAGTTGGGGCAGCGGGTAGCAGTGTGCCCTTGGGAACACACCGTACATTGGGATTGAAAAGAATTGTCTGAAAACAGGGTAAAAGTTCAGCTTATTTGCCCTCTCTACTGTTGTGATTTCATGGTTAGCGGTGGCCAAGCAGCCCAGCTGTAGGCAGGCCTGGGCTGTGTACAAAGAAATGCAGTCCCATCTTAGACCATGAAGAAATACTGTTTCTACTGCTCAAAATCCTGATGCAGCTACACTGGAATTTCTCTACCAGGAAATAAACCTGTTACCTAATGCACTTTCATACACAAGCAAATCATACTTTCCAAATTTATGTGATCTGACCCAGCTTTACTTTCCTTAAAAACAGATGAACTGTGTTTTATCTGAGCAGAAATGCTAATGGCAGGTTGTTGAGTAGTGAATTCCTGACCTGATTTTATTACTTTCAGCTAAGGAGATCTAGATTCCTTTGAGCAGTCAGTGTTTTAAGCACAGATTCTGGGCTGGTGTGCTGTAATAAAAATGTCACAAGATTTATGGATGGCAAATTTTAATTCTGAATTCTGGATGATGCTTTTTACCCCGGTGATTCACGAGGTCAGACTCCCTTAGCCCTGCAGCTAAGAAGCAGAAATGCCATTCTAGAGTTTTTCAGAACTTCGTGGTGTTTTTCCCACATGTGGTGGAGTACAAATGAAAATTGCACAAAAACACATGTTAATCAAAATGTTTATCTCAGTTAATCAAAAACGCTTCATTTTTATTTTGACCTTTTCTGAGCTGCAATTTTTAGTATAAAGAAATTCCGGTTCAAATTTAATTCCTTAAATATCTCCTAACATTTAAGTATTTTATTAACAATTTCTAACATCTGAAAATGCAGTTCACAGCGTCCTTACACATGCCTGTTCACAGCGGATTACAATAAATCAGCATTTTCAGCATGAAGTTAAATGCTATTAAAATGATTGTGCCCAGTTATGCACTGAACTCTGCATTGCCTGAGCAAAATCCTATTAAGTGATGTAATCTACAGCTACTGGAAGTTACCCCTTTGCACAGGTTGCAGAGATCTCTGTGATAAATCTCCCAGTCTCACCTCCCAGATAAGCCGTGTAAGTAAAGGTGCCCTCTTTTCCATCTCCAGTTTAATTTAGCATTTTTATAGGCATTTCCAAAGGTAAAAGAATGTTAAGGTTGTAAAGTCAAGCACTAAGAAACCATGCAAGGATTGAATTCACGGTGTCTGCATTACATTCATTTGCAACTCCTTTTCCTCTTCAAAAGAGGGATTGGAAAAACCCGTTCTGTGGTGATGTGCATATATGATGAGCCAGCTCCTCTGCCCATCTAAACGTTCAGTATCTTTTAATTCCTGAGAAGTTGCATTGATTCAAACGGGATGAGATTAGGCTTGACATTTGTATAACGCCATAATGCATTCTGTCTGGAAAAGGAGACAGACTTTGTTGTAAGAGGAGATGCTCTTGCAGACGTTTTATCCCAGGCTGCTGAATCCCAGGGAGTCCGAAGCCACCACAAGTCGCTGCCAAGCCTTTAAAGATGGCCTTTGGCCCACAGCAAACATTCTGTGTCTTCCTTACCAGAAATTTCTATATTCTTAATTGTGCTCCAAATGGAATTCACAATCTTTTTTTTTTTTTTTTTTCTGGGGAGAGAATCCATCTCCCTACCTGTGTGCTGTGCCTCTGAACCAGATGGTGCCTTTTTTAATTATTATTATTAAATTGAAAATAACTGTAACCTCGAATGGAAAACAATGTTTTCCTCAGAACATAGTGCAATGGTGCTCTAGCATGAAATTGCCAGCAAACTACAGAACTAGAGCTTGTGAATACTGTTAAAAACATTTTCTAAAGTGGAAGCATTGGAAATAGCTCAGAAAAGAGCATCTGGCCATTTGGCTTCAATATCACATCATGCTCCATCAAGTGTAACATTTTATGCTACAAACTCTTTCATGTACTAGAACGTTATAAAAGCACAAGGCTGGAAATTTCAGAAACAGATCAGCAGCAAAAGAACTGAGAAAAGAAAATGCCTCCTTAGTCCTCACTGCTTTCTTCTCAGCCATTTCCTGCAGGTTTCATCTAATACAGGTTCTGCTGCAGCATCAAGCGTGAACTGAATGGCAGTGAGGAAAAATGCAGAGAAATTGTGAGTGCTAATTGTGCTGAGATTGAAATAGCTTTCCCCTGCCTAATGATGAGACTGAACCAAAAGCCTGGAGATGAGCTGCAGCTGGTGAGAAACTTCCTGATACAACCTGTTTTCTATTGAAAGCCAAAACTCATCCTGGGCTCCAAATGTTCACCAGGGCCTTTAATTTTGATGATGGTTACTGAAAGCCTGGCTTGGGCTGCTGTGTATCCAGAGGTTCATCCCTTAGCTGCATGCCCAGCACACCTGGAAAAAGCCTTCTTTGAAGAAATCCTTGCCACTGGTAAATGGAAGCATTCCTGTCATGTGAGACTGAGGGAAGCAGCTGAACTTTGAGCTTTGGGTAAAGAATGGAGAAGATTTGGTGATTTTAGAGTTGGTTGATTTGGTTTGGCTTTAATTCTGCCTGAAAGACTGTGATTCTTTCTCACTGCATTTTTTGTAGTCTGATAAAGAACTGTCAAATGGACTAATAATTACCACTGTGATAGTGCTGCCTGACTAGAGCAAAGCATGCCGAGCTGATCTGCAGTACAGACCCCTCCGTGCTGAGGAGCAGGGAAGGAGTGATGCAGGTACCTGCACCTTTATATGAAAGTCCATTTCTTGGCACCAGCCATCAACTGTCCAAAAGGAGGGAAAGAAAAGGAAAATTATTCATCCTGCTGAAGTTTATCATTTCCTTCAATTCTGCACCCTTTAAAATCTTTGTGGGATGTATCATGGCAATGTTTTGGGCTATGATGTGTGCAATAATACATCTTTAGATCCTATTGACTGCCAGGAGTGGGAAGCTTGATGGCACCCACTTGCCACATTTGCTGCATACTTTTTATTGTTATTGTGGAGCTGAACATCAATACCTGCTTTGTTTCTGCATGAATAACATTATGAAAATTAAGGAGTTTTAGTACAGAATGAAGGAAATGAACAAGAATTCCAATAAGATATTGAAAGTCTCTGTTAAAACAACACATCAAACTCTCTCTTTGATTTTGTGTCCTCCATTGGAGAAGTACTGAAACAGAGTGACTGAAAGGGTTTATTGGCACTTTATTATAACTTCCACAGCTCTATATGTAGTGCCACTGGGTACGTGTGGCAACTATCTTAGATCCGTATAGGGGAATTATCTTCGTATCACCATATGTCATTGTTTGTCTTCACTGAATATCAGATTGGACTGCATGGCAATGCTAGACACTTCTATGCACAAATGCATATATCTTCACTGATAACTTCCCTCTAACGCAGCAGGAAGGTGTTAGCTATTTCTAAGAAAGGGAGGACAAACACAGAATGGCACATCTATCATTTCTGTTTCTGTCCTAGGCTCAGAAAAAGCAAATGTAACAGAAAAAAACTCATACTTAATATGACATACAGAACTTACAGTGTGAAAAATGCAGTCAGGGAGAACTCAGGGAAGCATCAAAATACGTCAGCGAAATCTGCTAAATTCAACCATATATTACGTATTCAAGTGTTTTTGACTGTGATAAGATAATGTATTTGTGTGTTTTAGCAAGACTGTAGCTGCATGTTTTTACCTGAAATGAAAGAGTTTTTTTTTTTTTTTTTTTTTTTTGGGGTCTCTAGTAGGGTGTTATTTTTGCTAATGTCTTTGTATCAACAGAAAAATAATTAATTAACTTCAAAGCGTGTCATGCCCATAATTCCTGGCCTGGTCTGGAGAGCAGATAAGTACATATAGCTCCATTTAACAGAGGAAAAACTGAGGCAGGAGACTCTAAAATCGTCCTTGTAGGATGTTTGAGTGTCATTTGATGACAAAGCTGAGTCTGGAACTAGTTTAAATAGACTTCATTATATTTCCCTACCAATTGCTCTGATTTCCAAGCCTGAAATGATTTCTGTAGGATGCAATACATGTGCATTAGAGGAACTGTACTTAATGGCTATGTGCCTTTAGGGCTTGACTGAGTGATGAGAAGACAAGAGTGATGGACTAAGTGAATTCCTAAGCACATTCCTGGGTAAAGGGCACACTCAAATCAACTCCTGAGATCTGTTTTTCTGTTCCTACTTCCATCTGGCCTCACCATAATGCACTGACAGGTCACAAGGTTTCTGGTGCATCTTCTTACCCACCCCTGAGTGCTTCAGCCTTTCATACTCCTTGCCTGGGCACTCACTGCTGTCTGCTGGGCCCACTGAGACTTCTGACAAGTTCAGCCCCAGTTAGCTGCAGTTCAAGGTCAAATGAGACTTTAAAGTATGAATAAATGTCAGGGTTTGCTGGCACATCGATCTCAGTCTTTTTGATTACTGCCAGATTGCATGAATAAATTAGCCCTGACAGGTGCAATAAATTGTATAGACTACTGATCTCCAACAGTAAATGTTAAAGAAGGACGTGGGAGGCATAGAGGGGAAAGTACCCTCTGCAGATGCATGTATTATACAGGGTGAGTTTTGATAGAGTGCTCCAGGGACAACATTTGGGCACAAAGAGACCTTTTGTTCATCTGAGGGTATGCGCCAAGCTGGGATGCATCTCCTGCTAAAGTTTGGCTTGGCTTTGTTAGGAGGAGTTTGGTCCCCATGCATTAAGAGGAGGTTTAAGCTGCCTTGCCCCCCAGCTGCCCTACCCACCCAGGGTGGTTCTCGGATGCACTGGTCCCAGGCCTTCTGACTCACATGAATAGTCAAGGGCAAGCACACCTCTATCCAAAATAGAAGTGGAGCAGAGGGCTTTGGAAGTAGCTCTTCACATGTGATGACAGTACTGCATACTATCAAGCTGTAATTTGTTTGCACATCAGATCTTTGTTGTGAAATCAACACAGGAGTGAACACAGATAATTGCAGAAATTCACATAATTCATGGTATATGCTTTCTTCTATTTGATTTCTTGTATGACATAATTGAGATTTCTTCATTTCCCTCCTATATATAGTATAGAAATCCATCATTACTTTGTTTATTTTTAATTGCTCTTTTGTTAACTGCTAAATGAGCATGTGACTATCAGAAAGTCAGTCTTTCTGTCACAGACATAACTTTTTTCTGTGTACTTTCATTCCCTTAAATAAGCAAGTTCTTTTTGCAGCACCATGCACACAATGTCTCCCTACATCTTGATAACTCATCTGCATGTCTATGTATACATGTTGATATGCATGTAGAGATCATGGACCAGTGCTTGTTCTGGACTATCCCTCCCTTCAGGGCTTCTGTGAAATCCTTGGGTTTATATGGAAATGCTGAACTTCATAGCATGGTTAATTCAAAATGCACAGTTTCAGATACAGAAACATTTTTTTTTTCTTCAAAAGCAGGAATGTAAGGAAGTGCCATATTTTATAGCAATAGATTTAAAAGGAGAATCTTTGTTCTGACTTCAACCAATCTTCTAAAATGAGAGCAGATCTGCCTTTAAGGGGGCTTTAAGTTTTATTTCTGAATGCTTTGCATAGCTGCAGTTGTGTTAGTTATAAATATGCAATCATCACATTGACATGAATGACTGCATTAATATGCATAATCAATAGCATATATATAATTTAAACAGGACCATTATAAATCTGTCCTATATATGTCATGCTGTTTGTGCGCAGTGACAAACTGTTACACACTCAGTCCATGCAAAGTGGTAGAATATGAAGGAAGGGATTACAAAAAAGCATTTTTCCTTCAGAGAAATGCCTTTATTTGTATAGAAATACAATAATTTAGCCAGAGATTGAGAAAGAGAAGTCTGGGAAAGAGAGGGCATTTCCTGTCACAAGAACTCCAGTAGAGGGATGGTGTGCATCATGCACCATGTATGTGGTTGGCATTAAGGGCAGCCATGAGAATGGGTAACGGTGGAAGTCTGGAATAAGAAAGATCAGCCACAGTGCTGAATCCTACAAAACAAGTTCCTTGATGGGAAGGGCTGTGAGAATGGTGAAGAAGCTCTTGCAAGATTAGCCAGTGCAGGCAGGTGGCTCCAAGCCTCAACATGTGTGCTTTTCTGATTGCTGGCATTATGGGGCGGAGGAAGAGGGGGAAATGTTTACTAAGCAGTTGGGAAGGGGATGAAGATAATACTTCCTTGGCCCTCAAAATACAGTGCTAGATTTAGAAATGAGGCTAAGAAACTGTCAAAGTAAATAGATAAGAAAAAAAGCAACGGGATTCCTAGAACTGGAGCTTCTTAAATGCACGCCTGATGTAGCACACAGGGGATTTCTCATAAGGGTCAGAGCACCTTCAGTCAGAAAGGCTGCATGGATTATTAAGGATATTTTTTGCACGCCCACAAAAGTGCTTCTCAGTATTTTCACTCACAATGTCTGTTGTTTTCAAATCTTGTAAACATTAATTCTCAAATGGCAAACCTTTAAAGCTTCAGAGTAAGCCGGAAGATGGGCCTTTGGGGACTTTATTTTGTGCCATGCAATATAATATTGTGAGTGGATTCGCATGATAAATTATAGCTGTGTGATTTGCATGTATTACACTGCTCTGACTTCTCTGCTCCCTCCCCAGTGATCCACAGCTCCAACTGATGTGCCACTTCCTCAGGAAATTTAAATTTCACTCGCATTTAATTTTTGTCTCCTAAGCCGTTTTGCCGATTTCTGTTCTGTGGCTCTGGGAAGAGGCTGGGCCATTGCACAGACATCTTACAATCCAAAACAAACAGCTCTCCTTTCCTAGCCTTCTGACAGCCAGACCAGGAATGAGAACCAAGGTTTTTCTCCCAGCTTGCCTGCTACATACCTTATATAGACACTTGATCTTTGAAACATTATCTTCCCATACAATATAGACATTAGCAATTCATGCATACCTGTTCTGTAGGTGATGAACCTCTGTGGATTTTAATTAAAATATCACCTTCAGTAACTAATTCCTCTAAAGACCTGGGTCTGGTTGTATCAGCTAATGAATATATTTTATGAGGTCAGATGTCTGCTCCCTAATAGAGACACGTAACAACTGTCAGCTGTTCGTTCTTCATAGACCTGTTTTGACCTATCAGTTAAAAACCAGTTATCATACAGTATGTCTTGAAATTTTATTTAAAATTAGATTCAACATTCTTAAGCTGAAATGCTTTCTGTGTGACTTTGGCCAGTATCAAGCTGTATAATAATTAGTCATGGTCATGTTAACAATTCATGGCCAGAAACTTAATTATGAGCAATGCACAAATTTGTGAAAACATTGCTTAAATTGTGACTTAATTGTAGACTGGAAAATAGCTGAATGATTTACTCTAAGTGATTAGTGGCATCAGTCTGAGATCCACGTCAGTATTTGCAACTCTCCTTTTGCTTCATGCATAGACCTTTTCTGCTCCTTTTTTTTTCTTCTTCCCTGTTGGCACCCAACCTTCTTTCAGTCAGGAGTAACAGACAATCAGAGCCTCCCCTCATGTGCTAGCCTCCCTGTGTACTAGGACCAGAGTTTTAAAAGGTGACTCTTTTGTATGTCTGACTTAATGACCTTAGTTTCTACAGACTGAAGGCGTTGCACTTAACTCTTAAGAGTTTAACTCTTACCTTGGTTGCCCAACAATAGGAACACTTGAAGTCATCAGTGGCACCCAGCCAGCAAGGCACTCTAGAGTGACAACTTAATATTTTCTATGCATCCTTCAGCCAGGTTCTAGTGACATTCTTGTATTGTCTCTTGATGCTCAGCACTCCAGAAAGTCACTCGTAAGGGTCTATTTAGGTCTCATCCTCAGCACAGGATGAAGTGTTAAATGTCGTTGACCATGACAATGTGGCACCTAGATTTCCAGTCTAATTTTCAGACTCTATATATTGTACATTCTGCTATATGTGGGCATGAGGAATCAAGGAGCCTGATAGATTGCTACTGGGGTTCATTTTCAGAGTAGTGTCTGGCAACATAGCTGGGCAATTCTCATTAATATTAATAGGAATTTAGGAGATAAATCTCCTTGAATAACTTTTAGAAAATTTACCCATAATGTACCTTACATTTCAATAGGCTGAGTTGTGTTTTGAAATTACATTTGTGAAGGGTGATGTGATAGGTATAATAACGAGGGATATGCAAAACCCAGTAGGATGCATATTTCTACGTGACACTGGAGGTTTACAGTACTTTTAAATCAGAGCATCCTAGAATACTATTAATGAATTCCCCTTTAACCTTAAGGGGTAATTTTTTTCTAAGTGATCCATGGAGGATTTGACTGTTAAATTTCCATTAACGGTAATGGGATTCACAGTATTAGAAAGCAAGTTCTCCACTAGCTGTGCTGTAATTTTACCCCCCGCAGCAATTAATCATGCCCATTGCACTCTTTAATGGAAGTATGAAGCAGATTATCTGGCTAATCATGATATGTGATCAATGGATTCTTCCGCAACAATTGCTTGCTGACTAGTTATAACCAACTCAGTTTTAGGATTGTATAGATGAGTGGCAAAAGACAAGGTGCCCCTATTACTGTTGTATGAGGGTTAAAGACATGAGGTTATGGAATTAACCTTTTTCTTTCTTTTTTCTCCCCATCTCATGTGCTAGGGTAAGCCTAAGCCATCTAGCCATTGGTTTGGGTGTTTTTTTCTCTCTGGCATCCTCTGAAGACTTACCACTTTACCAAAGTGCAGCTTTGGGCTGAAACTCTCCTCCTGAGTATGCTCTTTGTCATGCATTATAGTATTATGGTTAAAATAACTGGCAAACATGCAAATCCAGGAGCACCATAGAAAATCAATAGCATTTCTTCAGGCAGAACACTAATTTGTAGCTACTCTGCATGACTGTCTTTTTCGTAATGAATTCTCCTGTGCAGAGGTGCACTAAACAACAAAGATAAATACTGTTGTGCAGAGGAGCATAATACAGATTTATAGCCTTAACAGAATTCAGAGTGCAGATGTTTTGCATATAACCAAGACTGTCTTATGAGTTTTTGCAAACAGGGGTATGTGTATTCTCAGAATTTTTTTAATCCCTCAATGGAATTTGAAATGAATGAAATGACGGGAAACTTCTTTAAATACACTTTGGCACCACCCAGATGGCAGTGTCCTCGCACCCCAGTGCAAGTGATTCAGCTCTTCTTAAGAGCTGGCTGGTAGCGAGGATAACTTTGAAGCAGAGGCATCATTGGAAACCAAAGACTCTTACAAGAGCTCTTAAGCAATTTCAGAAATCCCTCCCAGAATATGCATTAACTTAGCCAGGCACCAACTCATGAATAGCTTTATGCTGCCCTACTCTGTCATTTGGCATGGAAATATTTAATGCTTTGTTATAAATTCTTATATATGCAGAAGCTTCTTTCTGCAGAAATCCTGATTATTTTTTTTCTTGTGGGGGAAAATATAACTAACTGCTTATTACGCTACGTTTCCATGGGGAACTCTACTAATGTGCATAATATACAGCAGCTGATGGCAAGTGATGATCAGCTGCTTATACCAAAGGAGGCCGTGGAATGAGCAGTTTACAAAGCTGGATAAGTAATGACAGTCCATGAACAAGGCACTCCACAGAGAAGCACACTGACATAATTTTGGCTCCAAGCTTGAGGCTCTTTGGTTGGTATTGGAAATCTATGTAACACCTTCCCTTCCTGGCATCTTTTACTTTGAGAAGGTTCAGTTCATTGCAATAAGGAATTTCAACTAAACATCGTTGCAGTCCATGGTCTGTGCGAAGGGTGGCCCTGCTGGGGCAGCTCGTACCTGGTGTCACTCTGGTGGGTGCTCCAGGATGAAGACTTCGTGGTCATTTGTCACTCCCTGACTCTAGGCAGGGTACATGTACTGATTTGTAGTTAATGCGGGTGATCTCTGTAGCCTTTCTGATCAATCCAACCTAATTAAAGGAGTAATTCTCTGGGTTTAGGGCCAATTTACCTTTCCGAAATGGGATGAATGCTGGGAGCTCAACTAATAATGAGGTAACATCTTAGAGCCAATTAAGTGAAAATGAATCAGTAGAGCGCATTAGGCTTGATAAAGTTCAATAGGAGATAGAGTAGGTATATTTTTCCTCATTAGAAACTCCTATGTTTTATGGAAAGTTGGAAAACAGCAGCTTCTCACACGAGGATGTCAGGCCCTCATTCCTGAAAGCAGTCCACGTCCTTTAGTTCCAGCCAGCGTCTGCATGGTTTCCCAGCACTGAGCTGTACTTCGGAGGGGTCGAGGATTCAGAACAGCCTATATGCAATATTTTTCTGGATGTTATTTTAGCAAATGCTCTTGCAGATCAGCCCTCATCTATGAAAAGATTCTATTAATAAAACCAGCTGTGGAATAGGAAGACAGAATGGTGTTATTTGTAACTGCAAAACCCTTTCAAAGCACTATTCATCATCCAGATAACTTACTAAATGGTTTCTGAGAAGAACTATTAATTAGCTGGAAAGAATGAGCCACATTAACATTTGTTTACTGCACTGTCTGTTGGCCTTGGGGACTTGGACCAGAAGAGAAATGCCATGAAGAAACCGAGAGGTAAATTTTATCTGTCCTCTCTGCCAGCAGAACGCTGTGCTTCATATGGTGAAAGCTGGCTTCCATGAAGGCCAGATGTGAAGGTGCTGTCTGAGACTCAGTTCTGCCCTCTTGGTGTCCAGTTGACTTCCACTCCCTCCAGCAGAAGGCCCTTCTATTTGGAGCTGCCAGTGAGTTTTTGTGGTGGCTTTTTTTTTTTCTCACTTAATTCTTAGCATTCCTTTTGCACTGTAACTTTTTGCTCTGTTTCTAATGTTTTAAATGTGTTTGATATCAATCTGTGTCCTAGAAGCAAATGGTTCATACCAAGCGTGAAGTATTGGAGCTGCTGTGATTTTCACTCGAGTTGCATCTTCTGAAGGGCTGAGGCCATTAATACCATCCTTGCAGAATGAATCTGCACGAAGGCTTGCTATTTATGGCTAAATTACATGCTACCAGGATGTAGCATAGAATCTGGAATTGCTGTGTAATGAGAAATGTAAGGACACACGAGTGTCCTGGCTTACATTGCACGTGGTTTGCAGTAGCTTTGGGAAGCTGCTCTTCATAGAATTGGTGTGAGATCTCTGTATTTCTGCTGTATCCTTCCCTCCTGACGTTTAAATTAATTGAATTGTATTTGACTATTGAGTCAGTGACTCAACATCAGGAATGAGCACTTTGACAACCCCTCTTCAGAGCAGAAATTCTCTTGCTCTCCAGGCCTGAGTCACAGCATAACTGTCATCTCTCTTTAGATTGGTAAGTTTTCTTTTCCTCAGTACCAAGAGGTTCCAGAGGGAAACATTTTAATGGTCATATTCTAATTAGATATATTATACTGTGAAAATCAATTTAGCTGGAAGAAAGAAAACATTCAGTGTGATGTAACGTAAGCATTTGGTTTTTCTTCTGAAATAGGATGGATTTGAAGCATTTATTCTTTCTATAATTTGGGTTTACTATGGAAGAAAAGGAAATACATCTTCTTTCCCTTTAGTCTGCTTCGTCTGATGGCAGCAATGTTGGAGATATATCTAAGAGTACCACTCAGCACAAAGAATTTTGTATTTTTTGCTGTTAGCATATATGTAAAGCCTTGGTTTGTTCTTGCATACAAAGCATTGAACAAGTGAAGAAATTTGGTTTTCAGTTTTCCACTTGAGGTAGTAAATAAAAACATCCTGGGTTTACCTGAATACTGAAATAACTGACCACACAGTGGCAGCCTTTGTTACCGTATTTCAGCCAGTTTACAGAGGGCTGGTGAGGCTATTTGTGCTTTCTAACAGCTGTTCAGAACAAGGTGTTTGTATGTAATATAAACCATGGGCTCAATCCACTGCATCTTTTCATGTGGGATATCCATGATGTCATTCTTTCAGCATGTGTAATGAGATCTGCACTGTCATTTTTCATATAGGTAAAAAAAATATTGAATATGTATGAACAGAGCTGGCAATTGTGAGTCTTGCATGACTTTGTCATGTGCAGATGGGAGAACATAGCTATGTGTGTGATGAGTGTACCAAATAGATCCATGACTTGTTTCAACAATGAGATATAAATCAGAAACATAATTGTGTGTTAGTTTACAAGTTTATTTTTCATCAATACATTATAAGGAGCTCTTACAAGCAGGTGTTGTGGGCAGTGGTTCTGGGCTGGTGTGATCAGGTGCACGAGTTGTTCAGGACATGTGGCCGTCAGTGATCAGAACTGTGTGTGTTTGGTTGGTTGGCTGTGGTTGGCTTTTTCTTGGTGGGCTTGTTGTTGTTTTGTTTTTAACAAATCCTGGGTGGGAAGCTGGAGGCTGGCAGCACTTTATATACACTTGTTTCAAGTGTCCCCAGTGAAGTTGTTTTCCTTGTCATTTGTCTAAATATGTTTACCAACTCCAGTTTTAGACTGCTTTTCCAACCAGCATAAATGCATTTTGCTGTTCGGTGTTTCACTCCAGCATTTCAAAAAGATAACAGTAAACTGTTTACTTGTATCAACAGTAAAGACTAAATCACTCCCCTCAGTTACATGTCTGTGACAGATTTCAAAGTGTTTTCAGAATCTGACACATCTCTTCAGAAGAGGATGTTAAACTGATGTCTTGCTGATTTGACAGAGGGAATCAATTCAAAGCGTGAAGCTAGCAAGTATGTGCAAAGTGGCTCCAGGTTGCTAAACCAAGATCTTCAATGGAATGCTGCTATACACTCAAGCTAGAGCTTTCACAGCTGTCTAATATGTTTATTTAATTGTGTACATTCACTTTGATATCTTACAGTTAAATCAATCTTAATTATGCCTGTCCTGGAAGGCCCTAAAATACCTGGCTCAAAAGGAAAACTGTGTGTCAGATTGAGTCCTTGGCCACTGGAACCCTAAGGTGGATTTCCTGCTATGCTAGGGCCACGTGCTGCTCTGGTGGGAGTGAGTCACAGTCAGTGACTTTGTGCATGGACAGATTTATGTACCTGACATAGGATCTTTTTGTCAAATTGGTGAAAGAGGCAAAGGAGTTAAAGGGGAAATGAGTATGGGAGCATCACCTACTAAAGGTCATGCAGAAGGCAATGGGGATGGAGAATTTGGCAATGGCCAAAGAGTCCAGGCTTCCTGAACATGCCACGAGGACACACTGCTCTCAGTTTTAATTTGTGATTGTCACATGTAAATTCAGAGTGGTGAGGCATAGACATGAGGACACAGGTAAATCTGGGTTGCATTCTGCCTTCAGAGTTTTCAGATTAAAAATTTGGTTCTCATTTCATTCTCCCACATGTCCATGGTTATTTATTCTCATTCTGGTTTTTGGCAATCTCAGTCTTCCTTAAGAACTTGAAAGTACCTGGTAGAAATGGTAGCCTACCTTTTGGAGGCAAGCTTCCATGTGGGATGGGAATCAGCTTGAAGTTGTGGACTGTAAATGTTATTCTTGCCATTAGATCTGCAAACCTTCAGCTGAAGATGGACCAAGAAAATAACATCCAGTCTTTTGATAAATGACCTCTGGTTTACAGTGGTCACACGAAGCTAAGAACTGAATTATCAGCACATTCATCACTTGATTTAGTGCAGTATCTCTCTTTTTTTCTTTAATAGTGTTACTGGATGATTTTTGCATGATCTAATACTTTTTCATGCACCCCTACTA
This sequence comes from Gallus gallus, assembly GCF_016699485.2. Taxonomy (NCBI): domain Eukaryota; kingdom Metazoa; phylum Chordata; class Aves; order Galliformes; family Phasianidae; genus Gallus; species Gallus gallus. The sequence continues at coordinate 2,454,709 of NC_052546.1, forward strand.
TTATTTTGTCCAAGATTACATCATTCCCATTAGGCTTTTATTTATCTGTCCTGTGTAAACCTGCTGCTACTGCATTTTTCTTTTATTCCTGAGATGGTGAGAGATAAACGGGTTGTGACTGATTCTCACTTGAGAGGATTAGTGTGCTTTCCTGGAAGTCAGTGACGAGATGCCTCCTCACACCTGCCCAAGGTGTGCACTGGGAAGCTGTGATGTGCCCAGATTTTCAGCCTAGATTTTATTTATTCTTCAGTTTTCTTAAATAGGCTTGAGTCGAATGCCTTAGCAAATCAAAAGCTGTTGATGCTTTTCTAGGCATGGTCCTTATAGATCTGCAATGCCGAAGAAAGCTGAGAGGTGCCAGACTAGCTATTTCTGTATTCATGTACCAGAGAATCAGAACAGCTTGAATTTAGAGCTAGGTTCAGACAGCTTGGAAATGCTTCGTGCCTTTGGAACTCATACTTTGTGCGTGTGCTGCTCGCTCCTCCACTTGCTCAGAGGACAAGCAAGAGAACGAGTCTAGTTTGCAGTCTGCATCCACCAAAAAGAGAAATAGGGCTTTCTAATATTTGTTTTTTCCCCATGGGAGAGCTGGGGCTGAGATGGCCCTACTGGTACCTTCCACATTGCTGACCTGTGGTCTGATTTTCAAACCAACTCTCCTGAGCAGTGTGACTGCTTTCCATTCCGTACAGACCACACACACCGGACTTTGTGCCAGGCTGTGTGACACACTGCAGGAGCTGGGCTGCTTGTCTGCACCGTGCTGGACATGGGCCAGTTCCCAGCTGTGTGGCTCGAGGAGAAAATAAGCTATGCTGAAAAAAATGCAAGAGAAATAAATTACTTACGATGTACCCCGAGATGCCAAAATACTTTATATTTTCCAGAATCGACTTTGACAGAAGTTGATTCTTTCACGGGATGTAGTAGCAGTATTATGGGACCATGCAGGCACAATTAAAGCCATGACAGAGAACTTACAGTAACTGTTAAGCAGGAATTGAGAAAGCCAGGAAAAAGGAGTTAGTGCTTAGGGGCTGAGAAGCCGATTCAAGTGAAAAGTACTTCAGGAGCTACTACACTATTTTTTTTTCCACATCCCTGCATTATCTTTCTGCCTTTTGGAACATCCTGGAGTATTGCTGTGGCTGGAACTGCTGGAGGGGAACTGCATGAAAAATAACAGAAAAATAATCGCTTTGTAAGAAGTGGGGGCTAATACCCAGAGGCCTCTTGACAACAAACAAACAACAAATCCTTCACACAAAAGAGAGGTACTCAGACAAGGCAGCATGCTTGCATGACACCAAATCCTGTTGAACAAAGCTTCTCTTGTAAGCCCTGCCCACTTGCTTGCAGTAGATAAACACTACTAAACCTTTCCAAAAGAAGCTTTAAATAAAAAATAAGATTTGAAAAAAGGAATCTTGGCTGCTTGCCCAGCTGAATGCCCAGGACGTATTTTGACAGGCAACCGGTAGAGATAACTCAGAAGGAAAGTAAAGGCCAAGTGTTCTGTTAATTCAGAACTGTCTGGATTAATTGCGAGCCCCCCAAAATCAACTGGAGTGGAAACCAAGTAATTTTATTAATGTGTTAGACGCCATCCTGGCTTGCAATTTAAAGTCTCTCCCTTTCTCTCCTACCTCCCAAGCACACGTGCAGTCGCACACATCTGTTCTGTACGATACCAGGCGTGTGTCTGATGTAAGAAGAAATCAGTAAATAGGGTGAGATTTTCCAGGTGACACTCAGTGATCTGGAAGGTCAAATCCATCCGAATTTCTGCCTGGAAATTTCACTAGTAATTTGACCACAGTTCTGCCACATCCTCCCTGCGTGAGGTTTGCAGTTAAGTAACACATCTCATGTTTGAGTTCATATTTCTGTTGCTGCTTTTGGTGAGGTTCGTTCAAAATGGAATAATCTGCAGCCAGCACTGTGAGGCCTCCCCTCAAACAGAAACTTTGTGGAAGTTGAATTGAATTCAGTGTTTAGATATAATCTCACTAATATATGATTGCCTGGAATTAAATAAATATTTAGGCCCCAATTCAGCACAGCCCAGGACTGCCTCTTAGCTGTGAAGCACTTCAGTCCCCTTGATGTCAACAGGAACTGAGTGCCTGGTTAAAATGAAGCACGTGCATAAGGCTTTGCTGCACAGAGGTGAATGCAGGCATGCTGTGAAGCATCCTGTCTTAGCTCGTGGAATGACTGCCTGAAAAGAAGCAGCAAGTGACACATTTGACAGATGTTGTGGCGATATTCTGCACAAAGACACAGCAAAGGAAACAGCAGGTGGGAAAGCAGCAGGGAGGTGTTCAAACCAACACGGTTCTCCATTGAAAATGAAGGTTACAGCAGCTAGGAAGGGATAACAGTAAGAAAAGAGACCTTAACTGAGAGGGAGGAAGAAATAACATATCCTTCCTTCAGATTGGAAAGTAGAATTGAATAGGCATATCAGCTCCACTGTTGTCTCTTAGGTTAGGTAAGTGTAGAGTTTATAGGGAAGGTCCTCGCTTTGTTTCATTTATTTCCTCCATCTGTCTGTGAGGGCAGCATGCACCTTGAAGCAGGCACTGCCTTTCCTATGATGTGTTTCTACAGCAGTGATGCCCTCGTGTGATGCTGTGCTGGTGTGAGCAACTGTTGGCCTTCTGAGGGTGCATGTCACCACGAAATGCTGCCCTGGAGATGCATGAGCTCCATCCGGACATGGCTAGGCTGAATGTTTCAATGTTTCAAACTGCAGATTATGTTTAACAACATTGAAAGATATGCTGAAGTATTTTCACTTGAAGTTCAGCAAACTTCCCTTGCAGCTTCAGTTTCAGCTCAAGAGGAAATGCAGGGTGCTGCCCCAGAGGGCCACCACTGCAGCACCAGGACGTGGTGGGAGCAGCTCTGCAGGGAAGGACCACGAGGTCCCACTGCTTACCGAGCTGCACAGCAGTCAGCTGCAGAGGAGATGGCACAGGGTAAGAAGTGGCTGTATCTCTGTGGCCATGGGTTTGAGCAGGCTGGCTTTGTTCTCAGCACCAAGCAGCAACACAGGATCTCATGTGCAGTGCTGTCATCCCTGCAACACCCAGTTCCATGCAGCAGGGTTATTCGCCATCACCTGTCAATGCCAGGCGTTTGGCAGCAGTGTGATTGTCACACTGATCTTCCACAAAAGAAATAGAGCAGTGTTGTGTACGTACTCCATCCTCATTGCCTTTTGATCCTCACTTTAAAATTTCATAACTGACAAACGATGCTACATGGCTTTTTAGCAAATACAATATATTATTCTTACAAGGACTTTTATCATTTTAAAGCCTTGACATTTCTCTCGTTTCTTCTTCTCTTTCACTTTCAGGAAGCAGATGCTTTATGTTTATAGATTCAGCTTCTGTACTGCAACTGATGAAAATGGATTTTGTTTCTTTTGAACTGGGGGCATTACCTGCCAGTGTGCCGGTGCTGCTGATCCCCTCAGTGTGGGACAGCCAAGCACCACCAGTGCTTCTGTGCTTGTAGTTCTGTTTTGTCATACCAGCAGCTGGGCCAGCATGGCATAAGACAGAGGAAACGCACCCAGGGGACCACGCAGCAGCTGGGGAACCAAATGGTTCTCTCAAGTGTTGCAAAGAGGCAGGAGAAGCCAGTGACTGAATGCCTTCTCCTCCTTTCTACTTACATTCTCTGCCTGAACTGCTCTCCTTTATCATTTTGATGTAGAGAAACACTGAGAAAGCAGGGCTGCAGTACCTCATTACACAAGAGGGGAGCTGATCCTCCCCCATTGCAAACAAGGCCTGTTCTTGGGCTGCAGATGGCTGAAAATGGTGAAGGCCATAAAAGCTGTATTGTATAAACAGTTTAAATTACAGTCCTTGAAGGTCAGACACTTAGAGAGACACAATATACTTAATTCTTTGTGTAGATGTCATCCACTGCTGACATAAAATGCTGGTTTGTCCTAAGATGAGTTCTGTTCAAATTGCTAGGAGTCGTAACCATTTCGTACAATAGCACTTCAGTTAAGGCTGAATTATGAGAATTACATGCATTTCTTGGCATATGCCCCTGTGCCTGTGATGATCCATCTGACAAAAGGCAGTGATTACAATATAGCACACCACATGTTAGGAAAAAATTCTTCTCTGAAAGAGTGGTGATGCATTGGCACAGGCTGCCCAGGGAGGCGGTGGAGTCACCATCCCTGGAGGGGCTCAAGAAACAAGGGGGTATGGCACTGAGGGACGTGGTCAGTGGGCATGGTGGGGTTGGGCTGACAGTTGGATTAGATGAGCTGAGAGGTGTTTTCCAACCTTAATGATTTGGTGATTCTGTAGCACGGTGAATTGTGCATCAGTGAAAAGTGGGGCACCCCCTTGACCATCACCTTCTTGCTATTCCAACCTGGGGAATAACTGCAGGGAACTGATAAGAAATGCATTGACTGACCCATGTTTCTTATAAGTTACCCCACATGGGCAGCCTTCAAACTGAGGTACTCCAGTAATCTGTGCTATCTGAAGGACCTCCCTTAGTCTGAATTAGTGCCATGTTGTGCCTACTTACTTGGAAGCTGGCAGTTAGTATTTTAAAAAATCTGTGCCATTTTAATGACCAAAAAAACAAAGTATTTTGTTTCTACATATCATTTTCCTCTCCAGAGCCTCCTGTTTTTAAGAGAAGGCAGTTTTATTATTTGCCCTTTACATATAAGTACATGGAGGGTAACTTATTCAAATACTCAAATACTTCCTCAGGTTTTGGAAGAACAAAGGATTCAAGCAAGATCTCCTTCTCATAAAAGTGCCCTACCCACAGTGCTGTACCATCTTCTTACATATGTATATTATGCATGGTTAATATCCATGAAATCAGTACCTGAATTTTTCTACAGTCTCTTTATCATTCTGAGACATGTTTGTTCAGCTTCTTGCTTTAGAAAACATGTTTTATTTTGACTTCTTTCTTAGTTTCTATTAAAAGTAGTCATGGTTTGATATTAATGTTTGCAATGCTTTTGACACAGTCTAAGTCATGAATATATGAAACCAGCTTTCCTTTGTATATTTTGTCAGCAGTTTAATGTCATTTCAGCAAGGAAATTTATTCTGAATACAAAATGATTGTAAATTCTTTTAAAAAACATTTCTTGGGCAGTAACTTGTACAAGTTGTGCAATATCAGAGAAGTGCAACAAGACGGGGTATTTTGCTTTTGCTGATGAGTCCGTCTTTTGCCAACTTGGCCTACTTTTGCTAAGCTCAACACTTCAGCCAAAGTTGTTCACAAAATATCACATGCATTACGTGCTGTTGCTGTGATTGTTTTTTTATTTCTGTCCCTGGGTCTTACTCAGAATGCCCTTCACTGATTAAACACCATCTCCGAGTATGGGAAGGACTCAGAATTTATCAAAACAAAAGATGAAGGCTTCCTCCTCATTTGAAATCATGTAATCACAGTTAGGTTGAATTGTGTTTTGATTAAGTAGGAGATGATTACAGAGATCCATCACTCTGCCTTTAGGCTCAGATAGTTTCAGACTAACTTCACTCAAGTCAATTACTTTATTGTAAACTTACAACAGCTAAGCTGAAAGTACAATTAAGTCTTTTGTTGTATGAAAGGTATCAGAGGAAAAAAGCAAAGGTAATAGGGGATACAGACTGTATGCCAATGATGGATTTAGGGCGTGCTTCCTACAAAGCATCAAAAGGGGAGTGTTAAGCACTTAGGCAGCTTTATCTGTAGAGAGGCACTGACAATTGAAGCATGGGCATTTTCACAGGCAAGGAAGCCTTTCACCCGCTCTGACTCTTGAAGTTCTATTGGAAACATTCCTTACAGTTTGGTGAAAAGAAGCGAATTGTTACAGTGCATCAGACTAAGTGCATAATGGAAAATTTTACTTGCACAAAAGATTTGTATAATTCCCTTGTGGCTGGGGTACTTGTGTGTTACCAGGCTTTCAGGTGTGAGAAATAACCCTACAAAGTCACTGCTGCTATTGTGACCCATCCTCTTTTTATTCACATAAATCATTTTTCTTCCTTACTCTTCTAGTTAAAGTACATAATGACTGCTTGATTAGGTCTGCTACAGGCTGCTCACGGCAGTGAAAGGAGGACACAGTTCTCCAAACTGAAGTTAAGTTTGTTTAAGAATGCTCATCTCACCTTGGGGATGGGTTACAGTATTTCCAGTTAAAATGAAATCCAAAGGTGAGACATTTTCTGTGCTTTTTCCAGCCTCGCTGTTATGATGAAAAGCAGAGTTTTCAAAGTTCATCCAATCCAAACCCATCGACGAGACAATTAGAGGAGCTCTGCTTGCCTCCTCACTGTAATTCATTGTGTTATGTCCCTTGTGAAAAGGATTAATAATTCATTGGTGGATGCATTGCTACAGCCTCGCAAATTGGGCTGGGCAACCAGATTGTGCTACCTGGTTTAGTGAGGTTGCTGATGACCACCCCAAGAATCAGCACATACTCTGGGTGGCTCCACACAGACACAGAGCTTGTCTACCTCAGGCACCTTTGGCCCGACTTCATTACCAAAAGGCACTGCTTAGAAGTGTGCCACTTTCTTCATAAAGTTTACTAGGTATTAAATTGTTACATTGGTTACTATATTGGTGTAGAGCATTACATTCCAAGCTTCTGTAGCTATAAAGATTGCAGTGGTGATTCATGAGATTGAAGGAAAATCAGAGGCAGCAAGACTTCCTAGGTGATCAGAAAAAGGAAAACCCACCCACACTGTATGTACTGCCCGAGGTGATGGCTGCTAATGAGATAAGTGTGATGTACAGCTCTGTTATGAAAATTGCATAAATAGGAAAGATAACAGGTTCTTCAGTGGGTCTTCTCATGGGTGTTTTCAGAAGCACACTTACTTATTTGACTCAGAGTTAAAAGGTGTTTTTATCTCCTGTTAACACTGGAGAGCACCTACACATGAGGAAGAGCAACAGCCTGACTGCATTAGGATTTCCTCCTGCCCAGCTAGATCAGAGCATGTAACCCACAGCTTTGCCTCAGGGACGTGGAGCAGGCAGCCACAAAGCCCTTTCCTCTGTAGTGATGCAGAGTACTCTCATCACTCTTTGTTCTCAGCACAGCATCCTTCAGATAATAATGGAATTGCTCAGCATAGTTCAGTTGCAGAGCAGAGGCTGTGACCACTGTTGGTTGGCAGAAGGTGGCAGTGACAGGAGAAATGGGAAAAAACGAAATAGTTGTTGCCATCAGCTGACAAAGCAGATGATAAGACTGGAATTCCTCTGAAAATGCACACAGCAGGAGCAGCAGAGCATGTAAACACTGACATAGGGCAAGAAGGCAGGGTTTTGATACACTGGACACCGCAGTTAGAGAAAGCAAAGAAATCCCTGAGAGCCTCAGCTTGTTTATTGCTTTTGTCTTATTTCATCTTTGTGAAGGTATTACCAGGCTGCGACAGCCTGGCTCTGAGAGAAGATGGAAAGAGATTATTCAGAGGCATTAGGACAGACGAGTGGATTGTATTCCATGTTGCTCACAGCAAAGATGCTCCAGGGCAAAATTAAATGAACTGAAAGTCCAGATCAGTGCCTTCATAAAAATGATGTAGAGCTATATATTTTTTTTTCAAATTTTCTTGTAGATGATAGGCAAAGCAATGCAGCCCATGTAATTGTTTTTCATCATCTATCTCATTTTACCAGAAAAGGATTTTTAACAGTGAACTGTCTTTAGCTTGAAGAAGAATAGTAGAGAACGGTCTTCCTTATTTCTTTGGCTGCCCAAATACTTTCCAGCAAATGCTCCACAAATAAATAGTTGGATAAAACCCAAAGCTCAGTAAATGGAGAGCACTTGTGACCCAGCAGGGTGAAACCCATCAGCTGTGCCATGAAGGAATTACTTAAACCTGTGGCACTGTCCCTTCTGTTCTTGGAAATCAAAGATTTGATGAAGCAGAGTACTATTTAATGACTACCATTCTCCAGAAATAACAATTACTGGAATAACAGAGGAGATGTTTTTATTTTGTAAAACTTTATCAGCTGTCTGAGAACTTAAACTGCTGTAGATCATTAACTGCAAGATGTCCAAATTCCTCTAATCTTTTCCATACCAACAAAGTCACAGAGGCATTGGATTTTGGTAAGTACAGAATCATCAAGAGGTGGCATAAAAAACATCCCTTTTTACTTCCTACTGTGCTCAATTGGGATGCTTTTCTCACTGCTCACAGTGGGTGTGGGCAAATCACTTTCAGGTGTCAGGACAAAAGACTTTGCATAAAAGCAAGGAATGATGATACAAAATGTTTCTAACCTCTGCTGAGCTGTGCTTGCAGCTGTCTCCAAGGATCAGGATGGAGCTTCTGTTGATGCCCAGTGTGAGGCAGTCCAATACCAGGGTAAAAACAGGAGGTAAATTTGGGTGAAGTTCTTCTAGCTGTAGCTTACCTTTCTCTTTGGCTAAGCAAGAAGTGATGAGTCTGAAGTGGAGAATGTGGACTTGGCCCAAAGCATGGGGTGTTCTTCTGCATTGTTTATTTTCAAGGCTGTCTCTAACTGAAGGTTTTTTTAGAAATCTGCTCAGATCAGAAGATTGGTTTGTAAGTTCCCAGCCTAGGAGTGAAGAGTTGTGATAAATGACTCAAATATGGAAGCTTTATAGCCAAAAGATAAACATCAGTGTTTTCCTAGTAGTCGGGTCATGTTCTTTGAGTCTGCAATGGGACAGTAATTTTCCAAACAATTTTTGGGGGACAAGAGAATACACATTTGGCCAAGGATATTTCATATCTAAGGTAATCCATTGAGAAAGGAGAATGCAGTAGTTTTTTTTTTTAAGTTATGTTCTCAAAAATAGCTATTTTCTCATGTTGAAATATTTTCCTTAATCTGAAGTGATTTTTTTTCCATGTTTTGTGCTGCCCAGCGCTTTATTGAAACCATATCTGTATCTCTATATATTTAACTTCTAGAAATCTCTTGCAAACAAAGAGCATCCCTTATCTGCTCAAAACTTTAATAATATAGGACACTATCTTCCCAATAAGCTGAAGCCAATACTTACAGTGCTTGATTGTGATGACATTTTTAGCTCTTGGGAGATATACTGCCAAATGTGTATTTCCACATTCTCATGCTAGCTGCAATGTGTCCTGTTTAGTTTAAGGTAATAAAAACACACCTAGGTAGCATTTACAAGTCATAGGCAATGTATTTCTGTTGGTTTCATTATGCGAGAAAACAAAATACAAAAACAAAATCCAGAAACAAGAAATTCAAACAAAATATTTGTCAGCTGGACAAGCCTTAATCTAATCCTCTGTGACTGGGAATAACTAGTCCTGAGGAACTGACGTGAGATGAGCCAATACAAGGCTGTGGCTGGAGATACACCTCACTTCTGGTTTCCCTGGAGAGCCATGGAATCTAGAAGGGTCCTTTTCAGTCCCAAAATTCAGATATTCTTCAGGGAATTATCTGTCAGATTCACAAACAACCTTTTTCTTTTGCCTTTTGCCCACATCTTGTTCCTTTACCAGCTCCTTAGACGATGTGTGAAGCATTCTGTTCAGGTGAAATAGCTCGGTTTGTCAGTCACTGTACAGCCTGTGATTGATGTTATTATCTGTTCATTAATAGCAGTAATAAAGCATATAAGCAGAATGAATAAGTAGGACATAACAGTGCTTTCACTAACATTCCTCTTCTCTGTGCCTTTCCTCCAACGTAAAGAAAAATTGTTCCAGAACTGCACTGTCCTTTAGTCAGAAAGATGGACTCAAAGCATGTTGTAACCATCACGTGCTTTTTGGCAGTTTTGTTTCTGGCAGCTGCCAAGCGTAGCAGGGTCTGGCTGGGAGGGAATGTACCACAGGGGCACTGCTTTCAAACTTCAGAGAGGTCTTTCAGTGTTTGACTTTGATGAGCTCTGACTTTCTCCTTACAAGTTGTCCCATTCCAGTTGTTTTGGGCAACTCTCCTCCTGCAACTTCTTATAGCACTGGGAGCTTTATGTTTTTCGTGGGAAGAGAATCTCAATCATGGGGTTGTCAGCTGAAGTAAATAAGCATTCCCAGTGAAGGTCACGCTCACATCTGCATTTTATGTCTAATAAGAATTTGCATTTACTGTATGAGAGATGACATCATCTGAGTTCAGTAATCATGTATTGGTGTAGTGAGCAGGTGCCTATTCCCAGCAGATGAACCTGTCCGTTATATGCAGGTGATGATTTGTGTATTTGTTTTTTTAATATATGTTACATGTTCAGCTTGCTGAGTTGATTTAGGATGGGAAGACATGAAAGGATAGCTGGAACATCTACAATGATTTGTCTACTGCTTTATTATTATTATTATTATTGCATTTCTCACCTCTTTTTTAGTAATTATCCTCATAGAGATCAGTTTTCAGGTAAAAAAAAATTCTACTTCCAGCTTGAGTTCTGCTAATCAGAGTAAAAGAGAGAATGTTTAATGTCGTGTCACTGGGCTGGCCGTTTTCTGTACTTATGAGAGATGGGCTCGTGCTATTCCTTACGGCTGTATTATCTCTGCTGTGCACTTGAGGTACTAAGACTTAGTGAGATTTATGGAACTATTAAGAATGACTATCAGGTATATCTCCTAGATGATAATATTCATTGTTCTGTGTTCCTACAACTGCTCCCTTGGGAAGGTCATGGAGGAGGAACAAGATAGAATTAATGCTTTGAAAAACAAGAGTGCACCCTGAACCATCAATAGCTCTGCAGGTCACATCTGACAAACTTGAATTTAAAGAGTGCTCCCAAGAGACAGAGACTGGCACGGCTCCCCGAGCACTGAAAATCCAGTGTCAGAACTGAGTCACTTCTGCTCCATTCTGCCATTTTTTCAAGTGATGTTTGTCATGCTTTCCTTCCTCTTTTTACACTGGCACTTCTCTGGAGATGGTTACATAGCAGAGCTGATGGAGAACTCGCAGCTCTCATCTCAGGTAGCTTCCATCGTATGTCCTGGTGAATGAGCACCTCTGCTGGCCAGGCTTCTCCACTTCAGGTGCCAGCACTTGACCAATCAACCATTGTGTAGTCAGCCACTGAGAGGCCAGCTGGCAAGTGTGCCTCATCTGTGCTGGCTTCATAACGTGGCCTCTGAGCCCTGTGACTGACCACGGCATTTCTCTGTGCCCATTAGGAACACTGAATCTCTGTGGCTTCTCATAAACGCGTTCAAAGCTGTATTCAGACTGACAGCCCAGATGACTTTGTGGTCTAAAATATTAGTAATTAATCTGAGTTTGTAGTGCTTCTGCATTAGAGAAAGCTTTTGCTTGCAATAGCCTTTGTTTGAATGTATTATTCTGAGTAGATTGGCGTGCTAAAATTTGCATTGTAAAAACTTGTTTTGGAACAAAGTAAGATCTAATGAGCACATAGTAAATCCCTTGGCTCTGCAGCAGAGTCACAATAAGCATAATAGCTCTTGCTGAATGAATCCCTTGCAGCCTAAAAGCTTTTTTCTTTAAAATAAAATAGCAACCCTGCAGGATTTAGTGCAGACAATATGCAAAGATCGTTTAAGGGGTTGCTGTGGAAAGAGAAAACAAATGAGGACGACTCCACTTAGGCTCCTTTGAAAGGACCCTTTGTGATCACTTCATTAGGCAGTCTGTTTAAATATTTTCTTTATTCAAGAATGACTTTATTGTAATGGAAGCATCAATAAATTCCACTTTGTCTTTTCTTCCTCCCTCTGGTCTTAGCTGAAGTGCCAGGAAGCATTTTATCATTTCTCAGGCTTTTTACTGGAGGTTCAATGTGCAGTAAGTATTATTCCTTTAGCAAAAGAATGAAAATGGGGACTAATGATATTACACAAGAACACCGAGAACTGTCTTTCATTTAAAAATAAATCAAAAGTTGAGCTTGTGCCTCTTGCTTTCATCCCGAGTTAGCTTAGGTAATGATTGAAGTTAGTAGAGGTTCTGCCTAGTTTTTGGCTAATGTCTTTGTCAGAAAAGGCACCTTTGAGTAATGTGCTTGCTGTCTGCCCTTACTGCAAGGTTAAAAGTAGTTTATCTCCCAGATGTACTAGCCTAAGCATCCTAAATAATGTGGAAACCATTCCATTTGCCATTCTGAAGAAAGTTGATTGAAATCAGAATGATGAGAGATTATCCAGAGAGGTCCTGGAGCCTCCATCCTTGGAGATATTCAAAACCATCTGGATGTGGTCCGGGCAGCCTCCTGTAGCTAACCCTGCTTGAGCTGGGGGGTTGGAGCAGGTGTCCTCCAGTCATGACCACCACTCTCTGGTTCTGAGTTCAGCTGCCACATCCCCTGATATGATCATATGATCGACTCCACACTTAGGATATAATGTGTTTTTTTGTTGTTGTTGTTTTTTTAATTTCTGAGTTTAAATTTGAAATCTATGTCACGCTCAGCTGATCATGTCTTGAGCCTCTTTTAGGCAGTGTCCACATGAGCACTGGACTTCAGACAGTGTTGTACACTGGTTCTTCTTCCTTGAAAAGCTTTTGAGGCTTTTCAGTCAGTGTTGTTTGGTGTTTGGGCTGCAGGCTGGTAAAGCTGGGAGTGTGGCAGAACAGATATTTCCTTAAGAATTTAAATGCTGCAGGAGCTCAGCTGCAGATTTTCTGGTGTAAGCTTAATGTATGGCTTTATCCTTTGCTGAGACTTTAATTTAGAAGGAGACTTTTCTCTGTGGTCTTTTGGGATAAATGAGAAGGAGCAACCTAAAACAATCATACGAATGAGAAGTGAGGAACAAGGATGACTGGCTGGTCTTTAATGCCGTTTCATGAATCCCACGTGGATTGTGTTTTTCTGAGGCCAATTTGTTGGATTTTAACAGTTACTGTGCAAACAGTGGCTGCACTGACAGATTTGCAGAAGTGCCTGACAGTGGTTCTATTGATTCGGGAAAAAAAGTTGAGAAAATTCATAAAAATGCAGAAAATTATTTTCATCAAGTGTATTCTGAAAGAATATATTATGAGGAGCATCTGGCTGAGACAATTACCAAACCAAACTGGAGATACCCAACTGCATCTGCTTTGTGCAAGCAAAAATGTTTGGGGCAGCAGAAAATGACATTATCTGGTATTACACCAGCAGACATCTGCAGCCTCTTTCAGAGCTGAGGAGCATTCAGAGAAAGCAGAGCAGTTATCACTAGTTTGTGCAGCTAAAGGGTATATCTCAAAGCAATCTCCCGTGCCTGTTAGTTATGTGATAAGGACTGTGAACATCTCCTGGAGCACTCTGAGGTGCCAACGTTCATCCATTTGCTAAGGAAAAGAGTTCTCTGAAAATCAAAACTTGCCCTTGGATAGACTGTCCTTTCCCCATTCCCATCCCTCAGTGCTTCCACTCCTGTCAGACCTTAACGTCATCCATAAGCGATTCTGTCGGCAAGCTCGGCGGCACAAAAACAGCCATACCTACAGCTGGCAACACAGCATGCCAGCATTTCCCATAGCCCAGGCCTGCGAGGCTGCCTGCTTTGCAGCAGGAAGGTGTTAAGTTGCCATCTCACATCATTTTGCTCCCTAAGTGGCGGTAGTGGATCATCATCTCCATTTGAGATGTTATTTTAGTCTTTGACATCCCAATTAACGCTTATTTGATGTCTGTACCCAAGGCATGGCCTATGCAGCATGGCACGTGCTCTGCCCTCCCACCACCAGCCCACTCTTGTTTCTCTGAAGGCTTTTTGCCATTTCCATCCACCATCACTAAGGCGGTGCTGAGAGTCTGCAGCATGTTACAGGAGGGAATTCTGCACAGAAAAGCATCAGCTTCTTCCCCAGACAGGCCAGTGTCAGAGGTGCAATATCCTTTGCAAAACTGTGCAAAATGTGGATTTATGAAGATCAGATTAGTGCTTCAAGGATAATGGGGCATTTTAATATAATTTTAAATCTTACCTTCTCACTCCCATTGCAGCCAGCATGTGAAATTATCAGACTTCATTCTTTACACCCAGAATTTATCTTTGCAGCAGGATAGCAGTTGCTGAGTGTGAGTTTCTCTGGAACACATTTTGATTTCTTCACACTCATCTGTTTCTCTTCTATAAGAGGGTTAGTGGGAGGGTTTTAACTTCTCAGTGCTGTCACACCTGGGATCTTAGCTGGCATGAGGGCCTGCATCACCTCTAAGAACATCCCAAGGACACCCTCTAAATCTGCTCCTTGAAGAGCCACCAGAGAGATTTTTAAATTGTTCATCAGTTGAATGTCTCATTGCAAGACCATCACGGTCCCACTGCCTTTTTCTCAAATAGCAACTCATCTGCAAATATTAGAAAATCCAGGGGGGATAAAACAAAGAGGTCAAACCCCAATCAATTCTAACAGATTCTAAAGGTTAGTCAAGTATCTATGAAATGAATTTCTGACTTCCCTATGGACAAAAAAGTTCCATTTTGAACCTGCCATGAATCCTCACTGTAGGTTACTCTGCAAGAGGATCTGACGTGTCCTGGAAAATAAGTTTCAGAAAAAGCAGCCAGATTCCAAGCACTCATATGGGGCAACCGAAATAATAATAGCAGTAATTAGATAATGCTGATGCCAAACACACAGAAGTTCTATGACTGCATCCACTTTATCCTCTGTAACTGTGCTCTAAGATTATGCAGTAGAAACTGCATGAGCCAAGAAAAAACATGAGTGCCCCGCATGGAATTCAGCCCTCCAAAATCTGCAGTCTGCAAATGCTGCTGTGTGTTCCCAGCTCCACGAGGCAGCAGGAGCAGCAGAGACTGGGTATTTACACATCTATGTGATAACACTATTCTGGAGACAGAAATAGCTTTTATGCATGAGATCTTGTCTCACTCCCTATATATCCACTGCTTGCAGATTATCTATAAACTGCTGTTAGGAGGAGTGGAAATCATGAAGTCAGAGGCTGTGATGGAAGTGTTGTGATCAGTCAAGTGAGGGAGGACCCATTTAGGTCCTTTAGTGTGCAAGCATCGGTCAGATATTTATCCTGTAATTGTTAACGAAACATTTAATCTGTGAATTTTGAGATGGGATTTCTGCCTTTTTCAGTTTTGTTTTTGGCAGCCAAAAGTCTTTCTGATGTAAGCTGTTCTGTCCCAGCATGGAAAGACTTCTTGCTTTGTAAGTGCCCCATTAAATAGCACAGTCTATTCTGAGATCCAATCGTTGGGATGTTTCTAAGCCATAATTATGAATGTTTTTAAAGCTGATCACAAAAATGCTGTCAGTGAACAACATGAGACCATGTGATTAATTTTTCCATGTGAGCTGTTTGATTATGACAGCCTCTTAGTTTCAGATAGCTTCCAATGTGGACTGAAAAGCAGAGAAAGAACACTTTATCTAGCACTTCTGATTAAATGTGACACTCTAGTCAGCACTGAGAATACAAAGAGGAAAGAAAAGCCATAAAACCCCATTAGAAAAAAGAAAATGTCAGGCTATAAATTACTCTGAAATATCAATTTTCAGCAAGCTATGTAAATTGTCAATAACAGGGATGCAAGAACCATAAGTGTGCTATATTCATGCTAATTTTTTGTCACTAGAGTGTGCATTAAAAGAGTTGACACATCCATTAAGGACTGGAGGATAACTGGAGGGCTCCTGCACACTGGGTGAATAAAGACCTTATTGATACTACTCACATTTAGTTTGAAGGATGCTTCCTGATTTAGACCTCAGTGGTGCATGGCTGACCAGAGAGAGGCCAAAAGAACATCATCATCTTCCTATGCGTGTTTTTAACGTTAAAAGGTTTCTTTCATCAGGGCAGACATTTTCCCATATCTGCATACAGATGGATTTTATGTTACACGGTGGTGTTTAAGAAGCTGTACCTGTTAGGACTGTACTGCCCACACTGTGCATCCTCTGCCCTTCAGGTGCTGCAGCTGTATCAGAAAGTGCTCAGACTTCCTTCACCTTGAGGAACTGCAATGTAAACACTGTCAGATCTCCTTATCTATAGCAACGGTTTAAGGCATCTCCATCTCCAGGCCATTTGTGCACTGAGATGGGCTAAGAGCCCGCTGGCCTCCTTCAAATGTAATGGACAGATTTTCGGGGCATTTCCTGCTGATAAATTAAAACAAAAATGCTCCTGTGGAGAAGGCTGCATTTTGATGAAATTTCTAATTCAGAGCAAGTACATCTCTTAATGCTGTCAAAATGTTGGGCTTTGCTATTTTTGCAATCAAAATGTGGGGGACTTGGTTTAAATTGACCTTTCAGTTTAAAATATGTTTATACTAAACAAGCTTTTAACACAGAACATCACAGAATCATCACTGGTTCAATTTAGCAGAATATTTTGGGATTTGGATGGGAGCAGAGGAGGGTTAGGGATGACAGAGTGCCTGCATTCCTACCACTAAGAACCACTTACATAATTCTCGACAGTTTAGGTCAGCAAGATTTCTGAAAGCTTTGAAAATTCTTTCGTGACAGGAAAATCTTTTCCAGTCCAGTCGTGGGGGTGGGGTGAGGTCTGGAGGACACCCATCTTTGACAGGCTTTGCATTGAAAATGGAAGAAAACCTGAGATCCCTATCTTGTAAGAATTCCCACGCTGGGATATTATAAAACACGGATATGGATATCTGAGCTGCTTTAAAATCTCTTTCCATCTCATCTGTTGGCTTCATGCGGAAAAGAAAGTCTGAAATCTGAGAGTTTATTCCTACGGAGTGCTGCTCAGGTGGAGGTCAGCACTTTTTCTATAAAACATCAGAGTCCACTTCTAGCTCAAGGATGTGCTGAACATCCACCTCTGAAGCACTGCCTCTGGCAGAAACCACTGTAGAATGGGCAGGTAACATGCCCTGCTGGGCACAGCAGAACCGAGGGGACCTTGCTGCCACGTGCAGATTGCAACGCTGATTCTCACTGCTTTCTTACTGCTGGAAGATGCCAACAAGTGATTTTTCCTTTCAGCAAAAGACTGCTGAAGGTGCCACTGGCTCTTGGAGAAGGATGAAACACATAGCTGCTACAACACAGCTGTGCATTGTATGGTAACAGTCTGCACAACCAAGTTTCTTCTTGTCTGGCAGCAATTCAACAATGGGAGCATGGGGATTTACAGCCTCTTAAAGCCTTGTACCTTAGCTGCCCTCAGAGAACTTTGGTAACGCACAGCTTTAGGCCACGGTAAACAAGACACTCTATGTCTCATCTTGGTTTTTCTATGACAAATAGGATATAGTGTCTAACTGACTGCTTTATATTATACAATATAAATCTATTACATACAATAAAAATATTCTATATCAGTATAATATAATAGTTACACTGTAGGGCAGCCATCTCTCAGGTGTATAGGAATAGCTAATAATTAGCATGAGTAAATCATTGTAGCACAAACCACAAACATTATCATTCCACGTGTAATTTATCCCTGATGTGAGTACTTGTTCTTCTTAATACTTAATATGTCTGTTTATAGAAAAGTTGATTGAGATAATTAGCAGTAAAAATGCTAAGGTAACACAGCTATGGTAACATTTATATTGCTATCAATTTTGTTTATAGCAGCCTAAAGACCAATGCCAAAATTAGAAATTAACTACAATTAGCAAATAAATTGAGTGTCTCTTGGAATTACTTGATCATGTCTTAAAACACTGCACAGTGTGATGCTCATGGAGGCAAAGCCAAGTCCCTGGGCTGTGCCAGCTGCACTGTTTGCTTTTCTGTTCTTGCTGCTTATCAGCTGCAGCAGGGCAACTTTGCCGCCTGTATCCGCCTTGCCCGGTACATGGATAGATGGTGGCCTGGTGTTGTGTGGCCTGCTGCTGCCCAGGGATTTACGTGCCTCCCCATCCCCTGTGCTGTGCAGGGATTAGGGATGTCATCCTTATCCAAGCAAACATCTCCCACTTGTGTTAAGAGTTGCACATTCCCAGGAAAAAAACAAGTCATCCAAGGAGAATTGGCAGCTTCATAGGAAGCAAAATTTCCTTGGATATTTCCTAGCTGTCTCCTTTGTCAGAGGCTGTTTCATTCCTTTTCTCTCCGTAACACATTTTGTCACCTTAAAGAGGAAAAAGGGGCTGAGAGGGGAGGGAAAGAGCTGACGGAATGTAAATGTAAAGCAATTTAGACGACCGCAGATGGGGCGGTCACAGCACGGCGCAGATCTGCACTGACTGCTGAGCACCGGGCTGACAGCGGGAGCCTTAGCTGGCCTGGGGCTGCTGCTGGCCTCTCTTCTTTCTCTATTTCTTTTTCTTTTATTTTCTGCCCTGCTTCCTTCAAAGCTAGGTGTCTCAGTTCCCTGTGGATTTCTTCTGGGGGGAATTTATCACTGGTAAATAACTATTCGTGTTGAATTTGTAGATGAGCTGAAGTATTTTCTTTAATGTTGCAGTTTAGTGCACTTTTCAGGTTTGCACGAGCACAGGCATTTGAAGGCAATAAATCTGTTGTTCCGATAATGTATTTGCCCTTGGTACCAAAATATAAAAATAAAAATTACAAGGTCATTAACCATATCAAGAGAAAGAAAAACGAGCAGTGTATTAAAAAGCTGTATGCGGGATGGGCTGGGCGAATAGCGGTATGCTGGAGCGTACTGCTTATCTGCCCTTCTCATCATGAGAATCAATTAATTCCTTTCTTTCTCACAGCACTTCCCCTTTGCACTGGGAACCCTCAGCATATGCCAGTCCAAATTTATGAGCAGTGTGTTTTCTGGTGTTTTTCATTTATCAAGTGCAAACTCCTGTGGCCACTGATTTACTGTAGGACTGCTCAGAAAGCAGCGAATAAGTATTATCTAACAATGTATTTAAAAAAATACAAACTGGAAGAGACGATTTTATCTCTGCTTCCTGAGCAATTTATCTCTGCCCATGAGAAGGCAGGCTGGGGGGAGAATAGCCCTAGAATTGTTCTGGAGTGCATCTGGTTTGGAAATGAGTTCTTACATGCAGTAAAGGGAAGCCTTGGAAAGCAATAGATTATTTTTAAAGTTTTAATATATTTTATTTATTTCAGTTAGACTATAGTATCAGGTGCAGACCTGAGAGCATTGGAACCCGAGGGTATTCATTGCATGACTCCAGCCTCACTGATTGAGGGGTATCTCCTCTTTGTTTCCCACCATGGAGTTCAGGCTGTAAATAATCAACAGGGAAAAATTGCACTGTATGAGTACAGTGGCATCCAGATGGGTTGGTATGGTCCACACTCAGCCCCTTTTATCCATCTTCTTCAGCTCAGAGGTATTTTCACTAAGAAGGACTAGGTTAAATTAGTCTACATGACACAGGTTACCACCTTGTAATTTGTCATCTTCCTAATAGTTCCAAGAACAGTGACATTATGGGGAACTTGGCTATTTATGGCACCTAAACCTGTGTATCCAACACAGACAGCAGCATTCATCTTTAGTCAATGAGTGTAAGAGGGGTTTCACCCTCAGAGCAGTCGCTCTGAATTACTCAGCAGTACCCATCTCAAATGAGGGAACACTGTATGTGTTCCTAATTGGAGCAGTTGTATCAACTTATAAAGCAAAAAAAAAAAAGAAAGAAAGAAAAATCATTTGTTTGTTTTTCCTCAAACTCTCCCAGGTCTGGCAATGTGGAGGAAGTATGGAGGTGCTACCCTGCTCTCGTGTGGCACACATCGAACGCACAAAGAAACCCTACAACAATGATATTGATTACTATGCAAAGCGCAATGCCCTACGGGCTGCAGAGGTCTGGATGGATGACTTCAAGTCCCATGTTTACATGGCGTGGAACATCCCCATGGCAGTAAGTATGGGGATGTAAGGCAGTAAGTATGGGCCACACTAGTCCTGAACAGAGCCTGAATAGTTGTTCCTAGTAAGCAATTTGAGGTGAAGTCATTACTACAACTGCATGCAGTGGGCAAAGAGTTGGAGGAAGAGTTCTTCTGTGCTGGTGAATGCTCAGGGCAGAGACTTCTGTCATAAACTTGCTTCCTATATTTCTTCCTCAGTGTAAGTTTTGTAGGCTCTGGAGCGGTGACACAGACTTACAATTTAACTGGAGCATGATGTTTCAGGTTTATGCGCTTCCTCAGAGATAGTCCTTAATTTAGGATGTCATTAAACTTTGAGGTGTTCATATGCTACAGTAGTGAGGACTAGAGAAATGTCCATAAATAAATATCATGATTCATCATGAGACTCCGCGGACCTCACCAGGATAAAAAACAATGTGTGCAATAAAAGAATCCCACATTAACTAGCTTTATTTTCTACAGGGTGAGAGATGCAATGTGGACACGTTCTGCTTCTTACTGTGCATGTGAATTGTTAATGGCATGTGGGGACCCCCAGGAATCCATGTAATATAAATATTAGATAAACTGTAGGTTCAATTTATTACTTGATTCTGGAAGTATATCTCATGCTACATCTCCACAGAGCATAATTCTTCAAGAGAAGAGATACGTGTATAGCACAGTCAGGGGAAGCTGACTGCTGTTGTATCTTTTAGTGATATTTGCATCCAAATTATTCATGTGAAGGGGCATAGGGAGAGCAGCTGAGGGGAAGCATACACATTCTGTAAGTAAGGACAGTTTTGCTAACCCTTATATGAAGGATTTGGCCAAAGATGGTTGGTTTGAAGTAAATGGAAACAGAAAATGCTTCTCTCTGAGCCAAAAAATATGCCAGTCCAGCTGTATCACTGTGAATATTCACAGTTATGACCTAGAGTCCATCAAAGTCATGGGAGTCCTGGCAAAGATTTCACCAGATTTAGTTTTGTCCTAAATACCTACTTGTGCTCTGATAACTAGATAATATATCAAAACCCATTTTAATTACTTTCTGTCATGTTTTTGAAAATACATATACCTAAAGGAGTAATGTTTCATTTTCCTCTGTGATGTCTGAATGTTACATGTTCACACCCATCTGGATTTTAATTACTGCTGTTTAGTATTGGGCATTCTGTGTTGTGTTGAAAGTTAGGTCTCTGTGAAGGTGGGTTTTGGTTGCTACTTTCAGCATGAGAACTAATTGCAGAGAATTATCTCACCTTAGCAAGGCAATACTGCCTAACACAACATCTCTGTGATAGTAGGAGGAAGACAAAGCAGGGCTCACCTAAGCTTTTGGGGGCATTTTGGCCCTGCCTGCATCCATTTGAACAAGCGGTAAGTTTCTAGCGGGAAGGTGAAAGAGAAATAATCTTTGTAAATTTGTTTCCTTGATGCTTTCTGCAAATGAATTCTAAGAATATAAAAGACATTTAAATAAGCATTTACACCAAAACGTAATTTCCTTTAATCTCTCTGAGATTACTTATTGATGTAGTTTTCTGCACTGAGCCATTCAACAGTGTTTTAAAAAAATAGGCACATCTATATACAAAGGCATAAAATCAGCAGAAGTATTGAACATTAAAATATACTTTCCATAAAATAAATTGATTGATAAAATGTACATCATAAAAATAACCCCATTAGCTTTCAGGAAAAGGAAGCTAGCATGTTAGTGTCCACAGAGTTACTCTGCTGTAGTACTCAATCTCGTTGACCTAAGTACTTTACTGGTCAAAGCCATAAGAAAAACTTTCAGTGAGAAAACTAGAAACCTTACTGCTGGGGTAAAAAGGATGTGTCTGCATGCTAAACTGTGTGGGCACCTCATTCCTGTACCATCATGCAGTAACCCTGACTTAATGACTGCAGTTAGTATGGAACAAGGCACAGCATTTTCATAGCTGCTCAATTTGCCGCTCTTGTAATCTGTAGAAATAGCCTAGCAAGCAAGGTGTTACATTTCTTCATTATAGAATAGAAGAGAGACAAGTAAAATACATGTGTTCTGTATCACCAAAATCCATCCAGATTAACCCTTCCATAACACACACCATCTTTTCCCTTCTAAGTTACTGAGGGTGTACCTGATTAGTGGCTGATCGCTGGACACACCTGCAGACTTATTCCCATAGCCCTACAGCCTCCACCAGCAGGTCAGCGCGGCATTATTGCACTTTGCCAAATATTTGGTATGCCCTGTTTACAATCTATTCCTCGACAATTTTTATGATAAATAAATCTTGTATTGAATGATTTATTGTACTCAGTGCCTCCGAGAATTGCTCTCCTTCCATTTAGCCTGAAGTAGAACATAAATTAACATTCATTTGAATGGATGCTGCATAGAGAGCTCATGACAAAGTATGCATCAGCAAGCAGCAGCGAGCACAGCAAACTCTTTATGTGGCAAATGGAAAAACCTGTTCAGTATTACACTTGTATTCTCTCCTGAAAACAAGGCATATGTTGGGGATTCTAATAAACCCTGAGCTAAGACTTGCTGCTGTCTTGTAACCTTGCATCAGACACCATTTGGAAAACAAATATTTCCTCCAGAAAGATTTATGTACAAGGCTCTTAAGATAGATCCATGCAAAAGCCACCAGTTTCAGTCCATTTAATTCTTTCAGTGTCAGAAAAGATTTTTAGATGAGGTAATCAGTGTCTTGATGTTGAACTATGATGATTTGTACTGGTTTATATCTACAGACAGTAACTGACCTGGTCTTTTTGAAATGGTTGAGTCTGATCATATCGATTGCTTTTTGATATGTTTTATGGAATTTTTTAGTCAAATGTGATTAAATTCTGGAATAGAATTACAAAGAAGGCATTGAGTTTAAATGCGTTTTACAGCTTAAGTCTGTGAATGAGCTCCAGTTCCAGTAAAAACTGAATGCTGGTCTATGCAAACGTTTAATGGGGCTTAATTGCTTTTTGAGCAGCTCTGCTTTGAAGTTTTAACAGGTCTGTTCTCATTTACATTCGTGAATACCCAAGGCTGTTAATAGTCTAAACCATGATCAAGCTGCTAGATCTTAGATCAGAATTACAGCTAAATTCGTTATGAATCTGAAAGCAAAGGAGTTCAGGTTTGATTGCAAACATTTATAATTGCTGTATGTTAACAGCATTCACATTGTTTTTTTCCATATTTTGATTTATGTTTGGGTTTTTTTTCTTGTTTGTTATCCTTATTTTTCTACTGACTTGCATTAATATTTATTGTCTGCTCTCAGCAGCAGCTGTTTGATGAGCTGCTACTTACAAAAGAGAAAGTAGAGAAGGGAATACAGCTTGGTGTACAAAATGAACTCCAATTTGGTTTCAGTTAAAAAAAAAACCAACAACTGTGAAGTCAATGTGGTGAAATTTCTCTATTCTTTTTCTATTTTATAGAACCCTGGAGTTGATTTTGGAGATGTTTCTGAAAGAATAGCTCTGCGACAGAGACTGCAGTGCCGGAGCTTTAAGTGGTACTTGGAGAACGTCTATCCTGAAATGAGAGTCTATAATAACACAGTCACTTACGGAGAGGTACTGTATGTCTTTGAAAACACATGATGGCTGCCTTAGACAATTCTTTTCATCCTAGCGGTGGGTGCCTATATTCGCTTCATTAATTCATTTTTGCAAATCCTCCTGGTTGGGAATAAAAAGCCACAAGTCCATGTGGCAAGTTTTTATCTCATCAGAAAAAGCCATTAGAGAAAAATAATTCTCCTGTTTTGTGCTCAGAATCTGTATTTTAATTTCTGCCCATGCACATGAATAAGACCCTGGAACACCTACTGTGAGATAGCGGAATGGACAAGTTAGTTAACCCTGACAAAATGTTGAATCCAAATGCATTGGAGATGTGTAGATGATTTGGTTCAGGTCAGCTTTCTGGGTCATTTATTTTCCACCCGTTAAGTAGTCAAAACCACTGTATATGCTTGAAGCTGATCTTTACAGTCAGACAGGCCTTCTGTAATTTTTTAAGAGTTCATCAAGTGCCTGTAAGGTGAGGGCTGCTATGGGTCTGTGAATTGGGACAAACATATAGGACAGTGTTTATAAGATTCTGTGTTAACTGTCTACTTGAATTAGGCAATGAATTTGCACACATCAACTACATGGACATTCTTTCCTGCTGTTCCATTTAAATGACTTCATATAAAATAAGTCAGGCCCTTCAGATATTGATACCAAGTGCAAGTTTTATTGCCTAATACCACTCTGTATCCTAATATAACTATTTCTGGCAGTAACCAAGGAAAGACATTTAGTAAGTTCAACACGAGCTATTAGTAACTGTCAGCTCTGAAAATGCTGCTAACTGAGAAGAATATTGGCAGAACTGCCAATGCTGTGTCAATTACACCAGACGGTTAGGAAGCTGAGCTCTAAAAATAAGTTTGTTTCTGTTCTGTGGTCGCATTCAAAGTTCTCGACTCACACAGGAAGTTCAGCCATGCAAGTGTCCAATTCATTAAAATTCATGATTTTGCACACAAGCTATCTAACTAGTACAAACTGGAATCGTTCTCTTTCTTACATGCCCATAATAATAATTAGAAAAAACTACAGGCTTCATCCTAAATGATATAAAGCTTGCTATTAATATTTTCTCCTATGGGTATTTTCCTGGAGGAGAAGGTGTTTGAATTTTCAAGACTTTAAGGAAAATAAATGTATTGAGTAGATGTGAAACATATTGAAACAGTAATAAAAATATATTTCCTAGTGACTCAATTCACATTTTTAAAGCTGTGTCATAAAGCTGTCTTCATGTTCTTTAGCCTTTATAGTATGAGTCATAAAATAAACCTCCTGAAATTTAATTGCTAGGGAACCCCCTTATCACATCAGATTGCCTGTTTTGTTCATGCACTATAATATAAAGAATTATTTACTGATTTTCCAACACACCAATAGCTGCAGCTATTCCTGCACTTTAGGGGTGAGCAGACAAATTGTTGAGTCAAAACTCAAAGCAACTTGTTGGCTGTTTCAAAACTTCTCATTTAAGAAATCTGTAAAAATGTTCTGTGTCCAAAACGTGTGTTAATACCTGTAGCCTGAAGAGAAAGAAAGGCCTGTAATTTCACAAGAGCTCCAGCACAGTTTTATGGACTTGTAAACTCTTCTTGTCTGAGGAGATGCTTAAATTTTTGCCTTGGTTGGTTCTCTGAACCCAGCCTTCAAATATATTAAAGCCCTTCTTTGCTGCTCATCATTGCTGTATCCTTTCGCAATGATGTAAATGACAGTACACTCTCAACTGAAATAAAATTGTTTTATATGCTCTTTTTGTTCTTATATACACCATAGGAGCAAATTTTTATTTGTGTGCCACAGCCAACACCATCCTGGGCAGTTCCTTTGCTGCTCGAAAAAGTCTCATTGTCAGCATGCAGGGTCTACATCTTTTTCTACACAAGGGTAATTTGGAGCAAAATTTGGCCTGAGTTTATGGAGTGCATTTCATGGGGCTTTGATGATCCTTGAATAATTGATGAAAATAAAACTCTGACTAGTTAAAAAAGTTAATAATTTTGTAAAGACAGGAGGTTGTCCAAATGATCTGTCTTTTGCTGAAGCAACTGCACTATTGGAGTCCTGTCATACATGGAGAATGTGTTCCTCAGAGAAGAGGAGAACAGTTTTATCCACTGTTTGTGTCAGTAGTTGTAGTACAACTAAGTTTTGTCTGGATTGGACTTGCACCTTACAGAACAATTTCTAATACGACTGTTTTCCTTCTGACTGGGCTATAGGTGCGTAACAGCAAAGCTAGTGGCTACTGCTTGGATCAGGGAGCTGAAGAGGATGACAAAGCAATCCTTTATCCATGCCATGGAATGTCCTCTCAGGTAAATAATTTAAATCCCATAATTATTGAGAAACCTGCAACTTGAAGAAATTTTCAGAAGAAACAAGAAGTAATTTATTGCATTTAAGTTGAGTTTGGCAGTATCTCTTCATGTTGCAAAAGAAAATCTTTGACTTCCATGTAGTCTTTTTGAATGCCTTTTCCCAGATCATACAACATGCAATTCCATACACTGAAGATGCTAATAAGGAAAACAGAAAAAACATGATAATTTGTTTTAACAATGGACAGATCCACTGATGATTGTCAAATTTAGGCTGTTTGTTTGCCTGAGCAGATCTTCTCATTGTGACGTGACTTATTTTAGGAATCATACCTTTTTACATTAACTGTTGATTGCTCCAATAGGTTCCTATACAAACATGTTTTAGCAAGGTGCTGATATGATTTCTGGGGTAGGCAAAAAGTTAAGCACATATTTAATGGTAACTTTGAATGCAATTAAGAATATCTTTTAAATTAATACTTTTCTAAAATTGAACATTTGGGTTTTTTTAGGTCCCTGTGAATATTATTTTCTTACAGATGTCTGGTGAATTTGAACTGACATTTATTCTTTCCTTGCTTAATAATGATATTAGTTGTTTTAGATACAAGTTGGTTCTTATTTAGATCTAAGAAGTGAGCTACTTCTAAAATCTAATTCTAGTTTCATTTAAAGTACTGTCCAAATCAAAACTACATTAATGAATGTTCTCACACATAAATAAACTCTGACCTTATCACGGACTTAATAATTATCTGAAGTTCACCCTACGTATATTGATTTGGAGTCCTGGCTGATACATTGCCATGGAGGCATAACAAGAGTTGTGAAATATAAATATCACCTACTGTAGTAAATTGGAAGGTGGTTAAGAGTCAAACCTCATTAGAGCAAAGAGGATAGACAGTAATTCCTAGTGACAAAATGTCCAGCCTTGGTGGAAACATTATGGGACTTTTGACTGACACTTTCATAGTAGAGGCAGAAGGGACAGCCTATGAGTAAGGTAACAAAACAGTGTTGTTTAATTAAATGTAAATGAGTTTTCCAAGAAGAGTAGTTAAAGACATCGAGACACTCAGGGAGCTGAGTCTCTTTCTCCATTCCAATTCTGACCAGAAGGCTGCAAATTTAAGTCTTTTTTAACAGTCCCTTTCCGACATATATTCATGCTAGCACTGAAAGGAAAAACGAAATAGATTATTGTCATATTTTGCAACCTGAATGTGATTCTTAAAATGTTGGGGCCTACAGCAACTCACCTCTCAGAGAGCATCTAGCTCTGACCAGTTTCTTTCATCCATTTCAACTGAGCTTTCAGTTCATTTTGGAGGAAAACTTAAGGAACAAGTCATTGCCTGTATATAATTGCCAAACAAACTGGGCAGCTCCCCTCAGGTGCAAATAACAATCCATAAATTATACACTTCCCAAAATACTGAAGATGGGTGGTGATCAATTCAGTCTCTTCTGGCTCAGTTCCACCACTTGTCTCCAATATCTCATCTATTTGAAATTCTCAAAAACACCTTTAAATAACAGCCACAATGTACTAGCATTTCATAAAAGCATAGAAAGAGAAAGTCAGTCTTCTCAAGCCCTTAAAATCCAAAGTAATCTCTTCATGTGAGAATTATAAAAGTATGAGTAAAGCAAGAAGTTAATCTACCAAGTCATCCTGCAGCAGTTTCCATTTCACTCAGTAAGAAACACCAGGCAGAACGCAAAGGTGATGTTTTATCTAAGTTGAGTATTTCACAGATAAGTATGGGTTGGAGCCACTCAAATGCAGCCAAGTTAATTAATGATTACACAGCTGGAAAAGTTCTATCATCTCATCACAATTTACAAAATTAATTCAGTATGAGAACCACAGCTGCACAAACCCTAATCAAGGATATTCAAGCACATAGCATAAAAGGTGTTGACAGCAAGCTTTTTAATATATTAAATAAACATTTTTAAAGCCCCTCTTATAATCATCCTGGCTGAGCATAGTTGTCTGTTATGTTTAGCTTTCAGTTTCTGACATTTTTCATCGCAAGCACAGGGCATATAATACCCCTGCTGAGTTGAGATTTGGGTTAGTTGTACACGCCTACTGAATATAAATGAATATTAACATGGCACTCCATTTTCACCAGTTCAGGTTATCAGTGGTGCTTGATGTGTCCTACTGGTTTGGAAACTTCTCGGTATTCAGATACAACCTGGTTCCTTTTTTTTATCCTCTTTAAGTCTGACAAGCAAATAAGCAGTGATTTGAGTACACGCATTGTTCCACCGAAACCAGCAGAAGTCAGTCAAGTGTTTAAAGAAAGCTAAGACAGGCATAAGGTTACTGTTTATTCTGTGATATGTTGCTCTTCACTTCTACTTCTTAACTTCCTATTTTCTATGCATACTGCACACCTTTGAATGGTGTGTCCTGCCATATAAGTGAAAAAGAAAACCATAGCCCAGCTACTGCTCTCTGCACAAAATGCCTTTCCTTGTGTGCATTCTCAAGATCAGATTTTACCACCATAGTTCACATATTTTCAACTTAAATCAGCTTCTAAATTACTTTATTCAGACTGGGATTATGTCTACTGTGAATGCCCTTGAATGCATTTAGCTTGCATTCACATCAATGTAACACCATGAATTTGACTCGAGTTAAATCAGTGTAAGCCAACAGTTAGGAATATCTAAACCAGGTTTTGCATTGGCCTAAGTTGATTTCAGAACTCACTTTACAGAGGAGTATTGTCATTTTGATATGTGTTTGTAGGGTCTGAGGTTGGAGTCTAATCCCTTTCAGGAAAAAAAGATTTGCAAATGCTCCTGAAATAGCAATGGGAAACACCATCCGTAGCTAGAGAAACTGGCAGGAAAAAAAGGGAGTATACTGGGGGAACTGAAGTGGCTTGTCATATGCAATCACCTGTAATGCCCACTGGGTCTACAGCACTGGACAACACCCTTTTGTTTTTAAAAACAGCTTAAAAAAAAAAAAGAAAGAAAAAAGAACAACCCCAAAAGTGGCACGCAGGTGTTGAATCATCTGAGAGCAATTCAATGGCCTCAGTGGAAGTATTCATTGTCTCAGGGGTTATCTGGAATGCTGTGATGTGGAGCTGATCACGCAGCATGTGAAAGAGAACTGAACCGAACAGCATCCTGGATGCAGGGCCTGGCTCCCCCCCTCCCGCACTGCTCTCCCTTTCACACCGCACAGCAGCCATGGTGCTGAGAACTCCTTGTGCTGAGATCAAGCGGAAGGGAGAGAGATTTCCATCCTCAGATTCCTGGAGCTCTCAGCTATACAAACAGATAGAATAAAAGCAGATGAAAGGCCTCATTTTAGCTGCTGCTTCAGGGCAGATATTTAACATTTTTCTAGGCAGAGCTATGTTTTTCCATAGCACACTGGATAGCATGTCCCATTGCTCAGAGCAGGGCAACAGATGGGAAGGAAATTGCTCAACGGAAGCAGTGGGTGGCATTCTGTAAAACAACCTGTGTCTTTGGTAACTGTTTGTTGCAACAAGCGTTCTGGATATTTAAGACATTTCAGGCTCTGTTTCATTAACGTCAGCTTACAGCTCACCTTAACCCGCATTGCTGAGAGGTTGTGAAAGATTTTATTTTGTTGGGTTACATTTCCTGTGGAAGCCAACTGGACTCATCTGTGTGTCTCCTCCAAAGTTGCCTGCTGATCTACGCTTTTCTCACTTGACTGGAAATCAGCAGGGATGGGTTCTCTGAAGTCAAACCCTTCAATTAAGAGCTGACATTTACCTATCAGATTATGCTCCTGAGGACCACCATCACTGCCTATTATTTCTTTAATGAGTTGTAGTGACTTTGGTAAACAACCTTGACATCTCTTCCATTCTGCTCAGATTTCTGAAAATGGAAAGGAAAAGTGTCCCGTGTTATCGTAGGCAGAGCAGATAGCATCAGGATTAGATCCTGGAGTAGTGAACACAGCTCTTAGCTTCAGCACGTGAGGTCCTTCATTGTCACAGGGGGCATTAAGAAAAAAGCATTTCTGTTCTGCAGCTTGGGGATGTGTGGGTATGTAAGGCTCACAGCCCATCAGGACTTGTGTACAGGGGTTTTGTTTGTTTGTTTTCACTGGGTTTGAATATGCCTCAATAAAGGGGGGCTGCCGTTTGATTTTGGCTGACAGGGAATGGAGGCATGATGCGTCACACCCACAGTTCTAATGCAAATGCAGAGGTTGTCATTTCGTTTCCAGTCTGGAAGTGACACTTGAGATTGAATTTGAACACAGCGAGAGTAATTTTCATTATTTCATTGATTCTGTATTCCAGTTCCTGTTTTCTATTCTGCAGTGCCAAGCAACTTGTTTTAATACTTACTGTATTTGTGCAGTTGATATTGTCTCTATGAAGGGATGATATCAAGTCTTCGGAGGGAGGCATTATTAATCATATAATGAATCTTAATTTGAACTTTGATGAACCTTAATTTCAGATCTGATTTTGCAGAAGCAGGCACTAAAACGTTCCTACATAATGTGGTTTGAATTGACACGATGGTTTGTATGCGCTGTCAGAATTTTGCTGTATTTTATTTCAGATGAGTGTAAGTTTTTATAACTTTTGGAACTCTCAACAGAAAGTACAGATTCAGGAAAATTAGGCTGATGCTGTTCCATTTGTCTCATCATTGTATAGATATCAATTTCCTGTGCCAAGCCATCTTTTATTCTGTTGAGCTGTCACACAACTGCCACTTTTAATATTGGAGACAGCTGAGCAGAGTTACTGTGCCTTCCATTTCCAGGGCTCAAGCAGCAGCAGTAGTTTCTGCATTGACAGCTTCTTTACAACACTGCCTTTCTGAGGTACGTGGCTGCTGTGATGCTGAGGAATGCAACTCTGGCTACAGAGATTCCAAAGACAAAGAATATTTTAGACCATTTTAATATCTGTATAGAAAACAGTGCTCCTTCTGAACCACAAGGGAAACCGATCTGACAGAGCAGGTCGCCCAATAAAAAGGTGGTCCTGGTTGTCTTGATAAGGCAAAGCCAAGCAGGCCGATCAGTGGTGTTTTTAGACCCACAAGTGTAGTTTTCAGCAATGCCTGCAGTTCATTTGAACTCATTGGTTATTAGAAGTGTGAAGTAGACATGTTCTACTTAAAAACAGGCATGTGGGATTTTTTTTCTCCTTTTTAGGGGAAAAAACCAAGTTCACGTGTCAGAGTCAGCAGTCCATTTGTATTTTGAATCACTTTGCTTGTTTGAGCTTCTTTTGCATATGTCTCCAGTATCCTTATAGGCAAAAAAAAAAAAATAATAATGTCTTGATTCAGTGTGCAGAGACTGTGCCTCAACTAATGCCACTGTTCATGCCAAGCAGAATCCTCCTGTGCTTATCCCTCTGCTCCCTCTGATGTGGGCTCTGCCCTAACTCTGTGCTTCACACGGGTGCTCTGAACAGAATGGCAGGTGGAGAAAATGAGCACATACTCTGTCAGAGGGCATTTGGTTTGGGAGTGAGCAGACAGGGCTTTTTTACCAGCAGAAAGATATGACTATTCACAGCGTGGTTGTTCTGAGGTTAATAAGGATGGGTGTAGAAAGCTAGACTCTAATTCAGATTTTTGATTGACTCAGCGATGTCTCATGCACTAGCCAGTAGTACCCAGTAAGTGCCAGGCATTGCTGACCTGCTTTCCCTTTCCTGTTAAGCAATTCCAGCCGCATAACAGCAGTAAGATTAGGCAGGCAGTGAATCTCCCAGGTGATAACTGTGCCTCTCCAGTGGCTCCAGTCTTCATGCAGCAGCACCCCAGCCATGAAGCTGACTCCATTGCATAGCCTTTTGGCTACTGTGTGCTGCACTTGAGTACTTATAGGGTAAAATATTGTGCTGGTGGAATGCCTCTGGATTGAAACACTAAAATGAGAAGTGGATACTTCAGACTGATTAGAGCATCATTCTGCTGTAACAAACCTGCACAGAACAAAGCCATGCTGAACACTTATTGGAAGGAAGAAGTACCTGTAAGTTAGAGAACGAAAAGAGCAATATTGCATTTCCACCTGCATTTCTGACTGTGTGAGCTGGAGAATGGAGGGCACAGGAAGGAATGCCACTGTGCCTCCATTCGGTCTGCTGCCAAATTAACATCATGCATTTTCTCTCTGGAATCACCCTCAGCAGACTCTCCCTCATCTGTCTGGAAAGTAGCAGTAACGAAGGATTTGATGTTTGCGGTGTATAAATGAGGACTCCATCAGTTATCTCAGTGTTATGTGCTAGGCAGTTGATACAGCCCACTAAATGAACATCCTAAACTCAGCCCATTCTGTAGGAGAGGGAAATCACATCTTGAGGATCCGGCACAGACGGTTTGGAATTGGCCGTCCTTCATCAGGGAAGGTGAATGGGCAGCCAGCTCTCCTTACACCTGGAGCCTGCTGCGAGCACAGAGAACAGCTCTCTTCCATCACAAATTCGCATTGTGACAATTAGCCCTGCTTGACGGGAGCCACCTACAGATATTTTCTTTGTCCTTCAGTATTTTTCCTTTGTCCAATATGAATGCAATAAAATACATTCAGGCACTCTGAGATTCCAAGAAACCAATTTTTCACCTCTCCTACGTACAGATTTTCTTTTCTTGAGGGCCATTTTATTGTGAATGACGTGAGACAAGTGAAATCATCACTTAAAATGGAATAAAGGTAAAAATGACCCTTGCTTTGTAAAAATTGATGACCGGTTGTGTTGTACATGTCAAATCACTGTGCCCACTAAAACTTTAATCTTATTAAAAAACGAAAACTACTCCACAATAATAACTGGCTGTCACCTGAAGCATATTGACTGCCTGTAGCATTTATCACATCACTACATTTGAGAACAGTTAAACCTCACAAAAACTGAAATATCAGTGTCATTCTTCAGTGTGTTATTATGTTGGCCTGAAGAATATGTTAGCAAATTTGTTATTTCCCTCAGGATTTCTTTTTCTTTTATATTTTTGGATACTGGATTTTTTCAGTAACATTTATTTACAAAAACTAATTAGAGCTGTTGCTATCGATGGCCTCTAACAGAGCTCTTAAGAGCAAACCGCACAGCAAATTGACATTGTGTCCTTGTTCCATCAATTCCTGCTGAGTGGGTATGATTTACATATTGATTACTTCATCTTCTTGATTGCCCTTTTGCACGAAATATTGGGCTGGGAATGGTGGGGAGCATATTGTGTATTGTGTCCTATGAGAGACCTCGCGTTGCTAAACCAAGGTTCTCAGGCTCTGTTCTAAAGCACTATGTGCCATAATCAGAAGGGCCTGACCTGCAGCACGACGAAGGACCAGAGCTGCCAGTTGGCCTGGTGTCCCAAGGCTGGGGCTGTGGGGCCATGGTGAAATTGCTCCCTTTGCTTTTCTCCCCAGCTCGTTCGCTACAGCTCTGATGGCGTCCTGCAGCTGGGGCCGCTGGGCTCCACCGCCTTCCTGCCTGACTCCAAATGCCTCGTTGATGACGGGAAGGGCAGGACACCGACTCTGAAGAAGTGTGAAGATGTCCTGAGACCAGCACAGAGGTTCTGGGATTTTACACAGGTGCGGAAAAGCTCAGAGAGCCACGGAGAGAGGAACTGGAGAGAAGCAGTGACCAGGAGGATAGTTAATGAAGATCAAGAAGGTCTTTAGAGGACTTCTCTAGGAATCCTCCCTGATGCTTTCTAGGATTTCTCCCTTTTAAACTTTTTCTGAGAATTCTGATTTGTTTTCTAAGAATCCTCCACTTTCTGCCTTCTAGAAATAGTCTGATCTTCTTTCAAGGCATGTCTCACAACAGGTGCTTCCCAGAAAGTTGCATGTATTATTTTGAGGCATTTTGGGGTACGCTTTCTAGGAATACCCCCTTATCCTTTTTATTAATCATCCCCTTTGCTCTTCCAGGGACACAAACCCACCCACCCATTTGTGATCTATGGGAACTCCTCCTTTTGCTTTTGAAGAATTTTCTGATGCACTTTGTAGGATTCCCTCACGCCTGCACCTCTGTACCTCTGTGTTTCTAGCAAATGTCATTTGAGCTTTGGAGGAGTCCCATTTGTGCTTTCTTGGAATACTACAGATCTCACCAGTAACTTTCAAGAACAGCTTTATAATTTTTTTATTGTCCTGTAATTCTTTGTTCTAGAACTTTTTAGAACCTTTTCTTTTTAGGATTTTTTAGATCTAGAGATCTCAATTAATTTCTAACACTTTTGAAGGAATTCTGGGATTTTCCCCTCTTGAGGCCCACAGGGGTTCTCTTGTGCTTTTTAGAGATTTTCTAGCAATTTCTTCAGAATTTTCTTGGAATTCCTAAATCTGGAGTTTTCA
Source organism: Gallus gallus (assembly GCF_016699485.2). NCBI lineage: Eukaryota > Metazoa > Chordata > Aves > Galliformes > Phasianidae > Gallus > Gallus gallus. The sequence goes on from NC_052546.1 coordinate 2,488,795, forward strand.
AGGATTTTTTTTTAGCACTCTGTGTGAATCATGTATTTCTTCTTAGGAATTTCTAGCACGTTTTAGGGATTTTACTCACATGAACTATAGACAGTGTTCCAGGCTTTTCACAGTGCTTTCTAGGAATTTACAGATCTGGCACTTTTTTCTCCAGGTCTTCCTGGCATTTCCTTGTTTCTTCTTCTAACCCTTCTTTTCTTTCTTTCAGAACGGTCCAATCATCAGCAGAGACACTGGCCGTTGTCTAGAAGTGGAAATGTCAAAGGATGCAAATTTTGGGCTCAGATTAGTTGTACAAAGGTGCTCGGGGCAAAAATGGATGATTAGAAACTGGATAAAACACGGCCGACATTGACTGCTGAGGCTGAGAGGCTGCTTCTCCTGCCGTTGTCCATTGCTCAGTGTGCCATATCTTGCAAGGCATTTGTCCTACAGCAAAATAGTTTGAAGAGGACTTGGATCTAAACTCCATAGTTGAGCAATCAGTGGAGGAAAAAAAAAAAAAGAGGAAGAAAAAAAAAAGCAAATACATACATGCTCTGTTTGACTATTTCTTGCTACAGCAGACAACCTGGGAAGCTTAAGAAGAGTTTTCTGTTTATATGGAAATCTTGGGAAGATCAGAAAACACAGAAAAGTGTATTCCTAAGCTCTCCTAGGAGAATTAATAGACAGTTGTTTCTATGAGTTGAGAGATCCCAATACTGCCTCATAAAGAGAGTTCTCCGATGGGTAGCTTTTTAGCTTTAAGTTATTGACTGGTGCACAAATCCTATGGTGAATAATCATGTGCCTTTTTTACTGTACTTCGTATACAAGAGGACTGGAAAAATCCTACCTTTTCAGCATGTCTGGCTCATTGTACGAAAACGAAGACCTGTAAATAACACTGGAAAACATAATACAATATATGATAAATTTCAAGGTTAATTGTTTAGGAGTCTCTATCTCTAGAAAGAGACTATTCTGCATATGTTTACAGGTGGTTGTCAACCTTCAAGCTGCTAAAAGGCAGCATTTTAGAGACCTCTTCTATAGACACAGATAAACGTTGAATAGGTAAAATAACCACGTTCCATTGTATTGCCACATTTTACATTTCTTGACTGTAAAGGCGTCACAATATAGCACTTGCATATTTAACTCTTTTGAGGCAGTAAATGTCCTTGTAGGTGAGTGGATTTGGAGAGGCCTCTGCTGGCCTTCAAGCCCCAAGTACAGGTTCAAGGCTCCCATCCTGCAGGGCTGTGCCTGCAGGTACACTTGGTGTTGTTCCAGCGACCGCCTGGAAGCCAGGGGCAGGGAATGCTGGATGCTCATTACTTCTGCAAATAAGGTGACTTAGTTGCCAACTGTGGAATTCAGCAATTTGAGGCTTCCATTTTGTTGCCCATCTTGTGAAAATGTCAAATGTGAGCAAACATGCTTTGTGAGCACTGTCTAGACAAATTTCCTGAACAAAACAACAAAGGCTTTTCAGTTTTTGAAAACAAACAAAAAACCTAGAGAAGAAGTTAGAGCAGGAGAGAACTAGGCAGCTTATATGAGAAACGTTACTCTGAAATATAGATATTTTACTGTAGTTGACCTGGTGACAGCATATCTGTGAACCTGAATTTACTAACGTATCCAATGGCTCATGCAGTGTCTGTGCACGGGCAGCCAGAACCATGGCGGAGCCTTACCCAAGAGGCGATCAGAGCTGATGACCGCTGCCAAGGTCAGCATGCTTTGGGTCCACATCAGATGGCTTTTCATTGCAGTAAATTCAGTCATACTGAATGAGAGACAGAGACAGCATCTTAACTTTGTTGTTTAATATTTTATAGTACTTTTAAAAAAGGTTTTGTTTTGTTTTACTGAGCTAGGAAAATAGGTAATTGCAGACACTGCAGTACCATAAATCTTGGTGATCTGTTTCTTGAAGAGCTTTTGCTGTTCCTATTTCAAGGCATGCTGAACAAAATAAAATGGAAACAAAGCTAATTTTTCAAGGGCATGGTATGTAATAAAATATTTACTTTTAACATGCAAATTCCATCAGTTGTTGTCAACTCTTGGTTGGCATCCAGAGAGCACATCACTATATTTTGCCCCATTTTATTTTTGCAGTTGTGTGTACAATATGTAATACAAAGTCTGGCTTTTCTAATTTTTTTTTTTTTTGGTGGCTAATAGCTAATCTTTGTTTATGTCACATGCACCAGGTTATGCATGAATATATACAAAAGAATAATTATGGCTGAGATTCTAATATAAAAACGGTGAAAACTCTGTGTTTATGGTTACTTGACCTCTGGAACAGCTTGATAAGACCTGCAGGGGGAGGTAACATCTTAAATTAATCAGGCATTACATTAAAATATATCATGGAGGAACTCAGAGCTCAGTCCTTCCTACAGCTCTGAAACAGAGGTAGGAAGATTCAGGCTAAATATAGACCAGGAGCAGTCGCCCTGCATTTAACCTCATTATGTTAATCTACTAGACAATTTAAAACAGCCAGTTACTATCTACAAGGCAGGTGTTGAATTCTTTGCACAGAACTTCTATTTGTAAGTGACTTTTGATCTTCTCTCAGATACAATTTAAAAGGGGGAAACTGTATGGAAGTCTTATTCCTTCTTTTGTTTATTCTAACAGAGTTTTATGGCATGGCTGAGGGAGGCAGGAAGACAGAAAGGAAAGTTACTTTTACCTGGTGAGTTCTGGGGGGAGCAAAGTGGCAAAGTTCACACCTTGTGTAGTCTTCTCAGTTAAACACAGATAACTGTGAAGGTGGCACAAAGGTGAAAACAGTCATATGTCAGTGTGACATCTCAATGCCTCACTAGTAGGAATATGAAGTTACTTCACCCAACAGAAGCTAGTATGCCATGTGTTGTTTTTATTCTTGACTTAAATCATTAATCTGGACTTGATCCTTGGTTAGCAGTAGGGCAGCAAGCTTTTCAACCCTTTGCACATGAAAAAGGAGAAATACCAAATCTACTAGCCTAAAAAATAACATTGCATTTGCTGTTTAGAAGCTTTGAAGCTGACAAGACCAGACAGATGTGCTTTTACTGTCAAAGATCTTAAGCAAAAATTATTACCTTTCATTATCACACTACCATAACGAACATGAATTGGCCATCCTGGGAATTACATGGCTGCACTTTTTTGGTGCTCAGTGCAAAGCATTTGAATGTGGCCATGTGGTCTAACCAAGGGTCAGTCCTGGCATGCTTTGAGTGCAGAGGTCACACATTGCTGGAAGCCTGCAAGAGCCAGACTTTCATTATGAGAAAGAACACAGATTTCTGTGAGAGTTAAATGGCTCTGAGATTTATGGAATAATATAAAAGAATTCAAATAACTTAAAGGTAAGGTTGCTTTTCTCTGTGATTGTCAGGGTGTTTTTTTTAAGACTTAATGAAACAATTTCTTATATTTAAGAAATACGTCTGTTGTGTTCTTTTTACTTTGGTCTTTATCTGTCTGAACCACTGCTTTGACTGTGGTATTAAAATGGTAAATCTGCATGTGGGAGAGTCTTAAATATTCTCTCATAAAAGGAATAACAATAATAAAAAAGGTTTGAGTATTATCTGTTTTAACCAAAGTCTATGGGTCTCTTGTCAGTATTTCACCCGTAGTGTAATCCAAAGTCCTCCTTCATGTTGTTTCAAATGTTCAGTTGTATTTCCTGCAGTGCGGATAATCTCAAAAGTATTTAATACCTTGTAGAGGAAATTCAAATAAGAACTGAGTTTTCAATGTCTTTTTTGTTTAAGAGATTTTGGAGTTTAGCACTGTCTCCTGGGACAGAGGAATAGAAGGCAAGGAGCACCAGTTCTGGTATGGTCCTATCCTAGGCAAGCACTTCAAATAATACTTCTGTAAGCATGTCTAGATCCCTTTAAAACGAGTTTGAGTCCCGTATGGAAAAAAAAACCTTACAGAATTCTCTCCTTTGAGAGCTATAAACTGTCTTCCAAGCTGAATTTATCCTTGGCTGGAGTAAAGCCATTTGTTCCTCAGCCAGACTTGTTCACCAGCTTTATCGGCTCAGTGGTTCCCGAGGCATGGTCACCTCCTGTGGAAAGCAGCTGAGAGAAGGAAGGAATTTCTTTTAAAGGTGTTACTGAAGGACTTGATTGATTGCACTGGAATTACATAAATGCTGTACTCCTCCACGAGGCATGAAAACTCTTCAGGAGTGCCCCACATCCCAACAGCTAAAAGCTGGTTCCACAGACAAAAATGCAAAGACTAAGGCAGTTGTTCCTGTATACTCTGCAAGCGTTGAACCATCTATCTCAGCTTAATGATTTGGAGCTTGACATGTCTGAACATCCTTATCCTTTGGAAACTGTTCAGGTCTCTTTTCATCAGCCTGCTCCTTTATAAAAACTGTTTCAGTAGATGAAAACCTCAAGTGCTGTGTGACAAGGGGCGTCATCTATCTGACATAGGACAGCTCAAATTTTAAATGCTTAGCCCATATCTAATAAGCATTAATGAAATAGCACAAGTCCTAATCTGTTCTTCAGATAATCACACATTCCTTCAATACCCAGCACTGAGTTGAATCCATTCATTAGCAGCCATACCAAAGCATAATATAGACTGTGTGGGGACAAAATGAGTTCCACTGTAAGAACTTCAGCAACAGTTGCGGTGCAGGGAGAGGTTGGCACATGGTATTTAGGTAGGACACAAATACCTCTGGGTTGGTTTGTGGTTTTGTTTGCTTCTCTGTTTTTTTTTGTTTGTCACATGAAAGCCTTTGTGAGGAAGAACAACTGTCAGAATCCCCTCAATTGAAGATGGTTCTATTTTTAACTGTTGAAGTTACATTTTAGACTGCTGCTATTTTGACTAACTGCTACTTAGCACTGACACAGTCAGTCCTGAGGTCATGCTACAGATCAAAGATGGTATTGCAAATTGGAGGAACTAGATAACAAGATGGGTAGAAACCATGGGAGGATCATGTCTTCACACATCTCTAATTATGGATGTCACAAATATAAACCTAATGTTATGTTCTCTCAGGATGGAACCACAAACTTTATCCAGTTCTGAATTCCTTCATTAAGAATACCTATTCAAGAGACCAATCTCACTTTGCAGACAACATTTATTATTTTTTTGGTGACATTAGTGGACTTAGTGTGGCAGCTGTAACCACTGGGTACGTGGAAAAATCAATCAATTGGCCAAAATCTACTGAAGCATTCATACCATGCATTACCAATGCAGTAACATGGATATTCATCAACCCCAGTGCACTGTTTTGTCCTAGAGATGGAGTCTGCTTACTTAGTGAAATAAGGGAACTCAAGGAGTCAATACTGCAATGATACGGCTAATAATTCTCAGTGAGCATGGCACAAAGCACACCAATATTTACATCTCTAGACTAATGTAATTAATTAGCTTCAGGTTCTCTCTTAACAATCTCCCATCTCTGGCAGCTGTTGAAAATACCTTGTCCTTCTAGGCACCTGGAAGACTTATACCATGTGAAGATTTTAGCTGTCTCTACAGTCACCAGCCTTAGATAAAAGATTTACAATGACCTCTCAATACACTGTAACTGATATTAGAATAGTTTCACAAAATATATTGGCTTATTTAAAAATATGACTAATATGTAACTAAAGACATTGTCCTCATGGATTACCCAGAGCAAAAACAATGTTTTATTTGCCCTAAAATATTTCCTCTTAAATATCCCAGTGAAGCAATACATGCCAACCTGATTTCAAAGAACAGAATTTCTGAGTCACGATTGTGCTTCAGAGACTTGAAGAAGCACTTATTACATTTCATAGGGCTGCAGTTTTCTATTGGCCATCAAGAAGTATTGCCCAGTTTTAAACTCATTGTTTAATTTAAAAAAAATAATGCACCAACCAGAAGGCAAGTTGTGACTGCAAGTAATTTCTCATTATGCGGCACATCATCGAATCAATTTGTATTTACACTTGAGAAGTTAATAAATTACTATGCATTTTACTGCTGACAGGAGCATTTTTTATTAGTGCACATCTGGACACCTTGTTCTAAAATTCAAAGCTGTCACACAAAATAAAACTAGGAAAGCAAATACTATATATACATTTTAAAGTGTAAATTGTGTGTAATGTGTTCTGAAAGGCAGTCAGGCCGTGTTTGAGATGAGCACAGCACACTGCAGCAGATTGCAGACTTTGAAAGGAGATGAGCTCTGTGCATGTCAGAGAAGATGCATCACCACGCCCTCATCAGAGACTTGGGCCCTGAAAGTGCACATCCAAAAGCAGACTGATAACATTACAGACTGAGTAGCTGCTAGACCTCAGGGATGGTCTGTCATGCAGTCGTGCTATAAAGACACACCTGTGCACGTTATACTTGCAGGTACTGATCCACACAGTATTACAAGCTGTGTTCATGCGCAGTCCCTTGTGACCAGTAAGTGCTCCACAAGAAACATTCGGACACAAAAGAAAGATATCTCCATTAAAAGATTCTTATCTCCCAACCAACGTTCCTGAAATCATTGAACCATGGGGAAAAATAAGCTATCAAATCACAGAGAGGAAGCTTGTGATGGAAGTGTTCTCTTGTAACGAATTTGCTATTGGAGCTATGTTTTGAAAATTCCGATCTGTACAAGCACATCAATCTGTCACTGATGCATTACTGTTCTAAAGAACACTCCTGCAACCAAGGAAATGGAAGCATTCATAGTTCCCAAATTGCCTACATTGGTACAGGGCAGAAGAACAGATCCCACACCCTGTGGTTTGACCTGTATCAATCCAGAGGCCAAACTTGCAGATGATATAAAAAGTCATTGCTCTACTGCAGTAAATGGAAGTTCTGGGAACTACAGTAATTTACAGGTCTGGTCTGTTGGTGATTGATAATATTGTTACTGACTTGATTCTCTTCTGCTTCCAAAGTCACCTACATCTTCCCAAAGGCAGCAGAAAGGGAACATGAAGTGCTAGTGCATGCCTTCATGCTTCTACCAGCAGCCTATGCAGTCCAGCACATCGTCTCTGAAAACAGTCAATAACTGATACTTAGAAGAATGGAAATGCAGAACAATGACCATGTATATCCCCCTCATTTCAGAAGGCAGAGAATTCCCAAGGTAGACGCTATACACACCAACAGTGCCTTTACGTAACTAATCCACTAATACCTCTAGATATCAAAACATCCTGTTGTAAAAAATAGCACCATTGCTGTGTGAGTCACTATCGCTACTTTTAGATCTACGTGTCGATTCATTCCAGAGGATGCCCTGTAGTTCTCTTACAGTTAAAAACTGCGAATAATTGCTGCCAACTCTTCTTCTCACCTCTTCTTAGTTTGACCCCTGTCATCCCTTCTCAAACATATTTTAGAACTGATCGAGTGTCACCCTTATTTTGTATTACTGGCAAACAACTTCATAAAAGTGTAAGCACATGCTCTGTGTCATATATTGGACTGGATGATAGCACAGTGAGAACAGCTTGGGTTCCTGAGCTGTTCAGCTGTATAAAACATACATTGTTGTTTTTAACATTGATTTTGGAGCTCAGCCAGACTGCTTCTGCCCTGCTAGCATGTATACACAAAGTTTGCAATTTGTGATCAAGGAGCACAGAGCATGTGTGAAAGCATCTAACACCTTTTGTTCTGCTAGAGCCAGGAGGAAGACTTCCACGCCTGGTCCCAAGGCCCACCCATGGGCTACGGCTGTGTCGCCAAGCTGGGGACTGGCTACAATGTCCCCCATTGTCATGCATGTCTCCTTTCAATTGAACTAACTTGGTGAGACCTGAGTGCAACAGGCTTTCTCCCTCTCGGTTTCAAAGAGGATGATGACTGCACAAGTCAAAGAGCAGCAGCTGTTAAGTGCTTCCCTGCTTTATCCATAGGAAATGAGGTTGGCTGTAATCCTCAGGTGGGCAACAACAAAATCAGCCTCTGATGAACGCACTGCCTCAGCAAACCTATCTCCAATATTGGTCTTTTTTGTGGTGGGGCATTTCTTCATAAATCCACACTGAGGACTGTGTATAGAAACGCTGCTCTGTTGCTAGCTAAGGTATTCTGTGAACTTAATTTATTATTGTAATCTAATGCAGCATTTCTTGGAAGGAGAATCATTATCTTTAAAAGGTACCATATGCTTATGAGAAAGAGTGTTCTGTGAATAATAGCCAGCAAAATTAGGTTCACGAAAATATTTTGTCAGCAGTTCTGCATCTGACAGCATTTCACCACAGAAGTTATCAGAAGTCTCAGACGATTCACCGTGAAGGCAGTGTCTCCTCTATCTCTTTTAAATCAATAATTTGTTGTAAATCAAGCATGAATCACATGTATGTGTCTGTAACTGAGCACTAAGTAGCAGAGAGAAGGGTTTTTCAGCTTACGTGTTGCTTGGCAAGTTTTTTTTGTCTATCTGTTGATCAAGTAATACAATCCATCACCTGTATCAGGCAGACTTTGCACCCTGACTGGTCAGCTGGAACTTAAGGAAGACAAGAAGGACTGAAGTGATTTCCTCTCCATAACGGTAAGGAAAGAACAAACAAATACATTTTTATGCTAGAATGTAAGGAAGATTCATAACCTGTGAAACATGTCTCAGTGTCAACAAACAAAACTCAGCCCTTCCCATGAAAATTTAGTGCTCTCTTCTTATTATAAGCTCGTCATCACTGTTTAACCGGTGATGCTTTCCCTTTACACTGTTCTCACCTTTTTCTATCCTCATATTTCCTCAGTGTAATTGTGTAAGTAGTTGGTTTTTTTTCAGGTGTTAATAACATAGATGACCTGCACTGAGAAGAGGGGCCCTTTGATGAAAAGAAATAATTCTGGTGCGTGAAGATTTTATTCCAGAAAAGCCAAACAGAACCACCTAATATGGCCCTTACCTTGCTGCCAAAGGAAGGGGCGCCCATTGGGGCTCCTCAGGTGGGGCCAATTGGCAGGAAGTTCTGAAGGAAAAGTGTTTAATTTAGTGTTGCCATTGGGAGTTATGGAACTAGGAGGATAAGGGAAGGACAATGCATCCTGAGATTTCCTCAAATTGGAGAAGTGGGTGTTTGTATTTATATTTATAAGAGGCTGAGCTGAACTGTCCAACCTAGAAAGTGCGACTCAATACACAGCAGTTCAACAGGTGACCAGGACCTGGGCTCTCCGCACGAATAACTGAGCTTTAAGAAAGAGACTTCAATCAGGATTCAGGAAAGATTTTCCTGCTTTTGCAGTTTATTGCAGTGAAATCTGTCCAATCTATTGACAAAGCTCCAAAACACACATGGGTTGGTGCCCTGGTATGCTTGCAGTGAAGCATTTGCCAAAAGCTATTGAAATTCTCAATGTGCTTCAAGCATTGGCATTCTGTGCAGAAAATGGTGCCACCTATCAGTAAGGAGGAGGAAACTGAACAGCAAAATGATTTGTTTGAACTGAAGAAACTGTTATTTTCATTGCAAGGGTGATGGTTTTCTACTAATGAGCAATTAGTGAGATGTTTGGCTTGTTCAGAATGGTCTTGGAAAATGAGGTTCTGACCTGGCTGGCCACTTCCAGGCTGCATGAGGGGGACCTGGCCAGGCAAACACTGCATGTTCTCCTCTTGCAGACCATAAGGGTAGAGTTCTGAGGAAAGTCTGCTGCCAGGGTGCAAAATGCAAGTCAGCCAGGTCAGCTGAGGTGCAAAGCACCAGAGGTTAGTAGTTAGTTTTATTTGTGTAAGTCTGAATCTAAAGAGATTTTGATTGAAAAAAAAATATGTATGTTCTTATATGGCGTAGGTCATTCTGAGTCACTCTCCAGAGCAAAATGTAGGCTTGTAAGTGATTCATTTCTCCATCCCTGTAAGCATTCAGCTTTTACAGGTTCTTACCTGTATCTAAGTCCACTGGAGAAAGTTTGTCTTGACGAAGTCTGTATGCACTGAGATTTCTCTTATGGAAAGAAGCATACAAGGGCTGAATTCTCCACAAGCCTTATTCTGTACTGTATGTACCATTAATTAAGAGACCTTTCCAAAAAAAAAAAAAAAAAAAAGAAAGAAAGAAAGAAAGAAATCCTCCTCCTTTTATCCACGTGCTTGTGAAATCTGATTCCAGGGTAAGATTCTGATTTACTCCATATGTATATATCAGAGAGATGATCTCACAGAACTTCTGTGTAGCAAAAGTATACAGCAGCTAAAGAGTGAAAGGGCATCAGCACCATCATAAAAGTGGAAAAGGAGAAGAAAAGTGAAGAGTGAGTGGATTTTAAACTATTTTTAACATGCATCTGTGGTCTGCACCTCCACCATCCTTCTCTCCCTTCCACAAGGTGAGCAAGTCCACAAGTCTTGCAGCCAGAACCTGGTTCTGTTCCAGTGATGTTCTGCTGAGCCATGGTATGGTGCACAGAAAAGCTTTGCCAAAATCTCTGTTACATGAATGCAATGAAGTAACTCAACTCTCAGTTGTGGATCCCAGGCTTTCAGAAGGGCATGAAGGACCCCCTTTGTAGCTCATGGACAGGGAAATGCAGGATGCTGCTCTCCGCAGGGTATGCAATCTGAAACAGTTTTATCAGAACTGGATAAGAGTTCCAACTGAATAAGTTGGAATTGAACCACTGGGTGTTTCTATCTTGGAGGCAAAAAAAGAAGTGCATTTAAAAATCACCATATGCACAGGAAGTTGCAGTTAGTAATTAAATTCTCACATCTTTTCACAGCGCCAGGCAGAGCATATTGGCTTAGCGTGGCCTGGTTGTCGACTCTGAACCAAAATGATTTCTAACAGCAATCAAATACATTTTGAGACATGCTCATAAAAACGCTAGCTCAGAGGCTCAAAGCAATAATGATTCATGTATTAGCAAATGAACCTGTCCTCTGCTAGCTAGCCCTGAAATGTAATAAGGGATCAGTCCAAAGTAAGAAGGAAGTGTGTTTATTAAGATGTTGAGAGGTAATATTTTGTAATGGGAGTTTTGGGTGACATCTATTCCTCATCAGTGGAACAGCTCTGCACTGAGGCGCTGATGGGTCTCTGGAAGCCCTGTTCCATCATGAGTGCCTCTATCAAACCCGCACCCACTGCGGGATGCAGGCACTGCAATGGCCAGCAGTGTCCCCGTCAGCACCGGCAGAGGTTCTTCAGAGAGCGTACAAAAAAGAAACTACGCTCCACTTTATCCCACCGGTTTG